>NC_085972.1:18141645-19592895 GCF_910591565.1 Cydia splendana | reverse complement strand
CACTTTTTCGTGAAATCGGACCGTATACTGGAGCGAACGAAAAGACATTTCCAATGTCAAAAATACTTAGATTATTAAATAGTTATCAAAGAACGCCTAAGTATAAAAAACTTATGCACTAATGCACATCCTATCTAGGTAAGTATAATCTATAACCATATTTATTATCGTACTTCGCGCGCGTGCCACCCGCCGGGCCCCATCATAATTAGTCTAGGTTGAGGTAGGACGCTAGAGTAAGACCTAGAGCAAGGTCAGGCATATTTAGAATATCTATGTGTGCTGGATTTTGTTGGTGTGCGAAGTAGTGGTAGTGTGTGTGTCTGATTAGACTGTTACTAGGAATTGGTTGCTAGTCTAAACAGTGATAGGTGCTGAGCAAAATATTTCATCGGTACTGCCGCCATCGGATATATCAGAGCGGCCGTGGTGTTCACAATATCTGAACACGTACTCTTTACGCCTTGACAATAGGGACGAGGCGGGTTCAGATATTTGTGAGCACCTTGGCCACTAGGATATTTTTCGAAATCGGCACTCCCTAGAACATCCATGATGACTTTTATAGTGCATTTTTGAATGGAGCTACATATAACGGGTCCTTACATTGGTACAAGATTTTCATCTAATAATCTCAAGAACTAGTGCATGATTCAACATTTACCGGTCGCCGTGGTAAAACCTAAGATTTACCGAATCAGTGGCGGTAAAAGCCCGAAGTAGGTAAACTAGTATGATATATAACATTTTGGGCTTTTACCGATCGGCATCGGTAAAACCTAGGTTGTACTTCGGGATTTTACAGTAACATAATTATACAGTTCAAAGCCTTTCATAAATTCTAAATTTACTTGTTTTCATACTACTTATACCTGAATTTAGTCAATTAAATTATCAATGTCGTAAAAATCAATAAGAATAATATCTTATTGGGTGGCGGTAGGAGGGCGGTAGAGGTATTATTATAGGCATTATAGTATGTTTTCTATCAAATAAATGTAACATAATAAATATTAGGGCCATAGGTTAGACTGTAAGGTATTTAAAAAACCTAAATTAAGTCGTACTAAAATGTGACTCTCTTAAATATTTCTAAAGTCCATTATTTCAAACAGTTTTTATTGGATGAATACATTTACTGTAATATTAAATATATTAAGAACGGGTCAGTCACGTATTTTAAGTCGATAAACGCTCGAAATGTGTGTTGTGTGAGTGACCCGTTCTTAATATATATTATTTAATATGTTTGTGTCTCACGGAAGTTTTGTTTTTAACATTAACTGTAATGCCCGAGTAATGTTTGCTATGACGCTATCCTAATACGAAACTAGCGGCGAACAATACTACGAGTCAGTGCTCGGCGATCCCAGCCAAGGTCAGGTCACTGCCACGGGTAGGGTTGGCGACTGAGAATCAAGGTCACAAATAGAATTAGAGTTAGACCAAGAAAAGTCTGCAGTGAGTTTGATAACCCACGCAGTGCAAGTGCTATTTACACGTCATAATTTCATAGAAGTTTGACTTTAAAATAACACTTGCACTGCGTTGGGTATCAAAATCGCTGCAGACATGCAGACATTTCTCGGTTTTTCTATAGTGTTTGCCAATATGATCAATTTTTGAGTAAAATAATAAAAACCGGATACTATTGGAAAACAGTACTAAATAGCAAGTCAATGTCAATCGGGTGACTGCCACGGGTAGGGTTGGCGACTATTATGGACCAAGGTCAAAATTAAAAAAAAACCGGTCAAGTGCGAGTCGGACTCGCGTTCCAAGGGTTCCGTACATTACCCAAATTTTAACAATATATTTTTTTATGTGGAACGTGAATGAAATGTCTTTAAATAACCCGTAGGGGGTCGGATCAAAAACTAAGTAATTAAGTCCGACTCACGCTTGACTGCACATTTCTAATAGGTTTTCCTGTCATCTATAGGTAAAGAACTATGTAGTGCATTTTTATCAAAATTTTAGACCCAGTAGTTTCGGAGATAAAGGGGGGGGGGGATGGTCGGACAGATAGATAGCACGAGTGATCGTATAAGGGTTCCGTTTTTTCCTTTTGAGGTACGAAACCCTAAAAAACAAATATTTATCAATTATAGGTACATCATAGGGCTTATGCGGACATGCTGCACCCGACTGCAATTTACATGGGAACTGCACACTGACTGCACAGTTTCCATACTTAGTGAGTATTGAATACAGAATATAATTTGTGTACTAAGTTTACCCATAAGTTATTTATTATTGGAAGCCTGTTGTGTCCCACTGCTGGGCAAAGGCCTCCCCCCGTTTTTTCCATTCTTCCCGGTTTTGAGCAGTCTTCGGCCATTCTTTTAAAAAGGAGTCTAGCTCGTCTCGCCATCGCCGACGTGGTCTGCCAAATTCCCGTTTTGAGCTGGGCTGCCACTCTGTGGTAATCTTGGCCCACAGCTCACTCGGCATACGACAGACATGGCCAGCCAAGGCCCAGTTCTGCTTAGCCGCTTTCCGACCTACTTTTTTTTTTACTCTTTACTTTTTACTAATAAACATAAGTTTTTTACTTTTTACTAATAAACATAAGTTATTTACTTAATAAAAACCTGAAACTAGCGGTAAATAATATGACGATAACGATACGAAATAACGAGTCAATGCAGCTCGTAGTATTATTTGTAAAATCTAAAAAATAGTAACTATTGATATAGAGACGTGCACTGTCGCAATTTGAAGATATATTATTACCTACCAACCAGTCCGGTAGGGCTAAGATCTTTATCATTCGTCACCATGCTTGTCACGTTCTAACAAATATGTAAGTGCGAAAGTGATGCATGGCATGACAGGTGATAAAAATGTGACCATGATACCGCTGCTGAGATAACAAGTTAACTACGTTGAAATAAACAACAAAATGGGAATTCTAAAAACACAAAAAAATTAATAAATGGAGTGTACAAGTTTTTAAAGGATAATATAAGCAACGCGCATGTATCACTTCTGAAGTTGCAAGGTGTCCGACCACTTTTAGGCGGGTCGTATTCTTGTTTGCCACCGCATATAAAAAAAGACAAAAAAAATACGTAATTTTGTAACACGTTGTGGCAGCCCTAACCAATTCGTGAGCTAGGTCGTACGTTGTGGTAGGTCGGGTGTCTAGCATGACTCAGCTATTGAACGATAAACATTACGTGAGAAGAATTTGGGATTATGCTAGGTCGGAAACTACGTCAGGTCTAGCATGACTCCGCTTTTGTAGTATACCTCGTCTTTAGGCCTCCGTACCAAAAAGGTACAAAAGGAACCCTTATGGTGTGACTCTGTCCGTCTGTCCGTCTGTCACATCGCTAAATATCTCGAGAACTACAGAAGCTCACGATTTGAAATTTGAAATAGTTATGTACAACGCTAACCCAAACACACTGGAAGTGTAATTATTTATTTATTTTTGAATTACATATGGAAATTTCCAATATAAAGCGGGGGCAAATTTTCAAAGTCTAGTCTAGGTCGAGTGGGATATCATTTAAAAGAGCTCGAATTGAACATTACAAAACAATTTTTAGTGAAAAAAATTGACTTTTGAAGGAAAATATGAAAAGAATATTTTCGTAATGTAATGAAATAAATATATTTTTATTTTAGATTCATTAAGTCTTATTTTAATTTTAGTTTTAATTATAGTTTTATTCTTGACGTACCTTTAAATATATTTCCAATAAATATACTAGAGTGTGACAATTAAAAAAAAAAGAAATATGTAAATTCATGTACGTAACATTTTTTTTTTCTTTTATACACATTATATTGTATAAGCAGCGGATATGTTTGGGGCTGCCTCATTACATATTAGTGCATTAGTTGCATGCGATGACATTGGCGCGCCTTTGACGGTGCATTAGATATCGGGTTAATGCATTGTGGTACGGTCGTGCTCAAAAGCGTATTTATTTATTTATTTAAATCAAATCCAAATGAAAGAACAAGGACATATTTAATACTATTTTTTTATACCACTATGGTGGCAAACAAGCATACGGCCCGCCTGATGGTAAGCAGTCACCGTAGCCTATGGGCGCCTGCAACTCCAGAGGTTACATGCGCGTTGACCTTTTAAAAACCTGTACACTCCTTTTTTGAAGATTCCCATACTGTAGGCCCTCGGGAAAACCTCGGAAGGAAGCTCATTCCACAGCCGGAGCGGCCGCGGGAGG
Source organism: Cydia splendana (assembly GCF_910591565.1). NCBI lineage: Eukaryota > Metazoa > Arthropoda > Insecta > Lepidoptera > Tortricidae > Cydia > Cydia splendana. The sequence continues at coordinate 19,588,690 of NC_085972.1, read as the reverse complement.
AAATTCCTCTTAAATCGCACAGTACGCGACCATTTAGGTTCTAGGGTGTGAGGATGAACACCCTGCCGACGGCGTGCGGTGCGGTGATAGAAAGCGGCCGTTGGCATCATGTCAAATAATTCCTCAGAGCACAGCCCATTGTACAAGCGGTAGAACACACACAAGGAGGCAAAGTCTCTCCTTAGACTTAAAGGTTCAATACCGCTTGTGAGTTTGGGATCATCGACGATTCGTACAGCGCGCCTTTGGAATGAGTCGAATGGTCCAAGCTCACATCCAGGTGCTCCTGCCCAAAGGTGACAGCAGTACTCCATAATATAATAATATGGGGTCTGACTTGCGATTTATATAGCAGCAGTCTTTGCCCGGAGTAAAGTATCGCCTCGCTTTATTGAGCACACTAAATCTTAAAAAACAATTCTACCTAGCTGGTACATGACGCGAGAAAACAACTCAGAATTTGAATCAAATTTGCCGTTCTTGTGGATAAAATGCAACTGACTCAGTTTTTAAGGAATAAAGTTAGAGAGCCTTTACGACCAGGTATGCTGAAAAATATTGTTCCAAATTGGTTTAGCCATTTTTATAAAATCGGAGAACGAACATATTAGTACTAGCGGTTGACCAAAATCAGCTGCAAATGGTGTTAATGGTATGACAATCAGCACGATTAATCTTTAGGCCATTTGAATCAATTTGACCCGAAGCACCAAAAAAATAAAACAAACGGAAAGGAGTTATGACGTCATCTATTTTTTGTATGGAATAAAAAAAAAATGTTCAGAAACCTATCGTGTGTGGTATTAAATGAAAGGGCATTTTGAGCCGGTTCTAAAACTATATCACATTATTATATTTCCGTCACTTGCATTGAATTAAAATAAAAATAATTTTCAAAACATACCAAGTTTGGGCTCCTCCAGATACGAAACCGTTGAATTATTTTTTGTAAAATATACTTCAAGTAATACCCAATATCCTCATATCTAACCCCAAGAAATTAATTTCGAAAATATTTATGTTTAGTATTTTTTTATTATTACAAATTGTGATCTATCAATTTATCAATGAAACGGCCTGAAGCCTAGTGGATAGTGACCCTGCCTATGAAGCAGGAGGTCCCAGGTTCGAATCCTGGTAAGGGCATTTATTTGTGTGTTCATCATCATCATCACACAAATAAATGCCCTTACCAGGGCTTGTATATATGTGTATATTATATATATCGTCGTTATATGGGAACCATGATGATGATGAACACACAAATAAATGCCCTTACCAGGATTCGAACCTGGAACCTCCTGCTTCATAGGCAGGGTCACTATCGACTAGGCTAGGAGGCCGTTTCATTGATAGATTGATAGATCACAATTTGTAATAATAAAAAAAAAAATACTAAAACTAAATATTTTCGAAATTAATTTCTTGGGGTTAAATATGAGGATATTGGGTATTACTTGAGGTATATTTTACAAAAAAAATTGCATCGGTTTCGTATCTGGAGGAGCCCAAACTTGGTATGTTTTGAAAATTATTTTTATTTTAATTCAATGCAAGTGACGGATATATAATAATGTGATATATTTTTAGAACCGGCTCAAAATTCCCTTTCATTTAATACCACACACGATAGGTTTCTGAACAAAAAATATTTTTTTTCCATACAAAAAAAAGATGACGTCATAACTCCTTCCCGTTTGTTTTTTTTTTGGTGCTACGGGTCAAATTGATTCAAATGTCCTAAAGATTAATCGTGCCGATTTTCATACCTTTAACACCATTTGCAGCTGATTCCCGAATTTCAGGGTGTACCGCTTTCGCTATATATAAAAAAGTTACTAACGAATTGAGAATCCTTTCTTCAACATTTTTAGTTTTATTTATAACACCACCTAAGCTAATAAGAAATGTTTAAAAATTGACTTTTTGATGCATCATGCTAATTTGAATGTTTTATTTTGTCTGGATCAAAATTGCTAACGATACTGAGTAAGAGCCTTTTCACATTGTCCAATCCGATACGTATCGGGCGTAGAATACGGCAAAGAAGTAAAATTAATTCTCATATAATAATTGTGTTTTGTTCAAAAGAAAGCGTTTATATAATAGTACATTATTGTCGAGGCTCGGAAGTAGCTACTTGCAGGCTGAGGATTCGTTTTAAACGGACGACCTTGGGAGTCCGTTTAATTGAATCCGAAGCCAGCAAGTAGCCTTCCAGCCGAGTCATATATAGTGCTTTTCTCAAAAATGGTGCAAGAAATATAAATATCATAGAAATATTTTACAAAAGCAACTTTCGTACGTATATATTTTCACAGAAAAAAGTAGAAACAATTGAAAAAATTAGCTTTGCCGCCTTTTTATTTTTTGAATAAAAAAATAAAAGTGTATTTTCTGCCGAAAATACGCCAACCTATTTGAGACAGCTAAATAGTCGCGGTACTAATCATCTGTTTGGCTGTTTAATGGGCCTGTGCCTTCATTTGATATGGCCATTTCAACTTTTAAAAAGTTTGGAACTCGACAAATAATGGAATTTGTATGCAACATTGCAGTCCCAAAATCGAGACTGCAATGTTTTTAACTTTTTAATTTTTGACTGACCATAAACTACGCGCTTCGCAACCTATTTTTTAAACGGCAAAGTCGACTTTGCCGTCCATTTTTGAGAAAAAAATGTTATAGAGCACTGGTTTTGCAGCTATCATTCAACTTCAAGGATCACCCAACATGCGATATTGGATCGGGCGATGTGAAATCGCTCTAACATGCACTTGTGTATTTAAGTGTACGTTCTTCGCCCTTGACTCTAACAGTTCGTTGGCACAGACCCTCGTCTTGTGCCGCTAGTCGACTAATGTAGCTTGAATAGCATTATATATATTCTCCATACATACATGTGTAAACATCAATCTTGTGTATGGCGCCATTTGGACTATTAAAATAGCGCAGCGCCATCTAGTGAACTCCCCATTTTGAAAGATAAACTACTTACACATTTTTCCAGCTATGGACTTTTGTTGTTTATATTCATTCCCTGAGCTGTTGCTGGTATAGCCCCCTCCACACTCGTGCGCGAATCACGGCGCGAAGCCGCGAACGCGAGTGTGGAGTGGGCTTATGACTAGAGATGCAATGGATAGTTGTTTGGCCGGATACCGGATATTCGGCTTGACCATCGGCCGAATATCCGGTATCCGGCCGCCGAATTTTCGGCCGGCGGAACTATCCCTACATTTCGGTTTTTCAGGTGTGCATTGTGCAGATTTGACCTGTTTCGTAGTGAACGTTCGCGCGGACTCATTTCTAGGTTCGTAATGAGTGCGCGTGCAAGTGAGAGAAATGTTTAAATTGTTTTAAAATAATAAACGAGTACGATTATGACATTTATGACCGTGACTGTTTCTTATTCCAATTTTGTTTACTCCGAAATCAAGCAATGCTACTATCCGGTATCCGGCCGAATGTTAAAATAATGGCCGGATATGCCGGATACCGGATAGTAACCGAATATCCGGTGCATCTCTACTTATGACTCTTATGAGTTGCAAATGCACGGGCGAACTAAATATGGTAACACCCTGGGTGTAACACCCATCTCTCTCGTGTGTATAGGAAATGCAATCACATACCTACTACTGTAAATAGTGACGTTTTTTGGTTGAAAAAATGTCACATTTGACACTGACAGATCGGTATCGTACCGCTGTGACTTCTTGTAACCATTCTTCGAATCGGGCCGTTAGAGTTGGTCAAAGCCGCCTAGCCTTTCAAAGATTTCATAATATAATTATGTATATTAGAAAAATTGGGACATGTACAACCGTGGCCGGCTGACCCAGTAGGTATATTACATATATTTTAGTTTATATTAAAATAGTATATGAAATTGAAATGAACTTGTCATCTATTTTAAGATCGGCCTTTATCTTTTTAACCTTAAAAAATGTTTGCACCTCTCACCTAACCTGAATCATATTTTTTTACCAGACAAAGACTGTGTCCCGCTATCTCACAGCATAGTGTAAATGAAGACTGCATTCTACATAACTTTATATCATCATTAACTAACTAACTGTACAAAACCCTTATTGCACCGAGATAAGAACTAATATTAGTCAGTTTAGTATGCTGTTATATGTCTATTTACTCGGGTGAGTACCTCATCTCTACGGGAGCTTTGCCCGCAGGCGTACACTAGTGGCCGAAAAAACTTATGAAAGAGGAGAAGACTCTCGTCTACCGCGAAAACCGAAGTTACCAAATTGCGGGCATCTTTTTTTGTAACTCCTAATTACGGCTTAGTTGGAATAAAAGAGATGCCCGCAATTTGCGAATTTCGGTATTCGCGGTAGGCCCCTGATCTTATACTTATAACAGAGAGATCTTATTACAGTAAACCCCGCTTGATACAATTATGGTTGAAACAATTTTCATCAATAAAACATTTTCATCGTCTTTTATATGTGACAAAATACGAAAACATTATTATATATACACAAGTCCAATGTAAAAATTAAAATTAAGTAATTACACTTTTGTAACGCGAAAAACAAAGATTTTTATACAATGCAATTTTCTTGGAGAAATGTTATCATTAACATTAACTGGATCGACTAGTAGAAAAAAATAGCGAGTGTATATTTTTTGGAAGTTTTACTTCGTTCGATTCCCGGTCGAGACAAGCGAATTTTTAAATATCTTTGAATGCAGTTTTGTTTCTTTTGAAAAATAAAGGAATGTCTCCTTTAAGTAAAATGAGCCAGCTTAAAGATTTAAGGTAGTTTCCCTCCAGGGCCCGACTTATCTTTCCACACTGTATATATTACTTATTCTCCTTATTTTGTTTTATTTCGTTAAAGGACTATCCAATACATAACCTTTTTGGTCTTCAAAACCTAACCTAACTTTCCTTCTTACACAATATGTGCATCCACCGAATGCACCCAAGTGCACAAGCCCCACTGAACATTTGCCAAATATTTTTTTCTAAATATGCATCGCTCGGTCACTGACCCCGCGGCCATTATCGCGGAGTGTTTTAGATCAACTCGTGCGCATGTGTGCGTGCGTGTGTGTGTGGGTGGTGGTCGTATTTTTATTGCATTCTGGAGATTATTTTATAAGTTATGCGTATATGCGTTGGTTTGTGACGGCGGAGCTTATCCGGTTTGCGTTCACGCTCATAGTTTATATATAGCTGTGATTTAACGAATGTGAAAGGTAACATTAATTAATTAATTAGTAAGGTATTGATGTGGGTGTCTCACGACGGGCCTTACGGCCACTAAAAATGGTACTAGTTCAGAGGTGTCACTCACGAATTCGAGCCAATCGTGCAGTCTAACTCAAATAGTTGCGACCAATCGCGCGCGTGATGCGAACTCATCAACCAATCGCGTTGTAGCGGTGTCATACCGTTGTACTGGCCCCATTCTTATTGCCCGTAAGGTCAGTCCTGAGATATACCTACGTCTATGAAAGGTAATTTATAAAGAAGATTTCTACGACAATTTTATTTCAATATTCTAACTATGTCATGTTTGTCAGGTCATGATAGTAATATTTTCTTTATTTATTTGTCATCTTATACCTACCTTTAAACGAGCAATTCTTGTACATATATTTATTTATTTATTTATATATATATTTCGGGGATCTCGGAAACGGCTCTAACGATTTCGATGAAATTTGCTATATGGGGGTTATCGGGGGCGAAAAATCGATCTAGCTAGAGCAGCTAGGTCGTATCTCTGGGAAAAGCGCATTTTTGAGTTTTTATATGTTTTCCGAGCAAAGCTCGGTCTACCAGATATATATAATTATTCTAAGAACAAATTAAGTTACCTTCTATGAAAATATTTTAATTTGAGTTATTTCAAGTTCGATTCCAGCCTTGGTCACTGGTAATTTTTTCCTTCGGATATGAAATTTATTTCGATTATAATTATTAATTATATGTAGGTATATGTAATCACAAAAATTACTTACATCATAATTATTATGATACAGACAAGTGATTTTTGTTTTAATAAATCTAGAATAGAATAGGATAAAAAAATATTTATTCAGGCAACACATCATACATTACAAAATGCATAACAAAAAAATAAATGTGAAACAAGAAGTATACAAAACAGATAAAGATAAAGATGTGAGGCTGAAATGGTCTCCACTCAGTAATGCAATTGGCACGATTAAGCGGTGCAATGGCGCTGGTTTTCTGTGGAGCCAGCGAGGTGTGCGGTGCGGGACAGCATACTGCGCGACTTGTGTGTCAGTATTAGGAGTAGTTTGTTGTAATGTGTTTAAAATCTAATGGAATTTAACTTTCTACATAGATGGACTATTCCTTATAAGCCAAAAAGCGGCTCCCATACATTCGATGTTACTCTCTCATAGACGTGTCTCTTCTTCTTTCTCCGTGCCTCTTCCCATTTCATTTGGGGTCGGCCCTCTGAATATGCTTCCGCCATTTGGCTCTGTCATAGTAGGTTGCTGGTATTTTTAGCGACTGTTTCTCCAGGTTTCTCCACCAGGTGGCTTTTGGGCGTCCTGGTGGTTGTTTGCCTATATCAATTTCAAGTGCAATTTTTACCGGGTGATCTTTTTCTCGACGCATTACATGTCCGTACCATCGGAGTTGGCTTTCGTGGAGTTTGTCTGGTATTGGAGTGACTTTAAAACTGCCTCTAAGATGTTCATTCCTAATCCTATCTAGCCTGGTGACTCCGCCTGCCCATCTGAGCATTTTCATCTCAGTGGCATGGATATTGGCCTCGTGCGCATAAGTCGTTGTCCAACACTCTGCGCCGTAGAGTAATACAGGTCTGACACAGGTTTTGTACACTTTTCCCTTGGTTCTAATGGGCATTCTACGGTCGCAGAGGACACCTACCTGACTACGATCGCCATTTCATCCAACCGACATTTACTCTGTGCAGCACATCGGCGTCGCATTTGGCAGTTTCGTGCAGAATGGAACCAAGATATTTAAATTTTGTCACTTCAGCCACGGGACTATCCCCGATATGGAGTGAGGAAACACAGGTTCGTCCACACATACATGAACTCCGACTTCGCCCTACTAATCTTTAGGTCATTGCTCTCCAATGCGTGGCACCATTTATTTAAGGTATGTTGTAAGTTTTCCGGTGATTCAGCTACTAAAACGATATCATCGGCATACAGGAGACACCAAGGAACCGCGTCCTGGATATTCTTTGTTAGGTAATCCATTACGGTGATAAAAATAAGAGGGCTGAGAGCTGAGCCTTGCTGGACGCCTACTTTTACGGGGACCGGTTTGCTGGTTCCTGCGGGGCTGCGGACTGAGGTATTAACATCGGTATACATGTCCTGTACGAGCTTTATGTATGGCTCCGGAATGTTCTGACTTCTTAGGGCTTGCCAGACCAAACGACGTGGTACTCTGTCGAAAGCCTTTTCTAGGTCAAGAAATGCCATATAGAGATTTTTCTTAAGGGCTCTGTATTTTTCGGTTAATATCCTGAGCGTTTGTATAGCATCCGTAGTACCTTTTTCCCCTTAGTGAAACCAAACTGATTGGGTGTGATTGTAATGAGGCTTCTAAGCTTTTGGTCTAAAATCTTTTCCCAGATTTTTATGGTGTGGGATGTTAGGTTTATCCCTCTGTAGTTGGAGCAATCCTGGACATCACCTTTGTTTTTAAAAACAGGCTCTCATAAACGTGTTTAAATTACGTAAACCTTCTAATCCCTACGGGCCACTTGCCCCATTCACTAAACCGGGGTTAACCGGTTAAACCAAAGACATATGTAACTTCGTATAAGACGAATAAAGTCTAAGGAAAAAACGTGCCTCGGAATTCCAGTAAAAGTCATTCTCGAATAGGTTGCGCACACACCTTTAGCCTATCCTCGGCTAGATGGCGTGACGACACCGTTTCATATTTAACAATTTTAACACATAGATATCAGTAAATGAACATGGATCAAAATGATATAAAAATAATAAAATCATTTATCCATATATATACATTTTTTGATAACTTTATACGTTTTCATTTGGAGTTTTAGTCGTGTGTCGATAGATGGCAGTAAATTTACAGTGACTACAAAATTTACAATGACAGGACCCCTCTATACTATCTATTCTTTTTGGGTTAAACCTAGAGTTACCATGGTTACCAGTATAATTTGACACTGGGTAAACGGTTTAACCGGTTAACCCCGGGTTACTGGGATGGTGCAAGTCGAGTGCGAGTGGGGTATCATTTGAAAGAGATTAATTCATAACTTTTGTGTGTTTATTACAATTAGCATAAGCCTTGTCAGTTTATAATACAACAAACTATAACTAACACACGGCAGTTTCACAACCCACTACACAAACATCCTCATACCCTATTTCCACCCTTGCCCTACGCCTAGTCCGTCCTACGATAACAGTTACCCCTGTCGACCCCACTTGACCCCGGGGTTAAGGGATGTCTAGACGGAAACAAACTAGTTCCTTGTCTATGTCAGTGGGCAGTTTGTCACTGTTTACGTCCGGTTGAGTTAATTGTGTATTTTACAAAGGTTTAGGAGGGTTAATAAAATAAAATCAATATTCTTTGACGACCGGTTCGGCCTAGTCAGTAGCGAGTCCTGGGTTCGAATCCCGGTAAGAGCATTTATTTTTATTTTTAACAGATTCAGGGCCAAGAACCCGCTGTTCGTAGCGACTACGCGCTCCATACGGAAAAACCGTGGCTACGCGCTACGAGCGTAACCCGTAGCACTTAGTGGCAATGAATGTGTTAATATAAGTATATTACTACATCTGTTTCAGTTTATATAGTATTCTTTAGGGTTCCGTACCCAAATGGTAAAATAGGGACCCTATTACTAAGACCCCACTGTCCGTCTGTCTGTCACCAGGCTGTATCTCATGAACCATGATAGCCGCCGTTATAAAAACAAATACTAAAAAGTACGGAACCCTCGGTGGGCAAGCTTTTGCCCCCTAAACTCCGACGTCTGATAATCCAAAGTGAACAACTACACGCTTTACAAACAGGAAACATTTTACCTCAATTCCCTAACAAATTGAACACAACATCACCCTCGTAAACCATTCTCATCCGCAACATATCAAACTAGACAATCCCTTTCCCTTGTAATCTTATAGAAAACCCGTTCCCTTCCCACCCAGTACCAAAACGTCATAAGTACATACACTATTCCAAGGAACCTTCGTCCTTATCATCACTATAACAAAGGTCTTAACTCCGTGTACGTTCCATGTACTTAAGCCGTATAGTTCCAAGCGTCTTAACTATCAATAGTCTACACATGAGCGAGAGGGTGGGCCGGTTGTGTAAGTGGGAGGGAGACGGAAGGAAAACATAAGAAACACAAGGTCGCCGGTAGTGGGTCAGCGTCTAGGCGACGTCTAGCACGCACACTAGTGTGAAAGTACGGTGCGCAGAGAAAGTAGATGGTTATTTACGAGTATCTATTTATTTGAGAAACTATTTTTACTTACGGAACGGAGATGAACTTAAGTTTAGGGATGGGATGATCGTGTGTTTGTGCACTCGATTCTTGGTGATTAGTGGGCATAATAGGCGGTATTACTGCAATGTTCTGCCGCCAGAGTGCAGCACTAAACTAGCTAGTAAACCATAGACTAACTTATACATACTGTGCCTTAAACTGTTTTTTGACAAGTTTTCACAGACCATAAAATATGACATAGATGCATCAAGGCGGTTTGTTAACAAGGGCCTTCCGGGAAATGCGAAAGTCGAAATTTAGTTATCTGCATTTTTATCGCTCGAATATGCAAGAGTGATAGAGACGTTAGATAACGAAATTTCGATTTTCTTGTTTCGCTGTAGACCCCCAGATTGTGATGGATAGTGGTAGTGGCGCCCCCTACGCAGAGTTTTGCGTATTATTCCCTATTCACTTCATTGTGAGCATGCACCTCTATCAGTGTGAGCGATCCACAATGTCGTATCAAAATTGTAAAAAATTGTTTAATCAAAATCCGGCTCATGGTATCTCATTCCTCATTCCTCTGAGCTTAGTGCGTTCGATAGTTTCGATTATGTATACCTAATCTAATGTAAAGTCAAGTGTAAAAATATGAGTGGACACATCGTACTCAAAAATATGATGTCAGCGAATTAAAAACTGCATAATATGGGACATATTTATGAGTAATTTATATGCATCCATATTTTTACACTTGACTGTACATGCAACGAACTAATACCTACTGATGGGAAATGGGATTGCAATGTTCCTGATTTAACTTTGTCGTGTCTCCCGTATAAATGCAAATTTCTTAGGTAAAACATAATACATATAAGAACGCCTTTAGAATGCTGTTGGGACTGCCTAGATGGTGCAGTGCGTCGAAGATGTTTGCCGAAACGTATACGGACGGGTTCCATGCGATCATGCGGAAAAAGATCTCATCCCTAATGGGACGCGTCCGTGCTAGTCCGAATGGCATTTTAAAGGTGATTGCGAGCAGATATAATTGTGATATACTGGCACATTGGCTAGATCAGGACAAGCCTTTAGCGACTTACGTCAAATAGGCTGGCCTGTAGGTTTTAAGAATAATTTAATTTATTTTTACTAACATAGTATTTAAGTTAGCTTAAGATTTATTTGTTTTGTAACTAACACGATATGGATGCTTTATCTGAAATAGAAATTGAATTGAATTGAATAAGCCCAATAATCAGAAATTTAAGAGCTGTGCTCTTGTAGGGGGCTTCATTGCTTAATCTCCGTGTATTTCTTACCTTAGCCTTTTCCTTGGCAGCCTGATACGAGTGATACGACACGACGACTTTCTCCTTCACTTGATCCATGTATGCCCTTCTCGGTTTTTTTTTATCGGAAAAAGGTAAACATTTGACCACAACCTCACCTGATGGTAAGTGCCGATGCAGTCTAGGATGGAACATGCTTACCTAAGAGATGTCTATTCACTCTCGATTTAAAGAGATTCAAGTTATAGTGGACTGGGAATAGATTTGCAGGAAGTGAATTCCACTCCTTAGCCGTTCGCATGATAAAGCTGGATGCATAGCGCTAGCTTAGTAAGAATCAGTGGCAGAGTAACGACGTAAGGGTGAAACGCAAGTCCGCGTCTAGCATTAGATTATGTAATCCCATCGCACACTCCCCGAAATGTATCCTGTAGAATACCGATAAACAAGCTACCTTTCTACGGTGTTCAAGGCTTTCCTCTCTTTCTCCTTCCTTCGACTTTCCCTTCTATGATGGTCTTGATGAAATCGTCGTGTCGTAACATGTTTCCTCTTCTTCTTTATTTTCTTTAAAGCCCAATAGAACAATAGTATAGTCACAGGGCGGACACTCCGTACATCAAAAATCATTTGCGTTTATGTGTGCGCGGCACGTCTGTACACGCGTCATTGTGTATGTGTGGGTAAGTCGCTTTACTGCGAGCACGCCAGAAGTCCGCCAGATTCATGTCGCGGCCAGTCGCGGGGCGAGGTAATGCGAGTCGGGGCGGGGCGGTGCGTGGCCGTTCTGTATGATAATACTATTACTTATTCTGTGGCAGTTTGGCCGAAAGTTAATGCAAATTGAAAATGCTGGCCATTAACCATTATAAATTGAATCGTAAACTGTAATAGTCCGTTACGATTTAAGGTTCAATTTATAATGGTTAATGGCCAACATTTTTAATTCGCATTAACTTTCGGCCAACACTGGTCTGTGGTATAGTCTACCCCACATTGATACAAGTTTAAAGATGTCACGGCCGTGATGATGATGGTGAAAGGCCGGTAAAAACTAAAAGTAGATGGTGATGGTTTCATCCATTGGTATATTCTGTTCATGCAATTAGACAACCGATCTATGGCAATTGCAATTGGCGCTATCGTTGGTGTTATAGTTTTTGAATGAAATCCGACATTAAACAACATAGAAATATTTATATACATAGAAACTAGTTTTTCTCTATTGTAACTATGAACTACCGTTTCTGCGGACGGTCCCACACACGCACGCCACGGCACTAACGCCGACCGTGTCCGACGGTTCAATGTCACGTGGCCACCCGGCCGATAACGAAGGATTTTCCACTTTACTATTAGGAAGGGTGTCCACTAAACACGATAAGATACGGATAATTAGTTGCTCAGGGGACCGCTGAACCGATTTAGATGAAATTTGGTATAGTATACATTTTTTGAACTGAGCGTAGTTTACTCAATGGGTCTCAAGAATACAATACCATTGATTGGTAAATCACAAATTAGGATAACTACCTCGTAGTAAAAGCAGATTTTAACCGCCTTGAAATGTTAGTATAAATTAACGACTCTATTTCTTTTAACAATAGACTACAAAACACACTAACTAAATAATGGCTAACATAACTTTTTTTGCATTTTACATCCGTTGACACTCAAAAAGAATGCACTCAGTAGAAAAACGGCTACGGGATACCATAAAATTTCATTATATTATCAGCTCTATAAGTCTTATCATAAGAATAAGCAATTTATTCTTATCATAAGACTATAGACCCGATGAAGAAAAAAATAACACTTCTTATATCTTTGATTTAGTTGAAAATGATATCAAATTTGACTTAGTACCTAAACTTAAAGAGTTATTAACCTCAGACGTCACCAAAGCTGCAAAACCGTCCCACCCTCCAGCTACATCGAAAATCTTGGTAGTTGGTGGCTCCATGGTGGCATCCTTGGGTCCTAAGTGTCCTAACCAATCCTGCCAAAGGAAATCTTTGGTTGACGAAACGCCGTATTTCAACTGGTACCTCCGCTATACTGTAGCAAAAAGAATAGATAGTATAGAGGGGTCCTGTGATCCTGTCATTGTAAATTTTGTAGTCACTGTAAATTTACTGCCATCTATCGACACACGACTAAAACTCAAAATGAAAACGTATAAAGTTATCAAAAAATGTATATATATGGATAAAATGATTTTATTATTTTTATATCATTTTGATCCATGTTCATTCACTGATATCTATGTGTTAAAATTGTTAAATATGAAACGGTGTCGTCACGCCATCTAGCCAAGGGTAGGCTAAAGGTGTGTGCGCCATCTATTCGAGAATGACTTTTACTTGAATTCTGAGGCACGTTTTTTCCTTAGACTTTATTCGTCTTATACGGTCTTTGACTGTAGTTTAGATTTTAACGACACTTGAAATAAATGACAATGAGTGACTTGCAAAAAAATGTACATTGTTAATGAGTCAAAAGTTAATTGATTCCCTTGTGTTACGACAATTAAGCCATTTTCTGTTTAGGTTATGCATTAAAGTGTGTTAGCGTATGCTAATCGACTTATATGTGTATGAATTAAGTACAATAAATACAATACAGTTTACATGATTAATTTTCGTAACACAAATGAATCAATTAACTTAAGGCTAATCACTGCTTCTTACCTACGCTTGCATGAGAGTTTTCTCATGAAAAATTCCACTTTGTTTTTTATTGTGCAACTTGCACATATAGATGGTACACAAATCTTGTCAGTAGAAAAAGGCGCGAAATTCTAATAATCTATGAGAAGATATCCCTTCGCGCCTACATTTTTCAAATTTGCCGCCTTTTTCTACTGACAAGATCTGCTTGACCAACTTTACATAGTCATACTCAGACCCATAGGCAATATGGATAATGAAACTTATTAACTACCACTACTTTTATTTCGTGGGTAGGTACATGGTCTAATAAAACATGGTCTTCCATTCCCAGAGTGACACGGGCCTACGTCACAATAACATTGCCACTTTATTTCAACATAACATGTTACATGGGTACATTATACCTATGGTTAATAAGATAAAATATTTCTTTATAAATTTATAATTTTCATTTATATGTATTTTAGCTTAAATTTTACAATAACACGTCATTTTTAATTACTCGTTAGCAATATCTTCCGATTCACGAAAGAAATTTCAGACTTTCGGGTAATTCTGTTTATACTACTGGCAACACAGGATAGCGCTGTGCACATTTGACAATTCGGATCTAGATAACTTCATGCCCTGACCGTCATCCTTATCGAACGCGTGTTAATTGTTATTTCCTTCTCGCTCAGTGTCAGCAGTCGCAGTGTTTTCCAAACTTTTCACGCCGTAAGCTTGGTAATTAATGTGTAACTGTGAATTAGTTTTTCAAACGTTTGTCTTGTATAGATAAATAAAGATTAATTTAATACATTAGATTTGTTTTATTTTACTATGTTTCTACATGAATAACTTAAAATTAATGCCGTTAAAATAATTTTCACCGTTGGTTAAAATTCTCCCACATTTCAAAGTTTGAGAACCTGTAAACAGCATGATGACGTAGGCGCGTGTCAGTTAGGTCATACGCGAATCTCGGAATGGAGTACCAGGCGGAGTATATTATTATACCATGGGTAGGTACGCCTTCTGCTGTAGGTACCTATAGAGCAGAAAAATACGATCTCATAAAATACAATACAGGGTTTCCCAGAACTACCACGTCACAGTGGCACCGGAGGTAGGTCAAATCAAGAGGAACCTAACGAGCCTAACATAACCCCAGTAAAAGTTGCATGGTTTTCGACTTAAGTATTAGAGAATTTTCCCCTTTGTTTTAAATTTTTTAGTACAAAGGGGAAAATTCAAAACAATTTTTTTCGGTAATTGACCGAAGCGAAGCGAAGGTCTACGTTTTGACTCGGGCATTTTGCTTTCGTATGTCCGGATGTTCTCCTCTACAGGTCGCAATTCTTAACCGATTCTCGTGAAATTTTGTGACCGAATTTTATGACTAAATAAAATTTTTTTGTCAATCCGGTTTTTGGAAATTTTTAAAAATGGCGGAGTCGTGATACCTGGCGCCTAAACAAATAGTCGTATCGATATCATAAGACTTTTTTCTTTTTGAAACATGTTTACAGAGTTAATAGCAAAAAATGCAGAAAAAAATTATCGCTGGTTTAGGCGGTATTTAGATATTTAATTTTAACTAATTTTAATTTGAGAAGGAGTAGCTAAATTTCGTCAACCCATCTAAGAACTATTTGGCTCAGTTTGTAAACGTTCGCTTTTTCTGTTTGCACAGAGGGTCTGGGTTCGATCCCCAGTAATTGTATGCTGGGATATTATAACTTTTTGTATTTTTTTACACATAAATTTCGTATTGTTTTTCTTTAATTTACTATACACCGTGTTTTTATTGAATTCCGTTAACTTCGGGGTATAGTTAAGTACGTTTATAAGAACTAAATGGCATAGTTATTTTAAAAAAAAAATTTTTTTTTGTTTTTTTTTTTTTTTTTTTGTTTAAAAAGTAATTAAATGTAGCATATAGCGTTGTTGTAACACGGGCATTACATTTAACTCAACCAAACAATTGAAATCTGTGACATATCAATGTCATTTCGTACATCAATCGACCGAGATTGTACTTAAGTTTAGTAGCAAATGTATGAACTCATTCTAAACACTAATCAATATGTAAGCCGGCCCTAAGGCAAGTGTACACGCTTGTAGAGGCCTTATAGTAAAAAAATAAATTATGGATTATCTCCGAAATGGACTTAATTAGAACATCGGTGTCTTTGAGAAAGTTACTTGATTTAAGCTCAGGAATGCACCCTTGAAATTAACGGAAATAAAAAAAAACACGGTGTATTTAAAGCTCTTAGCACCATGTTATTTCAAGCTCTGCTCGCGAGGTCTACAGCTCACAGAGCCACTAGTTATATACATAAATGACTTAAAATTGGGTAGGATTATTATCAAACACAGACAAGAGGTTAATAAGGTTATTCGAATTTTGGGATTAAGGTCGGTAAATGTGGTACATGTTGTTGTTTCATATTGATTTAAACGGGTATTATGAAACCAACTTGCGCAATCTACTAGCCGATATCACCAAAGATTTCTAAAATACTGAAATAGAAAAAAGCCTTTATTTTTTTACTAGCTTTTGCTCGCTTCTGCGAATTTTTTATTAATTCAGCTTTTTATTGATTCCCCATACAAACTTCCTTATTTGAGAGACAACTTTAAGGCCTTGATAAAGTGTAAAGAAAAGCGCTGGTGGCCTAGCAGTAAGAGCGTACGACTTTCAATCCGGAGGTCGCAGGTTCTAACCCCGGCTCGTACCAATGAGTTTTTCGGAACTTATGTACAAAATATCATTTGATATTCACCAGTTGCTTTTGGTGAAGGAAAACATCGTGAGAAAACCGGACTAATCCCAATAAGGCCTATTTTCCCCTCTGGGTTGGAAGGTCAGATGGCAGTTGCTTTCTTAAAAACTAGTGCCTACGTCAAATCATGGGATTAGTTGTCAAGCGGACCCCAGGCTCCCATGAGCCGTGGCAAAATGCCGGGATAACGCGAGGAAGAAGAAGAAGATAAAGTGTAAAGGCAATCATTCAATTTGAGCATAAAATGTTACATCAATTATCAGGACATAGGATAGTTTTTATCCCGGTTTTTAATTAATGCATCCAATTAAAAACCGGGATAAAAACTATCCTATGTCTTTCCCCGAGACTCAAACAAACTCTATGCCAAATTTCAACTAAATCGGATAAGCGATTTAAGAGTGAAGAGGCAATAGACAGACAGACACACTTTCGCATTTATAATATCGAATATAGAAGGTCTTTAATAATTACATCTGTATAACATATAGTTATGGATCAGATTGAGATTCAGATTTCATTTATTGGTAATGAACATGGTACAGTTTGGTTCTTATTATGCTATTGTATTGATCTAATTCATAGCTTGTTATTAATACTAGTGGCTCTGTGAGCTGTAGACCTCGCGAGCAGAGCTTGAAATAACATGGTGCTAAGAGCTTTAAATACACCGTGTTTTTTTTTATTTCCGTTAATTTCAAGGGTGCATTCCTGAGCTTAAATCAAGTAACTTTCTCAAAGACACCGATGTTCTAATTAAGTCCATTTCGGAGATAATCCATAATTTATTTTTTTACTATAAGGCCTCTACAAGCGTGTACACTTGCCTTAGGGCCGGCTTACATATTGATTAGTGTTTAGAATGAGTTCATACATTTGCTACTAAACTTAAGTACAATCTCGGTCGATTGATGTACGAAATGACATTGATATGTCACAGATTTCAATTGTTTGGTTGAGTTAAATGTAATGCCCGTGTTACAACAACGCTATATGCTACATTTAATTACTTTTTAAACAAAAAAAAAAAAAAAAAAAAGAAAACAAAAAAAATTTTTTTTTTTGAAAATAACTATGCCATTTAGTTCTTATAAACGTACTTAACTATACCCCGAAGTTAACGGAATTCAATAAAAACACGGTGTATAGTAAATTAAAGAAAAACAATACGAAATTTATGTGTAAAAAAATACAAAAAGTTATAATATCCCAGCATACAATTACTGGGGATCGAACCCAGACCCTCTGTGCAAACAGAAAAAGCGAACGTTTACAAACTGAGCCAAATAGTTCTTAGATGGGTTGACGAAATTTAGCTACTCCTTCTCAAATTAAAATTAGTTAAAATTAAATATCTAAATACCGCCTAAACCAGCGATAATTTTTTTCTGCATTTTTTGCTATTAACTCTGTAAACATGTTTCAAAAAGAAAAAAGTCTTATGATATCGATACGACTATTTGTTTAGGCGCCAGGTATCACGACTCCGCCATTTTTAAAAATTTCCAAAAACCTGATTGACAAAAAAATTTTATTTAGTCATAAAATTCGGTCACAAAATTTCACGAGAATCGGTTAAGAATTGCGACCTGTAGAGGAGAACATCCGGACATACGAAAGCAAAATGCCCGAGTCAAAACGTAGACCTTCGCTTCGCTTCGGTCAATTAGAATACGCCTATATGTTATAGTCGAACCAAGCAATGCTCGGACGTGACTAAGTGTGGAAGCGAGGGTGCCCGAGTGGCTCTGATGTTGGACTTTCAATCCAGAGGTCGCGGGCTCGAATCCCGGCCCGTATCAATGTGTTTTTCGGAACTTATGTACGGAACCTCAATTGAAATCTATCACGAGCTTTTCGGTGAAGGAGAACATCGTGAGGAAACCTGCATAAAGTAAACGTACTGGTGCTCGACGCGGTCCCAGTACATGTCATCTTGAAACTTAAGTCATTGTCAATACAGGAGGTGTCATCTATTGTGCATGTCGAGCACTAGTACGTTTATGGATGTAAATCCATAAGGAAATTCAAGGTGTAAGCGAAGTTTCCAAGTCGCATTGGGCACAACAATGCATTATTGATTCATATAAATAGCAAAATAAAACAGGATTTAAAGAGTGACCCAAGAGAGCGTAATCATTGTGACGAGTGACAAGAAAAACTTTATCCGTCCATTATTTTAGTTTGGAAGTGCTTTCGTGCGTCCGTTACGACCGTAGATAATTAGCGTCATGTTTTCAAAGCTTTGATGTTTCATAACACCTCCAAAAACATCTAATAATGCATATTTTGTAATAACAAAGTCTGTGTTTGTTTTACCCGACTCTATCTATAATTGTAGAACCTAGTCAAACCTAGTGTTGTAAAAATTTGTAGCAAGAAATAAAACAAAAGGTAACGAATTCATCGCATCCTGAAAAACTACGCGCGCTCAGAAACGTACGAATTAATTCGTAATTTCAAATTAGTTTCCACATAAAGGAAGCTTTTTCCCGCGCGATCCCGTTCAGAATTAAACAAACAATGCGAATTAAAAACCGAATAAATAAAAAAAAGGAAAACAACCGCCGTTCGTAATTTAAAACGTAATGACGTTCCATTTCGCGCAGGACACAGAGCTCGAAAATTAAACACGCTTTGCAGTGTGCCACTTAAAATTATTTTTTCACTCCGCTGTGTGTTCCTCCAAAAAAACGAAAAAGATACTAATACAAACGCGCAAATCCATCATGTGAACAACAAAAATACGCACACGCGCAGAACCGTCTACGCAACACATTAAAAAACACAACACGATACAAACGCAAAAAGAATGCAATTATACATCTATACAATGTTTTCCGACGCACACAAAGAGAAAATTTGGTGTTCCTATAATCAAAAATTTCTTATGTGTGCGTGCCTTCGTTCCCACGCATGCATTTTATGTTAACATACTAGCTCTACAAATGAGGATTGCTTTTCAATTACCGACCATATCACAACCCATTAAGGTGGTTAATAATTATGATGCAGATGATTATCGGGTTGCATTTGCGCCGATGTGTGGGTAAGCAATTCGTTCGTTTTATTCCTTTTTTAAATTTCACCGTTTAGTTCAATCTACTTATTGGTTGTTTGGTTGTGTGTTGTGGTTATATCAGTACACGCGGTTTATGTGGATGTGTGTGCGCGAAAGTGCGTAGAAAAATGGCTGCAATAAATAATTAATATCTTATTTTAAACTAGCATAATGTATGCGGCTGTTGTCTGGTTTATTTCGGCACTAAAGTAGTATCCGCTGTTTGAAAACATTACTGTATCTATTCTAGTCGTATTCAGATTATTATGTACTAAATATTTTATATGACTGTTTTTAATTTTTCCATGGAAAACTTATAACAATAGGTAGGTGCAAAGAGCACTTTGCCGTTTGACTATGTATTGTGTACAGTATTTATTGAAAACTTGACGGTTCATTAAACAAAACCTGAATAATAATATTTTCATAATTTTAAGTGTCCAATCGCCTCTTAAAATAATCGAAAAGAGTAGTACCTATAGAAAACTTATTCTAAATTAGCCCTAATTAGTAATTAGTAAATACCAATGAGTTTGTAGCAAAGCAATTAAGCATGGTAAACTTAAAAGGATATCTAGTTGGAAATCCTCTGTGTGGGGTTTCTTCTAGTAATAACACGAAAACAATAGGAAACTAATAAGATGTCGCTTGTCTCTCTCTGCGCCCTGCAGCCACTTGATTGGCGCTACAATATCTCGCGGCGAGATTGACTACCCATCCCTCTTTAATTAACATAGTTAGAAAAAGACGGTTAGTCTATCTCGCCTACCGATGGCAGAGTTTACTACCGCCTAAATAAAATAAAACCGTACCGTACTTTTTAGTATTTGTTGTTATGATGGCAACAGAAATACATCATCTGTGAAAATTTCAACTGTCTAGCTATCACGGTTCATAAGACACGGACGGCCTGACAGACGGTATCTTAGTAATAGGTTCCCGTTTTTACCCTTTATGTACGGAACCCCCATATTAACAACCCATATATAACGCTTAGGACGAATAGGCTCTCTCTTAAGTGTAACTGCTGTGTTAGTAGACCGTGCACAGTTAAAATTAAAGACACCGCTTTGCACTCTCGAGCCGTTACTTGCTAGTCATAAATGTTTGAGACCAGAGAAAGCGACCTAGCACTAGAAATAAAACACTTGATAACCAAACCTCGTTATCAATGTTGCAATTCATTGAAAATTAGTGTTGACAAAGGTATCTACAGTGCCCTAACTACGCCGTTGGTGCCCAACTTCGCCCAAGTAAAATATAAAAATTATGATTAAGATATCCATTTAAATCATTATAAATAGAGTTACCTACAAAAAAATAGTTTAAAGTAAATAAATAAGAATTCTGAAATAACCTATCTTTGCCACTCGTGCCCCATTTCGTCGTATGTTTTTTTTTTATTATGTAAATTATACTCAAACTTACTTTCAATGAATATTAATAGAATCCGTTTAAGTTTAAGCAACCAAAGTGAGCAGTGTTGGCCGAAAGTTAATGCAAATTGAAAATGTTGGCCGTTAGCCATTATAAATTGAACCTCAAACCGTAATCGTCCGTTACGGTTTAAGGTTCAATTTATAATGGTTAATGGCCAACATTTTCAATTCGCATTAACTTTCGGCCAACACTGAAAGTGAGGTAGAGTCATTATAAACATATTAATTTGATATAAATTTGACGTTACTGAATAGTGAATATACACTTTGTAATAATGCCACACAGAGTTAACTTAGTGATACTCCATTCCAGATAGGATTAGATAGAACTGAGGAAAAATAGCATACCTACAACATAGGGTAAATTGTCAATTACTGGCCACCGTATAATAACTGGCCACCCTAAACTAAAATGAATTCTATTCACCTATAAACAGAATTAATTTTAGTAAGGTTTCAATAACTTTGACCCAACGTTCAGTTGCCAACAGTATTTACCTTAGCTTCAATTTGTATATATTTAGTTATAGTACCTAGCTTAGTAAGAAAAAATTGCATGCTTCTTCAAGTGAAATGTACGCATCCAAAATTACTGTCCACCTATCTTCATCACTACATTTTTGCAAATAAATATCTTTATCTTTAACTAGCCACCTTATATTAATACGAATTCTGTTTATAGGTGAATAGAATTTATTTATTTTCAGTTACTAAACAGTGGCCAGTAATTGACGAATTACCCTATATTATTTCTCACTTGATGGTCTCATCGGAAGATCAGCGCTGGAAGTCGCCATGGTATAATAATATACTCCGCCTGGTACTCCATTCCCGTCTTTTCTAGGTCACCTAACTGACACGGGCTTACGTCATCATGCGACAGCGCTATATGATAATATGCGATAGCGCTATATATAGCGGCCATGTTGTTGTGACGTAGCCCCGTGTCACTCTGGGAATGGAAGACCATGTTTTATTAGACTATGGAAGTCGCCAGCAATATGTACGCCATTTGTTATATTGTGCAATAAGTAAAGTTTAAAATAAATAAATACATTTTTTGACCAACCTGTACGAGTATTAGGCTCTATTGTCAATTCGTACTTGTCTATTCGTGGTTATGATGAATAAAATAGCGAATAAATCGATCTATTTGCAACCGCAAACCGGTTATATAATTTATAGGACTCAATGGGGCGATTAGGTTACTAAAAAGCTATAAAAATAACCTTAGATACGGTTTATTTACATATGTTAACATAGTTTGCACGGCTATGAGTTGTTAATGAATTAAACATAGGGGAAAATTTACATCTAATGCAACAATGAAAGCTTACCATATATGTTATACCTTTAAACGAGCAATTCTTGTATAAATATTTATTTATTTATGTATATATTTCGGGGATCTCGGGAACGGCTTTAACGATTTCAATGAAGTTTGCTATATGGAGTTTTCAGGTCTTATCTCTGGGGAAACGCGCATTTTTGAGTTTTTATATGTTTTCCGAGCAAAGCTCAGTCTCCCAGATATTAATATTTGAATCATGTTATTTAGTTTTAGTGCATTTCGTTTGTACGGTCGACTTCAAAGATATGTTTACACTTTTGCACCTTACTCCTTTGTAATTAGGCGAAAAATGTAAACATATCTTTGACGTCGACTGTACTTGTGTCTAATATACATACTTGATACATACCTATTGACGCGGGCCAAACGCACGATAACTAGGTTTCATGATTCAAATAATATTCTGATGTCAGGGTACGTTCGAGATGGCCTGTATGTAGTGTAGATCTTACTCGACCTCCGAAGCATTTTCATTTCAAAATAACAAGTTATAAACTATGCTAAACATTCTTAAACCGACTATACTTAAATATGCGTGTACTCGGGCAGTTAACGACTTTCTAAACTTAGATATTCGGGGGTCCGCCATTTTGCATTGGTCACGGGCGGCGGAGCGTGCCTCAGATGCACTTTTATGGAGAAATGTGTTTCGACACGTTTTATAGGGGTTACGCATGCTAAGGCCCAGGGGGCGAATTTGAACTTTAAGCCCTAGAATGCCGGAAAGCGGATCCGCGTACGAGGAAACTATTAGAAGAAATAATCCCGGCACACGACAGATTTGGGTCACAGGAACCTAGAGTTGTCTCTATGCAATCGAAGTAACGCACTTAATAAAACTAATTTTAACGACTAAAAACTAAACTACTTAATGTTATCAAGGAAATAGGGAATATTACGCAAAACTCTGCGTAGGGGGCGGCAATAGGCCGATCACATGGCCTACCGTGAAACACAGTCGAAAGTTCGGTTTATGCCTCTCTATCACACTTGCCTATTCGATCGATTGAGAGGCAGATAAAGAAATTTCGATTTTCGCGTTTCGCGGTAGGGCACTTGTAAACAAACCGCCTTGATGCATCAATGTCACAGTAAAGACTTGTCAAAAATGTATAAGTTACTCTATGGTTTACTAAACAAATTAGTGCTGCACTCTGGCGGCAGAACATTGCAGTAATACTCCCTATTAACAGATAGGTACAGTCACCTGCAATAATATGTTATTCTTCGAAGGCCGCAAAAATATGTAACACGCTCTTATGGCTCTACAAATAAGATCGTGTCAGATATTATTGCGGCCTTGTGTAACATATTATTGCAGGTGACTGTACAGCGGCGGTAACAACGACTCCGCAACAATAATGCAGTTGCAGTACTTGCAGTTTACTTCTGAACGTTACCTTTAAAGCGAAATACTTATCTTCTTCCAAAAAGACCGTTAGGGCTCATTTAAATAGACGGCGCGCGAACTCGTATACGTGTTTAGTTACATTACGGACCATTGAGGTTACATCAATTCACCCGACCGATCAAATAACGCAATGTAATGAAACTCGCGTGCGAGTTCTCGCACCGTCTAAATGGGCCCTTAAGTAGACTGCCACCGAGGACCAGCGGTGTAGTGCTAGTCCCTAATTGTATCCTGTACAGGTGCATTAGCGTGTATGTGTGCTTGCTGGTGAAATTTAACTTACCTACCTACCTTACCTTACTTACCTACCGTCTTCCAAAAAGTTCATTAGACCGTCAACCCTGGTAGTCCCTGTACCCCTTATCTGTCCCTTGGTTCCTGTACAGAAATTAGCTTGTGTGTGCGCTGGTGAAATTCAACTTATCTACCTACCTTACCTTATTTAAGTAGGTATTAAAATACTTACCTTCTTCCAAAAAGTTTATTAGACTTTGCAAACCTGGTCCTCGGTGCGCTAGTCCCGAATTGGTTCCTGTATACAGGTGCGTTAGCGTGTGTGCGTGCGCTGGTGAAATTCAACTTGTTCTAAAGAGACTCAAGCCAGGGCTCGACAGTTTCGGTGCAATTTATGTTAGGGTTAAAAAAGTTCGGGAAAATCGGCGTAGGTACTCACTTACCTATTTTTTGTGGACAATACAAAAGTTAATGACTTGGATACATCTCTATATGAATTTTGTCATACAAATTTAAAGAAATAGGAGGTTTTGTTAAGAATAAAGTACCTACGCAAATTGGCTTTTAAAGTCCTTTTATTTTATGATCGACAGCTTAACGTACCTACCTACAATAAAATACCTATTATTCCATAACAAATTCTAAATTAACTGTTTGCCCATGTGTTACCTTTTCATGACTGAAGTATTTAATCGCTTTCAATGGAATTTTGCATGTAGAAGAATTAAATAAATCTAGCCGATTCCGGTCTCGGCTACCGGCTTTTCTCACTTTTCTTTAATAAGTTTAGTATATGATTATTTTTTATTAAAAATGTAATTATTATAGTATGATTACATAAGAACACAAATAAAAAAAATGATGTGTTGAAAATCGACTGCATAGAAAATTTGAATACTTAAAAAAATGGTTTTGGTGCACCGAATTTAGGTAAAATTATAACATCGAAAAATAAATCCGTTCTTAAAATCCATCTTCAATATACAGGTTGTTTGGTACATAGTTTGCCAAATTAAAACGGCAGATAGGTTGAGTCATTTGCTATCTTCCTAGGCCAAGAAATTTTTAATTTTGCGCACTTTTTTTTTCAGCTCTATGCCAGTTGTTATGCTACTTGCGCAGTAGTAAAAAAAACCATGGCCATGGTTTTTTTTCCTAGGCAAGAGAAGATAGCAAATGACCCAACCTATCTGCCGTTTTAATTTGGCAAACGATGTACCAAACATCCTGTATATCCTCAAAACGAAAACTTTAGCCCCAAATTTAAAGGTTCGCGACACCTGGCATAGAGTAATGTTACATGGGCAACAGGTCTCGGCCGCCATTTTGAAAAAGTTTTTTAGCGCTTTCGAAATTCGGGGCCTAGGCCGATGACCCCAAAGGGCTTGCGGCCTTCGGCCAACTATTCAGATTACTTGCTATTGGTACCTACTTTAATATAAGGTAATTTACTTGAAGGACTAGATAAATTTGTACATATATTTTGTTAAACTTTTGACTTTTTTATTTAAATGGGTTGTTTTATTTTTTATTCAAACATGTATACTAAGTTTACAGCTATACCAATACATAGTCAGTATCATAAACATGTGTACACTTTTCGAACTATCTCTAGGATCTTAAAATAAACATATATATTACTACGTTACATACGTAGAGATTAAAAAAAATCCTGATATTAAGTTACATAAGGTAGAGTTAAAAAAAATCCTGGTACTACGTTGTAAGGACGGTTTTGACTAGTTCTGGGCGGAATACATACTAAAAAACAACTTTTTCTGACAAAAATGTATGTAAATAACTTTCCGTTAAGTTACGAAAAACCATACGTTTTCCGAAACGACGTGTTTAGGTAACGC
Organism: Cydia splendana; assembly: GCF_910591565.1. Lineage (NCBI taxonomy): Eukaryota > Metazoa > Arthropoda > Insecta > Lepidoptera > Tortricidae > Cydia > Cydia splendana. Next base: position 19,563,130 of record NC_085972.1, on the reverse strand, counting down.
CATAACCGTTACATTAGCCACTGAATCATATAAATACATTCGCCATCAGATATATCGGAGCGGCAAAAGTGCTCCAAAATATCTAAACATTCACTAATAACATATTGGTATTAGTGGCTTTGTTCAGTACATAGGTATTCCTATATCTATTATAATAGACATTCTACATATATATATAGTTCGTTTTTTAGCATTTTAAATAAGGTAATTGTGTCTTTTAATTTATAAATACGTTTTAAAAATAAGTCACGGCAAATATGTAACAATTATGAATCTAATACGATCATTTATATTTTTCTGCTTTCATAAGTAATAGTTACTGATTTTTAAAAAGCGTTTTTCAATTAAAAGACTTGTCAAGATCGCTTACCTTCTTTTTAATGCTAAAAAAATGAACTATAGGATCCAAATAAGCTCTGTTTCTGTTTAAATCCATACTGAATAGAAACCCAGCTAGTGGTACTTACACACCCTCAAAAACTTCCTCCAAAAACAGATAATGAAACTCCAACATTAAATTAAAAACCTCACATCCTCCCTTTCTGCCCAAAAGATCAAAAGTACTGCGTTTTTCCTATAAACATACGTCCTTTTAGTTCTAAAGTGTACTTTACACGCACACAGGCTTAAGCATGTATAGAATTTAGATTTGAATCGAATTAGCGTCCTCGGGGCAGTTACGTATTTGTAGAGGTCCACCCTCCCTGAGGGGGTACCCCCGAAAAAACCCTTTAAAGTGAAAAGTTAGGAAAGCGGTCACCTCGAATTTTTACCATTTGCATTTTTAATTTTTCGGGTTAGTGGAACTTCTTTTAGCAACATTGTAATGTTGTATTAGTATAGAAAAATCTTTGTTTGGGTAAATCGATTGTAAAATGACCAGAATTATAATGAATATTATTCTGATGTCTCAAAAAGGTGTAAGTACAGTCGGGGTATAAAGTAGCGGATAGGCAACGCGCTAAAAAAATCTGCCAACCTCTAGGTAATAATTTTATAGAAAAAGAGATGTGTCTCTACTATTTAATAAATAATAAATAAATATTGGGGGACATCTTACACAGATCAACCTAGCCCCAAACTAAGCAAAGCTGTTTGTGTTTATATGTATTTGTCTGTCACACTCTAATAGGGTATTATGCTGTATTTAAAATAAATTATTTTACACTATGCATGAAATAAAGCACCAGGTAATTATTAGAAAAACATAGATAGGAGTTATTTTTAAACACAAGTTCTATTTAATAAATTGGATAGAAATATAAAAAGTAGGTGAGTTGACCATGACGTCACGATGTAATATTTTATATAAATTCCATATTAGCAAATCGTTTTGACAGTTCTAAAAAAGTAACTGATTTGACTAGTAGGAAAATACCCTATTCTACATACTTAATACTAAAAGAGACATATAACTTTTTGTAAAACGATAAAAAATGCGATTTTGTTGATGCCCAGTATACTTACTGAAATAAACTGAGGCAAAAACGGCAACAAGACGTAATTCAGATTTTTTTGACTCTAAGGGTAACATTCCATTTCTAACCGCAGCTGCATTACTGACAATTTTACTATGGAAATTGACAATGACAGCGACGCGTTCAGTACCGGTAGTGCAGCTGCGGTTAGAAATGGAATGCTACCATAATATGAGTGTTAAATGACGTGGAAGATGTCATTACTGTAGTATACCTATTCTCTATCTATTGGTGAGGGTAGGTTTTAAAAATAATAAATTAGTTTATATCCAGCTATTATTGTGTTTACTACCAGGGTGACAGCGGTGGGATTTACCAAAAAAAGGAGAGGGAGGGAGGCTTTAACATAGTTAGGCGGGACATGTTGTCTGGCGGTGGACTTGGTCGCTTTCAAGTAAAATAAGTGTTCCGTGAACAAAGTTTTGTACGGAACACTAAAAAGAACGCTTGTCATCCATTTACTTAATCGGTTGACGGCATTCGGAAGATTGTGGGTCACTTCTGGGTAAGAGTATCTCCAAATCAGGCTTCAATTCAATGTCGAAGTCTAAAAGTGACTGATCTCCTGTTAGAAATCTGTACGATCAGCTAAAAAAACTAATATACTTACATCCCACTGCTGGACACGGACCTCCACCTATGCACGAGGGGGCTTGGGCTCCCCACGCTGCCCAGCGCGGATTGAGGATTTCATATCAGTACTCCTTAGAATTTCTTCGCGACATGTAATGCCGGTTTTCTTACCAAATTAATTAGGGAGTAGTAATCTCTTTTGTCTGACTGTGATTAACTGATTAAACAAATATACAATCTCAGTGTTTTAAACAATCAAACTCATTATCCAACATGTTGATAACCTAAACCGTCCGTAGAACAGTCCCTAAAACCCTGCAAAGGTTCAATTTTAGATTTTAGAACAGTAGCCAACCTTTAGTTTTTGTACTTACCTTAGACCTTTAACCCACGCAGGATAGTAACATATAAAGGGTTAGGCTAAATTGTTATCAGCAAAATTACATGAGCTTCCAAAAACAATGTGGTACCCGTAGGGGAGGCCGTTATTATTTCCCAATTTATTAGTTAGCGGTCCGTTCCCTTTATTTCGGCTGGACCTCTATGCGCGTTTTATTTTGAAAACGATTTTAGATAAGGGTTGGAGTAGGCTGTCCAAGCTGAGGAAACTCGGCGGAATGGAAAATTTTAGCTAACTATAGTGTTAAAGGACAGCCGGGCTAGTACTTACATGATTGGCGGGACAATATCTTGCCCGTGAGATAGACTACCCGTCCCTCTTTAAGTAAAAACTTTTGTCAACTTATTTTTGGACCACACCCGTCTTTTTCTAACAGTATTAATTAAAGAGGGACGGGTAGTCTATCTCGCGGGCAAGATACTGTCGCGCCAATCATGTAGGTACTAGTCCGGCTGTACAGCTCTAGCACAATAGTTAGCTAAGATGTTCCATTTGGAAGACAATACGTTTTGATTTAGTTAAATGATTGTAGTTTTTCGTTATTAAGTAATTATGTGTTTGTCAGAACTCTACAGTTTTCTCCTGTGGTCAATAGTTAACAGCTTGTGGGCATGTAGGTAATGATTTTATAGGAGTACCATTTCATGTGGATACTTAAATAAGAAAATAAACCTTTATAGCCCTTAACTTTTAGGTATGTCTACAGGAAATACAGCAGTTTTGTGTTTGACCCAACAATACTATTCAGACAGACCTCCTGTGACTTAAACACACCCTTAAAGGCAAGAGGAACGTGTGGGACGATCGATGTCGCCCGGAGGCGTCGTTGCAAACGCCAATGATGTTTTTTATGCCGGATTCCTTGTATACGAGCCTCCGCTGAGTTATAAGCTGGACTTTAAGTACTTAGTGAAATACCGATGTTTTTTAAGGGTTATGTGTAGTGAAAGTGGCTATGCGAACATCGGTCTTATCCGGAGGCCGTAGAACGCACGCACTTTTTTCGACCCAGACCATTGCCTACATATAGGTTGATTAAAATCTTCTTCTTCAACCTAGCGCCAGGGTCCGCTTTCCTGCTGAATCTTCTCCACTTTGCCCGGTCTTCGGCATCCTCAGGTGTGAGATTGTTCTCTTCCATGTATAGGTTGATTAAAATAAATGAAATAATTTAAACTAGTTAGCCCAGGGTGCCTGGCTAAGGAGACAATCGCTTGAGCTAAGATAACGAAATGCTTTGTGTCTCTCTATCACTCTTCCATATTAGTGCGATTAGTTGTTTCGTTCGCTACGGAGCGTAAAGGATTGGCATGTTGGCTACGCACCCAGTGGATCTAGCCTAGATGACAGTCGTTGATAAAAACCTTTGATAGTTGCCAACCCCATACTGTTTCTCATCCCAAATGTCAGTGTACAAACATGTACAATGTGACATGTAAAATGTGTAACAAATATGAAACAATTTCCCAAACACGAAATCCATTTGTTCCCGCTGTTGAATGCAAAAAACCGGGCAAGTGCGAGTCGGACTCGTGCACGAAGGGTTCCGTACCATAATGCAAAAAAAAAAGAAAAAAAAAGCAAACAAATAACGGTCACCCATCCAAGTACTGACCATTCCCGACGTTGCTTAACTTTGGTCAAAAATCACGTTTGTTGTATGGGAGCCCCATTTAAATCTTTATTTTATTCTGTTTTTAGTATTTGTTGTTATAGCGGCAACAGAAATACATCATCTGTGAAAATTTCAACTGTCTAGCTATCACGGTTCGTGAGATACAGCCTGGTGACAGACAGACGGACGGACGGACGGACAGCGAAGTCTTAGTAATAGGGTCCCGTTTTACCCTTTGGGTACGGAACCCTAAAAAGAAAAAATACGGGTTAAATACTAGTTGCATAGACAACGCTTGAAACTGAGAGTGAATCCGGATCGCGTTACAGCCAATTTGCAGTTTGCTCTATGCTATTCTAAATTGGTTATGTTTGCTTTCACACCGACGGATATTCCATGGTTGGAATATTTCGATTTTGCGCTTCGTTTGCGTATAAATTACACTTTTATTTAGCTTTACTGCGTAGGTATTTCAAATCTTTAAATTTAACTTTGAGCTACTTAGTATCTGATTCAGTTGAAAGGACCCCGCAGCAAACATAGGGAAAAAGTGATTTCAGTTAAGTATCACGAAATTTTAATATGATGTAGATTAAAGTTTCCTGCTTATTTTTTTATAAGGGCGCAACTCTCTCAGAAGTATATTTTCAAAAATAATTAGGTTTTTATTGTTCTATTTCTGTGATATCTTTCCTAAAGTTTGTGACACACACTGATAGTTGCTGATGTTATGATTTATGAAAACTAGGTAGGTATGCTGCATATATTTTGTATGAAACAACTAAATTGTTTTTTTTTTTTCTGAAAGTATACTTCTGAGTAGTGCGCATGCTCAAACAAAAAAATATCGTTAGCCATGAAACTACATCATGCTTAAATTTCGTGAGATTTGACTGACACCACTTTTCTCCTAATGTTTGCTGCCTCCTTGGAGGTCCTTTGGAGTACTTTCGTAATTATGATGACAATGCAATAATATGCTAACATGGAGCTGATCTGATGATGCAGTTGGAAGGTACCAAAGGAACCCCTCGATGGAAAAACATTAACCCTTTACCTACGGGCTATTAAATCGCTCCGTCACCGCCCAATACGGGCATGTTTTGGCGAGAGTCAGCGGTTAGGCATAATTTCACTTACTTGTAACTTTTGAAGTATTACAGCTACACACTTGAAACTTCACACACACAATAAGTATAATGTGTTTAATCAATAAATAATCACTTGGAGTAATAATATTCACTTGTTTTTCTGCTATCAAGCAATATACCAGTCACTAAGAAATTGAAGATTTTTAAGTTACTACTCGCGGATTTCACAAGTTTACGTTTAAGAACATTAGTTTATAATATACTTAACACAAATAAACACTTAAATAACGATAATTATGAAAATAATGCATAAATAACAATCACAAAAAACGTTGCACTAAAACAATTTGCCACTTATGGAAAATAGTGATGTGCGTCTATCGACGCATTTGTCGATATATCGATAATCTAGTAAATGTAAAACTGAAATTTAACAAGTTATGATTGTGGTGAAATTATTATTAGGTACAAGTATTACTAGGTAGTACCTAATAATGATTTTATAACATGTTAAATTCCAATATTTTAACCAAAAACGGTAAAAAAACACTAAAAATAACACTCCAAACACTCCCACGCCATACTCTCATATCGACAACAAGTCGATGAAATTTGAAAACAACACTATTGTCCGCCATATTGAATTCAATTATTAGCACCTCTGCAGTACGGGTGTCAACTCCAGTTGCCAGCAAAAAAGCGGTAATTTTAAAATTATGTTAATGTCAGAGCCATCTACCGAAATATTATGATATTTTTTTCTTTGTATCTATACTAATCACAGAGGATAATGTGACTGCTATTACCAAGCCACAAGGTCTCGTTTTGTTTTAAAAAAATGTTGAACACGACCATTACTTCGATCAACTATAGTTGACACCCGTACTGCAGCGGTGTTGCCTTACTGGCAACTCTGGTTGACACCCGTAGGTAAAGGGTTAATAATTAGAGTTTAGGCTCACTAGAAAGATCTCGAGAAACAGATACAAATGAGCAGACACACCAATAAAAGTATGTGCCACAATTTTTTTGACAGTAACGCGTGAACCTCCCTCCTCTCATCAATCATTTAATTTAAGTATATAATACATAGGCAAATATACATTGAAAAATTTAGGGTAGAGAAGGGGTTTCAATCGATGTGTGGAAGGGCGGCACCGTCGTCGAACCCAAGCCACCTGGCAGTGGACTTAAAGCGGTGGCGTGTGCCTCGGATTCGCTATGCTGGTGGCGCGTATAACGGCGATACTGTGATCCTGCATCTCAGCCGGAGCGGTTCCACCGTTGTACCTAATAAAGTTTCTGCCATAATATATGTTTGATAAAGGAGGACATTTGGGGTGCATAGACTGTCAATGTTATTACTGTGGTAGGGTGAAACGCTGTTTGGTGTTGTTAGATGGTTGCTTATGAATTTTATTAAGGTAAGTGTCCCTGTGAATGACACTATTAGGAGGAAATTAAGACATTTACTCGGAAAACTACTTAACTATGACCCATACAGACTATTGGTGTATGCAGATTTATGAACCAGTCCTTCCTTAATATCAACGGAACAATACATTGTATAATAGTAATAACATTTATTAATTATTTAAGTTTTCCTCGACATCTGAAATTGTACCAGTGGATAACTGGCGAAATTTCGAATGTCCCATTGTATGACTATGAAAACAAGATGTCGTTGACCCAGTGTTTGACATGGAGGTGCATCAAGTTTACATGATAGCTGTAACCAATGTATGACACTAGTTATGACCCAGTGAATGACACCTCAATTCGTAACTGTCATTCACTCCACCTCCATAGTAAAACAGTGTATGACACTCATGTCAGATACTACTCATATGATCGAAAAATAATTGATTTTTACAGAGTATATTAAATGTATGTCTTACTTCCTTACAACATGGTCAATATTAAATTTAATAAAATAGTAATTTGTGCGAGTGAATGACATAGATGTCATACACTACTAAACGCTAATTTTTTTTTTCCAGTGTATGACATGTCTTCAAAATACTAACGCAAGGAAAATAATCTACTTTTAATATACAATATCAATCGTTTGGTTTATTGTGTAACAATATGAATAAGCACTTACTAAGTACTCATAAATTCCTGTTTTTTATTTACACTTTTAAGATGCAGTGTCTTAACAGATTTACTAAGAAACCCGACGCACAACTGAATCGATGCACCTCCTAGCAAAAATTACGTCACAAAGTGAAAAATATTTAACGTATTAATGACAGCTTCGGAACAAAATTCATAGATAACACATACAATCGATTAAGTCCTGTTTTTTGTTTATAGTAAAAACCGTTTTCTTATTTTTCAAAATAAACTGCGTAAAAGTCATACATTAGGTCAGTGTCATCCATACGGACGTTTACCTTATTTTGTTTTTTGCGAAGGCGAGAAATTTCAAATTAAATATGTGTGATATGCATTATACAATTTTAAAAATGTAATTGATTCACAATAATAATAAAAGTTTCAAATTTACCGGTTTTAAAAATCGCATTTAATACATTATACCTATGAAATTGTTTCCTGATTTACTTATATGGGTTGAAAGTCAGCCTTTCAGTTACAATACTGATATGGTTTCCGTTTTATCAGTTTATTCAATGATAGGTATCTTAAGATGAAGACGAGATGAGAATTTGATTTGAGATACCCCTAGGGGTCTATTATAAATTTAAACAGTATACTTAAATCATGTTTGCTTTCGTAATATAATACTAGACCGTATTTTAGAAACTCGGCATCACAAATTTAAAGGGAACACAAAATAGGAGCTTCAGCAAACGCTCCCAAAAATTAAACAGATAAAAAGGCGGGATTACGTGCGTCACCGACATCTGAACTACCCTCATCTCGCTATTGATTCACTGCGGATAATTGAGAACACGCGCCACCCTCCCCCCCAACACACACGGCACCTCATTTGATTACAACGAAAAAGCGGCGAAAAATCGAGTAGAGATGCAGTAATCGGTCCGTTGCCATGACAACACATATTAACGCGGGGGGAAACGCACATAAATAGATTCGCACATAATACAACACACACCCCGCGCCCACCTCATTTTTGTACAGTGTTAAAAAGCCTAAAACCGCCCCCCGGTTTAAACAACCCGGGCATGCAGATTAGCTAAAACTACGCATTTTTTACCCCACTCCAAAGGGATCTTTTTTCTCGTTTTTCCCTGCTAACTACCGAAAAGGGGGTCGGGTGGAGGAAAAGTTTGCGTTTTAAATATGTCCGAAGGCACGCATTAGGGCCGTGTGCGAAATACGAATCATTAGAGGTCCCTTTTAGGATTTCTATTCGGATGTTTTATTTGATACTTAGCTTGAGTGATGTTGAAGTAGATACGTTAGCTTTGTGATGTTTGCTTGAGATAAATACTAAGCAGGCGTTTTAATGTGTTTTTAGGGATCCGTATGTCAAAAGGACAAAACGGAACCCTTATAGGATCACTTTGTTGTCCGTCCGTCCGTCCGTTTGTCTGTCTGTCAAGGCCCTTTATCTCGGGATCGTGTGAAGTTATCGAGTTAAAATTAAAACTATATACGCAGGTCTACAGTACGCACAAAACGTATATTTCAACACGCTCAAGGGAATCATAATTAATAGGGTACTCCCGTTGACCTAGGATTATGAAATTTGGTAGGGAAAAATCTGAAAGCCATAAAAAAATTAGTAAATAAAAAGTAAGTTGAATTAGTACGGAATCCTCGGTGGGCGAGTCCTACTCGAACTTGTCCGGTTTTTTAGTACTGATTTAAACTTTCACGATTTTTACTCATTATTATTAGAACGCGTATAATTAAGTTATTAAACTTATCTCCGACGTTGTCCCCGTGGTCGTATTAAGAAAATTATATTAAAATATAGTGTAAATAAAAGCGTTGAATTCAAAATTATTATGGGAGCTTGGTCCATTGTATCTAGTTTTTAACTTTGGTAGGCTTACCTTTTTTTACTGGATAATTGTATGTTTGTATGACTGTTCGCCCTCCTAAGGCCCACTTGCACCATTCCACTAACCCGGGGTTAACCGGTTAAACCTGGAGTTGCCATGCTTACCCATACAATTTGACACTAGGTTAACGGTTTAACCGCTTAACCCCGGGTTAGTGGGATGGTGGAAATGAGCCTAAGCCGAATAGCGGTATCTCAAAAACAAATGATGTTGAAAATGGAATTTTCAGATAAAGAATGTAAGGTATATGTTTGCATTACTTTTTATTTGAGATACCGCTAATTGGCTTAGCAGGGCAGTGTATTAGGTACCTCTATCTAATATGTTGTGCAAATGTATAAATTGTGCAACATAATCGCTTTCACTGCTATTTTTGGAGTCAAACACAATATCAAAGGGCCACTTACCTGTTTCAGGGTTAGCCAACTAATCCGGAGTTAACATAGTGTTCCATACAACGTTTCATTTGATTTTATTATATTTATGCAAAAATAAATAAATATGAATTAGCAATAGTACCTAATAATGACAGATTTTAGTGCGTAATTTTATTATATATTGACACGAAGTATGAAATGCAAAACCCATTTGCAACGCAAACCCAAACAATGATTGAAAATATTGTTAACATGTTTCTGACCGCAACTAAAACTCGCAAATTTAATTTTTGAATTCATGAATTCATTTATTGAAATTAAATGCAATGAAATTACGCGTTAAAGATCTACAAAAAATATTATACAGATAATGAAAAACTATTTAATACCTACCACAATTCATTAAATTAAAATAAATTACAATTCATTAAAATAAAATAAAACAATATAAAAATTATCAATACAATTCAAATAAATAAAATATTAAATTAAGTTACGATTAAATCATAATTATTATATTCTGACATGTCATAAAATGCATTTCTAATCAGCCATATTTTTAATTCGGAGTAGAATGTCAGGTCATTTTCAATATTTTTTATTGTGTCGGGTAGTTTATTATAGATACCTACCTGGCCCCGCAACAGCTAGATACCGTTTTGTTGGATTTAGCAAGTCGACAACATGTCGAGTCCAACGTATTCTTGTGTTTTTGTGTAATACGTGCACTTTTAAATATTTTTATTGGAAATTGGTGTATGTTACTTCTAATATATTTAATTATGCAAAATAGGTATTGTGACGTGAGTGTCATTATGTTGCAATTTATGAAGAGTTGCCTAGCGGGGGTTCCGTGCGGAGCATATGATATAATCCGTACTGCACGTTTTTGTAAAATGAAAACACGTTGCCATTCCGCAGCTGTGCCCCAGAACTCTAGACCGTAGCACATCACCGAATGAAACAGCGAGAAGTAGCTAGTCCTTAGCTGCTGATGGGGCAAGATTCGGGCCAATCTGCTCAATGCGAAACATGCAAACAACCAAAATGGAGTTAATTAGAGTACCTACCGGTTTCTTTGAGAAATTACTAGTTTGATTTAAACTCAGGAATGCACCCTTGAAATTAAAGGATTAAAAAAAAACCGTGTATAGACCGTCTTTTATACATTGACTTTACGCCTTTTAGCCGAGGTTAAGCGGTACCGTTAACCCAGTGTCAAATTGTACTGGTAACCATAGTAACTCTAGGTTTAACCGATTAACTCCGGGTTGGATGGCGCAAGTGGAGTTTAGAGTATTACCAATGGATAATTACTCTCTAGTCTAGTCTATACTGCACAGATTAACATCATTTACTGGCCAATGTTCGAAAACATTTTAATAATCCTTATTAATTCGGACAAAAATCCTCTTATGTTTGGGCGCTCATTTCATTACGAAAAATAATCCATAAAATATGATTAGCTTACAGAACGACCTGTATACCTACTAGTACCTACTACATATAAGTACCTACTTAAGCACCTTTAGTTCACTCACATACACACAAAACAAAGAAATTAGAACGAGTAGAGTCTGTGCGGAAAGAGAAGAGCCGTGGAATGTATGGGGTCCAATACATTCCACGACTCTTCTCTTTTCCGTACAGACTCTACGTAAATGTTCATTATTCATTACATGCCAAGTTTCATGTATTTTATGCATGTCATTTTAAAATGAGACTAAAACTTTAATTGTATGGGAGCGACGGCGGGTTCGTTTCAAAAACTGTGCTTTCCGCTAGTAACGTTAGAAGTATATAATATAAGTATTTAAGTGAGAGCATTTTGAACTAAAATCAAATGGAAACTGATATATCATTTTGTAATGTAAATTTTTGTCTTCTAATTAATTATCTGCTGTATTTCATCATAATGTTATTTCAGAATATCGAATCAAAATGAAATGGTACGAACTCAATAATTTTATAGGTACTCGTATTGTTTTAATAACGTTCCAAATAGCGATATTTGTAATTTTCAATTAACATTTACTGTCGAATTTAAACTGTTGTGAGGCATACTAACATTGAGTAATTTTACGGTTTAGACTCACTTGTTTTAAGTCACCCGCGCGACATGTTTCGGAGAGCCTAGGTCTCCTTTCTCAAGCACTAACAGTGAGAGCAGCGAACGCTGACAGAGAACGCTGCTCGCACTGTTAGTGCTTGAGTAAGTAGACCCAGGCTCTCCGAAACATGTCGCGTGGGTGAATTAACACAAGTGAGTATAAACCGTAAAATTATTCAATCATTTACTGTATTTTTTTCATTAATTTTGTAAGATTTGTAAAGACTATTATAGGTATAAAAATATATTTTTAACATTCATAGTAATGTAGTGTAGGTAGACATTACTAAACCTCCTAAGGTTCCACATCTTAGATGTGTAACATACAATTTTACATGTATATTTTTCTAATACCCACTAATACTTACCTTATCTCCAAAAGCGCCATCTGTTAACATTTCCCGGAACCACGAACACTTCTTCCCCTAATGAAAAGATGGTCAAATTTTCCTGCACCTCTCTATTATTCCTGCACTTCTTTCTCCACCCGTGAGATGTCGTTACTAGTATTGTGCGATAACAGTTACATCCACCCTACGATAGATGTCACGGTTATTGATTTTCCTCCGTCTGTTGTGAACTTTCCGCAATTTTCATGATGCCACGGTAGTTGTGGAGTATTTGCATTAGATGTCACTTTAGTTCTGTTTATCTAATAATATATAATACCTTTAAACGAGCAATTCTTGTTTATTTATTTATATGTACATATTTATATTTCGGGGATCTCAGAAACGGCTCTAACGACTTTGATGAAATTTGCTATATGGGGGTTTTCGGGGGCGATAAATAGATCTAGCTAGGTCTTATCTCTGGGAAAACGCGCATTTTTGAGTTTTTATATGTTTTCTGAGCAAAGCTCGGTCTCCCAGATATTGACTCTTTAACTGTATAAGATTAAATAATATATAATTATTATAACTTGAATTATTTTTAATATTTAGGTAGTTATATATTGACATTGACTTTAACCTTTTTTGTAGATTCTGTCGCATTATTTTTATATTACATATTTACATAATGTATCAGGTAAAATTTAGCAATTAGGTTTACTAATGTTTTTCTCATTATATCTCTGTTATTTATCGGTTTTTCTGGAGGCAAAGTCCGCTTTTTGTACTGTAAGGTTTTTTTCTGCAAAAAGGATTAAATAATTAAATAAAAACAAGGATGGCAGATCCAAGTCCACATTAAATACCGATTAAGTAAAATCGAAATTGATTCAAATAAATCTATGACTGTTACGAAATGTAAGTCACTACTTTTGACATAAACATAATATTAAAACTGTAGCTAAGGCTGCAGTAAGCCACGAGCTTGACACTGACCTGACGCTGACATATTCGCTAGCGTGTGCGTAACCTACTTTCTATGCATCCCGCTTGTACTGGCATATAAATGCGAGCGAGATGTATAGAAAGTAAGTTACACAGACGTTAGCGAATATATCAGTTGAGTGCCAAACTGGTGGTAGCAGTACTGGTAGCAAGAAATAAATACACGCATTTATTTTGCAAATTACTTCAAATTTATTTATAAAAGTAACTATAAACAAAAATAGGTATTACATTCGTTATGCAAATAAAATACCTAATACGGCCGTTAAACCTACCTATGAGATTCAACCTCAAACAATACTACATAGATAAATTCATATTTTATACCGAATAAAGTATATAAATTTTGCTTTGGCACAGAAAATGTTCGATTCTTGCGGACGGCTCTAAACCTAAAACCGAAGATACATATAATATATCTACATTATTATATATGCTATTGCAATATTTTACTAAAAAGATCCTTAACGATACTGAAAGACAAGCAAACTCAGTTAGAGTTAGACCAAGATAAGTCTGCAAAGATTTTGATACCACACGCAGTGCAAATGTTATTTATATTATGTCATAATTTCATAGAAGTTTGAAGTATAAAATAACACTACGCACTACGTGTCCTATCAAAATCGCTGCAGACTTATCTTGGTCTAACTCTAATAATTATGTTTGTATAAAGTTAAACATTGAGGACCTTTATATAATCATAAATATCTTTGAAGATTTAAACATGCATTTGCCTTATAATAAAAACTTATTAAAAATAGCAAATTCATAACATTTCATTTAAATTAATTTTTACCTTTCATAGATAAAAATTCAATTCCTCCATTATATTTACTTATTTTATAACAAATGTTATATTTAAGGCTAATTTTAATTATGTTGGTTAAAGTAGGTAAATGGAGATGATTTTAAATAATATAAATACAGATTTATTAATGAAATATTCATTAAGGTATAGGATTCTCTTAAGGTACCAGATTTCCATAAATGTAATATCCCAAAAATAGTATTTAAATCTATGGAATATTGCTAAAATATCTGCTATTTTAGACAACTAAAGTTTGAACGTAAAGGAGCCTAATTTTAAAACCGGATGAAAACTGTAGCAACTGAGAGAGAGTATAACTTATCAAAAGAGCAAAACATCGAAAAGTTACAAAGGAACTATGACTTGACATATATTAGAAATCTGGTAACTGACAAAGAAGCTCTTAATGAAACTATGAAACCTACAATGAGTTTTATAGGTAAAAATGTAATACCTAAGAACAAATTTGAAGTAACCAGTAATCTAGAAAACAACATATCTTCCATTTATTCATTTACATTAGGCATCTAGAACTAGACAAAAAGGTAAAGGACGCGAGCCATAAGGAACTAGTTTAGAATTTGAACAATGGTGAAACTAAAGGTATTTATAATAGTCTAACTACAACATGAAAATGATTAATGGCATTTTGAGCTAAAAAATAATATATTTAGGAATGTCACTTCACTGCTAGCTCATCATTTTAATGTTACTTACATTAAAATGCATGTGGTACATTAGAGCAGCAAAATAGTATTAATTACTTTGTTGATAACTATATAAACAGTGGTTTCATCACAAAAGTCTCCTTATCCACACTATTGACTACATGTGCAATTTGCGAAAATTTTACAAAAACTTCGAAAATTTCTGGAAAATTTCACAGGATACAAATTAAACTTTCATTTTGGAAATGGAAATTTTCGATTCCCATACAAACATTTGGAAAATTCCTGAAATTATACCATGGGACAACTTCACAATTTCGTAAAGTTTCTGACGGCACATCAGGACTGTTGACTGACGATTCGTTAACCTCAGGTATAGGTTAATTGGAAGAGATCCCTCTTAGGGATAAGTTCGCCTTTGTACTATAAGTTTATCTTTTATCTGATGTAACGAATATTCCTTTCTTTTCGTACAATACAGTGTTTACTTACTTACCTCAAACCAAACACATAAGGCGAGCACACGGTTAGTTATGAGTGTTCCTGTTCATCATGAATTACCAAACAAAAACGGGATCACAAATCAACATCGCAATCTACATAATCTTTCAGATTGCTACCTACTATTATAACTTTAAATATTTTGATAATAACCTAGTTTACATTCAATATCTACAAAATGGGTTACATTTGTCTTCGACTTATTCATACACATGTTTCCAGTTTATTTTGGAATGTAAAGGATTTTAATATTTTAATTTTCAGGATTTCTCGAGAAAAAAGTCTTTATTATATTTTTTGTCTCTACCACGCAATCGCCTAGAGCAGGGGTGTCCAAACCCCGGCCCGCGGGCCAAATCCGGCCCGCGACGCGTTCCAATCCGGCCCGCCGATACCCAAAGCGAGTGCCCACTGTCAGGCCCGCGGGAGCCAGGCTCCAGGGGTTCAGCATTCATTGAGAGTGGAACTGTTCCTAATAGCAGCAACCAGACACCTTCCCCCGGCGCAATAACCGACGGTGGCCCGCGCGAAAGTTTCTGAGGCACAATATGGCCCTCAGGTAAAAAAGTTTGGAGACCCCTGGCCTAGAGTAAAGCAAGTCTTCAACTCTGTTTTCATATTGTGAGTTGAGATTCTTATATCCAGCATTTCAATGTCAAATCTTTACAACTTAGTCCCTAAAAATACTTGAGAATTTCAAAAACTATTTCCTTGATTAAATTGACAAAGTAATTTTTGATTGTCTTTAAAGAAAACAAAATCAAAATACGAAGACTATTTAAATGCTACATTAGGCAACGTGTCTTTAATTACAGTACCCGTTCCTAAGATACTTTGGTACCGATCACTCATTGAAATCTTTCCTTTACCATCCTAATCACAATTTAACTTACATCTATTTACATAAGTAGATAAAATTTAGGAATTTCAAAACTTAATTAACTACCATTTTCAGACCTGCCACATTCTTCCTCAGTTATGGTAATCATCGGTGGTGGGAGATCAGTGTCTCCCGGTGAGATGTCGTTGGAAAACTTCTCAAATTTAGGAGAACCTGACGGTCTAATTGCATCTTTAACAGACTCGTACATCTCTGTTCTTATAATAGGAAGTGAAGCTCGTTTGCCTTTCAACGCATCTTTCGACGGTGCGTCGTCTTCTTTAATAGTCTCCATCACCACATTCTTCTCTATCACATCTGGGACTTTTTCTTCTTCTAACCGCACGGGCAGACTATCGGCTCTGTTGAAACTCTTTTTTGGGCTCTCAATTGTTTCTGAGACGATAACTGCTGTACCGTTTTCTAATTTTTTCTCCATTTGATCATGTATATGTTGCAAGCTGACTTCCCTAGCTTGGACGTCAGAGAGCAAAGGTCCGTCAGTAGAGCCTTCGATGCAATATCCAGGGCCTTGCAACGCATCGTTGCCAATAATTGAATCTTGTTTGAATATAGCTGCTGTAACTACAGGCTTGTCTGGGTCTGTAGGGGTTTTTGTAATGAGAGGTTCTCTTGAGCTGTCATGGATAATTCCATCTCCTATATCTTCTTTAGGTATATCGTAGCCTGCGTATATTGGGTACCCGAAAGGGCCTTGTTCGTAGCCAATTTGGCTTCCATAGGAGTAGCTGACGTTGTGGGAGCCAATGGAAGACATGCTTAGATCTGATATTGAGAGTCCGGTACTTGATAAGGCGAGGGCCTTTTCTCTTAATTTTCCACTGATGTTATCTTCTTCGATTGTCTTTAGTTCTGGTTCTTCTGGCACTCGATGGATGAGCGCCTGATTGGTGGAGATCTGAGGGTCGTGAGGGGGAGAGTTCTGCAACGACTTGTTGTTGGGACGATATGCCGTGGACTGTTGGACCTCGACGACGAAAATTCCGTCGTTGTCGGGAGAGTACTTCATTTTCGTCTCACGCCCGTTTTTGGTTATATCCTGAAACACATAAGTCTGAATTTACTATATTTTTATTGGCTTGAGTCGACGACGAACTCGTTATGATATGACTTTATTTACGATTAGTTAATGCTCTTAAGTTTGCAAATTTTAATGAAAGTTTAAAACAAAAGTTACATGGAGCAACGTTAATGTTTCCTTCTTTGCTAAAATTTAAAAGAAAATGAACAGAGGTTCGAACTTCAATTTAACTTTTGTAAGAAGAAGCAAATTGGCTAAAGTATTTAATTTAGTTACCTACAGTCACAAGAGAAACGTTTAAGTTTGGAACAATCGTAATTGGGTCTTACATTCAGTCAGGGACCGTATAACCGGTTTTATTAAATACCTGTATAAAAACTGTCAAACGAATACCGGTTAAAATGTTATACCTATATTCGCATTAGAGGTATTGCTGTCATTCCGTTTTTGTCTTTATCGCTATTTGTACACTAATTGACATAATGAAATACCGGTATTCATTAATACCTCAATAATAACAGGTATTCAGTATACCGGTAATGGTTTTCGTATTTAATACCGGTATTCATTGCACTTGATCAAAGAGTAACCAAAAACTTTGCGACAAGAGGTTAAAGTTGTTGTTAAGTCCTCATGCCAAAGACATATGTAACTTACTATCTATTCTTTTTGCTCATGCTTATATTGATCGCTGTACAAGCGAAAGATTTCATGATTTAACCACGAGTGGTTCGAAATCTGTAAAATTGAGCGTTGCGACCGTTTCAAGGCACGAGGTTAATGAATGAATTAATGAAAATAATTAATCCCAGAAAACATTTCCATATGAAATATGAGCGCCGCGCCGCCAAAATTTTCGCGCCGCCGCCACCGCCAAAATTCTGCGCTATCGGTGTGGCATCGGCGTGACCTTGTTAGATACTAGAGTCTGTCTAAGCTAACTTTGCACCGATTTGAACAGAACAAAGTGAGGGAGTGTTATTATAATATAAACGTCATATTTTCATAGAACTTTGACATTAACGATGATATTTACACACGTTGTCGTTGCAAATGCTATGCAGATTAGTTTGATCGGGAATTTATTGCTTTTATATAACGTGCTAACAAATTAGGTACCGATATTTTAAGAGATGGTACTTTATATAAAAACAATTAACTTTAAATAGAAATCAAGAAAACTTTTCATATCATATTTTTGTTTTATTTACCGAACAAAAATATAAATTAAAATTATATCTAAAAATAATCATTACGTGCATTTAACCACATAAAGAAAAAAATACATAGAGTGCTCACTCAGAAAAGTCTAATGCTCAACAACTTTCAGCGAATATTAAACAAGGATTAACTGGAACTTTATTTTCAACTCCTTCTGCTTTAATATATTAGTAGTAGTAGTAAAACACTTTATTGTACAAAAATCAAAACAAAACAGGAAAAATAACATTCGTCATTAGTACAAAGGCGAACTTATGCCTTTAAGGGATCTCTTCCAGTTAACCTTTGAGCAATATTAGTTGTAAATAGTTGTTCAATACAATTTTTGAGACATTTTTGAAATTAATATTCTTTTTAGGGTTCCGTATTTCGTACCAATATCAAGTTGATATCAACTGCAAAAAAGTTTCTTGAAGGGGTTTTTATAGGCTTTTAATATCGTACATTTAAGTCACATTCACTCATTGATTCATTCATACTATTTTTGCGATTAGTAGGTGGTCTGTATTTGAGTTCATCGTGAACATACATTCATATAGTTACAGACAGACGCGGCGGGGGACTTTGTTTTATAAAGTGTAGTGAATTAGTGATAGATTCAATTAACAGTAACCTCACAATATAAAGAGATGTTCATTATGCTGCTTATCTACAGTTAATGCCATGAAAAACTTTTTTCCTACCATAATTAAATAAATTAAATGAAATGAAATTAAATGAATTAAGGTTTGAATTCTCTTCGCATAAACCAAGTTTTCAAGGCTACGCCGCCGATTCGCCGCCACCGCCAACCAATTTTGACCGGCGAACCGCCGCCGGCTAAATGCCTATTGGGCGGCGCTAGACGTGCGCGCCGGTCGAAACAAATTGGGTGGCGGCGCGCCAGAAAAAAATCCACGGCGGCGGCGTGGAATTTTTCAACTTTTCAATATTAAGACGTATAATGAAAAGCCATGCTTAACCCTTAAATCGACAAGGGAAAAAAATCTCAAAAAACTGTGTTAGTATCATTTTTTTGGTGTTATTATCTTATTATGTGGTTGTTTATTGTAGAAAAATCATGAAAAAAATCTATTTGTAATAGTTTCGAAAAAAACATAGGTATGTCAAATATGTTGGATGTTGCCAGTCGGTGTAAATAAAAAGATACGCCGCATAATGAAAAGACGTCTAGTATTTTGGACGTTGCCTAGTTAGTATACAGTACTTTATATGCATAAGGTTTTTTTTGTCAAATTCATGTTTTTTTTTTAATAAATATAGAATAATTGCATTTTTAATTACAAATACACTTACTGATAATGTCAACTTATGTTATGAACTAAAGTAAAACCTATTATTTTTATATTTTTCCAATAGCTTTATAGCTCGTAGGTGGTAAAATTTTACCAGTCATCATTGGCGTCATTTTATTAACATTAAATCAAACTTAGCGGGGTATCGTAGGATGCAGCAACATCTGAGCAATGGTATACAACAATGCATGCAATTTTTTCAATATTTTCGTAAGAAATTTCTCAAATGAAATCGGGTCTGTCTCTTGATGTCTTGATGAACGCACAGGAAAAAAAACCGTAATAATATTTTTTTATCTATTTGGTTCATTACGTTGCAATACGACAAGTAATGACTTTTTAAAAGGTTTTGAAACACCTAAAATCCCTCTGTTTAATTCATATTCATATTCATAAAAACTACCAGAAAACGTGATAATTTTACTCTTCGCATACTTGGCACTAGTGCCCTGTAATCGACAACGGTTAAAACACTGGACATTATACTTTGTAAAAGTGTTTTACCCATAGGTACATGGTACATACAACACATTTTTATGTAAATCGTACTGCCACATAATAAATAGTTAGTATGGTGTTGGTGCGACATAAAATAGTAGAAATTAAATTATATGACCAAAAACTTTCCGTAAGTAGGTACGTAATTATTGCCATGTTTAAGTAAGTATTTTACGTCAAAAATGTGAGAGTTACGTAGGAAGTGGCGCCTATTTCAACTATTTCTTATCGGACTATAACCTATTACATATTTTAACGCTGCATAATACTGTCTTATAAAAAATATTCGGCGCGCATTTTAATCTACCGGCGGCGGCGGCGGCGGCGGCGCGCGGACTCCTTATGGCGGCGGCGCGCACGTCTAATCGGCGCTCATATATTTGAGATTATAAACTACATACGTAATAAAATACAATTAAATCAACAAAAAAAAAACAATTAAATGAATCAAATGAACGCTATTAAATATTTATCATTGAAAATCATCACCTAACAGCTAATTTTACCAGCCAACATGAAAACGGGCATTCTAAGATCCGGATCTTAAGTATTTACAACTTTACAAGCGGGCCGGACAACGTCCTTGACGAGTAGCGAAGGAACGAATCGTGGTACTACTACAACCGGTATTGGCACTTACTTATTACCGGTAATAGCTTTAGGAGTAAACTATCAAATAGTGGTATTTGTTGTCAATTGGCTAAACCGATAACACTATTGAATACCGGTATTCGAATACCTCTATTCGGAGCTTAAGTGATATAAATACCCAAATTCAAATTACACCGGTTATACCTCAATAATAACCTGTAGTCAGAATACCGGTAACGGTCCCTGCATTCAGTAGCTTTCATTATTAAGTAAAAGAGAATACGCTATTACATTTCAAAACGTGTAAGTTGTGCTATGATAGCTTACTAAACTAATATTATCTTATCTTATCTTTATCTGATTATCACGAATCACGAATATATAAATGTTTAAATATTACTACAGTGAAATTATTCTAACATCACATATTTGACAGTTATGAATTCACCCTTATAAATATGATGCTAAGATCTACCGTTTAACTGATAGCCTTAAAGTCATATATATAAGGGTCAATTTGTAACTGTCAAATATGTGATATTAGAATAATTTCACTGTAACAGCCATAAATACAAGACTTTTTATTTAAAACATGTTAGGGAATAAAACAAAATATCTACTTTTTACACATTAGCTAATAAAGATATGAATTAACATAAAGTGGCCATACAATTTTGCGCCTGAGTATACCATATGACTAATTTAATAAAAAGAGTACCTTTAATAGCCATGACACATTGATAATCGTGAAAAACTTAGACTAGGAAAGGAATGCCCAGCGCCTAGCCATGATGAAAATCGTACATCGAGAAACGCCGTTCGAAAAGAAAAAAAAATCGCAATGACATATACTACGAAATACCACGTGACTATTTCCATACGGTAGGTATTTAAGTTTCAACTGACGTTTTCTATCAACGATTGTCATCTTGACTAGGCCCCTGACCCTTTACCCCATACAATGCCATATATGGCGGATATGATATTCAACTCTATTGACTGATATCAAAGTTCAAATTTAAACAAATATTTGTTTATTTCATGCAGTAGGGGTAACTCACATTTCTCTCTTCAGTCTCAACAATGAGATGGTTGTTCTTCAAAGTCATGGTGATGATGGAGCCGTTGGCCGGGGTGCTGTCCACGGGTACTCCGTCCCTGGTGTCCTCGCTGGGTGACTTGAGCTGTGAACAAGGTATGTATGTTTTATTTTTGATATTTTGGGTATCTATAGGGTTATAATTTTAAGGGCTGTCGATACCGAATTGACTCGACTTTTGGTAAATACCAAATGATAATACATAATTTTAGGTTTAAAGAACTTTATTTTCTCAAAGAAATTTACATTTCGCTTAATGAGAAAATTACATAAAATACAAGTATATTTATCTTGAATTACAAGAGCATCAAAAGAGCAGTTTACATGAGTAGGTAGGTACTCACTATTTTATCTATAAAAAAAACTAATATTAAATACATACCTATAGCTATTTTTGAGTTGTTGAAATGAAAATTTTCTAACATTTAATCAAATTTTGAATTTCATTCACTTTACAGCGCGTTGTGTATGTCTAAGAATATTATGTATATCTTTCTGACAACTTTGATTAGAAATTTGAAATTTTTTGGTAGGATCGTTGCAGGTCTGGTGGGATTTTCCTGTATAGTAACGAATATATTTTTTGGAAAAAGGTTAGCAGATTGTTATAGTATTTGCCAATAATAAGAACACCTCTCAGAACTTTGATACTCTTCGGTTATGTTAGTTTCAAATCAAATAAAAGATTTTACACGTTACAAGCTTTCGCTGATTGAGTCAAGACATCCACCACACATATAGAGCCCTTGATTATTGCTCCCATACTCTACACTATGTCAGGTCTAAAAGAGCTTTATATAAACGTAATACGCATGCATCTACGCCTTTTTAGGTTAAAGCGACAGAACTGGTATCATTCGACCGAACGCCGCCTTAAGTTTCAAAGTGGGCCATCATTTATCAACTAAAATAAATGACGATCATTGGCGCTGCCGCCAATATGTTGGCTGGGAGGTCATTCTTAGTTTGACCAGGCTATCAGGTAGGGAAACCTTACCGTCAGTTCCTTTTAACTTTTAATATTAGGCTGCAAAAAGAACCGTTTTCGCTCCGTCAGCCTTCAGCTCAAAAGGGATTGCAACACAAAGAAAACTGCCGTTTGCATTTTCGGAGCTGTTAATGACTTGTACCTATTGACGAATCGTTCACCTTCGCCCACGTAATGTTCCATGTCATAAGAGCACCGCGATACATTGCGATGTGTATTTAATTATCAAACTTTGTTCTTTGCGAATGGTCCAACTGTGGATGACTCTTTGCAAGGTTTTCCCGAAAGATTAAAAATTGAGGAACGAGCATGTGACACTTCTATTCACGCAGTAATAATAATGCATGGAATAAGTAAACAATTCTCGCAATGATTTACCCCCTTACTCATACACGCGCTGCAAACCTCAATTAGCTAATACACCTAACCGTTTGTCCGTATCTGTCATTTTGACTTATGTATTTAGTAAAAAAGGGATAAAACATGCATTATGTAACTAAATCAGGTCCGTAAAGTTTTCTGAATAAGGGAGTTTATCTGCAGTGAAAATCAGGAAACAAAACTGTTTAGAGTTAGGCCAAGAAAAGTCTGCAAAGAGTATGATAGCATACGCAGTGCAAGTGTTATTTATACGACATCATTTTATAGAAGTTTGACGTTTAAAATAACACTTGCACTGCGTGTGCAACTGTGCAATCGTTGCAGACTTGTCTTAGTCTAACTCTACCTATGTGTAAAAAAGGAAAGTATGCTTTCAGTTAGCACTAGAAGCTGTGTTCTGCATACGCTCTTATACTTTTAATCACAATCAATACAGTTTTTTATAGACAAATATTTGCTTCAAATTGCGTAATGAATGTATAACTTTTATCTAATTGTTCATAGGAAACGCCAATCGAAACTTAAATAATGTATGGAAATAATCACCTGACTTTACGTAACAGCTGTCATTTCAATATACATACATATATTTAATTTTCATTTAGTGTTTGTCGATATACCTACGACTGTCGTCTTGATTATGCTCCCTGTTCCTCCTCCTCTAGCGTGCATATCACCCAGCCGGTCTTATTCATTTTCTATAAATATTTCAAAAACTGTACGCTAATTCCTATCAATTGCATCAGAGGTCATAATTTTAAAGGTATTATTTGGCTGAACCAAAACTAATTGACCCTTACGCCACCGAGGATAGTGGTGAAGACTTTTTTACGACCCATTTCAGGGACGCGTGAGTGGGTCTGCTCCACTGGTCTGCTCACACTGATCGATATATAGGTATAAGGTTCTTTTGCCTGTCAATATTTTTGTATTCTTTTTTTCAAAATAATTAATGTATTTTTGTAATTTATTTCAATTGTTGATTCTTGTTTTGAATAGTGCGTTCGTTTTTATTACTGTTTAATAGATCTACCTGTATGTAAAATAAGTATTTGTTTTAATATTTATTTAGTTGTTGATATCATTATTATAATGTTTTAAAAACTTTTTGAATATTATATGGTACGTCATCGACTATTCCTATGAACACAAGATACTTAGTATATTCGAGTACCTACGTCGCACATAAATAAATAGTACATATATAGCATAAATGTAATTAATTACACATGTGGTCCCAGGCTTTCTTATATACTTTCCGAGGCGTGTATACATATATTTTTTTGTTCGGCGGAGCGGAAAAGCGGCAAGTTTGTTCAGCGCAGCGGGCCGAAAGTTGACGCTTTCCGACCGGAGAACAGAAAATAAATTAATATCATAGGAAATTTTTTGCACAAATCGACCTAGTCTCACAGACCTCACTGTACCTAAGCTCAATAAGGCTTGTTAGACGGAGCGCTAGCTACGGAAATAGGTTTGCAATTTATAGAGCAACGAAATCCCTCTAGTTAGTGTGCCATACTATCATTATTAATTAATTCGGGCGCCTGGCAGCTGTTCAGCGATGGGTGTGAGAGTGGTTGGGCAACAAAGGAGCTCTTAGACCATGGGTTGTAGGTACCTTTGCAAATAATATCTACACACAACGATTTTAATAATATCTACATACATAGTTTTCTATAAATTCTTACATACCTACGTAGAAAACATCTATGACTCAGGAATAAATATTTGCTATAAGCACACAAATTACCGCCTTTACCAGGATTCGAACGAACCTGGGACCTTCTGAACTCACATTGACAACCGAAAGTTCCCCCTTTCTCATCCTCTCAATAGATTATCATATTTCAAATTCTTCATTAATGCCAATCAACATTTCTTCTAGAGCCGGTTAGTGAGAGCCAGGTTATGAAAGTAATAAAAAAATTAACATCCAACGCACAGGGTATCGATGGGATTACATTGGAAATGGTCATGCTTACCTTACCGCGAACGTTGGATGCTATAACGGCTATTATTAACAGGTCGATTACGACACACATATTTCCTGACGGATGGAAAACTGCCCTTGTACGCCCTCAACCTAAAGTCACCAATCCGGCGACTATGAAAGATTTGCGACCAATAAGTATTCTGCCATGTCTGTCCAAAATTCTCGAAAGGGTGGTATGCGAACAAATGTCAGAATACTTAGAGGTAAATAACATCTTACCGGCTGCACAGTCAGGCTTCCGCAAACACCGTAGTACCACTACTGCCTTGCTAGACGTGACAGATAATATTTTA
This sequence comes from Cydia splendana, assembly GCF_910591565.1. Taxonomy (NCBI): domain Eukaryota; kingdom Metazoa; phylum Arthropoda; class Insecta; order Lepidoptera; family Tortricidae; genus Cydia; species Cydia splendana. The sequence continues at coordinate 19,537,890 of NC_085972.1, read as the reverse complement.
GCTTCTCAAGATATGGGACAAGGTACGGTATTAGCGCTCTTAGATTTCTCGAGAGCCTTTGAAACCATTAACATTTCATTACTGCTTTCTAAGCTCACGTATTACCAGCCCACACACCCAAACTAACCCATTCTAGTCTCCCATAATTATTTTTCTCCTTACCTCCGCACTCACACGACATACATGAAGCGACCAAAAAGGTGCCTAAATACCTAAATATCCCACTGTAAAACTTCACCACAGTCCATCTCCCTCAACATTGCAAGTCAAACCCACCCACACATCCAAACCCGACCAACCTAGTCTCCCGAAATATTTTTCTCCTCACCGCACACACACATACATCAGGCGACCAAAAAAAGATAACGACCAGCACTCGAACTCAAACACCTAGGTGCCTAAAGTCTAAGGGGTCGTCGGCCGGTCGTCGGCTCGGTTTTCGGCCGTCGAGTTGCACTTTTTAGATGCACCTACTTCTCGATGTACGATGATCTAACGACCGGACAGTGGAGGTGTGGAGATGTTATTCGGAATATGCTTTGTATAAATTGTAAGCTTGAAAATAAGTTTTTTTTTAAATGATAACTTTGTGAATGCTCTGTGTTGAGCGTGTGTGTTGCGTGTACGCATTACGCATATACAACAATATATTTATGGAAGGTAATATTAATCAGTTCAGTTATTGATATTCATCTTTGAAATAAATTTTCAGCAATCTTAATAGGCCACCAAAAATGTGACTTAAATAATATTGATACTTTAATTATTTCCATAGAATTTGCTGTACCTTCTTAGACACTTATTTGTAACATTAAGGAATATCTTATGCAAGGATTTAATTTTTCCACATTTTTACTACAATTTGTTCAACGTGCTGCACTAATTGAATAAAAGTAGCAATTAATTTAAATTGTAGACTATTTTAATTTTGTTTTAAGCAGAAACTTCTGCAAAATGATACTATAAAGCTTAGAAGCTTACCCATGTTGATTAAATAAAATCTACGAATCTTTAGAAATACTTAAATGAAAAGTGGAGAAATGATCCTGACTATCCTGAGTCCCGAGTTCGAGCCTCGCCCGAAACAGTGAATTTTCTCACTAGATAAAGGCGCATCGTAAAAGTAAAAGCAAGTGTTATTAATGTGTACAGACCTGATAAGGTAAACGTACTGGTGCTCGACGCGGTCCCTGTACATGTCATCTTGAAACTTAAGTCATTGTCAATAGAGGTGACAGCAAGGTGTCATCTAGAGATGGGTCGCGGGTATTTACCCAATTTACCCACCCAGGTAAATACCCGGTAAATACCCATCTACCCGGTATTTACCCGTATCTACCCAAATGGACGGGTAGATTCATATCTTGTTGCACATGTCGATTTGTGTTAAAGTGGAGATATAAACCGAGTTAATGGCTGTAATTATTGTGTGTCATTTAAAATGAAATGGTTTAGTTGCAGTTGCAGTTGTAACTAAGGAATTTTTAGTACAATTTTGATAAATATTAAAAAAACGCCGTCATAAGAGTATTTTTTTAGACTTGAGTAAATTATCGTACTTATACGTTGATAATACACATTCCAACTTCGGTCGGCGGGGGGTGTTGTTGGGGGGAGGGGGGCAAAAGTGAACTTTTTCATATTTCTTGGAATCTGTCATTAATATCGAAAAGTGTTGTATGTTCAAACTAAACTAGACATAATTTTCTACAAAAAAGGTTATATACATTTTTGTCCTAAAACTAACTGTGTTTGACTTATAAGCTTCACAAGTTGGGATACTGCACATTTTTTTTTTATTATCATTCATAAGTATTCTTTATTTTCATCTTTCTAATGTATATTAAAAGCATTTTAAAACATTTCCGGAAGCCAGGGAATGATTTTACACGATTTTTCTAATTGGACTGATATGTTAAAATCGAACTTCACCTCATAGCAACCTTTTCGTAACTAGTTTGAACATACATTTTATGTAACATTATAAAAAAATACTTAAATTAATCTTATTTATACTCACATACCATTAAACACATCAACTTTAGAAGAAAAACGAAAATACCCGCGTATTTACCCGCGGGTAGGTAAATATCAGGTATTTACCGGGTAAATACCCGCTCTCGGGTATTTACCCGGGTAGTTACCCATCTCTAGTGTCATCTATTGAGCATTAGCATGTCGAGCACTAGTACGTTTACCTTAATGTTCCTGTGATCGCTATGAGTAGCGACCACAGCAACATTATCATCTTTATCACGACGACCACGTCCACTACGATAATAATACACGACTCAAAGGACACTTTCCCGTTTGAGAAAGAGAAAAGAGACACCCATTTACCAAATGCCCCTGAAAAACTCCAACATCCCCTCCTTGCATCCCCTAACCTCACGCACCATTGCCGAAGTGCGTTGCACTATACGAGCCAGTTTGACTAGATTTTTGGCAACGCCGCTGCGCCCGCGCCCCCCCCCCCCGCACTCCCCTCCCACGCCCGCGCAGATGCGCTTTTGGAACTTTCTGCTTAGTTTTTTTCTTGTTAGTTATTATTTTGGCGTGGGTTTCTTAGTTATTGTTTTAGCGACGATTATTTCGGTTGTGGCTGTTACTAATTCTAGAAAGTTAAAGAACTTAAGTCCGTAACGATTTAACAGATACATACGCTGTTTTAGAATGAGATGGCAGTATTTGGGGTTAGGTGACTGTCCGTTGACATTGCAACGAGCATTAAGTTTGTAAGCATTTGAAAACAAACGGATTAACATCGCAGAGATTTTCAAAAATTGGCACTCATGTTAAGTTGTTTATCAATTTCGAAGCGACAGCCAAAAGTCATGGGTAAATTTTAATTTATCGTTTTATGATTTTTGAATATTTCGGTAAATTAAACACCTCATCGTTAATTAAATTGTTTTGAACCTGTAGATATGTACGAGATCTTAATGGTTTAATATTATAGCATTTTTTTATTAAAAAAATCTTAAGCATCATGAAGATTTCTTCTTAGTTTTGTTAAGAATCAACTCATTCAACCTTGAATATATTATGCTGAATCGACATCAAAATAAAAGTGATATGTTAAGATTTAGTTAGTGGAAACCGTTTTCTCCCGAAATGGAAATTTCATCAAAAAAGTACCTAGGATCGCAAAGCTATTCTTCCTTCTTAGGCAACACAAATTGGTATGACGTAACGAAATAAAAAAATATGGTTCTGGTCGGGACATTTTGCATAGAGCTTAAGAATAAATGGCGGGGTAACAAGGCGGAATTTGGATTTATTTCCTTTCAGAAAATTCCATCAAAAACGTGCCTGTAACCTCCAATTACTTTCAGATGTGGTTAGGGAGCTTGAGGTATTTGTATTGGGTGAGATGTAACGGAATTAAATTTTTGGTGATTGTAGACATGTGGTTGGTAGCTTAAAAGGGCTAGACGATGCGAGAACTCGCATGCGAGTTTCATTACATTGCGGATTTTGGTTGATCGGTTAAAATGGACGTAACCAACAGTCCGCAATGTAACTAAAATCGCATGCGCCGTCTAAATCAGCCCTATATCTACCTCTGAATAATTTTGTTTAAAACATAAACACATGTATTCAGGATATTAAATAAAATATTGAATGTAGAGTTTACAAATCTTGAGACCTATTGATTCAAAAAGTGATTCAAAAATATCAATGTTATTTGTAATCGATTTATAATGACGCGCAATTATTTCGAGCGCACCAAAAGCGTCATAGATTTATTCTCTCGAACTGATAATACCATACCTAGAATCAAACTTTGTAAACTTTTGTTATGTTATTAATTCCTACTATAATTAATAATTATGTACAACTAAATAAAATTATATACAAAGACAATTTCAGCGTATTTACTTATTTTATAGTTCGTCATTAACTGCTGAACCACTTATTTTGTATTTGCCGATTTAACGTAGGTACCTATTCCTTTATACATAATAAGTATAATACATAGCGAAGAGGGATTCATTCTGTAGATGTCACGGTAAGTGACTACATCTCAAGACTTGTCACAAGCAAGTTCCTCAAATTAGAATTACGAGAAAACTTTTATGACGCGACTAGCGATAATATCACTCATAAAAAATACATAAAACTGTTTATGGGTCTTCGTGAGGCAATTTTGGGAACTACAACCCTGGGCCATTCAGAAAGTTTATTCAACATATTAAGCAGATGGCCCAGCACTTCGAGCAACACCGGCTTCCGACACGTCGGAAGAGAGGAGCCCAAGCGATAACTTACCGTACAAATCATTCTGCCATTTTTTGCGGGGAAAACGTGTAGGTTCGTCACACAGTCGCACTTCTCACTCACTACATACAAAATCCAATCTGTAATAACGACACAAATACATAGAAAATGGCACACGTCAAAGACGAATCCTGCACACCTCGATCTCTTTTTATGTACGGATGAGTCACAGCAAGGATCGCGCTAGTTGTGTGCATGCCCAGTTGGGCATTTGCTTCTGGTGTTGCAAGGCTCAGCATCAGGCTGCCGTTCTACCGAGTCGGAAATAAGAGAAAACGTGAGAGAATCAACCAATAGCATTGGTTGTAACTTGTAATCCAGCGGAGTGGAGAGGAGCACCAAACCAATGCTATTTGGAATCACCGCATAGCTTCTCTCATCCATCTCATCTTTGCCTCCGTAGAAAGGTACCGTAATTATTTTTTATATGTTTTAGTTTTTTTTCTTAGTAATTCGCCAATAACTGGCCACTGTGGCTACCCTAAACTAAAAATGAATTTTATTCACCTATAAACATAATTCATTTAAGTATAAGGCGGCTAGTTATTGAAGCCTGGCCAATTACCTTATACTAAAATGAATTGAATTGAATGAATTTTAAGTTTAGGGTGGCCAATTACTAACGTAACGTAACGTAAAGGTCGCGGGAGACCGCTGGATGTGGGTGGCGCAAGACCGGTCATTGTGGCATTCTTTGGGGGAGGCCTATGTCCAGCACGTCCTCAGACTGATATGATGATGATGATGAATTACTAACAGTGGCCAGTTACTGGTGAATTACGCATACTTTTTTATAATAATTCTTAATACAAAAGGCAAAACAGCTTCTATTTATCTGTCACTTCGTTGAACCGTCTTGAAATCAAAATACTTAATTGAATGTCTTATTCTCATAACAATTAAATATCCTGTTATTAAAATGTATTCAAGTACAAATAAAGCCAGCAATAAGAAGTGTCGCCGGCACGCGGATCTTAAGTACACTCTAATTAAATAATTAAGTCTATAAGAATTTATTGTCGCTAAATTGTTTTCGCGATCCTATTTACGGTTGGAGATAGGTAAAGACGATACTTACATAATGTGTACCTGTGTTGTTTCTAAAGCCTGACAAGATTCTATTTGTTACAAACAGGTTAAATATAGCAAGAAGGTGTTACATAACACGTACCGGTACCTACCGATATTTTATTTGACTATACATATGTATGGATCGACCTCATTAATTATATAATAAGTGTTATAAAATGAATATAAAACTAAAAATAACCACGCGATGGGCGACCAAGGGCGCAAAATTTTGATAAGTATTTTTAGAGCTCCGTACAAAACTTTGTTCACGGAGCTCTTATTTTTTAGCTTTAGTTATCTTAATTGTAGTTATACATATGTATAGACAAATAAAATGTCGGTAGGTACCGGTAATATCACCCAGGAAGAGAAAAATTACCGCAAGTACGACCCTCGACACATAAGTAGCTAATAAAACAAAATACGTGAAGACGCCTCACTCGCCTCCGTGATGGTTCATTGACTGCCCTCAGGATGTTACCCTCTGAGGCACTATTGACACCTATTCACGAGTTATGATTATGAATGTGCGTCACAAGATTGTATATTTAGGCATTTTCTTATTTACACAGATACGTTGAACGAACTTTGAGTTATGTGCAATTTTTGGAGAATTCCTCTTTTGGCTGTAACAAATTGCAGAATACGTTCCTCTGTTTATAATTTTAGAGTCTTACGATACGGCTGCCATAAACCCGCTCCCATACAATCGCAGTTACTCTCTCATTTAAAAACTGCTGAATTATTATGATTAATTTACATGTTTTTGCTGCTAAAAATTGTAATACATAGGACTTCATAACGACTGGGAAGTCAGTCTTCCGTGACCAGAGCCAGTGCAACTTGGCTGAAACGTCGGAAAAAAGGTAAAATAATGAAATTTAATCGCTTTAGACCCGTTAATGACATTAATTATGTGTACAAAACGCGAGAGTTTAAAGTGTCATACAAAGAAAATACAGCGAGTATGAGTTATGTTTGAAAAACCTTTGTATACACAGACTGCTATAAAACCCTTCTTTTTTACTTTCCCATTGTGTAAAAATATGTATATTGGCACCGCGACATAGTAATTTACCACGGTCCTAACGGACACCTACTTGGAACCGCTTTCTCTCATTAGGGTGCTTGCTAAACCGATTTTCAGAATCGATTTCCATCATCGTTCTTCTCTTTCACTTGCCTGTTGAATGAAAAGGATAAGATGCAATGTCGGAAATCGTTATGTAAGAACTTTCGAGGTTTTAATGGTGGGGTTTTTGCTCTATTATGGTAACAGCGTCGGGGCTATTTTATTCTTTAAAATGATATACTTACGGATGACTATACGTATGATTGATATTAAAAACCTATGCTGGCGCCATCTGTAAAACACTTTAACCCAATTCTATTTATATGTAGGTAAGTTGTAATATCATTTCTTAATATTCCTTAGTTTTCACACTACACGTAGATGTACAAAACAATACTTTTTACAAGCTTTTTACTAACTTGGTGCCCTATTGATTTTCCGAGAAAAATTATGCCGATTTTCGTTTCGCCGACAACTATTCGCAGACGGATTCTTTGGCAGAGTAACGATTGGCCGAATATAACCTACGCAGAATAGTTGTTTCAAAGAGTAGTCAGCAGAGCATTGATCCGCATATTTACTTTTCGCAGAATAAGTTAAAAACTTATATAAGTTAGGTACCAGTTAAGTCGCACGGTGAATTAAATTATATTACAGAATGTTCTGAAATTCTGAACAAAGCTTTGTCCAGCCGTAATAAATATGGAACGGTAAGGAAAACTCACTGTGGGAAACCTTACAAACTTAGGGGCTATTCGTAAATTACGTCATTTCAAATTAGGGGGGGGGGGGGTCTGGACATCGGATGACGGTAGCACGACGTAGGAGGAAACGGGGTCATTCGAAGCATAATTTTTGGATAACAAAATTGATAAAAATCGATGACGTAATTTATGGACAGCCCCTTATTAAATTATTTATTGGTTTTCAGAAATATTCAGGCTGGAAGATTATTGGATGATTTTCATGAAAAGTTTACGCGCCGAATGGTTGGTAGAATACAATTTATAGTATTATTTATTGTCATTCAAGTATAAACAGGAAAACGTTGGTAAAAAACTGGTAAATTAAAAGTAATATAGCAAATTTGGCAATAAGATAAAGTGGGAGACTAATCATTTTTTTTTTCGTTTATAAAAGAAAATCATTTATTAATTTAGTGGTTTTAATAACTCACATATGTTTAATTACACGCACGACGTGATTTGGAGAGCCTACATGTCCATTTTTAAGCATTAAGAGTGCTGATTAACGAGTAAAAATACATAAAGATAGACGATATATTGATGACGATATATGATAAGTAGCTCCTGTATAAGTTCAAGTATGAGGCTTCAATGCTTTTTCCTTTTTTTATTTATTCAAAGTTTGTTGTACTTATTGCATAACAAGAAATATAAAATTACACGCGATCCTAGTCGAAGGCCATTCAAACCATGATGAATATTCAAACCATCTGAAAGTAAATATGACAAGTAAAGAAAGAAAGTAGTGAGTAAATATGAGGTAGGTTTCTTCAACCCGAGACGTCACTATTAAACTGACAGACAATTATTAATTATCCATAAAAAATCTGATCAATATAACTTATTATTACAATCGGAATACCTAGGCCTCGTTGTAAGTTCTGTCCCGACCTTTCTTTGGGCGGGTAATTTCACCGCTCACTGCCTGTCCAATTACGAGATTGCGCGGATTCACCCGTTTTCCACGGTCACTTAAAAAGTGCTGAGATAGTAGCTGTCAGCGAAATAAAAGTGCATCTACTACAGGAGCATTCAAAAAGGGTTTGAGGTCGATATCAAATCGTTTATGATTCCCTAAATTATATTCTTATGCACATTTTTAGGACATATTTAGGCATCATTTAGATAATAAGTACCTATTTTACAACGATATTATCAATTTATCACCAATGATCGTACATTATCCAGCATTTTTGGTGCAGCATAGTGGTGTTAACGGAATTGGTATAGATAATTTCAACTGAAATGGTAAATTAAGGTTAATATTAACGTAATTAACGCTAATTAATCATTAGGGTTGAAATTATTTATACCAATTCCGTTAGCACCACTCCGCTGCACCAAAAATGCTGGAAAATGTACGATGTCTGTTTATCACGATTTAAAGTAAAATGTTTATATTTTAGAAAAAAATATCGATTCGGCAAGACTCGAACTTGTAACCTTTTGGAACACCTGTCCGATCGCTCGTAACCAACTAAGCTACCGAAGGTTAACAGAAGCGTGAAAATCTTTCCATTCCTTGCTTTTTTTATGTAAAGGCATCTCGTCATAAATTGTCTAAAGAAATTACGCAACGCCCGTGATATTTACGTTTGTATGGAAATAGCCTTATTTTACAAAAACTCATTTAAACAGAACAATTATAAAAGGAACAAAACCCAACGTATAGTAAACTCAACCGACCAGGGAACTCATAGTTATTAAACTAGATTAATTTCATTCCAATTTCAGTTCTGAAAAACTGCAAAATAATGAATTTCCACGAATATTGTTGAAAAAGCTGGTTAGTTCCATTAGTTTCAAACTTTCTCGAACTGAAATGGAGTTTCGATAATTGAATTATGTTCCTGCATAGCACTAATGACATCAATGCAATCGGAAAAGTTAAGTTGAATTGATGTTTGAAATAATTTATGAATACAACTTTACGAACAAATCTAATTATTTTATTAAGTTTTTTTTTTTGTGTGATATTAACCGCGTAAGGATCCCGCGTCCTGGGATTGCGCAAACTCGGATTAGGACCAATTGAAGGTATTAAAACGTATTCCAGCTTGCTGGAAATTAATTCTTCAAAAAAAATATTTGATTGCCCTATTCCTAGTCTTCCGTTATTTTATTCATGATTTAATGAAACGTAATACTCTAACATACATGTAACATACAAATCAATCATCATTCTCTTGCCCTTGTCCCATTCACTTGGGGTCGGCCCAACATGTTTTTCTCTTCCACACCTCTCTGTCGCCCGTCATTTCATCATTCAGTTGGTTTGTTTCATATCATCTCTCACACAGTCCATCCACCTTTTCCTCGATTTTCCTTCCCTCGTACTTCCCTCCACATTCATTCGTAATACCTTTCTCGTCACATGACTTTCATCCCTCCGCATCACATGCCCGTACCACGCTAGCTAACATACAAATCAATCATTATTTAAAACATAATATATTACACATTGAGTCTCAGCATGTCGCAAGAAAATGAGGCAATTCCAATGCATCGGTTGCTGTCAACTTTCAAACATCTGCAGGAACATTCGCATCCCTTACATCTTATAAACCAATTATAATTGACCCCTGTTTGTAAAACGTCGTAAAAGATCTTGAGCTAACATTATACTGGTTTTGTTAAAGTGACGTGGTAAGCTTTGGGTATAGCTTTGGGCTTAATTAGCAGGTGGTTTTTGAGTTAAACGTTAGGACTTTGGCACTAAATTAGGCCTTTAACCTTGGTGCCTATCATTATTTTGTGATATCACAGGTGTGAACGAAAGTTCAAGTCAACGTTTTGTAAAATTAAGCTGCTGGGCAAAGCAGCAACATCAGCAAATTTCCAAAAATTCGCTGAAGAAAGCAGCAAATTCTCAGGCAACACATCGCTCGCTACGAACTCAGAATTTTATAATTTTGTTAATTTTCACTTATTTATTACCCACGCAAGTACTGTTTAAAGGCCAAAGGGTTATTTACTCAGATGATTGACGAATGGTTTAGCGTGATACTCATTAATCCTGAGCAAACAGTGTAAGGGCCCTTAATGAGGCCCTTTGACCGCAGAGTAAGGGTTTTGAAGTAATAATATATAACGATTTATTAAATAAATATTATGAAGATTTGGGACCTTTTTTCGTGAGCGTAAAGCGAAGGTCAAGGCCAATTTGTGTTTTTTATTCGATTTTTTAACAAGCAATAAAGTTCGTTAATATAACTGCCCCTCAAAACTATATAGGTATTTGCACGAAACACAAAGAAGTAATTATTAATTTCCTCTTCCGGACCGTGGTCTGAAACTTTTTTCAGTATATAGTTTTGTAAGGTAAACGTACTGGTGCTCGACGCGGTCCCAGTACATGTCATCTTAAAAACTTAAGTCATTGTCAATAGAGGTGACAGTAAAGTGTCATCTATTTGGGCATTAGCATGTCGACCACTAGTACGTTTACCTTATATTTAATTTATATTTCGAATGGGCTATGCGCATCAAAAATATTTTATAGAGTGGGGCCACGCTAAGTTTTCATGCCAAGTGCTACGCCAATTGTGGAGCTTATAGAGATATGTATGCATATGCCACGTTTGTGCATAGTTAGCGTAGTAGGGTCTCTCAGGATTCGAATAGATACTTTCCCTCGAGAAAGACCTCAAGATTGCAAATAAAATTTATGACAGTCGTATTGTGATCCAAAAAAACCACTACTACTTAAAAAAAACTACGTTTTCTGAACCTACTATACCTTAATACCTAAGTATTCATAGAGCTGTACAATGTTTAAAGAATATAATGATTTAAAGTCCTATTAATATGGAGTCCGAGGATCTACCGTGAAAACCGAAATTCGCAAATTGCGGGGATTTTTCTCTTTTACTCCAATGAAGGCTCAATTAGAGTGAAAGAGAAAGATGCCCGCAATTTGCGAAATTCCATTTTGGCGGTTATAGCCCTGTGCCTTATTTGTCAATGTGTGACGAAAATTATTCATAAAGAACAAGATAATAATAATATATCCGTAAACATACTAATGTCCCAGTTACACCATGATTCACATCTACCTAACCTTGCGACGTTTTCTTTACCAGCTATAGAAATGGTCTTATTTCCCGAATACCCATGACTCAGGCTACAGAAAACCTTCGTATTGTCTCGGATCCCATTTGCACTGCGAATCAAGTACAGCCAACCAAACTTTACCGTCCAATTCTCGATGAAACACTCGAATTTAGTCCGTATTACTATGTGATAAAGACTTGAAGGTGTTTTATACGGGTGTAGTATAAGTTTGTAGTGAAACCACAGCATCTTTGTTGGTTGGCCTAACGGTAATTCAGGTTTGGAAAGTACTAACAGCAACTGACTAAAGTGACCAATGGTATACCTTATGCCAATGTATTAAGGTTTGGAAATAACCAGTCAGTTGTGTCCATGGTACTATGTGAGATTCGGGTTATGTGCCGGGTCTTAGGTATTCGGTCGTTGAAATACGATTGGCTAATCAAGCATGGTGGAAAAATGTTAAGAGGGTTTCGACTTTCGAGTACAGTAAGGAAATGTGCTTTTAAGTGTACATATTTTTTGGCATAATTCGTACTTAAAAAGTTATGAACGCATTGCATTTTTTAAAATTTTCTCACTTTTTTTCGTTTGGGACACTAAATGTATCAAGCTCATATTTACCTATTTACAAATAGTATAGGTAAATGAGCTTGATTCAGAAACACCCACCATATTTATTTTCATTTTATAAATGTAAGTACTTACACTAACCAAGTCATTAGAAGCAGCAAAAGTAGTATTAAATCAAAGTCAAAAAATTTATGTATTTACTAAAGCAAAATGTTCAGCTAAAACACTAATCAATTCACAAAAAGTGACATGCAAAGATTCCTACAAGATATCCTTTAAACATGCAGACAACGCAAGAAATCAAAGTCATTCAACGAAAATTTATACTTATTTCACGGACACCCTTTAATTTTCTGCCAAACTCAGCAGTCTGTCTATAAATTCGTTGCCACTCGACTGAATTTAGGCTTATCTAGGTTCACGTCTAGACTTTGATCTAATTTCAGAATCTTATATCACCGCTCAATGGAGTTGAAAATGCGAGTAGAGTGAACATCGATGAAAATATTACGTAGCAGAGAAAATTTAATATTACTTAGATCGCTACGGATTTTTGACTATAAAATATTACGAGCAGAGAAAATTGAATATTACTTAGATCGCTACGGATTTTTGACTATAAATACCTTTTAGAAAATATATATAATCTAATATGTTTTTTCCATTAAATGAGGTTGTCTGTTCTAACAATCTTCAGAACATCACTAATTTATAGTGACTCTTTTAAGACTACTTCCGACAGGCATTTAAAAAAATATGTTTTTTTAAGAATATTTACGTACTTATAAATAGGTAATATAGGTAGGTATGTTTAATTTGTAGGTAGTAACTACATTCTTATTTAATTTACTGCCGCTTTATCTCGCTCATTGACTTTAACTATATGAATTACGTCTATATGGACAAAAACTTTGTCTTTTACCTAATTTATGAAGTTTAAAAAAAAATCAAAGCTTTGTCCATGCGCAAAATCCACCGTATCAAAATATTTCCCATTAAGCCCACCACTTTAATCAAACCCGCTCGGCGAGGCCTTGTGCGGTAAAATTACATTGCCGCCCGTTTTATTGGTTTTAAAACTGTGCTTTTATTACTCAATCGAACTGCGATATGTTATTCAAGAAGCCTCAATGAATCTCGCATCCCGTCTATTGTAACATGAGCCCAACGTTCAGAACGATATAACATTTTAAACTCTCGCGTTTTGTACACAATATATTAAATTACACAAACGGGTCTACCGCGATATAATTTCATTGTTTTTACCTTAAATTCTGACGTTTCAGCTGACCCGTAGACCCGTAAGCTGCGGACCCGTTTGTGTAATTAAATATGTGTTCAGAACGATTTTGTGTAGTCGCGGGTTAGATTTATACTGGTTCGCATCGGGTTAGATTTATAGGGATATGCTTGCTAAAATTGTTGTGAATGTGAGCAGCGGCGTTTAGATTTTAAAATATTTTGATGATAAAATTTTGGTGAGACTCGAACATATCAAAATGACTTTAAACGGGTTACTTATGTAACTAATTAGTTAAATAAACGCTCGACATGTTTTAATCCGTTTTTGAGGGTCTTCAACATCTACTGGCCAAGCACGCTAAGTGTACATATGTAAGTACATGAATATGTGGAGCGTTTATTTGCCTTAATAAACCTACGTGAGTGACCCATTTAAACTTAAATCATGAAACCTGTAAAATAAGTATTTATCATCATATTTTACTAAGAGTTACAAGAACTTCATGAAACACGTCCGTATAGTAGGTACATTTTTAAATTACGAATAAGACTTTCAACTTTTGACGCACAGTGGTAGAAATTTTGGGGTTAGTAATAGTGAAATTACAAATAATATTCTAAATGTTCTCTGTGAATTACAGCCCCAATGGCTGTATCACATACCTAAGCCGAAGTACCTATAAACCTCTCGCCGCATATGTAGTTATTTATTAGCTAGTTTCATTAGTTTTCAGTAGCAACATTAGGTACCTAAGTACTATATTTTTTAATGTTTTTTTTTTTTTTGTATTTTTACTGTGTTCTTTTTTCGGCTGAATAGTTTCTGATTTTCCCTTTCTGCTCCTTTTTGATTCAGTATAAGACTACGTTATAATAATCCACCCAGAATGCATATTATACTTTAATTTCGACCACATTTTACTAACTCGCACCGCCTCGTTCTCGCAATTTTGACCCATAATTTACACGAACGTAAAGCAACACCCATCGCCTTATCATTCCTTTAGTGCCGACATAAATAACTTAAACATTATTACTTCAAATAACGTTTATTACTTTGTATCAACATATGTGAGATATTGCATGTAAGAAGTTATGATAAACTGTACAAGATGTAGTGCATAATTGTTTTCCGTCATATTATCTCGGAAACGTTGGTATTTGTCATGCTACTTCAGTCAACCTCAGTACTTTTTGTACCGAGACTGACTACAATGACAGGACACGTTCGTTACTTCGTACGTTTCCGTGTAAATAATTGTGCACATCTGTACGCCTTTATTTACAAAATATTTAGCGATTAGAAAAAAAAAGTGGCAGTCTTTTTACAAAATATTTCCCCCTTGTTTTCTAAGAGGGGGAACGCTATTTATTAGTCTTTATATTGGATTATTACCCGTTTTAATAAAGGGCAAATGCCATTAAAAATTAAGCTTAGAAACATATTAATAGTAGAAAAATTCACTGTCTTGGGTGGGACTTGAACCCACGACCACAGTGCTCTTTCATCTGAGCTACCAAGATCATCAGCGAATATTTCCACTATGAGGCTTAGGGAGGCCCTAGTGACATCTACCGTAAAGAGTGTTATACTTCTTTAACCGGAGTTCCAAGTCATATTGGAAACTCACCATTAAAAATTTACAGATAACATAAACTCATAACTCATTAGTAGACTATGTAAGTACCTAAGTATGCTGTCTGCCCGATTCGAACTTTAAGATACGTCAAATATTACGGCTAGATTCGATATGGATTAGATATGTCAGTGTCAAAATTGACTTTTTGTTTGAAGAAACGTCACATTTGACACTGACATATCTAATCCATATCGTTTCTAGCCGTAATATTTGATGTATCCTAAAGTTCGAATCGGGTCGTAAGAATTTGCAAGGCCAGACTCTAACTCAAACCATACAAGTTGGCTCGATAGAATAAAAATCACTACAGCATGTCTAATTTTCATTTATTTCTCTACTCAGCAAATCGATTGATAATATAATTTTGGTGGAAATAAAAAATATTTATGAACGAAAGTGCTAGAAAGTATTTAAATAAATATGCCACATATATAAATATGTGGCATGTAAATCATCCTGGTATGAAGTTACTTAAATTCATCGAGTGTGCAAACAGGCAACATGATGGTGAGTGTAGCCTGAGGCTAGTGGGCTTATCCACTCTCATGATGGCCATGATTGCAACGTGAAATTTCACTTCAAAAGAATGAGGTGGTTTTTGTGGAAAAAAATTGACTTTGAGTATTGGAAGCCTTATTTATAAAAATAAAGCATTATTTAAATCCTCCCCCCATTATTTGTTGGAATTTGGGACATGAGAAGGAAAGAAGTATCTTGGAAACTCGTTCCCATTTCTATATTTTGAGTACTTACACTTACCTACTTACTTACCTAAGTTAGAAGTTAAGCGCATTATATAAGTTGCATTTTTTTATGTCTGTATATCTTCTCTTCTACATGTAATATGTTGTGGCGTTAAGTAAATGTATTTTCTTTCTGTCGGCGCGATTCGGGAAATGAATTAGAGATTCACTAGATATGAAATAGTAAAGATATGCGACGTTCCATGGCAAAAGGTACCATTGCCCCCGATGAATATTGGAGCGGCGTTAATAATATATAGCGTAAGCGCCAGCCGCTATAAGGTACCTTTTGCCGTGGAACGTCACATATCTTTACTATTTCATATCTAGTGAATCGCTATTTCATTTCCCGAATCGCGCCGTTTCTTCTTTCTTTCTTTCATACTTTCTGCCAAATCAATCCATACTGCGGGTCGTGGTTTAAGACTATTTAAATACTAAGCTGGCGAGTTTAATAGACATGTAACCATAATCTACGCGTTGTATTTAATTATTTCCACGTCCACTTTTCAGCAAGAAATAATCATAAAAACGCTACGAGTACAGCAGAGTCGCTCCCTGTGAATTCAGCCAGAAATTAATACAACACGTAAGAACAATGAAGTCATGATGGCGTTCGCTACACGAACGTTTTCGCTGCGTAATTTAGAAACAGACTATTTTCGTTGCACCTTTAAATTTATTTTGTAACTTTTTTTGTATTCAAAAAAAGGCTGGTTTAAATATTTAACACATCACTATCACGGAGATTTGAAAGTTTATTAGAGCCATTTTATTTTAGGTTATACACTAACCGCCCTTATTCATAAACGCGCTACAAACATCAATTAGCTAATCATCGCTTGTCTTTCTCTGTCATTTTGACTTTTGTATTTGTAAGAAAGGGATAAAACATAATTTAACTAAATCAGACCCGTATAGTTTTATGAATAAGGGGGTATGTAGTCTTTTTTTTTATTTGGACATTTTTATGTTATTTCTACTCAGAATCCCGAGCTTTTAGATCCTAATAGGGAAAAAAAGTGTGCCAAGGTTTTTTATTTCCATTGCATAAAATTGGATTTAAATTTAGTAATATCTACTTTTTTCCTATCATTAGTATCAAAAGAGCTCGCGATTCTGACTAGAAATATTTAATATAAAAAATCCCGTAGTTCCAATTACCTTTGTGGCCTTCCAGATGTGTACTCTGCACTTCTCTTTAGGGGTAGTTAATCAATGAAATAGTCCCGAAATAAGTTATACAATTTATAAAACAAAGAAAACCCTCTAATAAGAACACCATTTAATAGTCTAGTAACATTAAAACTTATTTTATACCTTTAAACGAGCAATGCTTGTATATTTATTTATATGTCGGAGCGTGACTCCAGAAGGACGTATGGCAGCGTTACAGTTTCATAGTTTGACGCCTGTATAAAATCGATTAGCAATGTTGAGCTACGTATTACTTGGTTGTAACGAAATTCATAAAGTTGCGTAAAGAGTACTCGTAACGCCCTCTGTTGGCGTATTGTTGAACTATGATGACAGGTAGACGGCTTTGGAACGTCAAGAGGTTTCTCTTGGGTGAACGTAGGCACGAGTTGGCATTTTTGTCGTTATGTTGGTACTTGGTAGACCGGTCAAGCAGGTTTGCCTACTTGACTTAAAGGCGGGAGCGGTGAGGCTCCTCGAGCAGAATTGATCGAGCCGCGCTAGAGATCAAACGTTAGCCAACCTCGTGCCTAATTCGCCACGTTCCTGAAGGCTTATAGCTGAAGGATTATTCTGAAAGCTTATAGAATCCAACGTTCTTTAACCATTTAGCTAAGTGTTTTATTTCAAGTGTTATTTTGATTTCTTACGTGTGATTAGAAGCTTACCTTTGTAAAATAAAGAGAAGTAGTGTTGTTTTGAAAAGATGTGTCCCGCCGAGTTTGTTGCCGGTCCCATATTGGGATACCCTTCTCCAATTGAGAAGGAATTAAATCTTCTCGGGTCAGAGGTGTACGGTTGGAGCCGGCCTAGCTTGACTTGAATAAAGATTTGAACGATTTATTCGATCCTTTTATTTTGAGTGCAATCCAAATACATCCCAATAGCGACTAGATATTTTAGTACGCACTAGTATGGTTAACAAGTCCGAAAGTTTATTTCATGCACTGTTAGCATACTGAGTTAGCTGTGAAGTAATACATCGAGATACTACGCCCACCCGCCATCCTGTGTACAACCCATGCCTGCGCCCTCCGTCATATATATAATTTTATTTCGGGGATCTCGGAAACGACTCTAACGATTTCGATTAAATTTTCTATATGGGCGTTTTCGGAGGCGGAAACTCGATCTAGCTAGGTCTTATCTCTAGGAAAACGCACATTTTTGAGTTTTGATATGTTTTCCGAGCAAATCTCGGTTTCCCAGATATTGAGATTAAAATAAATAATTTAGATACCAATCGATTCGCCTCTCATATCCAATTACAGCAGCCATTCTCAAAGTGTGCTCCGCGGACCCCTAGACAAAGCCTTTGTGGGGGCTCCGCGAGAAAAAGCGAAAATAAATCAATAACCAGGTCTCCTATATCTCAGGCGGCCGATTTTTGAATTTTGACCGCTCGATTTCATGTATTTCGTTTAATAATATCTCCACTACTAGGCATTTAAATTCTACTAATAGAATTGAAAACGAGTGGTCAAACTACCTAGATTCCTTTCTATCGTTCGTAGTTCAAAAATTAGCATTTCGCCGTTTTCCAGCGATTTTCGAGTGACTTAATCGAGCGATCGAAGTTCAATAATCGCCCCCTTGGTCCACAATTAATTTGACAAACGAACATTTTTAATTTGGGGCTCCTTCAAATATTTTGGAAAGGGTTCCTTTTGGAAAGCAAAAACCACCAAAAAAGTTTACCGCTGAATCACAGAAATATAAGTTAGAACTTTTCGCAAAAGTTTCTACAAAAACCATCGCATAATATCCGACAGATGTAGCAAGTGCTGTAACCCCGAAATTCTCGAATATAGCCATTAAAAGTAGTATAGCCACCCTAAATGTACTTGAATACGAACCGGCTCACGCACACATGCGGAGAGGTTGCCCAGGCGCATCCACACACACTGATGAAGGGCGAAGGGAAATTTTGGCAATATTTTGTGGTGTGCTAATCGTTCGCGGAAAGATGGTGCGCGTTTATTGGTTTTATGTAGTTGTGAAAGTCTTTGAATTTTCTAAGTAGCGTATTCTGATTCATATTTTATTGTTAAGAACGTTTATTTTATAGTGGCAATCTTATTTTTGTGGAACGTACTCCATCAGGGAATTACGTTTGTCAATTGAATAGATAAAGTTGATGAAATTGAAATTGAGCCGATCTTGTTGAAACTTGTTCGAGAGAACGACTCACTTTATATTTAGTCAACCTTTATAGGATTCATGAAATAAAACGATTGAAACGGATTATAACGCGTATATTGAATACATACTACATCCCGACGTTTCGAACCCTTTACTGCGTTCGTGGTCAACGGGTGACTGAGGAAAAACTGTACTGTGCAAAAACTACCCACTTACAAAATAATGAACCATCATAAACTAAATTTTAAGGCCAGTTATACATGCAAAATTGACCACGAATGCTGGAAAGGGTTCGAAACGTCGGGATGTAGTATGTATTCAATATACGCGATATAATCCGTTTCAATAGTTTTATTTCATGAGTAACTATCGCGGTAACCGAAGACAATATTCTTTATATGATTCTTCAAAAATGTATTTATTTCATGTACTTGTGACTTCCAGTGACTTCCCTGGATTTTTAAGAGTTTATATAATAAGTTCTGGGCGGATGATATTATTATACTCAAAATAGATACGCCAATTAATCAAACTACCCCATTATCAATACACTTCCAAAAATTCTAACTTTCGTAGTGACTATTTACCAGAATATATTATATTATATACCTAGGTAGGTTTCTTTTTCGCAGATATTACAAACGAAACATGGAGCCGCCATTACCGATCCTTCGAGACTATCCGAAACGCATTAAATCCCGCTAACGCGCCCAGATCCCGGATGCCGGAAAACGAGATAGTAGCTGAAGATGTAAATGGAATAGTTTTACTATGCTTGTTAAGTGTTCTGCGTAGTATCTACTAAAAGAAAATTGAATGGAATATCGAGTTAGACCAAGAGAAGTCTTCAGCGACTTTGATAGCCCACGCAGTGCAACTGTTATTTTTACGTCATAATTTATTTATTTTTTTATTTTTTTTTTATTGGAAAAAGGTAAACATTTGACCACAATCTCACCTGATGGTAAGTGCCGATGCAGTCTAGGATGGAACATGCTTACCTAAAAGATGTCTATTCACTCTCGATTTAAAGAGATCCAAGTTATAGTGGACTGGGAATAGATTTGCAGGAAGTGAATTCCACTCCTTAGCCGTTCGCATGATAAAGCTGGATTTCATAGAAGTTTGACGTTTAAAATAACATTTGCACTGCGTGGGCTATCAAAATCGCTGCAGACTTTTCATGGTCTATCTCTAATAAACTTCTGACTTACAACTAAGACATAACACTTTGAAATCGATGTGTTTAGACGGACCCTAGATTACTTATTAAAACACGCAATCTTTTTTCGGGTATGATTCTTATTGCAAACACCGCATTTGTATGGGTAAAATGCACCTGTAAGGGTGGTCACGCGAGTGTGCGTTTTAGGCTTGTGTGCGTGTATGCATGTGTGCCGGGCAATCATTTTTCGTAAGTACTAGAGGATAGGAACATACAATATATAGATTTCGGGTGTAATGTATTGCCGGGTGGGAGAGAGTGGATGCAAAAAAAAATGTTTTAGAAATGTAGGGAATATTCATGTTAAAGTTTGAAAAGTTACATCTAACGATGTACGTAGGTATTTAATTTTATTGGAACTTCGTAAATTCATGAATTTAGGATACTATTATAAGATTCCTCGGACTGTTGCATGGCAGTAAGATACTGCAGTAATTGCACAGTCCACATAACAGTGGTTAATCCGTAGGTACATCCCTTTTAATTTGTGTAATCTAACTCAGACTATTATAAATAGCAGAAATATATTTAGAGTATCATACATGTATAATGTTATATGTACGAAGAAAATTCATACAATAATATGCATCGTTCCTCCACTGTATTATTATAGTGTCATGTCAAACTACACTATTTTACATATATTAGTGTCTCTTTGTTTATAACGTCGATTGAAATTTGAAGAGCGAAACCCTCCCACGCCATGATTAGCCCGATTTCAATTAATGTAATTACAACAGTCTCCCCTTCTAATGACTACATGTTCTCATGATGATGGGGGATGGCAGTTTGACGACACTCTGCGAAAATTATGTTGTAGTTAGTACCGTAAAATGTACCAACTTTGCTCCAAATTTGCTTGAAAATTCGAAATTTAATTTGAATTTTAAAGTTATTATAGTGTGATAGGTAAGTATGTATATTGATATGCCTATGACATATATGCGGACTACTCACTGTCTGGCCTTGGAGTAGACTGCCCCAAAAATTACGCATTCATTCTAGCTCTTAAATTGGTTATGTGGTAAAACCATTCGCACAAGTGCCCCGTCAAAAGATCGACAGGGCGGGAAACCGTCACATTTCGCAGGAGCGGACCGCAATGTGAATTTTCTGGAGTGGAAGAGTTTTTCTGACGCTTTCAATATTAGTGGTTTGACCTTCAACAATTATGTGATGTCTCGTTTCCAATAAATACCGTGGAAACATTTTCGGAAACTATTATTTGTGTATGTTTTTGTTGAAATTCAAGCAATACATTTTTTACAATATTTTTTTCTAATACATTTTTATATTACAATTTCTACTTTATGTAGATAGTAAGTATTTGTAACGGGACAATTCAATCATCAGCTCAAGTAAGTAATATATTATATGAAGCTGCAGATTGACGCTATTGTTATAGAAACAATTAGCTACAAATAATTAATACCGGGCTTAACCGAGTAGAGTGATGAATTGTTCCGTTTTATTGTGCGAAATGTATGCTTTGGAATAATAGTATTGTAGTATATTTGCTTATATTTTGATATGACAACTATGATTGAAACTGTTACTGGAGCTGCTTAAAGGATACCAATGATATTTTGTTTAAAGAGGGAAAATCTCTAAATCAATTGTAGAAATATGTAAGTAGTTCACCATTTAATGGATCTTTTCTGTTTAAAACTGTAGGTAAGTGAGATATCATATATTTTCTTCTTATATCAAATTGCTTTTACGGAAATTCGAATAGTCCCTCTACGGTTATCTGTCCACCAAAACTTATATTGACAAATTGTGGCATGCCACTATACACATAATATAATTCTTGCCAAATCGGACAGAGTTAAAAAATCTAAGGCAGGTTCTATTATAACTTATTTTTTTATTTTAAATGGCCTATGCGTTAGTTAGGGTAAAAACACTCAACTTTTATCAATGTACCTACGTTAAAATTAGCCAGCAGTTTCTTTATATATATTAAAGAACTAAACTTATTTAAAACACTGATTTAAACTTTCACGATTATTAAACATTATCAAACTCATCTCATCTGATTATTTAACATATCGCAGCTGTCAAAAATCGTCAGGTCAACAAGTCTGCGGTGGCTGAGCATTTGCTGGAGTCAGGACCAAACCACTGGATTGAGCTGCATAACCCTAAAATCCTCTCCACGGATCGCCATTTCTACAGTAGAAAAGTGCGGGAAGCCATTGAAATCAAAAAACATTGCAATTTTAATCGGGACGAGGGTTTTAAGATCTCATCCACATGGAATCCAGTCATTAGTAAATGTAAGCGGAAACGAATATCGACAGTCGATAAATCGAATATCGTTAGTGTTGTGTGTCGACAGAGTGACATCCCTAGTGCGCAAAACGTTCAAACTGATAAACAAGACCAAGTGCGGGTAGTTCGAAAAACTCGCGCGGCTAGAAGATGTTGATGTCAACTTGAGCCAGTCTTCTCCGAGACCACGGGGACAACGCCGTCCTCGAAACGTCGGAGGTAAATCTTAAAACTTAAATACGCGATTAAGTCCCGTTGTGCAGTTTGATAAACTTATTTACTAAAGGACCTACAATCTCTTGAATAATACATACACTAATGGAAAGTCATACCTACTCGTTTCTCTTTTCTGCCTTGTACCTAAAGTGATACATGTCCCTGAAAGCTAAATAATATAGCAGCAACTTTTAAGAAAATGTACGCCATGTTTGGGCAACGGGCAATGCACTATGCATTCTTTTTACTGCACGCTTCAGTTTTACTCTCTTGGCTATTGCAAATAGAATACATTTTTACTATTTCATACCACATTTTCCTCTCCAATTTGGCTTTTTCATAATAGAATTCCTGACGCAACGCAAATGGTTTTACAAGAATGGTATCTTAAAGATTTTGTGTGATGCATTTTGCAAACCACATATATGTTGCGAAATGTGATTAGTATTTTACTTATTAGAATGTATTTCTAAAGCATTTGTTGTAAATACAGATCTTTAAGCGATATTTCTTGTTACTTCGGTTGACTCTGAATTGATTAGGTACATTATAAAAATAATTGGTCTGGTTATTATTAGTAAATTACATTCATATATTGTAACTTAATAACAATTGTTGAAGTAATATTTTATTTACGTTTACAAGCGGTATTACAAATTTTAAAATTACAGAAATATTTCATCACTTTCGACAAGACTCCCGAGTCCCGAGTCGGTGATTTTAGTTTCAAAATTAATAAATTCTTTAAAAAAAAAAGATCAAGGAATCCAAGCACCCCCACACGCCGAAAACCGAACTACCAAAATCGCGAGCGCATAGGTCAAGCGCACTGCAACCGTCCCGCTCGCACCCGTGCGCTAGAGCGAGATAGCAGCATGGCTCTCTATAACGCAAAAATGCAGTTTGAACCGCCTTACAAAGTAATGAGATACTGAAGTTCTTTGGCTTCTGTTACTATGCAATGTATTTTAAGAAGAAGCCAGGAAATTAGAAGGGAAGAAAAGATATGGCGCGCCGCGCGTAACTTGCGACGGATGATATGGACATCGCGTGGATTTTTAATTTTTTAACTTTGTCTCAATTACTCTGAAAACTTGATTATTTTGCTCGTCAGATAACTCGAATATAGTAGTAGTAGTAGAGCCATTTATTCCAATAAATATTACATTTAGTTTACAAAACTGCAATGTTTTTTTATATGTATAGATTTAGTATTAATACTATTTTCATAATTTATGCAATTTAAATTTATACGAACTCGGATATATCACTGGCTATTTTATACTAAAATTGTGCTGTGGGATGCAGGGTGATGATATACAACTGAGTTACCTCGGTACGAGTCTAGTAGTGGTCTGTAGCTATTTGATACTAAAATTATGCTATGGGATGCAGGGTGACGATATACTCGTACAACTGAGTAATCTCGGTCCGAGTCTAGTAGCTAGTGGTCTGTGGTATCTAACGACCCCGTCCCTCGGGTGTCGACCGCGTTTGAATAAATAACAAAACACTGCGGCGCTTGAAACAACAGACAGCTGGAAACATACGGGACTACATTGTGGACGTTGTAACATATTATAGCCCATTTCATATACAGTGGAACCTCGCTAACTAACCTCGATAAGACGAAATCCTCGTTAACATGAAATAAAATGCTATTCCCTTCCGTTCAGAGACCAAAATCTCCATAACTCGAAATATCTAACCTCATTAAGACGAAATTACCAACGATTCCCTTCACGACTATTCAGTACCTACATCTCTTACCTCTATAACTCAAAAAATGAAATTTGACCTCTACAACTCGAAATACATATTTGTCGTTTTGTTTTACCACCTCTATTAATTCGAAGTTATTTAATAACAAACCTCTGTAACTCGAAAAAGACAATAATACTGTATTTTTAAATGCGTTTCTATAATTGACCGGAGCGTAGCGAAGGTCTACGTTTCGACTGGAGCATTTTGCTTTTGTATGTCCGGATGTTCTCCTCTACAGGTCGCAATTCTTAACCGAATCTCGTGAAATTTTGTGACTGGATTCTATGTCTAAATAAAATTTTTTTGTCCGTCCGGTTTTTTGATTTTTTTTTAAATGGCGGAGTCGTGATAGCTCACGCCTAAACAAATAGTGGTATCGATACCATACGAGTGTTTTCTTTTTGGGATATGTTTATAGATTAAATGGCCAAAAATTCAGAAAATTTATTTCGCTGGTTTCGGAGGTATTGAGATATTTAATTTTAACTAATTTTAATTTGAGAAGGAGTAGCTAAATTTCGTCAACCCATCTAAGAACTATTTGGCTCAGTTTGTAAACGTTCGCTTTTTCTGTTTGCACAGAGCGTCTGGGTTCGATCCCCAGTAATGGTAGGCTGGGATATTATAACTTTTTGTATTTTTTTACACATACATTTCGTATTGTTTTTTTTTAATTTACTATATTTAAAGCTCTTAGCACCATGTTATTTAAAGCTCTGCTCGCGAGGTCTACAGCTCACAGAGCCACTAGTTACCTCTCTAACACAAATTTTTCATGCGGTTTACCTCTGTAACTCGAAACCTCTATAAGACGCACAAAAACCTACAAGAACCTCCTTTAAGTCGATGTCCTCCTTAAGACGAAACCTCGATATCACATAGTTTTTGGCGTTTCCCTTGAGATTCGTGCTATCGAGGTTCCACTGTACCATGGCGGGATTCCACTTGAAACTGCACAAAGAGAACCACAATGTTGATCTATTCATTATTTCATAATTCGTTTATTGTCTGTAGACCATGGGTATATACAATGATGGGACATAATAATATAGAATCACCATGGTC
This sequence comes from Cydia splendana, assembly GCF_910591565.1. Classification (NCBI taxonomy): domain Eukaryota; kingdom Metazoa; phylum Arthropoda; class Insecta; order Lepidoptera; family Tortricidae; genus Cydia; species Cydia splendana. The sequence continues at coordinate 19,512,586 of NC_085972.1, read as the reverse complement.
TAGCCATTAGGCGTACAAACAGTCAAACTTATAACTACTTACTACTAATACTTAAAACATAAGTCATGCTAATTACAATATTATTGACATATTTATAATTTAACAGAAGCGGTCCCATATCTAATATTACGGCGATAATGTTAAGATTTGTCACAGAGGTACTCTTGAATGGAGTAGTACGCTTTTTTTTGATAAATCGTCGTGCAAAATTTTCTTAAAACGTTGTAAATTATTACAGTCTAAGATGGGTTTTGGGAGTTTATTATATAATTTGGGTGCCATTCCAAATACACTTTTGGAAAGTAAGGCCGTTTTGAATGGTTTTGCGTATATTTCTCATCTATTATTTTACAATAGATGAGAAATATATGACATGATATGATATTTATTGGTAAATATTTACATTTACAAGTCATCTTATTTACAATTATCTTACATATAACATTACAAAACATTACAATTAATAATAACATTTTATTAAATACATATATTCCTATATAATTTAGTAGGTAAGCGATTGAGCCAATGACCCGTGGCTATCGAAGAACTCGTCAATGGTATAGCAAGCCATTTCTAGTAGGACGGTTTTTAGTTTCCGGACAAATATTGCATCGCTAGAAGCTTGCTTAATTTCATGGTCGAGTATGTTGTACAGTCTGATTCCCATTACATGCATAGACTTCCTAGTTTTCGCGAGGCGACACGCGGGCACGACCAACTGATTACGCCTGCGCGTCACGCTACCCCGGAGTTGGCTATGAGTGGGGATCTGATCAAGATTTTTTCACCTCAGCAGCTCGAACAAGGGTACTTTGTTTCTTAAAAACAGTGAGCAAAATGCGATTTTGCTCACTGAGTCATTTTGTCTCACTCAGTGAGCAAACTCGCATTTTGCTCACTGATTGTGGGTCAATCAGTGAGCAAAATGCGATTTTGCTCACTGAGTGAGACAAAATGACATTCAAGTGACCTTTATGGTCATTTCAACATGCGGGGTCTAATACAAGTTCGATATACTTGGGTTCTATTATCTCTGTCCCTCTAGGTATGTTCTCACTGCTTAGGGTGAAAAATTTTGTGTACTACACGAGATCAAAGTTATTTACATCTCGTGCGCTTTTGAATCCCTTACTACGCTCAAGATTCTAAATTAGATTCACTCGCTACGCTCGTGAATCTATTATAGAATCTTTCGCTTGCACGGGACTCAAAATAAGCACTCGAAGAAATATCAAACTTTGATCTCTTGTTGTACAAATAACTATTTCTTACGTATTTGCATACTTCTATTATGTACACACTAGGTAACGTGAGTATTTTACATTTTCTAAACAGTTCTTTAGCCGGATGGTCGAGCGGTTTTCTAATCATAATACGGAGGGCGCGCTTTTGTAATTAGGGCGAGCGAAGCGAGCCCTATCACTATTCGACAATCTATGCATTCTTGTGGTACACTTTACGGAAAAACTACTGCACTGTTAGGTTTGAGATTTAACATAGTAATTCAAATTCATGTCTAGATGTGTTATCAAACATAAAAATATCATTTTATAACAATAAAAAAATTAAATAAAAGAATAACACTTTGTATTACTACTAACGCCATCTGTTGGAGAACAGATGAAATTAACATTCGTGCTAAAGTTAAGTAATTATTAGTTTTTCTGACAGATGGCGTTTACGCCATTATCAACGATGAATACAAAAGTGGATTAAAAATTTGGATTCAGACCCACTTCGCTTCGCTTGGTTTGATTCCCAATTTAGCAATTAAGTGTCTGTGAATACCTACTAGAACAATCAATTTTGCTGTATATTCACTGCGGAGGTCAATAAAATTTACTCGTATGTTTTGTGACGCTGATGAACTAATCAGTCATGTTGTGTTAGCAAACTTAAATCGGGTATTTTCAGTTCGAGATACAGTTTTAGTGTTACTATTGCTTGGAACTGCTAAAATTATAAATAAAGATAAGCATATTAATACAATCTTAGTGATTTAGGGCTTAGGGCCGATACAGATGGACTATAACCCGAATGCAACTTGTATAGGAACTGCACGCCGACTGCACGCCAATTGCAACGTCGGCGTGAAGTTCAACAAAATGACCCAGAACCCTGGCAGTACCTAGTGGAACTCAAGTTTGGTGCAACAAAGGCACATTACGTTTTGGTCATCCGACTCATCGTGATGAGCACTTAGGAGAGTAGTACCCAAGATAGAGCTGATGCTGAACCCTGGTAGTACATAGTGGAGCTCGGGTTTGGTGCAACATATATAGACACACGCTGTTTTGGATATCCCACTCGTCATGATGATCACTGGGTAGACCAGTACCCAAGATAGCTGATCCTGAACCCTGACAGTACCTAATGGAGCTCGGGTTTTAACAACATAGGCACACGCTGTTTTGGTCATCCGACTCGTCTTGATGAGCACTTAGGAGAGTAGTACCCAAGATAAAGCTGATGATGAACCCTGGCTGTACCTATTGGAACTCAGGTCTGGTGCAACATAGGCACACGCTGTTTTGGTCATGCAACTCGTCTTGATGAGTACTTAGGAAAGTAGTACCCAAGATAGAGCTGATGCTGAACCCTGGCTGTACCTAGTGGAACTCAGGTTTGGTGCAGCACAGGCACACGCTGTTTTAGTCACTCGACACGTCTTGATGAGCACTTGGAAGAGCAGTACCCAAGATAGAGCTGATGCTGAACCTTGGCTGTACCTAGTGGAACTCAGGTTTGGTGCAACATAGGCACACGCTGTTTTGGTCATCCGACTCGTCTTGATGAGCACTTAGGAGATTAGTACCCAAGATAGACCTGATGCTGAACGCTGGCTGTACCTAGTGGAACTCAGGTTTAGTGCAACATAGGCACACGCTGTTTTGGTCATCTGACACGTCTTAATGAGCACTTAGAAGAGCAGTACCCAAGATAGAGCTGATGCTGACCCCTGGCTGTACCTAGTGGAACTGTGTGTGTGTGTGTGTTTATGTGCGGAGCAGCGTGATTACCGCCAGTAGGTGTCCAGACGAGATAGTATTTCGCTCAATAGTGTGGTGTGGACGCAAAAATAAATTCAAGGACATTGGGTCGCTGACCCAACATTCTGTAGGAAAGCCAGTTGGCTTCCTTACAAAAAGTACTGAGCGACCGTGTAGGATGTAATAAGCGCTTATGAAAATGTATACGTGTGGATGGATGATATTGGCAATTTGATTTTGTCGTCTGGACACGCTTTTAATGGACAAAGTAAAAGCTGTAACAGACAGGCGTACCGGACAGCAACCGGGGTCCGGTTAGTATATTTCTTTCTTGCTATCACTTATAGCTGCGTTCTTAACGGAATTATTACGTACTCACTCGATCGAACATGAAGCAAGCCTCGGATTGGATCAAAGCCGCGGTCCGGTACGTTTCGGTAGAAAAACTCCGCGAGCCCTTACAAAGCTCTGCTTTTTGCTAGTTTAAATAGCCTCTCACGGTCCGCAGCAGTACCCCATAGATCTACACCGTAGATGAGTATAGAATGGAAGTATCCATAGTAGGCTTTCCTTAGGTTTTCCTCAGAAAGACTGTTAGTTAGCCTAGACAACGCGAAGCACGCAGAAGCGAGACGCTTACACGTCGCATCTATGTGAGGTGTCCACGTTAGCCCCGCATCGATTACAAAACCTAGGTATTTGACTTCATGTACATGCGGTACCATAATATCGTTCAAAACAATCCCAACCCGAGTATTTACATTTCTCTTTAATTGGAAGTGCATTATGTTTGTCTTATCGACATTCAAAAGCATCCCATTAGCAGTAAACCAATCAGATATCCTTTGCATTGTTTGAGTGAGCTTTATTTCCAAGCTAGTGAAGTCATCGGCTGCTGTTATTACACACGTGTCCAGGATCAAGACTGGAAAGTTATATTGTAAAATACGACGCCGCAAAAAAGTTTGCCGGGTATCTACTTGCCCTGAACCTCTAGCTCGTCTCTTTTTATATGGGATTTTGAACAGCGCGCCAAGCGGGGCGTTTTGTAAATTCAAAACCCCATATAAAATGAGACTTAACGCAAACACTGTCACGTCACGTTATCGAATGAAATTTGCACTAGAGGTACAGGCCCCGTAGACAAGATGCCAATCGCTAACGCTATATAACAAAAGAAACGCAACTGTCACTGTCACACTAATATGGAAGAGTGATAGAGATACAAAGCGATTCGATAGCGAAGCGCAAGCGATCGTCACCCTGGCTAGGCCGCCTACAGCTCATAAACAGCGACGGGTCCGCTGTAAGCTCCAGTCAGTATGTGTCCCGTGAATTATTCATCGTCACGCAACTACGCCCGTGATTCGGGCGCGGTTAAATTTTCACCCCGAGCCGAGATTGTGCCATCTAATCGCACATCAACGTGTACAATTCACATGCTTTGTACCATTTGTTATTGTACATACTACTAGCGACCCGCGCTTCGCACGGGTTACACAAAACCTTTACAAATTATACACCTAAACGTTATTCAAGAATCACTCTATTAATAGGTGAAAACCGCATGAAAATCCGTTCTGTGTTTTTTGAGTTTATTTATATAAAGCTTTTGTTTTATGGGATTATAATTGTTGTATTTCACACTTGAAGTAAAACACATACCTAGTCATTATTCTCTATGAGTATCACATTTATTTCACAAATATTACACCTGTCATAACTACAAAAGTTTTCGGTACCAACTCACTCAAAGCGTCAGTTTTCGACGCCCAAAGCGACTGCGAAAGCCTGTCGTCGAGCTAACGCAAAAGGCGCAGCGTCGTAATTGCGCAAGCAAATATGGCAGGCGCTTTGTTTTCGTTAACGAACTGCTCTAACAACGTTGCCTTAGGAAACTACGATTGAATGATGATTGAGGCCTTTTTTAGTCAAGGGTGGAAATTGTGAAGTATTGTTAGTTTTAATTGCAGAAGTCTGGTAAAAACAACTTATGTAAGTTAATAGCATTCAAACCAGTGGTGTTTTTACTGCGTTGTCAACATTGTCAAACTTGTAGGAAGGTGTTTTAAAGGTTAAATTACTATAGCTTAACACAATTGTTAGATTATACTACTTATTCTGTTAATTTATTTTTTGCAAAAGAAAGAAAGCTAGCTAAAAGTGTAGTAGATAACAACTTCAACTCTCTTTGCTACGAAATATGACGCCGTGGGCATTAGCATAGAGAAATAGTAGTAGTAGTAATCACTTTATTGTACTGTACACAACACAGGTAAATAAGTAAGTAATAAGGTAGGAAATAAGTAATCTTAGTGTGCTCACTCCATATGGCTTACTCGTTCTCGTAACATAGATAAAAAAAAAGTTTGAAGCGCACTTTGCAAACACATTCGGAGGCAGGTTTTCTTAAAATTATCGGTGTATGTAAAATGGACCTCGTAGACTCAATAAAATTTTAAAATAAATAAATAATAATATAATAAATAAGGTTTATATGGACTCGGTTATTATATCAATGATAGGTGCGATTGTGCGTGCTGTTTTTGGAATTGACTAATGACGGTGAAAAGATGGGTTAGTTGTTATTGTTGTAGATTAAAAAAACACAGAAATCGGCAAGAAACCTACCAGAAAACAATTCAACGCTACATTGACAAAACAAGTTCAAAACAAACACAATAAGGCACTTAACACCGCTCACAAAAGCAAATTACTGAAAAAAACACCCTTACATAAAAGGCTCCCTAAAAGTCTTAGCTTTCTGATCACATCAATTCAAAAAGCAATCTTGTTACGTATAAAATATGGTCCTATTTTCGGTGACGTAAAGTTAGGGAAGGGATGATTCAAGTTCGCGTCGCAGCCACGAGTGTGATTGATTTGACAGCAAGGTTTTTCGGATGTCATTGTGATTGCTAGCCGAGACCGTGATGACCGGAGATGTAGTGCATAATTGTTTTCCATCGTATTCTCTCGGAAACGTTCGTATTTGTCATGCTACTTCAGTCAACGTCAGTACTTTTTGTACCAAGACTGACTGAAATAGCAAGACGCGTTCGTACGTTTCCGTGAAAATACGATGGAAAATAATTAAGTATGCACCATCTGTAAGTCTGGTTCACAAGAGCCATAAGTTCTATGTATATAGTTGTGTCGTTTTCGAGAACGTTCTCTGTTTTGTAATCTCTGTTGTGTTCTCGTTCGAGAGGGAATATTCCCCATAGTAAATGAAGAACGTTTTTAAGAAAAGCACAACTCTAACCACAGAGCGTCTACTGCGATCATTGCCTTAGGGTGGTATTCCATCTGTCCATCAATATCTTTGTCCAATGTCATTGCGTCATACTCTCTCATTAAGCAAAACGTGAGACGAAATACACATTGGACAAATAAATTTTCAGGTGGAATACCACCCTTACGAAGGTCGAGGAGATCGTAAAGTATTGTACGAGTCACATCCGGATTCTTCCTGAGGGTCCCAAAGTTGAAGCTCGACACAATGTGAATTTGTGAGTCATGATCATGTAGGGGCTATTCATAAATTACGTCATTTCAAATTAGGGGGAGGGGTCTGGACATCGGATGATGGTAGCATGACGTAGGAGGAAACGGGGTCATTCGAAGCATGATTTTTGGATGACTTTAGGGGAGGGGGGGTCAAAAATCGTAAAAAACGATGACGTAATTTATGGACAGCCCCAAAGTAACAAATTACACATCACAAGGTCACTGGTTTCAGCAAGGTTTGCCCGAACTCGCACATCAAAGATAATACAGCCTGATTTCATTCACCGCACCCCATTCAGCGATTGAGCGGATTGAAAGAACGAGTGAACAGGTTTTATTGAACGAAATACGGTAAAGATTTGACTCCAATCCAAGGGCTATAAAGGTGTGGAAATATGCGTATTTTATTTTATGTTAAGGAAGGAAAAGAGTAAGGCCGTTAATTTTATTACATTGTATATTGATTTTATGAGTTTTAACAAAACGCAAATATACAGGATGATTCATGAGACGTGAGCAGGACCAATCCTGCACACTCAGTAACTGATAATTGATCGATCACCGTCGTATTTAGGAGAAACAACAACACTTTTTTCCATTTTTTTTACTTTTTGGTGAGGCCAAATTTAATTCTCTGCAATCATGGTCACCCTACAGTGATGACAGTAATGACATTCAATTTGACACAGAATATCGGTAGTTTAGTATTGTAATTTTAGGGTGACCATGCATGTCGTAAATAAATTAATAACTTATTTTTTCAACACGACTAGAAAATTAACGTTAACCTCACTAATACTGATACAAAATACTTGCTTATAATTAACGATATACGCAGTGTTAGTCCTGCTCACGTCTCCTGAATCACCCTGTATAGGTAATGGCATTTCAACACGATGTAAGTATTAATAAAAAGCTGATTGAGCCTTAGTGCCATCCGATGAGAAACGATAGGGCCAATAAATCATTAAATGATGTGAAATGAGTTATGGTCATCCACATTCTTGATTATATTCTGCCGGTACTTTCGCATATTATTAATACATCTTTGTGCACTGGGGTTTTTCCTTCTTGTTGGCGTAAGGCCTTTGTCATTCCTCTACCTAAAATTAATAACCCCAGTTCTCTCACTCATTTTCGGCCGATCTCTATCCTTCCGTTTCTATCTAAAATTCTCGAGGCAGCGGCCCATAAACAAATTTCGAAGTTTATTCACCAGTATAATCTCTTGTCACCACTTCAGTCTGGTTTCCGAGCCGGTCACAGTACCACCACAGCACTTCTTAAAGTTGCTGAGGATATTCGACTTGGGATGGAAGCTGGTAACGTTACGGTGCTGGTGCTTATAGATTTCTCTAACGCCTTCAATGTGGTTGACCATGACCTACTACTCGCTACTTTGACTCACTTGCGTGTGTCTTCAGAGGCAACAAAATGGTTTTCCTCCTATTTGTCAGATCGTGACCAGGCAGTTCGTGCTGGCCGCTCACTGTCTGATTGGTGTGCGCTAGACACTGGAGTCCCTCAGGGAGGTATTCTTTCTCCCTTTTTATTTTCTGTGTTTATCAACCTAATTACCACCAATATTCGTTGCTCCTATCATTTGTACGCCGACGATCTGCAGCTGTACGCTCAAGCTAACGTGAACGAGATAAACACGGCCATCTCGTTGCTTAACAATGATCTGGATCGCATCGCGGAATGGTCTGACAGTTTTGGGATTAGTGTCAACCCAGCCAAGTGCCAAGCCATAGTTTTGGGAAGCCAGCGGCAAATCTCTAAGCTTAATTCGGTTTCTATCGCACCGATCCTGTTTGATGAGGCTATTATTCCTGTGAGCGCAAAGGTTAAAAATTTAGGATTAATTTTTGATTCTACCTTTTCCTGGAGCGGCCATATGGCGGATGTGAGCAGAAAGGTTTCAGGAACATTAAGATCTCTCTATAAGTTTAAGAATTTCCTACCAGTTAGCACGAAAAAGATGTTGGTACAGGCGTTGATTTTGCCAATTATTGATTATGGTGATGTGTGTACAACGAACGCCACTCAAGAGTCCCTTAACAAACTAGAACGTCTCCTCAACAATGGCATACGATTCATCTTTGGCCTGCGTAAATATGATCGTATTTCCTTCTACCGCCGCCAACTCAATTGGCTCTCTATCCGTCGCCGTAGATGCCTTAGAATACTTTGTACTCTATTTTCTATTATGTTTGAGCCTTTTGCTCCTGAATATCTTAAGAATAAGTTCGTGTTTGACACCCCTCGCCCAGGCTGTGAGCTGCGAACCTCTCGTATTCTCAAACTTTCAGTTCCTGCTCACCATACTGGTTTCATGACTAATTCCTTCGCTGTCCAGGCGAGTCGTCTCTGGAATTCACTCCCTCTCAACATAAGACAAGCCCCGAGCAAATTTGCTTTTAAGAGGATGCTGCATAAACATCTGCTGAAACAAGAGTATGAGTAGGTAGTATCCATCGTAATATATTAGTATGTATGTGAGAATTATGTAGTAGTATATTCGTTGTATATATTTTATTATTTTTATCTGTGTATTGTATATGTAGTTTATTATGTTTTTCAGTTGTTTGCAATAGTTCCTAATTGAATTCTCTTACTCTTCTTCTTGCACCATTTTTATTACATCTCTGTTTAGCCCTATGGTTGACTGGTAGAGAATGCCTTTAGGCATTAAGTCCGCCATTTGTACATTTTATTTGTATTTTGTGCAATAAAGTTTAAATAAATAAATAAATAAATACTAACTTCATACCATTATTATTACAACCTACTCTTTCCTTAGAGAACCGCATACTGAAGTCCTTCTTAGAATTTTGGCAGAGAGTTGATACCACAACCAATTGAGGGAGGAAATTCTCTAAAACAGCTCAGTGATCAATGTTTAAGTTTAAAGGCAAGGACTGAGTCTGCGTACGCAGCGTATGCAAATTTTATGACAATCTGAAACTTCGCCATGCGTTGAGTTGCATATGACAAGTATATGTTTCCAAGCATACAATTTTCAAGATTCAGATTTCATAAGGGCTCAGTTTGTCCCGTTTTAGGCTTAAAAAGTCTTCTATGATGAGTGGCACCTACCACGAGAATGTTCCTAATATGTGGCTTTCCAACAGAGACCTTTTGCCTCATGTACATTTATAAGGACCGTTCAATCATGCACATGGAGTAATAATGACCCTTCTTTAATGGAAAGCCACATTATGTCACCAAACTCAAGTATTTAAGTACAGTCACCTGCAATCATATGTTACACAACGAAGGCCGCAAAAATATCTGACACGATCTTATTTGTAGAGCCATAAGTGTGTCACATATTATTGCAGCCCCCGAAGAGTAACATATTATTGGAGGTGACTGTACATTCAGCTGCAAAAGAGCATGGCGACTTTATCAATGAATTCATTCATCGTCCATGCCATTTTACAGAACTCTGCACGTAACTACTTCGTGATCTTGAAGAAGTGCCAATGCCGCAGCAATCAAGTAGCGGTGCTATCTGCCGCGGGCCGGACAACGTTAGAGTGAGATTGACGCGTCCCTAGGGCGCCTAGACCTCTGTACGTCTGTTATGCTTTTAAATAGTAGGTACGTACTCGTACACGTTGGTCATCTGCTGGCGTGTGCGATAGAGGTAGGAAACAACGGGTCAATGTACGTTATTTTTAAATAAATAATACTAAAGCTAAATTGTGGAATGAACTGTCGGCTGCGGTATGTCGGCTTGTTTGCCTCCTATATCATAATAGTACATTACGATACAAGTGCGAAAAGTAGGAACGCACGTGTATCATACAACGTTTTACAGTACATAATGGCTCTTCAAATTTTTGAGATAGGCACGTATTGTCCTTAATCCCGCCCTAGGGCGGTAAGGTAAAGCACCACATGTACTGTAAAAAAAATACAAAAAACTAAACTAACCTGTTGATGGCTAGTGGTGTCTTTGTTGTCGCTGCTTTCGGAGTCCGAGGTGTCGGAGGGCTTCTTGCAGTAGCGGCGGCACATGCATCTACAACAACAATACTTATTAATAGGTATGTAGGTAGTTATTGACTAAAAAATAATGATTTTGCAATGTTTAAGCGAGCTGCGTGCTACAAGCGTAGCCGACAAAACGGGACAAACCGTATGTAACGAAAAGCGCCCACGAACAGAGACGCCTTGCGGGTCACTGGCAGCGAATGTGTTAAGAATAAAAGAACACGAACCCGAAGCCTTAAAGCCGCTTCTATACAATAGAAGTTACAGGCTCATTTTCGAACATGCTGAAGTAACATGAAATTTGCCGACAATTTTCTAATAACAATTGCAATTGTCTTTGAAAATAATCGTCTAATAGATATGAGTGACATAACACATCCCGACCTTACGTAAGCCTAAACAAAGGGAAGGAACACGGCGAATATGTAATAACAGACGCCTGCCTTATAAATGCCAACGTATCTTACGTAATTCCAAAATACATCAGAATACCGGGTACATCTGAAGACACGAGTCTATCAAATTAGAGTCCATTTCTGGATGCCAGACAATTTTCAGTATTTGGATTTCCCAAATTCACCTTACCAGATTTATGCTAAGAGTACCAAAGTACACAAACCAAATTTCACGAGTCTCAATCAAAAAATAGCATAGAAATGATTAAGAGGAAAACATTATTGTATTAACTACAGGAAGGACAGGATAATTATTCGTCAACGCTTCGACAAAAATCCTATTGACGAGACGAAGTGCAATATGCAGGCCGTCTTCTCGAACTTAAACTTAAACTACTTCGAGTTTTTGAATGCAGGGGTTGTGTTATGACTTACTAAGAACTATAGTAAAATAGCTTGCATATTAGTATTTATTGCGAGTTCATGCATTCGCCACTAAACGCAAGTAGCTATAACACAACAATTTTGTAACTAACTAATACAATAGTTCAAAGAGTCTGCGTATCATTCTGTTGTGACACAAATTGTTGTTTCGTAACATTCCATTTAGTGACGCAACGTTTTGACGTAAAACACCCTCTGACGCAACTTGGACGTCACGGGCAAACCGTCTAGGCTAAATTTACGTGCCTATTGCTAATAAAGTGTTGATGTAACAAGGTAAGTATATATTTTCAAACGTGAGTAGGTACAGTCAAGTGTAAAAATGTGGGTGGACAAATCATCTCAAAACATGTCCCATACCTCTTATGTCAGGAAATTAAGAACTATGGGACATATTTTTATAAGTTGGCTACACCCATATTTTTACAGTTGACTGTACAGTGTACATACTTGTGGAATATAATAAACACAGGTTGTCTAGCGGCAGATTTCCGAATCCAAAATTTAATTTTTTGGGTTCCGTACCCAAAGGGTAAAAACGGGACCCTATTACTAAGACTCCACTGTCCGTCTGTCTGTCACCAGGCTGTATCTCATGAACTGTGATAACTAGACAGTTGAACTAATAACAGATGATTTATTTATTTTGCCGCTATAACAACAAATACTAAAAAGTACGGAACCCACGGTGGGCGAATCCGACTCGCAATTGTCCGGTTTTTTGAAATTTTCTAAATGTCGACCTTCGCTGTGTTCATACCCCATTAACCTTTTTCACGTATTGTCCAAATTTAGTATCTTCGGCTACCCTACCACAAAGACTAACATAGTCCGACCAGGTACAGTCACCTTCAATCAGTGGCGGATTTGCCCTAAGGCCAAGTAGGCCCTAGAGCGGCAAGTTTTTTTGGGCGGCAAATTGTGACTAAAAATTCGCTGAAGATAACAAGAAATAACTCAAAATGTAGTCCATATAATGGGTGCTGAGAAAGGGGAGGCTACAGAGCCTGTGGCCTAGGGCGGCAAAGACTGCAAATCCGCTACTGCCTGCAATATTATGTTGCACAACGAAGGCCGCAAAAATATCTGACACGATCTTTAGAGTAGTTTAGAGCTACAAGAGCGTGTCACATTTATTTTTGCGGCCTTCGAAGAGTAACATATTATTGCAGATGAATGTACAGTATAACTTGTAAGATACGACCCAACTAAATATTTAGAGGTAGTTAAACTCGGGAACTTCACCTCGCTTAGGTACGATATTATGTTACCACTGTACTTTTATTGAGATAAATTCAACCTTATAACTCGCCTCTTAAAGACTACATTCGTTTGATAGTCGACCATGTAGCAATTTATTCAGTAACTTCATAACTTACAGCAAAAAGGAAAGTACATCATTCTTATTTTCTCTTGTGTAAACGTTCATGTTTTTCTTTATATAATACATATTCATATTTTCTGGAAGTTTTTCTTTATTTTATTTTCATATAGCGTAATGGAACTGATTAATGTATTTTTCTTTTCAAAACTTTGCTTGAAATTCCGTTGTTTTACCCACAAGTGATGTAGAAATAAATTATCTAAAGTGCAGAATTGTTTTAAGAAGTGTAATGCTCTGTAGGTATCTCTAGGCGCCTCCCACTGATATGATGGAAATATTCGCTGACTGTTCACAGTGCCCATAAGTATCGTAAATTTGCTTTCATTCGGCTCGATTCGGAAAATGAATTAGATTTCTACTAGACTTCAACAAGTTACGATACGGATAATTTAAAGATATTTGTAAGATACATCATTTTGTCAAATTTGACGTTTCCGCGATTCTGGAGGTCCTCTTGAACGATTTCGACAAGTTATGACTTAGATAGCCAAGTCACATCTAGTCGATATCTAATGTAGATCTAGTTGATCTCTAAATCGTCTCAAGATCTTGTGATTATCTCGAAATCCAAATAGGCCCGATTGTCTACTATACCCAATAAAAATATCCGCGGCTTCTGAATACAATGATTTTCTCTTACTAAACAGCTGTTTATATCTTATTTCTATGAAAATGCGGATGACTCACGTTAGACCGGTCCGTGTCCGGCCCGGAGATTCCGGCGCATCGTTTTCTATGGAAAACATCACGTGATCACCTGTCATGTCATAGAAATGTAAGCGCCGGAAGCTCCGGCCCGGACACGGCCCGGTCTAACGTGAGTCATCCTTTAGAGTCTTTAGACAGCTATTTGGCATAGTAGGAAACATTTGGCAATTTAAGGTAGGTACTACTTATTACTAAAAGTACCTCTAAACATGCCATCAAATAAAATAAAACTCGCTTATCGCTCGCTACTTGCCGATCGCCGTAAGTGGGACACCTGCCTAAGTGAGCTCATAAATGAACAGCTGTTGTTGGAATATCTTTTGCGTAACTCGTAATGTATTTTTCGTTAAGAGTAACGAGAAAATAATGAGCACCTCCACAGTCAAAGATTTTGTTATGATTCCATAGCTCGGTTCCTCGGGAGCAAAAATGTGCTACTGCCCGATTCGAACTTTAAGATACGTCAAATATTATGTCTAGATACGATATGTCAGTGTCAAAAGTGCCTTTTTTGTTTGAAGAAACGTCACCTTTGACACTGACATATCTATTAGGGTTCCGTACCCAAAGGGTAAAACGGGACCCTATTACTAAGACTCCGCTGTCCGTCCGTCCGTCCGTCCGTGTCATCAGGCTGTATCTCACGAACCGTGATAGCTAGACAGCTGAAATTTTCACATATGATGTATTTCTGTTGCCGCTATAACAACAAATACTAAAATCAGAATAAAATAAAAAGATTTAAGTGGGGCTCCCATACAACAAACGTGATTTTTGACTGAAGTTAAGCAACGTCGGGCGGGGTCAGTACTTGGATGGGTGACCGTTTTTTTTTTGCCGTTTTTTGCATTAAGCTGGAAACAAATTATCGGACGCGGCTGACGGACGCGGCTCACAGCCGCGACTTATAGGTATCTAGATAATGAATATACACTGAACTGTGCAAACTATCGGAGGTAAGCCGTGGACGTAACCTTGTGCTGACCTTGAGCCTTCGGACATCCGACAGAAATCTGGCGCGCTATATGTTCCTGACAGCCGTCAGCCGCATGCCACGTCCCGAACACTGTGCACACTTTTAAGTCGCGCCCGTCAGCCGCGTCCGTCAGCCGCGTCCGATAATTTATTTCCAGCTTTATGGTACGGAACCCTTCGTGCGCGAGTCCGACTCGCACTTGCCCGGTTTTTCTATTCTATATCGTATCTCTTAAAGTTCGAATCGGGACGCTAGTGATATAATTAAATATCCACTCAACAGTTATCGATACTTATCGATATCAAATTTTTTCAATGATGTTAAAATCTGTGACTACTCTTAAGTAAATAATATTGAGAGCGTTAGTTTTTCAATGCATAAATACTTGTAAACCATTTTTTTTTATCGAGTCGAATTAGTTTAACCCCTGCATGGAGCCGCATAAAATTACAATATCTTTAAGTACCGTAAAAAGGGGTGAGTAGGTTTCGCGGGGAGAGTGGGGTTATGAATGGGGAGAGAAGGATTGAGAGGGGGGTGAGAAGGGATTTTAAGGCTACTGCTACAAAAATAATGTAAGTATTCCAATTTAAAATGGAGCTATAGTAATACGCATAATAAAAAAAAACGATCCAACAATCTTCCAAAATAAAATTTGTATGAAAACCCCTCTCACCCCAAATACGAGGCACTACGGGGTGAGGTGGGGTTTCCTCTTTATCGTCAAAGTTATGAAATGGAACTACCCAAAATAAAATACAAACGTCCGGAACACTTATTATATAAACCATTCAGTTTTCATATGTAAAAATAAAATGTTATCGAGGTTTGAATTTCAGTTTTGACCCTACTCACCCCATTTTACGGTACTTATAAAAAACGAAGAAACAATTTCATTTCCCATTTTCATGAAAGGAGGTAACCAAGCTTAGTACCTACATCATAAAACTGAATATCCATTTAAAGGCATAAAAGAATACTGTTCCGACTAGGAAAAATACACATTTACATTCAATAACATACTGTATAAGGGCCATTTTATTTAAAGTTGTCCCCTATTCATTTTTTCTAATTTGGGATTTTTTATGTTATTTCTACTCAGAATCATGAGCTCTTTTGATCCTAATAGGAGAAAAAGTGTCCCAAAATTTCCATTTTTCGATCTTTCCATTCCGTGACCGCCATACAAAGTCTATGAAAAATGGTAACGGGATGGAAATAAAAACCTTGGGACACTTTTTTTCTCCTATTAGGATAGAAAGACCTCGTGATTCTGAGTAGAAATAACATACAATTTCACGAATAGAAAATAATCAGCAGACAACTTTAAATCATATGGGCCATAAAGTTGAGTGAGTACAGTTTTATGAATGAACTCAATCCACCACTGCAGTAGTCAACAGTTTCAAAAAGTTGTGAACCGTGGACAGGAGAGTAACTTTTTTAATTAAACTGTCAACTTTGAATAGCCAGCTTTGAACTGTCGCAGTCATAGACCACTGGTCACAGACTCCGATCCAAAAGCGAATAAATAGGGCTTGAATAATTATGTTATACATACATATAATCACGCCTATTTCCCGGAGGGGTAGGTAGAGACCACGGATTTCCACTTGCTACGATCCTGACATACCTCTTTCGCTTCCTTCACTTTCATAACATTCCTCATACACGCTCGCCGGTTTAGGGTGCTCTTGACCTGGCCTTTCTTCAGGATCCCTGATCTGATCAGTGAAAGTCCGCCGAGGTCTACCCCTTCCAACTCCCACTTCCACTTCTCCATGTTATGTTGTTATAAAAGGGTTGTGAACCCTCTGACGTGAATACAAGTATTAAATAGATGTCAGTAAACATTGCACGCATGTGTGGTAACGCTTTTTTGTTCAATTTGTATTTTTTCAGAAAATGCATGTTTAAAACGTAAAATGCCAGGTAAAGATAGAAACACACTGGGTGCCTGTTCAGACTTAAGACAGACATTTGATTTAATTTCGAGATGATACATATCTAGAGGTATAGCTTACATCAATGTATATTTGGGTGAATCAACTTTTTCTTGTCACACTTGTCAGTTGCCGTGGTTACGTTCTCCTAAATCACTCTTAAAATACTAGATTTTTCGTATTTAAATGAACCAAAGTTGATTTTTTTGGTAGTTATAAGGCCTATCCATGGGACATCTACTAAGCACGTTTGTAGAACATGGTTCAGCAGTTCTTCTAACAAACTATGCTACTATTGTCTCCTGGCTGATGGGACAGAATAACAACAAGAAATAGGTGATCAACCCAATTATAAGCAAGATGCACTGTGTAAAGTTCAAACAGGCCTCCAGGTACTACTATTTTAAAATTACTCACCTGATGAAAAGCGTGGCGAAGAGCACCAGCAGCAGCGGCAGCAGCGTGGCGAAGCAGGCCAGGAACAGGGTCTGCAGGTCCGTGAACCCTGCAAACACGGACAGAACTGCGCCGGGTTAAATGTCTCAAGACTCCAGTAATATATGACAATGCACTAAGAGACAACATGGGGGACAGATTATTGTCATTATAGAATATATGAAAATTAACTAAGAACGTTTAGATATAGTAAAATAGCGCCAGCAGTAGTGGCAGCAGCGTGAAGCAGGCTAAGAATAAGGTCTGCAGGTCCGTGAACCCTGAGAACACGGACAGGACTGCGCCGGCTTAAATGTCCCAAGACTCCAGTAATACCGCAGATAATCTTCAAAACCAGAGAGAGGTCTCAAAACTGTGCCCAAAGCCCCCAAATCTCCTCTAAGCCAATCTAATGTTGGTATCGTCTAACAGAGATCTGTCATCCGGTTCGAAGGACCATATGCAGAAGCCGTGGTTAGGTTAGGTAGAAGAGCCGTATAATTCCTGATTTGACTTTACTTTCGCACAGTATGCAGTATTTCTCTCTGATTGATGGGGCGTTCTAATCAGGCAATTTCTGTTAGGTCATAAAAGAATCCAGGGAAAACATTTCTGCCTTTCCGAGCCGGTGTGGTGAAAAATATATGTTTTGCTTACTAAAAATATACCAGTATACCAGCATTACCAGCCCGTGGCTTCCAAGAATAGGTTTTACTCTATTTATCAAACCGATTAATTTCCCTTACAATTCAATTTATATTCCCAAAATCCCGTTGCCCTAAAAATCCGCAGTCAATCCGTCAAAAAAGCTTCGCCAATTTAACAAAAACATTTCAATTGTCAACAGATTCGAGCTGCTAAACTCACGTATCAGAAATCCATTAAACTTGGGTGAAAATAAATTGTAGACGTAGAAATAGACAATAGAAATAGAAGTATTTTAAGTCGTAAACACAAACATGCATGAGATAATTTACATAACAGCATATTTTAAACACACCCACAAATTCAAATTAGCCGTGCGTTTTAGCGCTGTAAAGACTATAAAGTGATTTAAAAATACCAGCTTTAACACATTCACTGCGTTACGGGAAGCATTTGGCCGGATTTGACTTTCCGCCGGTGCGGCAGCTATCTGCGCTTGTCTTACCCCGGTGCGGCGGTGGTTTTTCTATGTTCCCGTGTGAGTAAGAGAAAGATGACTATACTCCCGATATTCTTACTTCAAGTATATTCTATTTCAAAAGAAAAAATGTACGGGAAGTATTTTTGCGTAACGCACTGAAATGTATTTTTTTTTCTCTGACGCGGCACGGGTACTATTTGTCCGTACTCCATCACCCCGTACCGCACCGAAAGGTGGGTACGCAGCGCTCAGATTGGTCATAGTGCTGCGCATTGTTCACGCTTCCGCGTCGATACGACATTTTATTAATGCGACAATTCAAGACTATAACATCTATATTGAAAATTACCTACTCTAAAAGTCCGACCCCTGTTTATAATTAACTTTTATTCATATATATGGTACAAAAATATGCCCAAAAACAACTTAAAATTACAATTTTAAACTAAATACAAAACTATTCTAAAATAAAACTAAACTAAACTGTTTATAATTATATGAGGATGAATAGTATTTGTTTTGATTACGTACAGACACGATGACGATAATAAATATTTTGTCGATTATAAAAGTCGTTATCGATTTTTTTGTATCCCATCACTAGTGTTATATACGGCCTGTGCGGCAAGGGAAGTATATTCCCGTAAAATTAAGGGTTTTGAAAAACGCCTATATCTTTTTTAATTTTATATAGATCCGCGGGCGACGGCAGTTGTATATACACAAAGATATAGTCTATTGATCAGAATTACTTTTATTTCAAATTGATTACATTCCAGGTCTGTAGGGATGCAACAAAATCTTGAAAAATTTCATATTCCTTCATATTTTCTTAGTTATATTTCATTTTATTGTAATAGATATTATAATAAATAAATAAATATTATAGGACAATTTTACACAGATCGACCTAGTCAAACAGTAAGCTCAATAAGGCTTGTGTTGTGGGTACTAGACGACGATATATATAATATACACACATATATAAATACTTATATACATAGAAAACATCCATAACTCAGGAACAAATATTTGTGATGAACACACCAATAAATGCCCTTACCGGGATTCGAACCCGGGACCTCCTGCTTCGTAGGCAGGGTCACTACCGACTAGGCTTGGAGGCCGTTACAATATTTAAAAATTACATAACGGCAGTGTTACGGCATAATTTTATAAAGCAAGTTTCACTTGTCCTCTCACTTTTTAAACATCAAATTAAATTGCATGCGTCAAACTGGGACATGGTTATCATTTACCTATTTTCCGGGGCTAGCTCTTAGTCTATTGGCTTTATATAAATTGGGTCGTCTAGACTCTAGATTACATTCCAGAAATAAATTACGGTGATCGAACTTTAAAGGAATTTTGTAATTAAATCTGTGTTACATGCTCTAGTTGATATAAGATGTTCCAGTTTGTTTACATTACATACAATCTCCAATGGTGGAAAAGTAAATCACCAACAATTTTATTATTATAATTCGATGATAAAATATTGATGAAACAGCCTTTGAAGTTTTTTTCTTGTTTTTGAAATATAAGTAGCTGTATATGTTAAGCAAATCCAAAATCAAAATTAGAAATAAATTTATACCATTTCAAATCAGACCATTAAGACTTAACTTGTAACTATAAATGGATTGCTTACTTGTATCGGGCGCCAAATCGTTGTCGACCTCATGTCCCGTTATATTCACGAAGTATGCACTCTTGTTGTCTCCCTTCGGCCTCAATACCTCCACCAGTTCCACGTAGTCAAGCTTTCTACTTCTATTCCTTCCTTCTAAACTGTTATCACTTAAACCATCCTTAACGCTCCGGTTATAAACATCCGTTTCGTTTAACTTTGTTGAAATTAGAAATTCAAATCTTGGCATGTCTTCAACTAACTCTGACGCTGGTCTGAAAAGTATATCTGTCAGCGTTTCGTCTCTATCAGTCTCAGAGTCTATTATATCTTGCATCAAAGAACTTGATATGTTTAGCTGTTTTTCAAACCCTGGAGCATCATCTTTCTTAATTTCTAGCACGGTATCTTTTTCTTTCATATTCTTCTTTGATAACGCTTCGTCTCTATCTTGCTCAGCGTTAACAATTTCTTCCATATCAGTGTTTGAATTTCTATTTGTTTCTTCAACTGTTTGATCTGCGTGACCATCATTATCGGTAGCTACTATTAGTGTATCTGAATTAGGTTCTACAGGTAGAATAAAAGTATCATTATTATTTATATAGACATCTGTAGTGTTGTCAGAATATGGTCTAGCATGTACTATGTCTGCTGTTAGTAGTGCGTTTAGAAGGAAGAACATTAGTTTTAGTTTTACGTTCGTCATTTTGCTTCTCACTTCATCGTTGGTTGTTTAACGCCGGTCCGCTTCCATAATTGCGTTGAAGTCTGGAACAAGAGGAACTATTAACTATGCGGCAACGAGGTTAAGGAGAGGACGCCCCCGCACTTTAGCAGTTTGTCAAAAGTTTAGAGCAAGGATAAAAGGCTCGAAGTTGGGTAAAGGTGAGTTGAATAACGATGAACATTAAGCAACTTTCTAGTAATATATAAGTTTGACGGACTTGTTAATAACTTAAAATTCCAGACTGAAAAATATATAAGTAAAATCAAAGACAAATTTGGCAAAGGTCAACATAAAATAGCTACTTTTAAATCAACCCAGTAATTTAGAGGTAGTAAAAATAGTTTCATGATCACTGTACTGTCTCAGAGAAATTGCCTTCAACAAACATGTAGAAAAAATTAACCATCCGACTTTGTTTCGAGATTCTACAGTATGGTAATCTTCAAAATAGAGTGTACAAGTTCTTAAAGCATCAGTATCGACTATCGTACATTCATCTGCTACGGTAACTACTTTATCATTCGGGCTGTATGCTCGTTTGCAAGTGGTATGAAGTTCCAACTATTTTAAATAAGTGAGCAATATTTGCCAAATTTGCGTGAGTAGTAACCTTTATCAATTTTATAAAGTCTGGGATTTAAATATTTATTCTAACTTTGCTAAAACCTTGAACAGCGAAAACGGTCTCGGTGGAAAAATGAACGCTGTTCTTTATTTTTATTAACATCATAATAAATTGCTATTTCAATTTTTATATTACAGGCTATCTCCTTTTTGCTTCTTATTTAATATCTTTCACAAAGACACTTTTATTAACAAATTTATATCAGCAAAATTTTCGTTCAGTTTTATAAGAAGTGATACAGCTGAACAGAAAATTTGTGAATCAGAATTTTATCTCCAATTTTTAACATCGTGATTAGTAGGTACCTAAGTGGAGTTAGACCAAGATAACTCTGCAGCGATTTTGATAGCAGAGACTGTGCAAGTCTTATTTAAACGTCATGATCTCATAGAAGCCTGCCGTTTAAAATTACACTTGCACAATCTGTGCTGACAAAATTGTTGCAAAGTTATCTTGGTCTTTTAATTCAAAATATTATTTTTTGCACCACAAACGAAACACATTCAGAAACTGATGTAAGGTAAACGTACTGGTGCTCGACGCGGTCCCAGTACATGTCATCTTGAAACGTCATTGTCAATAGAGGTGACACTGACAGCAAGGTGTCATCTATTGGGCATTAGCATGTCGAGCACTAGTACGTTTACCTTACATTGTAAATAAAGGAAGGTAGGTAGTTAGCAGGCGGTCTAAAAATACTAACAACTAATGACAGCTTTCTATTACTTTTAATGCGTCTTCTTTATAACAGCACTCCTCTAGATATTATATAAGAGAATGTTTGCCGTTGATGTATTATTATGTGCGTAACCATCAGCTGTCTTATCAACCAAATGAAATAAATAAATAAATAAATATAAATAAATATTAGGGGACATCTTACACAGATCAAACCTAGCCCCAAACTAAGCAAAGCTTGTACTATGGGTACTAGGCGACGATATACATACTTGTATAGATAAATACATACTTATATACATAGAAAACAACCATGACTCAGGAACAAATGTTAGTGTTCATCACACAAATAAATGCCCTTACTGGGATTCGAACCCAGGGCCATCGGCTTAGCAGACAGGGTCACTATCCACTAGGCCAGACCGGTCGTCGATATAAAAGTCTTTGCATAGTACTTGTGCACTTACTCGGACGTACTCTCTGGCAAACTACGCTACATTTAAATTTAAAAGACAATCCCCTGAGCAAACGACGTTGTCTGTGGCCCAAGACACAATTGTGCCAACATTACGTAACTCGACTCTTGGGGGGACACGATTGCGCAAATTGAATTTGAGTTTTTATTGTCAGCTCTTTCCGCGCTGGCTTCATCTTATTTGTCTATGGCGAGCTAACATTGCGTTTTACTGTGGTAAATCTAGGTTTTTCATGTTAGAGTTAGACCAAGAAAAGTCTGCAGTGATTTTGATAGCCCACGCAGTGCAAGTTTCATTTTAAACCTGAACTTCTATGAAATTAACACTTGCATTGCGTGGGCTATCAAAATCGCTGCAGACTTTTCATGGTCTAACTCTACTTGCACAGATGTTAATTATCTCTATTGGGTTAATTAATTTTACAAGCTTTTATTTAACTTGCAATGTTTTTGTTCGGGTCAAATCTTACAAGATTTAATTTATGGCATGTTTTATTTCGCAAATAATATTCAATTCACGTAGCAAGAATTGTTGAAAATGTGTTAAAATAACCTCAACAAGGCATAATATTATTAACAATTAATTTTGCAGATTTCATCAATTTTAACTTTCTGAGGGTCTTTTCCAAACTCATTATTTTGCCCTAACATTGTAACCTTATTTAGCCCTAACTTTTTCATGCACCAACTTCCCTAGAAACTTCCTACACTATTTGACCTCGTTTAGCCGTTAAACTAACTTTACAGCATGAAGTTTCACCTCAAGCCGGAAGCGGTTATCTTGCTGTAATTCTGGCTTGTACAATGGGATAATTCAGTTAGAGTCTGTGCGGAAAGAGAAGAGTCGTAGAATGTATTGGGCCTCATATAATCCACGACTCTTCTCTTTCCGTACAGACTATATATTATACTGCAAACTGTAAAAGTTTGCAACCTTTACAGGCTTTTTTTGATCAGTGACTGGCTAGTCACTTTATTTGAATTTAGAATCTGATCTCGCTGTCAGATGGAACGGGGTGCGGATCGGCATTCCTAAAGAGGCAAAGAGAATTAAATCACTACCTACTTACGTGTAAAGAGGCAGCCATCAAAGCTAGCCGAATATTATTGTAATTTAGCTGAAATATATGAAAAGAAGATCACCGATCAACGAAGTGTATTTAATCACATTCCACATCCTCCCTGCTAGGTCGTATCCCTTTACAAAACATACTAGAATTTTATTATTATTACTTACTGAATATGTTTGTAGAAGTCAGTGAGCTTGAAAAAGGATCTATTAAAGATGATTAATTAAAATTAAAAATGTTTATTTGTTAATAATACAGTCAAGGTATTAAATGTCGACACGAATAGTGGCAAAAATATTATGTACACGGTACTTTAATTTATGGGCAAAAAGGTGGTGTACCTAAGTAGGTAGGTATACATATTTTTCGCACTTTATCTGTGCCAATCCATACTAATATTATAAATGCGAAATTGGGTCTGTCTGTCTGTCTGTCTGTTACCTCTTCACGCTTAAACCGCTGAACCGATTTAGTTGAAATTTGGCATAGAGATATTTTGAGTCACGGGGAAGGACATAGGATAGTTTTTATGTCGCGCGGGAATCAAGAGAGTGAAAAGGGGGGATGGAATTGAGAGAGTTAAATTGCCTGATCACTGATTGAAACTTATGCTCAAATTAAATTATTGCTATTACACTTTATTCAGGCGCTACGCTTACACTAGCTGCTGTTACTGATTCCACGCAGACGAAGTCGCGGGCAAAAGCTAGTATTTTAATATCTTGACTGTACTTTTTTAACAGATATAATATTGTTCCTACTGACCTTATTAAAAATTGACTTGTATAATGAAGCCTAGAAGCGGCGCAGTGAAGTGGCCGCGGGCGGTCCTAGAGAGCTCTTCGCTCTATTAATGTTTCTGGCTTAGCCTTGGAACTCAAGAAGAGCTGCGAGCACAGCTAGTTTTTTTTCACCACACCAGCTCGAAAAGGCTTACTTTGCACTGTAACCGGCTAGCTAGAGCGGTAAATGAAAACTAGGTTCTTTATAGTAAATAATATAATATGAAAATATGTACAATAAAATAAACTAATTTCTGTCAGTACTTGAATCTAAACCAATAAAATATCGTCACTGGCCTTAACGTTCTTGAATCCCATTCTTTGTCGAACCGTACGATCAACTTAGGCCGCGGGTGCGGGAATCAGCTTTGGCAACGCAGGCTCAGCGAGGTCCGTGGGTAAAGAAAAGCTTCAGCAGCAAACGTCCAAACAATAAGCAGCAACAGTAATAAGTAGCTCTTCAATTTAAAGGTAGAAGGAAGGGCTGGAACAATCGTACGTTCTTAGACTTGTAGTCGAAACCTAACCCAAGCCTTATTCCGTTACGAGAACCAGTGACGTACATTTCGTACAAATAAGACTTGGATTAGGTTTAATTTCAACATAAACCTAAACTTAATGCTATATATACAATTATACAAACTTTACCTGCATTAGTAGCAGCCCTAGTATTAAACTTTATCACTAATTATAACCATACAGTCGCATTAAAATAATAATTACAGAATTGTGCTATATCCGACAACATTTCCAAAGGAAAATTTTACGAAGAAAAAACAAAAGACGGCGAAACCCTTAGTTTTTTATTTCCAACCGGCCAGTGCGCGCGGTGGCTGTACATGCAGGTTTGCCATGTTACAGCACTACAAAAACTAATATCAAAGTTGCATTTTATTCACATGTGAGGTAAAGTAATCAAATGCAAATTTTGAGTCGTTTTCTTATGTTTGCTAGTAGAATTGACATTTACTTAAATGATGATTTTGGATGATAAATATTTAATACCATTCATTTGGATTTGATTTAGTTTGATTTTGTTTGATATTTTACATTTTATATTTGCTTCGGGTTGGTGTGGTGAAAAATTTTGTGTTTCACTCAAATAACTATTACTGTCACCGTCACTGTTTTGTCATGTGCATGTAATTTATTAAAGAGCTACGTGTTAACATATTTCAGTACACAAACGGGTCTACCGCGATATAATAATGCGCGCGTAAAAATAATGATATTATATCGCGGTAGACCCGTTCGTGTAATTAAATATGTGTACAAAACGCGAGAGTTTAAAAGTGTTATACATGTTAACATATTTAGAAATAAAATAATCAAACACTGACTGAAAATAGCTACTACAGTGTAAGATTTCTTTGTGATAATATAAAAAAGTCTTATTGATTTTTAAAATGTACAATTCTCAACCAAAATGGTACTTGTTGTCGGTTGTCAATAAGGAGCTATTTCCATATACATTATATTTGAAATCAACCTTATCGACAACCGACAAAGTGGCTCCTTTTGGTCGAAAACGTTACAAATGGTAACGATGCACGTGAATCCTTAGCTTAATTTCTTTAATAAAGTTAGTAGCAAATTTCGTCGCAGATGAAAGCGCCTAATTCAGTTTTTCCCGTCTGTTTGAACGTGCCTAATTAGCGTAAAACGAAGTTATTCAGATCTGCAAACCGGAATTACTACAGTGGAGCGCTTTTCTAAATGTTCGTGGATTTAAAGCTTTTTACAGTGAATATATGAGTTTACAAAAAAAAACACATTGGATTTATGGTAAAAATATTAAGAGGAGTTTTTTTTATAAACTTTTCTATACTTGGGTACTTAAATATACTCAAACTCACCCACTTCGTCAGTAGAAAAAGGCGCGAAAATATATTTTCTATAACGCTTACATTTTTTATATTTGCCGCCATTTTCTACTGACAAAGTGTGTGTGCCAGAGTATATCAACAGATTTTTTAGTCTGATACGATTCGCCCTGTGATTCGCCTTGGTCTACCCTGTACGCCGATAAAAAAAAATATGCCAACAATTTTATTGCAGCTCCCTCATCAATACACGAGTGCAAGCGGGATAGCCTTATATTGATATCTCGCTCGTACACCTTATAAAACAAATTCTTCCGCCGCGTCTCTCTGTTTGTGTGATTGTTTGTATATTCGCGATAAACTCAAAAACTACTGAACGGATTTTCATGCGGTTTTCACCTATCAATAGAGTGATTCTTGAGGAAGGTTTAAGTGTATAATTTGTTAACCCATGCGAAGCCGGGGCGGGTCGCTAGTATCGTATATATCGTAGTGTCAATATAAATTGATATTCACAAGCTATCGGTGACCACGTTCGAGCACGTGCGAATGCCGCAGCCAATAATTTGTACCACGAATTGCAAACGATACCTTATGCATTTCAATTTCAATGCACCACATTTGGTATCCGGGACTAGATATATTAGAGAAAATGTATATTAGAAGGTAAATTATTAAAATAAACTAACCTTATTTAATACAAAAAAAAACTATAGTAACCTGAAATATTTATAATTCTATTTAATATTTGGACGCATGCTTTCGACATAAAGCCTGACCAGTAATATATGATCATTGTCAAGAGGGCGCTGTTATTTTCATGTCTAGGGTGACAGTACAGTTTAGTATGAAAAAATTAGTTCCAGTGAAAATCCGCAACATGGCGCGTGATATATTCATGGTCAGGCTTTAATAGCCTATTTATTAATTCTATATATGTCACAGGTATTATATCTGTTATGCATAATTGCAGACAGCAGACTTGCATCAAAGTTTCTCAGTCCTAATTAAATTAATGAGTAGGTATTTATTATCTGATAAGATTTTTTTTTTTAACTCTCTTAAACGTATCCTCAACCCTGTTCCAGCTGTTGTCGCTCAGCTATCAACTAGCTGTGATAAGAAGCTTAGCTCATCGCTCAAGAACTCCAGTCGAGGGGTTAACGAACGTGCTTATCGCCTCCCGAGATAGCCAAGATGCCGGGCATTCGATACCTATTTACCGTAAAATCTGCGTACAGATGTAGTGCATATTTATTTTCCATCGTATTTTCACGGAAACGTACGAACGTGTCTTGCTATTTCTGTCAGTCTCGGTACAAAAACTACTGAGGGTAACTGCAGTAGCATGACAAACACGTATCTATTATTACATACACGTTTAATAGCCAAGACCCAAGATGGATAGTCGATGCCTACGGTAAAATGCGCCTACTTTGCTCCCCACCCTTGATAAAGTTACTTGATTTAAGCTAAGCTCAGGATGATGATGAAAAACACGGTGTGTATGAAATGTTGTAATATGTGGCTTTCCAGCAGAGAAGGGTCGTTATGCTTCATATGCATGGATAATGGAAAGCCCCCATATAGAGTTCACATCTTACGACTTTAGGTCTCATGTAACTATATTTACAGTACATATGGTGCTACTTTACCGCCCTAGGGCGGGATTGGGATTAAGGACAATACGTGCCTATGTCAAAAATTTAAAGACAATACGTGCTTATGTCAAGAATTTAAAGACAATACGTGCCTATGTCAAAAATTTAAAGACAATACGTGCCTATGTCAAAAATTTAAAGACAATACGTGCCTATGTCAAAAATTTAAAGACAATACGTGCCTATGTCAAAAATTTAAAGACAATACGTGCCTATGTCAAAAATTTAAAGACAATACGTGCCTATGTCAAAAATTTTAAGGGCCATAATTATGTACTGTAAAACATTGTACAATACACGTGCGAAAAGGTAATTCGCAACTCGTGTCGATTTCAAAACACTCCCTTCGGTCGTGTTTTAATTTATCGCCACTCATTGCGAATATCCTCTTTTTCGCACTTGTATCGTAATGTACTATTGTAACGCGAAATGAGACAGTTGAGTAGTAACAGTAAGCTATATGGAACGTTTCAGGAGATCAATCGAATTACAGAGAGCCAATTCACGTTGGAGCACACGTTAGGTTCAATCATTTCAAAATGGCTGGTTCGCCGCAGTGGTAACGTTCGACAGCCTGGTAGGTAACATGAAACTTATAAATTATAATGTTACAATACAATACGAATATTATTTATTGCTCACCAAAAACAATTGAAACATACATTAAGCAATGAGGAATATTTATTTAGTTCTTGGCGCATTGATGCCATGAAAGGAACTAGAAAGTATAGTACCGTAAACTCGGGTTACTTTGACCCAATGGAGGGTAACTTTGACCCACATGAAAACCTAATTTAAAAGGGTCTAATAAAAAAACATAAAAACGTCAAAGGTTAACTAAAACCAACCCCATGGCATATTTCCATAATTATAGTGCAATAATATGACCTGAACCGGTAAATCTCAATGGCCAAAGTTACCCTCCAGGGCTAAAGTAACCCGACTTTACGGTATTCAAAAACTCTAGATCGCCTGTTAGAGAAACCAGAGAATGTATGTACCTATAGTGAGCTGCAAAAGTGCATAGCCACTTGATGAATGAATTCCATTCATAAAGTGGGTATGCACATTTACAGCTGTGTATAGTTGACGAAATATAATTTTCACCGATCTCTCGAACAAATTGTATCTCGAATCAGTGCTAGTTATATTTCGTCAACTATTTCTATAAATTATCCCCATGACTTGAGTACCTCCTTTTTTAAATTTATTAAATAGTAGTACAAAGGGTCCATGATGATAATCGCTGACAAAAAACGCCAATCGTAACTTAAATAGTGTATTGAAAAGTCACGTGACTTTTCGCAGCGACTGTCATCCTGATTAATTGACAAGTACGATTGTCATTTTGGCTAGGCACCCAGTAGTAAGCTGACAGTGGCAAAGCATTTCCAATCTAGCTGTAATGGGGGGTGAAATGCGACTATTCGTATACGACGCCATTTTGCACGTCGCGTCGGTGAGATAAACGTGAGAGCTTAAACTTAAACGATCCTGATGCTGTCCTAAATAAAATAAAAGACAGACACCGAGATAGAGTTATAGGTTTAGAAGTAAAATCTAAATCTTAATAAAAAATATGATTAAACAGTGTATTTTTAGGGTTCCGTACCCAAAGGGTAAAAACGGGACCCTATTACTCCACTGTCCGTCTGTCCGTCTGTCCGTCTGTCCGTCTATCCGTCTGTCAGTCTGTCTGTCTGTCTGTCTGTCTGTCCGTATGTCCGTCTGTCTGTCATCAGGATGTATCTCATGAACCGTGATACCTAGACAGTTGAAATTTTCACAGATGATGTATTTCTGTTGCCGCTATAACAACAAATACTAACAAGTACGGAACCCTCGTTGGGCGAGTCCGACTCGCACTTGACCGGTTTTTTAATAACGTTTACACCTTCGAGCAACACGGAAGGGAGGCGGCATTCGCACTATTTCCCCTCTGCCGAGGTACAAGATTAGCGCGTCAATCTAATCTAGCGCGGGTAATAAAACTAGTTGCACTTGGATTTTTCACTAGACCGAGTCCAGACGCGCGCGTGAACACTGCTGCACAAAAATGCCTGTTTGCTCGGTTTTTTGTTATAAAAAGAGGTCGGGTACATCAAATTTACAAAAAGAAAGTGTTACATTTCACATGTAATATTTTTTTTTACATATCATACGGTTAATTACATTCAAACACAATTATTATATTTTAGTCTCATGTAATTGTTGGATTTATCGATTTTGCTCGCTCAGTACAAATTGCGGATCGGTCGAGCGACAAATCCGACTTCTCATCTCTCAGAATACAATAACATACTTCAACGAAAATGTGTTAATGTGCGTGTTGTGATACTTGTCACTCTTCCGTACACAAAAAGAGATCGAGGTTTGCAAGATTTTGTCTTTGACGTGTGTCATTTTTTGTGTCGTCATTACAGATTGGATTTTGTATGTAAGTGTGTGAGAATGAGAAGTACGACTGTGTGTACCTTTCCCCCGCGAAAAATGGCAGAAAGATTTGTACGGTGAGTAGGGCTTGCAATTCGAATATTCGAATATTCGAATTTGTCGAATATTCGACCTGTTTTGATATTCGAATATTCGGCCGCTCAGGTTTCGAATATTCGAATATTATTTATTAGTATAAAAAATCTATTTCATCCGCTGTAGTTACAGTTTCTGTGTATTTTCTGGGTATTTACAGTGAATGAGGAACGATAGGTACCCAAATACGAAGGAAATAATATTTTTACTGTATTCCTCTCGATAGACTTCGTGAGTATAGTGAAACTTAACTCAATTTGAAAGAAAACGAAATCAAAAAGTATGTTATTTTTACGGTGCGTAAGTTTTAAGTTATAAAGGGTCATTCTGTTTATTCAGTGCAAGCGTGCGTTAAGCGATTTTTTGAAGACTAAACCTTGCCCGCACTTATCGCAATTCTCAAATTTGATCATACCAAACCTGCCCAACTAGGTAATCTAACTATGCACCTTTAGCTAACGAATAGTCCACCCAGTAGTCAACTAACTTTTTCCCTTAAATATTCCAATATTATATAATTAAGTCGACCTTTAGGAATAAAAACTTGCCAAAACAAACAAAGTCAATAAAGATTCAAAATACAATGGAATTAGGTACAGGCTTCTGAGTGACTACAAGTTAATTTAAATCAAAAAATAATTACCTACTAAAAAAAATATCTTACATACCTAGGTGTTTGGATGGTTAAAGTTATATTATTTCACGCAACGACGCATTTATAATAAAAGTTTTATCTAGAAATATTGAATACGTCTTATTTTGGCGTTTTACTTGTTTTTATAAATGTGGGCATCTCATAGTAGGATGATAAAATCTAGTTAATTTCTGCAAAATATCATTAGTTTTAGCAATATGTGAAAAAAGCTTTTGAATAAAACGATAATAAACCGATTTCTCGTTCTTTTTCTTATTTTTTATAATATTCGAATATTCGAATATGTCGTCAGAAAAAGTCGAATATTCGAATACCTGAAAGTTTCGAATATTTGCAAGCCCTAACGGTGAGATATCGCTTGGGCCCCTCCCTTCCGATGTGTCGGAAGCCGGTGTTGCTCGAAGGTCGAAGGTTTACACCATTGCCACGTCCTCTATATCAAACGAAAAAAATAGTCGCTTGTGGTGAGTAAAAATATCAAAGCAAAACTTAAATGCTAGTCGACATTGGACATAATAGGCGACGTCATCAAACTATGCTATCTAAGCAAACTTTTGCTAAAAATAAGCTTCAAAGTTTAATACTAAAGTTAAATTTCTAACAAATGGATTCTGTATCAATAAGCGCTCGTATAAGCGATGTCAGTCAGGTACAATTTTGTACTTTCAAATTGCATGCCTTGTCATTTTAATTTTGAACCTTAAAACACAGAGTCACGGTCGATAATACGTCAGCTAGTCAAAGGACTTGAGCTCTTTTGTTTGATCGGGCGATTTGTCAACGTCATTGGCTCATTTTTCTACTCTTTATTTATGGAGTGACACCCGTTTTCGAACGTCGATGCTTTCATATTGCAGCACAACCAAGGTTTTAATATTATTCACGAAGGTATTAAAGCTTGACCAGGGATATATGATCACGCGCCATGTTGTGGAATTTCACTGTAACTAATTTGTTCATACTATACTGAACTCTGTCATCCTATACATGAGAATAACAGCGCCCTCTTGATAATGATCATATATTACTGGTCAGGCTTTTAGTTAATATTTATTAAGTACTAGACGGGCCCGCAGCTCCGCTCGCGTAAATGAAATAAAGAGTTCGTCTTATGTTTAGTTAAATACCGACATTATTATGTATTCAACCCTGCCATGGTTTAAAACTGTGATAGGGATTTCTTATTTGTAGCCGTCATTTGGATAACTCAATTCGCAAATTTGTCAAAAAATGATGTGATTTGATAAAAGGCAAGATTGTATTTTTTCATCTACACGTATTTATTTAAAACTTGTTTCAAGATAAAATTATTATTTGTTCTTATAAGCCTAGTTGCAAAAACGTTCATTAGATTAATTTTCGCCTTAAGACGAATATGGACGACCACCGCCCTTAAATCGCCTTTTCATACAAACATAGGTAGTCTAGTCCTCTCGGTCTTGCGATAGCTCTCGCCAGTCGCCATGGTCTTGGTTGAGCAGGTCTCGAGCAACTACGTCGTTTCAGCGGTACCTAGGACGTCCACTCGGGCGTCTCCCATTTTGTTATCCCAAGTACCTGCGCTCTCTTCACGGCACGATCCTCTCCCATTCTCTCTAAGTGTCCGAGCCACCACTGAATTTAGCCGCTTTTGTCTCTCAATATTTCGCCACTATATCGGACCACATCCTTATTTCTATGGCAACAAAATTATATTACGATATTTGGCCGACTGCTGACTGTACATTTGCTTATTTTTATCAGGTCGCTCAA
The DNA here is from genome assembly GCF_910591565.1 of Cydia splendana. Lineage (NCBI taxonomy): Eukaryota > Metazoa > Arthropoda > Insecta > Lepidoptera > Tortricidae > Cydia > Cydia splendana. The sequence continues at coordinate 19,480,263 of NC_085972.1, read as the reverse complement.
TAACATCTGAACATGCACTTTAATCTACCTACATAACTTTACTATCAACTTTGTATTTTTGGCCCATCTCAGCATTCTTAGCCCGTTCCCCGGACGAATGGCAATGTTTGCCGAAGCCGTGAAAGTCAATCTGAATAATATAACTCAAAAATAAATTTAAAACAACAAAATACAAATTGATAATAATAATATAGTAATTACCTTGATTGATAAGAATGATAAGTCATATATGACATAAATCACTCGTATGGGCTCTATAGACTAAGGTTGAGGTTGGAAGCACTTTTTATTTTAAGATATGTCAGTGTCAAAAGTGACGAAACGTCACATTTGACACTGACATATCTAATCAATATTGTATCTAGCCGTAATATTTGACGTATCCTAAAGTTCCGTCAGTTAAATCAGGCCGTAACACCAATGACCTTTTATTTATGTAGACGTGTGACGTTCATAGTTGACAAAACTAAAATTTGATCCAACGATTTTGACAACTTGACAGGTTGGCGTCACCCATACGACTAACTAAATATAGGTTCCGGAACCTATATTTGATGGCTCACGATCGTGCGCCTGGTACCATATCTACCTCTTTTTACTTACATCCATGCGTAACACTGGTGAAATTTCTTTGAAAAAGAGGAATGCAAAAAAGAAGTTTGAGTCCCTCGTTACACACAAAGTTTCAGGCTAGTATTTCTCGCTACGCTCACGTTTTGGAAACTTCTACGTCGCTCTGGGTACAAAACGGCAATCTTAACAAAATATTGCTTTTTATTCTTTTAATCACTTATTAATGCAGTTTTTTCCGTATCGCCCCCATATTTATAAACACTATATAGGTATGTCTCGTCCGCTGTTGCGAGCATACTTGCTAAGTATTCGCAAAGTTTTAGCATTACAAAAAGCCCCAATGCGCCCGCCGGCGATTGACCGAGATACGATGTGCCTCAAGCCTGTTCAATACTACGAGCGAAAAAATAAAATCTAGAAGCATTTCAGAACAGTGTCGCTTAGAGCGGTTTCACACTACGTCCGATCCGAATCCGATCCGAACCCGTCAAAATATGGTCCGTAGTCGCCGTAGAACTATTTCTATGGTAAGTTACGCACCGCACACGTTGAATGACGGAAAGAAATCGGATGACGGAGATCGGATCTAGTGCGTAACTTACCATAGAAATAGTTCTACGGCTACTACGGACCATATTTTGACGGGTTCGGATCGGATTCGGATCGGACGTAGTGCGAAACCGCTCTTATAAGCACTAACGCTAAAATGCCGATTTTCAACTGTTAAACTCAATGGTTTAGCTTAATTGCTTAACAGCTTAATGCAATTTTATACAATTGTGATATAATAGAGAGCTTTTCATTCGAGTTTATATTTGTTTATATTTTTTCCTCAAGGCTCAAATGGGACTGAGCCGGTCACGCCTACCGCATGCATCCGGAGAGGTGGGCTAGCTTAGCCACCAAGTGGATGCCGATAGAGGGACGTGGACGCGGCAGGCCCAGACGGAGATGGCGAGATGACCTGGACAGCTTCCTGAACAACTGGCCGGAGAAAACACCAAATCGGGAGTCGTGGAAAGTAAGGGGAAAGGCCTTTGCCCAGCAGTGGGACACTCAAATAGGCTAGGAAATAAAAAAATGTTTTTTCCTTTGGGTATGTTATATATATACTATTTTATACCACCCTGGTTGTAACAAGCATACAATCCGTCTAATAGTAAGTGATTAATATAGCCTAAGGACGTTCGCAACTCCGTTGGTAAGTGCCGTTGTAAACTCCTTTTTTAAAGAACTCTATATTAGCCAAAATAACAGTTTTTTAGTTTCATTTTGTTATTACTAAACTTTGGCTTCGCGCCTCTTAAGAATATCTTCGCTTGATGTGGCTTGGACCCCTAATTTTCGGGTCTAAAAAGGTCGCTTTATACCGTTAACGGCCCTGCAAACGGCATCTTGTATCTATTACGACTATTACCTACTCCTATTTCAGAGGCCGTAAAAACCTTACTTTGCTCTCTCTTTTTTTGTGATGTAAGTATGTACATATATTATTATTTCTTTGCGAACTTTAGTATTTTCAGGATGTTTGATTATGTTAAAAGATATTCTCAAGCTTACTAACGATAATACTTTGTAAGTACCTACTTTATTATACAGGGTGATTTCGGGGTCGTGGAGCAAGCGAGCCAGACATCATACAGAATTCAAAGATGAGCCTAATGATGTTGTTAATTATTGTTTATCACCAATAATGATGATTATTTTCCAGATGACAAGTAGGAAAAAACTTTTTTGCATACAATTTGGTCACCCTACTCAATGTGACATCTTGTCGCTTTCCATACAGCGTATGTCAAAAGTCATAGGGTGACCATAATTACTTTGTATAACATTAATTTTACTTGAAGAATAAGAAAAATTTAACTAATTCTATTTTAATCAAATACTACCATATGATAATGTGGATCATTTACAGAGTCAGAAAAAGTGGTTCTGGCTCACGGCCCCGAAATCACCCTGTATTGTAATTGTAATTTCTGATTTATAATTTATTTGCTATAATCATAATAATTGAATCATTGATCGATTGATTTTGATAGAATCATAATAAAATTATAGTTGTTTGATTGTTTGATGATTTGATATTAAATATATTAGTAGATTTAGTAGTATAATGGAAGTAGGTACAATAGAGTAAAGTGTCATTCTATGGAACTTGCTAACTATGTAAACAAACCGCCATATTGAAATTGTCAAAGAATGATGACTTTACTAGTGACTTTTGTTTACATATTAGTTAGCAAGTTCCATTGAATGACACTTTAGATATAACACTTTTTAGCTATGTTATGTACCTACCTACAGAATTTTCATAATTTAAAATGGAACATCAACTTTATTTACCCATATATGTTTATATACCAACGTGTACCTATGCACTAGGTACATACTTAGATGGGGCAGTTTTTGAGTACATATCTCTTCTTAGCCAGTACCTGAAACAACGAGGTGAGATTTAAAAAAATGTTTAGTTATATGGTTTATATATAAACAAAATTTCTTAAAAAAAAATTCCATTATTTAAATAATGGAATGTATGTTTCATCCGTACTAATATTATAAATGCGAAAATAACTCTAGGTACCTGTCTGTCTGTAACCTTTTCACGCTTCAGCCGCAGAACCGATTGCGATAAAATTTGCTATGGAGAAAATTCTGGAGGACATATTCATGCATCATCATCATCATCATCATTCCACAATAAAAAAATTAAAAACTAAGCCGGATATAACTGACATCTCATATAAATCTTCGCTTTTCTACTACACTTGTACCTTAGAGGGTCCAAAAAGGTCCCTTCAGCCCTAAAGGTCCGCTGACGATATCTGTTTATCTATTACTCGTATATCGGCGCCGACAAAAATGACACAAGTGATATATTTCAGGGACGGCCTGGGTCGTTAATCTTCCGTTTAACGACGGAAACTAGTGGTATTATTTTAGAAGTAATATCTCAATTTAGGACGGTTTTAGACTAGCGCTTTACGAGCGTACGCGTACGCGCGTGTAAGCTCGTACAGGCCAAATTTAGGAAAATGTAACGCGCGTATAAGCTCGTACCGCCGAAACAACCGTATACGCGCGTAAAAATACGCTAGTATGAAACCGGCTTTATGCTATTAGAATGATATTGGAATCATATTAGTTAGCTGTCATTCGCGTATTCACTTCGCTCAGACTTGTTCGCACAAATAGTCTCTAACCAATGTAATCATCCAGTTATATTTTCAAGATCTAGTTTATACATTATTTATTCTAGCCTATGCATTGAGTTATTATTACTACAGAGAAGCCAGGGCTCGGAACCGGTATTGAAATACCTGTTAATATCGTTCCCAAGCCGTTATATTATTTCGTTCATTTAAAAACCGGTTAATTGATGGAACGCGAACTAAAAAAATACGTTCTCTCTCCTAATCGGTAAGAAGAGGCAACTGAATTTTATGGTTCGCAAGGAACGATATAATACCGGTTACTCTTGGCTTTCGGAGCCTCGCGGTTAAACTCGTTGTCATACGTGAAAGAGATAGCAATACTTACTCGTTCTATCTTGCTCCGATATTTTCAATTTAACCGGTTAATTTCGTTCCACAAAAACGGAGGGCGAACGAATTTGGCATACATCAGTATCTCAATAGAACAGTTCTTTAACCGCAAACGGAAACGAAATCATTTTCATTCCCGGGTGAATGAACGAAACCGGTTTGAAAAATAAAACGGTTTCCGAGCCCTGAGAGAAGCTATATCAAACAATGGAATTGTCGCAATCACAACCTATACCACGCGACCACAACGTCGTAAGCGCCGTAAAATTCATGGCGCTTACGCGTTTAGGTCGCGAGACCGTTCACGCTCCGCTTCTATGGCAAACCATCAAAATGTCAAAAAAACAACTACTCATGGCGCAAAATACTGGTTCTCTGTGTCGGTTCTAATACGTTAGTAATAATAGTTCAATGAGCCTGTACCAATAATTTTGGCCTGACATAGTTACTGCGGTCAAAGAAATATGCTAACAATGATTTACCTAAAGGATGTCAAGAAAAATTATTTACCTCGTATTCAAGATCAAAGCCTTCCTAAATCTCCGGAAATACAGAAACCGGGAAGGTATTTCTGTCAGAAGCAGATCAGAAAATATAATATTATATAACAAAGGAAATTCCTCACGGGCTAGTTATTTCATACGTAATGGACGATGGAATTATTGGCTAAAAAACAATGCGTTAGTAGAAATAAATGGAGCATAGATTGTTATTGATAAAGGAGTTTAGAGCTACAAAGCAGGAAAGATAGAGTCTGTGCGGAAAGGGAAGAGTCGTGGAATGTAAGGGAGCCCATACATTTCACGACTCTTCTCTTTCCGCACAGACTATATAACATAGACTACAGTTCAGGCTGACAACTCGTCAAAAAACGTAAAACCGGACAAGGGCGAGTCGGACTCGCCCACCGAGGGTACTTTTTAGTATTTGTTGTTATAGCGGCAACAGAAATAGATCATGTATGAAAATTTCAACTGCCTAGCTATGACGGTTCATGAGATACAGCCTGGTGACAGACGGACGGACGGACGGACGGACCACGGAGTCTTAGTAATAGGGTCCCGTTTTTACCCTTTGGGTACGGAACCCTAATAGAGTTAGACCAAGAAAAGTCAACAGCGATTTTAATAGCCACGCACTCCACGCAGTGCAAGTTTTATTTTAAACTTCAAACTTCTATAAAATTATGACGTATAAATAACACTTGCACTGAGTGGGCTATCAAAATAGCTACAGAATTTTCTTGGCCTAACTCTAGCCTTACCACGAGTTTGACACTGACATATTCGCTAGCGTCTTACTTTCTGCGTAACTTACTTTCTATGCATCACGCTCGTACTAGCATATTAATGCAAGCGAGATGTATAGAAAGTAGGTTACGCAGTTAGCAAATATGCCAGTGTCAAAGTGACAAGGCTACTGTAATCACTTTATGTCAAAGGATCGTGTTTCTCGAAACGCGCGCCCTCTGTGAGTAACCATTTGTTTTTAACTCTATAGTACATATGACCTATTGAGCTAGTACTTTTATAACTAACACGGGACTTAATCGCGTAAAACTTACGTTTATTTATGACCTGTACGTCTACCATCAGTTTTTACATTGACATATACGCTCACCTCTACGTAACTTACTTTCTATGCATCTCGCTCGTACTCGCATATTAGTGCAAGCGAGATGTACAGAAAGTAAATTACGTAGACGTGAGCGTTATGTCAATGTCAAAACTGATGGTAGAGACTCTGACGTTTCAAACGTGACGTTATGTTCGTGGTCACAGTAACGCACGTAAGTACGTAATAAATAAACGTAAGTTTTACGCGATTAAGGGCCAGTTGCACCAACCACATTTGACAGACTGATCAACGTCAGCCGGCGCGACCCGGCGCTTTACTATGAAACGTTCCATACATAAAAATTTAGCGAACTCTTTAACGATACGAACAGTTTGGTGCAACCGACCCTAAGTCCCGTGCTAGTTATAAAAGTATGAGTGAAACTCGTGTTAGTTTAAATCAATCTATTGGTAGAAGTCGTGAGTTTCTGCACAGATGTTGCTGGAGAGAGTCGCCAGCATGCGAATGGGGAGCTGCGGTGCAGACGAGTATGGACCACATTATCCGCGAATGCCCACTCACCAAATACCAGGGCAACCCGGGAGACTTGTTCACCCTAGACAACAATGTCACCCAATGGATCCAGCAATTGGGCGTTCTGCTATAATATATTATACTCGTATATCATATTATGAACGATTGTATTTTTGTCATACGAATAAATAAATAAAATCTATTGAGCTAGATTTAAAAGCAACTATTATACAGTTTTAGATATAAAATTAAGGAATTAAATAAGTAGTCATGTGTTAATCCGCAAACCTCAGGCGGTACCGGGAAACCCTTTGTCTGATCCGGTAAACTTTTGAGCGGTCATCCGGGTGTGAAGCGTTATTTATGGATTGCGATCGAGGGTCGGACTGGGCGGAAACTCAAACTACATTCACCACACCCTGATAGATTGTCTAAAAGGAAAGTGACAAAGCAAATAAGAGCAAGTTAGCGTACAAACACCGACGAAGATGATTCGGAAAACTATTTGTTTATACTCTTGGGACGGTGCCTTGGGACAGAGAGACGTTATACTCGTATTTGCCATAACAGCACAAGAAAGTATTGGTACCTATGAAATTGGCGTTTTGTATGGAGAAGTTCAACAAAACACGAATTTCCATACAATTAATTTTGCGGATTATTTTTTGATGGCAAATTCAAACCAAACAAAATTTTGCGAGTAATTTTAGACACTTTTAAGGTATATGTTTTCAATATCTCAATTTCTTGAAAATTGGTAACATTAGAAAAATATAAGTACCTAATTTTAATACTCGAACCGACGGCTTAATTCTGAATACTAGTGCACTGTTCGAATAAAAAAAACATTTCGAAGTTACTATTGAAATAAATAAACTAGGATCAGTTATATCTATGAACAAAAACGCCAATTTCATAGGTAAGGACCTAATATTATATATAATGCGCAGAAAGTTTTTCTCTAACAAAACCGACAATTGATTTCTGATGGATACGACGCTTTCCCTTCTCTCATAACAAATGATTGATAAATAACTATTCGAGGACGATCTTAGGTACTAACTGCAAAAGTGCATGCCCACTTTTGCAGCCCGCTGTACATTACATAGCCTCAAACTTAGCAAAGCTTGTACTATGGGTACTAGACGATAAGGCGACGATATACGTAGGTACTATTAGGTACCACCATGATACAATGGGAACTTGAAGTATTCCTTAGTAGTGGAAGTTTGCCATCCAAAATGACATTTACAGTCTAAATTCCGACCACAGAATAAATAATAGTACTAGGTACAGAAAACTCACTCTCTAACAAAACGCGTCTGTTACGATCAGGACAGATATGGCCGCTAGGTGGCGACAGACAAAATTGGTGTGGAACGGATGTACTTTGAGCTACCTGTAGCAAAGCGACGAAATTGCGGAGTGAGCCACGCCTGCCGCAACTTATCTGTTCCGGTTCCCATCTTACACCCGATTTATCTTTATCCCAAATTTATATAATAAATCACACAAGAACACTCAATCATTTAGTCTACACAATTTATACGAAAAACGCATCTTCAATCGTTTACGCAAATCCCAGTCAAATCCTTGCCATATTAAAAAAGAAAGTTCAGGAATTTTCCCCGTACGATATTGTACTTTATCTCATGGCATTTAAGTTGAGTTTTGTCTGGTTTTCGGTTGAAGAATAGGTATTAGGAAGTTTGTAAGATTAATGAATCCGATTCATAATTGTGCGACGTGGCGGGCGATAAGAGAGTACGCCCCAGTGTAACTCGCTTGACTTATTTTTTTGAAGCGTGTAACAAAAGTTTCTTTTCATGGTTATTTTTTTACTTTTAGTTCGACGCGTGAATAAAATTATGTTACGTCATAATATGACGTTGCTTTTATTTAATACTGTAATCTATGCTTGTGTTAATGCGACATAAAACTCATCAAATTTAATGTGTTCAATAAGTACTTTTAACAGCCATTCTTTTTGAACGTCAAACATATGACAACTGCATTTAAATCACAACTATGTATTACTTTTTGTGCGTGACATATGATTTGGCCACACTTGGCAGGTTTTCTTTTTAGGGTTTCGTAACCAAAGGGTAGAAACGGGACCCCTATTACTAAGACTCCGCTGTCCGTCCGTCCGTCCGTCTGTCAAATTTTCCCAGATGATGTATTTCTGTTGCCGCTATAATAACAAATACTAAAAACAGAATATAATAAATATTTAAGTGGGGCTCCGATACAACAAACGTGATTTTTTTACCGTTTTTTGCGCAATGGTACGGAACCCTTCGTCCGACTCGCACTTGGCCGGTTTTTTTAAATAATTCAAGGACAATAATGTAACTTTTGCATAAACATTTGACTTTTCATTAAACGAAACGTAACTTATGGCGCAAGAACCCTGGCAACACTGACACGTCACTCTGTCAAATGCAGTCAACAAACCTCAATGTAGCAAATCCCAAATGCCCATATTAGCCGTATATTTACACCAACCATTCACGCAAAATGGCTCCAATATATTTCCTAGTATTTGATCCGCAAGCTAGCGCCCCGGGACTCACAAAATTCCAGTCCAGACTATTCGTTTCTATAAGTTAGATGAGTCCAGAATAACCAGCGTAGTGTGACCTCAAGATCTATGACAACTATACGTATTGGAGAGCTTAATTATAGTGGTTGTTCTAATGTTAGGCTGGCTCTCTGTTGCTATTAATGGCTGATTTAACACCTTCTCTAATAAATTGAGCTAATTACTTAAATTAAAGGTTCTGTGGCCGTGTGCCCTTGCGGGCATATTAAGGTGGCGATCGCATATCAACTGCAGCTGAATTTTTGATGCGGCGTCGTTTTGCCGCAGTCCGTCACCCATTCCATCAAGAAAATTGAAAGATATAGTTCATTTTTCTTGATAAAATGAGTGCCGGAATCAACGTCAAATTCTTTAATAAAGTTCGTTCTTATTTCTAGAAAAAATAAGGGTTTTAGATCTCTAAGGTACCATTGAGTGAGCGTTCACTGAAAAAAATAACAACTTATACAAACTCTTTGAGTAGGTGATTCATAAAATAACTGAACTGTTCCTTATAAAAAATAAATTTTGATCAAATGGCCGGTGTAAAGGGGCCCACTGCCCCTTGACACATTTCGCAATTTTACTGCTGTTTTACAAACATTTCTTTCAGTAGGTATTTGTATATAGGTTGCATACAACGAAGGTTTTGTTTCATTTTAAGGGGATCGCATAATGAAAAAAATGCAAATCATTGCTCTCCAGTATACAGGATAATCTACATCGAATAGATCCTTGATTACATGTCATCACCCCAAAAGTCATTTTCACGCTCGATTACTCGGACATAATTCACATAATACACATTATCGCCCTCGGTCATCTAGTGTCGTTTGTCGCGCCTCAAAAACATCACATTATGCAGAATTGTGTTGCCTCTGCCTCAAATTATAGATCCCTAGGTCGAACTAGATAGAGCATTTGCCTAACACGACTAGCGGCCACCATATGTATATTGGCGCTCACAAATTAAATTAGAACATTTTATTTTCAAGTTAACCTACTAATGTCTGTTTAGAGGAACTGGGTTGGGTGAGTAAAAGACACCGTTGACTGGTAGACTAAGACTAATTTATTCCATCATACCAAAAAAGTCTACGCTTACTTCAGATATTTTAGCGCCCTACAATGTACAAGATATAATTGCATGTACAAATAAAATAGCCTCTAAACTAGCGACCCGCCCCGGCTTCGCACGGGTTAACAAATTATACACTTAAATCTTCCTCAAGAATTACTCTATACATAGGTTGCCAGAGGTGAAAATCCGTTCAGAAGTTTTTGAGTTTATCGCGAACATACATCGTAAACAGATAGACGCGTCGGGTGACTTGGTTTTATAAGGCGTGGTGATATGTGTAGTGATTTAGCAATATTCATAGTTGCTTGCAAAGCGAGGTCTATGGGAGGTTATCTACCAAAACAGACCAGTTTAAGAGTGAACCCTCATCACACACACTAGTCTCAGCTCGCGAGCTCCCGACATTATTGTTAAAAATATATGCAAATACCTACAAATTATGCAGACACTCATTTGGCCCCCGAGCGCGCGCTGTCGTATCATTTAGCTTTTAATCAATTTATTAGGTTAACTAATAGCTTCGGGGGATGCTACAATAAGTCGCTCGTGCAGTATAATGAGGTGTCGCTTTTCCTTGTCTAGAATACAGTGTTGCCAGATGGATACAACATTCTTTCGTGAATTCTGGCCCTCGTCTGTGACGTGTGCGACAATGTACGTTGAAAAAACCCGTTTTTTCAAGTTTCTTTCCAATAAAACAATTGCAAGTTTCAGTTACAATATTTCCGAAGAAACGAATAAAGCCGAAAAAAACATGTTTTTTTTTAACTTCTGTATTATTCAATATATCTATACATATAATTAGGAATTATAACAAGTTAAGGTTGCACGTCTAATGTGTTAGTTTCTGGCATCGTATTGACTTTGACACTGTCATGACTCATCAGTGGCATTGTGTATGATGTATTTAAAATCAATAAAAAAATCGAAATTTTGTAAAATTCCCGAAGAAAACATATTTGTTATTTTTTCCAGAATTTTCATCCCTATGCGTAACTTATAATTTGGCGGCACTTGACCGGCTATCTTTTTTTACTATATAATTTAATATATAGAATAGAAGAATGTGAATGTGACTGAATGTAACTTTTCATTCAACAAAACGTAACATTATGACAGTTATGGCTGAATAACCCTGGCAACACTGCTAGAGCACGTTCTTTATCACGTGTTTATCACAATGAACGCATCCTAATATTACTGCATGATACTTGTTTTTAGGGATTTAGTAATCCACTAAGGAACCTTCATAGTTTCACCATGTCCGTCTGTCTGTATATCCGTCCGCGGCTTAGCTCAGTGATCGTTACATATCATTAAAGTTATAGTATAGTTTCACCATGTCCGTCTGTCTGTCTATCCGTCCGCGGCTTAAGGGGCCCACTGATTAACAGTCCGCGGACGGTATCGGCCTGTCAACTGTTCGGAACTGTCCATTTTTTTTCTAACTGACAGGCCCATACCGTCCGGCGGTCTGTTAATCAGTGGGCCTGTTTAGCTCAGTGATCGTTATATTATCATTAAAATTATAGTCAAACACATATCGCAAACAGAGGACCTACCGCCCTCAGATACAGATAACAGACTGCCGTATTCGTACTTCAAGATATTAGATTATAGAGACAAGAGACGACACGTACTAGATCCATTCTAGATACGTTATAGTTTAGATATCAAGTAGTTCTCTTTTGCAGCGCAATTCGGGCAACTAATGTCATTTTTACGTTAGATAGAGTAAGATATCTATTAGATGTGAATTGGATCTCTAAGTCATATCCTGTGGCAATCGTTCAAGAGTATCTCCAGAATCGCGCAAATGTCAAATTTGACAGGTCTGATCTTAAACATATCGTTATCGTATCTTGGTGATGTCTAAAAGATATCTAATAGATGTTTATTTCAAAATCCGAATCGGGCCCAGATAACTTTAACCCAAGCCGCCAGGTGTGAAACTGAAATTTTTGCATACTAATTCAACGGATACAACTCAATTTTATTCCAGGTACGAAATCATATTCCGGCAGAGTACGCCGCGAGATGAATCCATGCTGGCGGTTGTCACACGAGTTAATTAAGCCCGATGGAAGCATCGCATTTGCATAACGCGAGTAACGGAAAAACAGATTCTTTTGACAACCCTAATAATGGGTCAAATTGGGTTTTTAATCCCAATAATACCATAATTATTTATATTTTTTTACACGGAACTGCGAAACAGTTTGATGGCAGTTAGTTCCGCTCTTGATATACATTATGTGGCAATATTATAAAGACGTAGCCAGAGTAGGCCCCAAACAAGATATCAAAAAGAATCGAAATAAGTTTATGTACATATTTACAATCTCTCTAGTCGTTTTCTTCATTGCTGAAGGTCGTGTCCGTCTTGAAATTTTCCGATGACCTCTGTCACCAATCGCTTCCATCCCACCCTGCTCTCGGCCTTCTTCATGGCGGTTGCTATTGTGAGGCCTGTAAGGGTAGAGACCAGGGGGCCGATTTTTGAAATTCGACCGCTCGATTTCGTGTATTTCATTGAATAATATCTCCACTCCTAGGCATTTAAATTCTACTAATAGAATTGAAAACGAGTGGTCAATACCACTCGATTCCAAATTTCTATCGCTCGTATTTCAAAAATTAGCATTTCGCCGTTTTCCACGAGTTTTCCACCGATTTTCGAGTGACGAAATCGAGCGATCGAATTTCAAAAATCGTCCCCCTGATTCGACCACCGACAGGAGATCTGCCACGTCGCCGCTTGCCATCCACTTTCGCAACAACTGCAAGTTTCTCCAAGTTGTCAGGTTCTCGGCGGGCTATGTGTCCAAAATAGCCAAGAATCCTTTTAAAGCACGTGGTGGATAGCCTTGTCTGGATCCCAAGCTGCTAGAGGATAGAGACGTTTGTCCTCTTGGCTGTCCATGGGATACGTAGCATCCGTCTCCAGCACCACATTTCAAAGGCCTCTATTTTGTATTTACAATAAAACATATACAATAATATGTCAGGTTCCGTAGCGTAGCGTAGTTATCTCTCTCTATCACTCTTCCAGATTAGTGCGACAGAGACAGTTGCGTTTCGTTCGCTACGCAGCGTTAACGATTGGCATCTTGTCTACCCACCCAAGGGTCTCCGTATTAAGATCGATGATCAAAATAACAGGGAACTATTAAGAGGACAGTGGGTGACCTTTTATGCATATTATCATAAACAAATTCAAACGAACGGGCATAGCTATGGTTTACATAATGTCAATATCCAGCGAGTAAAATAGGGACTGAGCGTTTTCTAAAAATATTGAAAACTTGATTCTTTCAAATCTGGACATTCTTGGGCTCATTCTACTCAGAATCAGGCATTCTCCATCCGACCAAAAAAGATATCCCAAAATGTCTATTCCATTACGTCACGTTTTTCCAAAAACACCAGAGGATTTGTGAGAATCAGGCTTTCAATATTTATTTTGGAAAACGCCCGTCTTTGTCATAAAATGCAGCGCATGACCAGGCGGCTTAGCACGGTCGCGTTTTTATCCCTTGTCACCATGCCTGTCACGTTCTAACAAGTATGTAAGTGCGAAAGGGACGCGCATAGTGATAGTCGATAAAAATGGAACCGTGCTGAGCCCGCAGGTGTTGTAGAGCATATTGTTTAAATTTTATTTGGCAGGCGTATGTTCAGCAGTATTCGATTTGATAAACTTTCTAATAAGAGGGTAATAATAATTGTCCAAGGCTAACACAAGGCTAGATAGATACGTTTTTCTGAAGACTCAGAGCTCAATTATCTCTCGAAGACAAAAGAGCGACGACAATGAATTCATTTCAATATGACAGAGCTCCTTAATGAAGAAAAACGTCGGTAAAGTTTTCTTTTACCTGTGAGGCTTTTTTGGAGAATGATACCTACTTGTTTAAGTAGTAAAAGTGTTGTGAATAACGCTCTTTTCGGGGCTTAAAGACTCAAACCCTTAAAACTCTCGAGGCTTAACGCCTCAAAGGCAGCAAAGACGATTTCTAACATCCATACGCGTAAAATAAATAAATACAATTTTCAAATATAGTCGAGTCTTGAGGGCTCGAGTCTTTAAGCCTAAAACTAAGCGTTATTCACAACACTGAGTAAAGCTAATTATATATACCCCAGCTGTTTGTCGTTCGTATTTGTTCTTCCATATTCTTTTGAAAAAAATACGATTTGCTGTTAAAATTTTCCTTCGAAATCGGGTATAAATATTCCCAGTAAATGCTTGGTATGATACCCTACTCAAGTTAATATCGAACTGGATAATATTGTATTATTACTAAGGGTTGGTTGCATCAAACCATCTGTCACCGTTAAAGCGTTCACAAAAATTTATTGTATGGGAAGTTTCATAGATTTCTGCGGCGTGTCGTTGATCAGTCTGTTAACTGTGGTCGACCAGTGAAAAATGTAATAATTTAAAACATTGAAGTGACCAAATTTCATGTCAAATTTAGGCTTCGTATTAGGTTAATAAATAAGATTCACAAGGTCGTCAGTAAACTTAACACTTCAACTATAATGTATTATTATAGTACAGTCGACGTCAAAGATATGTTTACAATTTTCGCCTTATTACAAAGGAATAAGGTGCAAAAGTGTAAACATATCTTTGACGTCGACTGTACCTAACAAGTGCATTGTTTTATAAGACCGAAAATAAGCTGAAAAGACGTAAAAGTAGAACATATAAGGATTTAGATGGAAGGAAAAATAACTGCACAACATAGGAGTTAGCTTTAAAAGCTTTAACTGAGGAGGCCATTTGTAAGCTTCTGAGCGCTTTATTCTCAATTTAAAGGACACGTCAGGCTTATAGCAGGAGGAGTATATTGCTATACAATTGTTCTATAATACCGTACAGTTTTCATCCTGTACATTATAGATAAGTGGGCAGTTATGGAACGTAGCCACTATATACAGTTTATTTATAACATGAAAGTGTACTTAAATTTTATTCAATTCGTTCGATTTTCAACAGCGCACCAAGCGAGGTGTTTTGGAAACTCAAAATCCCATATAAAATGAGTAAAATGACACGCGTACGTCACGTCACGCCATCGAATGAAATTTACACTAGGAGTACTGGTTTGTCGGGTGCAATTGGGTTTGAGTATTCTGTACGAGACGGTACCGTCCCTCGTCTTCCACAAGCGTCTGCGTTTACGACGCTGGGGTGGCCTTTTCTGACTTTTGGTCACTGAGGCGGTGGCTTGTCGCGGTCCCATAGTCATGGGCCGGGCTGTTTGCAGTCATTTTGAGGACTGCGCTGGCTTCTATGTGTATGATGATAATGAGTTGGTGTGTGTGTCCATGATGTCCATAGTCGTGCGGGTGGTGAGGTCCGCTACGGCGATGGTGCTAGTAGTTGTAGAGATTCTAGAGGTTCATGGTCGTGCGGGTGGCGCCGCCCGCTACGGCGATGGTGTCTGTAGGTGTAGAGTCCATAGAGTTCATAGTCGTGCGGGTGGTGTGGTCCGCTACGGCGATGGTGCTTGTAGTTGTAGGAGTCAGTGACTTGCCATGATATGATGCGTGACACACACGACTACGGCACGGCGGCGCGAAGTCTACGTGCGGTCACGACGGTGGCGCGGAGCGAAGTGTCATAATGATGTGAGACGGTACCTACATGAAATATGTAATGACATACTAAATATTGGTTACAAATAGTGGGCCAACCTCACTCAATCATTTTAAATATATCTAACTAATAATACTTACAATACTGTATAGATATATAGATCTGGATTTAATATTCGTAGACGCTTTTAAATAGCTCCGCCGGACTCGATCTGTCATGCCTGAATTTCCCAGTGGCGACTAGAAATATCTGGTAGAAATACGGAGTATTAAACTCACTAGTGAGAACATAGAATAAAACCCGGCCAAGTGCGAGTCGGACTCGGGCACGAAGAGTTCCGTACCATTGCGCTAAAAAAACGGCAAAAAAATCACGTTTGTTTTATGGGAGCCACACTTAACTATTTCCTTTATTCTGTTTTTAGTACCTATTTGTTGTTATAGCGCCAACAGAAAAATTGTTGTTATAGCGCAAACATCATCTGTGAAAATATCAACTGTTTATGAGATACAGCCTGGTGACAGACAGACAGACAGTGGAGTCTTAGTGATAGGGTCCCGTGTACCCTTTGGGTACGGAACGGGTAAAAATGGTTCACAAAAAGTTTGCGGTACTTAAATAACTAGCTCACCCCTGCCGGACCTACTTAAGTGTATATTTCAACTTTCGTTCTTCCCTAAACCCTGTCGCAATAGTGACATAAATCTAAAATGCCCCGACACTCGTGTAGCTATTTCCTCGGCAAATAAATCCTCTCGTGTCCTACTTGTTCACATGTTCAGCTTATTTTCCGAGCTCTCATAAATAATGCACTTGCACTGTAAATGCTATTACGATGGAGTTAAACTCGACAAGTGCTAGCGTAAGCTGCTTACATTGTGCAAGTTTCGACGTCGAATTCTTCTACTAAACCATGTCTTCTACTAAGCGCCACTTGCACCATCCCACTAACCCGGGGTTAACCGGTTAAACTGGAGTTACCATGGTTACCAGTACAATTTAACACTGGGTTAACGGTTTAACCGGTTAACCCCGGGTTAGTGGGATGGTGCAAGTGGCGCTAAATAAGTTAAAAAGCTATTGTCTAAATAAGTTTTTGACAAAAATTTCATTTTTGGTACAAGCTTTTATCACTGACTGTAGTTTTCTTCCCACAGGCAACTAATACTCATCAAGATAATTCTAACAACCCCAAACACAATTAGTTTGCGTTATTTTATCGCAGTGTTCCCATGGCCACCTCCTGTCTCCATCATCATCATCAAATCAACTCGATGGTACCATATTATTGCATTGTTACCCGACATACATTTGTACGCAAATTCTCAGCTTAATTGGAAGTCGGGTTAGTGAATGGTGCAAGTGACCCTAAGAAGTAGGCAGCTATCTTATTCGACTTAGGGCCACTTGCACCATCCCACTAATCGCGCGGGGTTAACCGGTTAAACCTAGAGTTACCATGGTTTCCAGTACAATTTGACACTGGGTTAACGGTTTAACCGGTTAACCCCGGGTTAGTGGGATGATGCAAGTGGCCCTTACAGATGTATTCTACATAAAAAAATTTAAGGGTTGATTTAGACGGCGCGCGAACTCGCATGCAATTTTAGTTACATTGCGGACTGTGGATTACGTCCAATTCAACCGACCAATCAAAGCCCGCAATGGTATGAAACTCGCATGCGAGTTCTCGCATCGTCTAAATGCCACGCTTGTAGATAGTTTTAGTTACGCAAGTCGCCGCTGGCGCTAGCAGCTGCAGGCAAGCGTTGACGCATGGTATGGTCGCGTTCATAATTTTACGTCTACTATAAATTTTTGTCTATGTTTATGCTTTTCTTTTCATTTTCTTTTGTTTCTTTTCTTAATTAGTTTTCTTGTATTTTGTATTTTCTGTTTTCTTAATTATTTCTTCTGTGTATCTTTTGCAATGTTTTAATATGTATCTTTTTGTGTTATCTGTCGTGGCATCACCGAATGGGCCCTACGGAAGACCAGCGCTGGCTTTATAGCTAGCATTATGCTGAGTTGGGTCCATTTCGTGATGCACACTTATTGTTCTCTTCTGTTCTTGCTGTTGTTGTCTGTACATGTTCGTACATGTTTTGTGATCGTCACGAATAAAAATCTTTTATCTTTATCTTTTATCTAAATCAGCCCTAAAGACAAGACCTGTATCGCTGGTATAATGCCGGTCCGGAACGGGGTTAGGCGGCCGCGCCTACATTATTAAGTACGTCTTTGCACGCTGCGCTGTCTTGGATGACGTGGATTAGCGCTACAATTTAGGCCCACTTGCAGCATTCCACTAACCCGGGGTTAATCGGTTAAACCGTTAACCCGGTGTCAAATTGTACTGGTAACCATGGCAACGGTTTAACCGGTTAACCCCGGGTTAGTGAATGGTGCAAGTCGCCTTTATAGATTCCGTATTTTAACTTACCTATTGAAAGAAACCTAAAGAAAGAAGTCTACCTGCTAGTTTATGTAAAACTTCGACCCGCTCTAAATTCTTCATGTTACAATTCCTAGCAACGAAAACGAATAAATATAATCGTATCACTTTGGATTCCCATATTGCAAAATCTATGTTCTTATCTTGTTTAACATTATTTGGGGAAAAAATAATAATAGGTACTTAATATGTTACTTGAATTTTATTTCGAATGTCGTTTTATAATGAGCGTAGCTCCGATTGTATGGTGGCGGTGACCTTAAAGTTGCTAATTAATTCACACTTTGTCTGTGTCCTTTAGCTTTTATTCTTAGTAAATATTTAAATTTTTATTCATCATAATAAATCATATTAAACGGAGAGGCGTCATCCCGACACGTTCTGAGAAAATTAAATATTCTGCAACTAAATCTTAGCTTCGCCTGCATTTTAATCCTAACATTTTTACGGTTCTTTTATGCAGTAATAAAAGTGCTTAAGGCGAAAATTCTCTTTCAAAAGACATCTTATAATAAAACTGGACGGGTGACGACCTGAAAGGCTATGCACAGTTATAAAAGTTATTAGTTTGCGTAAAAGTTAAATAACTGTGCTTTATGGGACATTCGTTATTCATGATTTTGGATTAAATTTATCATCATCTTCCTCGTGTTATCCATTTTGCCACGGCTCACGCCTGGAGTCCGCTTGATAACTAATCCCAAGAATTGATGTAGGCACTAATTTTTACGAAAGCAACTGCCATCTGACCTTCCAATCCAGAGGGGAAACTAGGCCTTATCAGGATAAGTCCGGTTTCTTCCCGATGTTTTCGCTCACCGAAAAGCGACTGGTAAATATCATATGATATTTCGTAAATAAGTTCCGAAAAAGTCAAAAAATAGAATATCAACTCTAGGTCCATGGGGTCCCAGCGCGCATAAGTTGTTCGCAGAAATCGCGAAGCGTCTGGTTGACGTAACTGGTGACCGAAGAGCTGGCGGCTACCTCGCACAACGTATCAGCATTGCGATACAGCGAGGAAATGCCGCCAGCATCCTTGGTACAATGCCTCAAGGGCCTATTTTAGATTTAAGCTAGTTATTAATTTCGTTTAGTAGTACCACTGTATATATATTGTGAATATCAACTAAAACTAAAATGCATTCTACAAGTAAGCGTTAACTAATAGTGTATCATACGAAGTGTGTAGTGTAGGTAACTCTGTGGGAGTGCTGAAAAATTTACCACAATATGTACTTATTTCACTGGTTCTGGGTTTCTCCTTGTGGAGCATCTACTGAACGGCGCGTGGCGGCACTTAGGGGTCCCTTTTGGTTTTCTTTAATATTCTTATTATTTTGCATACAATATCGCGATCGAATAATGGAATTTTTCTTTATATTTATGTACACTTTTCTTCTTCCGCATTGCCGTAAGTATATTTGAAAACCCGACAAGGAGTTCATAATTGATAATATATAATCGGCCAAGAGCATGTCGGGCCATGCTCAGTGTAGGGTTTCGTAATTACCATTCTGTCAAAATAGGCCAAACGGGGGCTATTAGTAAGTATCAAAAGGAAGTACCTTTGCAGCGCTTTGTACTTACATCCTTTTACTAAGAAAAGAAGATTTTTTTGTAATAACTCAAAAACGATCGATCATGTTCGCTATAGTTTTCGCTGAAAGTATTTATTAAGCTTCTGTTTCACGATATTTTTCATATTTTTTGGACCCGTGGTTCAAAAGTTAGAGGGGGTTATGCATGATTTATGTATCCATGCCGAATTGCAGCATTCTAGCACTAACGATCATTTCATTTCATTTCATTTCATCTCATTTATTCGTGATAAACTATAACATACACAAGTAAAGAAATAACAAAGAAAGTTGAACATAAAAATAAATAAATAGTTTACCACGAAATGGTCCCGCCTCAGCATAAATGCTAACCCAAAAGTCAGCGCTGATCTTCCGGTGAGACCATTTGTGAGACGATCACGGAGCAAAGCCTCGGACAGACAGACAGACATGGCGAAACTATAAGGGTTTGTAGGTGACTACGAAACCCTAAAAAGGTTAGGTATTTACATGTGGCGCAAACACTCTCTACTTATATACCTATCGCAAAAATACCTAAAATGTTCGGTACAGCAAACTTGCCTAGACTTTTAAGATATTTCCATATTACAGCCATAAAGCAGGCAGAGTAAACAGTTCGAAAACGTTAGGTAAAGGTTAATAGGAAGTAAGGCTGTACATCATCGGTAACGGGCCATTCCGATGAACAGATGCCAGTAACGCCAGGGAGTTGCGGCGGTGTGTGAGGTGAATTACACGATAAAAGTAAATATTCTACACACCTTAGGTCAATTCTGCTGTTTTTAGGGTTCCGTATCCAAAGGGAAAATGGGTTGTCTGACAGACAGACGGACAAGTTTATTTGAAATTTCTTTCACAACTTGTCTGGTGTCTGATGACCATGGCCCAATGGTTTCATGTTTCTTCAGGTATGTAGTTCCTAATTTATTAGCGAATCGAGATCTAATGTACTTAAGGCCCACTTGCACCATCCCACTAACCCGGGGTTAAGCGGTTAAATCGTTAACCTAGTGTCAAATTGTACTGGTAACCATGGCAACTCCAGGTTTAACCGGTTAACCCCGGGTTAATGGAATGGTGCAAGTGGGCCTTAATAAAATACAAGTTTTTGAGAACAAAATGCCAACAAAATGAACATCGCCAAGACGATGGTCAAGGTCGTATCAAAACTTATTCAAAACCATAACACCCCGCGACAGCTGCAGGGGACCATCGAGTGCGCCGACTTCTGGCCGAAAGGTGTCGTGTTTCGGAGGTTCCGGCGCAAACTGCCGAATCCGACACAAGAACAGCCGATTCAACGGAGCCACGCCGTTTTGTCGCATAAATAGTGTTAAGTTTTTAAGCTTATAAAATATATGTGTATGTTAGTCTGTAAAGTATTTGTAATATGGGCCTTGTTGCCTGACTTAAATTTTAAATAAATAACAAGTTATTGAATCTGAATCGGGCACCTTATCGTTTAAACAAGAAAGCGGTGTTTACATAATTTTGAACAACTGGTTATAAAAAACATAAAATCAATAAAAATTCATAAAATAATTTGATTTGTTTCCTAACTGATTCCACTTAGGCCCACTTGCACCATCCACTAACATGGGGTAACCGGTTAAACCTAGTTACCAGTACAATTTGACACTGGGTCAACAGTTTAACCACTTAACCCCGGGTTAGTAGATTGGTGCAAGTGGGCCTTACCTAACTATAAAGTTTACGAATCCAGAATCTGTAAATACTTTTTCTTGTAGTGTAATTTTAAATCCCTTACCCATTTTCTTTATTCACTATTCCCCATGTAAAGCAAAGGTGTTTCCCTTCTCCCTTAAAACAATGCATTTGTTTCTGGTTAAAGTAACCTCATGTTTTTTCCTTATTACTATTTAAGTTTTGTTGTGACTACGTACAGTACTGTGGTTGGTGCAACTGGCCCTTTACTTTTGAACACAAATTGTAGAAAATTAATATCAAACCCATATCATGTGAGCTCCTGATCATGTGTGCTACCCTTAAAGCTGTATGGGTGTAGGAGATGTGGTAGGAAATAGGCGTAACAGGGTTGTAGCAGTTATGTCGTTGTATTGTACCGGGGATGATTTGTCGCCTTCACAAGCAATATCCCTTGGGAGAGAGAAACTGAATACCGAAGGGCGTATCTTGTTATGATAGGTTTAGTTGCATTTTTAACACAAGGGTTTCTAGACTACTTACTCTCATATTATTTATTAAATAAGTCATGAAGGCTGTTTATAACAATCTAAAAACATTTAGCTTTAATTATCTTTACCGACTGCGCCAATACGAATTAATTAACAAGCTTTCATTAGGTCGACCTGTATGTAACTATGTAATGGAATCTAAGGTAACTAATTTAACCATCTTCCAAGGATCGTAGCGTCATGAAAATTGGCAGTTGTATGTAGTTCTGATTACAATACAATAATATGGTACTGTCGAACTGATCTGATGATGGAGACAGGAGGTGGCCATAGGAACTCTCGACCTGTATGTAACTATGTAATGGAATCTAAGGTAACTAATTTAACCATCTTCCAAGGATCGTAGCGTCATGAAAATTGGCAGTTGTATGTAGTTCTGATGACAATACAATAATATGGTACTGTCGAACTGATCTGATGATGGAGACAGGAGGTGGCCATAGGAACTCTCGACCTGCATGTAACTATGTAATGGAATCTAAGGTAACTAATTTAACCATCTTCCAAGGATCGTAGCGTCATGAAAATTAGCAGCTGTATGTAGTTCTGATGACAATACAATAATATAGTACTGTCGAACTGATCTAATGATGGAGACAGGAGGTGGCCATAGGAACTCTGTGATGAAACAACGCCACCTAATTGTGTTAGGGGTTTTTAGAATTGTCTCGATGAGTTGTGTCTGTCGTAAGAAAAGTACAGTCAGCGATAAAAGCTTGTACCAAAAATGAAATTTTTGCCAAAAACGTATTTGTATGTCGCAGTTATATCTAGTACCTAGTACTAATAGAAACAATGCGTACTTTTTAGTCACACGCGCTACATGTTTCGAAGAGCCTAGGTCTCCATTTTCAAGCACTAACAGTGCATTAGTGAGTGAGTTCCATTAGCTTTGTGCCCTACATAGATCTTTATCTACCTGAATGAGTTTATAACCCTTTAGTATCTCGCAACATTCAGATATTCCCTTTCGACGTTCATGGCCGCAATACCTGTTTTTCCCTGATAAACCTGATTTTCCCTGATAAATCTAATGATCCCGGTAAATCCAGGGTAAATGTGTCGTGCCCTTGTAACGTATGTCAACCTTCGTTCTTTGTACTTATGCACCCGAACGATTTTTTTGTTGGAATTGTTGAAAGATACGCAATACGCTCATATATCATATAGGTATACTTTTTAGGGTTCCGTACTCAAAGGATAAAAACGGGACCCTATTACTAAGACTCCTCTGTCCACCTGTCTGTCCGTCTGTCTGTCTGTCTGTCTGTCCGTCTGTCCGTCTGTCTGTCACCAGGCTGTATCTCATAAACCGTATAGCTAGACAGTAGATACTAAAAAGTCCGGAACCCTCGGTGGGCGAGCCCGACTCGCACTTGTCCGGTTTTTTGACTTCCCCAGCTCAAGGCGAAAGTCCACCTGGAGCCCGATTGAGATTTCACATCTTGTACAGGTTCCAACTGGTTTTGATAGGACTTTTACAATCGCCTTGGTATAGAGAAACTGGCACCCATAAAAAATTAGCTTTGATATAGAAAAAAAAATACATAGAGTGCTCACTCCATACATCAGTTTTAGTACCAAAACGACTATTATTTTCGCAGACGACATCTAGCATCGAGTAGCGGAATTATCAGTACTGCTACTTGACAATAGATGTTCCAACGACCGAAAAGTCTAATGCACAACAATATTCAGCTAATATTATAACCGGAACTCTATTTTCAACTCCTGATTTTAATATTAGTTGTAAATTGTTGTTCAATACAATATTCGTGAGTCGCGACACTAGAGAATTCTAGTATCAAGTAGCGGTACTGATAATTCCGCTAATCGATGCTAGATGTCGAAAGCGAAAATAATAGTCGTTTTGGTATCAAAACTGATGTACGGAGTGAGCACTCTATTCTTACTATATTTCTCTATGGCCTTGGTGATTGACGCGCATCTCACGTACAATTTTCACTTCTTTTCACATGCACCAACCAGCTTGAGCGATCTTCAAATTGGTATCAAAATAAGATCCAACCGGTAACAAGTCGTCATATGAGAATTATACTAGTTTTACTATAACTAAAGAGAATAGATAGTATAGGGGGTTACTGTTTACTGTCATAGTAAATTTTGTAGTCACAGTAAATTTACTGCCATCTATCGACACACAATTAAAACTAAAAATTAAAATGTATAACTGCATATGGATAAATAACATTTTCATTTATTATTTTTATATGATTTTGACGCAAGTTATTTTACTGAAATTTGTTAAAATTGTTAAATATCAAACGCCATCTAGCTGAGCATAGGCCAAAGGTATGGCGCCATCTATCCAAGAATGACTTATTCTTGATTTCTGATACACCTTTTTTCCTTAGACTTTACTTATCTTATACGGAGTTACATATATCTTTGCTATAAGTATCAATCCACTCTGCTAGTACCGCCATCCATATGTATATCAAACTTTGTTAGTAGGGTCGTCCTTCAATAGTATTAGCCTATCAAACAAAACATGAATGAAATAAGGGATCCAAAAACCAAACGCATACAAAGTATAGTAATGTCAATATCTACAGCTACGTTCCGCATCAATGGACCTTTTCATCCACAAAACGATCCGTAAAACGGATAACCAACATAACAAATTCGGCTACTGAAGCTCTTGTTGCCTTAAATATAAAGTTCAAATTTAAATAAGCTGCGCGTAGATGTCGCTAGTATCGGAAACTTATTCCGGAAAATAGTTAAAGTAGTAAAATACGTGCTGCCTTTCAATCGAGACGTTATATAGGGATATAACAATAGTTAGTTGTCTGGCAGTAAGAATGGAATTGTAAGTAGAAATAATAGGGTCATTGGCTGTATTTAAAATAAATTATTTCACGCCACGGATGAAATAAAGTACCAGAACAATAATAGAGAAACGTAAACAGCAGTTGTTTTAAGACACAATTTCTATTTTATAAATCGTATAGAATTATAAAGAGTAGGTAACTTTGACCGTGACGTCATTGTGTAATGTTTCATATAAATTCCATATTGGTGAATCGTTTTGACAGTTCGACAAAAGAAACTGATTTGACTAATAGTTTTGCTAATAGTAATAGTCGAATACCCTATTGTAACGGAAGTTTCAGGCGATAATTATATAGTTAAAGAAGAAATCAATGCCGATTGCTACGAGAACTAAATATATCTAACATTAAATATTATCTACAGAAAAGTAGGTACCCACAGGGATAATGGGAATTACAAATATATCTGCAACATTTTGATATCAAATGCAAATATTTCAATCACAGAGCAAGCTGACTTTGACTGATTACAAAATATCATGGAAGGGGTGTAATGGTTATGGTTGCCATATGGAAAGACGGAATATCCTGACAAGTCCGAACATCACCCTAAAATCCTGACAATTCTTGGACGGTCATTTCCCGAAGCCCCAGATGGTCTCTTTAATTAGACCTCCGTATCTTCGAGATACGATGGTCTAAAATTTAGAGGTCTTTTTTTTATCTATATATTTTTGAACCTAAAATTGGTCCGAATGGCAATTTTTTACATTCGTGCTCTCTGTCTGGTTTTAATTAAAACTACAACATAATCTTCGCTTTCCTCTGCCCAACTTCAACCTTAGCTAGCTTCTAGTAGTTAGTTAGTAGGTACAATCAAAGAGAATAGATAGTATAGAGGGGTCCGGTCATACTAAATTTTGTGGTCACAGTAAATTTACTGCCATCTATCGACAAACGACTAAACTCAAAATGAAAACGTATAAAATTATCAAAAAAAATTATATACAGTGAAACCTGGATAAGTGAGACTTCAAGGGACGAGCAGATTTGTCTCACTTAAAGAGGTATCCCACTTACCCAGGCTCTCAGTTAGCCAGGTACAAATAAATTTCTGTCTCATTTATAGAGGGTCCCATTAATAGAGGTGAGAATAGAGGTTATATCTCAGTTATAGAGGTGGTTAATAAGGTATTTTGTAATTATCTTTAAATGTTTAGGTAAAATTATCCTGGTCCCTAAATATTTTTTAAGTCTGTTTAAATATTTCTTTGAATTTATTTTGAATGATTTTCTAAAGGATAGATTTTTTCAATTAAAATTGATACGGACTTCATTGCGTCTTAGAAATTCATTAAATGAAAATTTGTTTATTCTTGTTACTTATCAAGATTTCAGCTTTCGTTTCGATAGTTTTAACTACATAAAGTAACTAAATGAAACTTGAAGTCGTTTAGACACAATTAAGCAAATGCGGAATTTGTGGATAGACTAAGAGTTAGGAAGAATACGGAAATAGATCAATAAAGTCCAAGTTAGAGAGGTCATAGATTAACGTTATCTCAGATACAGAGGTAATTCGTATAACATTCTAAAAAAACAATTAGCAAAATATAATCTTATAAATATAGTCTCAGTAAAAGAGGTAAAATACACTCTCTGTCTCAATTTTAGAGGTAAATGTGATTATAAAATCACAACAACTAATCCCAGTTATAGAGGTTCGTTTAATCTCACTAACAGAGGTAATTCAGTGCTAAAGTGTCGGGACCGCACCATGAATCCCAGCTATAGAGGTTTCTCACTTATCCAGGTCCCACTTAACCAGGTTTCACTGTATATGGATAAATGATTTTATTATTTTTATATCATTTTGACCCATGTTCATTCACTGATATCTATGTGTTAAAATTGTTAAATATGAAACGGTGTCGTCACGCCATCTAGCCGAGTATAGGCTAAAGGTGTGTGCGCCATCTATCCGAGAATGACTTTTTCTTGATTTCCGAGGCACGTTTTTTCCTTAGACTTTATTCATCTTATACGAAGCTACATATGTCTTTGGTACAATCATTGGTTTCTAAAAACCCCGACACTCGCGAAGTCCCCCCGCAATCCTAACAAGGACCAAAAATCCTGACATGTCAGGGGAAATCCTGACATGTCAGGGGAAATCCTGCCATGTCAGGGGAAATCCTGACGTATGGCAACCCTAGTAACGGTTCGGCATTTTGGGTCTATTCATGTGTCCTCTCACACACGGTATCCCAGTCATTTACGGAACGCTAGTATGGTGAATGGGAAATAATTTATAATAGCTATTTTTTTTGTGTAACGGCTACTTCATAGTTCTAATATTATCTACGAAATATATTCACAAAAATAGCACTTTGTATAATAATGTGTTTTATATGAGATCGTTTAATAATCATCTAAAAAAAGTAACACTGGTGAGCTACTATTTGCTAGTGGCAAATTAAGACACACTTTTAATGATTAAGTGGTTTTACATGTACCTATAAATACTATTTAATTTCGCTTTTTACTAATTTTAGTCCAGAACATCATTATGCCTTCAAATAATTGAATTTAAAAAATGGGTTTATTTTTTCTTATCTACCTACTTGCGAGTTAAATGTTTGTTGGATTCCTACATATATTTGTGAATATTTTACTAGATTGTAATTTAAAAAATATACCTACTCTAATATGATTTACCTGCTGTTTCACGTATCTAAATGTATCTTTACTGGGCTACGGCTATTGAATATAAACAAGGAGGCACGTGACCATCAATGTCGCGTCATTTTCCTGGAACGTGGCCTCTCTGTTTACTTATAATTAACAAAGTTTATCATCCAAATTGGACAGGGAGAGAAAATAAGAATTCAAATTCCAATAAGCCAAATTCTGGCTGATTGTGATGTAACCAAATACTAACCCTACCACCATTTATAACCACTCACATTCAAACAATAAATAATTTGTATTTGTATTTGAATGCTAACAACAGGCTGGAAAAAGCGCTAAATCGGGAGTTGTGGAAAACCAGGGGAAAGGCCTTTGCCACTTTGACACTCAAATAGGGGGTCGTCCAGAAATGATGTGACCATATTTGGTGATTTTAGCTCAACACCCCCTTGCCACAAGATCACGTGATAATTATGATGCGGGTAAGGCCATGGCGCCGATACGAGCTTTTATTATTAATGTTTTAAAGTTGGTGCGATGAATGTTTTTTAATTAGTAAATACGCATTTTTATTGGGTAAATACGCATAAAATAAAGCGGATTATTTAATCTGATTACATTTTTGAGTAATATAATTGTTGTTTTTCCTTTCTCGCTTTGAAATAAAATTACACGTGATATCTTCTCTGACCCCCCCTCCCCCATCGTGATCATTCGTGATATTTTTCTTACCCCCACCCCCTCCTTAGCGATCACATGATTTCTGGACGACCTCTAGCCTAAGAAAAAAAAATATTTTCAGGGAAACCACGAAGTCGATATAAGCATACCCCGGTCTGTCGGGGGTAATTTAGGTTTGACGTTGAATAGTGCGAGGGCAAATAAAACTTGCTTTAAGTCGATGTCGATAAAATTTCGATGTATAAAGCAAGTTTTAAATATTTGTGCTTTGTACGTCGGTCGAGTAATTGATACCTCAATTATCTCTTTGGTATTTTTCATCCATTCAAGTCTTTTATGAAACATAATTTTTTTTGTATCTTTTGTCTACTTATTGAAAAAAATAATGCCATTATTAATATATTATCAATATTAACTACTTTTAAAAATATAATTAAACGATCATACGATCATTGTTTCCTTTGATTGGTAGTTTCAATTTTATAAAGCTAAAGTTGGTGTTTTCGTAGGAATCAGTTAAATAAAAAATACAAAAAATACGTTTATTAAGATAAGATTTTTATCTTATCGTAATAAACGTATTTTTTGTATTTTTAATTTAAGAACTTTACTTTAAGTACTTACCTACGTATATAAAGAAAATCTCTTATTGAAAGTGGATCCTTATTATGATCTTATTTGATATACCTATGAAAACTAGCTCTCATACGGCATATAAAAAATGTAGGTACCCCAAAAGTAACGAATTAATTAAGTTCCTAATTGCTATAAAATTAAAAACTTACCTCAATTAATAACACTCAAACTCAAATCACAGATAACAAATAACTCCAAATGCAAACGTTCCACAAAAAACGTCTCACAAGTCACTCAAATTTCAAACACGCACTGGCCACCTACAGTGTTCCTTTTTCAAAAAGTTTTATTTTTAAATTAGGCCGCTTATACACTTGATGGAAAATCATCGTAGTTTTTAGGTTATTTGTGTGACTATAATGTCGGAGGCGATGCCCGGGGTCTCACTGGATCCAGAGGCTGAGTCGGGTCCGCGCGTCGCTCGAAGCTGCGTAGAGTGATCCCCTCTTGCGTAACTATTGTAAATTGTCTAGGAGCTCTAGAAGGTCTATAATATAAATACATTGGAGTATAGAGAAGCACTTTATAAAAAAAATGCTTATATTCTGGTTATTTTTAAGCTTAATTTAGTATACTTATAAATATCTACATTTTTTTTTATTTCAGAAAAAAATAACGTCCAATTCACTATAACTAAAACATATTATACTAAATAATAAAATTGCAAGAATTTTGACGTTTAAATTAATACGTTTAATCAAGTTTCGCAACTTTAACACAATACAGAACGAAGTTTAAAATCCTGTTATAATTTTTCAGCATATGAAGCTTCGAGTGCCCGCATCTTTCGGGAAAAACGTCTCTGCGCAGGCGTGAATCGGAAAAGCCGAGAGAGACGGACGTTGGGAGTGACAGAGAGAGTGATAGTCAAAAAAGTAAGCGCTCGTGAATGTAGTTAATCACTTCAAAGAATTTATTCTAAATTTCTGAGAGGTATTTAATTTACTTATAAATATTGATTTACGCAAGATTTTTTGTTGTGAGGTCAGATAATATTAGGAAATTACATATTTATCATATTTGTTACTGAAGGGCCTTACTCAATTTGTTTAATAATGTCCTCTTTTTATTTTTCTTATATTCCGTTGTACTCCCATGAGGAATATTCAGTCATCCTTTAAAATTTTAGCAGTATTTTCAACCAATTTATAATAAAAAAAATCATTATTAATTAATAAGGATTTCAATTTTTATATTAAGGTCAGACTAACATAGTTTATCTTGCTCGGGGCAAGACAAACAGTATGACGATTCCATGCAAGTGATAGTCTCACCTCGGCGATAGTCTTACCCAACCTTACCTACTTAAATTTTCTTATACGTGCTCGTTTTTGAACGGTTTTCACAGAAACCGTTTTTTACAGATGTAGCATTTTTTGGTACCCACTCAGAATCACATTTTGGATTCTAAATCAGATTTAGTATAGACATTTTAGCTTCTAGAGTGTGATCTAAGGAACTTGCTAACTATTAAAACAAACCGCCATGTATTGAATGATGAATTTACTAGTGACTTTACATGGTTAGCAAGTTCCATAGAATGACACTTTACCACTTCTCTTACATACAAGTATAAAAAAACCATGTAAAATAAAATGTTCGGAAAACACTCTGCTATAAATCCTGTCATTTAACATCAAGGGTAGGCTTTGGGCTAAGCCTTTTAGCCTCGATCCAGGTAATAATTTAGACCTAAACGTGAAAGCATGGACAAAATAAATGTGACAAAATTTAAAGCCTAATGCTTTTGGGGTTTGGCCAGTTTTCTCACGAAATTTTCAACATCGACTAGACTTAACCTTATTACCGCTTAGGCCCACTTGAAGCATTCCACTAACCCGGAGTTAACCGGTTAACCGTTAACCCAGTGTCAAATTGTACTGGTAACCATGGCCCAGGATCTAGGATCCAGATGGATGGATCCAGGTTTAACCGGTTAACCCCGGGTTAGTGAATGGTGCGAGTGGCCCTGAATTTTTCATCGAGCGTGCCTGTGTCGACGTCGGTACGAAATTACATCACTCTTTGTCTTATTTATCAGACTGTGGCGAAATGAGCTGGATATTGTATGTCATAAACACGGTGGCCAAAAAATAAGTGCATTCCCGTTGCCAGAGAGGTTTTGGGATTATACTGAGCAACTTTTACTATGGGACCAACCCCGAAAACGCGAAAAAAAATTCCCCTTCATAGAAAATGGACCAGCCAAAATGTATGAACCTGCCAAGCCCGATTTTGGGGTTGGTCCCATAGTAAAAGTTGCTCAGTATAATCCCAAAACCTCCCTGGCAACGGGAATGCACTTATTTTTTGGCCACCGTGTATATTATATCAGTCTACGCGGTTAAATATTAGCATGTGTAATATTAAACATTACTTATAAGCGCCTTGGTTTATTAGACTGTAAGCTTATTTGTGAATAAAATTGAATAAAATAAGAAATGTGTTCGGTTACCTGACTGGAGTAATAAACAATATCCTTCGACGTATGTTGCGTGACGTGGGTGACAGATTGTCACGTAATTGGGCCATTACGAGGTGACAAGTAATGGGTCCAGCTCGGGCCGGCACGGGGCGGGCTGCGTCGGAGATGGCCCCTACTAAGTTGATGTACGATACAAAGGAAGCTTGTTGGGTAAATCGTCTATTACTGGCCACCTTTCAATAACTGGACATCTTGAACTAAAATGTATATGTAAACACTTTATTGTACATAAGACAGGTTAAGATACAATTAACCAAGGCAAACTTATCCCTATAAGGCTAATATAAGAATTATTTTTAATCACACAATTCAAGTAAATCAAATAACATTAGTTTCGAAAATTTACTTGGTACGTGTGAATATTAAATAGAATCATTTTTAATACAAGGTGTCCACTTCTGTAAATTCCATTTCATGACCACAGAATAACACTTTGACCAATCATCCTGTCAAGTCGATAAAAAAAGTGTAATTTTTTATTGATAGCAAAAAAGTTGAAAGAGAGGCGAGCGCGCAGCGAGATCGTCGCGAGCGCGTAACGATTTCACCACGAGCGCGTAATGAATATTCAACCACTTAGCTTTTATTTTTCAAAATTCCTAGTATCTCAGTACGCAGCAAATGATTTGCGCGCTCTCGGCAATCACGCGCTCGCTTACCTCGCCTTCAACTCTCCCGCCAATCGCCACTGCGATAAAGCTCCATATGTCCATATGCAACGATAACTACTTTCCGTAAGGATTAGGACTATAAGCAACAATAAAAAAAAAACCCCAATGCGTTGCAAATCTTTGAGAGCTCTGGTACTCGTTCCAGTCGTTTCTTGACGTGAGTCTTCAACTTCTCTAATAAACAAAACGTTACTAACCTAAGTCGCAATCTTTTAGTAGCGGTAACCATTTTCTTGTCACCTCTGCAATCACGGCACTGGACGTAGCTTCATTGAGATTTATTGAGCGGATTATAACAATGAGTTTGTCTGATTCGCAAACAAAATACAGTGGAACTTCAGTAACTCGAACCTCGATAAAGTGAACTCCTATTCCCTTCAAAGCCCAAAACCTCCATAACTCTAATATCCTCATTGAGACAAAGTAAACAAGGATTCCCTTTACGGTGATCCAGTGCATTTTTAACCCATAACTCGAAAAACAAACTTCGATCTCTATAACTCGATAAAATAGGCATATTGTTTTATTTACTAATAAACCTCTTTAACTTGAGAATAATTTGTAAATAAATAAATAATTCCACGTTTGTAAATTTTCCTGTAACTCAAAACCTCTTTAAGAGCCCATCAACGTGCACACTAGCGCCACTGCTAAATAATCGTGATTATTTTACTTTAACGAAAAATATTTAAAAAAGGGGGCCCTAAGTACTGTATTTTGTATTTAAGTACTTTTTGAATACATCAAACTAGTTTTTATGTTGCTGGATTCGTCAATCTATGCGTCCAAAGTTAAAACGGCCGTTTTTGTTTTGAGTTCATGTGCACGTTGATGGGCTTTCAAGAGGATCAAATTATAATTGGTACCTACCTCTGTAAGTCTATACCCGCTATAAGTTAAGTTAACACGAACTTTTTGGTGTTTCCCTTGAGCTTCGTATTATCGAGGTTCCACTGTAGTTACTTGTCGATGTACTTACTTGTTATCAAGTATTTCGACTATCTATTTACATTTGTGTTTGGATGCCATGAGTAGAATATCAAAGATTTCCAATAGTTGTTATAAATAAATTGCTATTATCTTATTTGGGTCCAGCTCTGACTTTGTCAACTTTACGAAAGAAAGACTGTATCTTTCATATCCTTTATGAAATAGATTTGTTTCTTTAGATCGGCGGTCGGCAACCTGCGGCCCGCGGGCCGCATGCGGCTCGTGAAACTGTCACTTGCGGCCTGCGAGCCTCTCTGGCTATGTAATATTGAGAAACGACAGTGTCTGATAAAGTCATAAATATTAACAAAGTGCGGCCCGCGTCAACTTACTCATCATTAACTACGCTACTAAAACTACGCAAAAAAAGGTTGCCGACCGCTGCTTTAGATGATACTCGCATATAAGTATGTAGCATGGTAGAATAATATACTCCGCCTGGTACTCCATTCCCGTCTTTTCTAGGTCACCTAACTGACACGGGCTTACGTCATCATGCGACAGCGCTATATGATAATATGCGATAGCGCTATATATAGCGGCCATGTTGTTGTGACGTGGCCCCGTGTCACTCGTGGGAATGGAAGACCATGTTTTATTAGACTATGGTATGTAGTTATTCCACTGTAAGGGAGGTAGGGGACCATTGGGCAGTCGGGAGGCTCGGGCACCCTCTTACAATGGGGTTATTACAATGAGTCCTGATTTACAAGGGGGTGCCCGAGCCTCCCGACTGCCCATAGTTACATTTTGGGTGGTCTTTTTTCAACAGGAGTGTAATTTTTTTTTTTCGCGATTTCTATTAGTAAAAGTTACTCAGTATAATCCCAAAACCTCCCTGGCAACGGGAATGCACTTGTTTTTTAGCCACCGTGTATATACTTGTATACTATACGAGTAGGTCCAACTTCGAGAAAGAGGTTAATCGACGAATCCGACTCGGTTGGGCAGCGTTTGGGAAGCTACGGCACATCTTTTTGTCCAATATTCCGCAGTGTCTCAAGACGAAAGTCTTCGACCAGTGTGTGTTGCCAGTGATGACATATGGAACTAAAACGTGGCCGCTTACTGTGTGCCTCATAAGAAGGCTCAAAGTCACCCAAAGGGCAATGGAGAGGGCTATGCTTGGAGTCTCTCTGCGTGATCGCATCAGAAATGAGGCCATCCGCAGCAGAACCAAAGTAACCGATATAGCCCTCCGAATCGCTAAACTTAAGTGGCAGTGGGCGGGGCACATTGCCCGTAGAACCGATGGCCGTTGGGGCGGAAAGGTTCTCGAGTGGCGACCACGTACCGGAAGGCGCAACGTGGGTAGACCCCCCACAAGGTGGACTGACGACCTGGTAAAGGTCGCGGGAGTCCGCTGGATGCGGGTGGCGCAAGACCGGTCATTGTGGCACTCTTTGGGGGAGGCCTATGTCCAGCAGTGGACGTCCTCTGGCTGATATGATGATGATGACTATACGAGTATATACACGGTATATACAAGGTGGAAAGGCACGACGATCCTTCCCGGAAGTATTAGGTCGTTTAAGTGATACAGAGACTATTGGTAATGGTAAGAATCGTTAATTGAGTAAAAAATAAAAATTGCAAAAATACTACTTTTTAACTGTGGTGATAACCCTATAGCATGTGCACATGACGGCTAGATTAAGGATCTCCGTCGGGAAAGCTCGGGACTTTACACTTTTTTCCGATCGTTGACAGTATCGCAATGATGTATGAATGACGCATAAATGTCAAATAAATCAAATGCATGCAAAAATATTACAAACAATTTTATTACTTTCTTAGATAATTACTTTTTTCCAATATTTAATACTATCTTCTTTTCACATACGGTGTTCAAATGTACCTCCGTGTATTACAACGCCGCCGCAGCCCGTACCCGAGTATGTCGATGCACATGCGATATAGTGTATGCTCTTCGTCATTTATCCTCCGCAGAAAGCACCAATTAGCCTTTGTCTCATTTCGTCCGCAGTTTCACATTCCGTTTGGTTTGGTACACCATATCTTTTACACAGCCCCACAAATTTAAATAGCCACGAGCATCTAACATTTTTATTTGAAGAATATGACATTCAATAAGTATAGTTCAATGAAAATTTAATTTCAAACATCAGACGTCTTGTCTATTTCCTACCACGCAAGAAGGTTTGTTAGTTTGGTATTGAAGAAGTATTTATTCTTGATTTATTCTTAGTATTTAATTTTTGCAAGTCCATTTGGTGCAACTAACACAACCTACTTGTTATTTTTAATTATTTTAGATAGTTTCCAATTATTCGATAATAATTTTGTGAAACGTGTTAAGAAACTAAAACCTTTTTATCAGTCAAGGAAACCAGAGATATTTATAAGACGATTGCGTACTTTTGAGTGGTTGTCAATGTCACCATTTGAACTGTCGTTGTAAACAATGTTGTGGTTAGTATTATTAATATTAAGGAATAACATAACTATTTCATTCAAGTATTGAACAAGTGGAATCACTAAGAAAGCGAAAATCCTGCAATGATTCTTACCGTGCTGTAAGCAGACCTAAAAATGGTTATATGGCAACAAATTAGCATAATTTCCTGTCGAATACTGATTGTTTACAAGTAAGTTCATTGACCCTGTCACCTGTTAGGGTTAGAACAAAGTAGTTTTTTGCGTGGATGTTTAAAAGGTCATAATTTAGAAACGGTTGCCCATATTAACATAGTTTCTATGGAGAAAATATAGAGCTTAGGCTAAACTATCTCCCATTTCCGGAAAGGATCGTCGTGCCTTTCCACCCTGTATATACGACGTATAGTATGTTCTTGTAGCTGTATAAATATTGTAACTTTTATATACTTATATACACGTGTCTGCGCGAGTGCAATTAGCCACTCTTGTGCTACAGTGGCGCGCACATAGCCAGTATTTAAGGACATTGACGGTTACGTTTGTATGTTGTTTTGTATGTAAGGTTGGTATTGCACCTGTCCAATTTCTTGGTCGAATGTGCATTGCGTTTCACTCTCTCTCTAAGCAAAATGTGAGACGCAAATATACATTGGACTGGTGGAATATCACCCTAAGATTTCAGCCACTCAAAATAAAGGGTTTTATTTTAGATTTATTTAAACAGACAAGGAATATATTAACTTCCCTAAAAAAAGTACTGGTGGCCTAACGGTAAGAGCGTGCAACATATGTACGAAATATCATTTGATATTTACCAGTCGCTTTTCGGTGACGGAAAACATCTTGAGGAAACCGGACTAATCCCAATAAGGCCTAGTTTACCCTCTGGTTTGGAAGGTCAGATGGCAGTCGCTTTCGTGAAAATGAGTGCCTACGCCAATTCTTGGGATTAGTTGCCAAGCGGACCCCAGGCTCCCATGAGCCGTGGTAAAATGCCGGGATAACGCGAGGAAGATGATGATTCATTAACTTCCCAACAACTCGTAATCATTATCATTATACCACAGATAATCGAAGTGGAAGTGGAGTAATCCACGGAGACTTCCGTAACTTTAGTTGTCAATCTAAGTTCAAAGTTGAACACCTGGGGGCCTAGCCGAAACGCATTTCGAAAAAAGATATCGCTAACGAATCGATAAAAAATGTATGGGAAT
Organism: Cydia splendana; assembly: GCF_910591565.1. Taxonomy (NCBI): domain Eukaryota; kingdom Metazoa; phylum Arthropoda; class Insecta; order Lepidoptera; family Tortricidae; genus Cydia; species Cydia splendana. Next base: position 19,443,961 of record NC_085972.1, on the reverse strand, counting down.
GACAGGTACCGTAGATGAGTCTGTCGAAAAATATTAACGAATACAAAAATGTTAGCCAAGTTGCAATGTTGTAACGAAACGCAAAACATTCGTTACCAAAATTCGATATCTGCCATACATTGTCTAGCCAAGTGACACTTTTGACAAGCGAAATCGAATCGTTATCGCCTCCTAGGTGTCAATATCTAGCGCGAGCTATCCCCTTGCAGATAACTTACCGAAGCACAAGAAAATACCGAATAATAGTGTTTGTAAATTAGAATTTGTAATAAAAAGCATACTTCAACATTATTGTGGGCGGCGAAAAACGCGGAAGTGTCGCTTAGACGCAGGCGCCGTCTGAAAAATCGCCTCTATTGAAACTTGAAACTGCTTAGGAAAGGACTGCCCTTAGCTGGTGATCTTATCATGTATGCTACGATCAAAGGATTGTGGGCCGTACGCAGCATTTCACCCAAAGGATCCAATGTGACCGAGGCGCTGAATATCTACCTATCTATAGTGACAGTGTTGTGACGTTTATACAATAAAAGTGCAATGCGAACTACCTGCAAGTCGACATTCTGTTGTCAACTGTCATGGCGTACAGGCGGGTCGCGGAGCACACGTGACTGACCAACTGAGTTTTATTTATCACCTTGTAATACAACAGAACCTAGACGTCACAATGGCGACGAGGATAAAGAACGTAAGAAAAAACAAAAAATCGATGTAGTTGCTAAATAACCGACAAAAAGTTATCAGTTTGAAATAATTTTTTCAATAAAAGGGAGGGAGACGAATGACCCAAATAGCACAGGTATGATGGACCCATTGTGGACTTAATTTATAGCTCTGAGCACATAAACATCTTTATAAGGTACACTTCTGGTATTTAAACTATATTTTGATCGAGAAAAGAACTATTTTTACGCTAATATTATTACTATAGGGCACATTTCAACGTCTTATTCAGTTTAAATACAATTTACTGTTTTTACCTTTCCAAAAAACGGGTCGGTGAACAGAAATTAAGCCAAATACAGTAAAATAAGTTATTATAAAATAGAAATAAAACTTTTATAGCGACTGTGTATTTAAGGAAGCGTGTAAAACTATAATTAAGTTATACGTATAATAAATAAACTGTCGCGCATATTGCTGTGTAGTGCTGAATATGTCTGTTCACCGGTAATTTACTACAGGTAACTAAGTATACCAACGTGGTGCTGTCTGCGTTAGCGGTTGTTGAAACAATATCTGGGTGCGCTGTAGTTTATTATTAGCTCACAAATATATCAAATTAACGACAAATGCTTAATAATAGTTCACATAATAGGGTTAACACTTTTAACCAGAAGTTATCTACCTAAATAAATAATAAGTGTACGCTTTACTCTCAATAAAAATCAACAGATCATCTGCTATACAACATGGTGCTACTTAGCTTACGTGTGCTAGTTAGATATGCATTTAAATTATTTAACCAAATCAGCATAATATTATCTGGGTCTTGTTTCTATAATGCAAAAGGAAAAATAAGTAAACAAACTGATACTGTCGGTGAAATTTGTCGTAAAGCTTAAGCTTAATACGAGTATTCTTCAAAAATGGAATACTTTTATGGTTGTAAATGTTGTTGTGTTAATATTGCACTCACCCTCCTGGGGCCCAGCCATACAAGGAAAAAGTCTGAAATTTGCTATTGAAATTTGAATCTATAGTGTAGGATTCAGGGTTGATTTTGTTTTGTTTAAAATGGAACGAAGCAAAACAGATGCAACTCTGCTTCAATTAAACATTAGGTTGTGTCGCTAAGGAGCAAAATGTCATGGTTACGGCGACGGCAAACATTGAATCCTGAACGAAGCGAGGTATTAAAATGGAATACTGAGCGTAGTGAGGGATTCAAGTATTAACGCCCAAAGTGAGAATAATTTTGCTACCATGTGACCCATACTGCTTTTCACATCACATAATATATGTATAAGGAAATAAAAAATAAAAATAAGTTAGATTAAAGAACCTAAAGTCTTAAGAGTTTAAACCTAAAGAGTCTAAAGAGTCTAAAGAGTCTAAAGAGTCTAAAGAGTCTAAAGAGTCTAAAGAGTCTATGGAGTCTAAAGAGTCTAAAGAGTCTAAAGAGTCTAAAGAGTCTAAAGAGTCTAAAGAGTCTAAAGAGTAAATAGTCTAAAGAGCCTAAAGAGACTAAATAGTCTAAATAGTCTAAATAGTCTAGAGTCTAAAGAGTCTAAAGAGTCTAAAGAGTCTAAAGAGTCTAAAGAGTGTAAAGAGTCTAAAGAGTCTAAAGAGTCTAAAGAGTCTAAAGAGTCTAAAGAGTCTAAAGAGTCTAAAGAGTCTAAAGCGTTTAAAGAGTCTAAATAGTCTAAAAAGTCTAAAGAGTCAGAGTCTCAAGAGATTAAAGAGTCTAAATAGTCTAAAAAGTTAAGAGACTACAGAATCTAAGTTAGAGTCTAAAGATTGTAAGAGTTTAAATAGTCTAAAGAAGTCTAAAGGGTCTAAGAGTCTTGAGAGTCTGAAGAATCTAGAGTCGTACATGTGTGCAGTAAACAGATTTTGTTGAAAATAATTATAATAAAATAAAAAAAAACATTTTCCGAATAAATGTAAAAAAATTCTTCCACCGAACTTAGAAAGTACCTACTACAGCTGGTAGGACCGTGGGCCTTGGGAAGGTATGGCTATGCTAATAATTCTGCCGCGCCAGCAATGATTGCGCGGTGATCGATTACATTTGGAAACTCATGAAATGCTTATCTTGTCCTCCTTAAATAAGTTCTTTATTTAATTATTTAAACGAGTTTTCAAATGCAAGTACCGCGGTTATGGTGGTGGGGCGGGGTTGCTGATGCCGACTATGGTGTATTTAAAATAACTAACTAGACATTGACACAACCTTGCCTATAAATATGAAAACTAGAAAAGTCGAGTTTCATAGGCTGAAAAGACAATGGTATTAATGTATAGTTTATGCAAGATACGAGTTCCGTATAAATAAATACCTACAATTGGAGTGAAGACTCCGTGAGTGAAACCTAAGTCCGAATAAGGAAATACCATTGGAGTGAAAACTCCGCGAGTGCTGCATGGGATATCGGCCCATGTAGTGCAAATGATAAGTTCTTCAGAATTAAAAATAAATATAGCTCATAAAAAAATCCATAAAATTTAAATTGTTAGTAATATGTGACTATAATTAACGCTAAGGAGTGAAACTCAGGTTATTGTCACAAAGACTCGTTGAACTTTAATGTATGTCTTGGGGTCCAATCCTATGTATATGTGTCTACCTGTTCTGTTTGTTACACGTTAGGTTACTTCGATAACTCCTTAAGTACAGAAACTCGGTAGTTAGAAGGTACTTACCTAACGCACATGTTCCGTGCTTACTTACGGATAGTATTACAATGATGTCTTAATTGTCCGCTTTAGAATGTGCCTGAGTGTCGTGTGCCTGCTAACTGCGAGCACTCTTCCAAGTACGCACGTTTCAGAAGCTAGCGTAATGGACATTTTTAAAGTTGCTGTCGACAAATTATAAGAATACTTTTCGCAAAAACAGAGTTTGTATGAACGATTCGTGTTTCGACTGATGCAACAAGAATGGTACTTTGGAAATTTCTAATCTAATCTATTCCTAATGATTCTAAATGTGATTTCAATGCGGAAAATTGAGCCTCCGCCGATCTAAAGGAAAATATTGAATCTAGGGGTTTCAGTTACAATAAACAAGTGATTATGGGAACAAATTTGATAAAATGTTAGGAGGCAACTGAAAGAGTTTTTGGGCAAACATAACAAACAGGTAGACAGGATTGCGATAATGGCGCCGCCTTCCCCCTAAAAGATAAAATGTGCCGGCATGTGATAAATGTGCCTACAAAGGCCAATTCAAAATGCACAGCTGCACTAGGACTAAATCAGTACCGATAAAAGTCGACGGGCCGACTAAATTAAAGTCCAAAAATAAATAAATTAGCTAAAGCCAATCAACTAATTTTAGTGCCAAAAGAACACAATAATTTTAAAAATAAATAAATTACCTAAAGCCAATCAACTAATTTTAGTGCCAAAAGAACACAATAGTAATTCTATAAATTTACAATCAGGTCAAAGGTCAATTTAAGGTAAATAAATAGACGCTGGGTCCGTCACAATGCCACACATTGTGTAGGTATCTAAAGTAAATGCTGAAAAAAATACAAAGTACCAATCAGTGACGATGCGTGAAACCTTGCACTCCCACTGCGCTACTTTATATATGACTTGTTCCTAATAGTGAAAACATACACATACGAACATAGTAACCAAATCCGTAAAATGGACGGCCAAGCGATGGCGTCAATATCGGACAGTTACCCAGATAGAGATGAGTTTTAATTAAGTGTAATAAAAAGGCACGTTAGTGGGAAATTTATACTGTGTACGTATAAAAACGTAAGGACCAAACGTGATCTTGATTGCACCAAATTGCAGTTTGCCTAGTTGAGGTTGAAACTAACAAAATCAAACAAACCTTGTAAATTGAGGTTGCAGATCGAGCCTCTATATTTGCAAGAGTACATATATATTATCAAAGAGTTATTTACTTAAGTCGTTGTTTAATTATCGTACAGGTACTAAGTACCAAGTATGAACTAAAACCCAAAATGGCCTAGGGTTTTATTAAAGCAACGGAATAATAATAAAGTAAATGTTCATGGTAATGAAATTCCATTGGTTCCTTGTAAAATATACATAATTAGAGTTAAACAATATATGCCACCATCAAAATGAACATACACAGGTGCTAGTTTTGCTCTATAATATATCTGTAAGTAATTGAACCTAAGGGAAGCAAAATGTCTATAAAAAAAAATATATTGATGTGACTGTAACCATGGTCAAATTAAGGCTGTGTATATTGTAGTCAAGGGCTACTGTAGACTATAGTCAAGGCTAAAATCAACTTCCAATTGTAAGCAGGGATTAAAGTTGTTTTCATAACATAAATAATATCATTCATTGTATAAGTAACATTAAGTTGCTAGATTAACAGTAGGTCGGTATACCATACTTGAATATAATTGAGGTCAATACTGTATTCAGCAAGTATTATAATTAAAAAACGGTAATAAAATAATGTATCCAATGCAATTTATAATAATAACGGTCAAATATGTAGGTACCTACATCATTTTACCCGAGTAATAGAAATCTATTTGTATAGATCATGGTTTGCGTAAATAACATACCAGTACACAAGTAAAACTAAATAGGTTGTGATATCTGGTATGACTTTTTACCTTACTTAACATTGGACCATTTACGTATATTATAAATTGCATTATATCTATATATTATACTATATTACCTATCAAACAGCCAAGTAAAACTGAGGAAATCAGTTGTTGCCAATAAATAATGTACATGTACGAGATGTTATTGGAAAGCGACCTGTATGTTACAATTTTATTGGAAATTCACGAAATAGGTATTAATTGTGTGAAACATGTATATAGCTTGAACGCTAATGAAAATACCTAGAAAAGTGTAAGCATCCAAAGAAAATATGTATCAATTAAGGTTAAACTCGTAAGATATTTAAACCTCGAGTTATTATCATTTTGAATAAAAGAAAGCAGACTCAAAATTCAAAACTGAAAAAAGGAGAAGGAGAGAGACTGATATTGTAAAAGTAAAACCATAATTGTATTAAAACACTTTATTACGCTAAACAAGTACATAACAATAAGAGAATAGAATAAATGTGTACAAAGGCAAACTCATCCCTTTAAAGGATCTCTTCCAGCTGACCGCTAAGCAACTGAGAGAGATACTAGGAATAGTGTAAATATTCCAAGGTTATATTGTTAAATAATGTTTATTGTTGAACTGTTGAGAAATGAATATATCCACACCTCGCCGAGTTTCTTCCGCCGGTTCTTCTCGGGTCTGAGGTTAACGCTGTTTTCCGAACCGGTGGTAGTATGTCGGAATTAGAATCTAAATTAACCTAGCAGTTATAAGATAAACAGATGTGAGATGACTGAACTATTGTTGCATGGCTAACGCAAAAAATAAATTAAATAAATCATTATAAAAAGGAAGAGATGTGACGTTTATACAATAAAAGTGCAATGCGAACTACCTGCAAGTCGACATTCTGTTGTCAACTGTCATGGCGTACAGGCGGGTCGCGGAGCACACGTGACTGACCAACTGAGTTTTATTTATCACCTTGTAATACAACAGAACCTAGACGTCACAAGTGTCATGGAAAAATGGATTATGCACCCACAAATGCAACACGAAACAATGTCCCTACAAAGGTAAGAGTGAGTCAATAACTTATCCCTACTATACCTACTAATAAGTATATAAAATATGTTATTAATGCTAAAATAACTAATGTGTTCCTGTTACGTCATCAAATATAAACCGATGAACGGTGTAGATTAAATTTGGTACCCATATGCGCAATGGCAAGCACTTGTTTTTCAATAGGAAAGTGAATTGAATGTGTAAAGGCAAAGGTATATAGGTAAAGGCTATACAAATATAGATAAAGACTCGGGAACAAAAGTTCTTCACACAAATAAATGCCCTTCCCGGGATGCAAAACCATCACCTTCATAGGCAAGGTCACTAACAACTAGCAATATTGTAGTGTCATCCCATTTTCTTAAATTGATTTGAAAGGGATGAGACTACAGTGTTGCTACTTTTTAATTTCTACAATTTCTAGTCGGACTCTACAGTAAGCTCAAGAAGACTTGTGTTGTGGGTACTTAGGGTACTTAGATAACTATATATAGATGGTCAAACCAATTTGTCAGTCAGTAAGAACCAGGAAAACTATACTCATACTTATCTTTTGGGTGCTAGTACTGGTATATGACAAAGCTAGTATGATTCTCTCTGTCTTTGTTTGAAATGAGACAGTCCTTTGACAAACTATACTTAAATACATAGACAACACCCATGACTCAGGTACAAAATATCTGTGCTCATTACACAAACAAATTTCCTTACCGGGGATTCAAACTCAGGATTATCAGCTTAACCGGCAGGGTCACTAGTCACTACCAACTAGGCCAGACGGGCTGTTGTCATACATATACATTATCAACCATATTAATGAAACTTTTTCATATTATGAAACATTGTATATGACTTCTTTTGGCAGGCGCAGATACAGTCAGCTGCAGAGAAAAGGTCCCACCCCTGCATACAAACTTCTATGTAGTGGTGGTACCTTTTCTCTGCAGCTGACTGTACTTACACACTATATAAAAATAATCATAACATGTACTTACACAAAACATTTAGTTTTTTTTTGTCATATGACTGGTAGAGAATAAATATTATAACCAAATGTTACAGAGTTTGTTGAAAAACTAAGCATTCATTTTGTTTCAGGTGACTTGGATATTCATTGCAGCCTTGGCATATGAACCAATACTTTATGGTGATCCAAAGCCAGGGTCAAGGGAAGAAACTATGTCACATGTACAACCACAAAAATATATTGAGTGTTGTTTTACTATTTTAAAACACTGTACATAATATATGTACAAACATGGCTACTGATTTCATGCTGCTGGCAAAAAATACCTGCTGCATCTTTCATTAATAGATTTTCAATAAAATAAATATAATTTAACTTTTTAACCCAATCATTGTTTCATTTATTTATGGCATTTATTTATGGTGGTTACCACCTTAACTTATGGTATGCTTAGGAGCAGATCTGCTTCCATGTACTTACCTATATTCAACTTTAAAAAATGCAATAATTTTTAAAAGTTGTCTTTGTAAAACGACCGGTCTGGCCTAGTGGGTAGTGACCCTGCCTGCTAAGCCGATGGTCCTGGGTTCGAATCCCAGTAAGGGCATTTATTTGTGTGATGAACACTAATATTTGTTCCTGAGTCATGGGTGTTTTCTATGTATATAAGTTTGTATTTGTCTATATAAGTATGTGTATCGTCGCCTAGCACCCATAGTACAAGCTTTGGTTAGTTTGGGGCTAGGTTGATCTGTGTAAGATGTCCCCAATATTTATTTATTTATTTTATTTTATTCAATTATGATTGATATATAAATTACAAATTTTTGACAGGAGCATACAAAAGGTTAAATATGAACAGCCAGTAGCTTAGTGGGTGAGATTACCTTCCCAAATTTCCATTGACTATAAATAATAAAGATGTGTTTAATTCATTTTTAACGCCTCACTCACTTAGGTATTTCTATTACTGAGTAAACAAAAATCAAAGACAGGTAGGTAATAAAAAAATAATATTAAGTAACACTAAGTATGATTTATTAGTTTTGGTTTCACAGGCAGCTTTTATCTTATCTAATGCATCTTCTTAGTCGGCGTCTTCATTGCTGAAGGTCGTGTCTAGTTTGAAGAGTTTCCTGCGCGATGTACCATGCTTTTCCAAGTGTTCCTGTCCTCGGCGATCTTAATAGATAAATCTAATGCATAACATCTATGTATTCAATGTCCGCTTGACTTTTGATAATTTCGAAAATGTTTGAAGTCTATGAAGTAAATGAGTTCACTGAGGTTACACTGATTTGGGCAAACCTGTCCACAATATCACTTCACGGTTTGAATCAATACTAACGCTTAAAGTATTGTCTCTTCTGGTCAAGTAAGCCAGCAGTGCACGTCCTTAGCACTGGTAACTGCCATGAAGGCGTCATTGCAGCGGCAGCTCTGACTGTACGTGCCAACTTGGCGAGAACTTCTCAGCGTGGAAGAAGAGCCCGCGGAGCCTTGCCGCCTTGGTTGGGGCTGCGGGGACGACGGCTGTCTGAAATTGTTAAACTTTAGGTCAAAATTATATGCAATTAACAACGCACTCTTCAAATATTACACTATATAGAGTTATTTTATCACGAAATTGTGATAAACTAAGTTAAACAAATACCAAAATATTTAATTTGCTTACCGATAAAACAATTATTTTCTCCAAAATTAGATTCGCTGTTCACTTGATACTCTTGACAGCTGACAGATGATGTTTCTTGACGGTTTTGAACGAGAACCACAGACAAAAATTAATTTTTACCGACTTGGCGCGTAGAATGAGCGTTAACTAAAAAGATTGCCTCTTGGCTAGGTTATTGTAAACATTATCGACCAGTCGCTTGCGATCGTAGAGATCGAATCGATACGGAGCGAATGTAATTCGGCTACGCCCCCTGGTAAATGAAGGTTGACAGTCGGGTTGATTGTTGATAAACATTTCTGACAGTTTGTGGTTTGGGAGTTGACAGAATGCTCTCTGAAGACGTAAATATTAAAGTATTACCTATAGTCAGACCGTAAAAAGTCTGCAGCGATTTTGATAGCCCACGCAGTGCAAGTGTCATTTTAAACGTCAAACTTCTATGAAATTATGACGTATACATAACACTTACACTGCGTGGGCTATCAAACCCGCTGCAGACTTTGTTTGGTGCGACTATATTCAGGTTATTACTTCAAAATGTCGGCTAATTCGGAAAATCACCTATAAATATTACCCATCGAGTTTGAAAATAATTCTCGCACTTGACCGGTTTTTCTAACTGGCTATTATAATATTTGTCAAACTCAAAGGGTCGGATGACAGCTGTCTTTTAATTCAATTTTGCAAGATTTGGCGCTGTTAGGTTAAAAATTATATGGAGATAATACCTGTCATCCTACCCTTCGAGTTTGAAAAATATTATAATATGAGCGTTTTCCAAAAAAATGTACAGTTCATTCATGTCTTCAAAGTATTGACTTCTTGGGCTCATTTTACTCAGAATCATTTGTATCAGGGAGAAAAATTGGGTCTAGTAGGTACGTTTTTTACTACGAGTATCATCTTAAAACAATCAAAATTCTACAGCATAAGTTTCCAGCGACTTAAAATCCGCCGGCTCGGCGCCACCTTCCCATGTTCTTTGCATCGTTATTACCAGTAAATTTATGCTCTTTGATTAAATATACTTAACTCGGATCTGTACAGTAGGTCTCATTACGCTGGTTAATGAACAGCGATTGAGCAACCATGAAACACAGGCAGTCAAAATAAGCCGCAATGCAAATTTGCTAATGGAATACTAATTCTGGCGGGTGCTGGTTTGTAATGAGATACTGACAAGGACCGGAAAACCCCTCTTTACGCTTAATCCTATCAATTCGGTAACCCAATCGATTCGGTTACCGTATCATTCGGTAACCCTATCATACTGTTACCTGATTGTAATGGTAACCTTATTGAAACGGTAACCCTAACCTTTAACCGAGTTAATCTCAAAACCCCATCGCGATAGGGTTTTTGTTAAGGGTTTTTAACAGGTTTTCATTCAGTTATGGTAACCTTTATTATCGGTTGCTTACTGGTTTGCTACATTAAAGTAGTTTTAGTGATGTGCCGTCAGAACTAAAAAAAATACTAAAAAATTTGTTTATTTTATTTACTTTATTTATATTTTGTTGATTTTATTGATTTTACTTATTAAATTTATTTAATTTAATTTATTTATTTCAATTCAATTCAATTCAATTCAATTCAATAATTCAATTTAATTGATTTAATTGATTTAATTTATTGAATTTGTTGAATTTATTTAATTTATTTAATTTATTTAATTTATTTAATTTATTTAATTTATTTAATTTATTTAATTTATTTAATTTATTTAATTTATTTAATTTATTTAATTTATTTAATTTATTTAATTTATTTAATTTATTTAATTTATTTAATTTATTTAATTTATTTAATTTATTTAATTTATTTAATTTATTTAATTTATTTAATTTATTTAATTTATTTAATTTATTTAATTTATTTAATTTATTTAATTTATTTAATTTATTTAATTTATTTAATTTATTTAATTTATTTAATTTATTTAATTTATTTAATTTATTTAATTTATTTAATTTATTTAATTTATTTAATTTATTTAATTTATTTAATTTATTTAATTTATTTAATTTATTTAATTTATTTAATTTATTTAATTTATTTAATTTATTAAACTTATTTAATTTATTTATTTTAATTATTTTAGTTATAATATAATAATAGGGCAGCTTGTGGCGAGCTGTTGGGAAGTAACGACCCCACGGACCCGAGTGCTCCCGAGAGTCGGTCAGGGTCTCCGTCTCCGGCGTGTCTTCGTCGGTCGGAGTGGATCCCAAGGGGACCCGCAGGACTCTCAGCTCTGGCTTGCCTTAATTGGCCGTCCAGAGAGGAGTCGTTAGAGCTATATGCTCCAGGGGTGGAAGTGAAAGATGCATAAGACGCGAGTTGGCACAGTGGCTGCTAACAGCCACTGGGTAGAAAGCGGCGCACACCTCTCGACACCCCTGAGCCGCTCACACCGATGTTGCTCCTGGTCGTCTTCGCGACGGCAGTTTCAGGGGCCCATCTAGTGCGCGGCAAGTCACCACCTGCCTCGATAACTTGTGTGAACATTGTTATGGCAGGTGTCCGTACGTCTTTGTAATAACCCAGTCTCATAGTCCACCCAAACTTCAATCCATAGACCGGTATACTGTTCTCTTTTTCTACAATAGTCCCAATGCCTGCTGAGACCGGTTCATGGGTGTCTATTGTAGCACCTGTGAACGGGTTCCAGCAGGCGTTCTACATGACATAAAAGCTCTCCAAGGGGCCTCTACGTGTTGGATCTGTGTCCCCACGCAAGCCTATCAAAAAGCCGGGATTATAGGCCCGTGATATCCAAGGAGATTTATAATATAGTCTGCAGCGATTTGATAGCCCACGCAGTGCTAGTGTTATATTAAACGGCAAACTTTTATGAAATTATGACGTATAAATAACACTTGCACTGCGCGGGCTATCAAAATCGTTGCAACTTTATAATAAGAACACACCACACAAGTAGGTATAAAGATAAACAAAGGAAAGGCAAAAAAACTTGTTTGTGCTGGAGGCTTCATAGACCGCCCATGCCAACCTCGGTTATTCAATAATAAGTTGAATTTAAGTGTGCGTAAAGATTACAATCGTTTGAACTGGTCAAAAACCTCATAATGAGGTAACTGAATAGACTGGGTTTTTATTTCGGTTACCGGTAACAGAGGTTAACTCGATCTGATACGGTTACCGAATCAAAGTGTTACCTTATTAAGCGGTTACCGTTATGGTAGGGGTTTTTATAAACACCTCTAAAATAACCCTATGAAAAACCCCGGTTAAGGTAACCGGTTCCTGTCCCTGGATACTGATGTTGTGCTTACGTAGATCTTGGGTGGTGTTTAGTCATTTAAACGTACGAATAAGGGGTACTGTAAAACGGGGTGAGTAGGTTTCGCGGAGAGAGGAGGAGGGGAGAGGTGAATGGGGAGAGAAGGTTTGAGAGGGGGGTGAGAAGGGATTTTAAGGCTACTGCTACAAAAATAATGTATTCCAATTTAAAATGGAGCTATAGTAATACGCATAATAAAAAAAATCGATCCAACAATCTTCCAAAATCACCTTTGTATGAAAACCCCTCTCACCCCAAATACGAGGCACTACGGGGTGAAGTGGGTTTTCCTCTTTATCGTCAAAGTTATGAAATGGAACTACCCAAAATAAAATAAAAACTAAAATACAAACGTCTGGAACACTTATTATATACACCATTCAGTTTTCATATGTAAAAATAAAATGTTATCGAGGTTTGAATTTCAGTTTTAACCCTACTCACCCCATTTTACGGTATTACTGCAATATTCTGCCGCCAGAGTGCGGCACTAAGCTAGCTAGTAAAGTAGCTAGTAAAGTATAGAGTAACTTATACATACTGTGATTAGTATTTAGTACGAGTTCATATACATAATTATGCTAGTTTTGCTACTAAACTTAAGTAGAGCTTAAGTACTATCTCGTCGATTCGAAATGACATTGCTGATATGTCACAGTTTTCAATTATTTGGTTGAGTTAAATGTAGTGCCCGTGTTACAGCAACGCTATATGCAACATTTAATTACTTACTTTTTATTAAAAAAAATTTTTTTAATTAACTAGGTATGCCATTTAGTTTTCTTAAACGTACTTAACCATACCCCAAAAACAGAATTCTATAAAAACACGGTGTATGTAACTGCAGCAGTGTTTTTCCACAACTTCTATAGAATTCCAGGACACCTAAGTCTTTACCATCTCGACGTTTCGCACCTTTATCGAGCACAATGGCGTAACCTTGGCTCCAACGATCTACATTGGCAAATTGTCGGCTCCGCTCAATACAAATAACACTTCACAGATCACCTTACAGACGTATTAGAATTTTAGTTATTCGATCTGTTACGTTCTTTCAACCAAAAACGTCACTTTGGAGCTTTGGACACAGACAAATCAGATACATATCTAAAATAGATCGGATAGCTAAAATTCGAATACGCCTGTTAGATTCTGCAATTGGCTTCTTGCTTCCATACTGATTCCTACTAATATTATAATTGCGAAAGTAATTCTGTCTGTCTGTCTTCACGCTTAAACTACTTAACCGATTGAGATTTGCTATGGAGATAGTTTGATGCCCGAGGAAGGACATAGGATAGTTTTCATAAATCATCATTGTCATTTCAGGCAGATGAAGACGCGGGTTAGAAGCCAGTTTAGTATAAGTAGGTACGTGTCTGATCATTTTGATACCTATAAATATAAGGAACCCGCAGTCCATATTGCTGATATTGAATTGGCGAATATACAAGTATTTAGTACAGGTAAGACGACATCAACGCTACCGCAGTAATGTCGCAACAGTAATGTCACCGCTGCTACACGGCGCGATTCGGGAAATGAATTAGAGATTCACTAGATATGAAATAGTAAAGATATGTGACGTTCCACGGCAAAAGGTACCTTATGGCGGCTGGCGCTTACGCTATTATTAACGCCGCTCCAATATTCAGCCGGGGAAATGGTACGTGTCGTGGAACGTCACATATCTTTACTATTTCATATCTAGTGAATCTCTAATTCATTTCCCGAATCGCGCCGACAGTATTCAAAGAGCTCCGTGTGACGTCACGGTCACTGTAATCGCTTCATATTGTGGAGTCTGCAGACGGTAGTCTGTGTAGGTGCCACTTTAAATGTTTTCGTCTGGATATGAAGTTACACGTCCACAGCTCGTAAATAATGTATTCAACACTAGTAAATACTCTTTTAAGATGGATGACCGCATTTTGGGAGTAACAATTTACGAGACACGAATCTAGGCGTCACTTTTACATAAGGAAGTACCTAAATGTTCTGGCCAATTTACATGTAATTTTCAAATGAGAGCGTGACTTAGGGTTCATTTAGACGATGCGACAACTCGCATGCGAGTTTCATAACATTGGGGGCAAAGAATATAATACTCACTAGGAGAAGAACGGTAACTCCATACAAAAAAATGTCCCCAACCGTTTATACGTTTATACTAGTGGCGCCGTCTTTGTGTACCAATGGAACTAAAGTTGACAACCGGTTTAGCCTGGCGGGTATTGGTAGGTAGTAATTCTGTTGATAAACATATTTGTTATCTTCATATCACGAAATATATGCAAGATGCAAATATTACCCCTTGTTTGTGGTATTATCAACTGATTTAAATAAAAGGCATGTTTATGTTTATAACATTATATATATTATTTATTAAAAAATGTTTTACATATAAAAATATACACTGAAAACTGGCAACTGGCAACTTAATAAAAAAATAAACATTAATAAAGCGCATTCACAAAGTTTTCAGTACCTTTTATACAAATAACATTAGGCATGCCTACCTATTACACTTTACACACAGATACACTACACTTTACATACGGCATTTTACACAGATTTCCAACTTGTATTCATACATTTCTTCACGGTTAATTAATACGCTTTCCAGATGCGTTATGACTCGGTTCCTTCTGAACCCACTAAAGTTGTAAATTTCACTCTGGCTGCTTCAACAGCCGTTGCTCCGCATTTAGCACATTTTCTATGTGCATTGCTGTAATCCATGTAGGTACAGACTTACAGTCTTAAGTGGTACGTAGCGGTACACGTTGTATGTATTATTTAAAGAGTTAATAAATAAAATTTTCGTTATGAACTTTAACCACAGCAGTTGGACAGAGTCATTGACAAATATATTTTTTATTATGGTGGGTAGACGTACCTACCCTCCATATATTTTATGAACATTGATAAAGACAGTTGGAAGCAAATATTCATTATAAAACTTAATCGCATGTAATTAAGTTTTAAGCGTTTTAAGTCCCGTTTTATGATTAATATTGTATAAAATTCGTGATAATTTAAATCAGAGTTGGGAGCAATGTTGCTGTAGAAAAATGTTTTTATTTTTATTACTCGCAACTTTTTCCCGGAGGCCAACGCACACATAGAAGATTAAGGCGCACACATGCGCAATTATTTGGGGACATAACTTTCTTAGGAAGTGAACAGGCCTTGATTGGGGGTTTTGATCGGTCGGTTGAATTGGACGTAGGCAACCAATAGTCCGCAATGTAACTAAAATCGCATGCGAGTTCGCGCGCCGTCTAAATCAGCCCTTTTAGTCTGTATCTTTAGGTATTTAAATAAAAGTAAACAAAATCTACCCTCAAATGGCTCCTTCAGTCAGTTGAGGGTAGATGAAAACATTGCATGATAAAATAATGTAGGTTAAAGTCAGGTTGTTCAGTGACAGATCCAGACTGTTTTGTATTTGGTTGGTTAACCAATAAATGTTACAACTACCCGAAAATGTACAAATTATTTATTTACTTTTATTTAAATACCTAAAGATACAGACTATAGGAAACTATGTTCGTGCCGGCTGCGTGTGCGTAGACGTGCACGTGCACGTGCGCTAATATGTTGGAGCCGCGCACGCACACGTCACGCAAGCGGTGTGTCATCTCTCATAAGGAACTGTATAATATATATACTGCACGTGCACGTCTAGTCGTCTACACACACGCACCCGGTGTGCACAAGTCTTAATCTTAAATAGTTTGTCATTGTCAACCCGACAAGTGTAAACTATTAATTAATCTGGCGATGAATAGTATTCATTAATAATTAATTAAGATCGAAGTTAATTTCTCGTGCAAACAGTATCCATATGACATGGATCAATACTTAATGAACACACAAAGCTGTATTCAGTCCATCGGTATAGTTATATTATTCACTCTGTATACTTGTAATTGGCGGGATAATTATTGGAATGACGACTAATTTTGTGGAAATTTTCAAAGGACGATAATTGTACGGATTTTGTATGTATTTGGAATGTAATTAACAAAACAGATCTAAACTCCCGTATCTACCCTATTGAGTAGTGAAAATAATGAGGGTAGTAAAGTGAAAGAAAACTTAAGAGTTACAGTAATATCATATAAATATATCCGTTTAAATACTCGTACATTATGAAATTAATTGTTTATACATTACTACTGGAAAATTATGGGTTTTAAATGTCCAACACACTCTTTAATGCTAGCTCTGCATTGGACAAACACATTGTTCATCGCGGCGAGTAACGTCGCTCGGGGTATGGTAATCGCTTCGATAAGTATTTCCACACCGATAAGACTTTCAAACTTTCAAGAAAAGATCGTATACATAAACATAGACCGATAGATATTGCGGTTGTTTTGCAAAATATGATTAACAGAGGTTAGAGAGAGTGCAATGGCGAATAGAGAATAGCGTTGCATTACCATTGTCATTGACATATGAGGCTCAAAATTCACGCGTGATATAAATTAGTACTCGAATCCGGTATATTACCGTGTGCACATTTTGAATCTTGTACCAATGTGGTAAGATCTATTTTCCTATGTTTATAAACTTGACTGCATTTGGTGTGGTGTAATTGAGTTAGGTTGGAGTAATTTGAGCGTGCAACATGGGAGGCTATTTTCTGGTACAGCGGATGTCAAATTTTAAACTGATTGTGTTATTGTTTGACACTGGAGGGCTTGCTCACTTCTTCTTGTATACCTAGTTTCATTGATTTTACACATAATCACGCGTAGATACTATCCCTCTTACTTTTTCATAAAACTGTGCGTGCCTGATTTAGTTAAATTATGTTTTATCCCTTTCTTACAAATACATAAGTCAAAATGAAAGATAAAGACAAACGGTTCATAGATAATTCAGGACAGTAACGCGTTTATGAATAACGCTATTAAATGTAGGATTTGATGTTATTAGGTAGGTATAAAAATATAAATGATACCCAAATAAATCATTTATTTATTGATAAACACTTTAATAGGCGATTGTTCATGTTTTTATACAATATTTATTATTCTAAACACTTTCTAAATCTATTTAAAAGTATGTTATTTCTCTTGTACTCATACATGAAACAGACAATCTTTAGTTTTATATAGGTATAAACAAACACTCATGTTAATAAATTAAACTGCACTCGATTTAAATATTATTAACTGATTTAGCTTATATTATTATAGCAACAAAATAAACATTTTAAACTTAACATATATGTATATTAATTCGAAAACTAAAATGTAGTTGGACGGGACATATATCTGTTGCCAGGCAGAGTGATGGCAGGTGGACGAAAATGTTAACGAAGTGTTAGCTCGTTGGATAGGTAACAAACTTGCGGGACCCCTGGATCAACTGTTTAGTCAGTTTCTAGTTGTTATTTGTCAGCTAGAGGACAATAGGACCATGTCCTACTCCTACCTAACATGTTTAGTTGATGGTCATTTATGGAAAGGCCTTTTAACGGCCATAAAAATGAATGTTAAATACGACAAAAACTAAGATTTAAAGAGTGACCTAGGAGACCGTAACCAACCAACCTGTGACAAGACAACGTTGTTACACCTGGGTACTTCTGGATAAGATGGCGTACATAAAGGGTGGCTTATGCCCAGCAGTGGGCCACAAGAGGCCCACTTTATATGATAATGAAAATGGAAACTTAATCTATCGTAACCCTGCTCGCCTTATACGAGTCGCCGACGACACTGGCGTTGTATCGCTGGAAGAAATTCCCCTTGTACCCTAAGCCGGAGTCGGTCGTGCCCGCGATCGCTGACAGGACGTCGTTGGTCCGCTCGCCGGAGCGGCGGCTCAGTGTAATGTTGTACCTATAGAATATAAAAAAATATCATTATTGGTACAGTTAGGCATTAAGCTCTCGAAGGGGAAGTAAGAAATATTGGATTTTTCTGTCAACTATTGTCATGTCTGTCATCTTAGTTACAATATTTTCTCTTCTTAGAAGAATGTGGACTACGTTTCTATAGAGAAGCGGTCACCATCCTTAATAGTTATAATTAGAATTCGCAAACCCTATAGCAAATCAAAGACGTAAGGACTACCGAAATACAATTAACTAAAGGGGATAATATAAATCATTTATTTACATATAAGATATATACAGTGGTACTATTTAAGGAAATGAATAACTAGCTTAAATCTAAAATGGTACATATGGATTTCCTTTACTGATACAGAAGGGCGGAAATTTAAACGGCAAAAACGTACTGAAAACCCAATCGTGGGCGTAAGCCGATCAACACGAATGATCCGGAAATAACCGCGTTTTATTGGCGCTATTACCTACGAATAAATTTAATAACGTTAATAATATCAACATAGGTAATATCTGCCGTTTAATTGAATTAACCTTGGAACAAAATAATTCAATCTTGTTCAGTAGCTTTTGCACTACGGCCATAATGATTGAGATTTGGTAATAATTTATGTAGGTTTTTTTTTAATAGGAATATTTACCTTAAAAAAAGATGAATATAGTTCTTGTTTTCTACATTTTTACCACTTCTGACTTGGTTTGCCTAAGTGGGTGAATCAACTTTTTTTTCTCGCTCGTTGGCATAGTTATGGTCGCCTCAAAACCCTAGTTTTATGATATTTGAAATAACCAAACATACATTTTTATGACAGTTATAATCCCGTTCCAAATGGGTCTTCTAGTTAGCATAATAGTAGATCGTAGTATGACATTTCTTCTAACCTATATGCTATTACTGTCGGATTGTCGCCTGGCTGACGGCACAAAATATAAACAAAAAAGTTGATCCGCCCAACTGTCGAGATACCTGTTAATCTCCAAGCCCGTCTTGGTCTTGCTGAAACTCCGGCCCAGCGACTTGGACCTCTTCACGTTAAACTTGTCCCGTATTTTCTCGTCGTATACGGGATTCAGCACGCCCGTATAGGTGGTCTGGCGAGTGGCCAACTCTAGTTGGGTGAGGTGGGTTTCTAGGGCTTCTAGCTTTGGCGAGAGGTAGTCTGTGTACCGCTTTGTGAACTGAAAGAAAAGATATTCGTTGTAGAAATTAAAAAACGTTATGCATGTAGTAATGCAAAATAGTTATATATTAAACTTGAAGTCATAGTCTGTTCGAGATCCTGAAAACGGTGAAAAATAGAGATAATACTCCTAAAAATACGTGTGATACGTCATTAGATTCGTCATGATGCCTAGAAAAATGTGTTTGAAGCGTGTATTAGCACACAAAAAATATCAAAAGTTATAAGCAAAAAAAGGGGGGGAAAAAGTAGATATTTTTTATTTCCCCATTATCTCAAAAAGTATTCATATTTAAGAAACGAAAATTAATATTGTCAAAGAGGAGGATATTTCCAATAAAAAATTCTATACTTGCAGAACTCTATCTCCATTATATATACCTTTTATTCATATCTGAACACAGCCCTCCGCGCTCCATTTTTGGGAATCGCACGCGGCGTGAAAAAGCGGTTACGTAACATTAAATATACTTTTAAAGGTATTAAATATTCATTGAAAAATTAAAAAAATATATAGTGTATTTAAAACATGTCAACAAATGTACATCTTGTAGAAATGTATCTTAAAATATTTTTTTCAACAAGTTAGGCAATTGTTAATTAGCAAAATTTTCTCAAACTTCCTTCTTTATTGAAAACGAAAAAAAATGTATAAATAATTATCGTAAAATTTTGTCGCTTTTTACAGCTCTTTTCATATAAATGATTAATAAGATCACATCATAAAAGTTTTATTAAAGTTAATACTTTGCTTAAAATAAGTTTTAGAATAACATAGAAAATTGTCAAAAATCGAAAAATTAAGGTAAAATTGTAAAACTTAAAACAACATTATAACCAAACTATTATTCTTTTTATAACTTTTATAACGTAATCTTATTAATCATTTATATGAGAAAGGCTCTAGAAAGCGACAAAATTTTACGATAGTTATTTATACATTTTTTTTCGTTTTCAATAAAGAAGGAAGTTTGAGAAAATTTTGCTAATTAACAATTGTCTAACTTGTTGAAAAAAATATTTTAAGATAAATTTCTACGAGAAGTACATTTGTTGACATGTTTTAAATACACCATTTTTTTTTAATTTTTCAGTGAACTTTTAATACCTTTAAAAGTATATTTAATGTTACGTAACCGCTTTTTCACGCCGCGCGCGTTTCCCGAAAATGGAGCGCGGAGGGCTGTGTTCAGCTATGAATAAAAAGTATAAATAATGGAGATAGAGTTCTGCAAGTAGGGAATGTTTTATTGGAAATATCCTCCTCTTTAATAATATTAATTTTCGTTTCTTAAATATGAATACTTATTGAGATATTGGGGAAATACAAAATATCTACTTTTTTCCCCATTTTTTTGCTTATAACTTTTGATATTTTTTGTGTGCTAATACACGCTTCGAACACATTTTTCTAGGCATCATGACGAATCGAATGAGGTATCAGACGTATGTTTAGGAGTATTATCTTTATTTTTCATTTTGACAGAGTATCTATAGTTGTAATAAAAATTAGCCTATATACACTGCTGGGCACAGGCCTCCTCTCAAGCATGAGAGGTTTTGGACTATAGTCCCCACTCTGGCCCAATGCAATGATTAATCTATAGTTAACGACACCAAAAGTATTTAGGTAAAAGTGTCATCAAATTATTCATTTTAATATACCTACCTAACACAAATTAACAACATGCAATACAATTCTGAGTGCCTTTTTTAAAATATCTTGAAACATTGAGATTTGGTTTGTAAACTATTACTAATTATTAGCTTTATACTCTGACTTTCATTTTTAACAAGGCTCACTGTGTACCTATTATAATTAGGGTAATATTTCAGAAATGAGGTGTACTCTATCAAAGTACAACCATCCAACCGAACCCTTCGCTTCTCTCAATCTAAGGCTCCCCCCTTCAATTAATTTTAATCCTTACAATGTTTAGTTTTGTAATTGGGTTTTGTTATAGGTACGTAATTAAATTACGTATTTCATTCAAAGGTCCCTTTGAAATCAATATCGAGGGTGTATTGTACAGCTTGGTAATCATGTACATGTTACAGTACATAATTACCAAGCTGCAACAACAAAGGTACTTTGTAATTTTTAAACCCGTTTCTATTACCACTGACTGCAGGTGCCGCGTCTGGCCACGTCATGAGGCGACCACCAGACCACATGACGAGAAAGGTGCTAGAGAGTGGTGAGAAACCTAGGGGACACGGGAGGCCCAAGATAACAAAAATAAATCTTGTAAAAAAGAGCCTTGATAGGAAGAATACCACTAGAGACGACCCAGGACAGACGCTCTTGGCGACGCCGTATACCTATATTAGTAGAGCCGATCCCAAGTAAATGGGATAAGGCTCAGAAGAAGAAGAATGTATATCTCACCTGTTTGTCTCTACGTAATTTGGAGGCCTGGCTCGGTATGTCTGTGGAGCCTCTGTCGTTCCTTCGAGTTCTGAAATCTTCCATGATCTCGAAGGAACCACTAAACTAATCATCTAAATGCCTAGCTCTGTGTTTATCTCACTTCCACCCATCACCATGTGGCTACCGCACCTTATCTTCTATCTCACCTGTTTATCTCTACTAGATCTCCTCGGCAGCGGTGGTGGCTGCGGAGCCTCATCCCCGGACACGTAATCTGGAGGCCTGGCTCGGTATGTCTGTGGAGCCTCTGTCGTCCCTTCGAGTTCTGGAAGCTTCCAGGAACTGGGGACAAAAAGAATGAAGTTAAAATTGAAATGATTTATAGTGCTCCTGAAGAATTTTTTAAGCACAATAGTTTTCAAGCGTTATTTATTATACTTAATGTGATTTCAGTTTCAATATCGAAACCTCGACCACCTCAAAAATATGGAAATATTGAAGCCGCATTGCATATACATAGTTTCAGAAGGTTCAATGATAAAACTGTCTAATTAGCTGTCATCATTCCTTAGCAGTCTTAGCACGTTTCTGTAAAAAATTGTGACACACACTTTTATGGCTGACTTGTATTTCATCTCATTCAAGTACTTCTGGAGACCTTACTAAAACCTAATTTCGATGTGTTTGTGTTTTTCCATCGAGGAGTTCCGTTGTCTACCTTCCGACTGCTTCATCAGATCAGAATTAAGAAAGTACACCGATTTTCAACTGACTCAGATACCAGGAAGTAAGTATACGCATATTACGCATACGAAAGTGCGGAAGAATATCGTTTCCCCGAGTAGCTACTCATTCTATTCACTATTCATTTTCAATAGGTAGATCAAACGCATGTGGTTTCTCGTGCGCAATTTCGACGAAACCGACATATTTGCCGCCCAACCAAATATAATTCAATAACACATCGAATCTGAAATAACTGAATATGAAAATCAAGACATTCTAACATCATGTATTCCGTGAATGAAAAATGGGAAGTGCTTATTGGGACTCTTCAAGAATGTTTATATTCTTCTTCTTTATATTTAAGAGCTGTGCTCTTGTCACAGCTCTTAGTTTTACATACCTACTTTCAAAACTTCTACTCGTTCCAATTTATTTGTATAACATAATTTAGCAACGAAAACTAGTATACCTACCTACTAGACACTAGTACCTACCGTAAAATGGGGTGAGTAGGGTCAAAACTGAAATTCAAACCTCGATAACATTTTATTTTTACATATGAAAGCTGAATGGTGTATATAATAAGTGTTCCAGACGTTTGTATTTTAGTTTTTATTTTATTTTGGGTAGTTCCATTTCATAACTTTGACGATAAAGAGGAAAACCCACCTCACCCGGTAGTGCCTCGTATTTGGGGTGAGAGGGGTTTTCATACAAAGGTGATTTTGGAAGATTGTTGGATCGATTTTTTTTATTATGCGTATTACTATAGCTCCATTTTAAATTGGAATACATTATTTTTGTAGCAGTAGCCTTAAAATCCCTTCTCACCCCCCTCTCAAACTTTCTCTCCCCATTCATAACCCACCTCTCCCCGCGAAACCTACTCACCCCGTTTTACGGTACCAGGGATTTTTTAATTTAGAGCGCTCGATTTCGTTTTCTCGTGAATCTGTAGAGTGATAGAAATTGGGAATATAAAAGTATTGACCACTCGTGTTCATTTCTATTAATAGAATGTAAATGCCTAGTAGTGGAGATAGTATACGAGTAAATAGTAGTGAAGGCAAGGGAGTCATACGAAATAGAGCGCTTGAAATTCAAAAATCGCCCCCAGACCAACCCCAGACCATAGATTTAGATGAAGATGACTTTATGGTTAGATTTATTATGTAAGTGCCTTATTTGCTGCGGATTTATACCTACGAATCTGCTACCGTTCACGGTAGAAAAGCAGGCCAGTTGGTTGCCACACGCGCTCACACACACACGTCACCGCGCGCCGCACTGTCAATTTTTACGATAGTTACAAGCTACGTAGTTACTATTGAATTTCTTTAATTAAACATGTAATGTTTGTGTAACGACAAATGTATATGAATATTTGAAATAGGTAGCAAATTTTTAATTTATTATGGTAAATGTTTATTTTAACGACAGTAAGTTAACTTTACATCGGAAAGTACCTACTCTTTTATGCTCTGGTTAACTTATAATTAATTACCTGTATTCATGGGTTCTCTATGATTTTTCTTTACTGTGTAACATTAATCCCACCGTCACCGTCACCGTCGACGCTGCTGTATGTGTCCCGTCTACATTACCTTACGAAGGTCGATGACATCGTAAAGTATGTGAAAACGAAGACCGGATTCATCCTGAGGGTCGCGAAGTTGGAATCTCGACACAATGCGAATTTTAATTCGTTTGTGGTGAGCGTTCCGACTGACCATCTAGCGACCTTCACCAAGGAGGAGTTTTGGCCGAAGGGTGTCAAGTTTCGGCGGTTCCGCGGCCGGCTCCCTGACACTGCGGGGTTGCGTAATGCATCGCAGCCATAATGTGATATGTAGTGTTTAGTTTTTTAAAGTTTAGTTATAAAATATATTTTTATATAATATGTATGCTAGTTTTAAGGTATTTATGTATGGGCCATTAGTTGCCTGAAATAAAGATTTTCATTCATTAATCTCTGTCTGGTTTTAAATTACACGAAGTTTTAAAACTAACACTTGCTGGGATCATTGCGCGGTTTATAAAACGGCGTAAATACTGCGGTTACTGCAGGGACATATGACCTTTAAAAATGAATATTTCGTAAACACTAACGCATAAACGGAATATTAGGTATAAATTAAGCTTTAGCTTTCCTTTAAATTCACTCCGCTATTTAAGTAGGTATTTGTTTATCATTTCTAAGCGTCAGCAACCCTAGCGTTGTGCCGGTGCGCGCGGTGCGGGGAGCGGCGCGCTGAAGGTCACTCCATTGTATTTTTTTTTAGGTATCAAAACGGTAGGTATTTGCGTTTTCTTTGAGAGATAAGTATCTGTTCGTAAGAACTATTATATAATCTGTGACATAATGCGATCAATAATTATATTTATATTCCACCTGTGTAACCATTATGTGCTTGAGTATTAAGTAAGTTACGTAATAGTATTTTATGCAACCGTTGTTTAAGAGAGGTCAAAAAAGGCGAGTAGCGTGAGTAACAATTTGAGGCGAAGCCGAAAATTGTTAATAAAGACGCCACGAGTATTTTTTGACTCAGTTAAACAACGTTGCATCCAATACTTTTTCTACGACCAAGCACTTACTTTGAAATAAAATTGTAAATTTAACAAATATTTTTAATTCAAGAAGTAGCAAAAATGGCGGGTACGGGCGGGAAAAGAATGAATGATAAATGAAATTAAAAAAAAAATGTCTATGGTTCACTTATAGTTGGTCAAGCAGATCTTGTCAGTAGAAAAAGGCGGCAAATTTGAAAAATGTAGGCGTGAAGGGATATTGTCTCATAGAAAATTTGAATTTCGCGCCTTTTTCTACTGACAAGATTTGCTTGACCATCTATATTTGTCAGAGATGGCATTTAAAATAAGGTTGGCAACACTGTATTTCATTCATCTCAGTATCGCCAAAAAGATACTGCGTGTATGCACAAATTCTTTTTTGGGGAATAGACTAGACTTGTCTTGACAACTATAAGGTAGGGTTTTAAAGGTGTGTGCACGACCCTTTAAATGACAAATAAAAGTACGGGAGTAGAAAAAAAATATTCATGACGTTCTAATGGGGTTGCAGATGGCGGCGGGTTCATGACATGTAACTCTTAATAACTCTTTGTTTCTACATAAAGTTTGTACTTTACTATAGAAACAAAAGATGTTCAGCATTAAGCATAAAAATGTTTTAATTTAAGCGGATTTCGTAAAAACTACCGTTCACAACAGACCGGCAGGACCCAACATTTCCATAATGTCCAACCGTCCCCCATTTTACTCGTAACGGCCACTTTGTTATCCAAGAATTAACATGTGCTAATTTTCGGTCATTGTTGTAATGTTAATGTTTCATTGTGTTGGAATATTAATAAATATAAAGTTGAGATAATGTAGCAGCGGGACCTTTACTAGTGTTGGTGAAAACTCGAGTAGGTATTTGCAGTTTTTTCTAAATTATTAGATATTTGAAACTGTCTGCTACAGTCTAAAGTCGACGACGGATTCTTTATTACTGGACTCCATAGTCTAATAAAACATGGTCTTCCATTCCCAGAGTGACACGGGCCTACGTCACTACAACATGGCCGCTATATATAGCGCTATCGCATATTATCATATAGCGCTGTCGCATGATGACGTAGGCCCGTGTCAGTTAGGTGACCTAGAAAAGACGGGAATGGAGTACCAGGCGCAGTATATTATTATACCATGCTGGACTCGAGTCCTTTTGTACCACAGACTAGACTCATTTTAAGCGACTATTCTAGACGGTCACTGTGACAAGGTACCTACAGATAATATGTTTACACTTTTGCACCTTGTTTCTTTGTAATAAGGCGAATTCCTGATCTGTATTACAAAATGCTGCGATTTTACCTATATTTATAAGAGATAAAATTACATTAAAGAGACTCGACTTCCACCTCTACTTTTCACGCCTCCGTAAGAAAACATGAAAAGATTTGGTGCGTTAAAATTTCTTGCACGTGTAAGGCTTAGAAAGCGGATACGTTATTTGAACGCGTCATGGGACGCGTGTTAATATGTTACACATATGAAGGTTGCCGACGGTATTTAATTCCCTGTAGGTCGATTTTATTTTAACAATTTCTTATGGTTTATTATTTATGTAACTACGAGATATTGGAAGGGTCCTCCAGGGATAACCGTACAAAATGTTAAAACACCGTCTTGTCGACGCATGTAAAATTAGGTTTACTACCACAATACCCCATATAGTTGGCCCGACGAACTTCGTTTCATCTATATATCTATCGAATTTTTTTTCAAGGTCTTAGGTTTTTCTTTCATAAGAACCTTTTCCTGACAATAACAAACATAACAAAAAAACAATTAGCGATATTGGTCCAGAACCGTTCACGCGTGATGCCGTGACCAACTGAAATAGGGATTGATTTTTATAATTATTAATAGCGACCCGCGTCGGCTTCGCACGGATTAACAAATTATACACCTAAACCTTCCTCAATAATCACTCTATCGATAGGTGAAAACCGCATGAAAATCCGTTCAGTAGTTTTTGAGTTTATCACGAACATACAAACACAAACAGACAGACGCGGCGAGGGACTTTGTTTTATAAGGTGTAGTGACATACCTATATAACGGTTTTCAACTGGTTTTGATGTGAACTTGCGATCGCCTTGGTGATTGGCGCACACACGATTTTCGCTTCATTTTGCATACACCATTCAGAGTGACGACCTTGAAGGTATCAAAATGAAATCAAAACCGTAACAGTTGTTAAATCTGAATCTGGTCCTGGAGTATCATAAGTGTGACGTTAATAATTATGGTTTAAGACATTTATTTCTCAAAAGATTTACATAAATCACTTACTGAGAAAACAATAATTTTGCTTAAATCTAAATAGGAGAGGGTAGCATGCAAAAACGGTAAACGACTTAAGTACAAAGACGCTTGGCAACAACAAGCGCAATGCAAATATGTTATGCAGTGCGTCGAGTCCAGTTAAACCGAACTGGTACCCGTTTGACGACTGGTTAGTTATAGGGTGGTTTAACTTGTGAAGCAAAGTATGTTAACTCATAGATATATATGTCCATGTGTTAACTGTGTTTTGATTAGAAGTAAAGAAACGGTTCGCATACACCATTTCGCATACACCATTGATGGTAAAGTCGATCATGTTATGAGACTTTAGTTACAGACTTGATTAATTTAATTTCAGGCCCTTTGCCGTTTAACCCCAAGTTAGTGGGATGGTGCAAGTGGCGCTAAGAGAGACCACGCTGTTCTGAACGAGGAATATCGTTCGTTCGGTTAATGGGAAAACTTGCTCAAAACAAATGTTTGCTCAGAACACTAAGTAAAAACGGGGCTTTAAACTTGTAATTGCTCACTTGGCGATCCTCTCGCTGCTTCTAGAGCGAGCCGCTCTCGCCAGTCGATGGAGCGCGAACAGAGCCCCCTCACTGGAGTCCCCCAGCCACGAACAGAGCTCCTGCAGTACCTGCCAAAAAATACAATTGATTAGCCTCGGCCAGGCTTCCACTACATTTTTGCGGGCCGAATTGACCCTTTAAAAAAAACCGTCCATGAAATGTTATGATTATTAGGGTTCCGTACCCAAAGGGTAAAAACCCTATTTCTAAGACTCCACTGTCCGTCTGTCTGTCCGTCTGTCTGTCCATCTGTCTGTCCGTCTGTCTGTCCGTCTGTCTGTCCGTCTGTCTGTCCGTCTGTCTGTCCGTCTGTCTGTCCGTCTGTTTGTCTGTCTGTCTGTCCGTCTGTCTGTCCGTCTGTCTGTCCGTCTGTCTGTCCGTCTGTCTGTCCGTCTGTCTGTCCGTCTGTCTGTCCGTCCGTCTGTCCGTCTGTCTGTCCGTCTGTCTGTCCGTCTGTCTGTCCGTCTGTCTGTCCGTCTGTCTGCCCGTCTGTCTGTCCATCTGTCTGTCCGTCTGTCTGTCCGTCTGTCTGTCCGTCTGTCTGTCCGTCTGTCTGTCCGTCTGTCTGTCCGTCTGTCTGTCCGTCTGTCTGTCACCAGGTTGTCCTCATGAACCGTGATAGCTCTTACTAGACAGTTGAAATTTTGACAGATGATGTATTTCTGTTGCCGCTATAACAACCAATACTAAAAACAGAATAAAATAAAAGACATTTAATATTTAAGGGAGGCTCCCATACAACAAACGTGATTAATTTGCCTTTTTTTACGCAATGGTATGGAACTCTTCGTGCGCGAGTCCGACTCGCACTTAACCGGTTTTTAGAGTGATGTTCAGACTTTTGTCAAGACATTCCACTTTTCCATATGTCAACCCTACTCACGGTAAAATGTCGTCGCAGTAACAGCGCCGGCAGCAAGTCAGCGAGCGCGGCGTGCAACGCGCGGCAGCCGCAGCGCGTCGCCGTCATAGCTAGCGGCGCCGTCTGACCCACCAGCCACTCGTCGCTTAGAGACCATCCTGTGTCCTCGGCGTCCGAAGTGCCGGATTCTTCAACTAACAGATGGTCATTTAGAACACGTTTGTGTAAATATGTACAGCAAAGGGACCCCTTTTGTTTGTTTGACATAAAGTTTTAAGTCATATTGTATTGTTTGTCATATTATCATTAGTCCTAAAACTGAAACCGTTAACTCTTCAGGATTTTCGTAAGGTTATCCTATAGATAGGTTAGGTTAGGTTTGGTTTATGGGAATCCTGAAAAGTTACGCGTTTCTGAACTAAACAAATTATGACTAACGAAAATGCGGACAAACAATACATTATGACTTAAAACTTTTTGGGAAACAATAGAGATTATAGCAAAAGATTCAAATAAAGATGCGTCCAAATCTAGCAAATGAGCCTAGAGTGCGCACGCATGTTGTTTCAAATTCAACCGATTGATCAAATGACGTAAATGTACCGCAAACCCTACGCAAACCGCATGCGATTATCTGTGACTGACATTCGTAGAAGTAATTAAAAAAAATATATATCAAAACACTCACCACAAAGCGCATCCTTCACGCCATTAATAAAATCCAGTGTCTCCATCAAACTAGGTCTACTAAGCCCCTCCTTATTCCTCACAGTAGACCCAGCAGATCTCGGTCTTCTCCTCAACTCCTTAATATTCTCCACCGGCTCTGAATACACCAGGTTCTTCAGGGTGTGGTATTTGCGCCGCATAGTTTTGGTGTCTGATTGGTTGGTGATGGAGATTTCTGGGAAGCCGTAGGCGGTTGCTGGTCGGTTTCGACGGGATCTTCGCCGTGATTTTGGAAGGGTGTCTATAAATAAAATTAATAAATAATAAAGAGAACAGCATCTTGTCAAACATTATAGGTGCAGATTAGAATTGGTACGATGTAAGTAATTAAAAGTGATAGAAAGACGAATAATTCACTCTTGCTAACACACACAGCTTGCTTTACACGATAGGTGTGCTATTTCAATAAAATGTTGAACGTAGTTATGTAGATTACAATCTATTAATGAAGTACCGTAAAACGGGGTGAGTAGGTTTCGCGGGGAGCTATGGGTTATGAATGGGGAGAGAAGGTTTGAGAGGGGGGTGAGGTGTGTTTTTAAGGCTACTGCTACAAAAATAATGTATTCCAATTTAAAATGGGGCTATAGTAATACGCATAATAAAAAAAAATCAATCCAACAATCTTCCAAAATCACCTTTGTATGAAAAACCCTCTCACCCCAAATACGAGGCACTACGGGGTGAGGTGGGTTTTCCTCTTTATCGTCAAAGTTATGAAATGGAACTACCCAAAATAAAATACAAACTAAAATACAAACGTCCGAACCACTTATTATATACACCATTCAGTTTTTACATGTAAAAATAAAATTATATCGAGGTTTGAAAGTCAAATTTCACCCAACTCACCCCATTTTACGGTACAAGTATATTAGGATAGTTCTTATCCCGAAATTCACCCCCAAAAGGGCAGGCCCAGATTTAGAGAGGGCCCCTATGGACACTTTGTATGGCACTTAGAATTTAAAGGGGGCCCAATTCTCCAACTCAAAACCATTGCTAAGTTGCCTGGGCCCCTAGGCCCGGGCCTTGTGGGCCTAGGGGGAAATCTGGCCCTGCAAAAGCGTTGTGATTGAAAGGGGTCTCTATTGGTTCCCAAAAAGTTATAAGTCATAATCTATTGTTTGTCCGCATTTTTGTTAGTCATAATTTGTTTTTCACAGAAACGCGTAAATTTTCGAGATTGCCATAAAACAAACCTAACCTAACCTAACCTATCTATTGGATAACTTTTACGATTATCCTGAAAAGTTTACGGTTTCAGTTTTAGGACTAATGATAATATGACAAACAATACATTATGACTTAAGACTTTATGGGAAACAAAGGGACCCCGATTGAAAGGGAGTACGCGAGTAGATACTGAGGAATTGTGGGGCACAGTTTAACGCGAAAATCGTGGGCAAGAGGCTAATATCACGTAATTATAGTAACGGTACCTATAAATAGTGTGCGCATGTAATACAGTATATTACATACCTATGGAAGACAGATCCTGGACGGAAGTGGAGGGGATGACGTCAGGCTTGGTATTATTCCTCCAATAGTTGCCTTTCTTCACGCTGGCCAGGATTTCATCAGAGCTGCCGTGCCGGCTCATATGCTGGTTTGTGCTGCAAATAAGATAAGATTATATTGAAAAAAAGTTTGGGGAATCGTTAAACTATGCCATAGAATATGACCGTTGTCGACAAATAAATGATTTTACTTTTTCGGTTGTTAATAAATATATATGAAGACCTGTCTGGCCTAGTGGGTAGATGACCCTGCCTGCGAAGCCGATGGTCCTGGGTTCGAATCCAGGCAAGCGCATTTATTTGTGTGATAACACAGATATTTGTTCCTGAGTCATGGTTGTAATCTATGTATACAGGATGTTTGGTACATCGTTTGCCAAATTAAAACGGCAGATAGGTTGAGTCATTTGCTATCTACTCATGCCTGGAAAAAAAATGGCCATGGTTTTTTTTTACTACTGCGCAAGTAAAAATTTGAAATTTACGAAAAACTGGCATAGAGCTGAAACAAAAACGTGCGCAAAATTATAAATTTCTAGGCCTGGGAAGATAGCAAATGACTCAACCTATCTGCCGTTTTAATTTGGCAAACGATGTACCAAACATCCTGTATAAGTAGGTATGTATTTATCTATAAAAGTATGTATATCGTCGCCTAGCACCCATAGTACAAGCTTTGCTTAGTTTGGGGCTAGGTTGATCTGTGTAAGATGTTCCCTAATATTTATTTATTTTATTTCGTTTATTTATATGACAGTAGATTAGTATCATAACATATATTGTAAGCTCCATCGATAGTAAGTTGTGTTGGCCCATCTTCTTGACATGCTTGCTTGTAACTAAAATACTGCTTATGTAGCGACATCTAGCGTCAATTAGCGGATAGCAATAAGCAATAAGTGTCACGATAAACCAAAAATATATTGCTCAACAATTTACAACTTATATTACAAGCGGAAGGAGTTGAAATTAGAGTTCCGGTTATATTATTATCTTGATATTTTTTCTACAAATTATCACATTATATTAATCAATATTTCAAAATTCCATGGAAATTAGTTAAAAATGCTCGTTTGGTGAAATTGATCCCTATCCCTATCCCAAATACTGCTAGTTTATCAGTACCGCAAAACTACAGACAAACGAAAAGTCTAGTCTGCCGGAGTAAAGTTGCCGTTGACTTTTCGTTTACTGTCTGTAGTTTAGCGGTACGCGGTACTGATAATCTAGCAGTATTTGGGTTATAAGGGATAGGATGCCTATTTATTATTAGTATGTGATAGTACAGTATTTACTAGAGTATGCCTTCAGATGATCAGTTTTATTAATAAGAGACATAAAACTTCCACTAATGCCTAAATAATGCCTTGAGTTGAGTGTTAATCAAATAGCGAGACTCAAAACAAAAAGTAACCCTAAACAAAATAATCCATTACAAAAATACATCTTATCTAAAACTTTTCTTTCGACTAAACAAACACTTTTCCACCACGTTTCATCCAAAAAACGCTACAAAACACTTTCGCTTCAAAAAAGATTACACGCCATCTCATAAGTTCGTCGGTAAAAACAAGATGGATCGTCGACGGGGGAGCAGCTATCAAAGCAAAATGGTCCTTATAAACATGTCCTAGTGAAATGTACCTATTCATGATTTTTGCAAGGCCCCGTTGTGTATTTCAACAGCGAAATAGATGTGTCCCATTTTTGAGCTGCTGCAAAATTTGTAACGGCTTAAAGGATGACTCAGGCTAGACCGGGCCGGGCCCGAGCCGAGGCGTCCTACGTGTCATTTTCTATAACGGCTGATCGGTGAGGTGCTTTCCATAGAAAACGAAGCTCGGCAGCTCCGGCCCGGCCCCAGCCCGGTCTAGCGTGAGTCATCCTTAAGACGAAAGTGGAGGTCCCGCGCGAAATCGCCTTTTCATACAAACGTAGACCTCATTTTCCTCTCTGGATATTAATATTATTTAAAATATTTTGACACGATTAGTTGTATACTAACCACAGCTATGCCCCTGCGTTTGATTTTTTTCGAAATTTTAATTACTTAATATAAAAGTTAGGAGCATTTAAAAATTTGTATTTAATCTGTTTTTCGCTCCTAATTTTTACAACGATCAAAACATCGAAAAAAGTCAAAGGTTGGGGCATAGCTATGGCAGGGATGCGAAACTCCTGACTTCGGGCAAACTCGGCTCCGTTCGGCTCAACATTGCTCCGAGCAATTATTAGGGTTGACACAACTTACGTCCCTTTGCGTGCACGACCACAAATAAGATAATGGCTGGAATTTTGACAACCCTAAATAGCCGAAATGGATAGTGCCATATATTAGAAAGGGACAACATGATTCGACCCTGAACCGCTGTCAAACTTCGGTTTTGTAGGAAGTGTCCTTTCTGTACGGTAGTACTATTATTTATTCTGTGTGGCTATTAGTCCTGTAGCGCTGGCTATATTTTGAGCCCTAACTTAAAGTAATATTAAAGTAAATTATTTTTTCGCTTACGAATAGTGTTTTAAGATGTTAATCTTACATTTTGTTTTGTGTCACAGATATTATTTGCTTCTTAAGTAATTTAACAATTTGTGGTAATTATTTTTATTTTGAATTATTTTGAAGAAAAGAATATTCTAGAGAAAACATGTAACTGTATCGCATTTAGGATAGTTTTTTTAATGTGAAAACATAGTTTGTGTCAATTACGTCCATTGCAATCGGATACTATGCCATACTATACAAAATTACTCAAAAAATAATTAAAGTAAAAAAAAATTGCTGACATCGCATTTAGTCGTGTCAAAATGTACATTACATGTTTTTGTGTCTTATTAAGGCATAGCTTCATAAGATTTTTGATAATTTTGTTCTAACAGGCTATTACCATAACAAAAGAATATTAAAGTTACTAGAGTTCACATCTTATTAATTTAAAAGGCGGGATAAATAAGAAATATGAATTTGTGTCAGTTTCATCCATTGCATAAACAAATAATACAAAAATAATGTTTGCGTTCATACGACGCTAGCGGGTGGCTCTAAACGGGCAACGCGGGCCGTGCAGGGAGGGGGGCGGGCGCGGCGGGCGCGGCGCGACCTTGGCGTGGCGGCGGGTAAGGGCCTCTCTCTAAAAACCACACGTTGCGTACGCAGCGCATGTTTACTTCGCCTGTGCGCCAAATTAATATTACTTCTTGAACTTAATTTATATTAATATTTTTATTTCTATATCTAATATCTAATCAAGTCTAACTTCAATATGTCTTAATTATATGGACTAATAAATTTTAATATAAACATGTATAATTTTTTTTTCCTTATAAATAGCATAAACCAGTCTTTCCATACTTAACGTAAATTATGCACATTATTTTTTTAATGTATTTTTTTTGTTCTTAGCATTTTTTTATAATAGGTATTATTAATTTCACGTATTGAGGTTATTTAATGCCTGTTTATTCTGATGTTTTGAATACATTTACCTTAAATAATAATTACCAACACTTTTGATAGTTCAAGCTTCTTGGATAATAATTTACCTTTGGGTTCAATTGGCGTAAAGGACGTTTTGGCGAAAATGAGTTATATCCACTACCGTAGGCTCAAAGGGCTTAACTGACAAAACGCAATTATTCAGGAGAGCCAACAAACAGTTTTGTTTTGAGAAACGAAATCAGACCTTTTTTGTTTGCTTGAATTAACTGATGCCTGTATGCGGCTTATTCCTAACTTTTTGAGGTCTTTTAAACTGATTTCTTGAACTTATAATACAATGCTAATTTACGAAAATAGCATGTTTGTTTATCTTAATAGAAAAAGGGCGTAATGTACTAAAAATTAAATTGTTTTAGTACCATTTGGCGTAAATCCAACAATTTTGTTGCAATATTGACAACTTGCATTTAGGGAACACTATACTTCTAAGTACTATAATTTACATTTTTTTCCGAAAAATTATAGAGATGTATTCACTGTTAAGTTTTCCCCATTTTTGTTATTTTGGATACTTAAACGTCGAAAAGGTCGTTTTCTTAGCCACAAAAACAATGGTTTTTTTTTCATTTGTTTATATTATTTCATGGGCGAGGGGCCTCTCGCGCATGAGAGGAGGCCTGTGCTCAGCAGTGGGACGTATATAGGCCGAAATGATGATGATGATGATGATATTATTTCAACAGAATCACTGCTGTCCCACCATTTATGTATATTGATATACTTACAACAATTTGTAACAAATTAATTTTACTATAGAAAGTATTACGCGTTATTTCTGTTTGTAATGTTAATTGGATTATAAATTTTACTTTTACATACTAAAATATTATTAGGTACAATAGTAGTTTTGAAATTTCGTATGTCTATTCAGTAAAACTTAATGAATATGATCGCATATTTATGACATTACATTAGAGTAGAAAAAGGCATACGGCCAGGCTTACGTACGTCTATGGATTTAAAAGCAAACGTTATACCTAGACAGTAACTTTCATAAGGTTAATCCTGTAAATTAGGGTTTAAACAAAAAAGTATTAATATTATAATCAATATTACCAATAACCCAGTCACAAACAAAACTAATAGTATCAGCCATAATTATACCCACTAGTTCAGTTTAAATTATCAAAATTTAGTAACCCTATAAATAAAGCAATGAGCATATGAGCAGGTAATGCAAGCTCGGAGTAAATATCTATGGAGCGGCCATTAACAGGCGTTCCCCTCTGCAAAAAGTCCGCGGCCGCCGGTCAAGGAGGTTATATAAAACTAGTTGCCACACGTCATACGCCATTCAGCAAACGTCAGTCTAAGCGGAATGATAGGAGCCGAAAATGTCGAATTGCAGCGTTTTCTCGTTCAAAATGAGATCGAAAACGTCTAGTCTACAAAAAGAACACGTTTCTTATCATATGTAGGTACTATTACATCTAAATATTATCAAATAGTGCATTAACTTTGCAAATAACTAAAAAACATTGTCAATCTGACAGTGATACCAGTGATATGGTATTAGATCTAATATAGGGTAATTCTAAAGAAGACTTCCTAAATATTATTTAGGTACGAGTAGAATTTCTAATAGGAAATATTATGCGAAACTCTGCGTAGGGGGCGCGACTACCACAAGCCATCACAATCTGGGGGTCCGCCGCGGAACAAGAAATATTAAATTTCGTTATCTAACCTCTCTATCACTA
This sequence comes from Cydia splendana, assembly GCF_910591565.1. Classification (NCBI taxonomy): domain Eukaryota; kingdom Metazoa; phylum Arthropoda; class Insecta; order Lepidoptera; family Tortricidae; genus Cydia; species Cydia splendana. The sequence continues at coordinate 19,407,820 of NC_085972.1, read as the reverse complement.
TTGCATATTTGAACGATAAAGAGAAAAGAGAAAATTTACTAGCTAGCTTAGTGCTACACTCTGGCGGCAGAACATTGCAGTAATACGCCCTATTTGCGTTGCTTTTTGTTATATAATTTATGTAACACATTATTTTTATATAACACCTTAGTTTCATATCAACCTAATCTATTTAATCAAATAAATAGATCCATAAGAATAAAGAAAAGGGGGACGGGGGATCAAAAAGTAGTCGAAAACATCTCGCGTGATTTGTGCACAACCCCTAAATAACGTAAAATTACCGATAGACTATTTTTTTGAAAATTATTTTTTCCTTTAGTTTCTACATATAGTTGGTCAAGCAGATCTTGTCAGTAGAAAAAGGCGGCAAATTTGAAAAATGTAGGCGGGAAGGGATATCGTCCCATAGAAAATTTGAATTTCGCGCCTTTTTTACTGACAAGATTTGCTTGACCAGCTATATATTTTTATTTAACATGTCAAATATTTTATTAATTTAAGGTATTTACGGCTGTCACTTTCCATAAATAGGCACTTTTAATTTATTACTCTGGTATCACCGTACCAATATTAGTAATGGGACACCATTAAAACCAATATCGGTAAAATCGATATAAACATAATGAATAATATACAGATGGTCATGATGCCTAGCGAACACCAGCCATATCGTACAAACCTCAAGGAGTGATATTCCTAGGCAGATTATGATCTGCCTAGTGACCACCAGCCATATCGTGCTAACTTCAAGGTGTGATATTCCTAAGCAGATCATGAAACGCCGGCATGTCATGTTCTGACTAGTGATCACCCGCCATACCGTGCAAACCTCAACATTTAGGCATATCGAATAAGTAGGATGTCCTACATTTTAGCAAATGATAACCATTGAAATGGCTTGACAGCCTACTTATAGTACGTGTTTGGGTAGCGTATGATTTTAGTACCTACGCATTCTGCTCCAAGTGCCACATAGAATGCAGCACTAGCAGTGGCAAAAAATGCAAAAGGCAGATTATTAAATGGCAGAGTTTCATGATATGCCTAGGAATATCTCGATATGCCCGATTTTACGATCTACCGCCGATATATATACTAATTATCCCCTACTCAATATCCCTTAAATGACATCCTATGGCCGCGTTCCATCTCTGTCATCAGATCTGCATGCTCGATAGTATATTGCATTGCTTTCAGAAGTAAACCAACATGTAAAATATTAACTAATGAACTGATAATGAAAAATCATTCTATATCAGCTTGCACGATTCGCCCTAAACAAATTGACAAACTATTAGAACAACATCTAAAAACAATACAAAAATTGAAAGTTAGTAAAATGCTGCTATAAAGACTTGATATTGTAATATTATTATAGTTGATAAAAGCAGAAATTAAAATTCATTGTCAATAAAATATCGACAATATTATCGGCGCGTCCCTCGCACTATCTAGGTTTACTTAGAACTGACGTCATCTCGTTCACGGACAGGGTTGTCTGTGTTTGTTCTTGTACTTGTGTGAATATAGTTTTTGCTAGTGTTTGATAATTTTGTCGTGTGCGTGTGTAGCGACGCATGCTAAAAATGCATTAGTGTTAACATTATTTGTGTGCGTTACCTCGTCCCCCGCGCCAAAAACGACAGAATTTTTCAGATAGAAATTAGTGCGCGTCTCTACTCCATAGATATTTACTCCGAGAATGCAAGTACCTACTTAATGAAAAAATTGACAAGGTCATCCCTCTTAAACACAAAAAAGGAACAATTATAAACCCGAAATTATACATAGTATGGAACCGTATCTCTTACATTGAATTATCTAACACTCGTATAAATATCCATTAGTTGTGGGCGTAACGTACATTTAGCACTCAAAAAGCTACTTCAAAGAGGCGTAACGTACAAAAAATTACCACATATTTAATACAATTTCCGATGCCAAAGGGCGTATCGCACACAAAGTTGGGAGTTACGCAGTTGAATTCGCAGATCCGGCCAAATGCGTTGGAAAATTGTGTTCAAGCATTGATTTTTCATAGGGCTTAACGGACATTTTTTTCAAGTTATCGAGATTTTAAATATATTATTCGATAGAGAAAAAAATACTGAGTATAATTGCATTTTCGCAATTTTGTCCCTTACGCCCTTTGAGCCTACGGTAGTCGTTATATACAGTTTCGTTCAGAATTCCAAGCGCTTTCGTTCTGTATTTTGAAAATTTCGATATCTCTTAAAAAGTTGCCTTTACGACCCAATTTTTGCACTATGAGCTTGCAACAACAGCTTATCACAAGGGGCGTAAATGACCAGGTATAAATTAGAAATTCATAGATATTATCGTAAAGGTTACCGCTAAATATAAATATTGTTGTAAATGACTTACATGTCTTTTGTCGTCCGAGTACGGCAACGCAAAAGGAGGGTTATGATTTTGACTGGTATGTATGTGGGTATGTATGTATGTTCATCTGTTCGCTCATAACTTCTTAAGTACTCATTATAATTTGATAAACGATATGTCATTCGAATCGTCTTAATCGTCCGCTGGTTATAGGCATGAACACTGCGCCCTCTAGAGGTCATAAAGTCACGAACCAAAAAAATAAAAATAAGTAATGATGACGTGTTGTATATCGTTTGAAAGAGCTCAATTAGCACATTTCAAATATATAAATATTGTTAGCATTTGCTTTCAAAGCATTTACGCTAAAAGTTTTTTCGGCAGTTATCTTTGTTCATGGGCGTAAAGGTCTAGAATGCCTAATAAATAAATAGTTTTATGGGTCCTTTATTACTAAAATGTAATGTTTGCTCTTCAAATTAAAAACCTCAGCTCGGTGTTTTTCAACAACTATCATCGTTTTACTCGCAGTGGAATTTCTTATATTCTATTATATCGTTGTTTATCGACTAAGTGCTAGTTGCACCAACCACATTTGACAGACTGATCAACATCAGCCGGCGCGCCCCGGCGCTTTATTATGAAACTTTCCATACATAAAAATTTAGCGAACTCTTTAACGATACGAACAGTTTGGTGCAACCGACCCTAAGCCAATCTGTGTAGCGAATGTCCTATAAAATCATTCATTCATTCAATTGTTTCATAATCGTTCTAACAGAAAATATTTTTAAACGTTTGAAATTATAAATTATTGCAGCTAAAGGTAACGGGGTCTAAATAACACAGAAATTACTACTTAAATAGGAATTTTCAAACCGTATTTTAAAATAAGACCACTTGAAATAGTGAACCAATTATTACTTATTATAACATACTGTATAGAATTATAGTCTTTTGTTAATTAAGTAAACGTCCAAATGCTTGATAATAATACGCTCATTCTAATCATCGCTAGGCGATCTATTACTTCCCTTGTTATGATTAAAAGCTGTTATGTTATGATTGTTATAAGGCAGTGCGACATTTACTTTACCTTCATTCCCGAATATTAGGTACTTTTTGAGCATGTAATTATTTTGTATTATTTGTGTTTTCTTCTTTATTTAATTTAGGTCTTAAGTTAGGGTTTTACAATGTGAGTATAAAAGTACAATATAAAAACACTTACAAATCATTACAAAAAATATATAAACACATTATCAAAACCTAACCTAGGGTGCCGCCGGCAGCGGGGCAGGGCCCAAGCTGCCGTTAGTCAGGGCCGCAGAGTGAGGAACTGACGTACTATACGCGCCGTGTCCAAAATTACTGCCTTCTGCATCTGACCCTTGATCCAACCACCCAGCGAGAGTCTCTCTAGGTGTTGGTCGAGACTCTTCGCTATGAGGCCATTCACCAACACGACATCGTAGAATCAACATCCCACACGGCGGTTATCTCATGAGCTAAGTTGAGGTACTTACTGGACATGTCCTTCTCGGCCTTCACGAGATTCTCATCATGGGAGATGGTGACGTCGACGAGCACGGCCCGGCGCTGCGATCGATCTATCAGCACGATTTCAGGCTTATTGGCTACAATAGTTCTGTCAGTGATGATAGATCGATCCCAATAGAGCGTGGTACGGCCATTTTCGAGAACTGGCGCAGCTGAGAACTTCGCGGTCCACAAGGCCGTATGGCCAAGGCAAGCTGCTGGTGAATAATTCTGGCTACGAGATTATGTCTGTGCAAGTACTCGCCGTTAGCAAGATGAAAACAACCGGAAATAATATGCCTGTGTTTTCTTTATTATTACTATATTATCAAAAAAAAATGAATTATAGCTCTAATCGGGATATACCTGGCATAATCAACTACCGTTTGATACATTTTTAAGCTTCGTAACAGTAAATTATGCTGAGAAGAGTTAACATATTGTGTACCGTGACTGGTATCGAATGTGGTATAAAATAGTCTGATAACGTAACTTACGACCCCCTAATAAACAAGATTCACTAAATTATCAATAATTTCATGGGCGTAAAGAGGCGAAAACAGGTTAAAGAGACTAACATTTTGAGTACTTTTCCAATACACATCAAAAACATTGCTCGATAAACAACAAAAATATATTATAAACATTTAAAAAAAAATCAGTATTTCGCGTCTCCTGAAAAGTAGCATTTTGTCCTTTACGCCAATTGAACCAAAAGGTATCGTATAATCGTAATAATATATATTACTAAAATTAATAAAATCAGTCTTTGTATTGTGTATCAACAAGGTACATATTATAGTTGCACATGTAAGTGCAAATATTTTCATTGCATTCAATTCATTCTATGTTGTGGGGGGCGTAGCTAACGATAATCGCAAGCCAACATTTTTTCTCATGATTATACTAACCCGGTGGAGGCCGTATCACCAAAATAATTAAAACAATTATTCTGCTCCTCAAACGAACATATATTTTTTTCAATAACTTTTTTTAATTTATGAAGTCTTGTACCTATTCAATGTACACCATCATCATTGTAATTGACGTTGCTTGCCACGCTTTATACATCACAAAATTAGCAATACATTGCATCTTAAAATAATCTTAAAAAGTGTACTAAATATCGAATATAAGTTATTTTTAAAAGTCGCTGATGTGACATTCTCATTCAAAAGGTAGGGACCACTTTGTCGTTTAATTGTATCTTTATACAAATAGCCTGTCAGAGAGTCCTTATGGCAAGGATAAAGTGCTAAATTTTGATTGCGAACGTCACGAATGTTGGTCAGTATGAGGAGCCTACATTTTATTTTTTAATATACTTACAACATACTTACTCCCACACTATGAAAAGATTTAATGTAATTATGCCTCCGAATGAAATAAATACACTGTAATGGCTCCTCTATACGATGGGCCAACGCCGGCCACTCCAAGGGACGCATTTATGCGTTAGAGGGAGCAAGTGATATTGCTATCTCATTCTACCGCATGGTTGCGTCCCTTGGAGTGGCCGGCGTTGGCCCATCGTGTAAAGGGGCCATAATGTTCATCTAACAAGCACCTTACCCGCGTAGGTAGCCCTCCCCGCGTACGCCGTTCATGCAAAGTTTTATTTAGCCAAATAGTAAAAAACCGTTGTTGAAAATGACCCAAATTATGAATGTTGTCTTGATGTGGCATTATAATAATGTAGACGTAAACTTAATAACATGAATTTTTTTTTGTGACAGATACATGATGTTTATAAGAAAAAAAAATATTAAAAATAAAAGCGGTGGATGAATTTGACACACATTTGATGGAATAACATATTATAATATCCTGTGAAGTACAACACTTCACTTACCGACTATAATTTTATTTTAGGCATTTTAGGGTCACTATTAGGTATTTATTAAATGTCATTATACCCGTGGATAATAATGACACAAAATGCGTGTGTACGTCGGAAGCCACTTTGCTTTTACAGGGAAACAAAGAATTTCATCTCGAATATTTTTTTTACCAAATGCTGTTTAAAAAAAGAAATACCTAAATTTCTACCTAAGCAAATACCTAGGGTGACACAAATTATTATTATTAGGTTTGGTATGTGGTCTGGAAACTATATGTAAAAAATAAGCAACATTAATAATCTTATAACTTCAAAAGTTATTGCTACCGGACTATATGGTAAATATACTATACATAAAGTTGTAAAAATATTTTCCATAATGTTAATATCCAGAGAGGAAAATTTTGTATGGAAAACCGGTTTCGAGGCGGTCGTCCCTTCGTCTTAAATGCCTTTTATATTCTGTGAAGGCACTTTGGTTAATACTTAAGGCTTTGTATGCTTGTTGAGAGCTTAGTCGGACGTGTAAGGGTATTTAGTTTCGTAGTAGTTTTCAAGTAAGGCAATTGGGGCGAACAGTGAATTACACGCTCGAGCAGGCGTGGCTCACTCCGCTATTTCGTCGCTTTGCTACAGGTAGCTAAAAGTACATCCGTTCCGCCCCAATTTTGGGGAAAGCCATAAACCGCGCGTGGCGCTGTCGCCACCTAGCGGCCATATCTGTGCTGATCGTAACAGACGCGTTTTGTTAGAGAGTGAGTCTTCTGTACCTAGTACTTGCTAGTAGGTACTATTATTTATTCTGTGGCTCGAGTAAAAAAATATGGGAAAATGGCATTGTAGAAATTTATGAGTACGAGACTTAGACGCATATATATATTCTACCCCAAATGGTGGGAAAATGCCGATGACAGGGTTGAGTGGAGAAAACGAGGAGAGGCCTTTGCCCAGCAGTGGGACACCAAAGTAGGCTACTAATAAAAAAAATGAGTAAGTAAATTTAAGACAGTGTTGGCAATTTCATGTACAACGACGTAAAATAGCTATTTTTGCTCTTTTAAATACTTCGTGTCACAAGAGAGCAAAATTGCTTCTATTCTTGACTCAAGGTTTTTTGGTTTTTGTCTTAGCACGACGCGTGAAACATCTCGATCTCTTGTGGCACATACAACTTCTCATCTCGATTTGTTGATGTTGATCTGCAAAATATTCTAAAAACCCCGAATTTCCTAAAACATTACAATCTTGAAGTCCGTATTTACTTTCGCCGCGACAATTCCCGAGTTTGAAAGCACATTAGGGTCGAACTTCGCCCTTTGCTTAATAAAAATGAATCGTAAGGCTTGTGTACTAACAGCGACAATTAACTAACCAATGGTGGACCTTATCCCTCTGCAATAAAGCCTAAGAATAGTTAGTGAACAGTGTGGACGATGGTAGCGAACTTTTCTTATGAACTCATTGATATTCGACCCGCATCACGGGGCGTTGAAACTGCTAGTATTTATCGATAGGCCTTCCCTATCCCTTAGGAAGCGAATTTAAAAAAACAATATCGCTTGTAGGGAGCATGCATGAACTATAGGGGGCAGCAGAGGAGCCGTCAGATTTTTGGCGCGACGCGTAAATGTGAAGTTTATGCTTCCGATGTAGCCCACAAGATGGCAGAACCCACTATGCACAAGAAAACGTAGAACGGTAGATGGCAGCACTTGCTTTGGCAAGTACATGTTTATGTTTCCAATTGAGGCCACAAGAAGGCAGACCCTCCAACGCGGGTCAATTAAGAGGTAAGCATTGGCACATAATTCATGTAAAAATTTATATATGTAAGTAAGGTGTATTTCAGATAATTTCTAAAATCATTCAGTATTCCATCATAAAAAGAGTCCCTTTTCGACATTATTCGACGGTTTTCAACAATCGGAATTACCCGAATACACCTTACCCATTTTCCTTCCGACGGAAGGGTAGCATCCCTTACCGCATAGTTTTTTCTCCAAAACGACGTCCATTTTGTTACGATTTTCGGTAAAAAATACAGCGCTACCTACCTTATAGTCTAATGTGAAGCTTCGCGATGTAAGGGTGGTATTCCACCTGCCCAATATCTTGGTCCTATATCATTACGTCTCACTCTCTCATTAAGCAAAATGTGAGACAAAATACACATTGGACAAAGAAATTGCATATTAGGTGTAGGGATGTTGCGGATATTCGCATCCGCATGATTTTCAACATCCGCATCTGCATCCGCATCCGCATGAATTCGATGCGGAGCATCCGCATAATGCGGATGTCGACCAAGTCGGTAACAGGAACGTATTAGCGGCGGCGCCGGCGGCGTAAGTGCTAGGTAATTTCGTCATTATATATAACGAAATCATCTAGATCCCGAAAAGTCGGCCAAGTTACTGTTTATTGAATAAAACGCACCTATATTCTTGCTCAAATACTAAACGTTTCGTTTTTTAAAAATAAAAATAGCTAAAAATGTAATATTTGACGTTTTTTAAGTACCAAATCTTGACATCCGCATCCGCATCCGCGTATGTGAGACTTTAAATATCCGCATCCGCATCCGCGGATGTCAAAAAATCTGCATCCGCAACATCCCTAATTAGGTGTTATTACAACCACCGTAACCGTACATCGCTCCCGTAAAAAACGAAACATAAATGTAGGTATAGTTGGTCAAGCAGATCTTGTCAGTAGAAAAAGGCGGCAATATAAAAATGTAGGCGCGTAGGGATATCGTCCCGTAGAAAATTTGAATTTCGCGCCTTTTTTTACTGACAAGATTTGCTTGACCAGCTATATTAAGATTTACTAATCTTCCAAAGTCCCCCATAGATGGCGCGACGAGCGAGATAGTTGTCGCTATCGATACGTTCCCGTAGCCAGTATATAACATTCACTCATAAGCGTTGAATGGTAGATCTTTATAAATAAGTAGTAATACAGTAAAATTATACATTTTGCGTTTGCGTCAAATCCGGTAGTTCTGATTTTTAGCAGGCTTGTTTATGATGTTGGCCCAATGAATAATCCAAGTTTGTGACCTCGAGCGCCGGACGCAACTTTGTCAAAAATCTAATAAACCGCAATTTTTTTTAGATTTGGGCGATTACAACCCTGAAGTACTAGTTTTTGATAGTAACTTCCTAGGGCGCTTTTAAAGTAGACTAAATTTGCTACAATAAGACACTAGAATTGTCTCTGTACATCTAATATTTTCCGAGATAAAGCCTTTCAAAATTTTATAATTTTACGTCAGTTCTTAGCTATAATATAAGGGTTAGGTTGGTAATTTATATGGAATTCATCACCGGCACCTTCTACAAAATATTTATTTTCCATAAAAAAATGTAAGTATGAGTGCCTATTTTGTTAAAATATTTTTTTTTAGTAAAATAAATATTTTGTAGAACGTAACGGTGATCAATTCCATATAAATTACCTGCGTAACCCTTATATTACCCCTAAGAACTGATGTAAAATTATAAAATTTTGAAAGGCTTTATCTCGGAAAATATTAGATGTACAGAGACAATTCTAGTGTCTTATTGTAGCAAATTTAGTCTACTTTAAAAACGCCCTAGGAAGTTACTATCAAAAACTAGTACTTTAGGGTTATAATCGCTCAAATCTAAAAAAAAATGCGGTTTATTCGATTTATGACATTTCAGGTTTTAAGTCAACGAGAAAGTAGGTATACTATAAATTTTATTTCCCTTGAGTGTCGAAACATACGTTTTTGCGGCATAATCGGCCATATCTTTTTTTCGCATTAACTTAGAAGTTTGATTTTTTTCACAGCTTAAAGAGGCTGTAGACCTGAGTATATGGTTTAAATTTCACCTCGATACCTCCACGCGTTTTCGAGATAAAGGGTCTTAAGAGACAGACTTATTACTTACTTATTTAGAGGTATATTCCCGAAATGAGGGTTCACATACATCCACTGTAATTGGTTTCATGGTGGTATCAGATGGGTTCATTTAGGGGCCCGATGGTCACCTTTAAGCGCTTTGCCAAGCAAACTTAAGTAGGTACAGTGCGACAAAAATAGTAGAAAATAAATGAGGCCACTTTCTACGTACCTGTCACATTTTTGAAGTAAAATGCTTATTTAAACATGGCAACAATTTAGTATGGAACATTTTTTATTAAATTTTATTTAATTTCTACTATTTAATGTCACAATATACTTAAAATGCCCTATATTTTTTTAAAGCAAAGACTCTAATTTTAATAATTGTACATTTTTTAATTCTTTATAAAATGTAGCATTTGAAATGACAAAATGGGCCCGATTCGGATTTTGAAATAGACATCTATTAGATATCTTTTACACATCACCAAGATACGATAATGATATGTTTAAGATCTAACCTGTCAAATTTGACATTTGCGCGATTCTGGAGATACCCTTGAACGATTTCCACAGGATATGACTTAGAGATCCAATTCACATCTAATAGATATCTTACTCTATCTAACGTAAAAGTGAAATTGGTTGCCCGAATTGCGCTGCAAAAGAGAACTAGTTGATATCTAAACTATAACGTATCTAGAATGGATCTAGTACGTGTCGTCTCTTGTGAATATCTTGAAGTTCGAATACGGCAGAATGTTTACAAAACTCCAGCACAACCTTGTAGTCCAAATAGTCCAATGTGAAGCTTCACGATGTTAGGGTGGTAGGCCACCTGTGCAATACCTTTGTCCAATGTGTATTTTGTCTCACATTTTGCCTAACGAGAGAGTGAGACGCGATCACATTGGACCAATATATTGGACAGATGGAATACCCTATAGATCGTTTTTTAGCATTAGAAAAAAGGTAAGCGATCTTGACATGTCTTTTAATTGAAAAACGCTTTTTAAAAATCAGTAACTATTACTTATGAAAGCAGAAGAATATAAATGATCGTATTAGATTCATAATTGTTACATATTTGCCGTGACATATTTATATAACGTGTTTTTCAATTAAAAGACACATCAAGATTGTTTACCTTATTTCTAATGCTAAAAAAAAAGAACTATAAGATCCTACCATATTTCGCTCCCTTGGAAAACGACACATATTAAAGGGGCCCACTGATTAACAGTCCGCCGGACGGTATCGGCCTGTCAGTTGTTCGGAACTGTCAAAATTTTGTTCTAACTGACAGGCCGATACCGTCCGGCGGACTGTTAATCAGTGGGCTTCTAAGATTCCCTAATCTTCCAAAGTCTCACATAGATGGCGCAGCGTGCGAGATAGATCGCGCTATCGAAGTGTTGTCCTAACCTCTATATAACATTCACTCGCAATTTTCCAAACATTATTAAATGTTCTGTTGTAAAAAAAATATTACAATTTTTGCAATCGACGTGAGAGCTTGCTTTCAGCGACTCTTTACGTCGTTGTTACGTAAATGTGTAAGAAAAAAAACCGGACAAGTGCGAGTCGGACTCGCCCACCGAGGGTTCCGTACTTTTTAGTATTTGTTGTTATAGCGGCAACAGAAATACATCATCTGAGAAAATTTCAACTGTCTGTCTATCACGGTTCGTGAGATACAGCCTGGTGACAGACGGACGGACGGACGGACAGCGGAGTCTTAGTAATAGGGTCCCGTTTTACCCTTTGGGTACGGAACCCTAATAGTTTGGAAATAGATAAACACGACGTACAGTTACGTACAGTAATAATATGTTACACAACGAAGGCCGCAAAAATATCTGACATATAATGATTACACTGTAATCTCAGTGCTCGAAATCTTTCCTACCACTCGGCTTATATTTTTATAATGGTAGGGGAGCCCAAGAGGGGATTTTTATGTTTACTCGAGCGCGTCAGATTAAGATATGAATGATATTTTACTACCCCGTGTAGTCTACCTTTACCCCTTTTAGCCATCTATGTTGAGCCCTTGGTTGGTGGGGGGTTGGTGGGGGGTTCAACAAATTGTTAAGCAGATTGTGGATTTGGTCATATTAGTCCAAATTAACGCTATAATTGTGCTATTACTAAATCTGATAATTATTTGCACGCATTTCCTTAATCTGACGGTTACAATGTAAAAATTAGGCGTCACACTTGTGTTCGTCAGATTAAGAAAATGCGTACAAATAAGTGTTATATTAAGTTATAGAAAAAATATAGCATTAAAGTGGACAAAACGACCAAACCCAAAATCTGCTTAATGATTTTTTAACCCTCCACCATCAACCACCCGAAATTTAAAAAAAATTGTAGACGCTTTCCGGCTCGCTGGAAAAAACAACTTTATATACCTTTTTTTTCTTCTTATCATCTAATATTTCGATTCCAATAGGTCTGTATGACGCTCGAGTAAATCCCTATTTAGCATCGTGGGCTCCCCTACTATAAAGGTTACCCTCCGTAATTTAAAGTAGAAAAATAAAAAATATGAGTAATTATAAAATTGTAAGAGAACATGTGAAACATACATGTACATACCGGTCAAAATCATAATCATAACCCTTTTGCTATGCCGTAGTAGGGTAAAAGTCAATAACTACATTTCAGTCTTCTGGTTGAATCGTTTATTAGAATAGGGAAAACATCGCCAATTTGTTCTATCAAAATAATTTATTTTCAGATAATTCCAGTAAATACTTAAATAGTTGTTAGAGTCAGTCCATGAAAAGTCTGCAGCGGATTTGATAGCCCATGCAGTGCACGTGTTATTTTAAACGTCAAACTTCTATAAAATTATGACGTATAAATGACATTTGCACTGCGTGGGCTATCAAATCCGCTGCAGACTTTTCTTGGTCCGACTCTAGTATTAACTTACAGGTACTTGACACAGTATTGACACGGAAACCTATGCTAGCGCCATCTGTAAAAACTTCGAACGGCAAGCCCCATTGTTTTGGCCAAATTTAAGATTAATACAAAATGGCCCACATAGATGGCGCGACGAGCGAGATAGATCGCGCTATTGATGTGTTCCCATAGTCAACATATAACGTTGATTGATTATAGACGCATCAATATTATTTTATATAGTTTTAGGAATTTTTGAAACGACGAGAGAACTCGCAAATTCCAGCGAGTTTTCACGTCTAATACGTATTACTGCAATGTTCTGCCGCCAGAGTGCAGCACTAAGCTAGCTAGTAAACCATAGAGTAACTTATACATAATGTGCCTTAAACAGTTTTTTGACAAGTTTTCGCAGACAATAAAATATGACATTGGGGCTGTTCATAAATTACACAAAATCATGCTTCGAATGACCCCGTTTCCTCCTACGACATGCAACCATCATCCGATGTCCGGACCCTCTAGCCGCCCTTACGTCAAACCTTGCCAAGCAAAATGAAATTTTATTTTGTCAACACAAAGTACAAATTAGAATGGAACAGGAGACCTTTTTATAGGTCTCTGGGCGGCTAGAGGTTAAGAATGAAAAATGGAAAGCGTTATGTACAGTCGCCATCAGATATATCGGAGCGGCCAAGGTGTTCACAATATCTGAACACGCGCTCTAACGCCCTGACAATAGAGGCGTGTTCCGATATTTGTGAGCACCTTGGCCGCTCCGATATATCTGATGGCGACTGTACAGTCAGCAGCAGAAGTTGCTAAGCAAGCCAGGAGATCAAAATTATCTTGACGCGAATTTATTGTTAAGAGAATAAGAGCGTCTCAAGGTAAAGATTTTATCTAATTCTTACAGAATCTAATTTTAAACCAAAATATTTTGGGGATCTAAAACGGTTTTCGGGGGCGATAAACTGATTTAGCTAATAGGTCTTATCTCTGGGAAAACGCGCATTTTAAGGGTCCCGACCCTATTACTAAGACTTCGCTGTCCGTCCGTCCGTCTGTCTGTCACCAGGCTGTATCTCACGAACCGTGATAGCTAGACAGTTGAAATTTTCACAGATGATGTATTTCTGTTGCCGCTATAACAGCAAATACTAAAAACAGAATAAAATAAAGATTTAAATGGGGCTCCCATACAACAAACGTGATTTTTGACCAAAGTTCAAAGTGGCGTGGTCAGTAATTGGAAGGGTGACCGTTTTTCTTTTCTTTGCTTTTTTTCCGGTTTTTTTTTGCATTATGGTACGGAACCCTTCGTGCGCGAGTCCGACTCGCACTTAGCCGCTTTTTGAGTTTACATGTTTTCGGTGTCCCAGATTTACTCATTAAACATCACAACGACGTAAAGAACTCGCTGGTATTTGCGAGCGTCGTCTACAAAAATTCTATAGGTATGAGAAATTTTTTTTTAATCACACGTTCCGTTGTGAGTAAATGTCATAAACTACGGGAACACATCGATAGCGCGAGCTATCTCGCACGTTGCGCCATCTATGGGAGACTTTGGGAGATTAGTATGTCTTAATTTTATAGTTCGTTTTTGTTAGCATTTTTTTTTAATCGTATGGCAAGATTCGAGTCGCTTAGAGTATTAGAAAGTAATAAAGAATTAAAGAACTATATCCAATGTCTTGGCCCATAGGGCTGCGTCTTCACTAGGAGCGAGCAAGTCTTCATGGTTACCAATAAACTTTCTCTTAGGGCAGTCGACTGTTATGTGGTGGATAGTCTGCTTTGGAGCTCCGCAGTCACACTCTGGCGAGTCTCACCACCCGCACTTGAACATATAATCGGCACAGCGTCCATGCTCAGTTCGAAGTCGGTTGATCTGGCACCATTCCTTTCTGGGAGCCGAAAAACATCCTGGCTTTTTTGTAGGGTCGAAGTTCGATAGGGACTGTCTAGGCGGATCTGACATCCAGTCCTTTCTCCATTCTTCATTTATATTAAACCCACATTCCCGCAGGGCTTTTGCTGTTTCGTATGGTGGGTTCCGAGATTTCAGGCGGTGCTTTGGTGGGTGTAGGAACTCTTGATAGACGGGTAGGTTTGGGTGCTGGACTATTTTCTCGCTTTCCCTTACCAAGGCGTGCTGTCTTCTGAGGTGAGGAGGTGGAATGTGGCTCAAAGCTGGCAGCCAACGAATAGGCGTCGACTTGACCGTCCCCGTTATACACCTCATGGTATTTCGCAGTTGGACATCGACCTTTTCAGTGTGTGCGCTGTTTAGCCAAACTGGAGCGCAGTACTCCCCTGCCGAGTAGACCAGGCTGAGTCCAGTCGTGCGCAGAACATCCGCTGAGGCTCCCCAAGATGTGCCGGTTAATCTGTGCAGTATGTTATTTCGGGTGCCCAGTTTCTTACCTAGCTTGCTTAGGTGGGGGTTGAACGTAAGGGAGCGGTCCAGTGTAACACCTAGATATTTAGGGTGTGGGTTGTAGCAAAGAGCTTTCCCTTCAAAAATAACGTTGGGTTTGTATGCAGCCAGCTTATTGTTTAAGTGGTTTATAGCATTAGAAATAAGGTAAACAATCTTGATGTGTCTTTTAATTGAAAAACACATTTTAAAAATAAGTTACGGCAAATATGTAACAATTATGAATATTGTGGGCGACAGCCGACCCGCGGACCACAACCGACCATATTTATCTCATAGATGATCCTAAGTTTTAAATCCGATACTTAAGTTGTAACAGCTAACAATAAAGATCTTGATCACCGTAGGTAGCCTAAGATCTAGGTAGACAATGTATTATGCCTAAGTTGTAATATTATTTGAGACCTAACTGAACCATTAATTTATAATAAGTACTAGAACCTACCTCTCTCCCAGCCATAATAAGAATGAGCCCAAGCGCAGGATCATCTCACACTCCCCCTTGGGGGGCGTGGGGAGGCCATGTCAGGGCGAGGCCCTTTTTGGCGGTTTCTTTCGCGGGCTGTGGCGACAGCCCGGTCTGTTTTGCCGACGTTTAGGTTGTCGGGTTTTCTCTTTCTTCCTTCTTCTTCTTTCTTCTTCTGTTGGCCATCATGGCATGGTGGTCATGTTGGCCAATCTGCGGCATTGTGGTTCCTAGGGGTCTGGTGTTGGTGGCACGAGCTCGCGCGGTTGGGCTCGTGCACGGTGGGCTTCTGGAGGGCGGGCGTGGAGGGGGGCGATCCCCTGCAGCAGCGGGTGTTGCGATGAGTCGGCACGGTCGAACATCCTGCGCGCAAGTTGTCCGATGAATTCGTCCAGGCTCGGGTGCTTCATGTCCCTATAGAGCGTTGCGTTTCGCACTCCGCGTGGGGCTCTAACGATCGCTCTGAGGCTGAGCGTCTCCTGCGCTCTGAGTCTCCGCCTGTTTGACTCCGCCGTCCTGGCATACCAGGCAGGAGCCGCGTACGTCAGCCTCGATCGGATGTACGTCTTGTAGATCCCCAGCTTCGTGCGAATGGGGAGGCTGCTGTGGAGCACTGGACGAAGTAGGGTGCGCGCAGTCTTCGCTCGCCTCACTACCTCCTCGGTGTGCTGCTTCATAGTGAGGCCCCTGTCTATGGTGACCCCTAGGTACTTTGCTGTGTGCTGCCACTGGATCTCCTCGCCTAGGAGCTTCAGTGGCGGTGGGTGATGTGCTGCTCCCGTGAGGAGCGCTTGGGTCTTGCCGACGTTCACTGAGAGCCGCCATTTGGTCAGCCACTCTGGTAGGGCGTCAAGCTGGCGCTGGATCTTGCGTGCGGCGTGGGTCGGTGAGATGGACGACGCGTAGTACGCCGCGTCGTCCGCGAACAGGCCCAGCTTGACGTCGCCGACCACCGGGATGTCATCAGTGAACCAGGCGTAGCAAGATGGTGAGAGGCAGCTTCCTTGTGGAACTCCCGCGAGGATCGGGCGTGCTGAGGATAGGGCGTCCTCAACTGCCACTTGGAAGCTTCTGTCCGTGAGGAAGGAGCTGATGACGCGTACTACTCGACGTGGGGCCGAAGACGTTGACAGCTTAGCTAGCAGGCCCTCATGCCAGACTCTGTCAAACGCCTTCTCCATATCCAGGAACACCGCGACGATATGCTCCTTCTGATTCATCCTCTCGCCCATGAAGGAGAGGACTCTTGTCAGCTGCAGAGTTGTGGAGTGTTCTGACCGAAATCCGAATTGCTCCGGCCTCGGCACGATGTGTGGCTGCAGTCTTCCTAGCAGGAGCCTCTCGAAGACTTTGGACAGGGTACTGAGCAGAGTGATCGGCCGGTAACTCTCCGGCCTTCCTCTGTCCTTCCCCGGTTTCGGCAGCATGATGACCCGGCCAAGTTTCCAGGTCTTCGGAAAGTGGCCCGAGCGCATGATCCCATTGAACAAGCGTGTCACCGCCACGATGGTGTGCTGCGGCAGGTGACGAAGCGCCATGTTCGGGATCGAATCGGCGCCCGGGGCCTTCTTCGGGTTGGTTCTTCTGGTTGCGCGTCTAACTTGGCCGGGTGAGAAGAAGACCGGGTCCTCCTCTGCATTCGGCGGTTGCTCTAAGTACCCTGCCAGTTGCTCCTCCACCTCCCTCGCGTGGTCCGCATTTGTAGCAGGGTTCGGTTGGAACGTTCGCTCCAGGACGTCCGCGAACAGTTCTACCCTCTCTTCGGCCTTGTAGTGGAGCGCTCCCCTCTCGTCCACGAGTGGCCTTACTGCCTCTTTGGTTGTTCCCAGTTGCCTGCATAGACGGTGAATGGAGGGCATGTCTTCGTCCATGCTGGCAATATGGGTCTCCCAATCAGCTGCTGCATTGTTCCGCAGCTCAATCTTCACCTTCTCCACTAGGTTGTTGAGCTCGGTCTTCAGGGTGGGGCAGCGAGTTTGTTGCCATCTCCTTCTCAGCTGGCGTTTCCGCAGGATGAGTGCCTGGATCTCCGCGGGGAGGGGCTTGTACCTCTCGCCCTCGGGGATGGTGTGCGAGGAGGATTCTAGCGCCAGCTGTATGTTGTCGGTGATGGCTTTGGTTGCGGCTTCGACTTCCTCAGCGGTGGAGACTGGTCCGATCTGAGGGTTCTGCAGTGCTTCTGTGAAGGCCCCCCAGTTGGTCTTCCGCCTCGACTTCCTCCTCGGGACGGAATATGGGGCCGCTTCTATGGTCATGAGTACTGGTCGGTGGTCCGACGGAAGGTCTGGCAGTACTTCCATGTTCAGCGTGGCATTGCAGTCGTTATGGACTGCGAAGTCTATGATGTCGCTGGTTCCTTGGCCATCTGAGTGTCGTGTAGGCTCCCCTGGTCCTGTGACATCGTAGTTTGCGTCCATTATCACGCTGTACAGCGTTCTGCCGGCAGCGTTTATTTTTGATGAGTTCCAGGCAGTGTGCTTTGCGTTCCAGTCCCCTGCCAGGATGGTCGGCCCTGAGGACTGGAACAGTGCACGGAGATCTGCTCTTAGGCGGCTGGTCGGGTGCTGTGGGGGTCTGTAGACGGTGTAGAGCCGGAGGTCTCCATCGGCCACCCTAATGTCGACTCCGAGCGCTGTGAAGGAGTCATAAGGCACGAAGTCGACAGGCTGGTGAATGATGGTTCTGCGGACCATCACGGCGACTCCGCGGAACGGGTATCCCTGCTGGTTTGTTTCGTTCCGCTGGTATACTACGTAGCCCCCCATCTTGAGGTCTCTCTTGGCGAACGTTTCGCTGACCAGCAATATGTCCACATTCTGCTCTCTGAGGAAGTGACGGAGCAGGGCTTCCTTGCTGGTCAGCGATTGCGCATTCCAGAAAACTACCCTCAGTTTACGGTTGAATGCTAGCTGAGGGTAATGCGATCCTGAGGGCCTTGGCGACCGCTTGTGGTCCCTGGGCTGCAGCAGCTTGGAGCAAGGCGGCTATCATAGCCGCCAGGTCTTGGCCATCAGCCGGTGGGGCTGGTGTTCCAGCTGGTGCCTCTTCTTTGGAAGGAGGAGGAGCTTCCGCCGTCTTCTTCTTCTTCTTCTTTTTGTTCGCCTTCTTCTTGTTGGGGGCCGTGGCTGGTGGTTGGTCCCGGCCGCCCCGCTGTGTAGGAGCGTTTGCCGCCGCCATTAGGGACGCTGGCGCTGACTCCTCCACATGGGGCTTGGGGACGCTGGCCCTCGTCTCAGGCCCCGGCTTCTTGGGTGTTGGGCGGGATTTTGCCCCAGCTTTCCAGAGTCTGTATTCCCTCAGGAAAACAGGGCATCTTCGGTAGTTCGCGGGATGGGGGCCCGCGCAGTTGGCGCAAGTGCATAGCTGGTCCTTGGGCCTTGGGCATTCGGCTGCTGGGTGGGAGCCTGCACAGCGGACGCACTTCTGCGGTCTGTGGCAGCCTTTGGAGTGATGGCGGAACCCCTGGCACCTGTGACACTGTGCAGGCCCGCTTTTGCCCCTCCATGCTTCAATCCTCACCGAGTTCATATAGAGGAGCTCAGTTACCCGGTAGAAGTGTGTGAAGTCTCGGGGGGGTCCGGCGAGCTGTATGAAGTATATACAGCCCGGTTTTCCCCCTCTCGCGTTTATCTGTTTGGCGTACTCGACCGGGTAGCCGAGCCCCTCGCACGCCTTCTTGATTTCTTCGACTGGTGTGTCGGATGGGAGACCGCGCAGTGCCACCTTCATACGCTTCTCCTTATCCAGCTGGTATACGTGCCACTCCAGCGGCACCCCTGCTTGCTCCAGTTTCTCTAGGTGGTTGTATACGCATCTATATTCGTCCGCTGTTTGGGGTTCAAAGCGAACTCCTTTCCCCAAGTTTTTGGAGTTCGCAGGTCTTCCCAGTTCCTTGGCGATGTCTTCGCAAACTTTGTACCATTGGGGCAACACCGCCGCCTCGATGTGCGGGTACTTTTCTTTGCGCGGCTGTTGTGGTGGTTGGGGTTGCTGCTGTGCCTTCTTCTGCTTCTTGGGCACCTCGGCTGTATCTACCGCGGCGGCTTTGGAAGCGTATGAGGTCTGCGGGTCTGCTTGTGGCGGGGGCCCCAGGTTGGTGTGGGGCTCTTTGCTGGGTCCGGCTGCTGGTGGTTGCAGCTCCGCAGAGATGGGCTTCTGTGGTGGGGGGTCCATTGCGGGGGGGCCCAGTTTGGTGGCTGGCCCTTCCGGTGGGGGGCATGGTTGTAGCTGAGGTTCTGGTAGGGGCACCGGTGGCGTGGGGCCCTGTCTCTGCTGCCTTTTGGGTTTGTGTCGCTGTGGTTGGGGCTCCTCTTGCGGGGGGGCCTGCTTCAGTTGTGGCTCCTTGGGTGAAGGGGGCGTCGTTTGCGAGGCTGGGGCCTCAGCTGCCATGGGTCGTGGTGGTTGGGGTTCCTCTTGCGGGGGGCCCTGCTCCTGTAGCGGGAAGACTTCTAGCCTCCTCTGGACCACCCCCTTCAGGCCGCATCTCACCAGGATTGAGGTGGGAGACGGGGCCTTCCAGGGGGCGATCGTTGGGGGGGGCTGGTGTTGTTGCTGTGCGGGTGGTGTCCGCGGTGCATCGCCTCCTGCGGACCTAGATCGGCGGCGCAGTCTTGGGTCCCTCGGTGGCGTCGGCTTGTTGCAGGGTCTCTTCTGTTCTTGCCCCTGCGCAGGGCTCTCGACTGGTCTCTTTGGCGGCCTCAGTACGGCCGGGTTGGCCCTCAGGAACTCCAGGAATGGGAGGTCCTCGGGCTGGAGCTCTGTATGCATCCCTAGTAGATGGGATGAAATGCGGATGTAGGCGGCCATCCACGCCTTCAGGCCCGCCGATGCCAGTTCGGTCCCCATCATATGGGCCACCACAATCGTGTCAGATTGTAGTAGGTCCATTGGGGACTCGGGAGGGCCAGCGGGCGACACGGGCGAGAAGGGCCGCGTCGTCGGTTCCGGCAAAAGCTGGTCCGCTGTTTCCGATGCTTCTGTGTCCTCAGGCCCCTCCAGGGCGGGGGTAGGGGCGCGGGAGGCGGGGGCGTCGCCGGCGGTGAACTCGGCGAGGTCTGGGTCCTCGCTGCCCTCCAGTGAGCCGGGGTCAAATCCGGGGGGTAGTTGGAAAAACCCTGATCCCCAACTACCCTCCATGTCCACCGGTGGCAGCGGTGATGCTCCCCGCCTCCGCGATGTCGATCTAGTTGATGAGGGTAGACCGCGAGACCGAGATCGCGGTCTACCCACGCGTTTCTTCTTTTCTTCCTCCATATGAAGGCGGCTTTTCGGGTTCGCGCGACGCTCGTCGCCGCCGGCTAAGCCAGTCCCCACATTCCCTCTCCCGGGGCGTCCGTTTTAGCGGGACCGGGATCGGGAGATGCGGCGAGGGCACACCAACGACGATGGCTCTGGTAACTACGCTGTCCCCTCCGGCGGGTGCCGGGCCGCGTAATTCGCCTATTTATTTATAATAAATAAATGTCGAATTGCGAGTGCAGTTGTACGTCCGAACGCTGTGACTCCGAATGCTGTCCCACTAATGAGCCCAAATTTGCCTACATTCAATTTATATTTACGTGGTCGCGCCATGCCACGGCGTTCTGTAATTGGTCGAGAGTAGAGCGTAAGAGTGTGTGTGTAGATAGGTATACAAATGGTATTTTTCCCCAAAATAATTGGGGAAAACTTTGGTACTCATACCTACTTCAGGCTTAGAACTGCGGCTAGAAGTACGTATGACAAACATTGTGGAAAATGGTAACGGTTATGATCTAGGTAAAATCTAGACACACACTTTTCTCCTCGAACCGTAGGACAAGAAAATGTGCATAACAAAAGTCATTCTGGCAAACTTTGACTCATTGAATTTAGACCTTGTAGCTAGACCGTAATCATGCACTAGTTTAACCTATTACCAGCATATAGAACGTAATTAGACCCATCTAAAAACATATAGTTATATAGCCGAACGATTTAGCTTACAGTAGGAAACCTAGATTTATACCAAAATGAAAGACAAAAACGCTGGCAAATACGTCTAAACTTGTGCATTTTTACCAAAAAATATAGGCCAATCACGATCGAGAGACCGAACGCGTTAGTTGGTGCGACATAGTTCTAACAATGGCGCGCGCCCGTAAATACCGTAAAGAGAGCCGCTCTTGCTCGATCGACATTGGCTATAATTCAGTGCTCGAAATCATACAAATACGAGCGGACCCGGAAAATCCAGTTCAGTTACGATCCAGGACCCGAACGAGAAACATGCGAACCCTAGTAACCTGACCCTAGGCCCTAAGCTAGACCCTAAGCCTGAACCTAGACCAGTTGTGATCCTTTTAAACTCATATTTAAGTGAACCTTGTGATTGTGAACCTTGCAATAAGAACCTTTTCATATCAGACCCTTTTTATTTGAACTTTCTCTTACGATCCGAACCTGAGCGAGCTATCGTAGATGTCACTGTAGGCGACCGTCACCTACAAATATAATACGATCATTTATATTCTTCTGCGTTCATGAGTACCTAATAGTTTTAGATTTTAAAAAAGCGTTTTCAATTAAAAGTCATGTCAAGATCTCTTACCTTCTTGCAAGTTCTTTCTAATGTTAAAAAAACGAACTATAGGCCTGGTTACGTACGAGTCGTGATGTGTCGTTTTCTCAGGAAACGAAACTTCAGAATTAAAAGATGACCAAGAAATTCGTGAAAACTGTTTTATATAATAAGTACCTACCTACATATAGTTCAAGTATAACTGGTCATAAAACATAAAATGTTAAGAGTGTAATGTGAATTTTTGAGTCGTTAAAATATGTAGTAAATTACAATACAAGTGCGAAAAGTAGGAAATTCGCAACGAGCAGCGATCAATTCAAACACGAACCGAAGGGAGTATTTAAATCGACACGAGTGGCGAATTACCTTTTCACGCGTGTATTGTACAAAGTTTTATAGTACCTACATATGGCCCTTTGAATTTTTGATATTAGGCACGTATTACCCTTAATCCCGCCCTAGGGCGCTAAAGTAGCACCATGTGTACGGGGCTATTCATAAATTACGTCATTTCAAATGGGGGGGGGATCTCGACCTTCGGATGACGGTAGCATGACGTAGGAGGAAACGGGGTCATTCGAAGTATGATTTGGGGTCAAAAATCAGCAAAAATAGATGGGTGTAGCCAACTTATTCAAAAATATATTCCATAGGTCTTAATTTGCTGACATAAGAGCTACCTATGGGACATATTTTTACGATGATTTGTGCACCCATATTTTTAAAGTTGACTGTACTGTAAAAAATAGTAAAATTGAATATTATTTTGTTAAAAAAAATCCGATATTGTAATACTTAGATAAAAATCAATAACCACATTTCAATTTCATAGTTGTCTCGTTTTTGTGGAGTGTCTTCGCCAAATTTAATTTTATTTCTAAAGCGCCCCACTAGATGGCGCGACAAGCGAGATAGAACACGCTATCGATGTGTTGTCGTGGTCTGTATATAACGTGCAATCGATTAATACGCGATTAATTTGGCCTCCGATACCAGAAGAGAATTTTTGAAGACAGCTTGCAAATCCAGCAAGTTTTCTCATTTAATTATTCAGTGGATCAAGCCTCTGCACGGCATTGGGGCTATTCATAAATTACGTCATTTCAAATTAGGGAGGGGGGGGGTCTGGACATCGGATGATGGTAGCATGACGTAGGAGGAAACGGGGTCATTCGAAGCATGATTTTAGGGGGGGGGGGGGGGTAATTTATGGACAGCCCCATTCGCAATGTCATCATCAATGTCAAATTTCTATGATTTTTTTTTAAAACCTATAAGGAATACCGAATATTCGGCCGAATACCGAATATTCTTATCGATCGTAGTGAGCGAGATGGATGTTTTTGAATTATAATTCGTTGTAATTTTAACAAAACAATAAAAATTAATGAGTACTCTCAAAAAGCATTTTATTAACATATACAATATTAATATTTATACATATATTTTTATTTATTTATAACATAAAACATATTAATATTAGCTTTTTATGAAATTATGACATATTAAACAAAACTTGCACTGCGTGTGCTGTCAAAATCTCTGCAGACTTTTCTTGGTCTGACTCTATGCACTATGCTCTACATCTGTACCCTGATATTTTCTATAAGCACTTTGTTGTAGGATTATTTGTTAATTTTAGT
The DNA here is from genome assembly GCF_910591565.1 of Cydia splendana. Classification (NCBI taxonomy): domain Eukaryota; kingdom Metazoa; phylum Arthropoda; class Insecta; order Lepidoptera; family Tortricidae; genus Cydia; species Cydia splendana. Next base: position 19,384,212 of record NC_085972.1, on the reverse strand, counting down.
TATTTATTTTCACGTTCGCGATTTAACTCTAGTTCCAAAAGCCACTCCTAGATGGCGCGACGTGCCAGAGAATGTGTCGGTTTGATGCCAGTAGGTGCATATTCGAAGGCCTGAAAGTGTGGTAATATTACATTTCTATGAAATTATCAAGTTTATAATGACACTCGCACACTTTGTTCTGTTCAACGTTAGCTTAAAAGGACGGATACGTATTTAAAAATTTATATTTATTTCATTAACTCGAACGTTTGTATAGTATGAATTATCTCAGGTGAATTTTTCGAGTTCGGGTGCTAATCCGTTAAACAAAAGCCTTTGTTTCTTTTAAGAGCGGTCTACAGCCACGTGCCAAAGCAACCATGTCGTTTAAAAAGCAACTATCGTGATAGTATTAAGGTTCAAATTCATATGATAGCTTGTTCAGAGAACAATCAGGGTGGTCTTGTTTTTGGAGATAACAAAAACGTGTTATCTCCGAATGGGCTGTTTCATGAATTTGAACAATATAATTAGGTAACGGTAAATTTGCTTTTTAAACGGGCTTGTTCCCGTTACTTACGTCGGGGCTATTAGCAGTAAGCATTGTAACCACTGCATAAAGGAAACAATACCTTTTGTTTAACAGATTAGGGTCCAAGCCCGAAAAATTCACCTGAGAAGAGCCGTACTATAATTTAAATTAATGTATAAATTATTACACATGTAGTTTGTCAAAGGACTGTCTCATTTCAAACATAGACAGAGAGAATCATACTTTCTTTGTCTTACACTAGTACTAGCACCCAAAAGAAAAGGAAGAGTATAGTTTTCCTTGTTCTTACTGACTGAAAAAATACTGTAACAAAGAGATAAAACCAATAATCGCGTCAATCAAAAATGGTATTGACCAAAGAGTCTAATCCCAAAGCATCTCACTAGATGGCGCGACAAGCGAGATAGAACACGCTATCGATATGTTGTCGTAGTTACCGTATAAGGTGCAATCGATACGTACGTAACTAACTCTGCTCGATGGCAGGGTCGCCATGTAATGATAAAATTTTTGAAACGACGAGAGAGCTCGCAAATTCCAGCGAGTTTTCACGTCTAATTATTGTATAGATGGACCCAGCTAACTTCTTCTAGGTTTTCCTGTCATCTATAGGTAAAGAACTATTTTTTATTTCTTTTTTTCAAAATTTTAGACTCAGTAGTTTCGGAGATAAACAGGGGGAATGGTAATTTTTTGTCTATTTTCTTAAATAATTTCGAACCTATTTTAAAATTATAAAAAAAAAACATGTCCATCTTTGGGTTACTATTTACATATGTGTACCAAATTTCAACTTAATTGGTCCAGTAGTTTCCGAGAAAATAGGCTGTGGCATTTGCTAAAGCAGAGATAGATCCCTAGATAGATTTATTTATTTCAAGATGAAAATTACACTATAAATTTGCTACATTCGTCAAAATTATGTTTGTCTTCTCATCATGATCGTCAATAATGACATTTTAGATTTATTTAAAATAATAAAATGAATTGTGTCTCCCAATAAGGATCGTCATGTACAAAGAAAAACATGTCAAACAATTGAATAGAGACCAAGTTAATAATTTGCAAATATCAAATAAAGATAAATATATCACAAATTAACAAAATGTCATATTTAAAATGTAAATCAACAATTTAATAATAAATAAAAATAAATACAATTTAATAATAAATTTGTGTTTACCTGACGAAGCCTGCGTTGCGGATATAAAAGTATGGTCTCTGAATAATTAATAAAAATAAAATTACATATGTCGTTACAAATTCAATTCTATGTACTCATTTACAGTCTTTACAGAGTACAGAGGCTTATCCAACAAAAGGTTTCTCAATTTGCGCTTAAATGTTTCACACGGCTCATTTCTCAGACGGCAGGCAGGTGCTCGTAGTAAGTCGGGCCGATGACTGGTGGGTTCTTTCTGGTGGGTGGGTGGATGCTTTCCACATAGATTTTCGTACATTGACTCGCCTGTTGCTATCTCTGTTGCACGCCTATAATTATATTGTTGTCCCGCCCGTGATGCCGGTTGTCAAATTGTCAATATCACTGTGCGAGTTACACAGCACACTCGCGCACACTGTTCTGTAGTGCAACAACGTTAACTTGGATTGACTTAAAAACTGTTAATTTTCTTACACTTCATTTTTGATGCACACTTTTTTTCCAAAACTGAAACAGAGACCTTCGCTTTAATTTGGTCCAAAATTCGATATGGTAACGAAGAGATAAAACCAATTAATCACGTCAATCAAAAATGGTATGGGCCTAATTTATCAATAAGTCTAATCCCAAAGCATGTAACTAGATGGCGCGACAAGCGAGATAGAACACGCTATCGATGTGTTGTCGTAGTTACCGTATACTCGTAAGATGCAATCGATATGTTCTTCTTCAGAGATAATCAATCCGCCAAAAAGAAAATTTTTGAAACGACGAGAGAGCTCGCTGATTTCGGCTAGTTCTCACGTCTTATAAATTAATCTGCATATTGTATGTGCGTTTTTAGGGTTCCGTACCCAAAGGGTAAAACGGGACCCTATTACTATGACTCCGCTGTCCGTCCGTCCGTCCGTCCGTCTGTCCCCAGGCTGTATCTCACGAACCGTGATAGCTAGACAGTTTAAATTTTCACAGATGATGTATTTCTGTTGCCGCTATAACAACAAATAATAAAAAGTACGGAACCCTCGGTGAGCGAGTCCGACTCGCACTTCCGTCCGGTTTTTTTATAATACTCATCACCTCATCAGCCTATTTTATTAAGAATAAACAATTGCAAAGAGTTATAGTTCTGTTTTTTGGTATGTTATTGCGGCCGGTTAGGGCAGTAGGTACAGTCGCCATCAGATATATCGGAGCGGCCAAGGCGCTCACAAATATCTGAATACGCCTCTATTGTCAGGGCGTTAGAGCGCGTGTTCAGATATTGTGAACACCTTGGCCGCTCCGATATATATCTCATGGCGACTGTACCTACACAAATAAAAATGAGAATTGCAATAGGACGAAAAAAAATACTGTAGTTACAAGGACTACTTCTCATTATTTAATCTTTAATGTCATAAACTGCGCGATAGTTGCAACCTTAATAAGCTTGATAATGTGCTTAGCTCGACAGAAATGCGATCAGTGTTCAGTGTTCACTGTATGGCACTCGACGTGAGCTAACTCTATCAACCTACGTCAGCATGCATTGAAAGCATGTGCTGATATAGTGGTACATCTGATATTAGCTCACTCAATACGCCTACAAGACGTGTTTAGTCAGAGCTCCCGAAGATATATTGATGTAGGTCAGTATTCCCCAAACTGTGGGTTGTGACAACACATAAATAAATGCCCTTACTATACTCTGTATCTTTAGGTATTTAAATAAAAGTAATCAAAATCTACCCTCAAATGGCTCCTTAAGCCAGTTGAGCGTAGATGAAAACATTCCATGATCAAATAATGTAGGTTAAAGTCAGGTCGTTCAGTGACAGATACAGGCGGTTTTATATTTGGTTGGTTAACCAATAAATTTTATAACTACCCGAAAATTTACAAATTGTTTGTTTACTTTTATTTAAATACCTAAACATACAGACTATAGGATTTGACCGGGGCCTGTCCTGCTTTGTATTAGGTAGTATCACGACCGACTAGGCTAGGAGGCCGTCAAAAGTTTATAATTTATATTGTAACTAGTGCGATTACTTAAAAAGTCACGTATTACATACCTATGTATTATATTAGTTTATCTAACGTATATATACTGTTCGGTCAGTTCAATAAAGTAAGCGTTTCCCATTTTCCCCAACAAAACCACTATCCCTTATAGTTCAAGGCCAGCAAAAGTATTCGCCAACGATTTGCGGGCGGGTTTTATTTCAATCACAAAGGCCGGCCGCAAAGTAAAATTCCTGGGAGATTGCCGGCCGGGCCTGCAATATTTAATAAATCTGTTAACGAGGCAACCCTCATCTGCTAGTGAAATATGGTCTGGTTTAGGGTTCTGATTAAGTTATGACTATTTCGTACAATGGGTGGAGGGACGATTAAGGATGATTCACGCTAGACCGGGCCGGGGCCGGGCCAGAGCTTCCGGGGCATCGTTTTCTACGGAAATCACCACGTGATCACCGATCAGCCGTCATAGAAAATTACTGTAGGTAATTAAGATGCCATGACAAGCGTTGCAAAAGAATAGATAAGTGTTGCCACAGAGTTATTATAAAGTGCTCCTGGTTTCTGGTTAGTAGATATTAGCCATTTTCAAAATTATCTCGCTTTCGAAGTTCCCCCAAGGCAATCGCCCGGCTGCACAAACAAATAAAAATAACCTATTATTTGGGGCACTACCGAGTCGCCAGCTAATATTGCGTAATCCTTAGATCCTAGAAATGCCTAGATGTTTTTTTAAGATTGCCGCAAAAAAAAATAGTCCCTAATTACGTGACTCGAAGCCAGATAAATTGTCCGAAAGAAAAACAAGGTAACCGGGCTAGCCAAGATTTCAGTTAAATCCGCTCGTGTGCCAATAATCCTAATCGAATTCTTTCTATTGTATTGGACCGATTGGAACAAATTCTGTACCGGATACGGTTAGCGGAGCCAAACTTTTATAAAGTAGGGCTAACTATTGTTACACAATCCACCGGTGCACACCGGGACAATTTTTTCACTGCATAAGAGGTATATCCAGATTTAGCTAAATAAATAATATATCGTCTTTGTAGATGTCTTTAGGTTGTATCCCTCCACATATGTTTAAATCATTATCATATTTTTAAGCACTGCGTCTTGTTTCTTACTACACCACTAGTTATTACACCGAGTAAGTTCACTCATTTTACGTATTTTTTTTCTTACTTCACCCGATTAATCATAACTTAGTCTCGCACTCATATATCTCTTCGACTTGTATGAGGAAACTCGAAAGCGGCACTCTTCATCACATATGAGATAAGTATTCTTCTTTAACATGACTTACCGTTTGTCCCCTACAAGGGCCGCAGTAAAGGCCCCAAGCACACTCCGTCGAGCTAACCGCAGCTTCGCCTCGCACTTATCCCCCTGGCTTAGTGTGAGTTCTCTAACGGCTCCATTCTACTAGATAGTTATATATTGACATGTAAACTTACCGTTTATCTCCAACAAGGGCCGCAGTAAAGGCCCCAAGCACACTCCGTCGAGCTAACCGCAGCTTCGCCTCGCACTTATCCCTTCGGCTTAGTGTGAGCTGTCTAGTTGACCCTTCTTCTAGATCTAGATAGTTACATATTGACATGTAAACTTACCGTTTGTCCCCTACAAGGGCCGCAGTAAAGGCCCCAAGCACACTCCGTCGAGCTAACCGCAGCTTCGCCTCGCACTTATCCCTCCGGCTTAGTGTGAGTTCTCTAGCAGCACTGTGTTCTCTTCGACTTGGTAGTTTCATCGGATATGACACCGCCATGCCCTCGCCAGTTGGGAAGACGAGTCGAAACTCTGAAAAGAAAATATTAATAAGGTACCTTTAACAAGTATTTCATCTTAATTGCACAGAAATATGTTTATCGTAGGTACAAGAGGCGAACTTAATAACATTGATTATTTTTTTATGACATTCTGTAAATATATATGTAAGAAAAATATTATTTTAAAAACTTTGACATCGTATTTTTGGGCCATTAAGAGCCCAAACTAGTATTTATGTTGCTGGATTCGTCGAAAACAAAAACGGCCGTTTTAACTTTGGACGCATATATTGACGAATCGAGCAACATAAAAACTAGTTTGATGTATTCAAAAGGTACTTAAATACACAATACAGTACGTAGCGGCCCCCTTTTTTAAATACATGTCGTTAAATTTAAATAATCACGATTATTTAGCAGTGGCGCTAGTGTGCACGTTGATGGGCATGAAAGGTCCAGGAAAGTGTGTTGACCGAGTTTAATTTCCGTTCGGGTGTCGTTGGACCGGGCACAAGAAACATTATAATTTAGATTGGATCTTACGGGACTTCGAGGCAATTAACGAGTTGTAGCTAGTGTTGCGAAACTCAAAACCCATGACGTAAGGTTCGAGTCAAGTTAAAGTCAGTTAGTGTATAAAAAGTAAAAGAAATGATCGAGGCTATTCCATAAGAAGATCTGGCTCCAATTTCACCACGGTGACAGGTGCGACAATTGTAAAACATCACTGTTGCTGACGTCACAGGCATCCATGGGCTACGGTTACCGCTTACCATCGGGCGGGCCGTATTCCTGTTTGCCGCCATCATTGTTTTATTAAAAAAAACTTTATTATATCGGAAAAAAACAGATATTTCTCTTGCTAAGTTTATGACAATTGTCACAAAAACACTACAATTGTCACGAAATTCCGACATATAACTCATTACCTGTCAAGAATTACCTACAATTCTTCTAAATCTTGACAATTGTCAGAAACTTCGCAAAAGAAATATCTGTTTTTTTTCCGATATAATAAAGTTTTTTTAATAAAACAATGATGGTGGCAAACAGGAATACGGCCCGCCCGATGGTAAGTAGTAACCGTAGCCCATGGATGCCTGTGACGTCAGCAACAGTGATTTTACAATTGTCGCACCTGTCACCGTGGTGAAATTGGGGCCAGATCTAAGATTTGATTTGATTCAAAATTGATTGAATTAATTAAATTCAATTCCTTAACTCTCTTTTTTTGAATTAGTCTATTTTTCATCTGCGGGTAAATATAGGTAGGTAACAAGAATATTATTCTAATACCTACTCGTGGCTTATGAGAGTAAAATCTCAGCTCAATTTTCTACCTGCATTACCTATGTTTGAGCACGCAAACTTTCAGGTCAGTTTCCTTACGCTTACAGAGTTTGTACAAACTAAAATAACTTGAAAACCAATGGATTTAGATCCCTAGTTTCTAGCATTTTAAGGAATAGGCCGAACTACCAATTCACCTGTATATTACAGATTTATTATTTCTTAAGTCTAACTTAGCCCAAAACGGAGCTCAAGATCCAGACGAGACTTTCTACCACATGTCTACGAAGGATTCTGGAGTACTTCGGCCACATAGCCAGGAAAAGCAGCGATAATCTCGAAAAATTAGTGGTCACTGGCAAAGTGGAAGGAAACAGACCTGGACCAGGGGCAGCCCGATACGTTGGACTGACCAGGTCCGCACCACCCTCGACACCACCGTACACGACGCTCTCCACGAGACAGCAGATAGAAGTGTATGGCGCCGAGTGGTCCGCACAAAACTATTTCGACGAGATGGTCACGACCCTCAGCATTGAGGAAACCGACGCGAGGAGGGAGACCAAAACGGAAATGGCGGGACGACCTTAACACATTTTGTAAAGAGTGGCGGGAGCGGGAGCAAATGGCCGAAAAGAGGGGAGGCCTTTGCCCAGCACTTTTTATGAGCATGAAAGGTACCTACATGTATCAGTAATAATAATAAATATACATTGTTAACAAATGTAACGTTCTAATTATATATGGATTATTTTATGAAGCTGAGACAGTTGAGTTTAAGATCCCCATTAAGAAATGATTTCTGGAAGTTCAACCTTCGGGGTGAAATGTAAATACATACTTGTTTTTTTTTTAAATTTCTACTCAGGCAATATCGCGGGAAGAACCTACTCGTTAAGTACCTAATATGTAACGAACCTCGACGCCTAATTTACAAATTATATAAAAAAATATAATAAGCTCGTTGGTCCAGGTGGCTAGACCAAGAAAAGTCCTCAGTAATAGGACTCAGAGCTTCGATATTACAGTAAACACGTGAGGGTACTTTCTTGAGATTGGATGGCCGGGATTGTTTAAATGACCAAAATTTGGGCTCGTGCTTTGTGCTACATGCGAATTCATAATATATTCAATAGGTTTTTACTATGCATAAAAAACATTGACATGTTTTGCTAGAATATATGAAACAGCGAATTGTTTTTCACGTTTATGGGGTTGAAAATAAATATGATTCAAAATCACTGTTTACATATTACGGCAACAACATAAGGGGAACTAGAAATAGTCATATTATACTGAAACCAAAGCAGCCCGCACTAGACAAATGAGCAGGCATGTACAAACAGAAACACTCCTAACTGTACATCGATGGACCTTATTACAACAGGCATAAGGTCCACCGATGTACATTTAACAGGTTGGGCGATGGTAGCCTGCATTCAATGCCGGCAACCAATTTGTCCACAGATGCCAGCCCGGGCCCGTGCTACTGGTTTATTATACTCGTAGAACTAGAGTGAAAACCATAGATAAATGGAATACTAGACGTGTAAATTAGTGCAAAATATATCAGCTGCACACAGTTGACTACATGACCTGACCTACATGAATGAATATTAGAATTTAAACCTGAATCTGAATTAAAAACCATATATGTAGCTACTTCTATTCAAGATTAATATATGTTTACAAGTATCTTTCTAAACACTTCACAATTAGTCCCATGCCTGTCGTAAAAAACCGGACAAGTGCGAGGCGGACTCGCCCACCGAGGGTTCCGTACTTTTTAGTATTTGTTGTTATAGCGGCAACAGAAATACATCATCTGTGAAAATTTCAACTGCCTAGCTATCACGGTTCATGAGATACAGCCTGGTGACAGACGGACGGACGGACGGACGGACAGCGGAGTCTTAGTAATAGGGTCCCGTTTTACCCTTTGGGTACGGAACCCTAAAAATTAGGAGTTTCTCGGGTCAGATGTAGAACCAGTGGTAGACTTTTTTTGACATTAAACCCAACGTTATAGGTATACTGAAGAACAAAGTTTTTTGTCTTTCGAAGGACAAAAAGCGAAGGAAAAGACGTTGAAGGATAGTACGTCTCCAACTGTATGGTTGTAGGTACCTATACCAATTTGATAAGGCCCACTTGCACCATCCCACTAACCCAGGGTGAAGCGGTTAAACCGTGAATCCAGTGTCAAATTGTACTGGTAACCATGGTAATTCCAGGTTTAACCGGTTAACCCCGGGTAAGTGAATGGTACAAGTGGCACTGTATCCAAAAAAAATGTTCCAGATATCAAAACTACATACTTTCAGCGTCTTAATATGCATTTGTCTATGGTTAGAACTAACTCGGTTCTGTGCGGTAATGGCTAGTAATAGCGTAACTTGGTATGTGATCAACTTCGTAGTTTGAATGTGGTTTCGAGTTCCGTAGTATTAGTTATAGTTATCGTATATGCGGAGATATCATTTAGAAAATTGGCTTAAATATATTGTTCTAAAACTGAATGTTAATAAACTTTTGTGATCTTTCAGAGCTGTTTTTGTGTTCTACTCCTATACTTTTATCTGTTGACTGATATACAGTAAAAACGCACACACAAAAAAATCTTGCCATAGATGATTAATGTAACATTTTTATTTTATTGATAGTTTTAATTTATTGCGTATTTATATTTCATTTTAATGTATTTTGTAGCATTATATTATTTGGCTTGTTATAATAATTAGAAATAAATTTGTATAGAAGTCTTTATATGTACCTAACGATAAGTATGTCTTCTTGTATGTATGCGTAAAATCGTATCTATACCTATAAGTAATAAATTACTTAGTATAGAGCGGTTCCACAATAACCTTTTTATACTCTACTCCCAGTAGGTTAGCTACATATACTCTTGCCAGTATTTAAAGTGCCCTTTCCTTTGAGTGGGTTTAATCAAAGTACCCAACTACGTTGTTGTTTGATTCTGCTTACGCGGCACCAAAATGTAAAAACATGCAAGTATTCATGGACCGCGTCAACTCCAGCGCAAACTGACCATAATGTTCTCATGAGGAAGTTCTTAGGAACCCCAGTGTAATGGGACCTAGAGACCCGTAACAAATGAATAGGATCAGGGATCATAGCTATATTGGTTTGAGGCATGCAATAGGGATACAAGGCTGGATGGTATCGGAAGTTCACATGATTTGCAAGTCAGCAGACCCAAATTTAAAGAGCGATACATGGAAATGAACACTGGAAGGGCCTACCTATAAAAAGTTAGTCCAGAGATTTAATAGATTTAGATTTAGATTTATTTATTTCATAATATGAAATTACAATATAAATTATTTTACACTAATCTATACGAATTTATATTATGATCGTCAAGTAGGAAAATAACAATTGATTATAATTATACAAATGTCAAGCAATTTAAAAACCATTATAAGCAATCGATTAATTAACTAAATTATTAACAATGTCAAATAATATAAAATAAAAAACAATGTCAATATGGCTAAGCTAAGCAGTAAGCACGGATATCTCATGATGATCGTCAAATTAAAATAAAATAAAATGAAAAACAGGTCAATAGAAAAACGAATTACATTCAATTTGGATTATTACATGTCATTTCCATATATTCATTTACAGAATATAATGGATTATCCAATAAAAAGTGTCTCAATTGGCGTTCAAATCATTGCTTCAATCAATCAAGCGTTGTCATTGCTTACTAAGGCTACTTGATTAACAATATTTAGCATTTTTTTCTGAGCAAAATGCACATTTCTTTTTTTACAACTAGTACATACAAACTGTTAAAATTATTGTAAGGAGTGACAAATTTTATTTTAAAATCTGCATGTATACGACCCTTGGGTCATAGGTCAAGGGTCTTGACCCTTATGAATTAAGAAATAATACAATGGACTGAACTAACATTACTTGCATGCATATTTTCTTAAAAGTACCTACAGAAGAAGGTACGTGATGTAAGCGGGAAGGGGGGGAGGTCACTTAGCTGTAGAGCTAAGTGACCTCCCCCCCTTCCCGCTACATAGAAATTTGTTTGCAAATTACTTAACTCACTGCACTGTACAGCTTACTGTACCTACGTCATTTTTGCTATTGGTTTACAGATTCGCTAGCAACTGACAAGATACTATAAGTACCGTTAAGTACCCTTTTTAGTTTATCCTTCAAATCTATCCTTGTCCCAAACTCGGGTATTAACTTTCCACCGGTAACTAGAGACCTTTCTATCCGCCACCCAACACTCAAACTACTTTCAAACCCGGCTGCGAAAGCTCACAGTAAACTGGTCTCATTGTAATGTAAAATTGAGACGAATTTTGATCCCCCAGGGTTAGTAAAGAGCATCAACTTTAATACAACCGTATTCAAGTTGATGCATTTGATCGCAAAGCGTTATGATGTCGTGCACAGGTTTTTAACCAAAATTCTAGATCGATACTCAATTTCGACTAGAGTTCTAGGGAGATTTTAATTACTATGCATATATGGTAGGGGTAATTTTAAACGTACCTTGTTTATTTTATTTTTGTAGCTACTGACGAGGATGTGAATAAAATATAGGTATACAACAAATAGGTTCACGTAAGATAAGGGTAATTAAGGGGAGAGGCCTTTGCCCAGCAGTGGGACACTCAAATAGGCTAGAAAAAAAAAGATAAGAAAAAAAAATATATAGCGTAAGGTGTGGTATTTCGGCGTTTCCGTAGTAATCTGCCGAATCCTACACCAGGAGTCCGATGCAGATTTACCTACTTGTTATGGTTTTGATACGACCTTGACGATCATCTTGGTGATTGGCGTGCATCTCACGCACGATTTACACTCTTCAAGGAAGTATCAAATGAAAATCAAACAGTAACAAGTTATATCTGAATCGAACAGGTAACGCAGTATAAAATTGTTGCATCACCAAGATTATTTTTAGTTTTTTTTAAGATTATAACCGTTATACATATAAAACTGTAGTAGAGTGTAAAGGAACCTTAACAGTGATATGTGTAACGCTGCCTTAACAAGACTAGCCTGACAACACTGCATCTAGCCCCGCCCTCTTCTACTATTGACAGCTACGAGGATAGGATCTATCTTGATAACTGAAATGTTAATTAAATATAAAGTGCTATATTATGATAAAATAAACTACCATTGAAGACCTCAGATATAGTTTTATTAAAGAACATTACATGGCGCAGCCGGTAGGATATGTTATAATTTTTGATTACAGGTTCTCAGTTTAAAATAACAGGTTGTGTCTCTATCCTACCCAATATTAATCTTACAGTGCCTCTTAGCCTAGAATTACCAATCGCAATTTCACTGTTCCGTGCCATTAAGTCAATACGCTTAGCGTGTGGTTTTCCCCGAATTTGACTAAAATCACACCTTGAAGGGTGCGATAATTCTATCAAGCCGACTTTGATTGCCCCCGGGGCGCCTTCACGATTATTGTAATAGTTTGGGAAGTAGCTACCTATATATAAAGGAGTCTTTTATGTATTATCAAGGATGAGATTTCATGTACAGGGAAATAAAGCATGAAAACTAATACTACACAAGGTGTGTCCTATACCGAGTATTGTATCTACCAAGGAGAGGTCTCCGAAGTTGCCAATTTATATAGGATAAGTTCTCAAAAATATAAATTGATCAAAGAATAAAAACATGTCAAGACCATAATGGTGTTCTGCCTTTTCGCAGAGCTATTTTTGGCGGAATTTCATTTGCCAACCAACATTTCGCCGACGTTTTACTTTGACAACTAACGATTAGCAAATTTTTGTATGACAACGTTTCAATTGGTAGAATTATTGTAAAGCAGATTATTATAACGCCTCTAAACTTTTGGGAGGCTTATCATTTGTCAAATCTTTCACTTGGTCGAACAACTCTTGGACGAATAACGTTTCGTTGAAGCTACAGTTCGCTTTTCATACATTAGGCAAGTTACAATATTTCGGTTTTTAAAGTAGGTAAACAATTTGCGTCTCAATCCTACCCAATATTAATAGAAATCTTCTATGCCTCTTAGCTAGAATTACCAATCTCAATTTCACTGCTCCGTGCCATTAAGTAAATACGCTTAGCGTGTGGTTTTCCCCGAATTTGACTAAAATCACACCTTGAAGGGTGCGATAATTCGATCAAGCCGACTTTGATTACCCCCGGGGCGCTTTCACGTTATTATAATAGTTTGGGAAGTAGCGACCTATATAGAAACGAGCCTTTTATTTAGTTTCACCTGACCGTTGTCTGTCTGCCTGTAATCAAATCTTGCAAGTTAAATTTGATCCACTTCCCGGTTTCCGATTGAGCTGAAATTTTGCATGCATGTATAAACCGGATGACAATGCAATATTATGGTAACATCGAGCTGATCTGATGATGGAGACAGGAGGTGGCCATAGGAACTCTGTGATGAAACAACGCAACGTAATTGTGTTAGGGGTTTTTAGAATTGTCTCGATGAGTATTAGTTGCCTGTCGTAAGAAAAGTACAGTCAGCGATAAAAGCTTGTACCAAAAATGAAATTTTTACCAAAAACTTATGTATTGTCAAGGATGATATTTCACGTACAAGGAAATAAAGCAAGAAAAGTAATACTATACAAGGAGTGTCCTACCGGGTATTTTGCCTACCAAGGAGAGGTCTCCGAAGTTTCTAATTTATATAGGATAAGTTCTCAGAACTATAAATTTATCAAAGAATAAAAACATGTCAATACCATAATATCTATTTAGATACAGGCTTTATTACATATTTCGTCTGCCTGTCTCATTAATATGTGATTTATCATATTATTAATAATACTTTTTTGGAAAATTTCTACAATAACCTTTCTGAATATAAACTTGATTTTAATTCTCGTATATGTTTCCAGAAAATTCCGTTATGGTTCCTGCACTCTCAAGTGTTCTGCAACTTGCACATTGCTAGTCCTACCTCCTGCGCCACTTGCACTATCCTACCATTCTGGGGTTAAGCAGTTAAACCGTTAACCCAGTGACAAATTGTACTGGTAGCCATGGTAACTCCAGGTTTAACCGGTTAACCCCGGGTTAGTGTAATGGTGCAAGTGCATGGCCCTAAGAGTCACAAGGCAATAATTATGTGAACGCTTTCCGTCCTTCGCAAATTTTTGATCATTAAACTATACAAGTTGCAGGTACTTGAGTTTCGCTCACAACACAACAATACCTACAAATAAAATAAATTGTCGGTAATCACGCAATTTCCGTTCAAAATGGCGGCAAATAGTGTTTTTTACCTCGTATCTGTTGAACAGTCACGAAAGATAAGTGCACATTAATATAAATTTGATTTATTCGAAACATTCGTGCAAATTACTCACAGCATAAACGGTCATAGGTTTAAATAAAACGAATTTTAAAGTACCACTCATTTTATGCATGGACGAATGCCGAAATATCGTTCATATTTTGTTGCAAAGTAATCAAGGACCTTTTATTTAAATTGGATGTTCCGTCTAGTTAGGCTGTACGTTTAGACGCGATAGTATGACTTTGAATGATTTATTTATTTTATTTTACTAGATGTGAAATGTAAAATAGCGTAGGTACTCACGTTAGACCGGGCCGGGTCCGACATGTCATGTTATATGAGGCTGATCGGTGATCACGTGGTGCTTTTCATAGAAAACGAAGCTCCGGAAGGTCCGGCCCGGCCACGGCCCGGTCTAACGTGAGTACCTACGCTATTTTACATTTCACATCTAGTAAAATAAAATAAATAAATAAATATTAGGGGACATCTTACACAGATCAAACCTAGCCCCAAACTAAGCAAAGTTTGTACTATGGGTACTAGGCGACGATATACATACTTGTATAGATAAATACATACTTATATACATAGAAAACAACCATGACTCAGGAACAAATATTAGTGTTCATCACACAAATAAATGCCCTTACTGGGATTCGAACTCAGGACCATCGGCTTAGCAGACAGGGTCACTATCCACTAGACCAGACCGGTCGTCAAAAGTAATTCTAAAACTTCGAAAAATTATATTACCTAAAGGAAAAAATGGAAAAATTTACGCTTCCGGCAGGACTTGAACCCGGAACCAACGAAGATTCGCGAGGTGCTGGTAGGCTTCCGTAGCTCAATTGGTTAGAGCAAACGCACGAATTGCGGAGGTTGTGGGTTCAAGTCCTGCCGGAAGCGTAATTTTTCCATTTTTTCCTTTAATATAAAATTTGGAATATCGCTCGCAATATCTGCTTGTTTAAAAATTGGTCTAAAACTTCGCATTGTAGTTCTATCAACTTCTAGAGTAAGTTGCCGTTACATGAGCCGCCGCAGCTGCTTCCGCCCCAATTCCACGATTGCGAACTGTCCGAACTACCCGGGAACTTATGCGGTGTCAGAGACAACTCAATCATAAAGACTTACCCCCCTAAATTCATTAAACTTTACGGGCCTGATTTAAATTATGTTTTATCCCTTTCTTACAAATACTTAAGTCAAAATGACAGATAAAGACAAACGATTCATTGCTAATTCCACAGAACTAAAAATAAGGAATAATACCTCTTTAATATTTTCTGTGGCTAATCAGGCCAGTACCGCGTTTATGAATAATGCTATTAGACTTTCTATATTTAGTCTACCACTTTCATCCCATAGCCTAGTTATTCTTCTTAGATTCTATCAACTCTCAATAGTTCTAGAACCCTGGCATGACACGGGCAAGGGCAGCACCCGCTCGGTGTACCCTTGACATCTCATTAAACTGTGAAAAGGGTGTCAATGTTTTGGCTTCGGCTCAGCGCACGCTTCTCAAATGTCCGGAACACCATTAAATTATTCCGTGATGGTTAAAGACTTGGGGTTTAATTATTAATTGATCCCTGACTTCTCCAACCCTTTAAAACCCAGACAATTTTTGCTTTAGAGATATCTTTACAATGTACCTACTATCTTTCTTTCTGTGGTACCTGCATGGGGAAAACACGATTTCACTGACAACTTTTGTCTGGTTTTATAAACTTTTGCCAACGCTTTTTTTCATGTTTTTCCAAGGGTACCGAGTGAGACAGACTCTTGAAGCTATATCGTTTGGGTTCTTAAATAAAGTAGTGTACAACTGTTTACAAAAGTAAGTTATTAAGCGTGTACCAAGAAGTTGTAACCATACCATAATGGCCGCTTATCAGCGTCCAGCAAACCCTAGAGAAAATGAGAAAGAATTCAACATTCAATCAAAGTCACCCCCAATAAAGACAAGAAACGTGAAGTTGTAATGATGTGGAGTGTATTTATTTTATACTTGTCACTGAGGTTGAAAACTGATCTTCTATTCCCGTAGTTTAAAGAGCGTAGGAAAGTCACACGCTCAAACCACCAGTGCAACGAGAACCGTAACAAGGAGGTCTAGATATAATAGTAGGCCGGAGTTACATAGGTACTCTGCTTTACACTTTGATTGCGAGAAACTATGCAGAAATATCAAATATTTAAGGTTATTTTACTGTAGTTATTCAAGACTAAAGAAAAGAGTACTCGGGACTCGGGGCATGGCCGCGTGATGAGGGGAGCGCGCCGGCCACCAGCTGGTCATAATAGATGATTTAACTTTATGCACTAAAGCATAAACAGCAAATATGTACCGCTTACACACGACTTAAAAACCAACGAGCATGAAAAGGAAAATTTAACGTTTAACTCGCCCGCGCTCAGTAATAACACCCTGCACTTGCAACTTCCTAACTTTGACACCTTCGAGAACTTGTGTGGAAGTTCCCTCGCTTACGGTAGATATGTGGCGATTATACTTTCAAATGAGGTCACTTCAACTGCGAGTATGTTGAGTGGAATAGCAGTCTTCGGCGTCGCAATATTACCTACGCGTACACATTATCTATACTCCTTCTTAATAGGTGGTCCCTTTTTAGGGTTCCGTACCCAAAGGGTAAAACGGGACCCTATTACTAAGACTCCGCTGTCCATCCGTCCGTCCGTCCGTCTGTCACCAGGCTATATCTCACGAACCGTGATAGCTAGACAGTTGAAATTTTCACAGATGATGTATTTCTGTTGCCGCTATAGCAACAAATACTAAAAAGTACGCAACCCTCGGTGGGCGAGTCCGACACGCACTTGTCCGGTTTTTTCTATGACTTATATTTCTATGAAGGCAACTGAGCAGATGAATCACTTAATGGTAAACGATTACCGTCGCCCATGATGGACACCTGCAATTCCAAAGGGGTTGCATGTGCCTTTACGATGGGAATAAGGTAAGATGGGATAAGACTAACATAGTTTATTTTGCTCGGGGCAAGATGAGGATTCCATACAAGTGATAGTCTTACCCCGGTGATAGTCTTATCCCACCTTACCTTACGCTCTTTTCTTGAAGGTTTTTAATGTGGTATCGCCCCAGAAATCCGCGAAGGCGACAGTTCGTTTAGCTGTGCGAAGCAGGTTTCTGGAGAAACGCACAGTTAATGACTGCCAACTGCTACTACAACAGTTATACATACCACATACCTGCACCGCATTGATGCAATTGTCGTGTCTCTTTAAATAAAAAAATATGGTTGCTTTGTGACTACGATATCCATGATTATTTCTATATATTACTAGAGTTAGACTAAGATAAGTCTGCAGCGCAAGCAGTGCAAGTCTTATTTGTACGTAATAATTTCATAGAAGCTTGACGTTTAAAATAACGCATGCACTGCGAGGGATATCAAAATCTCTGCAGACTTTTCTTAGTCTAACTCTAGTAACCTACTTATAGAATTAAAACTCACCGATATGCTTATATCTGTCCACAAAATCCACCATAGCTTTAGCCCAAGCTAGCTTCTTAGCTGCATCCAACAGCCCGAGACAGGGCTCAATCGCCCCATCATGGACACCAGTACAGTACTCCTTAAGTCCTTGGAATTCGGCTTCACTCTTCTTAGTGTCAAACTCTTCGAGGAACCAGGAGTTTTCTAGGGATCCGGTGAAGAGGGTATCGAGGTATGGCTTGAGGACTGGGCTGAGGTATTTCTTGTCGTCTTTGACACCTGAGATGCAACAAATGTACAGAAATAGCAGAATTTGTAAGTTTATCCTTCGAAAAGAAAAAGTTTGGATGTTTAGATGTTTGTATTTTTGTTCCTTCGTCATGCACAAAACGACTGAATCGATGACCGGAACTGATAGATAGTATATAACTGAGAATACACTTTGAGAGGATACTTTTTATTCCGAAATTTTACCCTTATTTGGGACGGTGGGAGTTATTACTGAAGGACGGAATGGGAGGAGACTGTTAAGTTAGACATATACAGTTCACTGTCTCGATAAAAAGAGACTGGCAGGCATAGATAGCGTTGAGTGTGTAATCGAGATGAATTAAGTAACTTGGAAAACAGACTACGTTTCACAAGACTTCGCTCCAAAGTTTTTTGACGCGTAACAAGAAGGACTCTTTATTTTAAAGGTTCGGCAATGACTGTGTGAAAACTTACCTTTATAAAGCCAATTGAGCACATTCCTCATTACATTGAGCTCATCGTCCAAATTCTCTGTCCGTAGCTCCGGGTCCCGTCTGACTGCGTCGATCAAACATGCTGAAGACGCATCGTAGTAGTCCTTTAGCTTGTTCCATTTCTTTGACCTACAATTTCACATATTTAATTAAATAACCTCCAGACTTGATGACTGCAGCACTCTCTTGCCCTGGAGCCTGGGTTGCCCTTTTGCGTGGGACGCCACCTGCGTGGACACGTTGGCTCCATCCCACGTGGAAGGGTCAGCTCTAAAGCCAGGGACTGCCGCGGACCAGGCCCAAACTTTCAAGCGCCGTAAATACGCGTTCTTGAGGAATGAGTATGAGTATGAAGTATAAATGAGTATGAGGCGCATGCAATGGAGATATTGGGCCCGTGGTCGACCGACACCAAGAAATTTTGTCCAAAAAGTGTCGGTCCGGCATCTCAGGCGATTATGGGCGCGCGATTTCTTTGCCCAGAATTTACATACATTTTCTGCTTAATACAAAATCAATTTTGATAGAGTTAAACCAAGAAAAGTCTGCAGAGATTTTAAAAGCACACGCAGTGCAGGTGTTATTTTAAACGTCAAACTTCTATGAAATTATGCCGTATAAATAACACTGGCACTGCGTGTGCTGTCAAAATTTCTGCAGACTTTTTTTTGGTCTAACTCCACAGACTTTTCATAATGAAGATTTCATGAATTTACCTATAAGTAGAAGTATCTCTGTCGAACTCTCCCAGGCTTCTGGTCTCGATATTGTTCAGATACAAGTCTCGTGCTTGGTCGAGCATGATCGCCAGGATGTGGATCAGCTGCTCTATGTTTTCGTGCTGAGAGGTCACTTGGAGCAAGTTGGCACGGAATGTGCTGTGATTTTCCTGTGGAATTTAATTACCTACTTAACGTTTATTATTTACCATCTTTATAACCGTTACTTAACAATTTTAATGGTAATATCAAATAATGCGTAATTGCTCTTATAGCGCACGACTCACAAATGCGCGCGATATTGCCTTCGCTTGTCTCATACTACGCGCTGTGTCAGACGTGACATAGGTAAAGGTAATATAATTCCACTTAATTGCGGACATTGCAACCATAATATGCCTGACATTGTGTAGGACAAGTTGCAGATAAACTATCAACTAGCAGACAGACGCTAAAGCTAAACCTTTTGAAAAACAGGGGAATAGAAACACATTCTGACAAAAGAAGACTTGGACTGGACACGATGCCACTGTCCTTGAACTTGTGTGAAATATATGTAAGTAAATATTCGACTTACACAAACCACCATGTTCTTACAAGCCACCAGCTCACTGGCGACTCTCCACAGATACATCAGCTGACGTCTGGTGAAGCTTGGGACCCCAGTCGTAGGCTTAGGAACTCTGTTCAGGTTCTCCCAGCGAGAAAACAGCACCGATTCTAGGGACTCGGAGGGCGTCAGCAGGATGTTTTCGGACCCTGAAAAGCATTGCTGGCTTAGCATTGTCTTCTTCAGTCGTAGGAATGGTTTTGGTTCAGTTTGAGCGATTCATTTGGTTTGCCGCAGGATAATTCATAAATAGACGGAACTAAAATGTCTTGTAGCCTATCACACGTCGTTGGTAGTCTTCACAGTACACAGACATGAAGACGCAAAGTTCTGCCGCAGCCCAGTCCAAGCCTCGTGCTGCAGCCGTCTACTAATATATGTATAAGCAGTTATGGATCTATCTATCTGTTATCCAAATGTATCCACTGCTAATTATATACCTCCCCCATCAATTACCACAGCTGCAGATCAAACTGTTAGTCTATACAGACGTAGGTATTGGAGGCACTAACCAGGCAGACGATGCAAGTCCATGATACACCGTCGAATTGTAGCTGCATCGGCGGCCCAGTCCGCGCCGCGTGCCCCTCGCCTCACCAGGGCAACTCGGTCTACGGGATAAACGTAGCCTGCTGTTGTTCCCCGCTCACATACAGCTAGCAACCTGAATTTAAAGAAGAATATCGATTTGTAACTGTAACTGTATTGATTGGTGATTACAATGTCACATATTTGATGTTTATGGATGACTCACGTTAGACCTGGCCGTGCCCGGGCCGAGGCGTCCGACATGTCATTTTCTATGACGGCTGAACGGCGATCACGTGGTGCTTTTGATAGAAAACGAAGCGCCGGAAGCTCCGACCCGGGCACGGCCGGTCTAGCGTGAGTCAACCTTTATAGTTTCCTGTCAATAAATCATAGTTCTAGCATTTATCACGTACTGTGATGGAGTACCTAAGCTTTCCAGTTTATCTTTGCTGACTTCCTTAAAGCAACAACATTGGAGCGACGTATTTTACCGAGGCATTATAGAATACGTTCAAGTGTGCTGCTATCATTACAAAATTAAGTTAACATTATACTCGTACTCACGAGTCCAAAACCAAGAGCAGATGATGCGACGCATGAGTCTGCGCAATCAATCGCGCAGCGGCCTGACCGTGCACCGCGCAGCGATCCACGCGCCGGCGCAGAGCGCACTGCGCCATGTAGCGGCTCACACCGCGGAGGGAACCCTGGAATAAGATCTGTTAAATACTCAGGAAAAACCTACAAGATATAATTACCTACATTTGAGCCGTTTGGGGCTGAGACTATGCGGCCTTGGGGGGAAAGCGCCCACAGGGTTTTCAACTAATGTAGCCGCAGGTTAGTCGAGTTGACGCGTGACCAGAGGGCTGGGTCATATCTAGCGCAGCGGATCAGCATTGCCATACAACGTGGCAATGCTGCCAGCCTTCTGGGCACGCTGCCAATAGACGGTGATTTGGGGCAAGTTTTCTATTTATAGTTTTGTTTTTAAGCTTAGTTTGAATTTAGTTTTAATTTTTTTTTTTGTTTTTAATTTTAGTTTGTATTTTTTGACTGTATTTAAAATATATAACAATAATTACCTAGAATTAGTGGAGAATAAAATTAAGTACCTACCTACTTTCTTGTAACGTGGTACGAAAGTACACCAACCTGATATATCCCTTCCCAACAATGAGTTGAGGGCCCCGGCGACCCTCGCTATAGTAGACAGTTCAGAGAAGTGCGTGTCCAGGGTTGCTTCTAATGAAGGATGCCATAGTTGCTAGGTCGTTCGATCCATTCTGCAATGCTATGAAGCACTTACCCGAGGTATCCCCTCCCTCATCTTATACACCTACCTGATATATCCCTTCCCTCATCTTATCCAACAATGAGTTGAGGGCACCAGCTACCCTGGCTATAGTGGACAGTTCAGAGAAGTGCGCGTCCAGGGTTGCTTCTAACGAAGGGTGCCATAGCTGCCAGGTAGCTGCTCGTTCGACGCACGTCAAGTTTGAAGGTGGGCCCACTGCCGTTGCGTAGTAACCCTGAGAAATTATTATGAGTAAAAATGTTTGATCCAGAGTTTATTGCTGGTAGGTTGCGTGGGATGATTCATAAAAGTGATAGTGAAATTACTACCTAAAGGAAACTTAGTTAGACCAGGGCAAGAGCCAGACACGGACTTCCTGTTAAATATGAACATTTAAGAGAGACAAAAGGAAGAAGGAAGAACAACACGATAACATGACCGCTACTGTATACTACCGCGCGAGCAGCATTTTTGTTGGTAGATGAAAGTGGATAAGATTTGTATGCTTTATTCTACTCCTCCTCTCTTGAAACAAAAGCTAATTCATATTAGAAAACCAATAAAACTATTTATATTCGGCTTGGGTACCTGATTTGCTGCGGTGTAGTGTAGGAGTGCCAAAGGGCTTGTAAGCGGCACGCGGCAGGTATAAGCGGCCGCACTCACGCCACCGACCCTCATTCCCAGCATGAGCTTCGCTTCAGCTTCGCCGGCGCCGACACGGACCATCACCCAAGCTGCGCCTTCCACGATGGCTAGGCGACGGTCGGTCATGGCTTGAGGTGGGGACGCTGGAAGAATTAAATATGATTTAGCATATTTATAGAGTCCGACCACACTAAGTAGTTAGGTAGCCCGCCAATTTTTACGTGAAGGAGGAGGCTATCAAGTTTAAAACTCGGATAGATAATACGCGTGTCATTACATTGTTGACTACGGTATCTTGATTAGGTACCTATACCGCAAATAATTAACCTATATTATACAATACACTAATGTGGCGTATAATATTTTAACGTAACGATTATGAAAATAAATTATGTACATTTGCGAGTATCCTGTATCAACACGATATAGGTATTACATTTTCAAACAGCGTTCAGTGTTAATTTCCTTGTGCAAATAAAACAATCCTTTCAAAACAATTCATGCGAAACAAACTATTAGCAAAATGCCGTTTGCATTCACATTCACACCCCATAAATAAACAGTAGCTATTTTCGTAAACGCTCTATTAAAATTTAATCAAACTTCCTCCCGACGAACCTTCTTTCATTCACAAATCCTCGCTTCTTGCCAATTAATATTCGACCTTATTTCAAACGCACTTGATAACTTTTTCGATCATAGTGCACATCTAAGCTGGCTAAAGGATAATAAGCCAAATTACAAGCGAATAAGGCTCTAATTATTGTGATAAGAGAGTGGATTGGTAAAATTCTCCAAGCAAGTCGCCGGATTCCGACTCAATCCTGAAAATCTACGGAATGAAAATCGTTTCGTCTCTCGCTTATTTATTAAGGTGTGAAAGGGAAAAATATTACTTAGGTTGATTTGAATAGGTGTGGTAGGTGTTTCGCAACTTATGATTAATTATTAGGTCTGTGTTGAAATATCGTGCGAAAATAACGGGTTTGTTTGTGAACGATGAACGATATTGTTAAGTTTAAGGTAACCTTAAACGACGGGATCATTAAAATGTGGGCTGGTTTGATGGGAGTTTTGGAGTTGTTCCAAATTGTTTTGTTTGCTGAATTTGAGTTTTCAATGACCCTGTATTTCCGACGAGGTTTTTGTTTTTTTATAATACTTACATAACTGTTTGTTGTTTATAGAAAATTGTCTATTAGACTAATAGACCGGGAGATAGTGACACATTTTACTGGGTCATTTGTACCAGTATGGCGGTTCGTCAGGGGTCTAAGCATGTAATGAAGGAAAGAAAATGCTATGACCATAGCGCTGGTACCGGCGGCCCAATCGCGTGGGCGTTAGTCGAACGTGTCGGATAAAATACGAGTGTCGAACGATTTGTACCACAAAAATCCTCGTATTATTCGATAGTCCATAAAAAAGAAGTAGGCGGTAGCGTAATGCCATACTTCTCCGGTGTGACTTACAGCCCGCCATACTGAGGCGAACACGTTAATTAAAAAAAAACAATTCAACCATTTGTACCAAGCTAATTTTTGCACAGGTGATCATCGTCGAGCAGCCATTCATGGACATCACCATGCCATACTTTTCGGATGGTTCCAAATGCCCGCCATACCGCCGCAAGGAAGTTAATTTTTTTTTTTTTGCTAAACGATTTGTACCAGTATTGCATTTAAATTTTTGGAGAGTATTTGATAAAATGTGACCGTTATTATAATTGCCATACATAGTAGGGGGATAAAGTGCTGCCATACTTGAAAAACTTATTTAATCGACACGTTTCAAAAATACGACTATGTATACGTAAAATAATTTTTTACAGCATGGCATCATCATATTCTGTTTGTTTGGATACAATTGTACCTAAAAAAATATATTTCAGATTATAACTACGGGGCGGACGACTGTGAGACTTAAGCCAAGACTTAAAACAAAAAACAATTTTTTGACGATTTGTACCAGTATGGCATTTGGATTTTTGGAAATTATATGATGCAATGTGACCATTATTATATTTGCCATACTTCTAATAGGGGGAAAAAGGGGCACCATACTTGAAATAAAAAAAAAATATTGTACACATTTGCCACCTCCTACAGGTATGGCATTATGAGATTTCCATTTATGATCACACAGAAAGTGTTGAAAAAAAAATTCAAGATGGTACAAATCGTTTAGCAATAAAAAAAAATTAACTCCCTTGCGGCGGTATGGCGGGCATTTGGAACCATCCGAAAAGTATGGCATGGTGATGTCCATGAATGGCTGCTCGACGATGATCACCTGTGCAAAAATTAGCTTGGTACAAATGGTTGAATTGTTTTTTTTTAATTAACGTGTTCGCCTCAGTATGGCGGGCTGTAAGTCACACCGGAGAAGTATGGCATTACGCTACCGCCTACTTCTTTTTTATGGACTATCGAATAATACGAGGATTTTTGTGGAACAAATCGTTCGACACTCGTATTTTATCCGACACGTTCGACTAACGCCCACGCGATTGGGCCGCCGGTACCAGCGCTATGGTCATAGCATTTTCTTTCCTTCATTACATGCTTAGACCCCTGACGAACCGCCATACTGGTACAAATGACCCAGTAAAATGTGTCACTATCTCCCGGTCTATAACACAGAAAAGTTAAATTAGCTTCGATTTAATAAGGGATTTTTTTTAAGAGTGAAGTATTAAAGGATAACATTATGTATGATTAATTTATTATCAATCAAATAGCATTAATTAACGAAAGGGCGACTAGTGTCCATCATTCTACCTAACCATAATTTTAACACAGTAAACTGTTCCCTCAGGCCCAAAAGATTTCTTCTTTTTCTGGATGTGACAGTACAAGGCTAAAACATAACGAACGATAGGTACAGACAGACTCAAGATTTCTACCGAGTGTGTTGCGATTGAAAAATGCCTAAGATAAGACCCGTTGGTGGTACACCAATAGTGACAAAATTCGAAAACGGAACCGTAACACTATATATAAGGTGCTAACAAATTAGTCACGGATATTTTAAGAGATGATACATTACATTAAAACAATTAACTTTTAACTGTAATTAAGGAACCTTTGTATATCATTTTTTTGTTTTCATTTACCGAACAAAAAAAAATATTACAATATTTTTTTAAAACAATCACCCCTATTATGTACCTGTCAAGATGTTTAACACTGTCTGTCATGTCACGTCAAAAGTAGTTTTTCTTAAATGTCGTTATGATTCGGTGCGAAATGATAGTTTAAAGAGGTTTTAGAATGTCTAAAGAGGTCTCATTTAGTTATCTAATTAACAGGGTGTTTTAACGTAGCAAATTTGTTTCCTAGTTTTCTCCAAAAAACATAACAAAACCAATGATGTTTCATATTTAAATGTACTCCGAGAACCGAGTACTATCAGCTGTAAAAATATCCGTGACTTATTTGTTAGCACCTTATATAGATGGTCAAGCAAATCTTGTCAGTAGAAAAAGGCGCGAAATTCAAATTTTCTATGAGACGATGTCCCTTCGCGCCTAGTATTTTCAAATTTGCCGCCTTTTTCTACTGTCAAGATCTGCTTGACCGACTATATATGTTGTTATATGACTCACTCACCCCTCTCTAAGTAGCAGTACTTGTGCGGGTGCGCTCGCGCAGCCGCCCTTGCGCAGAGCACACGAGAGCCGCCGCCGCCACGTGCGTGCGCGCAACGCGCGATCAGCTCCACCCATCGTTCTAGGACTTTGTCTCTGAAAAAAAAATACATGACTACAGGTTGTCCCAGAACTACCACGTCACAGTGACAACGGAGGTAGGTCAACTCAAGAGGAACCTAACCAGCCTAACATGACCCCAGTAAAAGTTGCATGGTTTTAGAGTTATTAGAGAATTTTCCCCTTTGTTTTAACATTTTTAGTACAAAGGGAAAAATTCAATTTTTTTCGGTAATAACTCGAAAACCGTGCAACTTTTACTGCAGTCATGTTAGGCTGGTTAGGTTCCTCTTGAGTTGACCTACCTCCGATGTCACTGTGACGTGGTAGTTCTGAGACACCCTGTAAGATTGAGCTACGCTTGTCTAGAATATTACCTATTAGCCCGTAAGCTACACTAGTCAGGATTTCTCGCTATCCTCATGAAAGTTAAGACCTTACCTGACAATAAATATTTCTGAGCGAGGCACATCCTCGCATCTGGCAAAAAAGCCCTTAGGAAACCAAAGTAAAGCTTATAGGGTTCCATTACAATCAGACTACCTATATATCAATCTAAAACAAATTCAAATCGTTAAAATCATTAATAATGATTAACTCCCAATCATTATCCGGGCCGGGGCATCATAGCCTTTGTCCCCTTTTTGAGCCTTGTCCCCGTATTTAGGAATCCGAGGACTCCGAGAGTCACCTGGTATTTCAGTGAACAGGACTACACCTAATACGAGTAGTTTAAAAGATTTACTAACCTGCACACAAATATCCTGAAGGCGTCATGAACTCCTTCCACTTCTTGCCAGTGAGTCTTCCGTAGCCTGTTGGCTCCTCTTGATGACAGCAGTCTTGCTTCCCATCATTTAGGACTTATAGGTAGTCCACAATCACCAGGTATTCCAGTGCACAGTAATGTACCTAGCAGTTAGAAGAAATTACTAACCTACACAAATATCCTGAAGGGGTCAGGAACTCCTCCCACTTCTCAGCCTCTTTACCAGTGAGACGCACTCGTCCGTAGCCTGTTGGCCCCTCTTGGAGACAGCAGTCTTCGTTCCCATCATTTAGAACTGACAAAGAATCGAGGGTCACTAGGTATTCCAGCGAACGTGAACGCATCTGAGGAAAAACACTTTTAGTAAGTAAGACATCATTGAGCGCTGTATTGGAAAATTTAAATCGATTACATCATACAGATCTATTTTATTTTTAGGTCTGCAGAAGGTTTAGGAATTACGGTAGAAAAATTATTGCAATGCAATGGAGCGACTCAATCGAAATGGTCACTAAATTCAGTTATACATCAACGAGCTATTTTGTCAAAAAATCGTCAGACGTCATGAAAATAATAGCGTATACTCGTAGGTATGGTCACAATCCATAGACATGCGACTAGGAAGAAACTCCAAACATCCACCCATCTTACCTTCTTGCCTCTGTGCAAAGCGATGAGATGACAGCATCGGAACCTGGGGTCCCGTTGCCCTGCGCCGTCCACTATCCTCTGGACCAAGCTCTCTACTGCGCTCTCCATCTCGGTTGACATTCGATCTAAAACATGGAATAAAGGTTTACTTACCTAAATCAAAACCATTATTTGAGTTTCCTTCTTCTTCTTCCTTGTTATCCCGGCATTTTGCCACGGCTCATGGGAGCCTGGGGTTCGCTTGACAACTAATCCCTTAATTTGACGTAGGCACTAGTTATTACGAAAGCGACTGCCATCTGACCTTCCAACCCAGAGGGGGAACTGGCCTTATTGGGATTACCCCGGTTTCCTCACGATGTTTTCCTTCACGAAAAGCAACTGGTAAATATCAAAAGATATTTCGTAGGTACACATAAGTTCCGAAGAACTCATTGGTACGAGCCGGGGTTTGAAACCCGCGACCTCCGGATTGAACCCATTATTTGAGTTTATTTTCAATTTCTATTGTATCTTTAGATTAGATGCTAAGGAGAGATGATCACCTTTTTGGTCGTCATCATAAAGCGAGTCTACATAGCCGTTGAGCGCTCTCAGCTGGTTGATGTTGAACTTTAGGCCCGAGGTTGGCAGACGGAGGTCCCCGCCCGGCGTGTCTACTGCCACTGATGCGCCTGACCCCATCACTGTAGAAGATAACACTATGATGAAACGTACTTTTGTGTTAACTCCTTGAGAGCAAACCGCCATTACCACTATAACCAGAGATGTTAATGAAAAGTAAAAGTTAAACAGCTGTTCGATCATTTTACAATAGAATTAAAATCTCTTGAAAACTTGGTTTTAACTTGGTCGGTTTGGTTAGTTGATCTGGTATTTCGGTCCCACTCTGTACTGTAGATTGTCACAGCATTGGACATATGCAACCAAATACTACATTGACTATCGTGAATAAATATGTAGGTACTATGTTAAAATTTCCACCATTAGCGTGAAATATATTAGCGACAGGCAAAAAGATCTAACTGTATTACCTAAATCAGTTTCAGTGTCTTTCAAATAACAGAATCTATACAGAAAACTCTCACGTATGTAAACACACGTGATTGGTCGTATACCGATTATCCACGGTCGGCGCGCACAATCAATCCAATATGGCGGCGATCTGTTTCCGCCGGAAGCGCATTATGCCCGTGCGCAGGTGACCGTGGGCCGATTGTTCGATTATGGGCATTCTAGAGCAAGTACGAAGTTATGTTAGATATCGGTAAACCATTTTTAAACTGCGCGCTCTCACCTATAGGTACCCACATGTAAAGTAATCTGCGTACACGAAAGTGGCGGCTTCACAGGTGGGATCACTACCAACTAGACTAAAGCAGACGTTAGTTGCAGTTAACTACTCTTAATGTTTGGTATAACTGGCAGCCAAGGTAGGTACAAAAAAATTAGTGTGAAAGAACATATGTTTAAGACCCGTATTGAAAATGAGATGCAATTCTGGGTGCCTATTAATCGCTTACGATAACAAAACGCTTTGTGCCTCTCTATCACTCTTCAATTAGTGCGATAGTGACAGTTCCGTTTCGTTCGCTACGGAGCGTAAACGATTGACACGTTAGCTACGCACCCTGTACTTTGGTTTCTCTTTCGGTCATATACCTACCTATTGTGGTTATAGTACAGTCAGCAGCAGAAGTTGCTAAGCGGGCGAGGTGTTCAAAATAACCTTGACACGCTCTTATTCTCTCAACAATAAAGTCGCATCAAGATCATTTTGAACACCTGGACCGCTTAGCAACTTCTGCTGCTGACTGTACACTGTCCGTTTTAGGTCCACGGTTATATCTTCACAACCTATTGTTCGTGGCCTCTTGTTAAGGTCTCAGGTGCAATAGCAACTAGCAAGTCGCTCGAAACAACCAAACTTCCCTACATAAACACCGGGATGTTTACGTTCAACTTGTGTTCCAAATGTTCCAATCAGGCTAACAAACAAAACAAGCAGGTACACAGGTGTCGGCACCAGAGTTGAGGTCTCACACAATATCACAACTAAAGTCTATTTCAATAGAACTTGCTAACTATGTAAACAAACAACGTAACTTTGTTTTATCACTGTTTCTCTTTGAATTTTCACACCACCTCATCAAATACCATTGAAACCATACACATATACACTATTGAAACGGTCCGTTCCGTAAAAACATAAATATATAACTGTATCTTGGATATTTAATTAAAAGTTTAAAATGGGTTCATAAGTTAGGTTATTAGGACCTGTTGGAATGACGGTTTTGTTTCTTTTAAATTCTACAATTGTCTATGATGGGTAGTGTTGTCCCTAAAGTTTATGATATAAACCCGCTACACACTACCCAACCCACACTCTGTACCTACCGCTGCGATTATAAAATACATCAATACATCATTCTTAAGTACTAATTTGTCTTCTGATCGTGATTAAACAAATTAAAAATAAGTAAGTACTTGTTTTTTTACTTTTGGTATTTTATTATTCGATATGGTTTGACATTAGTAAAGTAGTAAGTAGGAGTCTTGCCCATCACTAGTAAATTCATCATTCACAGACAATTTCAATATGGCGGTTTGTTTACATAGTTAGCAAGTTCTATTGAAATAGACTTTATAGTTTGTATCTTTAGGTTTTCAAATAGAAGTAAACAAAATCTACCCTCAAATGGCTCCTTAAGCTAGTTGAGGGTAGATGAAAACATTTCACGATCAAATAATGTAGGTTAAAGTCAGATCGTTCAGTGACAGATCCAGGCGGTTTTGTATTTGGTCGCTTAACCAATACTTAAATGTTATAACTACCCGAAAATGTACAAATTAATTGTTTATTTTTATTTAAATACCTGAAGATACAGAGTATAGTTATGTAATGACAGCGAGATTTTGAAGTCTGTGTTGTGTTTTCGTACCTGCAAGCCCAAGAAAAATAGCTTCTCAATATCGCGTACTAAAATGGTATCCACTAATTTATCCACTGCCATTTTTTCATGATTTGTAATCAATTATTCACTTTCTCTTCTTATGAAATCTAAAATTATGTTTACTTTTTATAACTTGAAAACGTACAATTAAAAAACTTTCATCAAAATATAGGTAGTACGAAACCAAGTTGCCGACCAAACTTTCCTACATCAACACCGGGATGTTTATGTCGTAGTCAGATCGTATAATCCGCCGTATTACATTACGGCTAGCCGTTATCAAAAACAGGGGCGTTTTGAAATGCGGCGGTTCGACGATTAGCCGGATTGTCATTGCGATACGTTCTTCAATAAGGCGGCCAACGTTTAGCCGCATCGTACTACTATTTTAGATTGTAGAGTGACCAGTTCTTTCGGTCGCCTACGTAACCGGAGTTTGACAATGTTTGCAATTTAATTTATTTTTACCATGGTCCCACCGCACTACATGTGTTTCTTTTCCAAAACATTTCCTTCACAACTTAAATAGACGGAGCCCCGCAAGCGGGGCTCCTATTTCTGGGCGGTTTGCCCTTCGGGCATCTGAAGCTACCTAACGAACCTAACCTACTTACCTACCTACACTTTTTTCCCCAAAGTGTAATGTTTTCACGGACGTCTCACTAAATCAATAGGTAGGTAGGTTAGGTTCGTTAGGTAGCTTCAGATGCCCGAAGGGCAAACCGCTCAGAAATAGGAGCCCCGCGAAGCGGGGCTCCGTCTATTTAAGTTGCGAAAGAAATGTTTTTTGAAAAAAAACAGTCCGACGAACTCCAGATTTGATGGACACCCCAGCGTTTGTCAGGCAGCGCCACGGGTGTTAAAAATGGGAACTAAAAACTGTCAAAGCGGCGGCTAATGACTCGCTGTATTACATTACGGCTAGCCGTGTTGAAGAACATATGGCGCCGAATACATTCCGGCGGATTTTCATTCAGCCGCATTCAATCCGGCTAATCGTTAAACCGCCGCATTTCAAAACGCCCCTGTTTTTGAAAACGGCTAGCCGTAATGTAATACGGCGGATTATACGATCCGACTGCGACATTTACACTCGCTATTCAAGCCAAAGGCAATGCTACCAAACAAAACAACCAAGTATAAACAAATACAAAAATCTTTATTGCAAAAAATACACGTGAAATATGATGTAAGGGATGGAGTTACCCTGTAAGCAAAAATATGCCCGTGTTGGGTATCACCGATCTTCCCTATGTAACATAATGTACCTAGGTACATTACATAATGTATTACATATTGTATTACAATGTATTACATAATGTACATAAGGGTGATGATACCTACTGATGATATACAATTAAATTAAACTAACTAAACTAATTTAACAAGGAAAAACCAAGTATAGGTAAACATAATGAGAATCTGTTATGGACTCTATGAAACTCATCTATGTATATGTCGCGCTATTTTCGATACATTACGGCATTTGACCGTACGGTTGAATTCGTTGTACCACAATCGGCCGGCAGTCGGCAATGTATCGTAAATCGCTTGCAATTATCTGCCAGGAAAAATCAGCTGTTCCATGGAAAATGTATCGCCTCATTCATTTCACCTAATACCCAGATACAAGCGGAATTCATACCTGAATGTACACTGAATAAAATAACCATAACCAATAAAGTTTCCAGTAAAACGTTCCTGCGACATGTCTGGAACTAACGCGTTTATTGTGAGAGCACAAACATGTCCGGACGGAGAAAAACTATGCCATTCAGAGTAGAGTTGTTTGTGTAGGGAGGCTGGGTGGAGTAAACACCTTTCTACGTACCTACCTATTAGGTATGTAAAAATGTTGTACATATGTAGTGAGTGCATAATTGTTTACCATTGTATTTTCTCGGAAACGTTCGGATTTGTCATGCTACTTCAGTCAACTTCAGTACTTCAGTACTGACTGAAATGGCAAGACACGTTCGTACATTTATTAATACGTACGTTAATTACCTATGCACTAAATGTTGAAACCGAAGGCCGATTATGTTTTAATAATATTATCTGGCTTTGATACGACCTCGCTTCGTGATATCAAGTTTTTAGAAGTAAATAGTAACAATATGCTGAAAAGGAACCGGCAAGAAAATTAGGCTTTAAAGTTAATTTATTTTAAGATTTCCACAGGAAAAACGCATAAACTTAACTCATTCTAAAAAAGTTTTTGACCCATTTGAATAACGTGAAGCACAATTATTATTCGTACATCGACATAAATAAACAAAACGGCTTTACACAAACACAGCCATTACAATAAGCTGCCGTTTTCACGAAAATGCACGGCCATTTGCTGAAAAACAACAAATTTATTCACACCGGTGATTTCGGAAAATAGTGATGCTCCATTACCCTACAGTCGTATTCGTAGTTTAAAAATATGATCTTGATTTGACAATACTTTTAGTGCATCTCACATATACCTATAAGTAAAAGTACGAGACAACTGTACAGATGCTAATATATATCCCTCCTCTGTTTATATAAGTTCGCCTTAATTTATGTTATTTTTAATATGTCTTTTGTACAATAAAGAGTTTACTAGAACTACTACTAATATCATAATACAGACCAAGATATTTCTACTAATTTCTAGAAATCTGCTGATTCAGATTGAAAAATTGGTTATGGTTTTGATCTGGTTTTGACACGACCTTGAAGACCGCTGACTGCTTACGCTGATTGGTGCATGTGAAATGAAGTTAAACTCGTGCACATGATACGACATGCCACAAGGCCTATCGCGACCCACGTTCGACGTGTTGCCTCTCTGTAGCACTTGTAAATTCGTAACGTGTAAGTGTGACAGGGAGGCAACACATCGAACGTGGTTCGTGGTAGGCCCTCAGAGAGCCCGAGAGACGAGATTAGTGTTAATTTGAGCCCGAATGATGTCTGCATCACCTTTTTTCACTGTAAAAGCCACGCAGAGTGAGCTTGGTCCTAATACTCTAGACCAGCGGTCGGCAACCTTTTAGCAGCCAAGGGCCACATAGTAGTTAACGGAGGTGACGCGGGCCGTACTTTGTTAATATTTATGACTTTATGAGACATTGTCGTTTGTCACTATTACATACAAAATAGCCAAGGAGCCTCTCGGGCCGCAAGTGACAGGTTCGCGAGCCGCATGCGGCCCGCGGGCCGCAGTTTGCCGGCCGCTGCTGTAGACAATAATATAATATTGGTTGTGTACATGTACAATGTGTACCTAAGGTACACACCACTCTGTAGGTACAGGCAGCCTAGCCAAGGTGACGATCGCTTGTGTCTATCACTCTTCCATATTAGTGTGACAGTGACATTTGCGTTTCGTTCGCTACGGAGCGTTAGCGATTGGCATGTTGTCTACGGGGCCTGGCGGCCTAACCAAGGTGACGATCGCTTGCGCTTCGCAATCGAATCGCTTTGTGTCTCTCTATCACTCTTCCATATTTGCGTAACAGTGACAGTTGCGTTTCGTTCGCTACGTAGCGTTAGCGATTGGCATTATGTTGTCAACGGGGCCGGCTCGACTGACGCGATTATTCGGTAAGCGATAAAATGAACACTTCTCGCGACAGTTTAATACGCATATCGCTATGTACCTACCAATATAAGTGTATCCAACGATCATGCTTAGTTGTTACAAGCCAATGGGTCAGATTATACTGGGTTTTAACTGACGAATATACCGTTTTGTGTGGCATCTTTCATAAAGTAAGATAGCCATAAATGACTCGGTTTATTGAAAAAGGACTTTGTTGGTTAGATTAAGATATTAATGAATAAGCTTATTACTCATCCATCATGGGTCATTCATTATGCTAAGAACTAGGTTAATGGACATAGGTTAGTTGACGGTTAGGATTAATTAATATATATGTATTATGTACCAAGTTCCTAGGCGCCTTAAATCCCGATTCAAATGTAACAACTGTAACGGATTTGATCTTATCTACGACATTGAAATTTGTTCACGCTGTATGCGAAGCGAAATTTATGTATTTATTAGGGTTCCGTACCCAAAGGGTAAAAACGGGACCCTATTTCTAAGACTCCACTGTCCGTCTGTCTGTCACCAGGCTGTATCTCATGGACCCTGATAGTTGAAATTTTCACAAATGATGTATTTCTGTTGCCGCAATAACAACAAATACTAAAAAGTACGGAACCCTTGGTGGGCGAGTCCGACTCGCACTTGTCCGGTTTTTTTTATTTAAAAATTTAAATACCATACGGCCCATATTACAAATACCTTACAAACTAAAATATATATATTATATGCATTTTATAAACTTCAAAACTAAATTAAAAAACCGCAAAGTGCGAGTCGGACTCGCGCACGAAGGGTTCCGTACCATAATGCAAAAAACGGCAAAAAAAAAAACTGTCACCCATCCAAGTACTGACCCCGCCCGACGTTGCTTAACTTCGGTCAAAAATCACGTTTTTTGTATGGGAGCCCCACTTAAATCTTTATTTTATTCTGTTTTTAGTATTTGTTGTTATAGCGGCAACAGAAATACATAATCTGTGAAAATTTCAACCGTCTAGCTATCACGGTTCGTGAGATACAGCCTGGTGACAGACGGACGGACGGATAGCGGAGTCTTAGTAATAGGGTCCCGTTTTACCCTTTCTGTCTGGTTGACGAAACGTGACCGAAGTTAGATTTAAACTAGTTATTAATTTCTGTACATATCTTGTTTATAAATAAATGATTAAACAATTTACAATAATAAATAAATGAAGTGGAACGCGCGTGAAATGTGCCCCAATCATTAAGACGATCGTCAAGGTCGTATCAAAACCAATTCAACCCGTAACCAAATTATTAAATCGAATCGGCCCCCGCCTGACCGCCGCCATACAACAGGCGGGGTCAAATGGGCTATGATTTATATGAAAACACTAAGGCTCGGAACCGGTTTTTTTTTCATACAAAAATACCGGTATTATTGCGTTATTTTTCGTTCTTTGGTTTATTATTTCATTTTTGATGGGTCAATCTAATAATACGAAGTCGTTACCTAAATACATGATTCAGTCCTACGGAAAAAGCATAAAATTATTATGGGCTATTATGGGATTTCAAAAAAACCGGTTCCGAGCCCTGGAAAACACCTCATGCCATCTGTGCCCGGCGGGAAAAACTGAATATTACACCTTCAGATCTTCAAGAACAGAGTGTACTCCCATCTTAAAGTCCGGCATCGCACTTGTACAACCCCTCTGGTGTTGCGGGTCATGGTCCATGGGTAACGGTAATCGCTTACCATCAGGCGGTTCACCTGCTCGTTTGTCTCCTATGTAATTTCGGGCTTAGAATTTTAAAAAGGCTTATTATGTACCTGTTGCTTAAAATACACGATGAATACGATCCCCCGCAATAAAAAATGCAAAAATTATAAGCGGTAGATTATCTAGTACCTATGTCAGCTCTACTGAGCTAGGGCTAGCTAGGGCTAGCTTTTAGGGAGATAATTAAGTTGTTTGTATAATCTTCTTCTTCTTTCTCTTTGCCTTATTCCCATTATTTGGGGTCGGCTCTCCTCGTTCGCATGCGCCAGGACCGTCTGTCCTGAGTTGTCTTTGAGGTAAGTTGGGCTCGTTTCAAGTCGCGAGTCACTGTAGACCATCACGTGGCTTTAGGTCTTCCTGGTCTGGTCGCTTCCCTGTTTGGCAATGCCAAGGCTTGCCGAACCACGTGGTCTTCGAGGCGTCTCGTCACGTGACCGTACCAGCGAAGCCTGCTTTCCGTGACTTTGTTTGTGATGGGTGCATCTTTGTAGAGGTAGTTACCTCTGATGAATTTCACTTTTCACTTTATCGAGTCTTGTTACTCCTGCCGCCCACCTCAGCATCTTCATCTCTGCCACATGTAATTTTTGTTCATGCGCCTTTTTGATTGCCCAGCATTCAGCACCGTACATCATTGCCGGTCTCACGGCTATCTTGTAGACTTTGACCTTGACTTTGATTGGCATTATTGTATCGCGAAGAACACCAGAGAGGGCTCTCCATCTTTGCCAGCCAGCGTTGACTCTGTGAGTGATGTCGGATTCAATGGCACCATCGGCCGTCAGCATCGTTCCGAGATATTTGAATTTAAGTTGTTTTTATAATAAGGTAAATCTGATGTATTTTACCTTTTTATTTAAACAAGATGAGTAGGTGTCTTATATAAGCAGTTGTAACGGAAAACAACAAAGCCATTATGTAAACAAAAAGTGATAATAGCTAATAAACGTGTTATTATATTAGGACTTTTTGCTTCCATTTTTTTCGGGTTGAACTTAACATTACTTATTAGGTACAATCAGCATAAGATACCTTGGCCGCCATTATCTAACTAATACCAACTGTACCTACTATATTTACATTTAATTAATTAAGTTAATTTAACACTTAATATTCAAAGGAGTCACATGGGCTATAGAGCATCTAATATAGGTATACTTCTTCGATGCTGCTGGTTAGGGGTCGTTCAGAAATCATGTGATCATATTTGGCCTATTTTTGCCCCCCCCCCCCCCCTCCTAAGAGCACGTGATAATTATGATGCGTTTGCGATGAATATTTTTATTGGGTAAATAGTGTAAATACGCATATAAAATAGAGCGGATTATTTGATCTTGATTTTTTTGGCTTTTTAGTTTTGAATTACACGTGATATCTGCTCTGACCCCCCCTCCCCCATCGTGATCATTCGTGATATTTTTCTTACCATCCCCCCCCCCCCCTCTAAATGCTCACATGATTTCTGGACGACCCCTTACCTACTGAATTTTTCGGATTACGGACTATGGCTGTCAAATATGAAATATTTATTTATTTAAACTTTATTGTACAAAATACAAAAAAAATTCAAACGTCGGACTTAAAGCCTAAAGGCATTCTCTACCAGTCAACTATAGGACCAAGCAGAGATGTAATAAAAATGGTGCATGAAGAAAAGTAAGAGAATTTAAATACCTATAATATATATACAGTGGTACTACTAAACGAAATTAATAACTAGCTTAAATCTAAAATAGGCCTATAAGTTCAGTTCACCATGCTTTTCGTAAAAGCCAACATGCTAAAGTGACCACTACCGTGTCCAGGTACGACAATCACCTAAACATCAAACTAAACCCCCAAGCATCCGTTACAAAACTTACAAAACACCGAAAACCACTTATCTATTACGAAACTAATGTTAAACAGAACTCTCTTATCAAAGCCGTGACTGTTCGCCGTTTACACAACTTTTATTGTCTGATTAAAACTTTTCATAATTTGTTTTCGGCGCTAACTTAGATTAGGTGTAGGCTTGTCTGGATAATGAAAAGCAAAGCGTGCTTAGTTGTTAAGCAGTAAAATGGTTTGTGGTTTGTAAAGCACTTTTAAAAATATTGTTTGGACTGTATATATATTAAACCTACGTATAAAGTATTCTTAGTTTCCATTGGTCGTGGATAATTTAAACGAAAAATTTCATAATTTCATTATTTAATATAGCATTTTAAAAAAAATTTAGGTATACTACGTTGGTGGCCCGCCTGATGGTAATCATTCAACCGTAGCCCTGCGAAATAGTCTTATCCTACATCGTCAAACAATTTAAAGTGAAAGGTTTAACCACTAATTGTGAGTAAAAGTGTCTGAAAAACTGTCAACCTTAATTGACCTTCACAAAAAGAGGGTTACAGTATAATCAAGGTTAAAAATTACATCCAATGGCACAAATGGGAATAGGTGCATTCATAATTATGAATCATTTCCATTTGTCCGGCCCTCATGTATGGCGGCGGTCACGTGGGGCGGGGACAAATGGGAATACGGCAAATTTAAAATTGTCATGTTTATATTTCACAATGTATAGTATTGTTGCTTAACCTCTATTTACGGTGCTACTAACCCAACCTTTACCTAGTGTTCCCATAATTTTGACACTATTCCCACAGACGCCCTTGACTGTCCAATCGCGTTAGCCACAGAAATGACATGTCATTTACTAAATCCATTGTCATGGCGGAAGGCCGCTCGGCTGTGACGGTGACGACTAATTTACTCACAAAAAATAAATAATTGCATGAAAGCGAGAAACGATACGTAGGTACGGATCTGTTGAATGCGGAGGAGGGTTAATTATGCCTTATATTTTAGTTATACTTATAAATAAGTGAACATACCCATACTGTGACAATTTTTTTAGAATTTTT
The DNA here is from genome assembly GCF_910591565.1 of Cydia splendana. Classification (NCBI taxonomy): domain Eukaryota; kingdom Metazoa; phylum Arthropoda; class Insecta; order Lepidoptera; family Tortricidae; genus Cydia; species Cydia splendana. Next base: position 19,345,775 of record NC_085972.1, on the reverse strand, counting down.
TAGACGGACATGACGAGACTCAAGTTATCTACGGAACCCTATAAAATAGTTAGGCATGCTTAGTCTCCTATTTAGACGAGTAGGTACCTACCTATGTAAATAACGCTTATATGTTGCGAAGGTGTTATAATCTTATGATACTGACGCGGTAAAGCACCTGGCTGTCTGGAGATAACCAATATGCTATGACTAAGACGACACTAATGGCTAATGCGATTATTATGTATAGGTATCTACCCAAATGACTTAAGATAGTAGGCGCTATGCAGTCGGGGACACATTACAAAACTAACTTTATTTCTTTGGAATAAGGTAGGTATAATGAGATTTGTCCCGGACAATCTTGGGATCTCGAGACCTCCCGTGCAATGTCTCGGTCGAAAAGTCGGAAGTATTTTCAAGTTTACTTATATACTCGTAGGTACAAACCATTAAGTCCTATTTTAGTTTTAATAGTAATGTGTAAAAATCGTGCAAATTTGCATTAGGATTAGGGCACGAGCTAAACTTAGACTTATTACGACGTAGAATCTTTACACACCTTGACTGATTATATAGTTATAGGGGAAAGTGGTAGAGTTGTAAAATAGCGAGATTATAGAGAAGAATCTTTACGGTAAGTTGGGACTATTATTTAGAGAGCCTACTGAGCTTAGAATCGAGTCGCATGCGCACTAAGTAATTAGGTTAAGCTGTTAAAAATTGCCTCATCAGAATGTGCATCTGTACCTACTATGTAGTTATCTGTGGATTCATACAATACATATTTAACTTATAGGTACTCGTTGCTGTTGTAATATATGACAGGTAAATGTTTGCCTATTCCGTAATCTAAACGTTTTTTTATGTAAGTTTTTAATAATTATTAAATATTTTTTTTAATTAAGTAAACCCCCATTATTTAACAGTAGGGAAATGCGTTTACGCATGCCACCTGGTCCGGGGGAACCAGGGGGGATGACGGACTAACCAGTGGAGGACTACCGTCTAAAACCACCAACGAGTGCCGACTCCGCCTTAGATGGGGTGCCGCAGAGTCGCTAATATCGCTATCAGCATTCGACCGCGTGCAATTAAGTAAACCCCTACGCCATATTTATGCGAAAAAAATCAATTTTATGCTAAAAATGATTTACATCACTTTGAAAAAGAGCTGATACTCTTAAAACTGCGGGTTCGATTTTTATTAAATAAGCTAAGAACGAAACTGGCTTTCACGTTAAAAAACCGCCAACGATGCCACAGACAGACATACTGACAGACATTGGCGTCAAACTTATAACACTGCTTTTTTTGTGTCGAGGGTTAAAAAATACGGACTTTTCATAAGGGTTGTAGTGGAAAAATCAAATTAATAACAGATTATAATAATCTGAACGCCGCTACGACGTATTATAAAGTTTACCAATAATGATCTTTGCCGAGACGATCGTATCTTATGATGACAGGTATGATACTTTAAGTTTAAAACTATCGCTAACTTTAATTTACTTCCAGTAAAGACTACCTACACCTATAGGTATTGTTAAAGTTTTAATGATTAAACAAACTTACGCGTAGGCACCTATACTCCCTCCGGTATTACCTACTATTTTCATAGTTCTAGAAGCTCATCTTATTATTGAAAAATACGGCGCGATTCGAGAAATGAATTGGATATTAACTAGATACGATATAATAAAGATATGTGAGGTCCAACGGGTAAAGGTACCATATGGCGGTTGGCGCTTACGCTATTGTTAACGCCGCTCCAATATAATTGCGGCGCTATGCGCTATAGTTAATTTCTAATTCATTTCCCGAATCGAGCCGATCGTCGGTGTAAACCAAAGGATGAAAGGCACTCATTTCAGTCGAGGTAGTTTGGCGCTCGAACGCGTCCGAGACTTTCAATTATAATTTAGGTAAAAGTATCGTCATTTATGGACGGTAAGTTTAGATGGTAGTTTAGTGAAAAATGTTGTGTTTCATCACTCAGTAGAAAAATTGTTTAATCCTAGTGATTTAAAAACCGCGCAACGCTCAAGGTTCAATTTTGCGAACCACTCGGTCCGCTTATAGTTCAATTTTGCACTCTTTCGGATGCTCGGATATCAATATTAGCACGAAGAGTTAAACAGCAACTTTGCCCCCTAGAAAAACAAATAGGTAAATTATATAGTAGAAAAAGGCACGAAATTCAAATTTTCTATGGGACGATATCCCTTCGCTCCTACATTTTTTAAATTTACCGCCTTTTTCTACTGACAAGATCTTCTTGACCAACTTTACCTATTATTGTTAATAGTTAGGGAGGCGAGGTAGCTAAATGGCGTAATTCAACGGCGCCGTCGAGACCTATCAAAATCGAAAGATAAAATAATTTCGAAAAGAAAAGCTCGTATGGCAAAAACCATTTTAGCGGTGGGTTTGGCGTGTACGGTTTTTCAAAAATGTTAAAAAAAACAGTTACTTGGGCATTCTCGAGCGCGTCAGATATTCATACTACGTATGCCCCGAGTGCCTCTGATAACAACGGTATACTAATCTGCCGGTTTGCGTGGTGGGGGTAGGCATATAAAGTAGTCAAAAATGCAAAAAAAAAAAATTACTCGAGTGCGTCAGATTTTCGGAAGGGGTGTTAAGTAGGCCCCAAGGAAGATTCCTTTAAAAAAACTGACGATTTCGGCGTGACGATAAGTTACGATGAATTTTTGAAAATGCAAAAAAAAAAAGTTTTTTTGAAATACTCGAGCGCGTCAGATTTTCATAGGGGAGGTTTATCTCGGTATCCTGAAAGCATATTTTTTTAATCTGACAAAAATGTTGGTGGGTTCTCTTAATCTGACCGAAAAAGGTTTTTTGGTTTCTTTTTTTTTCCTTTCTTTCTCCTTGATAAAACGGGGAACTTACGGTACGTCCAAAAAACAATTTGAGGATCAACAGGCTATTGAATAATATACATACATGAAACTGTACATGTTAATAATACTTTTGTATACAGATACGCGTAACTTTTTCCGAGTCCACGAAAATTGTCGAGAAGCTTTAGAAAAAAAAAAAATTTGAGATATAATAAAAGTCACATAATTTAATCATCGTTATTTCATATCAATTTTTTTTAACACCCTCAGTTTTCGAGATATACTCAAAAAACCGGGAGTTTGAGTTTTTATGATGCTTCAAGTCAAAAAGTTTTAACTTTGGACAAAAATGTAAAGAGACCTTTTTTGTGTAAAATAAAATTACCTTTTTTGTTTATTTAAACTTTTTTTTTGTAAAATGTATCGTTCGCGACTTATATGCCGCAACGCGTTCTTGGGAAGACGAAATGGCTCCTCCACACTTCCGGTCATGCGGAAACCGGCAGATTTTGTATTTTTAGTAAGTTTTAGATTATATTCTTCAAAATAAAAAATAAAAAAATCGCGCTCGAGAATGCCGGATTAACGTTTTTTTTTTACAAGTTCGCGACCCTATAACTCGGCGGCGTCAAGGACTTATCGTCAGATTAGTTAAATTTAGTCTTTAAACACTAAAATCAACCCCCAATATCTTAATCTGAGGCGCTCGAGTATTTCAGACTATCCATTTTTTTTACTAATCTGATCGTCTATCCTAGGCGCGCGTCACTACATATAGAGCTAAATACTTTACAAGGTTATTCTATTAGGTCTAAGGTATCTCTCATATCTTAAACTGCCACGCTCGAGTATTGCCGAAAATTCCCCTATTCGCCTCCCTAACTATAACGAAGATCAAATAATACAAACTTACCTTCAACTTTAGCTAAATGAACACCACAATATCACTTTCACAAAAAAAAACACAATTATTTCATTTTAATTTCCGAACGAATTTTCCCACGTTAACTTTTTAATACGCGGCGATGGTCGAACCAACCAGCCACTCACAAAGCGCGGGAAACCAGAGTGTTCACCGTTCAACTGTTCAACAAGGCAGGTCCACATTAGCGGAAACGTTTACGTAGACCTATTGTCATACGGACTTTTAACATTGTGGTTAAGTATAATGGCATTATTTGTTGTGTTGCGATACAATGGACTTGAGTTCATCGGGCTTATGTTTGTTTTGATTTTCGTGATTCGTTTGTCATCATAACTTGATGTTTCCAATTTTTGGCCATTTCGATTATTGATTTTGACGTTAGTCATATAAAATATCTGTAGTATAAAAGCAGGTTTAGTTACCTATATACTACAATATTAGCTGAGTATTACATGTATAGGTACGTATGTAGGTATATAGAAAACATATATGTAAATAACTTAACTATTTAGGTAATATAACTGATTAAATTTCCAAATCTAAACATTTTTAGTTTTCAGTATACCTACCGTAAGGCCGGGGTACTTTAGCCCTCGGCGAAGGTTACTTTGCCTACCCATGAAAACCTATTTTATTGAATTTATACATTCTTAAAAACGACATTATGTGATTAATCTGTTTTTGTGTAAGCCTTTAGTGTCGTCTTTAAAAATTAATTAATTAAATAAATGGGTTTTCATGGGTGGACAAAGTATCCTTGTAAGGGCTAAAATACCCCGACCTTATTTATGGTACCTACTACATATATAGGTACCGTGTATAGTCACGCTCCGTGATAGTTGAGCCATTTATTAGGGTTCCAGCTAAATTGGACATTTCATAGCATAAGTATTTAACAACCAATTTAGCTACGACCCTAAATGGCACAATAATCGAGGAGCATGATGGTACTTTCCTAAATAAATAGGTACCTACACGATAAGTTCATGTAACGTTTACTCTATATTAGCAAATGAAATCGAACTTTGCTTACTATCTCGTCTTAATCCATAAACTTCTTACACTACAGAAAGGTACAAGCGTGCCTCGAATAACTCACAAAGTTTCCTTATCAGCTGACACAGAACACTATCTCTGTTTGTTTGAAATACCAGAGCCACCGACAAGAATTAAAAAGCTATTAGGAAGTTCGAACACGCGAGTCAAAAGTTTCTGAATATGTATGTGTTAATTTGAAATTCGTCAATTTGTTTGCGGAATGCGTCGTAACGCCGAAATTAACATGCAAATAGGTTTCCAACTACCTTAGCCTTTTCTTCACTGTAGGTAATTAATACATTACGATCATCATCATCTCAGCCATAAGACGTCCACTGCTGAACATAGGCCTCCCCCTTGGCACCTCCATACGTGCCGGTTGGAAGCGACCCGCATCCAGCGTCTTCCGGCGACCTTAACAAGGTCGTCTGTCCACCTTGTGGGTGGACGTCCTACGCTGCGCTTGCTAGTCCGTGGTCTCCCTCCACTCGAGCACTTTTCGACCCCATCGGCCATCTTCTCTGCGTGCAATGTGACCTGCCCATTGCCACTTCAGCTTGCTAATCCGGTGGGCTATGTCGGTGACTTTAGTTCATCTACGGATCTCCTCATTTCTGATCGACACGACTTGCGAATTACCTTTTCGTACGTGAATTGTACGTTTTACAGTAAATACATATGGCCCTTTTCGGCATAAGCACGTATTATGCTTGTTACCGCACTAGGGCGGTAAAGTAGCACCATATGTAGGTACTTACCTACCTACTGTAGGTAATTGTAGATTGTTAACCAAGAGATGAAAGGCACCCATTTCTATCGAGGTAGTTTGCCGCTCGACCAGTAAGTAACTTATTCTGGATAACACCTGACAATTATTTGGCAAGCATTTATAATTTACTTGATTGATACATCAACTTTCTCACAGTGAACCCATGCTTATCTTATCAACCACCTACAGTACTGTACAGGACACAATGAAACTAAGCCTAACTTGCACTCAGGCATGCTCACGATCTAACCTAGACTTTAACTGACTTAGGAATTTCGCTTTAAATGTAGCTTTGCAAATGCAATCGCGATGCCGTGCCAGCCCGCACTTGGAAATGAACTTATGTGTACATATCATTAACACTTCCACACGCGATTATACTTATAGCCTTCGAAGGGAAATTGTAGCTGCTATTAGTAGTGCAGTCATTCAACACCCTTTTGAGGGGGTGTGAGGGGGCTCTTCTGAGCTCTGCTGGGTCTGGATCGTGGCGCGCCCCACCTGGGGCGGTCGTTCGCGCGTCTTTTTGGGGACGACTGTGTGTCTGGTGTTGGCCAGCTTTATCACTACCGGCCGTTATCCAACCCCGCGACCTAGGGTTGCCAGATGGTCGGGGTTTGGGGAAAGTGTAAAGTGTCCCGAAAAACAGCTTCTCGTTATAAAGCAATAATTTCAAGTTCCGAACTGTCGTCGAGCGAGCGAGCGACCCGCGTCGAGCGCGCCAGCGCGCGCGCAGGGCGCGCGTGGCGGGAGACCTGAGCAGCTGACGTAGTGCCAATAATGGAAAATTATCGTTGTTTTTAATACAATTACTTTAATTTGAATGGTTTTTTTTTCCGACTTAATTCCCAAAATCCCGAACAATTGATATTTTTTCCCGATAATAGCGCCTTTCGATCTGGCAACCCTACCGCGACCCCTAAGCCTGGTAATACTGTTTGAGCGGGGCCAGGTTTCGGGGCCACAGTGAAGGCGACCAGGAGCTTAGGCTGGCGTGTGCTTCGTGCCTGTGAGGACGTCATCCGAGTAGCTGCTATTAGACTTTAGAGCTAAAATGCGTATAGGTATAGAAAATTATCACGATAGCTAAATGAGAGAAATAAATACGCTAATAATTTAAAAAAATGTTGGCCTTTGATGTACTAGTATGGAGGGTGGACTTGGACGACCTGCTCCACAGAAAAATCTTTTTTCGCGTCAATAAATGTTTCTTCTACTTTTTCTTATCAGAATTCGATACCGAATCACTACCGAATATTGCCCTTAAACGGATCCTCGCATATTTTGTAACACCTGTATAAAAACGAACTGTCATCACTCGATGTGAGAGAAAAATAAAAAAAGGTATAAAGGTTGAATGAATAAAAGAAACACAAGGTCACTTGAAATAGGACTTTATTATTATTTACATAAGGGTTAAATTAACAATTCATTCACATACAATATTTCTGTCCTACGATGTTATACACAAGCCCACACTTACTTATAAGGCATCGTTGTACCGTTTATAATAAATTCCTTAGGTATTCGTGTAGGGGTAAATCTGGCACCGATTTTTTGTTTTTTTTTTACAAAGTGCTAAAATTTCTAGACCTAGACCGTACTAATGTAACGTCAGAAAATATCCAAACACACACACCTAAACAAATAATACACCTAAACCTTCCTCAAGAATCACTCTATTGATAGGTGAAAACCGCATGAAAATCCGTCCAGTAGTTTTTGAGTTTATCGCGAACATACAAACAAACAGACAGACGCGGCGGGGGACTTTGTTTTATAAGGTGTTGTGATTTTGAAATTTCCATATGGAAAAAAATCAGTTACTCATTATTTGTATGGGGATTTTTTCCATTCCCATAATTAAAGTTTCCCACGTTTCCTGTGAAATTTTCCTGAAATTTCCTAGAACTTATACAACTTTCTGCAACTTCTACATTTGTAGAAATAGGCCTAGACGAAACTATCGAATATCAAAATAATTTTTCACAATTTGAGGATTATTATTTTGTACTGTGAGTTACTAGTTTATAAACCCACTCTATACTTAGACATTACGTGTTTTTTTTTGTATATCAATTCATTTAATATCATTATATCTTTGTAGTTTAAAACTTACCTATCAAATATGTGCCTTATTTTAAAATGTTTAGGTTTTAGGTTAAAGTTTCGAACGACCATTGATTTATATATCCACTACCGAAAGTAATTGTAACATTATAATAAGTTTTTAATTTCATTGTTTTACTTATATTCATTTACAAGGTTACATTTCTAATACTTGGGACCTATTTCATAAAAGTCATGTATACGTCATGTGTGATCATATAACTCATAGATGTTAGAATTTTATACACAACATCGAATCGAATTTTATACTTGAAACAAACAAACAACATATTTACAAAATTGTGCCTTTTGTTATTTAAACACGTGAAATAATATTATTAATCTTACTTCAAAAATTACTAGTTAGTCCCGTTATTAGGTACTCGAGAAATGGAAACTTATAGATAACACCACAATGCCCTAAGTTTTACAGACAAAATCAACATACACAATTTTAGAAAACAGTCCGACTTGAGATTGGTACAATTTGCAAGTTTAGTGAATCCACAATTTCACATGTCATTGCCACTCTTAAATTAGTGATGTGACTTTAACCCATTCCATTCATATTAGCAAATCTCAGTTGCTGACTGTTTAATATCGGCACTAGACAAGCTCCTTGAGCTACACCAAGTAACGAGGAATAGCGGTGCAAGATTGCCCTGAGGCACTCATTAAACTTGAACGAGGAACAGTATTGGTCCTATGTTGCTAATGTTGCCTTGTGGCACTCCGAGATAAGTATGAAAAAGGAATAGTAGCGGTCCCAAAATTGCCTTGTGGTACTCCAAAAAACGAGGTACAATACCGAGAGTGCAACCCTGCGCTACTCCAAACGACTGCGCTTACCGGTCTACTAAATTCTACAATATCGGGACAAGAATAACTCTTTGAGCGACACCAATTAATGAGGAATAACAACAGACCCATATTACCTTGCGGTACTCCGACATAAACTGTGAACGAGAAACAATAGCGATCCCAAAATTGCCTTGCGGTACTCCGAAATAAACGTGGACAAGGAAGAATATCGGTCCGAGAATAGTCCCCTGCGCTACTCCCAGCGGCTGCGCTTGCCGCTCTTCCGCACGCGGTCCTCCTGCCGCGCCGGCGCGTTGACGCCGGGCTGGATGCTGCTCTGCAGCGTCTGCTCCCAGGAGTGGTCGGATGAGGCGGTGAACTGGGGAACAAAATACAGACTGTCAATCCCTACTAATAATTATAACTGTGAAAGTAACTCTGTGTGTCTGTTACATGTTCACGTTTAAACCGCTGTAACGATTTACATCAAGTTTGGTGTTAAGATAGTTTGAAGCCGGAAGAAGGGCATAGGGTCGTTTTTATTAATCATCAGCACCATCCCACACAGACGAAGTCGCGGGCAGAAGCTAGTGTGGTATAGTTGACCAAACTTTCATTTACTAAAGTGTTCAGTGTTAGGTCCTACTGATCTTCCATAACTAGTCTGTTCGGAAAGAGAAGAGTCGTGGAATGTATTGACTCTTCTCTTTCTGCACAGACTCTAACCTGAATTACCAAATTACGGGTTAATTAAAATAGGTAGTAAGCCAAATGTACTTAGAAATTGAACTAAATATAGTTACGCAACTATGTGTTCAAAATTGGTTGTAATGTAATCTTAAAAATGTTTCTGTTTTACAGTTTTTGACCTAATTTTTTGGCTAGTGTAAATATCCACCCAAAACACCGGTTATGCTAATTACAGTACTAGTAATTAGCAACTAACTCATCTTGGGTTTTAACGTTGAGCATAGATGGCGTTACTAGTACCCTATAAATTAACTTTCATTCCTTTGAAACTAAACGAAAAATAATTTCTTCTTCTTCCAGTGCCATCTCCTACCGGAGGTCGGCTATCATGAGGGCTATACGAACTTTAGACACAGCTGCGCGGAATAATGAGCGTGTGCTCTGTTTGAACCATGTTCGGAGATTTTTGAGCCATGAGTTACGTCTTCGTCCGGATGATCTTTTCCCTTGGATCTTTCCTTGTATAATGAGTTGAAGGAGTTCATACTTCTCGTTTCGCATGATATGACCAAGGTACTGTAGCTTGCGTTTTTTGACGGTCTTTAAAACCTCGACCTCTTTATTTACTAACTGCAGCACTCTTTCGTTAGTTATTCTATCCGTCCATGATATTTTCAGGATTCTTCTGTACACCCACATTTCGAAAGCCTCCAAGCGTTTACACATATTCTCGGTCAGTGTCCACGATTCTACTCCGTACAGAAGAACCGAGAAAACATAGCACCGTGCTAGACGCACCCTAGTAGAAATCCTCAACGAACGGTTGCAGAGAAGATGTCCGAGCTTCATGAACGCATTACGCGCCTGTTCTATTCGACATTTAATTTCGACGCTGTGATCACTCTGGTCGTTTACAATGCATCCTAAGTACTTGTAAGACTGGACTCTTTGAACTACCTGATTTCTTACAACTATATCAGCTGTTACAGATGTTCCTGACTTTTGTGGCTTTCCTACTGTCATAATTTTGGTCTTTTTTAAGTTAATATTTAGTCCAAAATTTGAGCTAACGACATCTACCCGTTGAAGCAAACTCTGCAGTTCTAAATTCTAAAAAAAATAATTTAAATAAGAATAATACCAAGCACATCACTTCACAGGTCTTTAATTGCCGTTAGAATAATAGTAAAGTGCTTCGATTACATATGGTTGTCATTTAAACGCAAGTACTAATTAAGTAATTAAATAATTGATTAACAAATGGGTTCAGTTACGCAAGTAGAAAACAGATGGCGTTACTAGTATCCTACCCAAAGATTTGCGTTGTGTTGTTTTCTTATCTTTCTAACAACTATATTCGCGAATACGTTTTTAGAAAGAGAGGCAAACAGTGACTACGAGGTTTTTATAAAACCCGTAACAACTGCGGTCACAATCATTTACAATATATGACGCAACTTCAAGAGTGAAGTACCAATACCAAGTACCTTTGCATATCCCCGTAAGCCCCCACGGTCCGACCCGTGATATTATAGATGGTCAAGCAAATCTTGTCAGTAGAAAAAGGCGCGAAATTCAAATCTTCTATGAGACCTTCGCGCCTTCAATTTTCAAATTTGCCGCCTTTTTCTACTGACAAGATCTGCTTGACCAACTATAATTATGTACATCATTACAATTTAAACCATTTTCAATTGGACCAGAGATGACATTTTTTTTCGTCCCATTTCAAAACAAAAGAAATTCAACTGATTTTCTCCACTATTGATTGTAAAGCCAATTTTTAGTATAGTGGGCCTTCGGAGGATATGATAGTAAGGATGGTATACCATCTGTCCAATATAATGTCATGGTCCAATGTGTATTTGCGTCTCACATGTTGCTTAATGAGAGAGTGAGACGCAATGCATATTGGACAGGTGGAATACCACCCTAATCTGGATTAGAAAATTGATAGTAACCTGGTTATATTGCGAGCGGAAAGCCTGTTTGAGTGACGACAGTCGGTCCGTAGCGGGGCCGCCCGCCTTCTCAGTAGGGGGCGCTACTGTCGGCTCGTCTGTATGAGCTGGTAGCCCTGGCCGCTCCTTATATCTGAAATAAAATAATTTGGTGTAATAATCAAATTCAAATAAAGGGAATACCGACATATAAAATGGAAGACATGGACATATAATATGTCATATAATATGACGGTAATGGATGTAAGTGGAGTATATGGTTTTTTTTTATAATTTGAGAAAAGTGTGAAGGCTCCGACATACAGACGCGTTTTGCGGGCGGCGCGTGAGCGGGGCGCGCGCGCTCTTACATATAAAACGCTCACGCCCCGCTCACGCCCCGCCCGGAAAAGGCGCCTGTGTGACGAAGCCTTTAGAGTTAGGAAAAAAGAGTCATGTAAGAAATATGTCATGGATTGATGACGTCACGGGTTGGCTCGCTTCTGATTGGTGTTTCAGTCAAAATGGCCGATTGGAGAATTTTGCACTTCTGTTTTATTGAAAATACTAATCCTAATGTTTATACTGAGATAGGGTAATTTTTTAGAATCATATTAACATATATGTTTCTTTGAAACCATTATTTCCATGATTCTTTGTTACGGTCATCAGGCCAATTGTAGTTTATCGTTATACTTTTGTATGTAATTTTAGTTTTAAGTTTATCGCGAATAAAATATATGATTATGATATGATTATAGACGGTCTTACCTTATAGACGGTTTTTTCCACTCTGACATTAATTAAATGATTTATTTCTAGTTCCAATTCCATTGGAATAATAGGTTTAAATTCTAATTACTGGCAAAAGAAAAAAAATGCTTGAATCAAAATATTATAAATCACATACCCGAGACCACAGCCCCCGATGTTCAGGTTCTTGCCCTTGCCCTTCTTGAAGCGCGACTTGCGGAACCACGCGGACTGCATCGCTAAGTGCATCAGATCTTCAGGGACCTCCTGCAAAAAAAAAACAATCGTTACTCTACGGAAAGCCTGAGTTATTACCTAAGTGTTTAAATAATTGTAACTCATAACAAATATGTAACTCATAACCAACAATAAATAATTTGATATTGATTAATTGTTTGATAATAAAAATCTTCTACTGGATCTGTGAGGCGAAATTTCAATGTGAGGCGGCAATGTCTGTTGATCGCGGGCTGTGACTATTATCTCATGTAATAGTCACCGCCGGCCAAGTGGATTGGTTAGATTTAAATTTGTATAGTTTATTTTTTATGATTATAGTAGTAGTAGTAAACCCTTTATTGTACAAAAAGACATAGTAAAAATAACATACAATTAGTAAGAAGTAGAAAGGCTATATAAGGGTATATTTTAGCTTTACATCAATAAACCACATAGGTAGCCTATTATCCAACATTAATAAAAAACCGGACAAGTGCGAGTCGGACTCGCCCACCGAGGGTTCCGTACTTTTTAGTATTTGTTGTTATAGCGGCAACAGAAATACATCATCTGTGAAAATTTCAACTGCCTAGCTATCACGGTTCATGAGATACAGCCTGGTGACAGACGGACGGACGGACGGACGGACAGCGAAGTCTTAGTAATAGGGTCCCGTTTTTACCCTTTGGGTACGGAACCCTAAAAACCACGCATATTGTAGAGACTAAAAAATCTTGTAAGTAAAAAATGTTTTTTTTTCCTATCCCCAGAGTGAGACACGAAAACAAAATAACACTAATCCATTTTTTGCACACCTTAATCAGAGAACTCAACTCAAACATAACAATGAATGATAATCTGAGCAGGTCATTATCTAATTAATATCACTAGATAATGACCTGCTCATATGATAATGCTGCTGCTGGAATTATTTATTGTATCATTATCTAATATCATTGGATATTATATCATTAAATTATATGCGCGCCTGGGTTACAACGGAAGAACAGCGCTGGCTTTGCCTGCTACATGCTGAGTTGTGACCCTTTTATGGCATTTTTCACTAAATGTTATACATTGTACAGTGAAACCTGGATAAGTGGGATCTCAAGGGACGAGCAAATTTGTCTCACTTAAAGAGGTTTTCCACTTACACAGGGTCTCAGTTAGCCAGGTATAAATAAATTTCTGTCTCATTTATAGAGTGTTCCATTAATAGAGATGAGAAAAGAGGTTATTTCAGTTATAGAGGTGGTAAATAAGGTATTTTGTCAACTTTTGGAATGTATGAATTGTAATCATCAACAATAAATAAAGGTAAAATAATTATTGTCCTTAAATAGTTTTTTAAGTCTGTTCATATTTTTATTCGAATTAACTTTGAATGATTCTACTTCTACAAAGGATGGATTTTGTTAAATTAAATTTAAAACGGACTTCATTGCGTCTTAGAACTTAAGTAAATGAAAATTCATTTTTGGTTTTTCGTTTCGATAGTTTTAACTACTTACTCAAACTAGCTAAATAAATCTTGAAGTCGTTTAGACACAATTAACCGAATGCGGTTTTTTCGGTTAGACTAAAGTGCAAGTTAGAGAGGTCATAGATTAACGTTATCTCAGATACAGAGGTCAATTCCTATAACATTCTAAAAAACAATGAAGCAAATGTAATCTTTCAAATATAGTCTCAGTAAAAGAGGTAAAATACACTCTCTGTCTCAGTAATAGAGGTAAATTTCACTATAAAATCGAAACAACTAATCTCAGTTATAGAGGTCTGTTTTTTCTCACTAACAGAGGTAATTCAGCGCCAAAGTGCCGGGACCGCACCATAAGTCCCAGCTATTGAGGTTTCCCACTTATCCAGGTCCCACTTAACCAAGTTTCACTGTATATTTGTCAACATGTTTTGTCATCTGTGTTTGTTTGTCATAAATAAATGTATTTCTATTCTATTCTATTCTATTCTATTCTAAATTTATTGTATCATTTTTTTTTTTAGAACTCAAATCATTTATTTACATACAATATATATACAGTGGTACTACTAAACGAAATTAATAACTAGCTTAAATCTAAAATAGGCCCTTGAGGCATTGTACCAAGGAAGCTGGCGGCATTTCCTCGCTGTATCGCAATGCTGATACGTTGTGCGAGGTAGCCGCCAGCTCTTCGGTCACCAGTTACGTCAACCAGACGCTTCGCGATTTCTGCGAACAACTTATGCGCGCTGGGACCCCATGGACCTAGAGTTTCAGTTTGTATCATTAGATGTATTGTATCATTATCTAATATCATTAAATTTATTGTATCATTATTAAATATCATTAGATAATGATACAATAAATAATTCCATGTACGCGACGCTGATAAAGTTTTCAACATTTCGAAGAAGGTTCTCATTTCCTTGGTTTTTTTTTTTATGTTGATCCCCGATATTTTGAAGACGGATGAAGCGATTTGCTATTTTTTTTTTTAATAGTTGTTATTATCTAATAATCATCAAGCAATTTTAGCACGAGTGCGCCGCGACAGTGTCTGACACGCAAGATAGGCTACACGTCCTTCTCTAACTGTTTTTATTAGACAGACTGTCACGGCGCACTCGTGCTAGCCTCTTGGGGTTCAATGTCCTAATACTAGTACAAATTACCTCCAATGAAATTTGAATCCTTTTTAAATGGAACAGAGTTGCTTTTGTTTTGTTTGATTTTAAAGCAAAGCAAAATCAACTCTATTTTCTAAGACAATTAATTCAAATTTGCCTGGCAATTTTTCTTGTATGGTGGGCCGCTAGAGGTTAAGGCTACAGTTTAGTAGTCGTGTAAGCGAGGGAACTCTTCAGATATTATACGCATACCTACAGCGCATTTCCTCTCGGTGAAGTGAATCAGCTGATGAAGACCACAAAATTAAGCGTTTTAAGTTAATATTGTCAAAACTACTTGTTGTCTCTAGCACTACACAATTTTTATTCGTACCCTATCCACCCCATACTGGTACTAGGATCCCATAAACGAAAGTCCACAGTTTCGGAACGTACTCTATCACATGTCCACCTCTTCTTTTCTTTCCTTATCATCAACAAATCACCAAATTCGCGAAGTATCGCTTTCCTTCTCGATACCCCAGTTATTTCTTTCAGTTTTTTCATGACACCTGTCAAATATATTCTGTCACTGTCAGGAATCAACTTCAATTTATTTATGTGCTGATTTCTTTTTACCATTGCCTGTTCTTTTTTTATTCTCATTTCCTTGAATTCCTGCTTTCTTTTTTCTCTCATTTCAAACCATTCCTGTTCCCTTTTTCTGTTTGCTTGCGAATTGGCAATCAATTCTCGTTTTGCCTTTATATCTCTTTCAAGTTTTTCTGTTTTACATGTCTCACAATAATGTGCTGTCTGTTCGTCGTGAGTGAAAAAAAAGTCGTGTGATATGTGTTCTATGACGCAACCACAGCTCTTCGTCTCGGTGTGTGTGACTTCAAATCCCATTGTAGTAACTATCACTCAATGCAAAGATGCACTGGTCTGGTCTAGATTGCAACACGATCGTTGAAGAGATCATATATAGGGGGCCTTTATCCGGCAGTGGATATTTTTAGGTTAATATGATGATGATATCAATGTTGCGCTTTATAATTTGCTACTATCTTTATTTATGTTAATATATTTTTCCTTTTTTCGTTGTGGGACGTACCACATTATTACAATCTATAAATTATAAATCCAAGGATGTGGGTTGGAGTCCCACGTTGGCCAGAGTTGATCATCGTTGATTTTTTCATTGTCTTTGACATCTGTATTAACAATTTATAGATCTTTATTTATGATATAGGGGGCAAACGATCAGAAGAATTACGTGATGGTAAGCGATTACCGTCACCAGAGCAACACCACGAGAGTTGCAAGTGCGTTGCTGGCCTTAAGATGGGAGTACGCGCTTTTCTTGAAGGTTTGACGGTCGTATCGGTCCGGATATACCACGGGCTACAGTTTATTCCATATAGTGTTGAGTCGCTCACTCGCGAGGCACCTCATTTGTACCACTCATTTTGTTAATTTGTCGCAGTACTTCATACCGCAAAAATGTCTTACTTCACTCCTCTATTCATTTTACTCATTTACTCGCGCGCATCACAAACACCTCTTGCCACAAATCATTCACACACTTCAAATTTCAAAAAACTCTTATCCTTTCAAATTCACTCGCGAACCTCAAAAACTCATACACTCCTCACAACTTGCAAAAGAGTCCCTGGATGGCACGAGGTGCTCGCCTGCTCGCCGACATTCAAAACTCAAAATGTCTCAAATGAAGAAACGAGTAATGGCCCCCACTGTCAACTGCCGAACTACAAACCTTATTGCAACGACAAAAGGTCCACCGAGAAATGCGTTGAGTTTGTACCACTCACTGCCTCTCTGTGACATGAACACCTCAAAAATCCTTTCAAAATGAAACAATGAATTAGAAATACCCAAAGAGGGAGTGAGACAGACACGCGCCGTACTTCAATATCGCCTCGCGTCACCACCGAAAATACGTTAAAAATTAAACACGAAAGACAACAAGCGTAAGCGCTGCAAGCTTTCATACATCTTAAGCCTTTTTGATCCTAACTTACTTGTCAAAATGGCGCGAGGAATCAGTCACCAAAAGGAAGTTCGACGTGTTGCTTCTCTGTTGCACTTGTAAATTCGTACGTAAGTGTGACAGGGAGGCAACATGACGAACATGGATCGCGGTACGCACTCTGTATACCAGAGAGGCATTTACGAAGCTTGCTTAGAAACAGTAATCCTTTAGTGACTAAAATATTATTGAAATAAATTACTGTAGCGTACACAATATATGATCATTTCAATAAGTTTCAAGTTTATTAAATAAAAAGTAAGTATAATTTGCATAGGTAAAATAAACATGTAGATGTAAATTATAACGATTTGAATTTGCAATACTTTTTATTAACATTATTTGTAAACGTTTATGATTTTGACATATTTATATTTATTTTATTCGTACGTCGTTGTAGCTAATTTTAGTTCTCTAATACCTAATACCTAGTGATAATTCTTATAATTATACCAAAATAACAAAATATGGACATCGTTTTCGCCATTAAATTTACCCGCGGATCTTCCTTGGTGCCTTTTGCATGAAAAAATGAAATGTAAATGTAGCCGGCGGCGGCCGGCGCGAATGGTGCTTTGTTTAATATCATATTGATGAATTGATGATATTACTGTTAAATTATCTGAGGTGGTAAGTTTGTCACTTCTATATAATAATGACTTGTGAAAATATTGAATTTGTTCTCCTTAGTTTGTTAAAAATGTGGTAGTTTTATGGTTAATAGGTACAAGACTTATGAAATATATCACTACATATTATGAAACAAAGTCCCCCGCCGCGTCTGTCTGTATGTGTGTTTGTTTGTATGTTCGCGATAAACTCAAAAACGACTGGACGGATTTTCATGCGGTTTTCACCTATCAATAGAGTGATTCTTCAGGTAGGTTTGGGTGTATGTATAATTTGCTAACCCGTGCGAAGCCGGAGCGGGTCGCTCTCGCTAGTGATTATTATACTTAAAATTATATCAAGTAGCAAGGAGGAGGACTAAACAATCTAACAATAAAAAAGAGCTAAATTAGATCAAGTTTCAGAAAAGCAGCAAATTAAGTTACTATGTGGGATCTGTCTCCTATAAGTTATATTCTTAACCTCCAGAATTGCACTCCTTAATTATTATTATTTATTTATTTATAAAGGAAGTGATGAATACATAAATATGTATATACATTAAATATTTTTGTCACCATTGGCCCGTTGGATTAATAGAATAGTCGACGCTGAAAATATGCTAGTACCTCACCTCATTTGAAGTAAGACATTGTAACACCTCATTTTAGAAAATGAGGTACTCATACAAACTCATCTTAAATTGATGTCCTACCCATCACTAATTCCATAGTTCTGTGCGCGGCAGGAAGTTTCTTACGTCCCAGAAAGTAGCACTCTTTTACGGAATGCTTGGAGCACTAAACACATCCACAGTTGTACCTTCAACGAGCGTAGGTCTTAAATATATCGTTTTGAACTGGCACAGTGGACGTTTGCCTATTCTGTATTAACACTACACGATAGAATTTACACAACTGGGGAATAAATTAAGATTTGTCTATTAATTATTACTAGATCCCTTGCCTCTTGGAGGACTTGATCACTTTTTCTATATGTACATGATATCTATTCCATTTCGCTACGTTTTATCTTTGTGATAATTAAGGAATAAGATACAGGGCTACACCCCGAGGGCTGGAAGTGGCAAAGCATTGGCAGACAAAAATTTAGTTTTAAGAAGTTTGATCCCTCTACACGAAAAAAAGAAGAAGAATCAAATATTGAAGGTCGTATATTTCCATCTCTATCGCGTAAGAGCGTAGCGTGAAAAAGATAGATAAACACTTTGAAGTTCGCGGGAAAATTTACAAACGAAGCTTTTGGCGGTGCAACCGATATGCAACTATAGTTAGAATGGTACAAGATGCTTGTCAGTCTTAAGATTCATAAAACAAATTATTTGTATCTCCTTGGATATCACGGGTCTATAATCCCGGTTTTTTGATAGGCTTGCGTGGGGACACAGATCCAACACGTAGAGGCCCCTTGGAGAGCTTTTATGTCATGTAGAACGCCTGCTGGAACCCGTTCACAGGTGCAACAATAGACACCCATGAACCGGTCTCAGCAGGCATTGGGACTATTGTAGAAAAAGAGAACAGTATACCGGTCTATGGATTGAAGTTTGGGTGGACTATGAGACTGGGATAAAATAAGATCAAAAAATAAAATAAAATAAAATAAAATAAATCATAAAACAAATTTATTATTATTTTAACTAGGTATTTATTAATTGTTAATAACGGACAAGTAAAAACACAATAAGGATGAGTCACATTTGTTATTACGATTTAAAAATGTATATAACGGCGACTCGGTAGGAAGAAAATTGTTTTACTCTGTATCTTTAGGTACTTAAATAAAAGTAAACAAATAATTTGTACATTTTCGGGTAGTTATAACTTATAACATTTATTGATTAACCAACCAAATACAAAACCACCTGGATCTGTCACCGAAAGACCTGACTTTAACCTACATTATTTGATCCTGTAATGTTTTCATCTACCCTCAACTGGCTTAAGAAGCCATTTGAGGGTAGATTTTGATTACTCTTTTTTAAATACCTAAAAATACAGACCATAGTTTTTGCCCGTTTATATGTAACTCCACTTTAAACTCGTAGTACTGTCCCATAGACTAAAGTCCACAGCTTCAGAACGCGCTCTATCACACGTCCACCTCTTCTTCTCTTTTCTGATAATTAAAAATTCGCCAAATTCACAAAGCACCACTTTCCTTTTAGACACTCCAGTGATTTCTTTCAGTTTTTTCATGACGCCTTTCATAAATATCCTATCACTTTCAGGGATTAACTTCAATTTATTGATATGCTGATTTCGTTTATATTTTATTACCTCCAACTCTTTCTCTCTTATTTTTCTTTGCTTTTCCATTTCCTCTTCCCTCTTTTTTCTCATTTCTCCCTCAAAGCGTTATTGTTCTATATGTTTCTTTTTACACGGGTCACACCTATGGGCATATCTGTCCTCATGTCCATAATTAAAAAAGTCATGAGATATGTGTTCCATGATACAACCACAACCCTTTTTTGTAGTGCGTGTGACTTCATATCCCATTTTAATAGAAACTAATATTTACTACTTGTGTAGTTGAAACTTCAGATATCGTGATGTCCTGAATATATTAGCACGTCCTTGTACTTATTATTTACCAGATTATTTATACCGGTTCTCGCCGGCGGGGTAGAAAGGTCCTTGGATGATCGCGTACAGAACTCAGTATGATAAGGCCCTTACAAGATCTGGTAAAGTCGAAGGCAGATGTCGAATGATAGCTCGAAGATCGTCGAGAATATCCTTTGAGGTCTATGTCCAGCAGATGACTGATATGATGATGATAGCACTACACCAAATTATACATATAACATATACAGTCTTGAACAGACGCGGTAAACTTTTGCTCACTATTATCACGCACAAACTTTTTTTTATGTTAGATTACGGTTTTTAGGGTTCCATACGTGCGCACCCTTATCTTCTCCATATTCCTCTACGCCTCTGAGACATGGGTATGGAAGCCACGTGTGAGAGCAAAAATAGACGCATTCGAGATGTGGTGCTGGCGCAAAATGTTGGGCATATCCTGGACGCAACGCCGCACCTACGCGTCTATTCTCGAAGAGCTACATATTACCACCCGGCTTTCAACTACATGCTTCCAGAGAATGTTGACCTTCTTTGGCCATGTGGCCCGCCAAGACCCGTCCAGCTTTGAAAAGCTCGTTCTGGTTGGGTGCGTCGAAGGGAGAAGGAGTAGAGGCAGGGCTCCAACTCGGTGGTCTGATGCCATACGCGACGCTACGGGCGTCAACATCCAGGGGTCAATACAGCTGGCCCAAGACAGGGGGGTTTGGAGAGCGGTGGTGAAGAACTGCACTCCTGATGGTCACGACCCTCAGCCTTGAGGAATCGACTAAGAAGAAAGAACCCAAAGGGTAAAACGGGACCCTATTACTAAGACTCCGCTGTCCGTCCGTCCGTCCGTCTGTCACCAGGCTGTATCTTACGAACCGTGATAGCTAGACAGTTGAAATTTTCACAGGTGATGTATTTCTGTTGGCGCTATAACAACAAATACTAAAAACAGAATAAAATAAAGATTTAAGTGGGGCTCCCATACAACAAACAACGTGATTTTTGACCGAAATTAAGCAACGTCGGGCGGGGTCAGTACTTGGATGGGTGACCGTCTTTTTTGCCGTTTTTTGCATTATGGTACGGAACCCTTCGTGCGCGAGTCCGACTCGCACTTGGCCGGTTTTTTTTTCGTTTAAGCTTTTTTTATGAAACCAAAACATTTCAACGCACAAGTCAGTATAACTATTACCTATAGTTGAAAGTAAATAATACAGATGGCACCAAAGAATTCACAGGAATCGCAGCGTCCTCGCTTCTCGGTGTCAAATAGCGGAATGATCTGATCTGACGGTGCAAAACTGGCGGCGACCTGCTATAACCACAATAGAATGGAAGTTCGTATATTTCTGTCCTTATCGCGCTTGTAAAGGCGAGTGAAAGGGATGGATATAGATCGAGCTTCGCATATCGTGGGAATGGGGCTGAAGGTGTACCCAGGTAGTAAGACGTCAGGTCGTAAGTATTGTTAAAGCAAGTACCTAATTGTATTGTTTTCACGTGTTGATTTTACACTGCAACAGTTAGGTATTTAGAAAGCTGATTTTTTTTTCTTTAAACTTTATTGCATACAACAGACAACAGTCTACCATCAATCTACAGAGAATGTATGTACTGGGTTACTGTACAGTACAGTCAGCAGCAGAAGTTGCTAAGCGGGCCAGGTGTTCAAAATGATCTTGACGCGACTTTATTGTTAAGAGAATAAGAGCGTGTCAAGGTAATTTTGAACACGTCGCCCGATTAGCAACTTCTGCTGCTGACTGTACATATGGTCCTACTTTACCGCACTAGTGCGATAATTAGCACATTCCGTACAGTTGTGTGCAATAATATAGCAATCAAAGAAAATTAAAATTAGGTGAAAACTATAACTTTAGATCGATTATATTTGATCTTTTTTTATAATTCTTCTGCATTACTTGACATTATAATATTTAAAACGTTCGCGTTTTGAACACATATTAACTCACATTTATAGACGGGTCTATCCGGAATTTATTTTATTACCTTTATTTACCGACGACATTGTTTCAAAATGAACTGTATCCTTTACTTAATAATGGAAGTAAAAAAAAATATCACGTAAACCGGCTTTTTTACTAACTCGCGGAACTTCTTTAAAAAATGTAGAACCCTATGAAAGAAATACAATTGTGTAGTGTAATTGTAATTTAGTATCTTGCCAATTATTTCCAATCAAAGCTTTACATCCAAACACATGCCATCTAGAAAAAAAATATTTTCTATAAGACGATCTTCGTCTCAGAGTGATTTTTCACCAACTAGTTGGTTTGACATATCATTTAGAGCAGGGAGATTTTCTTAAATTGGGGTTCACGGGCCCCTTGGGGACCCGTAGCATGCTTATCGGGAGTCCGCGGTCGGTCACTTTCTTACTGTAAACATACTTTATATTAGTAAATCTGGTAGTAAACTTGACGAGACCTAAG
Source organism: Cydia splendana (assembly GCF_910591565.1). Classification (NCBI taxonomy): domain Eukaryota; kingdom Metazoa; phylum Arthropoda; class Insecta; order Lepidoptera; family Tortricidae; genus Cydia; species Cydia splendana. Next base: position 19,323,387 of record NC_085972.1, on the reverse strand, counting down.
CCTAATGCATGTCGTTGTGTGCGACTGAATACTGCACACCACTTAACAAAACAACACCTATGTATTTTAGAATTAAGTAATCTTGCAAATAAAAAATCTTTATCTGTAATGAAACTTATAAAAAAAGTAAATTTTAAATATAAATAAGGGTTTTTATTATTTTACTAAAATATTTTTTGACGGGAGTCCGTGGAATTGTTTAAATTGTGACAATGGTCCGTGACTGCAAGAAGTTTAAGAAACCCTGATTTAGAGCCTCGAGCAAACAAACTAAACCAAGTATTTTGTCAAAAATCAACAACTGAATGATGGACTACTAGTACACTCTGCTACATGCGTGGCTAGTTCGACCCACTGTGCGTTGGCGACTGTCCATGACTGGGTACCTGTCTATCATTGGTGTTACCTGTTGTGCCTGCTCCAGATTTCTAAGCAAGTGCCCAGCGAAGTCCTTATCCTTGGCACGCTCTAATAAGGTGTATGCGTCGCCACGGACGCCGGCGCGGCCAGTTCGACCCACTCTGTGCGTGTGTGTGTCCACGTCGCGCGCTACAGTGTAGTTGATAACGGTGCGGATGTGTGGGATGTCGAGACCGCGCGCTGAAATAAAAAATAACATACATAGGACAATCTTTCACCTGCAACTCGATCAGCTTTGTCTCGCAATCGATCGCCGATGTACCTAGCTAAAAAATTAACACAAATCGACCTAATCTCATAGTAATCTCAATAAGGTGATGTAAGTGCCGACTAGAAGTTAAAAATGATGAAATAACTCGCCAGCAATATCTGGAGCGACGAGTTAACCGTATTATTACCCCAAAATATTATGCCATACGTCAATTAAGGATAAACATGTCCGTAATACGCCTTCCTCAAATAAAAAACAAATCAAAATGACGAAAACAACTAATCAGCAACTTCAGTAGAGTCGAGCATTTTCACCGAATTACCGCAAAATATGATGCCATACAACAGTTCACGATAAACATTTCCGTTATACGCTTCCTTTGTATTGAAAAAATATAAATAAAGATAAATTAGCTCACCGGCAACATCGGTAGCGACGAGAATGTTGACCTCCTGTCGTTTGAACGCCGTGATGACTTTGTTACGATCGGCTTGTTCCATGTCTCCGTGTAGTAATAACGCATCATATTGCTGGACACCCAGGTTTGCTGCCACTTGCTCCGCTTCCAGCTGAAAATATGCGAGGCTGTTTCACTACGATGACAATTGTCACCTGATAACAACGATTTAGGGTCGATCAACTATTTGTTGTTATTCTGTCGCATCAGCCAGGAGACAATCGTAGCATAGTGTGTTAGAAGAACTGCTGTACCATGTTCTACAAACATGCTTAGTAGATGTCCTAATACGGAAAAAAAATGGATGAAAAAATTCAAGTTTGGTTCATTTAAATATGAAAAAACTGGTATTTTAAGACCCAGGAGACCTTAACTATGGCAATTGGCAACTAGTGACAAGAAACAGTTGATTCAGCCTTTACGTGAATTGCTGGTCCAATACAAATACACATATTCGTCGTAAATAAATTCATTTTTTTGTTTAAATAGGTATTTCTATGTTTTATCGCATACTCGTGTACCTTTTTAGTGACGAATATTAGAACACTGCCCGCGGACTGGAACTCTACTAGATTATTCAATAGCCACGTCCATTTCTCCTCCGGCTTGTTGAATATACTGCAAATAAACAAGAAGGAAGTGAAAAAAAACATTAAATTATTTTATTCGGCATACATTTTTGTGTCTCAATTCTTTAAAATATAAATTTGGAGATTTCAGCACTAGAGTGGCGGCACCAGTATTGGCCAGCTCTGACCAGTAAGGGACACTACAGTTTTTCCTACAATTCTAATTATAAATTGACTATGTCGGATACTTCGTTTCTTTAAGGTGGCTTTCTATCATTCTATTGGGTTATTCTCGAGCACTGATGGCGTTATTTAAACACTTCTTTTCTAAAATATTAGCTACATCATTTAAGCATTCGTGCCCCGAGTTAGCACACATTGATATGTGCACAATGATTGATGCCGCTCTGCACGCCGAGGCCCGTGGCCTCGCTCGCTCGTCGCACGTCCCTGTCTGTAGGTACTCACTGTGCGCGCTGCGTGACGAGCGCGCTGGCCTCGCCGGCGGCGCCGTGCTGCACGCGCACCGGGTCGTGCAGCGCGTCCTGGGTGTACTCACTGTGCGCGCTGCGTGACGAGCGCGCTGGCCTCGCCGGCGGCGCCGTGCTGCACGCGCACCGGGTCGTGCAGCGCGTCCTGGGTGTACTCACTGTGCGCGCTGCGTGACGAGCGCGCTGGCCTCGCCGGCGGCGCCGTGCTGCACGCGCACCGGGTCGTGCAGCGCGTCCTGGGTGTACTCACTGTGCGCGCTGCGTGACGAGCGCGCTGGCCTCGCCGGCGGCGCCGTGCTGCACGCGCACCGGGTCGTGCAGCGCGTCCTGGGTGTACTCACTGTGCGCGCTGCGTGACGAGCGCGCTGGCCTCGCCGGCGGCGCCGTGCTGCACGCGCACCGGGTCGTGCAGCGCGTCCTGGGTGTACTCACTGTGCGCGCTGCGTGACGAGCGCGCTGGCCTCGCCGGCGGCGCCGTGCTGCACGCGCACCGGGTCGTGCAGCGCGTCCTGGGTGTACTCACTGTGCGCGCTGCGTGACGAGCGCGCTGGCCTCGCCGGCGGCGCCGTGCTGCACGCGCACCGGGTCGTGCAGCGCGTCCTGGGTGTACTCACTGTGCGCGCTGCGTGACGAGCGCGCTGGCCTCGCCGGCGGCGCCGTGCTGCACGCGCACCGGGTCGTGCAGCGCGTCATGGGTGTACTCACTGTGCGCGCTGCGTGACGAGCGCGCTGGCCTCGCCGGCGGCGCCGTGCTGCACGCGCACCGGGTCGTGCAGCGCGTCCTGGGTGTACTCACTGTGCGCGCTGCGTGACGAGCGCGCTGGCCTCGCCGGCGGCGCCGTGCTGCACGCGCACCGGGTCGTGCAGCGCGTCCTGGGTGTACTCACTGTGCGCGCTGCGTGACGAGCGCGCTGGCCTCGCCGGCGGCGCCGTGCTGCACGCGCACCGGGTCGTGCAGCGCGTCCTGGGTGTACTCACTGTGCGCGCTGCGTGACGAGCGCGCTGGCCTCGCCGGCGGCGCCGTGCTGCACGCGCACCGGGTCGTGCAGCGCGTCCTGGGTGTACTCACTGTGCGCGCTGCGTGACGAGCGCGCTGGCCTCGCCGGCGGCGCCGTGCTGCACGCGCACCGGGTCGTGCAGCGCGTCCTGGGTGTACTCACTGTGCGCGCTGCGTGACGAGCGCGCTGGCCTCGCCGGCGGCGCCGTGCTGCACGCGCACCGGGTCGTGCAGCGCGTCATGGGTGTACTCACTGTGCGCGCTGCGTGACGAGCGCGCTGGCCTCGCCGGCGGCGCCGTGCTGCACGCGCACCGGGTCGTGCAGCGCGTCCTGGGTGTACTCACTGTGCGCGCTGCGTGACGAGCGCGCTGGCCTCGCCGGCGGCGCCGTGCTGCACGCGCACCGGGTCGTGCAGCGCGTCGCGCGCCAGCCGCTCCACGCGACGCGGGAACGTGGCCGAGAACAGCAGCGCTTGCCGGTCGGGACGCACGTGGTTGCAGATTGAACGGACTTGGGGCTCTGAAAAAAGTGCTCAAATTAGAATCGGATATTTAAAATGAAATATTTGACTAGTCGAAAATAGCCCTCGAATGATCTTTTATGCGGGCGTTCACATTCGTCGAGAGACCCCGAGTCAGGCCGAGAAGGATATGGAAGGTACATGTACATGCTGCTCCCTTCTCGTCTCGCTCTTCCTTGTCTCGTCTCGCGCTTCTCCGATTGAATCGGAGCGGTCGACGAGAAGCTCTCGACAAGTGTGTACATGCAGCTGACCTCACATTCTAATCCAGACGAGGCGTTGCAATTGCGAGTGCACTCGCACGTTCACACACACCCCACACGTTTAGACACATACACATGCTCTCGCGCGTAAAACACGCACAACGAGCGGGACTCTCGACTCACTCGACTTACGCGCAAGCGCCGCGCGAATCGAGGTACTCTGGCGCGATTACAGCGTTCAGTACTCGCCAGTCGAGCGAGAGAGCGTATTCCTGGCACACATATAGATTTAGATTTAGTATTATTTATTTCATAATATGAAATTACAATATAAATTATTTTACACTAATCTATACGAATTTATATTATGATCGTCAAGTAGTCGTCGTATTAGTATACGTCACACTGTGGGCGTAGGGACGCACGTTAAACGCGGCATCTGGACACAATGAAAATAGAAACGCACGACCGAGCTAGAAATATGAAGAAATTTTAACATCTGGCTCAACAGTGAGAGACAAAAACATTTGAACCTTCTAAGCAATTCAATTTACAGGAACTACATTCCATATTTTAATAACTGCGCTCTAACACGCTGCAAATTTAAACATGGATTATAAAACTCCTACATACAAGATTCAAAATCCTTTGACTCTAAAATACTATATGTACCTTCCTTACACTAAACACTTACCGAAACCCATGTCGAACATGCGATCAGCTTCATCAAGCACTAGGTAGGTGACGCGCTGGAGGTTAGTCGCTTTACACTTGATCAGATCGGTGACTCGCCCTGGCGTACCCACAATTATCTCGGCACCGCCACCTAAACATAACAATACTTACCGAAACCCATGTCGAACATGCGATCAGCTTCATCGAGCACTAGGTAGGTGACGCGTTGGAGGTTGGTCGCTTTACACTTGATCAGATCGATGACTCGCCCTGGCGTACCCACTAACATCTCGGCACCGCCACCTACACACATAACAATACTTACCGAAACCCATGTCGAACATGCGATCAGCTTCATCAAGCACTAGGTAGGTGACGCGTTGGAGGTTGGTCGCTTTACACTTGATCAGATCAATGACTCGCCCTGGCGTACCCACTATTATCTCAGTACCGCCACCTACAGACATAACAATACTTACCGAAACCCATGTCGAACATGCGATCAGCTTCATCAAGCACTAGGTAGGTGACGCGTTGGAGGTTGGTTGCTTTACACTTGATCAGGTCAATGACTCGCCCTGGCGTACCCACTATTATCTCGGCACCGCCACCTACACACATAACAATACTTACCGAAACCCATGTCGAACATGCGATCAGCTTCATCAAGCACTAGGTAGGTGACGCGTTGGAGGTTGGTCGCTTTACACTTGATCAGATCAATGACTCGCCCTGGCGTACCCACTATTATCTCAGTACCGCCACCTACAGACATAACAATACTTACCGAAACCCATGTCGAACATGCGATCAGCTTCATCAAGCACTAGGTAGGTGACGCGTTGGAGGTTGGTTGCTTTACACTTGATCAGGTCAATGACTCGCCCTGGCGTACCCACTATTATCTCGGCACCGCCACCTAAACATAACAATACTTACCGAAACCCATGTCGAACATGCGATCAGCTTCATCAAGCACTAGGTAGGTGACGCGTTGGAGGTTGGTCGCTTTACACTTGATCAGATCAATGACTCGCCCTGGCGTACCTACAATTATCTCGGCACCGCCACCTACAGACATAACAATACTTCAGTACAAACGTTAGATAAATAGGTACAATATTGTGGAATTTGGTCAATAAATGAGCAATTTAATCAATAAATATAGTAACAGATTCGATATTCACTTTGACTCTCTGGCCAAAATTAGAAATTTATTCACTAGTAATTAGTAGGTATATTTAGTTTTAATTCCATATTTATCTAGTTATACAGGGTGAAATTTAAATCACTGGCCATATTCATTCCCGGCACTAGGTTACACTTAAGGAATCTATTTAGCGAAAAAAAAGAGTACATTTTTTTTTAATTTTCATTTTTCAATTTTTAAATATTTTCCACGAGTCGTGGTCACCCTATTACCACAAATGTAAACAAACCTAATAGTAGGTTTTAACAACAACATCAGCAAAACCCTTATCTGACCGTCACTAAACCTTATAATCGTTGCAATAGGGTCCACCCAGTTAGTGTTGGCGATGGCAGGCAGGTTTATCAATTTCGAGGGTAGTCTAAACTAAACCATTCCGCGCTAGCGGTAAACATAACGGTAAGCATAAATGATTAGTCACTCGTCACTCGCCAACCTTAAAATAATAATCGCGCGCGTACTAAGGTCAAAAAAAATGTTTTCGAACCGGGAATATTACGAAGTGGTACGGTGTTATTTATTAAGTGGTGAGTGTTTACGTGGTGCACAAAGATTATACGAAATGGAATCCGTTCCACGCCTTCGCAGACAAGGATTGAATCCAAGAGTACCATCTCGTGGGACTTTCGTTAATTGCGTCGATTTTTAATCAAATGTACGTAAGTTGATTCAATTTTTTAAATACGCCTGAATGCAAAGATTCCTGACCTAGTTTTTACTCATTGTTTTTAAGCCACGGACGTTTTGTTAATAATCATTAGTCAGAAATAACATTTTAGATTAAAAATGGGTTGCCTTTGCATTTTGACGGTTCTAAGCCCGTTAAAGTATGAAAGGAAAAATTAGCAATGCATGCACCAATTATGAACCCTATTGCATGCTGCAATAGGGTTCATAATTGGTGACGGGATTGCAAACAGCGGGAGGGGCGGGGTGTCAATGACCTTAACTGATAAGAGAGAAGCGGGTGTAGTGGGTAGTTGTCGGTTCACCATAACGTACGAGGTTTTTAGGACAACTTGATGATGAGTTATTTCGAAAAAAATGTACTGAGCGGTATTAAAAGAAAAAACACGTGTTTAATATTTTTTCGAGTTCTTTCGGTTGTATCAATTTGGCCAGTGAATTAAATTTCACCCTGTATACTTAACCAGTCGACATAATGGTTGCGCTTTGCTCCTTATTCTACAGTAATAAGGTGTTCAAATGTGCCGGCGCTGTTGTTGACTTTGCTTTTTTTAATTACTTGTGTAGGATACGCAGGTGGAAGATGGATAAAAACTAGGATTTTGAAGTGAAAATATAAGAGAGTGCTCGCGTGTCGCGTGGTGAGCAGATAGGTAACGGTAAATTCGCAATATGTTTTAGGTTAAGTATACACGCCAGCGCCCTCTGTGACTTTATTTTAAATATTCACAATTAAGTGTGTTAGGCTCAATAGATGGAGTTAGTATGCACGAAATAAACCTTATTAATTAAAATTACGACTAATACAATGATATAATGAGTAGCTAGGGATTTTTGAAACTTTAGTGTACATTGTAAAGAAATCTTTGGCTTTCTTAATACTAGAAATCAATTTACATATTTTAAAATGAGCATGATTATACCTAAACTTAAATTAAACATGAAATAAGGAAGGATCTGTCGCCTACATCCCCGCCCCTTAGTGCTGATAAGCACTAGCCGTCAACTGGGGACAGTAATGCGACGCGTGTGGCAGGTCTGCGCAGCTGACCTGAGCGTGTGCGCACATCTACCACTCGAATACGGCCGTCACGGCCAGCGTGCGCCGCGCTCACTACACCATGTCGCCAGGAGCCGCGCTCTAAATTGGGATCGACCAGTACTACATAATCTCCTACTTTTAACGATCTAGATTCCCTAGTCCATTTTTGACGAGGGAGAAGTGTAGGTAAGTATTCTTTAATCCACCTAGCCCAAAACATATCTGTAAGTCGTTGAGCTACGCGCCACCTTTTGCGAAGGCAAAGGTCAGAATCGTCGTACTTACCTATAGGAGCTCCAGTAGATGAGCTACCAATAAAAAAATAGTTAGGCGTTAACGCTTCGGGGTAACCGGGATCCGTCGACACGTGTGTGATAGGACGGCTGTTTACGAGAGCCTCCACTTCTGCCATCAACGTGGATAGGGTTTCAGGATGTGGTGCGCGCTCCTTCATGACGACCTTGAGCGCCGTCTTAACTGTGCGGACCATGCGCTCCCATGCGCCGCCCATTTCGGGGGCTCCGGGAGGGATAAATCGCCATTCAATCCCACGGACGGCTCCATCTTCGCGCAGTTTGTCTACGTTCAGTTGCTGAAGACTCATCTTCAGCTCGTTGTCGGCTCCTCGCAGATTTGTACCATTATCTGAAAATAGAACCAGCGGAGTGCCACGGCGAGCAGACATACGTATGAGCGCCATAATTGCAGAGTCCGTACTCAGTGATTCTGTGATCTCGATGTGAATGGCTCGCACGGTGAGACATGTAAAGAGCATGCCATATCTTTTCTGTCTTCCTCGACCAATGGTCGTCTCCATAGGGCCGAAAAAATCAACTCCTGTGTATGAAAATGGCCTTCGACTGTACTGTAAGCGCGCGGCAGGTAAATCACCCATCCTCTGAGGCTGCGGCCGAGCGCGTCGGTAGCGGCAAAACAAACACTGCGCGGCGACGCTGCGTACAGTCGGACGCAGATTCACGATCCAATACGACTGGCGTAATTCATTGACAACATGTTCATTCGCCACGTGCATGGCACGTCGGTGGTAGTATTCAACTAACAACCGAGTGGTTCTGTGTTTTCCATCCAAGATCGGTGGACGTGTAGTTGACAGTTCTACCCCTGCAGTTTGATCTATGCGACCGCTAACACGAAGGATTCCATCGTCGTCTAAATATGGAGTCACTTTTAGTAGACGACTGTTTGACGGCAGTGGTTTGCCTTGCGTAACACAGGCAATCTCGGCAGCAAAGGTATCACTTTGACACTTTTTTATTATGTGTTTTTCTGCCCTCTTCATCATTGCAGAATCGAGCTGTAATGTGTCTTTATTCTTTTCATTCTTCTTTCTTCTTTGATTTAATTTTCTTTCATGACACTTTTGTCTACATATTTTTATAAAACATAAAACTCTTGCAGCAGTGCGTACAAGTCGGATCCAGTTGGAGAAGCGTCCTTCATCGGGTACAGGTGAGTGTATTTCAAGTGTACTAACCACATTAACACTTCTTTTTTCACAGGTAGCCTCGTCGACGATCTTCGCATTCCTCAAGTCCTTTGGCCACTGATCTTCGGGTTGACGCAGGAATGCTGGACCTTGAAACCACGCGTCACTGTACTTCAGCGGAGGACTATCCGTCTTGGTAGCAATGTCAGCTATGTTCAAACGAGATGACACGTAATGCCATTCATTGACATTAGTCAGCTCATCGATCTCCCCAAGCCTATGAGCAACGTAAGGCTTGTAGCTCCTGGGGTCACTTCTTATCCATTGTAAGACAGTACTGGAATCTGTCCAAAAATATCGCTTACTGGGCACCAGATTCTTTTGCTCAGTGGCAATAGTCTTTGCCAACCGTGTCCCAAGAAGACATCCTTGCAATTCGAGTCTTGGGACCGAAATTGGACGTAAAGGACTTACGCGGCTTTTACTAGCAGCCAAACAAACGAGTACGAAACCATCAGCACGCGTAAAACGCCAATATATTACCGTAGCGTAGGCTTTAATAGATGCGTCACAAAAAATGTGCATCTGTATATCCATTATCTTCTCGCAAGACGTAGACGTAGACGGTGAGTCATAGCACGGCGTCCAGGCGCCGGCCCGCAGGTACCAGCGCGGTATACGCAGCGACTCCAGCTGTTTCAACTCGTCGAGCCAAACCTTCCAACGAGTATGTTCTTCAGGCCGGATGTGGCACTTCCAGTCGACTCCGCTTCGATGTACGTCTTGAAATAAAATTTTAGCTTTTATAACAAACGGAGTGAGAAAACCATGTAAGTCATAAATTGACATAATAATGCTTAGCATTTTAGCCTTTGTAGGCGGAACGCTTCCATTTGAAATCTCGGGCGAGATCTGCCCAGTCGACACTTTTACGCTAAAGGTGTCGTCAGCAGGATGCCACATTAAACCGAGAGCGCGCTCAGTCATATTCGTAGCTCCGTCCTTGAACTGAACAGCTGATTGAGCCAGCGCTGTGGCCGGTAACGCATTCAAAACCGTTTTGCTGTTGCTAGACCAACCACGTATCTCGAAGCCGCCCATGCTATGTATGTACGTAATATCTTTAATTAATTGAATAGCATTTTCCTCACTATCTGTAGAATAATAACAATCGTCCATGTAATGCGAGTTTATAATCACTTGAACAGCTTCGGGATACTGGTCTTCGTATTTAAGTGCATTTTTATTTTTTATATGTTGCGCGATAAAAGGCGCGCAATTTGCACCGAAAATAAGGCTTTGCATCACATATGTTTTAATCGGATCAGTAGCTGACGCCTGCCATAGAAATCGAAAGACATGTTGATCTTCTGGACGAATTTTAATACGTAAAAACATGTCCTTAATATCACCAATAATGATGAACTCCTTCTCGCGTAATCTCAACATTATACCTAAAAGCGAGTTATATAAATCAGGCCCGGTCAATAGATAATCATTCAAACACATGTTATTCCTAGCGCGTGCGCTTGAATCAAAGACCAATCTTAATTTACCGGGTTTATTTACATTTTGTACGCCAAAATGTGAAATATACCATACATGATTGACTGAGAGCTCGTTTTCCTGTAACTCACGCGCATACCCCTCGGATAGTAACTTATTTATTTCCTGAGCATATCTATTCGCGTAAATAGGGTCATAATCGAATTTACGCAACAAAGATTGCATGCGAGATAATGCATAGTTATAAGTATCGGGCATAGTAAAATTATCCTGTTTAAATGGCAAACCTACTTCCCATCGGTTATCAATCAAACGTGCAGTTTCGTCTAAAATCTGTATAGCACGCAGATGTGCCTTATTCTCGCGACATAAGGTCGAAACTCCTATGGAGTCTAGGCAATACGATTGCTTAATTAGGTCATTAAGTGCACTGGTATCAAGATCAGTAGTACTGTCGATCCCATCATAAGAGTGAGCGAGATGGCAAACACTGTGACTTACCTGAGACGCGGAGGAGTGAGCGCGACTGCAGTAGCCGTGGATGCACCATCCCAGCCGACAGCGGGTTCCATATGGAGCATTTTTGCCACCATGAATGATCTCGAGCGGTGCCATCAAATAATAATTATCTTCACCTATAAGCAAGCGAGGCACTACACGTTTTTTACAAACAACATTTTTTATTTTAGATAACTTGTTGCATGAAATTTGATTAATGGCGGATAAATTTTGCGGTGGTAATTTTAACTTAGAACTCTTACGTAAACTTATATCGTAAAACATATTTAATTACACAAACGGGTCTACCGCGATATAATTTCATTGTTTTTGACATTTGTTGGGACGTCAGTCTTTCCGTGACCACAGCTGGTGCAACTCAGCTGAAACGTCGGAATTAAAGGTAAAAACAATGAAATTATATCGCGGTAGACCCGTTTGTGTAATTAAATATGTGTACAAAACGCGAGAGTTTAAAGTGTTTATATCGTAAAAGGTATTGTCCTGTCCAGATATTTTGGCGCGAACTTTGGGCGCGTCAGATTGATACACGAACGCGTCTACGAATCTTACGGCACTCGGACGCTCACTTTGTAGACCAAGTTCATCGGCTAGATCAGAGTCCAACACGGAAACGGCAGCACAATCGTCAAGTAACGCATAAGTCTGTATTTCACCACGGGGTCCATACAATTTCACTGGAACTACTTTTAATAACACGTTCTCATTCGAGTCGTCCGTCACATCGTTAGGCGTCGCGACGTGAGCGATCGTAGCATCGGCAGCATCACTGGCAGCGCGGCGCGGTTGAGCAAGCGGCAGGTCCGGCGGGAGCGGCGTGCTCGGTTGCTCGTTACTCACGGGAGTCGCGGGGTCCGATGATAATGTACTCGTAGAAGATGTAGCTTGTTTCCAATGAAGTAAGCGGTGATGTTTTAGTCCGCATTCCTCTGTGTCACAGTCAGGTGCATCACAGGTGTTTATATCGTGGCGTGCGGTTAAACATTTAAAACACAATCTTTGTGTTTTAACAAATTTCCATTTATCTCTGCGCATCGCACGTTTAAATACGCGACAGTCTGGTAGTGAATGTACGCCTTTCTTACAAAATGAGCACGTAATATGATTAGTTCGTGTACTAGTAGCAAGTACGTGGTGCGTATAACGACTTTTGTCTTCGTTTTTGTCGCGTTTAAAATGGGGCTCGGTCGGCGCTGGCTTTTTGACTTCTCGCGGCTGCACAGCTCCGGTGACCAGGGTCATGTTGGCTTCTTTCTTCAGAAATTGCGCCAGCAATTCTAGTTTGGATTCTCCTGCTAGGATCTTTTCGTAAGCATATTCAGTCCACTTTCCCAAAAGTGTGCTCGGTAATTTGCTTGTGATAGCGGACGCGAGCTCGGGATTGCGTAAATGATCACTTTGTTTTAATGCACGTATAGTTGCAACGCAGTTGTTTACTTTTGTAGCAAAGTTAACTAAATCTTGCTGATAATGCGTAGGTAATGGGTGCAACTTACGTAATTGTGCAGTTATGTTGCAAATAATGGTCTCTGCTCGTCCATATTTAAGTTCGAGAGCATCCATGATATCCTTGGACGAGGTATTGCCAATCAGTAGGTCGGTGACAGCTTCTTTGGCTTCGCCTCGCAGTGCTCGTCGAAGTCTGGACAGAGTTTCGTATTCTGAGTATTTGCACGACGCTAATGATTCATCGTAGGCATTTTTAAAATGCAGCCATTCTAGACTGTCTCCGCTAAATATAGGTAGGTCGCGCGGAGTGGCCAAACGGCTGAGTAGACGTTCCTCGCGATGCGACGATGATTGGCCCATCATGTCCTTTAGGGCGTTCGCCAACTCCATGATGCTGCTAGCGGTGTCCACATGCTGTGCTGGTGCTGCACGATCGGAAACTTGCGCGACCGGCTCGGGGGGCACAGGTGGGCGGTACTCGTTAGCATGATGTTGCTGGGTCAACCAGTCCGACACTAGATCTTGATTCACTTCACTTAAACTAGCAACGTCTGACTTTTCTTCATCCTCGGCCTCGGCGGCGGCAAGGTCAGCTTCCAGGCGTTTATCGATCAACTCCATCTGGATTCGAGCCTTTTCTTCGGCTGCTTGCAACTCCAGCTGTTTACGCCTTGCTATGGAAGATGCTGTAGATCTTCTACTGCTTGCAACCGAAGGTGCTGCGGTCTTAACTTCTTTTTTGGAGTTGGAAGTACCAGGTAACACGTCGGCTGTAGGCGGCGGTTCCGAGATCGCCTTCGCTTCGGCCATTTCCTTTTGCCGTTGAGTTATTACCATCTTTGGTGGCGTAGTAAACATTAATTGGCACTGTTCACATGAGATCCGGTTCGAAGGACCAGCTTATTGTAGGATACGCAGGTGGAAGATGGATAAAAACTAGGATTTTGAAGTGAAAATATAAGAGAGTGCTCGCGTGTCGCGTGGTGAGCAGATAGGTAACAGTAAATTCGCAATATGTTTTAGGTTAAGTATACACGCCAGCGCCCTCTGTGACTTTATTTTAAATATTCACAATTAAGTGTGTTAGGCTCAATAGATGGAGTTAGTATGCACGAAATAAACCTTATTAATTAAAATTACGACTAATACAATGATATAATGAGTAGCTAGGGATTTTTGAAACTTTAGTGTACATTGTAAAGAAATCTTTGGCTTTCTTAATACTAGAAATCAATTTACATATTTTAAAATGAGCATGATTATACCTAAACTTAAATTAAACATGAAATAAGGAAGGATCTGTCGCCTACAACTTGCATGTGGTGTTTACCAGTAATTAGTTATACATTCAGCATGTTGTCATTGTTTGTATAGATGTAAGCTTCAATGTAATAACTGTTGGTGAACCTTTTAATAAAATAAAAATAAAAATAAAAAAATAAAATTTACCATTTAAGAATAACTACTCTTGAGCACTGTGAGACGTGAAACAGAAGGTCGTCGGTTAGGACTTCCGCGTGTTCAAAACATGACTCAAAGCGGAAAAATGTCAGTTGATTCTGTAGAATGTGGCTGCTTCTTAGAATTGTAGTCTGTATCTTTAGGTATTTAAAAAAGAGTAATCAAAATCTACCCTCAAATCGCTTCTTAAGTCAAATAATGTAGGTTAAAGTCAGGCCGTTCAGTGACAGATCCAGGTGGTTTTGTATTTGGTTGGAAAATGTACAAATTATTTGTTTACTTTTATTTAAGTACCTAAAGATACAGAGTATAGGTAACCAAACCTCGCTGGTCCTCGATTTTTTTATGATGCAAGCGAGAAAACCATAAAAGGATTAGGCATATTGGTATAGTCATGCAGAAAAAACAGATACGAGTAGGTGGTATACATACTTACCCTCTAAAGCTTTGGTTTGCTCCCACTTGGAGCCGCCACCGTAGCAGCACACGCATCTGATATTGTACACCTTGCCGAACTTCTTCGCCTCCATGTAAATCTGTCAAAGGATAAGTTGATATAAGATAAGTACTAAACTGTTGAGATAAGACAGGCTCTAGACAGGGACGCGTGGAGGAATATGGGAGAGGCCTATGCCAAGGGCAACCAGACAAAACGTCTGCGGAGAAAGGCTAGCAGTAAGTACATAACTTTTAAAGATAAGTGTGTTCTCAAGGAAACCGTTATACCAACCTACCGACTGCGCCTGTTGTTCGGTCCTCTCTTTGATGTTAGGGCTCAGCTCAGTTAACCTAAGGCATCAATTATGTAAAATTGAACCCTGTCACTTTGAAACAAAGTTCAAAATCATGTGGGAAACATCCCCCTTCCTTATAAAGGCTTAGTGATGAATTGATGATGTACGGTCGGCACCGAATATATAGGAGCGGCCAAGAGGCTCACAAATATCTGAACACGCCCTGATGGCGACTGGCGAAATGGCCTAGACAGACTAGTATTCAATATTACCACAGTTTCGTGGCACAGTCTCCTTCCTATGTTTATCTATTATGTATAATTTCCTCTTCTGTGTTTGCGCTTACGAATAAATTTATATTATATTCTATTCTCACCTGCTGTGCCAATTCTCTGGTTGGTGCCAGTATAAGGCCGATGGGCCCGTCGTTCGGCGCGAGCTCCTTTTGGTCCATAATGTGGACCAGTAAAGGCCAGAGGAAAGCTGCTGTTTTACCCGAACCAGTTCGAGCAATACCTGAAAAAAAAAACAATAAGGATATCCCAAAAAAATATATAAATAAATAAATATTCATAATGACCCTTACACGGCTTGTGATAGTTGTGAAAACCTCATCCACTTAAAAGAGCGATCTGAGTCTTACGCCATATAAAAAAAAACCGGACAAGTGCGAGTCGGACTCGCCCACCGCGGGTTCCGTACTTTTTAGTATTTGTTGTTATAGCGGCAACAGAAATACAACATCTGTGAAAATTTCAACTGTCTAGACAGTCTATCACTGTTCATGAGATACAAGCCTGGTGACAGACAGACGTACGGACAGTGGAGTCTTAGTAATAGGGTCTCGTTTTTAGGTTTTTACCCTTTCGGTACGGAACCCTAACAATGTCGATTGCCCTAGTATTGCAACCTCTACATCTTTTTTTTTCATTTACCAATAAGGTCCCTTCCCGAGAGTGCAGCGGGTACACCAGCTGCCTGAACTGGCGTAGGTTGCGTGTATTCTGAACGCTGGATCGCCTTCATAAGTTGCTCGTCGAATCCGAAGTGACCGAAGCTGGTGACGGGCTTGGGCGGGTCTGGCCCTGTCACCTGCCGAAAGAAAAGAGTTTCAGAAGACAGTAGAAGAAAATACTTTCTTATGTCTCGTCTTTTTGGGGGACACGGGACGAATTTATTATTGAATCATAAGCATATGTAAACTAATATGAGGTTAGGTGGGGTAAGAGACACCACATGCGGAAAGTCCTTCTACGTAAGGGGCTGTCCATAAATTACGTCATCGATTTTTGACGATTTTTGACCCCCCCTATAATCATCCAAAAATCATGCATCAAATGACCCCATCCCCCCCCTAATTTGAAATGACGTAATTTATGAATAGCCCCTAAGTATTTTGAAGATTTTTTTTTTCATCATTTTCATTTTTTTGGTACTATCATTTGACTTAGTTTTCAATATCTTTAAATGTCTCCAACTGTTTATTTCGTCCCTATTTAAGTGTTTGTCCAGTCCTATAATTTCTCTTACACGACCTGACCTTAATGATAATGAAAAAAAGTTTGTAAGAGCGAAAATTTACATTGTAATAACGGCAGTTTAATGAGTTACAATTTTTTTACCTTGATTCCAAGTGTTTTCTTCAAATCCTCAACCTGCTGGTGATCTAACTTCTCAATATCTTCATGAGGCGTATAGAAGTTCTTCTCAAATGGTTCATATACGATCTCAGAGTGGTCTATGGGGGGCAGAGGGTCAATGAACTTCTTCTTGGGGGGTGCTAGGGGGTTGCCGTCCTCGTCGTACTCTATTTCGACATCGGACCCGTCGTCGGCGTTGTTGAGCGGGTTATCCTCCATGTACCTGGAAATAATGTTGGTGTTTACAAAGTTTTTCATCATTTTAGCCTCCAGTGGCCCACTACTGAGCAAAGGGGTACTCTCTTCGTGTACGCCACTTATCCCGGTCCTGGGCTATAGTTCGTTTTTTTTATCATTAGAAATAAGGTAAACAATCTTGATGTGTATTTTAACTGAAAAACACGTTTTAAAAATAAGTCACGGCAAATATGTAACAATTATGAATCTAATACGATCATTTATATTCTTCTGCTTTCATAGGTAACAGTTACTGATTTTTAAAAAGCGTTATTCAATTAAAAGACATGTCAAGATCGCTTACCTTCTTTCTAATCCTAAAAAAAACGAACTATAGTCTCACCCAGAAGTGTCCCGCGATTTTTCCAATGTCATCCACCCAACGCGCCAACGGACGCCAGGCGCTACTTTCATCCGAAAGCGGCCACCAATCCGTCAACATTTTGGTCCACCTGCCATCACTCTGCCTGGCAACGTGTCCCGCCCAATTCCATTTCAGGTTAGCGATGACGTCACCCACGTCTCGCACCTTGTGGTAGAAGAGCCGGCCGCAAAATTTCTAACCGACTTGATACCACGATGAAATGCACAATGGTTTCCCAGAAAAGTTATGCTAAGTCCGAATTCGATAGTCTGCCACGGCGGAACTTGCCGAAAGTACGAAAAAGAAGGCCACTTCCGGTGCAAAAAAAGGGGCTGATTTAACCCATCTGATACCGAGATAGTAGTTATGGCAGCAGTTAGAAATTTACATGTAGACACAGAAAAGCGAAGTCTGCCACTATTTTTTTTGCCGGAAGTGCTTGGCAGACGCTCTCAAAGGTGACCATCGGGACCCCTAAATTAACCCATCTGATACCACCATGAAACCAATGCCAGTCGGTAGGTATGAACTCTCATGTCAGGAATATATAAGTCTGCCAAGGCTTTTCCTGCCGAAACACCATGGCAGACGAGATTATGTAAGCAAGGTCGCCATCGGTTACCCTACACTAACCCATCTGATACCACCATGAAACCAATTCCATTCGGTAGGTATGAACCCCCATTTTAGGAATATATAAGTCTGCCAAGGTTTTTCCTGCCGAAACACCTTGGCAGACGAGATTATAAGCAAGATGACCATCGGTTACCGTACACTAACCCATCTGATACCGCCATGAAACCAATTCCAGTCGGTAGGTATGAACCCTCATTTCATGAATATATATGTCTGCCAAGGCTTTTCCTGCCGAAACACCTTGGCAGACGAGATTATGTTAGCAAGGTGTACATCAGTTACCCTACATTAACCCATCTGATACCTCCATGAAACCAATTCCAGTCGGTAGGTATGAACCCTCATTTCGGAAATTTTTAAGTCTGCCAAGGCCTTTCCTGCCGAAACTCCTTGACAGACGAGATTATGTAAGCAACATCCGCATCCGTGGGACCGGTATACGTGATTACTGTAGGCTTATTTATTACTTTATGCTTTTACATATTTGTATATTATTATGTTATTAATGAAATATATTTATAATTTATTAAACCTATACCTAATACATTGGGAATTCATTACCTGCTTACGGCAGTAGTAGGGAGTAGTGGGTGAGTTCTGGCTCACTTAGCCAGGCCAACAGTCCCTCCCCCTTTTTTTCCCTTGTTGAGGCCCTGCAACCTTACCTTGAACCCAACCTAATGTCATTGTAGCTCGAATCTAACCTAATCTATTTTTATTGCTTTTAGAAAATATTCTAATAACAATTATCTACTTTTGCAAAGTTAAATGTTGAATTCTTTATTTCGCAAAATGGAATTTTAATGTGACTATAATGTATGTGCAATCTACTTAGAAACTGGGTTTAGAAATATAAAAACACACATTTTATATAGGATAATAAGTTTATTCAAGTAATATTCTGAACATATGAGATATAGTAACATCATTACTTATTCTGTGTACAGTGGAGAAAACATGCAAGTTGACATTTTTCGTTTTAAAATAAAGATAAACTAAACAGTATTTGCCACAAACCGATGTAAAAAAAACTTTGCAGTTGTTGATTACAATACCATATCTTAAGGCCCCAGTACACAATGGGCCATCGCCGGCCATTCCAAGGGACGCATTTATGCGTTAGAGGGAGCAAATGATATTGCTATCTCATTCTACCGCATGGCTGCGTCCCTTGGAGTGGCCGGCAATGGCCCATTGTGTACTGGGGCCTTTACAATTTCTCTCCATGAACATTTTATGATACCCAACCAACCTTCCGGTTTTCGCCCGAATGAATTAAAATATTCACCAACACCATTGACATCAATATAAATGGCTATCCGATGTCAGCCAGGTTTAAAATCCGGATCTAAATTGATAATAAGCAATTTAAACAGGTGAACAGGTAGCTGAACAAACATTGGCATTTTGTTGGCTGCAAATACATTCGATTCCACGCCTATATTCATTTTACTCATATAGTGTTACACAGAACTCATTTGCTGTCAAGAATTACCGACAATTGTCGTGTTTCTTGTGACAATTGTCATTAGCTTCGCAAAATAAGTACTTAGTATTTGGCGATATAATGGAGTTTTTATTTTATTAACATGTTGGTGGCAAACAAGCACACCGCCCGTCTGATGGTAAGCAGTTACCGTAGCCTATGGAGGCCTGTAACGTCAGTACCAACTGTGATGTCGACAAGTGTCGCACCTGCCACCGTAGTGAAATAGAGGCCAGGCCCCAATTTCACATCGGTGACAGGTGCGACGAATTGTAAAATCACTATCGCTGACGTCACAGGCATCCATGGGCTACGATTACCACTTACCATCGGGCGGGCCGTATTCCTGTTTGCCACCATCATTGTATTATTTAAAAAAAACTTTATTATATCGGAAAAAACAGATATTTCTCCTGTGAAGTTTCTGACAATTGTCAAAGATCTAGAAGAATTGTAGGTAATTCTTGACAGGTAATGAGTTATATGCCGGAATTTCATGACAATTGCAGTGTTTCTGTGACAATTGTCATAAACTTAGCAAGAGAAATATCTGTTTTTTTTCCGATATCATAAAGTTTTTTTTTTAATAATACAATGATGGTGGCAAACAGGAATACGGCCCGCCCGATGGTAAGCGGTAACCGTAGTTCATGGATGCCTGTGACGTCAGCAACAGTGATTTTACAATTCGTCGCACCTGTCACGTTGGTGAAACAGGGGCCAGGAGTTAAGTCAAAAGCTAGTAAACAGTAATCTCCTCCATAGTCCTCTCTAACTTTCAGGCAGTTTTATTAACTTCTTATGGTATCAATGTGGAGTATAAATAGTCTACTATACATATATCCCAAAAACTTTAACGTTTACGTTTTTAAATACAGGGTGACCTTAGCCATTGGACAAACCCTGAAATCCCACATAGGGTTACTTCTCAGAAATGCTCTAACGGTAATTTCTTTTTAATTAGAACAAAAGATAAAACATTAAATTATTAAACAAAAGTTAATTCCAATAATCGACAACAAAAAGAAACATACTGTATTAATCATTGGCAGTGCTTTTGACAATTTGTTTGAAAATGTGCGGCAATGATGACATTTGTCAAAAGTCAGAATCTTATTAATGTCATAAATAAAAAAGATAATCAAAACGGTCGAAGAAAGTTTTAATTAATTTAATTTAATTTAATAATTTAATAATTAATAATTAATCTTGTTTAAAGCTGCAACACGACTGATTAATTGACATGATTGTTCTCCCAGAAGGAGGTTCGTGGGGTGTTAGACTTTGGTACGGTCGTATAGAGGGCGGTCTCGTAACTTCAGAAAATTCCGACTTTTGGCCTACCGCTTCCGGTCAGAAAAATGTTCGACGGCCCGGCCAAACGGTGGGAGGTAGGTGGGGGGTGCTCGACCAAATGTCATAGAGGGACCCTGGCAGTTTTTGACGCCGCCATTTTTTTTCAAAATGGCTGACTTTTTTTTTTAATTTTTTCAAGTTTGTCCTAGCGCGCTGAAATTTTGGTCACGGAATCTCGGGGTCCTCTAGATTCGTATGGAAAAAAAAAATTCAAAAAAAGCCAAGATTGCGGAAAAAATGGCCCCTTTTATTTTGTATGGCAACTTTTAAACGGTGCGAGATAGGTGGGGGGTGCTCGACCAAATGTCATAGAGGGCCCCGAGACAAAATAAACTGCATTTAAAAATTTTCAAACGGGCTGACTTTTTTATTTTTATTTTTTCAAGTTGGTCCGAGCGCGCTGAGATTTGGCATGGCGAGAGATAGAAGCCTCTAGATTCCTATGAAAAAAAAAATTTTTGGAAAAAATCCAAGATGGCGGAAATAATGGTCATTTTAATTTTGTATGGCAACTTTTAAACGGTGCGAGGTAGGTGGGGGGTGCTCGACCAAATGTCATAGAGGGCCCCGAAACAAAGCAAACTGCATTTAAAAAAATTCAATATGGCCGACTTTTTTTTTTAATTTTTCAAGTTGGTCCGAGTGCGCTGAGATTTGGCATGCGGCGAGCTAGGGGGCCCAGCATTACCATGTAAAAAATTTTTTTGGAAAAATCCAAAATGGCGGGCTACAAGGGCAAAATTCAAATTTCCAAGTAGGTTAAGCGAGCCCGAAGGGCGAGCTTCAGGCCGGGAGGCCGAAGGCCGACCCCGCGTAGGGCCGTCAGGCCCGGAGCTTCACCCCGAATATCCAAGCGTGCCCCACCCCCAGTAATTTTGGGCGAGGCCGAAGGCCGAGCTGCGGGAATGACGAACAAAGCAAAATCCTATACAAAAAGTGTGTTAAGCGAGCCCGAAGGGCGAGCTTCAGGCCGGGAGGCCGAAGGCCGACCCCGGCGGAGGGCCGAAGGCCCGGAGCCTCCACCCCGACTCCCAAAACGCGAGGCCGAAGGCCGAGCTGCGTGAATGCAGTTCCCCCAAGCGTTCTACAAAGTCAACTGTCTTGATAAGCGAAGCCGGCGGGCCGAAGGCCCGACGGCGAAGCGTCGAGGCTCGCGAAGGCCGAAGGCCGAGCTCCGCGTAGGGCCGAAGGCCCGAAGCGTCACACGAGAGGGGGAAGTTGGCCTACGGCCTTCGGCCTTCGGCCCGCCGTTTCGCTTGTCTAAGACACTTTTCCTATTGGGTCGTGTTTAAGCTCCAACTTCCCGCTTAAGCCCCGAAGCAAAACCAACCCTCCCAACTGTTTTAATAAGCGAAGCGGCGGGCCGAAGGCCCGATGCTGAGCTTCGAAACCCAGCGAAGGACGAAGGCCGAGCTCCGCGTAGGGCCGAAGGCCCGGAGCGTCCCTTACGAGTTCCCAAGCACGCGAGGCCAGGCCGAGCTGCGGGAATGTAGTGCTTTCACGCGGATCTTTTCGTCCTAGCAAAAGTACAACTTTATTTCTTTTTCCCTTTGGAAAACAAACTACTACTACTACAACAAAAACAACAGCACCAACAACAAACTACAAGAAGACCGCGGGGCCCTCGGGCCCCGCGCACAGGGCAAAATCTAGTCATACTATTTATTACCTCAGGAGCTACTAACACATACAGGTTGCTCCAAAGTAAAAAAATCGTAATTTGTTATGATACTTTGTATACTGGTTCTAAATACCATTGACGTGTAAAATTGTATTGATTTTATGAATAAATTATTGAATATTGAATATAAATACCCTAATGCATGGACACCCTGTATATCAACTTGAAAGAAAATGTTCAATATTTCTTTATAGTGCGACTCCTTAGCTC
The DNA here is from genome assembly GCF_910591565.1 of Cydia splendana. Taxonomy (NCBI): domain Eukaryota; kingdom Metazoa; phylum Arthropoda; class Insecta; order Lepidoptera; family Tortricidae; genus Cydia; species Cydia splendana. Next base: position 19,301,178 of record NC_085972.1, on the reverse strand, counting down.
GATTTAGTATGGAGGTAGAGTCTGGCTAATAAAAGATGAACCTGCAAAAATGCGGTCCTGGTCTGACCCATCCTAAATCCTGTCCCATCCGGCAGAAAGCACGAAACTTGGCATGCAAACTTCAAACTTCAACATTTATTCAGCAAATAGGCCGCAAGGGCACTATTACACGCCGCTAAAGAAATTTTCACTTCAAAAAGTTTTGAGATGTAATGTGAAACCAAGTCGGTTATTTTAATCAGTGCCAGGGGGTGTTAAAACAGTATCAATAAGATATCTTTAATTTGTAATTTTTAGCGAGTTTTAGCGGTGGGCAAAGTAATCCGGTGATTTGGCATCCATACCAACATTGCCCACCACCAAAAACGGATTAGGGTTGTCACTTTCATCTAATTTACCCAACTTCGCATGTAAAATAAGGTTATGTTTGTACACTAAAGTAAGTTTATAAATATATACTGTATTTAATTTGTCTTATTATCCTTTACTTAGATGTTTTATCCCGTTAACTAATGAAAAACACAGCAAAAATCATATTTTTGGCCATTAAACTATTGTAACTAGGGCTTGCAATATCGGACGGTTTCCAATTCCGGAACTGATTTTCGATATTGGGTCCCAATTCCGGAATTCCGGAACTGGTTCCGGAATTAGGGTTAGTCATATTTTTATTACATTTTTTAATAAAAAACAACAAAAAAAGTAAAATTTTAGTTAAGTTTAGTTTTAGTGGAATTGAATTTGAAGTATTATTAATCGAAAAATATTAATAATAAATAAACAAATAAATATTATAGGACATTACATTAGCACCTTATTACTATGGTCACTTTTATTCACTTCAATGATACGGCGTATTTATTTGGGGAAACTACGAATGCTGGATTGCTGGCATACCATTTGATGCCTAATTTTATATAATGTCTAAATATAATGGCTTCGTAGCCTACCTAGTGGCTCTCTGTTTACGAAGATGAAGGTCCTGATGAGGTTCCGATCTCGGTAAGGGCATTTATTGTGTTCATGTACCTATAACGATTATTTGTTCCTTAGTTAAGGTTGTTTTTATGTATTAAAGTTCAGCTGTACCTATTACCTTTATGCATTGCCGACTAGTGTCCAAAACGTAAGCCTTATTGACATGTAACCAAATGGGCTAAATGATTTCATTAGCGTTTCATTACACGCTGGTGAGAAAAAGAAGCGTCAAGTAAATTTCTTGATTGCTTTTTCTAATGAAGTGTAAAATAATAACTTTAATGGCTCATAGACCTAATGTAAAACAGTAAGACAGTAACGTGCTTTACATGCTAAAAAGTTACGCTTTCCCAATTTGGTTTTTCCATACTAGTTCCTAATTCAGAATTTAATGTGCTGCTAGCTGCTACACTACAAAATCCGAAATCTTTCATTGAGGAAACTTCTTTCTGAATTGAGAATAAAATATCCAAATATTTATAAATTAATTCAAAAGTTTCATGTACGAGGTAAGATGCTGGGCAAGTAAATGTATGGATTTGCTTTAGCAAGTATCCAAAGTAAATAATTCAATGGTTTAGTTAATGAGGCATGTTAGTTAATGCAGCATGCTGCTATTAGACTTCAGACTTTTGTCAGCGACGGCTAATAACACCAGCATAGTAAAATAGTAAAATCTAATAAAAGTACTTAAATCCAATTCCGGAATTTTCGATATTCAATGGTCTCAATTCCGGAATTGTAATATCGGAAAATTTGTCCGAGATTCCGGAATTCCGGAATGCAAGCCCTAATTGTAACAGATTTTCTCAAAAGTGACAACCCTAGCCTTTGTAAAATGCTTAGGCGAGCCTTATATGGAAATGAGCAAAAACGGGTAGGCAACATTGCCCAGCAAATTTATTTAAAAGTTTTTACACTTATCGCTAAGTTATTAACAGGGAATGGTAGGATTGCCCAAAACCAGTGATCCTTAGACATCATCATCATACGAGCTGTATTTGAATACCAAATTGACGTGGGCAATGTTGGCGAAAACTCCGGATATCTTTGCCCACCCTCTAAAACGCAAAAAAATGGGTAAAAACACGATAAAAATATTTTTTCTTCAAATAAACTGATGCGTTTGATCACAATGGACGTGCTGAGCAAAAAAAGTAATTACAATTTGTTTTTTTTTTTTGAGAAATTCGTGTTTTTTTTTAAATGCGGGCAAAGTTGGTGATAATGACCGGTACCTACTCTTCGAAGGCCGCAAAAATATATGACATGCTCTTATGGTTCTACAAATAAGATCGTGTCAGATATTTTTGCGGCCTTCGTTGTGTGTTGTGTAACATAAATTGCAGGTGACTGTATATTAGGAATAATTATTTTATTTAGTTTCAACGAAAGTTTCAAGTTTAGTACGAAAATACTTCAGATATACAATATGCACAAAATGTAGACCTAATCGAAATAAAACATTGCTTTTTATAGTAATTTTTTTTTTAAACATTCGATACATAGGTATACATAACAATAACCAGGCCACAGCGGTATTGGCCTGTAAGCTTTATCTCGGTCTCCAAAGCCGCAAAAACTCGCTAGTACTTCGTGCTGGTCTAGCCGTTATTTTTTCTTGAAGATTTTCAGAGAACAGCACGTACACGCATTATACATATAGACGGAACGAACGGCATAATCATAATCATTTATTCGTCGCAATCCATGGTATTACAGATCTAGGTACAAGACTTTCAGGTATTACTTATACGAATTACATAACGCTTCCTGTTAATAGGCAATATTTTAAGATAAAAGTTCTATAATATATTACAAGATTACAATTGTCATCAAAATTAATTGACGTACAGAAGTCAAATACGTTTTTAAAATGACGCAAAATGAAAATTAATCCCAATCAGTAAAGGATGAGTCTTTAAACTTTTTTCATTTTAAGCGAGTTTTGATTTGAAGGAACATAATACTTAAATTCGACTGTAATCGTATTGTTTTAAGATAGTTTACTGAGGTTTTCAACCATTATGACCCGTAAATAACAGCAAATCAAATTTTAAAGGAGACGCGAGCTGATATTTATGTACCCTATTTTTTGAAATACAATTTATCTACTGGTATACTTTCTCGTGTGCGTATATGATTTAATGTCAAATCAAGCTGTCATTTTTATTTGAAGAATTATACGTGTGCTCCGGTGCAGCCCCAGCGGGCATCTGACTTGAAGAAGAATTTTGAGTGATGTCGTCAATGTATGGAAATTGTTCGAAGGTTTACATTTGAGATTGAATTTCTGTGTTGTCTTTGTGTGTAAAAATATAAATCTTGAATTGTCTAGCTTTCAAAATCACACAATAATTCAATTACTGTCAAAGACAAAATTGTTTTGCTTCTTTCTCAAACGGAACTCCATATTTTGATATTTTGATACTTTTAGTGTCGATTTGTAGAGAATAACAGCAAATTAAAAATATAATGGCATGAAGAGTCGGTACACGGTTTCTTCGTGAACAAATTTACGTGTAATAATAATAATTATAATATAATATATATTATAGTGGTTTTCCGGGTCAAGGTCCGGGTCCGAGTCCGGGTCCGAGTCTGAGTCCGAGTCCGGGTCCGAATCCGTGTCCGAGTCCGTGTCCGGGTCCGAGTCCGAGTCCGGTTCCGAGTCCGGTTCCGAGTCCGGGTCCGAGTCCGAGTCCGGGTCCTAGTCCGAGTCCGTGTCCGAGTCCGAGTCCGGGTCCGAGTTCGATTCCAAGTCCGGGTCCGAGTCCGGGTCCGAACCGGATCCGGGTATGAGTGCGGTTCTGGGTCCGAGTCCGGGTCGCAGTCCAAGTCAAAATCGAAATTAGAAATCACCAAACGTGTACTATGCGTCGTTGAAGAGTTTTGTTCTGGTCATCATCAGCAGTTCCACTTCATCAAATGCGACAGTTTTTAATGTAAATGCTTGATTTTATGATGAAAATACAAAAAAAATCTATACTTATGCCTTTAATATTTGAGGAGTTCCCTCGATTCCTTATGGATCCCATCATTAGAACTCGAGCTTGACAAAAATGTGGCTTTAAAACTTGACTTGCTTAACAAACATAACGAAGAGGAAAAATCGCCAAACGTGAACTATGCGTGGTTGAAGAGTTCTGTTCTGGTCATCATCAGCAGTTCCACTTCATCAAATGCGCCAGTTTTTAATGAAAATCCTTGATTTTCTGATGAAAATACAAAAATGTCTATACGCATGCCTTTAAGATTTGAGGAGTTCCCTCGATTCCTCATGGATCCCATCATCAGAACTCGAGCTTGACAAAAATGTGGCTTAAAAACTTGACTTGCTTAACAAACATAACGAAGACGACAAATCGCCAAACGTGAACTATGCGTCGTTGAAGAGTTCCGTTCTGATCATCATCAGCAGTTGCACTTCATCAAATGTCACTTTTTTGAATGTGTATGCTTAATTTGATGATAAAAACCCAAAAATCACTATATGTATGCGTTTAAAATTTGAGGAGTTCCCTCGATTCCTCATGGATCCCATCATCAGAACTGGGTTTTGACAAAAACGGAACCAATCTGTATGCATATACATACAATCAAAAAACGAATTTTCAAAATCGGTCCAGGAATGACGGAGATATAGAGTAACAAACATAAAAAAATTAAAAAAAACATACAACCGAATTGATAACCTCCTTCTTTGAGATTTGGAAGTCGGTTAACAAACTAATATTAGCCCAAAATCTAAAATAAATGAAGTACCGATCACATAAAAAGTAAAAAATTAAATTAAGTAAATAAAAACAGGAAGGTATCATAAAATGTTAATGAAGAGAAATTGTAAGAGATGGTATTATGCCAACCAACAACTGCAAAGTTTTTTAATATCGGTTTGTGGCAAATACTGTTTAGTTTATCTTTATTTTAAAACGAAAAATGTCAACTTGCATGTTTTCTCCACTGTACACAGAATAAGTAATGATGTTACTATATCTCATATGTTCAGAATATTACTTGAATAAACTTATTATCCTATATAAAATGTGTGTTTTTATATTTCTAAACCCAGTTTCTAAGTAGATTGCACATACATTATAGTCACATTAAAATTCCATTTTGCGAAATAAAGAATTCAACATTTAACTTTACAAAAGTAGATAATTGTTATTAGAATATTTTCTAAAAGCAATAAAAATAGATTAGGTTAGATTCGAGCTACAATGACATTAGGTTGGGTTCAAGGTAAGGTTGCAGGGCCTCAACAAGGGAAAAAAAGGGGGAGGGACTGTTGGCCTGGCTAAGTGAGCCAGAACTCACCCACTACTCCCTACTACTGCCGTAAGCAGGTAATGAATTCCCAATGTATTAGGTATAGGTTTAATAAATTATAAATATATTTCATTAATAACATAATAATATACAAATATGTAAAAGCATAAAGTAATAAATAAGCCTACAGTAATCACGTATACCGGTCCCACGGATGCGGATGTTGCTTACGTAATCTCGTCTGTCAAGGAGTTTCGGCAGGAAAGGCCTTGGCAGACTTATATATTCATGAAATGAGGGTTCATACCTACCGACTGGAATTGGTTTCATGGCGGTATCAGATGGGTTAGTGTACGGTAACCGATGGTCATCTTGCTTATAATCTCGTCTGCCAAGGTGTTTCGGCAGGAAAAACCTTGGCAGACTTATATATTCCTAAAATGGGGGTTCATACCTACCGAATGGAATTGGTTTCATGGTGGTATCAGATGGGTTAGTGTAGGGTAACCGATGGCGACCTTGCTTACATAATCTCGTCTGCCATGGTGTTTCGGCAGGAAAAGCCTTGGCAGACTTATATATTCCTGACATGAGAGTTCATACCTACCGACTGGCATTGGTTTCATGGTGGTATCAGATGGGTTAATTTAGGGGTCCCGATGGTCACCTTTGAGAGCGTCTGCCAAGCACTTCCGGCAAAAAAAATAGTGGCAGACTTCGCTTTTCTGTGTCTACATGTAAATTTCTAACTGCTGCCATAACTACTATCTCGGTATCAGATGGGTTAAATCAGCCCCTTTTTTCGCACCGGAAGTGGCCTTCTTTTTCGTACTTTCGGCAAGTTCCGCCGTGGCAGACTATCGAATTCGGACTTAGCATAACTTTTCTGGGAAACCATTGTGCATTTCATCGTGGTATCAAGTCGGTTAGAAATTTTGCGGCCGGCTCTTCTACTATTGGTGCCGCGTCGGATCTCGACATTCCTCACTCGGTCTTGAAGTGACAAAGTTTTTAGGATGATTTACGACAGAAAAGGCTAGTAATAATAGCTTGTTGCCAAGAATAATTCAATGGTACAATCATCAATATTTTAGGGAATGAAATTCAGGATGATACGAGGGAACTAATTGTGACGTTATCTATGAAAAGGGACCTTATTGTCGATGGCGCTTACGCTATTATTAACGATGCTCCGATATAAATACAATGCCGCGCGACGCTGTGCAATTAATAAGGCCCCAATTTATTAAATTTTATAACTTCCTTTGGATTATTTCCGAGAATATCCACCTTATTCAAAAATGGTTGTTATTCGTTTTAAAAGACCTATCCAACCACACCCATTAAATTATAAAAATTCAAAAAATATATTTTGTATGGGAGGTAGGTACCCCAAAGATAATTTACCATCGGCACTTACCATGAGGTGAGATTGTGGTCAAATGCTTTCCTTTTACTAATAAAAAAAAATTAAAGTATTACTTGTAGTAGCTCTCCTCGTCGTCCATATCGTCGATGTCGTTCCTCGCGCCGCGGCCCGAGTCCGTCTTGCACGCGTTCTCCTTGCTCTGAACTAGGTCCTTGGCCGCCTGCTGCTCAAGGCCGGCCATGAAGGCGTCCAGAGGATCTTCTTCTTCGTCTGCCGCTTGCTACACAGATATTTAGGAAAAGCATGAATAGAGCAGCCATCCTCAAAGTGCGCTCTGCAGTCCCCTAGGGCTCCGCAAAGCCTCTGTAGGGGCTGCACGAGAAAAAGCTAAAACAAATCAATAACAGATCTCCTAAATGTCTGGTCCACAGTTTTTTTGTCAAACGATTTTTTTTTATTTGGGGCTCCATCAAATATTGAAAGAAACAATATTCTGAATATGTTATCCACTTTACAACTTTTTGTGCAATATAAAAGCATTCTAAAATTTATGTTTTACGAAAAGGAATGATTCTGGTTTTGTTGCCTTGTCACAGTAACAATCACTGATATGAGGAATGAAGTGGAAAAGATATCAAATATTTGACCCTACATCCTTAACCCCTTGTATGTATGGCAAGATTTTTTTTTCGATTAGTTTTATCATGCTCAATGCTGCGGCATACAAGAACTTGGTTTTTTTTAATCTATTTTTTTTAAAGGATGGGCTTTTATTACTTGATCTTGAAGAACTTGTTAGATTGCATTTTATGGACTCAACGTTACAATAACTTACCTTAGCTCTGGCAGCCGCCTCATAGGTTGGGCTGCCTGGTGCTGGGATGTAGGCCAACGCTGGGGTAGGGGGTTCATCATCCTCATCAAAATATCTGCAACATTATTCAACATGTCCATTGGAAAACTTGGGTACTTGTGTGTGAGATTTGTAACTTGTAGAAAGCTATGCTTTGTTTGTTATTATCAAAAATGGGTAAATTTTGGTTGCATATATAGCCGAGAGTTCGATTATCAACCCATACGGTAACTTTTCCTTTATTCCAAAAATTGTATTATGATGCTTATCTGCGGTGGCCGGTGGCCTTTCATAGAAGTAGTCCTTTGTGATTACAACCAAATATAGTAGCCATAATTATATTGCGGTGTGGGAATCAAATAAGGAACCTTATTAAATACCCTGAGATTCTAATTAGCCAACCAATTATCAATGTATCTAGGAACACTTACTCATCCTCAGTCTTGGACCGTTTCTTGCCCAATGTACCCCAGTTGCCCGTCACAGCGTTCTGGGTTATCGCTGTCATAGTGGAATAGCCCTGCTTGGACAGCCCCGAGCTTGGCGGCGGCACCGCATTCATCTGCGATGACGGAGGAGGCACGGCGTGTAGGGACACATTAGACGGGTTTCGCTTCGGCATCGCGAAACCGGCGAACCCGAAGCCCTTGCTCCCACTCCCACCCGAATTATAACTCATGTTTAACCACTAAAACTAACTACAATACGACAAAATCTAGCACGGACACTGATATTCTCATAACACTTATAAGGTTAACTTGTATATGAGATACACGGAATTTATGTTTAAAACAAGAAATAAGAACACAATTTGACGTTAAATTAACCTAATTTAACACCAATTCAGCCTTAATGTGGCTGATATCCCTAGAATAAAATTCGTGTAGAATCATACAACACAATCAACGAATGTATACAATATGACAATTGAAATCAGGTGTTGCCATTGCTCAAAAACATGCGGTATCAAGCCGATGGTAGTATTCAAGTCCACGTTTAAAACGTTGCAAAATTCAAGTGTTATTGTCAATGTCACCTGACAACATTGACGTTAATGACGTCATAATAAAAACATTTTCCATTATCATTATTTTCATCATTATCTGCCAAGACCTTCAGTAGTAGTGTTTGTTGATTTATTGTGAGAATAGACTACGACGAAATGTATTTGAAGCTGTGTGTATTAATATTTGCGCTGCTAGCCGTTAGCAACGTAGAAGCGTCATCGGGCTACGACTTCGGAGACTTTTTTGCGACAGTATTAGGTCTCGGCATTGCGGTCATTGGGATCCTCGCGTGTTTAGGCAACTACGCGAGACAGAAAGCGAGAAACGAATTCATATAACGCAATCATGTGAGTGACTATTAGGTTAATTGGAACCGGTTGTTAGCCTACTTACTACACTAATAGGCCTACAGTTTTGATTTTTTGTTAATCATCTTTCTTTATTGCAGATACACACGGCAGGAAGCAAGCAATGCGAAAAGACAAAATAAAATGTATATGGCCTGTAAAGTTTTTGTTAAATATATGAACTTCCATAAAGTTAAGTATAATGAAAAAGAAATTAAGACTACATGAGCTAAAATGAATTAGGTATATTGATATGAATTGAATCTAATAATACAGGCTTTGTTTAATATAAGAAAAATCGCAATAGCCAATTCCATAGCACTTGTGTTAATTGTTATGTTAATTAATTCACTGATAATGTAGTTGAGTAAGAATATGTTTTGTTACTACTATAAGTGCAACATGCCACTGATATCAGGAGTTTTGTATCAAGGGTTTATTTATCAGTAAATATAATATACTATAAAATCTTTGTTTTTGTGATGGTCTTATTTATGTTTGTTCCTGATATTGTGTGGTGGTCAAAAATTTAGGTTCCTACCTCGGCTGTACCATTTAAATCAGAACATTATAAAAAAAAACTATAAATTTAGTCAGGATCCTTATTACATCATACACAGACAGGAAGCTGATAGTAAACTACAAAGAGTAGGGCAGTACACTATTACCACTGTTTTTTTTTAAATATATAGTAACCATGTACATAATAGCAGCAGCAGCTGGTCAATAAATACAAATAAAAACTGATAAGGTCAAAAATCATCATATACAAGCTGGAGCATTATGCCCAAGATTATACCATCATGGTATAATTTTATTATAGACATTTTTTCCATTAGCATCAAGTCAAATACAAGAGCCCCATAATTTTATTTATCAAAACCAGTAAATTTTAGAGTAGTAATTATCAAAAACCTGTGTTCTTGTAAATAATTTAATTTGATTTAAAGAAATTTCATCAGTATGTATTGCCATGTCGCCATGTGACAACAATTCATGTTGAAAATAACAAAATTGATTTAAAATCTTAAATTACACATAATCCATTTGGCTTCATTCACTGACTTCTTTCTCTAGTACTTCTATTTCTTTTAAGATTGAGGGTTTCTTTGACATTTTCTCCTTTTGATCCTTGTCCGGAGTCTTGAGGACGCCTGATTTGACTTTTTCTTCCAGAGTTTCTATGTCTCTGAGTTTTTTTCGTAGGTTTTTGAGCCGCTTGGCGGGGTCAGTGGTCCCGGCAGCTGAGAGGGAGGGGGAGGGACTGTTGAATGTGGGTTCTGTTATTTCGCATTTGGCAAGTTTTTCTGCAGTTTCCTCAGCACCTAGAATGAGAAATAATGATATTATGACAGCTTTAGTTATTAAGTTTCAATGTTTAAGGCTTACAAGCAGAGGAATTCATAAAAGTGCAAAATAAGTAATCAACTAATAGACAGATTCATCAGAATCTATTCTAAGATTACTATGCACCAACTTGTCAAATTGAGGGAGTGTCATAATAAACCTCATATTTTCAAAGTTTACAGTAATGAAGGCATCACTGCACTTTGTCATTGCAGAGTTCACTGGGTCAGATACTAATGTAGATAAACACTTGGCTATAAAATTGGACAGTATAATATAAATAGTGCAAACAAGACTTCATATAAAGAAAAAATATATATACAAGCAAATCTTGTCAGTAGAAAAAGGCGGCAAATTTCAAATATGTAGGTGCGAAGGGTTATCGTCCCATAGAAAATTTGAATTTCGCACCTATTTTCTACTGACAAGATTTGCTTGACCAACTATATGTTTTAAATAGAAATTTATTTTCTAGTCTTTCATTGACCCTCATAAGTGCCATATGATTCTTGATGATATAATGCATATAATTATGCAAACAACAGTAATTGTTTTGGCAACTTTCGATCTTCATAATCACCAATTCAAAATTTAACCATTATGAACACTTAAAACACTAATTGCCCAAATAAACTCACCTGATTTCTTTTTCTTCTTCTTTTTCTTTTCAACATTAATAATCATGCCCGGTATGGGCTGTATGGTGCCAGATTTCTTTTTCTGAGCCTCGGCCACAATTTCCGGGGTTAGACCAACTGGGAGTCCAGTGGATTGGCGAGCCTTAAACTGCTTGCCTTTGCTCTCATAGAGCGGGACCTCCTCCTGGGGCACGTAGCCGTCGCGGACGCGTCGGGGCTTCCTCCATGTACCGTCAGGTCGCTGCGTTGCAGGAATGAACTTTGTTCCTGAAATGTATTAAAATTCATTTAAAATAGCGAACAGACCTGACATATCGATATTTATCTATAAGACTAGCGGGCTATAGCTATTGCTTAATGAAATAAAACTAGAAAAGCCTCTTTTGAATATTGGTTTTTCAACCGAAAACTCAAAAGTCGCCCTATCACAAATACATAACACAAAACTTTCTCATTAACGATGAACATAAGTGGTGAGGTGAATAACATTAGTTTATTTATGAGCGACTGATGCGCACCGCGCTTCCGCAGCACGCTGAGCCCTGCAGAGCTTACCATCCGCATCTAGCTCGTACGCTGCAGCAGCCATAGCCATGCTGGCTCATGCGATTCGAGCTTCGTCACGACTCAATGCGACCTCTGCTCAACATGCGCCCCGTGATCGTCAGACCTTCCAACGAAATTTTATAAAAAATAAACACTAAATACGCTCGCTATTTTCGTGGGACTATTTTGTTTGACATTTAATTCTTTGTTGAGTGATTGATTTTTTTATTACATCGAATCGGTGAAGGCTGGTATTATTGATAAATTGTAAAAAGATTACCGACGTTTTAAACATGCGCTTAAACAAACTTACAAAAAAATACTTCTCTATGGACTGTTCTATAACCATCTATAACTCTATTGCTCATATCATTGTATCTGTCAAAGTGTCAAAATTAGAAGCGAATTAATTTTGAATCAAGAATTTGCATTTTCTATTGTTTTTATTAAGATCTAATCAAAATAAGGTATCCAAAATGCGTAAACGCAGGCGCCTATTGACTACACCAATGAAAAACAAAACCAAACTCCTAAATAGCGGTAGGGAAGAGAATGAGGCAAAAGGTTTGTAAAACACTGCTACCAAAGTAGTCATTCAAAATTCAATCATTAATTGTTATTAAACTCATATATAACATTTTAGATACGGCACGAGGCAGACTTAAAGGGGCTTTGATGGATGCCCTAGAACCAGCAGGCGAGGAATCTGACGCTTCATCAGATCACAGCCCGTCTAAACGAGAGAGGTTAGTAACATAACGATACTTAGGTACTATCTTTAACTGCTATGTAACATATCGCAATCGCACGGTAATCAGGCGGCTTAGCACGGTCGCGTTTTTATCCCTTGTCACCATGCCCGTCACGTTCTAACAAGTATGTAAGTGCGAAAGGGACGCGCATAGTGATAGTCGATAAAAATGGAACCGTGCTGAGCCCGCTGGGTTGATTACCTATCCTATTTATATGGAACGCAATTATGCCCTAAAGAGGCCAAAGACCATAAACAAAAAAGTATTTTTTTTTTTCAGGAATACCAGCCAGGACCACAACAAACGCGAACGCAACGCGTCAGACGACGATGACCGCTACCGCCGCCCGTCACCGCCGCGGCAGTCGTATGTGCTGAAGCTGTTCGACCGCAGTGTAGACCTGTCGCAGTTCAGCGAGGACTCTCCGCTGTACCCCATCTGTAGAGCTTGGATTGCCAACCAGCCTAAAGCTAACTACAAGGACTTTGGGTATATTTTATCATTATGACTTGCTGTTTGATGCTTGATTTGTAATCTGTGTTGGGAGTATTTGTTTAATTAAGAATTTTGATTTGTTTGTTTGAAGGTCAATATGAAAAATATGAGAAGTTTCATCCAATGGCATATCAGTACATACAATGTCCAAATCAAACAGCAAACTAAGCATAGACAAATTTTAGACATACTTTGGTTCTTCACAGAAAAAAACCTGATGAGCCACCGCCTGAAGACAGCATAGAATTGCCTGGACCCGAGGGGCCTTCTGTCTCCAGGATACCAGAACTGATACCTGAGCAGAAGCAGCGTGACAAAGACAACATCAATCTCGATTATGTAAGCACTTGCATATACATGGGCCCACTGATTGCCAGTTTGACAGATGATATCAGTCTGTCAGTTAAACGCAAAAGGTGACAGTTCCGAACTACTGACAGGCTGATATCGTCCGGCGAACTGGTAATCTGTGAGCCCCTTAAGAGCAATGTCACATTGTTTGATCCAATATCAGTTTGGAGAAACCCTATGACATCAAATAATTTTATTTTTGCATGAAAGCCTTTTCTTGAACAACAAACTGACCAGAACAGTTGTTCCATCCGTCAAGTTAAACAAAAACAAACATACAGTGATATGATATCATTCTTTTCTCAAAGCCATTCATGATATTCAAGTAATTTATTTGTTTTCAGGAAGAAGCCCCCCCGCCGCCTCCCTCGGCGCTGCTCGCGGCGCACGTGGCGCGCTGGGGCTGCGTGCGGCGCGCCTGGCTGGAGCAGGCGCAGCGCCACGAGGCGCGCTACGAGGCCACGCAGCAGCTCCTCAACAGCCTCAACGTCAGGTAACCAACTACTTGCTCAGCCAGCCAAACCAAAAGATCAAACTAAAGGTTTCACTATTAAAAATGTTGTCTAGACAGAGGCAAGTAAATTGAGAAAATGTGCCGATAATCGATATGGTTCCCTTATTAGAGTTTAAGATGTCAGTACGCAACACTTATGTGGGACACAAAACTACTAGAATTACCTTGGAATCTTTGTGCTATTCATGTAATTGAAGTGGTGTGTTTTACTAACGTGTATTTTTTCTTTTGCAGTACATTGTGATGCATACATTTGCAGGAAGGAAGAAATCATTAGTTTAATTTAAAAACAGCCTTTTTTAAGATTACTTTTAAAATCTTTAACTTTAAGCGAAAATAATCTTTTTTAAACCATTTGCATATAAGTATGATCATTATTGTGTAAAATAATTTTATCTGATTTTGTACATTTAAATCATGATTCTTGAACAAGTAAAAGAAATGAATATATTTTGTGTGTTTATTTAATAACTACACATTCTTCCAGTTAACATGAGGAAAGCAAATTACTCTGTAGTAATTAAGCCTTACACATGATGCCTACTGAAATGTCGTCAAGCGTTTTTCCTTTTCTTCTTCTTTTGAGGTCCCTCTTTGAGCAGAGGACACGCAGATTGCTTGTGGCCCTTCTCTTGGCAGTTGTAACAAGACTGAAACAATATACACTACAGTTCGTGAAATGCTCTGATATAAAGAGAGAGAGAGATTTTTCTGATAGCGCTATAAAGCAGATTATTATTTTCACTTTTTTTTAAACCAACCAAGAAATATGTGATCAAAACTTGGCTTCCAATGTTTATAAATAGAAAAAATATGGTTTAGGTACCTGTGACTCCACAACCAGACCGCAGACATGTTTTTCGAGACAACAGCGTCCGCAAGTCTCACAGTGAGAGTATGTGGGCTTCACACACCTCTCGCATTTGTTGCAATGTTTATATCTGAGACAGTCAAACGAAAGGTATTCATATTAATTAGTTTATAACCAAGCAGTATAATTAAAATAAGGTTTATCGTCTAGCACTCACTGTAAAAAAAACAACGGGTTGCACTCCGGGAGTGCCGACAGAAGTGAAAACTCAATAACTAGTCCAAAATGTCTGCAGCACTATGTATAATTGACCCCTCCTCCTTTCTATTGAAAAACTTTAGTTCCGAAATTGCTGGCCAGTGAACTTAAATTTGTAGCGTTAATTGTTTAAAATTCGAATAGGAATTGTAAAGTTACCTTGCAGACCTCGGGGGGGGGGGGGGGGGGGGTGTCAAAAATCGTCAAACATCGATGACGTAATTTATGGACAGCCCCTAAGCACAAACGAATATCAAGGGCTTGTTATGCTGTTGCTGGCCAGCACCCAGTACTTGCATTTGCACATGTCTATTGTATTAAAAAAAATCCTTATCTCATGCCGTTCTTGCTAGTGCATTCCCAGCACTTATTGCAATGGTTGTTGCTGGCCAGCACTCAGTACTTGCATTTGCCGTAATTATAGTTGGAGTCATTTGAAATGTGTATTGTATTTAAAAAAACATGTTATTTCCTTACCTCATGCCGTTCTTGCTAGTACATTCCCCGCACTTGTGGCAATGGTTGTTGCTGGCCAGCACCCAGTACTTGCATTTGCCACAGAGCTTATAGTTGGAGTCGTTGGACATGTCTATGGTGTTTAGAGGCAGGTTGGTGAAGAAACGGACCGGCGAGCCGAGTTTCTTGCCCTTGTTTTTGAATTTCTTGTGGTTCTCGTATTCGACCTGTAAATTATGATAAGTAATCTACTATAATTTACAGTTTGGTAAGTCTGTACACTTTTGCTACATATTAGTGCTTTTATGAGAATACTTTTATATCCCAAATGCGAAATAGAAAATGACTGTTTGATTGGTAAAATTGATTAATAAATAAATAAATAATAAATAAATATTAGGGGACATCTTACACAGATCAAACCTAACCCCAAACTAAGCAAAGCTTGTACTATGGGTACTAGGCGACGATATACATACTTGTATAGATAAATACATACTTATATACATAGAAAACAACCATGACTCAGGAACAAATATTAGTGTTCATCACACAAATAAATGCCCTTACTGGGATTCGAACCCAGGACCATCGGCTTAGCAGACAGGGTCACTATCCACTAGACCAGACCGGTCGTCAAACCGATAGATATGTCATTTTGTGTATAAAAGCAGAATATTTAGCTATGAAATTGGCCAATCAACTTTTATTTTGGTGCTTAGGATATTTAAAAAAAACTGCTATCCATGCTTCTTACCTGAAAATCATGCATTTTCATCTCCGGCATAATGTTCCTTATATACGGCTCCGAGAAATACGGGAAGGCCCAGATGACTGGCACGGTAGACTCTTTATCACACAGTTTGTTGTATGTGGCTGACAGCTCTTTCAGTGTGTGCGTGAGGGGTTCAACGCGACCGCCGAATGGGGGGTCCATTACTATGCATAGGCCTCCATCCCTGTAACAATAAGAATAATATTTATTTCATTTAAAAATATCCAAAATTATAACAATCATGGTTTTAAAAAGTAAACAATGTTTACTTAACATTAAATATATAATCTTATATGTAAGCAGTAATTGTATCTGGCTCGAACATATTTTACATCAATACCTAAACTAAATAATGCACCAGTTATGTTAAAGAACGTGTTACGCTCTGTTTTCCTAGGATAGCGGTGTAAAATAATACGGCCAAATATAGATGTCGTAGTATTTTCTATGGGGATGGCCGCTATATGACGGCACCGCTATCTTAGGAAACCAGAGCTTTAATGAAGGTATGCCCATAGATAGATAAAATGCTTTCAACTGTCAGGAACCTAAAGTCTGTAGTCCATGGTTTATATTTCGGCATATCTACGAAGGACTACAGCGCCATATATATGCCTTAATCTTTGCGCGTTATCCTCATTTAACTTTTTGATTGCCAAAGACGTGAACTGACGCGCGTGGCTACAAACAATATCAAATTTCGTGCATTCCGACATAGTTCACGATGACGCGCCGCTGGCGATAGGCGTTTGAAATGCGGCGGTTCAACGATTAGCCGGATTGAATGCGGCTGAATGAAAATCCGCCGGAATGTATTCGGCGCCATACGTTCTTCAACACGGCTAGCGGTAATGTAATACAGCGAGTCATTAGCCGCCGCTTTGACAGTTTTTGTAAATAAATATAGTACAATAAAATAAGTCGGTTCTGGTCGCAGTTCACCTAACACACTCCTCCTCGCTTCGCTCGTCGTAGCACCTATCTATTTTCTGTCTTCCATTATTGTAAACAAATGAAATATAGTGGGAAATTATGCGAATGGTTAGAAAACCTATTAGAAAATTAAAATAATGGGAAAAAATGCGAATGGCAAAAATATAAATCTGGAAAAAACGATTTTCGGAAGAGACAGTACACACTCCGGCTAATCGTCGAACCGCCGCATTTCAAAACGACCCTGTTTTTGAAAACAGCTAGGCGTAATGTAATACGGCGGATTATACGATCTGACTACGACATGTATATTAAGACGAACCCCTTCGAGGCACTTTCATCAATTATTACTTACGAGGTATTAAAAACTTACTTGGAATTCTTAAAGAACTTCTTAAGCACCTTCTCGTCTTCATTCCCGTTGAAGAGATAGTTGTTGAACATGTTGTACCAGAGGTACTTGTTGGGGGCGTGGAAGAGTCTCTGCCGAGTGTCGTAGTCAAGCAAAAGGGAGTTGAAGTCCGGGTGGGCTTGGGCAGCCTCGTGGATGGATGGGGTGCCGATGCAGAGGATGTTTCTGGAATTCATGGACATTAATTAGTGTTTTTGATTTTATGAACTAGGTTCTGCCCGCTATCCCTATCCTATGTCCTTCCCCGGGCGTCAAACTATCTCCATACCGTATCGCTTCAGCGGTTTAAGCCTAAAGAGGTAACAACAGACAAAGAGACAGTTACTTTCGCATTTATAATATTAATAGGGATTGTAATGATAGTTGAAATCGAATGACAAATAATGAATGACTATAATTTTACGTTATAAAATATCCTATAAATTAATATCGGCTACAAAGTTACACGGTAACAGACAGACAGATTTACTTTCGCATTTATAATATTAGCAGGGATTAACTCACTTGATATTATTATTCCTCAATATCCCCAGCACGCAGCTAACCGACTTCTTCGTAAATATATACTGCGCCTCCACCGTATCATTCTCAAGAGTCGGCAGCCAACTAGAAGGGTTATGCAGTTGCTCGTCCGTTAGCGGGGTGATAACTCGATGGTTCGAGTGCTTCTTGCTTTGGGACAGTAAGTACAGCTCTTTGCAGGTATCGCAGTACGCTCTGTCTGAAGGATGGCGGGATTTTACCTACAATTAAAATTAATATAGGTATAGAAACAATCAAGGGGTGTAGCTGGTCGTTAGTGGAGTGATAACTCGATGGTTTGATTGCATTTTATTGCTTTGGGACAGTAGATACAGCGCTTTGCAAGTGTCGCAGTCAGTACGCTCGGTCTGAACCTTAGAACCTTAAATTAGTATAATTTAAATATACACAGTGCACTCGCACGGTTTATTTCTTCGAACTTGGCCGCACACACGAGTCATATTTGAGTGGCGATCATATTTTCCAGGTCGCAATTTTTTACGTTCGCATAACTTCCCACTTTTTTGTTTTCTGCAGACAAATTCACGTCTAGAACATTCTAGATTGGTACAGTGAAGTGAATGATGAGGGTTGTGTCTGGGGGCCTAGCCAAGATGCCGATCATTTGCGCCGTAGCGAACGAAACGCTAATGGCTCTGTCGCATTTATAGGTACTTATACAGAATAGTGATAGAGAGCCATTACCGTTTCGTTCGTTACGTTTCGCCCCTGATCATCAGTGGAGTGACGACTCCGTGGATCAAATGTTCCTTGTTCTGGGACAATATTAGGTATCAGTTCCCTGCAAATGTCACAGTACCGTCGCTCACACTGTTAACTGTCCATAGGTGGACCTTATTACAATAGGCGTAAGGTCCACCGATGGACAGTTAAAGAGTGTTGCTGTTTGTACAGTACGCTCTATCTCAGCGGTCGGCAACCAGCGGCCCGCGGGCCACATGCGGCCCGCGAACCTCTCACTTGCGGCCCGGGAGCCTCCCTGGCTATTTGGTATGTAATATTGACAAACGACAATGTCTGATAAAGTCATAAATACTAACAAAGTGCGGCCCGCGTCAACTTCGTTAACTGCTATGTGGCCCTTGGCTGCTAAAAGGTTGCCGACCGCTGCTCTATCTGAAGGATGGTAGAAATTCACCAGCAATTGATAAATAATAATACCTATAGGCAGGGCCGTCTTAAACTATGCTGGGGTCCTTGGGCACAAGAATTTGGGGCCTTTTTGGAAAGTAAAGAAAGCTAATTAAACTAACATTCTTCTACTAAGATCTTCTATTTATTATGAGTAATCAAATATACTGTTCCTTCGGGGCCCCCTGAAGATGGGGGCCCTGGGCACGGGCCCGGTGTGCCTTTATGGTAAAGATGGTACTGTCTATAGGGGAGTCCGTTTCTTCGCAGTAAAGCAGTGACTTAAGGGAAGAGCTGGGGCCCATTTCTCGAACGGTATTAGACTAATATTATTAGTCCACGAACTGGGGCCCATTTATCGAACGATATTAGTCTAATATTATCAGTGTGTTGCCATGGCAACCCATACAATTTGACAGGGGCCCATTTCTTGAACGGTATTAGACTAATATTATTAGTCCACGAACTGTCAAATCGTATGGGTTACCATGGCAACACACTAATATTATTAGTCTAATATCGTGCGAGAAATAGGCCCCAGTTGGTGGACTAATAATATTAGTCTAATATCGTTCGAGAAATGGGCCCCTGTCAAATCGTATGGGTTACCATGGCAACACACTAATATTATTAGTCTAATATCGTGCGAGAAATAGGCCCCTGTTCTACCTCACTCGATGAAGCAGTACGACTGACTCGAAGCAACGTCAACGTACTGTGGAACATGAGCTCGCCTCAGTACAATCAAGGGTTCAGTTCAGAAGACGAGAATGAGGCAAACCACTCGCCTGATGGTAAGCAATTACCGTTGCCCATGGACACCTGCACCAAATGGTTTTCAAATGCATTGCCAGCCTTTAAGATGGGAGTACGCTCTTTTCTGAAGGTTTGATGGTTGTATCGGTCCGGAAAGGTAAGACAGAAATAGGGGGTATTATTACTGCAATGTTCTGCCGCCAGAGTGCAGCACTAAATTAGCTAGTAAACCAAAGTGTAACTTATACATACTGTGCCTTAAGGCTCTATCACACAGGCGCGTTTTGCAGGTGGCGCGTGAGCAGGGCGCGCCGCTTTTACATATAAAACGCTTACGCCGCGCTCACGCCCCGCTCGGAACCTTTAAACTGTTTTTTGACAAGTTTTCGCAGACAAAATATGACATTGATGCATCAAGGCGGTTTGTTAACAAGGGCCTACCGGGAAACGCGAAAATCGAAATTTAGTTAACTGCCTCTTTATCGCTTGAATATGCAAGAGTGATAAAGAGGTACTTGATAACGAAATTTCGATAGTGGTAGTGGCGCCCCCTACGCACAGTTACACTTAATATTCCCTATTGTAAACAGTTTGAGGTGTAGGTATAAAAAAGTATTTTATTGTACTTTTGTTGCGTACAGAGATCGGACTCGACACACTTATCAAATGTCAGTGAGTGTTGAGGTCTAAGACCAAGGACAGAGATCTGACCTGGAAAATCAGACTTGGTCTGACAGGTAATTCATTATTTCGTTATTTTCAAGTGATTAAAATAAAATAAAACCTCGTCTTATTAATATTTATTTATATATTTTTTTAAAAGAAACATATGAACTCTCGCGTTTTGTACACATATTTAATTACACAAACCGTCTTCCGTCTTTCCGTGACCACAGCTGGTACGTGGAAACGTCGGAATTTAAGGTAAAAACAATGAAATTATATCGCGGCAGACCCGTTTGTGTAATTAAATATGCAAATTTAACTATACATCATTGGTAACTATTTCCATTTGCATGCACTCGGTTTCCATACCAAAATGGTATTGTCTTGCGTCATCTTTTCAAGACTCATATCCATCTGAAAGAAAGACCAAATTGGTAGAAAATGATTCTTCATCAAGAATTACATTGGCTTCTTCTAAAAATACGAGTCCCATGTTCCATCCGCTATTTCCCAAAACACTGAATTAAACTTTCACGCTTTTTACTCACTATTATTCACAACAACGGGACTTAATCGCGTAAAATTGAGTTTTGGATTTACCTCCGACGTTTCGAGAACGGCGTTGTCCTCGTATTCTTGGAGAAGACTGGCTACACTCTATTTCCCATACATACATTTTCTAGGCTTAGGGGGGGCGCGGGTGGTTGAAGGAGGTTCAGTTGTGAAGTCCACAAATCTTGAATAGATGCGTTTAAAATTCTTCTTAGGATCATTTGGATATTTCTTGTGTCCCTTAATACATCCTCCTACACAATGGCAACCGAATATATTACATGGCCCCTTTCCACAAAAAGTGCCAGTAGGTGGACGGCCATTATTGCAAACCGAAACCGTGCATGGGGCAGCGATAACTGGACTGAGTGGAGTATCATAAACGAATACCGTTTCCATATAAGCCGAAGGAATGAATGTATGGCAACGTCCGCCATTTTTCGGTATAAATTTAACAGAGACAGCTCTACAACATTCACTTTCAACATAATTTAAAAAAAATATTGGAGAAAAAATTACATGAATAAGATATATAACCTTCATTTCTCTTTAAAGACAACTCGGGTATAGCTCTTTAAGTGCTCAAGTGGCAATTGAAGTCTACAGAGGCTTTTTAAATGATAAAATCTAAAACAACAATGACATAATAATTCTCAACAATGTCTGATTGTTCATTTTAGGATTAGAAATTAGGTAAACAAAAATTTGCTAACCTGTTATTCAATTTGTTCAATAAAGTGAATGGAGAATCATAACAATGTGCTTAGATCACCTGCATTGCTTGATGCGTATCAATAAATATAATCGTAAGAAAACACTTTGGTATAGCGCATTTTGTGTATAATTATTGTAAGAATAGGAAGTGTTGTGTATTTAGACTAGAAATAGTTATTTGTACAACAAGAGATCAAAGTTTGATATTTCTTTGAGTGCTTATTTTGAGTCCCGTGCAAGCGAAAGATTCTATAATAGATTCACGAGCGTAGCGAGTGAATCTAATTTAGAATCTTGAGCGTAGTAAGGGATTCAAAAGCGCACGAGATGTAAATAACTTTGATCTCGTGTAGTACACAAAATTTTTCACCCTAAGCAGTGAGAACATACCTAGAGGGACAGAGATAATAGAACCCAAGTATATCGAACTTGTATTAGACCCCGCATGTTGAAATGACATTTGACTATAAAGGTCACTTGAATGTCATTTTGTCTCACTCAGTGAGCAAAATCGCATTTTGCTCACTGAGTGAGACAAAATGACTCAGTGAGCAAAATCGTATTTTGCTCACTGTTTTTAAGAAGCAAAGTACCCTTGTTCGAGCTGCTGAGGTGAAAATAAGTTTTCCTTCAAGGAAATAAACCTTGCCACCAGAGACTGGTAAGTATTCAAGATGGACAAACTCAATACAACAGTGTGATCCTAGTGTACCTTTGAACTATTTTTCAATTTTAGGTATGTAAAATCTGTCTACTGTTATTTATGGCATCTGAACGTAAAATCCATCTATCCTGGCCACTGTTATATGTACAAAAGTACAAATAAAACACAATAAAAGCATTTTACACATATTCTTATTTAATCCTTTAATAGGAAAGCCTGAAAGATATCCTCGATTTAGGCCTCATCACCATCTATAGATGACTATAGTCCTAAATTCTGTACGAGATAAAAATACAAAGAGGTGATTTGATTTGAGTGGTCTTTTTTGAGACCGTTGTCCTATAAATGGTTAATGGTGCTATCTAGTTTAAACATTTTCTAATGGCTCAAAATGGTTTATTATCCTTTAAATTTACTCTTGTGTTTATAACTGTGATCAGTGAAGTTCAATTGTACATTATGAAATTATAAATAGCACAATGGTGACAGTTTTCATTGCCGCCAATATTCTCGTACTTGCAAAGCACTTAGCTTACTTAAGACTTAGGGGCCAGTAAGGCGAAATTGTACATCAAATCTATTATTAAAAAAATTACTAATAATTAAAACTAACCTCATTCAAGTTACTCCAAGCCGCCGCTTTATCAATCTTAGGAATCAAGTTGTAATATTTCTCATTACGTTTTCGGACGCCTTCCTTGTTCCACTCGTCTTCCTCGATGTGCACCGTACACTCCTTCTTGTCCCTGCATGAAGCGCACGCGAAATATCGGCCCTTCTCAGACGAAAACAACAGTGTGGGACCGTGTAGACACATTGGATGGTTTGTAACATCTTCTACGATGACTTCCACTGGTGCGTGTATTTGCGGCTCAGTAGCCTTTGGGTTAAACTTACGTTTTCTCGTCATTTTCATTAATTTAGAGTAAAATAACAATAGTCAACACGAGTTTGTGAACTTTCAATAATTATTAATCTTAGGGTTTGGTAATGGTTTGGAAATGTCAAATATGTCAAACATGACCACATGGCATAAAGATACTATTTAAGATACTACTGGGCAAAACGTTCTTATTTCTGTCATCACTACTCAGTTAAATAAAAAAAATAGAAAGAATTGATGTCCTGGCAACATTTATTTTCAGACCGGCGCTTTGCTGTGTTCCATTCTGTGACATTTTTTCGAAAATTCCATTTTATTTTGTCATCTGATAGAAAGTTTACTGAAAATGAGCGGCTTGGTCAGGTCAGCACACAGAGTAGTCCAGGGATGTGTTAAAAACACAGGCATAGCGAGTGCGCTAGTGAGTCGAGCGCAGGCCCCCGTGAAGCGTGATTTCACGAGAGGAATATGGCACATGAGTTGCTCAAAGAGGATGGACGGGCCCGTGGTCACCAGCCTGCTCCATAACCATTCCAACACATGCAGCTGCGGATGCGGTCTGAAAGCCCTACACACGAAAGGTACTCTCGATATAATTTGAGGTTATGTCTATTGCGCCATGCTTAACTCATCCCTGTGATCCCTGCTACCCTGGTCCTTTCCTAATATGTTTTACTGGTTATAGAAGACCACGGACGTGAGAGTTCTACCAAGAATAAGCCGTTAGGTTAGTCCTATTACCCTATACCTCCATAGTCCTGGTAAGTGACTTGTTCCTTTTTTTTCTTTTTTAATTGTATCTCCTCGTAAAATGCTGCTACCACTAGCAAACTATAGCAACTACAAATATCATCAATGCTCCCATTCTGTTGCAAATTTACAAATCTGTATAAGATTATACAGATTATAGATTCTTATTTTTGTGTTAACATCTGAAATATACAATTATACATATAAGACAGTATCTGCCATCATGCTGTTTCTCCATGTTTGTACTATAATTTGGTTTGTGTTATTTAGATACTAGATCATAAGTTAGTTAAAGTAGTAATAGATTGGTGCAGTAGTCAATCATAATGAATACTAGGTATTTCCCATTATGTAAGACATCGGTTACACGCTAATTCTGGCGTTAGTTCAGTCCATCAGTCCATTCGCATTTTGACTGATGCCAGAATGATGGAAAATGGACACGGTTACATGATCAGTCCAGACTGGCAACAGACTGATAAAATTACGACACAGTCGCCGTTTGGACACAGAACGCAACACAGTAATTTAGTCTTGTCTAATATGGTGACTGACGCGAGAATGACACGAACTGGTTACACGATCAGTCTCCTATCAGTTTTCTGTCATTCAAAATGGACTGACGAATATTATCTAAAAATTTAAATTTTCATTAGTCCAGACCATCAGTCCGCGTGTTACACGATAATTCTCCCGTCAGTCTGACCAGACTGATGGACTGAACTGACGCCAGAATTAGTGTGTAACCGATGTCTAATATTTAATAATTAGGATCAAAGTAGATTGTGTAGAAAAAAGTTGTGATGTTCACTATTTAAAATTTGTTGAAATACATAGGTGAGCGAGAGCTGGTGGAGTTCCTCACAGAAGAGATTGTGGCGGAGAGGAAGGCCCAGAAGTTGAAGACTCTGCCCACGGAGGTGGACGGCTTCAAAGTGTCGGGGACTGGAGCTGAGGTGCTGCTGTCCAAGGCACTGAAAGATGAAGTGTGAGTCTAAAGGCCAACTCAATCAGTTCACATTGGCTCGCGAGCCAACCCGGTATCTATTGCGCGCGGCTGCCTCGCGAGCCAATGTTAGATAGTTTGCCGCGCAATATGGAGACAGGCCTTTATATTACAGTATACTCATAAAATTAATTTACAACATGTAAAAATGAAATAATGTAATGTTAGAGAAATTTCATATTTGGGTCGATCAACTATTTCTTGTTGTTATTCTGTCCCATCAGCCAGGAGACAATAGTAGCATAGTTTGTTAGAAGTATTTTAAGAGTGACCCAGGAGACCGTAACCATGGCAACTAGTGACAAGAAAAAGTTGATTCCCCATTTATGATAGAATAAAAACTTTTTTATCTTATACTCATAAAATTACATACATTACAATCATGTATTCTAGCAACATTTTACCTAAACTGACTACCATGTATTTACCAACTAGCTTATGTTTCCAGAATAAACGTGACATTCAACGTGAACCACACCGTCGACTCGGACGATTTCGGCGAAGGCGACGCCCAGCCGGAGAAGCAGGAGTTCTCCGAGATGCGCTCCAAGCCGCAGTTTGAAGTAGACATCGTGCGTGGCGACACCACTCTTGGATTCACGTGCTCCTTCTTACAAGACCCGCCTACTAGCAATGCTGATGAGTATAGTGAGTATTCAACTAGAACCCCATAATAAAATAAAATAAAAACCCCATAACCATGAGGTTAAGATTGACTAACAGAGTTTGAGATGCGCTCCTAGCCTCAACTAGGTTGATAATTTTAGCCAATCCATAAAAACATTAAAAAGAGACATTTAGTAGCCATGTCATCTAAGATCATCCCTGCAAATTACGCCACACTAGATTCTCCCATTCATGGAGAAATCTGGTGCCATTTGCAGGGTACAGCAAATCATATGCACATCCAGAAATAGGTTGGTACCTTACTTCTGCATAAAAGTATGAGACAGATAAATAAATTATTGGACATGCTTCAGTCCCACTGCTGGGCACAGGCCTCCTCTCAAGCACGAGAGGGTTTACGCTGTTTATACAAATTTAGTAAGCCACACAATAATTTAGACGTAAGTAGTTGTGTGGTGGGTACTAAGACAACAACAAATATTTGTACTAATCAAT
The DNA here is from genome assembly GCF_910591565.1 of Cydia splendana. Taxonomy (NCBI): domain Eukaryota; kingdom Metazoa; phylum Arthropoda; class Insecta; order Lepidoptera; family Tortricidae; genus Cydia; species Cydia splendana. Next base: position 19,275,277 of record NC_085972.1, on the reverse strand, counting down.
AGTAATCACAGAGATAAATGCCCCTAATGGATTTGAACATGGGACCATTAGCTTCGCATTGTTTTCAACTCTATCCAAAGAAATTAAACTAGTGGCTCTGTGAGCTGTAGACCTCGCGAGCAGAGCTTTAAATTACATGGTGCTAAGAGCTTTAAATATAGTAAATTAAAAAAAAACAATACGAAATTAAAGTGTAAAAAAATAATAAAAGTTATATCCCAGCATACAAATACTGGGGATCGAACCCAGACTCTCTGTGCAAACAAAAAAAGCGAACGTTTACAAACTGAGCCAAATAGTTCTTAGATAAGCTAACGAAATTTAGCTACTCATTCTCAAATTAAAATTAATTAAAATTTAATATCTCAATACCTCCGAAACCAGCTAAATAAATTTTCTGAATTTTTGGCCATTTAATCTATAAACATATTTCAAAAAGAAAACACTCGTATGATACCGATACGACTATTTGTTTAGGCGCGAGCTATCACAAGTTTTCCATTTTGAAAAATTTCCAAAAACCGGCTCGACAAAAAAAAATTATCGAGTCACAGAATTCGGTTACAAAATTTCACGAGAATCGGTTAAGAATTGCGACCTGTAGAGGAGAACATCCGGACATACAAAAGCAAAATGCGCGAGTCAAAACGTAGACCTTCGCTACGCTTCGGTCAATGAAGATGACGGTAACGATTTTAAAACGCGTGAAGATACGACTTTTTACACAGTATTATAATTTGTTTTTCAGATGATATATTCGGAATCGACGAGGTGACCCTCTACAAGGGAGAGTGGAACGACAAGGTGTACGCGGTCGCTGGTGACGTGCTTGACGGGGTCAGTACGAAAACTTCTCTTCTATCTACTGCCTTATTCATAAAACTTTATATTTTATCCCTTTCTTGCAAATACACAAGTCAAAATGACAGATAAAGACACAGCTAATACAGGTCAGTAACGCGTTTATGAATAACGCCATATGTAACTAACTACAGCATGACCCTTTAGCCGGCCAATGGCGGCCGCAAATACGTACCTTCGCCCACACTGTTAACTGTACATTGGTGGACCTTAAGCATTTTGTAATACGGTCCACTGATGTGTTGCTGTTTGTACATATAGCAGCGGTTTTTACTACGGGATAAGCTAGAACCTCTAGCCTCTTTTGTTCGTAGGCGTTATAATTTCAAGAAATATTCGCTAAAGAAACTTAAATATTCCTAAATTGAATAGGCTGTATGGAAATGGAGTGTGTTCATTTTAGTTCTCAACATGCCCACTAGATGGCGCACCGAGGGAACGAAAGAATGAACCTCGTGCAAATCTTTACAACAATTCGATAACAACATTACATAATTACATATTCATCGTGTTTCGGACACTAGAATGTTTTTGGGTACAACGTGATAATAATATATCCTTATTTTCGTTATATTTATGACTAGGCCTATTGGTCTAGTGGTCCTGGCTATGGACTGCCACGCAGCGGTCCCAGGTTCGATCCTGGGACATGTCCTTGTCGATGTCTAGTTTTCACCCCATTTCTTACGCCACACTTGATACTATAATAAGTGTAGTGGTCAGGTGCCAAAATCGGGGGATATTGTCAGCTCCGATGTGAAGTTGTTTCCTATCATTTGGGAAATATTCATTGACGTGCGACATTTTTTTATTTAATTTTATTATATGAATAAAGCGCATTCCCTTAGTTACACAAAGAACTTCGAAATAAATTGGTGGGTAATCTTATTTTACCACGTATACTTTTATTTTTTATATAGAGCATTTGTTCAGAGTTATAGGATAGTAGGTAAAAATATCGTATAGCATATGATTCTTATACACTTTTGTTTGTCGTATAAAATTAGTCATTTTCTTATAAGTATTCTTTTATTTCAGTACCTGTACGACCTCCTCATGAATCTGCTGGAAGAGAAAGAAATCAGCAACGAGTTCGTTCAGAAACTGTCAGATTTTAGCACGGGCTACGAACACGCCGCCTACATCAACCTTCTCGAAGGCATCTCCAAATTCACCATCGGAAAACAATAAATTTGTCTATAGCCATTTAAAAAAAATTGTCTATGGTATAAAAATACCATTGTATATAGCCATTAAAAAAATGTCTATGGTATAAAAATACCATAAATTTGTCTATGGTCATTGGTACAAATGAAATACCACTGCAATATACCTAATTTGGCACAGGAGGCCAATAGCATTTATCTTGCTAAAACAGCTTTAAAGGATGTTAGTTTAGTTGACAAGGAAGTGTTTTGTTCATTTTAGTGATATTTGGTTAGTAACGTTTGAATAAATGTATCCAAAACTTAGTTCGTTGTTTTAATTTATTTCGCCTAGTTTTATATGGACTATTTACCAAATGAAAATTCATGGGTCAGTTGGGTAGTCACCAGATCCAACAATGCGAAAAAGGTCCTATCCTAACATTTAATTACACAAAAAGTATTGTTAACATTTTGACGACGAAATAATTGAGATTTAAATGAGACAAGTTCTTTCAGCAAATGTATATAACTCCGTATAGTCCGTATATAGACTAAATTATCTTTGATAGTACGATTTATCGACCACATACCCGCCAATATCGGATTTAAGGTTCTAATTTGATTGGATATTCGGGAAATGTGACTTGGTATCACATGAATCATCAAAGCTGGATTATATCATTGAAATAAATTTAGATTTTTTATAAGGAACTAATTTATTCAATAACAAAACTTATACAAATTTTTTGGTAAAACCTAGATTAGTGCGGCCTGGAAAAACAAATATATACGGTAATATGTAAAGGCGCAATTTTTTTTAATGCTTTTGGATAGCGGTAATGAATACAGAATAATAAGCAGATTGAAGCTCTCGCGCGCAAGACACGTTGCGCTCAAATTTCCCGCGCCCACTCGGAATCCCAATCAGCTGACAAAACTATTGCAAGTAGAAACATGAAGAAAGCTTTCCGTCTCGCTCGCACAACCTTTGTTTTGCTTCTTATCAGCTGACCTCTTGAGTACTGTCAGACAAAGGCCACTAATTCCCTCTCTCCCCTAGTTTTGGCAAACGACTACCAATAGAATCAATGCTGACTGGTAGGCTCTCATCATTGACCAATAGCCGATCGGTTTGAAGTTAGTTGCAATCGCTCGCAGCTGTCAAAATGTCAAATGACTGATCCGACAGCAAAATGAAGCGAGTTTTGTTTTACCTTGCCAAAATGGCTGACGCGTCTACGTTGCGTGTTAAGAAAATACCCGATGATTTATACGAGCTGTGCTTAACAAGTTTAGTGAACTACCTGCAGAAATCCAAGTGCGAGCGGAATGATTTGCGATCACTGCCGGACAGCATCCTCATGGATGTATATTACAAGGTAAGTCTTGCATACAGCTCGTGCAGATAAAAACATTCTGGCTGCATTACCGTTATACTGGCTGATATTTTCGCATCTCATAATCGCAAGATTAGTGCGTAGGGACGATTTGTTGTGGGATTAGAAAGATTAGGGCGGGTTAGTGCTTGTATCGAAGCAGTGACCGTGAACACAATTAGCGTAGGAGCAAGTACCTAGACACTTTCACTGAACAATGTACGGAGCCGGGGCAAGGTGGGAGTGCGACGTGCCGCGCGGCTCTTTGTTACGAAACACCACTACACCGATATTGAAAATTGCTTAAAAATAATTGAAATCGTAAACAATAAAGTCATAAATCATATCAAAACGCTATTGTACTTGTTGTAAATGTGTGTTCTGCCACAAATTATTTGTATAGAGGCATATGTTCCAAGTTTCAACAAACATGTAAAACACTTGTTTTGAATAATAAGATAACGTTAAGAAACATGAGAGTACTCTTCAAAATACTTAGAAGTTATCACAAATCTTCAGTTGGATTGGATGACATCACTCCTCTTGAGTTTTGTATTATCTTGGTTGTGTGAAACTTTCCTTGCTAACTGCTAACCATAACTTTGATGACATCACACAACTTTCAATTCTTGCATGCATTAGCATTTATTTGTTTGAGATATCTTTGATGTATGCCAGGGGTCACGAAATGACGGACCGCGGTCCGGATGCGGACCGCCGACCTATATAATTTTAATACATATTTAATAAACTCAAGTAGAAACGGACCGCGATGGTCACATTATTTAAAAAAATCGGACCCCTGAAGAAACTAATTGGTGACCCCTGATGTATGCTATTGTACATGACAATAGCCAAATATAGATCAAAAGATGCTTCTTTTAACTTCAAACCAAAATTATTAAATCTTTAAATCAAAGGTATCAACTAACGTCTACTTAGGTTATTATTTATTTCTTGTGTTAATGTTTTTTTAACATGCATATGTTGGGCCTCTTCCTTGCAGAACTGAACCATGCTGGAACAGTAAGAGGCTATAATAATGATAGGGTTGGTTGACCTTAAATGTTGTATTGAACATGATTTTCAACATTTAAAATGGTAAAATACCAACCTACAGTTGTGTGTAATAATTAATAAATATAATAGTCAGTCAATAAGAAAATTAAAATTAAGGAAAAAAACTATAGTTTTAGATCAATTATACTGATAGATCATTATTTGATCATGTAATATAGGCTGGCTTAAGAAGCTTTGATTACTCTCTTTTAAATACCTAAAGATACAGACTATAGTGATATAGCATGTCATTTTAATGGCTGGATACATATTCAGTGTCACTGACTGATTGCTTATTTAGGTTGGAGAACAAACATTATAATTTATAATCATCTGTTGTATAATAGAATGTAATTCTTTGACCTCATAATTATCTGCTGTGGGTGTTTATACTTCATTTTATGACAAACCAAAACATAATGCTGAAACAGTAATTTTCTGCTTGATTTAATTTATGGTCTTAACAGTTAATGATTGCTAATGCGTGTAATTTATTTAATAACATTTTTATGTATGTATGTATGTATGTAACGTTTATTTCAGACAAACAGTCCATATACATAAAAATTACAAAAAGAATTAAAAATAAATAATAAATCACAAATTCATTAAATTAAATTAACTTAACACTTAAGTCATAATAAAATTAAATTACAACAATATCATTAATGCCATCATAATCATAATCATTAATTAATCATGTTAATTTTTACAACATTTTGAAAACACTAAAACTTATAAATAAAACATTTGCCCTAAGTCGTAGTCCGTAGGTAGGGTGCCAAGAAGGCTGGCCGCATTGCCCCGCTGGATTACATGATCGCTTAGATAAAATTATGTTCTGCTGTTTGGAGCTTTTAGCATATACCTACCAGCAACCATTAAAGCTAGCAAACAACAATGTTTGTTACTTCCATGTTATCCATGTTAATGACTTTACATACAGATTACAGAGTGATATTATTGTTTGTCCCAAACAGTTTAAAATGGTGTGGATGGTCTAAATAGCGTAATGGTATGCTAATGAATTAATGATACTTCCTGTCTCGCACAGTTAGGGGTCATCCATTAATTACATCACTGGTTTAGGGGTGGGGGGGGGGCAAAAAAATGACAAGGGGGGAGTCACAAACTTTGTGACATTAACTTATTTTTTTCGCTGTACAGTTAAAAAATAACAAATTATTGGAACGATAAACATTACCACCAAGCCATTAAGCGATTCTTTTGCTCGTTTGCCTCCTACATCATAAAAAAATCTCCTTGTAATGTTTTCCTCATTCATATTGTTATCGCCTAATTACGACTTCAACTATCTCAAGTGGAATCGGGTCTCAAAAATGACCTATAGGTATGTTATTAATGTCATAATTCCTATCTACGTATATAATAGTGTAATGAGGAAGTTTTTGTATTTTATCTCATGCTTAAATGCCTAAGTAATTGTAGATACCTACATGTAGGCAGGCACCTACTCAAAATGAATTATTATGTCTTGTTAGTTTTTCAAGAAGGACCTATATTAAGAGCCCATCAACGTGCATGGATTCGTCGAACTATAGGACCTCAAAACAAAAACGGCCGTTTTAACTGGTTTACCCTTGAATTGCCGACAGACATTTCATTGAATATTATTTCGAAGACACGGTTTCAAGTATTTTCATTTCATCGACAAGTTATTGCGTCGAAGAATCGATACTAGTAAATTTAAATCGGAGACTTTTAATTGGTACTTGAGTTATTTTGCATATAGTTTATATCGTGGTATTTCTTTACGGGTTTGCTTATTTCATTTTGGATTGTATTTAATAAAATTTATTACGCGTAAAATTATTTCAATCTGTAATATTTCGTTATCGAAACTAAAAGCAGTCACGTCAGTCAGCTCACTCTGTGCGATTATAGGTATGTGGGTAGTTTAAGATATAAAATTGTTTTTCTGGACATACATAATTTTGAGAAAGCGGCAATTTTAAGTTTGCGCTCTAATTTTGAAGATATAATTTTACAAGGCTGCCATTTTCATTTTGGGTAAATTATAAATAGGTTGATAACAATAATTTAAGCCGTTCATTTATGTGCAGGGTCGCAGTTCTAACCTAACCTAAACCTACTTTGAAAGCCGTTCGTTTCTGTGTGGGGTCGCAGTTCTAACCTAACCTAAACCTACTTTGATAGCCGTTCGTTTCTGTGTGGGGTCGCAGTTCTAACCTAACCTAAACCTACTTTGATAGCCGTTCGTTTCTGTGTGGGGTCGCAGTTCTAACCTAACCTAAACCTACTTTGAAAGCCGTTTGTTTCTGTGTGGGGTTGCAGTTCTAACCTAACCTAAACCTACTTTGAAAGCCTTTCGTTTGTGTGGGGTCGCAATTCTAACCTAAACCTACTTTAAAAGCCGTTCGTTTCTGTGTGGGGTCGCAGTTTTAACCTAACCTAAACCTACTTTGAAAGCCATTCGTTTCTGTGTGGGCTCGCAATTCTAACCTAACATAAACCTACTTTAAAAGCCATTCGTTTCTGTGTGGGGTCGCAGTTCTAATAAACCTAACCTAAACCTACTTTGAAAGCCGTTCGTTTCTGTGTGGGGTCGCAATTCTAACCTAACCTAAACCTACTTTAAAAGCCGTTCGTTTCTGTGTGGGGTCGCAGTTCTAACCTAACCTAAACCTACTTTGAAAGCCGTTCGTTTCTGTGTGGTGTCGCACTTCTAACCTAACCTAAACCGACTTTGATAGCCGTTCGTTTCGGTGTGGGGTCGCAGTTCTAACCTAACCTAAATCTAAAATTCTTACAACAGAAAAATGTATAAATGTGTAGTACGACATATAAAAATGTATTAAAGTAATACGTCGAACAAATGAATTGCAATGTTTAGTAGTTGTGCCAATTAAAATAATTTTTGAAACGAATTAGCGATCAAGTAATATTCGTAGAATAGTATTTCTACGTAGTAAGAAAAATTTAAATAAATAGTATATGAAACAAAATAACGCCAAACAATATTACTAGTACTAACGTTTCGATGAATCGTTGTCGATGAAATAATATTCGATGAAAAGTTTGTCGACAAAACAAGGGTACACCGTTTTAACTTTGGACGCATAGATTGACGAATCCAGCAACATAAAAACTAGTTTGATGTATTCAAAAGGTACTGAAATACACAATACAGTACGTAGCGGCCCCCTTTTTTAAATACCTGTCGCTAAATTTAAATAATCACGATTAATTAGCAGTGGCGCTAGTGTGCACGTTGATGGGCTCTTAAAGCACATAATTTACATTATTTTGCATTCAATGGAGTTCAAAGTTAATCAGTGATACATAGTCTAAAATCAAGGTAATTAGTAATTACCATTTTGTAACCATAAATAAGTATAATTTGTGTTAATTTACACAATTTGGATTGTTTACTCTTACTAATATAAGGTTCAAAGTCGTTTGGCTCAATTGTTGTTTCTTAAATAATTATTTCGGCAAACAAATAATGCTAATGGTTATCATTGAATTGACAGCAAAATGTCCTTCCTACTTAATTAGTGCTTAATTACAAGTTATTTATATAACAGTGTCAAATTACATTGTTGGTTGGGTAGTAGTTAGTTAATTACTTTATTTTTATCCATAAACTTGTTATATTAAGACTGGCAAATAGTTTAAAACGTATCTTTACTGTATTCGTTTTAATAGGTTGAGAAACTAACTTCTAATTCTTGGTCCAATGTCATTGGGTCATTTCATACAAAGTATAAATCTATTTTTCAATCAGTAGATTTAAAAAGAAAGTAAATGTTTTCCCGCCAAACATTGTCTATGGAAATATAGTTTTAAAATGTATGTATGTAGGTACATTAAAGAGCCTGTTATGTAAAGGAACAAGTCTTAAAATCCACACTACTGGTCTAATGCCCATTCGTTATTAAACGATTTTTTTTAGTCACGTGTTTTTTTTTTGGCAGTTCGTTTCTTTGTTATTTTATAGGTAGTCTAGTAACTATTTTAAAATCCGATTTCGTACAGAGCTATATGGACTAGAAGTGGCGGAGAAGCTAAAGAGAATACAGACAGAAAAGTAATGCTAGGCATTTTATCCCTCTATGTAGAAATTGTGGGGCAGCTGACATTATCAAGTATAAATAACTGTGACGTCACGGCGAGTGGAAATCGCGTGGGGTGACTATATTGCCCAGAATAGACCTTGAGACATAGAAACACCTCGGACCTTTATAATAACGCTTTAATGTCAGCGTTAAATAGACTTACAGTTTCTTGGCAACAATAAATGTGCTATTTTTATTGAAAATATCTGTGGGAGACCGAGCTTTGCTCGGAAAACATATAAAAACTCAAAGATGCGCGTTTTCCCAGATAAGACCTAGCTAGATCGATTATTCACCCTCGAAAACCCCCATATAGCAATTTTCATCGAAATCGTTAGAGCCGTTTCCGAGCAGTTTATATATAATATGTACATATAAATAAATAAATTTGTATACAAGAATTGCTCGTTTAAAGGTATAAGATAAGATAAGGTAGCAATGCCGGCGTGCAGTACGTAGTTACGTTTTTGAACTCTTTTTGTGACATTACTAGGCGAAAGGTACCACTTTCCTTGGTGTCAATAATGGCAAATCGAATTATTTAATGGCAGGAATTCCGCAGGATATTCCACAACAGTCGGATCAATAATTTAAAGCAATAGGTATATATTTTAAGTTTCAACTGACCTCTTCCACAGTCTACACACTACTCACTACACAGTGGTATTTTCACACTTTGTGTTTTCAAAATATGTGCAGAGTTAGCTTAAATGGGCTCTAAGTATTGTAGCTCAAAGGCGCCAAGCGTTGGTCGCGCATACTGCCTATTATAGGACCAATCAAATCTTTTTATTAAGTCGACAATAGGTACTTACATCGATTGTGGTCATTGTACTCCAATGTTGCACAATGAGAACCGACTATGGCTGCGACCAGAAGACGATTTATTGGAACATAGCGACCCGCCCCGGCTTTCAACCAATTCTCAAAAAACTTTAACGAATTATATACCTAAACCTTCCTCAAGAATCACTCTATTCATTGGTGAAAACCGCATAAAAATCCGTTCAAAACTTTTTGAGTTTATCGCGAACATACATATACAGACGCGGCGGTGGAGTTTGTTTTATAAGGTGTAGTGATTGAAGTTTTTTTTTTTACGAAAAGCAGAATATTATAATGCCTATACCTATCGTAACTTAGCAGGTATTAAAGTTTTCCTTCCGCTTTGTTTACTCTAATTTTATAAATTTTAATTTCTGAGTAATGGTCATGATAACAAGCAATTGATGGGTGATTAACATACAATTGTTAATCGCCTTAATAGCTCAATCACAGTAATGCTTTTGGCTACGAGGCACAGACACATAAAGATATCTAATCTAGATTAGGTATGCTTTGCTTGTTGTTGTTTTGCTTTTATTTGACTTTGCTTTTATTATGATTCAAAGTCTAATATAAAAAATATACGCATATGTATATTGAAACACCTCAGATAACAAAAAAAGTATAGGTAAGCAACGTTACATATAAGTAGAGGTTGAACAACATACACTCATCATATTATTTTATATATTATTATGTAAAACTTTAATAAATAAAATAAATACAAGGCGATCTCTTCCAAATTCCACTTTCTACCTTTGGGTAGAGATACTAGAGAAGAGATAACAAAAAAAACTAAAGTAAACTTATATTAATTTTATCATAATTATAATATATTTCACTTTGGCTTATTCGAATCATGCTCGAAACGTACATTTTTAACGAAAATATTCTAAAAGGCCCTTTTACTTATAGATATATTAAACCGACTAAATTCACGAGTATTTTAGGGGCTTACCTTCTATTATCCTAAGTCGGACCTTACTTATCTTATTATTGGAGATTTACGTAATTCGATCACGATATTTTGTGCCCAATCTTTGCTACCTACGTAATTCCTTTGTCCTTCGAGTTTAAAAATACTTTTGGTCAAAACAAAAATAGATAGATAGGGGCCACCTAAACTCTGAGACTAACGTCTCGAAGTTAAGCTAATATTAAACAGATCGAGCATGACAAGGGCTAAAGGAAAGACCTAAGAAAGGTGGAATCGAAATCGTGCCTACAGCCAGTCAAGATTGCGCACAGTTAGGCAAAACCGGCTGAATAGGGAGGATTCCTGCACCCGATTTGGGGTCATTACATTTTGAAATTATTGTTTACACTTTTATTTTAATTCTGTCATTTGTAGAGGCTTTTTATTTTAATTTAATTTATCGCTCATGAGTGTCATGAGTATGACACGTAATATGTAGCATAATGTCGGGTGCCGATCTCGTCGCATAATAATTGATTGTCCTAATGTAATGCTACGCATAAAATTCTTTTCGCATAATTTTTCTCCAGCTGAAACAAAGAGTATTTTCGAAAATATTTTGCATAGGTTGTGTAGAATAGGGTAGGTTAGGTTAGGTTTGTTTTATAATTTTTCAGAAATTTTATTAGTTTCAGCACAATAACAATTATGCGAAATGAGTTTTATGCGTAACATTACATTAGGACAATCAATTATTATGCGACCCAATATAGACCCCATAATGTCATATTATGGGGTCGAAAAACATGCATTTTGACTATTATGAGACTGGTTTTACTCTACAGGTCAGGTCAGGATTATATTTCCTAACGTTCGGATTCTAAAATCATAATGCCATCTCATGCGGCTTTAAGTGGTCAATTGGTCATTTGTTGAACTAATGGCATTACATAAGGTCGTCTTTTTACTGTTCGCCCCAAAACACGCCACAACATTTTCCGCTGCCGCGCCCCAATCGAAAGTGTGTTTGCATTCAGAATGCTAATAGATTTCTAGTTTCCGAACATTCGTCGTGTCAACATGTGAAAGTAATGTCAAGGATTCGTCCAATTCCGTCTTACCAAATAGAGAGCATGTTTGTTCTGACAGGGTAAATTGTACCAAATCGTTTGTCATCGTAACTCGTAAAATGTTGTTTTTATCAATAGTTTTATAATTTTCTTACTCAACTTGTTTAGTTCATTCATCGTGTTGTGTGCAACACTTCCTTTAAAACTTTTAATGCTATCAAGCGACCCATTTCCAATACAAATGAACCCACCTAGAGGGTTTTTGGCAGTAGGTAAATGTGTTAAATGTTGGTCTCTGTATTTCGCCCTATGTTGCTTTGCTTAGCACGTCACGTTGTATGAGAGGCTATACCTTTTCTATATATTATAATGTTGTCAATTAGGAGAAGAAGCTCCAATCAATATCAATAGGGGATCAAACTCCGGACTGGTCATCGCTACGCTCTACATTAAGTATGTTTTGTTATTCACCGGGTATTATTCACCAGAAAACGTAAATAGAGCAGTCTCTTGCTCACTTCATGCGAGTCTCTGTTGTCAACTGATGCTTTAAAAACATTAATTGTAATGAAATGAAAATATAACGTCTGTGTTGATACAACTGCTTTGTGTGCAATCTTTAACGATCCGTGTTCTCGAATTGTTTTGTACCTATGAATTATTTTATCGGAGTCTGATTGCGTTGCTGCCTCATCGGTTGATCTGCCAGTCACATAGAGATCAAATTTGTCATTTATAATCATTTGTCCCTGTTATTTTGACAGTTGTGTTTGTTAGGAAGAGACTAAAATTAACAGAGGTTGGGCAAGTTTTATGAATAAATAAGGGAATAAATCCTAAAAAACAACGCTGTGATAGAAAACTCGGTACCTATACATATAAATGTTTAAGCATTTCACTACGGGTGATCTAATCATAGTCGTATCATAGAAATCGTCCGTATATTTAAATCGGGGGTCTCCAAACCCCGGCCCGCAGGCCAAATCCGGCCCGCGACGCGTTCCAATCCGGCCCGCGGGGTTCAGCATTCATTGAGAGTAGAACTGTTCCTAACAGCAGCAACCAGACACCCTCCCTCGTCGCAAAAACCGACGGTGGCCCGCGCGAAAGTTTCTGAGGCGCAATATGGCCCTCAGTTAAAAAAGTTTGGAGACCCCTGATTTAGATCATTATCTTGCCGTGTCGTCGCTTCGTGGATTAGCCAGATAGCCAGCATGCAGTCATGTTCGTGTGCTTGTTTGCTACCTATCATAAATTCATAATCCCTCAGCCTAGAAAGGCCTCCACCACCACGCGACACTTATCAATGCATTACTGCTTATCTTTTGTAGGTACATCTATGTTATCTGTTTACTGTTGTTGTGTTTGTGTGTAAGTGTATGTGTTCTATTTGGTACCTATCTATATGTGGCACCGTCGCCCACACTGTTAACTGTACATGGACCTTATGCCTTGTTTAATAAGGTCCACTAGCGTGGGGACTGTAGCCCAAGCCCTCTCGCGCATGAGAGGAGGCCTGTGCTCAACAGTGGGACGTTTATAGGCTGAATTATTATATAATATAATAAGGTTCAGCGATGTACAGTTAGGAGTGTTGCTGTTTGTACACGGTACACGTACGTTATTAAAAGCGGTGAAGTTAAATCGTTGCGTCTCAATTATCAACAATTTCAACCTTTATATTATGAAAATAAGGTCATGTACTCATATTTTTAGTACATTGATAGCAACGAATTACCCTTACCGATGAAAATTCCCAATAAACAGTAGGTATAGTGTTTACCTTATGTACAGTCACCATCAAGGGTATATCAGAGGTGCCAAGGATCACAAAAATATCTAAATATCACGAGGAAACGCCTTAACAATAGAGGAGTGTCCATATAGTTATGAGCAACTCGGTCGTGTGTAAATGAAGAGACACATTTAAGCTAATTTGTACAGACTTGAACAGAACAAAGCGAGAGAGTGTAATAAAATAATAATCTTCATATTCTCATAGAAATTTGATATTAATGATGTTACTTTGTTTGTCATTGCGAATGCCAGACAGAGTTAGCTTGGTCCGATTATTTGTTTGTGCGGACATTTTTGTATTGCAGTCCGCCTCCAAAGAAATCCAAACATCAAACAATTTTACCAGATCAATATCACCGTCCAGTATCAACTAAACTCGGAATTTAATACCAAACACGCGACTGTGTCGCTATCAAACAACACTCAACCTTAATTTTACAATTTAAGGTGCATTTTGCAATAGCGCGCGTTGCATGCCGGTTTGCCTTCACCTAAAAATGCTAATAACCACTCATGGATAGCGGTATCGGTAAGTTAACGGTGAAGGATTGGTAATGTTTAGTATAGGAATGGCAGTTGGTAAACAATTCGTCACTTTACTATTTATTTGTAGTCAAACTTTCCAAAAAAATGCTCATAATTGCATGTTTGATCATAGCGTTTTTTGTAACTTTTGCCATCGATTGAGTTTCTAAAATTCTATGTAACAAAGTAAACTAGTGGGTCTATGAGCCGGAGACCTCATGGCTCCGCCATTTTGAAAACACAGCTACTAAACTGAATCGACAAAAAAAAAATCATCAATAAACAAATTCGGCAATCGTTTTCATTCGATTTCAAATTTAGTAATAAAATAAAGACGTAGGACAATCTTACACATATCAAAACAGCAACGCCTGACTTGACCATTGGTAGATCTTATCTCGTTGCAATAAGAGTTTCTATCGAATGCTATCGATCAAGTGTGTTGACGTTGATACTTGCAGATCTTAAAATACCACGTTGTCATGACAATGGTAAATTTCAGAGGTCAGTAGTAGTCAGTATACACAATCGCAACGCAAGGTTAAGAGTGCTACATTTAGACTGTCCGGGAAGTTGTAAGTAGAGACCTTACCTTGGTTTCAAGACGCTTTCTCTAATGTCTAAAGAGTCATTTCAGAGTTCAGCATAGGTACATAATCACATTAATCACAACGCAAGGATGAAAGTACCAAATAAAGCCCTTCCGGGAACCTTCAACGACCTTACCTTGGCTTCTAAACGCTTTTTCTAATTTCTATTGAGTTATTGTACAGTCACCTGCAATATTATGTTACTCTTTGAAGGCCGCCAAAATATCTGACACGATCTTATTTGTAGAGCCGTAAGAGCGTGTCACATATTTTTGCGGCCTTCGAAGAGTAACATACTTGCAGGTGACTGTACAGTAGTAGCTTCCCACTTATCACATGTTGTCAAGGCTTGTTCAGATATTTTTGACCACCTTGGCCGCTCCGATATATCCGATAGCGAATGCAGTATGAGCCTTTATCGTAGTGACATTCCTAAAGATGAGATAGATTAGGAACGACAAGTATTTTTAGTTATGTACGTCCAATCCAGATATCTACCGCTACCGCGAACTATTTCGCCTATTTGCCTCTTTATCGCTCGAATATTAGACCGGGAGATAGTGGCACATTTTACTGGGTCATTTGTACCAGTATGGCGGTTCGTCAGGGGTCTAAGCATGTAATGAAGGAAAGAAAATGCTATGACCATAGCGCTGGTACCGGCGGCCCAATCGCGGGGCGTTAGTCGAACGTGTCGGATAAAATACGAGTGTCGAACGATTTGTACCACAAAAATCCTCGTATTATTCGATAGTCCATAAAAAAGAAGTAGGCGGTAGCGTAATGCCATACTTCTCCGGTGTGACTTACAGCCCGCCATACTGAGGCGAACACGTTAATTAAAAAAAAAACAATTCAACCATTTGTACCAAGCTAATTTTTGCACAGGTGATCATCGTCGAGCAGCCATTCATGGACATCACCATGCCATACTTTTCGGATGGTTCCAAATGCCCGCCATACCGCCGCAAGGAAGTTATTTTTTTTTTTTTGCTAAACGATTCATAGCATTTTCTTTCCTTCATTACATGCTTAGACCCCTGACGAACCGCCATACTGGTACAAATGACCCAGTAAAATGTGTCACTATCTCCCGGTCTATATGCAAGAGTGATAGAAAGGCAGGTAAGGAAATTTCAGGTAAGGAAAAAGAAAAAAAAAATTAAGAAAATTCAATTTTCGATGAGAACGTACTACTATGTATTTTATTTTAATCGTAATTTCGTTATCTGCCTCTGTCACTCTATCGCTCGAATATGCAAGGGTGTGATGTTAGAGAATTTCGGTTTTCGCAAGAGACAGTCTGGACACTCATTGAGCACTGCCTTGGAAATCACAGAGGTTAAGTAGAACAAAATAAAATGTATCTTATGGATGCTTCTAAGCCTAAATTTATTGCCAGAACTAGTGTTTCGCTGTATATAAAACTTAGGTCCCAGCCACAGCGCGTTTTTGTGAGGCTCGAAGTCATGTTAATGATGAATGTTATAACGAGGTTATAACGGACGATGTAACGGTACTCCTTTCAGGCCCCTCGCCCACTGCTGGCGTTTTTGTCAGGCTTTTTACATGTCATTTGCGAATCCGATCGTGATGATGTACCATCACGCTCCGCGATTGTTGCGCCATTTAGGGTCCTAGCTAAATTGGTTGGTCAATACTTACGCTATAGAATTTCCAATTTAGCAAGAACCCTAAATGGTATAACAATCCCGTGTGGTGACTGTACATAATGTATGTAGGTAGTATCGAACATCTACAGAAGCTTCATAACTTAGGCCGGTACAGACGGACTGCAACCCGACTGCAACTTGTATGGAAACTGCACGCGACGTTGCGGTTGAGGTGCACTCGGCGTGCAGTTCCCATACAAATTGCAGTTGGGTTGCAGTCCGTCTGTATCGGCCCTAAGTCTTCACGGAGGTGACTCATATAGCTAGTTTTTGACAGAATATCTCATAGTTATGTATGTATATAAAGAGAGGTAATTAAGGTACAAAAGTTCTCCTACAGGAGTTGGTAGTGAGGTAGTGACCCTGCCTACGAAAGGAGGTCCCGGTTTCGAATCTTGGTAAGGGTATTTATTTGTGAGTTATCACAAATATTTGTTCCTGAGCTATGAATGTTTTCAATGTATCATCATTGGCCTTTGCGTCTATTCCAGACGATATATGGTGTAACATACATTACACCGCCTGGGACGGAATTAAGAAAACGCAGGGATGCAGGGATTTCAATGTATATAATATTTATTTATGCATTTATATTACTATATTTATCGTTATCTAGTCATAACAAGCCTTATTGAGCTCTCTGTGTACGATTTGTGTAAGATTGTCCTTATAATATTATATTTATTTTATTTATCAACTAGTTTCGTGCATATCGTTGTGTGCATAATGAATGAATATAAAATTTACATTTTGTGTCTTGTAAGCAGTTATGTTATGATCGATTATACAATATCTCACAGTAATGTGTATTCTTGACCCGAATCCCACTTGTATTTTGTATAAATAATGTGTTGTATTTTAGAGGTTATAGCCGCAATGTACAAATACAGTCCTGGTTATTTTTAATCTACTTAGTTCAAAACTCTCTTGATGTTTGGTTCAAAACGTGTTTTTGTATTAAATGATTAATTATAAAGTACTAGCTCATAAATCATCCGGGTTCTATCCGAACGTTTTTCAAAATCTCACCTTCGGCATCCTTGTGGCAGTTATGGCAAATTGGCAATGGACTTGAGGTCACATTAAGGGTCTCCCCAGATATATCGGCGCTCATTCGGCAAAATCCGATAGGAAAAAGCTTTATGCCCGCGCAATAAGAGCGAAAAAGCCGTCGACGCGTCGGCAGGCGCCGGCCGATGCGAGCCGACCCGAACGACGACTTTTTCGCTCTTATTTAGCAGACATAAAGCTTATTCCTGTCGGATTTTGCCGATTCCGCGTCGACATATGGGTGGGGGGGAACCGTTACACTGCCTCAGCGTCCACCTTCCCTTGTTATAAAATAGACTGGGTGTAATTTTGTAGGTTATACAATAGGTAATAGGTAACGCGATTCTACTTATTACTGTGAAAAACTTTTATTATAAGAGCAACCCCGAAATTTAATGGACGCCAATATTTTTTTTGTGATTTCAGAGTTACTGCTATCTATAGTAAAAATTGATCATAGTACAATCGCATACATATATCTTGTATCATATAAAAATGACACCGTAAACCATAGATAGGCCAGGCGAAAGTTCAACGGCCTAATCGTGTTACACGCGCGTGATTCATCAAGCCGTGTTTTCGAGCGGTTCGTAAACAAGGTGAGCAATCCACGTAGGTACCTAACCAAAACATTTCTCAGCAAATGTCACCGTTATTGGTAGGAAATGAAAGTGTTTAGATCCGTCTAGGCTAACTTTACACCGTCTTTGCAACGGCAAAGTGTGCCCTGTATAAACGTCATATTTTCATATGATTTGTTTGACGATTGTGGTGTGGTGGCATTTTCACACTGTCGTTTGCCAAGTCGGTGCATAGTTAGCTTGGTCTGACTGTAGAACTGAACCGTTTAGCACTTTGAGGCTGACTTTCCACTGAGGGGGAGTTGAGAGTTATTTTGACATGGCGGGTTTAGGAAAAAGACATAATGGTATACGTGTAACCTTATAAGATAGGTATTGGGATTGTGGAACTACCGATACGAATATGATAATATTGATAATGATGATATAATAGATGTGAGTCATTGGCAAGTATTAGATATAATAAGCACTTATATCTGATACGTTCTAATTATTTGACAAATACACTTAGAAGCAAAAAATCGTTAGCGATGATCTGTACGGAATACGGATATGATGGTCGTTCTTGTCTACGTGATAGACAACGTAATAAAACAGTGTACGTCACTTTTCAATCACGCTCTTTTTAAAAGTGACGGATATTATGTCACGTGGGTAAAGCCATCCATAATATGCCTGCTGATAGTGATAGAATTGTTCCCTAAAATTTTTTCGATCTATCATTCATCTGGTACCTAAGTGTACCTTATAACTAAATGAGAAAACGTGAGGTGACATATTTCGTTCTTGAAAAATAATGACATTTCGTAAACGCATGACAAATTGATCAAAATTCGGTGTTTTGTAGGAACTAATGACTAACTTTCATTTCTGGACTTTGTGTTGCTTAAGTAGGTACAGTTATTTAGTTACATTGTGCATTGCATTTGATCCTAACAAAAACAGGATCGTTAAAATGTACAAGGGCCGACTCCACGTCCCACCTCGTATGTTATCCAGATATCGTTGCTTAGGGTGAATTTGCTTACACGTTTATTATTAGCGTAAAATACTAAGACGCATTTTCGGAGCTGTGATGGAGGATGAGATATGGCGAACGCGTTATAACCACGAGCTATATACCAAATGTATAATGAGCCTAACGTCATTAAGACCATAAAGATCGGACGCCTGCGATGGACAGGGCACGTGATACGAATGGACGAGGCCAGAGTACCCAAGCGTCTTCTAGAAGGCCGACCGGAGGGCCGCAGAGGTAAAGGCAGGCCCAAGCTCAGATGGTTGGATGGCGTATACCAGGACATCAGGATCTTAGGAGTGAAAAGTTGGAGAAGGAAGGCCACAAACAGATCGGACTGGAGAGACTTGCTTGACCAGGCTAAGGCCCACCCGCGGCTGTAATGCCTCAGATGATGATGTTTATTATTAGATTAGGAATAATAAGTTTTTGGCAAAAATGTCATTTTTGGTACAAGCTTTTATCGCTGACTGTACTTTTCTTACGACAGACAACTAATACTCATCGTGACATTTCTAAAAACCCCTTCTAAAAACACAATTAGGTTGCGTTGTTTCATCACAGAGTTCCTATGGTCACCTCCTGTCTCCATCATCAGATCAGCTCGATGGTACCATAATATTGCATTGTCATCCGATTTATACAAGCATGCGAAATTTCAGCTCAATCGGAAACCGGGAAGTGGATCAAATTTAACTTGCAAGATTTGATTACAGACAGACAACGGTCAGGTGAAACTAAATAAAAGCTTGTAACAAGTTTTTGACAAAAATGAAATTTTTGGTACAAGCTTTTATCGCTGACTGTACTTTTCTTTCCACATGCAACTAATACTCATCGAGACAATTCTAAAAACCCCAAACACACTTAGGTTTCGTTGTTTTATCACATAGTTCCTATGGCCACCTCCGGTCTCCATCATCAGATCAGCTCGATGACACCATAATATTGCATTGTCACCCGACTTACTTATGTTATGCAAAATTTCAGCTCAATCGGAAACCGGGAAGTGGATCAAATTTAACTCGCAAGATTTGATTACAGACAGACAACGGTCAGGTGAAACTAAATAAAAGCTTGTAAAAAGGGAAAAACATTAGATAGGTAACTAACTATCTATCTATCTAATCACTTAGGTACTACAATAATTTTAACATCACCAAACAGTGAAGCCCTGAAGCCTCTAGATCACTACCATGTGATAATAGCCGAATTGTTTGTAAGTTAGTCCAAGCATAGTCAGCGCTTACATCCGGAGATTCGGGTTGCGCTGGAAACGTCAGCCGCCGGTGACAGGATACACGTGTTAGCTGCAAACATATTTATGCTGCAAATGCTGCAATATATTCGTGCAGAGCGTTGCATTACGGCTCGAATATCTGTCCTAGTTTTGGAAAGCTAGGCCAGCGACTGCCAACAAGATACATATTAGCTATCGAGATAATTATCTTGTTTTCTTCTATATATTTGTGGATGAATTGGATCAATTATTTCTAGTTGGTTTTTTGTCCCGTCAGCCAGGAGACAGACACAATTTGTTAGAAGAATTGTTATACCACGGTTTACTAATATATGCTTGGTAGGTGACCCATTACGGAAAGGGCCTAAAACTACCTACCACAAAGATGCACGTTTGATTCATATATTCATATTATAAATATAAATGCCATAAAATCATTAAGGAGTGATCCCAAGTTTAGTGTGTTAATTTTCGCCACGCTCCTGAGAATACTAAACCCAGAACGAAATCCAACTCGTGTCTCATCTCTGTCTGGATTCTCATGTCCGTGTCTGTCTCTACAATATTCAGAAAAATTCAAAATCAATCCAAGAATAGACATGACAGTTGTATCATATTTTAGCGCCGAACTCTCGTTTTCGCTGCGACCGGTCTGCGCGCGAGTTGATACGAACCTGCTTTCGCTTTTCAAGGTGAATTTCTCCTGGCGTTGAGGAAAATGTATCTGTGTGCTTGTTACAGCTGTCTGTGAATTAGATTGACATATTACTAGCATCAAGACACGAAAAAGGGCTTATATAAAGTAATAACGCGCGGTTTGCTTCGCCGTAGTCGGGTAAAAAGGACGCCATATGTTGATATTTTAAGTTGTGATGACTTCTGTTCAAGAGGTGCGTGCAATGTCGATAATGATTGTTTAAAACTACCCTATGTCGTTCCCCGGGCCTCAACTATAAAGGGGCCCACTGATTACCAGTCCGCCGGACGATATCGGCCTGTCAGTTAGAAGAAAAATTTGACAGCTCAGAACAACTGACAGGCTGATATCGTCCGGCGAAATGGTAATCTGTACCCTTAGCATACCAATTTTTTTTATTAGGTTCAGCGTTTTAGGGTCTCCCCAGATATATCGACACGCATTCGGCAAAAGCCGATAGGAAAAAGCTTTATGTCCACGCAATAAGAGCGAAAAAGCCGTCGACGCGTCGGCAGGCGCCGGCCGATGCGAGCCGAGCCGAACGACGACTTTTTCGCTCTTATTGCGTGGACATAAAGCTTTTTCCTATCGGCTTTTGCCGAATGCGCGTCGATATATCTGGGGAGACCCTTAAGCGTCAAGAGGTAACACTAACATAGACAAGAGTTACTTTCTCATGTATAAAAGACCAACCCCGAAATCGCGAACAAAAATTTTACCCTCCCATAGAAAATGGACCAGCCAAAATGTATGAAACAGCCAAATTTTTTTTCGCGATTTCGGGGTTGGTCCCATAGTAAAAGTTGCTCAGAATAATCCGAAAACCTCCCTGGCAACGGGAATGCACTTATTTATTGGCCCTGTATATTAGGAACAAGGCGACAACCAGATTTGTAATACAGTATCACTATCTCATACGAATAATTTTTACTGGTAGGTACCTACTACTACCGATGTGCTATCGAAAACATACCATAATTGTGAAATTTTCCACATGGGTTTCGATAATTTCTTATTTTTTGGTTTATTTAAATATTTTAACTTTATTGCACAGTAAAAGTGGTACAGTCGAGGTCAAAGATATGTTTACCCTTTTTGCCTTATTACAAGGGTGCAAAAGTGTAACCATATTTTTGACGTCGACTGTACAAAAGGCTAACTTGATGCCATAAGGCATTTTCTAGATCACAATTTTCCATTTCCTGTATGGAGAAAACCTTTATTTCTTGTAAAATTTACCTGAAATCTCCAAGAACTTTTTGGAAAATATCCACAACTTGGCCAAAGTTGTTGTAATTACTAGTAGGTATACATGCTGTCTGGGAAGGTTGGTACAGGCAGCTTGAGTCGAGCGGGTTTCACTTTCGCTGGCTTACGTAAAGCGACCTTTTATCGACGACTACACACACACATACGAATACATCATACATACTCGTATGTGATGGTTTTAAGAAAAAGAGTGCACAATATGGTACCTTTATACCCTGAAAATTATTACTTACTAGATGTCCCTGTTAGAAAGCAATCTGTCATAGATTGCTTTCTAACATCTTATAAAACAAAGTTTCCACTGCGTCTGTCTGTTTGTATGTTCGCGATAATCTCAAAAACTACTAAACGGATTTTCAGGCGGTTTTCACCTATCAATAGCGTGGTTCTTGAGGAAGGTTTAGGACTTTAGGTGTATAATTTAATTTGTTAACCCTTTTCCAGGCATAGTACGATTTATCGACCAATACGCGCCACTAAGAATTTTAACTTTAGCATTCCGATTTATGATTCAAATTAGGTTGCACTTTCGGGAAATTTGACTTGTTTTCAAATGAATCATCAAAGCTGGATTAATTGGAATATATTTGGATTTTTTCGGGAAAACCTTGTAGATTGGTGCGGCCTGTGGAAAAGGATTAAGGTTTATCCGTGCGAAGCCGGGCGGATCGCCGCTAGTCATATATAATTGGGCAAATACTACACCGATGTCGGCATAACATCTTGTATTTACAAAACGTTTTATCTAAATAATTACTAACGGTACTTACTTGCTCTGAAAGTCAGAATATGTATTAGCAAGTTTACGACGAGTACTTCACTCCGAAACTAAACGTAAAAACAACATAAGTTTACTGCAAATTAAAGATAAGAAGTCTTTGTTATAAAGTCTCTTGTTAGTGTTCTAAAGTACCTCTAGAGCTTTTTGATCACATTTAATTATCTAACTTTGCTGGTACAGACAGCAACAGAAATCGCTAAGTGAGCGAGGTATTGAAAATGATCTCAGCACATATTGTCATGGTAGGTATCAGTGGCGGAGCGTCCATTGAACTCGATTCCAATCGGCTTGTCTGATATTCAGGCTCTTGGGCCATTTTGTTTAAACTTATGAAGAAAAAGCCTTCCTTTTCTTCATCTAGATCAGTGGTGGGCAAAGTACGGCCCGCGGGCCAAGTGCGGCCCGCGAAAGGATTTATCTGGCCCGCCGCCGGTCATTTAAAAAAAATTATAATGTGGCCAGCAATATAATAAAAATGCATTTTTGCTGTAAATCTGGCCCTCCTCTGAAATTCCTTCAAGTTTTGGCCCCTCGTGAAGAAAGTTTGCCCACCACTGATCTAGATTGTCCGTAGCTACGGCTTAGCTATGTAAGTGCCCTTGCACTTAGCTACGGCTTGCCTACGGACAATCTAGACGCGCCGCCACCGGTAGGTATAAGATACCGTAAAACAACTTAACTGTAGTCCAAATCTTCCAGTCCAGTCTTCCCATCTAAGTATCTAAATATAGTCCAAAATTGGCTCGAATATCTTATTTTCGAATCTGTTATTTGAATGACGCAGCTGTGAGGCAAAATAGTTTCATAAGTGTAAGAAAAAACTCGTACAAAACTGAAATTAACATTGTTATTAGGTAGGTACTTTATTTAATTGGACCAAAGTTAACATCATTTTGACTGCTCCAATATGCAAGAGCAATACAGGCCGATGAATAAATTTCGATTTTCTTTTTTCACAGGGCCTTTGCTGCTGACTGTACTATCTTGTTTGTTATTATAAGTTTTGTTTCTCAAAACTTCATTTAATGTTTAATGTTATTTGTTACAGGTAAATAAACAACCAAAACACGCACCGAAAAGGAAGCCTATTGTGTCAATATCGTGGTAATTAGTTATGAAACTAGAAAGTCTATACTGTGTTTATAACTGTGGATGGTATGGATGGAAATCTGTACAAGGATGATTCATATTTTATAACCGAAAATATTACTTTCTACAGCTCACCTTACTCTGCTATCATCCACTTAACGTCGAGTTAGGGACACAACTTGGTATACCCGCCGTACTTTTTCATTCACATTTTTCGTTTATGTTATTTACATAGTTACATACTTAAGCTCGGTTTTTCTAGGATAGCGGTGCCGTCATTTAGCGGCCGTCTCCATACAAAATAATACGACTAAATAAGAATGAGTAATATTTTGTATGGAGACTGTATATAACTGTATAATATCAGCGATTGGCAACCTTTTAGCAGCCAAGGGCCACATAGTAGTTAACGACGTAGAAGCGGGCCGCACTTTGTTAATATATTTTTGTCTTTAGCAGACATTGTCGTTTGGCAATATTACATACAAAATAGCCAGGGAGGGACTGGTGCTGTATATCATAGGCTAAAGTCGGCGAGGAGTTACGAGGTTTTCAACTATAGGTATTATTGAACAAAGTAATAGGAAATCCCGTGTCATTAAAAGAATTTACGAGGTTTTAGATTTTAGCCGACGATATGGTGTATGTACCAACCTACTGGCCATATCGTACTAACTAATTAATGTAATGGCCATTGGACATCTGTCGCGCATTTACGTACTTACTTCAAAGATATGTTAACATTGTTTGCCTTATTACAAAGGGAGTAAGGTTTAAAAGTGTAAACATATCTTTTACGTCTGTACAAACCGTGTCACACTTCAGTGGCCCAGCTTAATCGCAGCTTACCGCGATAAGGGTCACGAATGGTCAGCTTTATGTGTCAGCAAATGTACTTCTCGGGGGTGAATGTTCTGTACAAAACGGGAATTTGCGATGGGTCATTGTGGAAAACACTTTTCTATTCGGCCAGTTTCCAGCAGCACCTTGTGAGTAGGATTTCCTTTTGAGGCACGGAATCCTAAATAAGTTTTTGGCAAAAAATTCATTTTTGGTACAAGCTTTTATCGCCGACTGTACTTTTCTTTCAACAGGCAACTAATACTCATCGAGACAATTTTAAAAACCCCAAACATAATTAGGTTTCGTTGTTTTATCACAGAGTTCCTATGGCCACCTCCGGTCTCCATCATCAGATCAGCTCGATGACACCATAATATTGCATTGTCACCCGACTTACGTATGTATGCAAAATTTCAGCTCAATTGGAAACCGGGAAGTGGATCAAATTTAACTTGCAAGATTTGATTACAGACAGGCAACGGTCAGGTGAAACTAAATAAAAGCTTGTAAAATAGTATTAAACCTAAATATATAACTAGCATACCTCCCACACAAACTATCACATTTCGGGCCACGTGACTGCGTTTTCAACAGATCGCCACAGGCGCTCCTTTCAGCGTGGCCTGATGTCAGTCAGTGTCCCAAATCCATGTCAATGTTTACGCCATTCTAAGACATACGCTTATAGCCATAAGCAACATAATTGCGTGTGGAACAAAAATAATTAGGTCACTCTGGTACTGGTATGTTTATGTCTCTACCATAGCACCTTTCTTGGTGATTATTAAGTTGTCTATAATATTGCAGGGTTAGGTTATCATTAGGTCTAGGATTTTGTTTAGATATTAGAGTAGGCGTTGGAATTTTAAGACAGTTCTTAGCGGGTTATAATCATAATAATTTATTGATAATATAAAATTACATAAAATTTTAAAAATGAATCGTTGAATATTCTGTTACAAAGACATATAATTTACGCAATTACATATTATTTCTGTATTCAATACTTCCAATGTCACTGGACAATCTGGACATTATTCCGATTTTGGTCGCACTTTTGATATTTGACAGGCAATCGTTTACATTGTAGACACGTGGACAGGAGACTTACACAATGATATGACATTCCTTTGGTTCATTGCCACTGACTGCGGATGCTAAATCGTTGTGCATGAATTTACTAAAACAAGCAGTTTTCCTGTTAGTCTCTCTCACTCTAACCTAACGATACATTCGGATGCATCATCAAATCACCGTTTTTGACTTTCGAGAAAAAAAACCTGATTAGGAACACAAAACTCACCATGTGTTTTCCTTTTAGAGTATACAGGAAACCTTTGAAAAGTACTCCGTAAAACGCATGTAAATTGCACTAACATACATTTAAACACATACATATATTGTTTCAAATACATGTCAATCATTTTCTAGAAAAATCTATTTTCTAGGTGGTCAAAAATCCTGGGTTCTAAACCTCGAGTGTGCTTTACAAAGCAGAAAAAAATGGTTCTCAAAAAGTGCACAAATATGACTAAAATTCGGTCAGAATCCTTGGACTTAACACTATAAAGCCAAGTAATGGCATCTCTAAGCGGTGTTGTACAAAACTAGCCCATTGCAAGCCTTATGGAGCCGTTTCGTGCCCACTCAGAATTCCGAGCCTTACGTGGAGTGGCAAACACTTGTTACATTGTGCCTTGCTTGTAGTATTGCTTATTATATTGCTCGACATTTTATAATGTCACTGGCTTGAGCGGGATTTGTCTAAAAGTAAACTTTTTATGTCAACAAAAATGTAGGTTTATGATTATGAGTATAAACGCAGTTTGACTTCTTAGCCCTGTACTGTATAAAACAGGAAAGAAGTATTTAAAATCTAAGCATACCAACGTATACATAGAGTAGAGATAATACATACTTGTAACATTATAAGTATGTAAACGTGCGCCTCAACATTGTATGAAACATTGACCTGTAAGGAGCTTATAAGGAAATACTGGCGAACCGCTTACAATCGACAGGGAACACTTCATACAAAGTATACAAACCTAGTTTCAACTAGGGCTCGCGGTCGTGTCCGGGTTTCGTGTACACGTGTTCGGTACCCGTTTCCGAACTACACGTACACGGTTTTCTGACCCGTTCTACACGTGTAGTCGTGCACACGTGTAATTAAGATCCGTGTATCCGGGTACCCGTGTACCCGTGTACACGGCGAAACGGACCTTAAATACACGCGGGCCTAACCCGTCCTTGGCGTGTAGCGGAGATTGTAGTAATGTATATATGGATGTTCAATGTGATTGATATGTGTTGTACCAATTTAATTTATTTTTCACCTCAGCAGCTCGAACAAGGGTACTTTGCTAACAGTGAGCAAAATGCGATTTTGTTAAAGGAAAATATAACATATTCCGTTCGTGGTAGTTTCAGTCAGAGATGGGCAAAATTCATTTGAATGACGAATTACGAATTACCAAATCATTCGCGAATAACGAATAATTTTTTCGAATGATCATTCGTGTTCAATTCATTCGCGAATAATTTATTCGGCGAATAAAATAGCCCACGAATAAATTATTTGCGAATAATATTGTCGAATAGTTAGCTTACAAAATAACTATTTAGCTGTTTTATATCCCAATAGTAAAAAGAAAATGTTTTCTATCGGTTTATCTGGTTGGTTGATTTGAGGTGTGGAAACTGGGAATACGCCTCATGTATTGGCGGTCACGTGGGGCGAGAACAACTGGAAATACACCAATAATGGGGGTATTCCCGTTTGTCCCCTTCGGGAACATGTGGGAAAAGACAAAGAATCTTTCCCATTTGTCTCCACTTCATTGAAGCAGGGACAAATAGGAACACACCATTAACGGGTGTATTCTTATTGTTCCCCGCCGGGAACAGATGGGAATAGGCGCTGAATATAAAACATTTCCATTTGTCCCTCATGTATGGCATAAAAATATTTTCCATTTTTCCCCACCTTATTGGGGTGGGGATAATTGGGAACACAATTTTCGGATGTATTCCCATTTGTCTACGTCGGAAACTGATGGAATAGGTGCTGCATATAAATCGTACCCATTTGTCTCCGCCTCGGGGACAAATGGGAACACCAATATCGGGGACAAATGGGAACACCAAAACTCATATACAACATGCCCATTTGTCCCCGCCTCATGTATGGTGTAGGTCACGTGAATCGGGGACAAATGGGAATACACAAATAATGCACCCATCATTACCAATAATGGTCGAATTCCCATTTGTCTCCGCGGGGAACATATGTGAAGACCCTGCATAAAAATATTTTCCATTTTTCCCCACCTTATTGGGGTGGGGATAATTGGGAACACAATTTTCTGATGTATTCCCATTTGTCTACGTCGGGAACTGATGCTGCATATAAATCGTACCCATTTGTCTCCGTCTCACGTATGGCGGCGGTCACGTAGGGCAGGAACAAATAGGATTACACCAATAAAGAGTGTATTCCCATTTGTTCCCGCGAGAAACTTATGGGGAAAGACGCTGCATAGAAATCTTTTGAGGTGGGGACAAATGGCAACGCCAATATCGGGGACAAATGGGAACACCAAAATTAATATAAACATTCCCATTTGTCCCCGCCTCGTGCATGGCGTAGGTCTCGTGAATCGGGGACAAATGGGAATGCACCAATAATGCACCCATCATTACCAATAATGGGTGTATGCCCATTTGTCCCCGCGGGGAACATATAGGAAAAGAAGCCGCATATAAATATATCCCATTTGTTCCCACCTTATTTTTGTAAGGACAAAAGGGAACACACCATTTTCGGATGTATTCCCATTTGTCCCCGCCGGGTACAGAAGTGATAGGATTTGCATATAAATATTTCCCATCTGTACCCTCCTTATTGGTGTGGGGACAAATGGGAACACCCCATTTTCGGAAGAATTCCTATTTGTCCACGCCGCGAGAGACATTTGGGAAAAGACGCTGCATAGAAATCTTTTGTATCGACACCAAATGGGAACACCAATATCGGGGACAAATGGAAACACCAAAACTCATATAAAACATTCCCATTTGTCCCCGCCTCATGTATGGCGTAGGTCACGTGAATCGGGGACAAATGGGAATATACCAATAATGCACCCATCATTACCAATAATGGGTGAATTCCCATTTGTCTCCGCGGGGAACATATGTGAAGACCCTGCATAAAAATATTTTCCATTTTTCCCCACCTTATTGGGGTGGGGATAATTGGGAACACAATTTTCGGATGTATTCCCATTTGTCTACGTCGGGAACTGATGGAATAGGTGCTGCATATAAATCGTACCCATTTGTCTCCGCCTCGGGGACAAATGGGAACACCAATATCGGGGACAAATGGGAACACCAAAACTCATATACAACATGCCCATTTGTCCCCGCCTCATGTATGGTGTAGGTCACGTGAATCGGGGACAAATGGGAATACACAAATAATGCACCCATCATTACCAATAATGGTCGAATTCCCATTTGTCTCCGCGGGGAACATATGTGAAGACCTAGCATAAAAATATTTTCCATTTTTCCCCACCTTATTGGGGTGGGGATAATTGGGAACACAATTTTCGGATGTATTCCCATTTGTCTACGTCGGGAACTGATGGAACTGGTGCTGCATATAAATCGTACCCATTTGTCTCCGCCTCACGTATGGCGGCGGTCACGTAGGGCAGGAACAAATAGGAATACACCAATAAAGAGTGTATTCCCATTTGTTCCCGCGAGAAACTTATGGGGAAAGACGCTGCATAGAAATCTTTTGAGGTGGGGACAAATGGCAACGCCAATATCGGGGACAAATGGGAACACCAAAATTCATATAAACATTCCCATTTGTCCCCGCCTCGTGCATGGCGTAGGTCACGTGAATTGGAGACAAATGGGAATACACCAATAATGCACCCATTATTGGTGTATTCCCATATTACTAATAATTACCAATAATGGGTGAATTCCCATTTATCTCCGCGGGGAACATATGGCTAGACCCTACATAATAATATTTTACACAAATATCGGATGTATTCTCACTTGTCCCGGCCGGGAACAAATGGGAATAGGCGCTGCATATAAACAATTCCCATTTGTCCCCACCATGGATGGCGACGGTCAGTTGGGGCCTTTCCCAAAATTTTCCTTGGCTCTAAAATACGCTGCAGTTGCATACCTATTCAGATTTGCCATCTGAGCGTGTATTACAAAAATCCTTCGTGTAATTTATTCGAATAATTCATTTGTTATTCGAAATTCTAAACGAATGGTTTATTCGCGAATAATTTATTCGTGAATATTAATCTCACCATAATTATTTAGATTAAAAATGATTCGAATAATGCCCAACTCTGGTTTCAGTAAGCATAACTATCTACTTTTGTATTAAATAATCATTTAGGTTCATATAACACTTTAAACTCTCGCGTTTTGTACACATAATTACACAAACGGATCTACCGCGATATAATTTCATTGTTTTTACCTTTAATTCCGACGTTTCAGCTGAGTTGCACTAGCTGTGGTCACGGAAAGACTGACGTCCCAACAAATGGTAACATGGTGGTGGTGGTATTTAGGTTTACTTTAATTATCAAAAAACTACATCAATGAAGAAACTGAAATACCAACAATGAAGTCAACGGTTACTGAGATATTGTTAATTTTAATCTTATGATTATTGAAACAAATTGTACTTACCTACCTATTATTGACATTACAAATCAATCCAGTAAAACTGCAAAGTAGGTAATCGAATCTTCCTAACCTTCCACATATTCAATCGTATGTCTTCATAGCACGAATCTCCGCTACACGAGAGTGAAGGGTCGAACCGGCGGGTAAATAAGATCCGTTATTTCGTGTATCCGTGTACCCGTGTACACGGGTACCCGTGTAAACGTTTCCGAATCCGGGCGGGTTCGTGTAGTTCGGGTTCTTAAGCCCGGCGGGCTTAAGAACACGGGTACCCGTGTCAGCGTGTAACACGTGTATCGGGAGCTCTAGTTTCAACCTCATTTGAGGAGTCTTCTCTTAAGGGCTTATTTCTCTACGAACACCATATAAAAATAATCCCTTTTGAAAAGACACTTCTCATTTTCAACTGCGAACATTATCAAACTTTGTATTGTACCTTTTACCTGAACTATACTAAGTAACACAACGCATACGCGAAATATTTTCATTACGACATTGAAAGGAAAACACTGGTTGCCTACATTGTAGCATCGCGTAGTTGCCCTCGACATTGTAAGGAACCGCGGGCCCCGTGTGGTTGAAATGTGGATGATGATAGCCGGTTTTATTACTCGTACAAAATTCCTGCTCTTCTTACAAAGTAAAGGTTGAATTTGTTTCTGGTTTCTCAGGCATAATACCATCGCCCTCTCTCTGTTCACACTTTTAACTGTTCATTGATGGACCTTATGCCTTTTGTAATAAGGTCCACCTATGGACAGTTAGAGTGTTGCTGTTTGTACCTTTTAAGTCCAACTAAGTCGTCAATCTATGTAAGGATGCTTGCAATTTCCATATTATTTTGACGAGTTAGCACTTTTTATAATATGGTAATGTGGACAGACGAGTAAGGGAATTGACAAAATAGAACTAGAAATGTGGGCGAGCTGACTTGGCCGTGTGAACGATATGGAAAAGTAGACTAACTAATAAGTATAACTAGGATTGAGGACAAAGTCATGTTATATAATAATGAATATTAGTGCAAATTAGACGTGCGCGCCGCCGCGGCGCGCCGCCGCCATAAGGAGTCAGCGCGCCGCCGCCGCCGCCGGTAGTTTAAAATTCGCGCCGAATATTTTTTTATAAGACAGTATTATGCAGCGTTAAAATATGTAATAGGTTATAGTCCGATAAGAAATAGTTGAAAATTATTGCGGGCGCCACTTCCTACTTAACTCTCACATTTTTGACGTAAAATACCTACTTACTTAAACATGGCAATAATTTAGTACGGAATTTTTTTGGTTATATTATATAATTATATTCTACTATTTTATGTCGCACCAACACCATACTAACTATTTGTTATGTTATGTGGCAGTATAATTTACATAAAAATGTGTTGTATGTATGGTAAAACACATTTACAAAGTATAATGTCCAGTGTTTTAACCGTTGTCGATTACACGGCACTTTTGCTAAGTCCAGTATGTTGGACATTGCCAAGTATGCGAAGAGTAAAATTGTCAAAATTTCTGGTAGTTTTTATGGTAAATAAATTAAACAGAGGGATGTTAGGTGTTTCAAAACGTTTTAAAAAGCCATTACAGATATTTGTTCCTGAGTCATGGTTGTTTTCTATGTATTTAAATATTTATATACAGGGTGATCAATCCAAATGGGTCAGTATGGGGAAGTCAGAAACTATAAGAGATAGCGAAATCTGTTCTTAGGAACCATGGCGTCGATTTTAGATTTAATAATAATGGCATTCAATTTTTTTTAATCTATCATACATAACCGGGATTCGAACCTGGTCAATATTCTTTATGTAATCGCGTGTAGTATTTGTTTGTATGGCAACTTTTAAACGATGCGTGATAGGTGGGGGGTGCTCGACCAAATATCATAGAGGGCCCCGAGACAAAACAAACTACATTAAAAAAATTCAAAATGGCCGACTTTTTTTTTTTCAAGTTGGTCCGAGCGTGCTGAGATTTGGCATGCGGCGAGCCTAGGGCCCCAAAATTACCATGTCAAAAATTTTTTTTGGAAAAATCCAAAATGGCGGCGGACACGGGCAAAGTCAAATTTCCAAGTAGGTTAAGCGAGCCCGAAGGGCGAGCTTCAGGCCGGGAGGCCGAAGTCCGACCCCGTCGGAGGGCCGAAGGCCCGGAGCCTCCACCCCGACTCCTAAAATGCGACTCCCAATAAGAAAAGTGTTGGGTCGTGTTTAAGCTCCAACTTCCCCCTCTCGTGTGACGCTTCGGGCCTTCGGCCCTACGCGGAGCTCGGCCTTCGGCCTTCGCAAGCCTCGATGCTTCGCCGTCGGGCCCGTCGGGCATTCGGCCCGCCGGCTTCGCTCATCAAGACAGTTGACTTGGTAGAACGCTTGGAAGCACCGCATTCACGCAGCTCGGCCTTCGGCCTCGCGTTTTGGGAGTCGGGGTGGAGGCTCCGCGTTCGGCCTTCCGCCGGGGTCGGCCTTCGGTCTCCCGGCCTGAAGCTCGCCCTTCGGGCTCGCTTAACTTACTTGGAAATTTGACTTTGCCCGTGTCCGCCGCCATTTTGGATTTTTTCCAAAAAAATTTTTTACATGGTAATCTTGGGCCGCCAGGCTCCACGCATGCCAAATCTCAGCGCGCTCGAACCAACTTGAAAAAATAAAAAAAAAGTCGGCCATTTTGAATTTTTTTTAATGTAGTTTGTTTTGTCTCGGGGCCCTCTATGATATTTGGTCGAGCACCCCCCACCTATCACGCATCGTTTAAAAGTTGCCATACAAACAAACAACAATAATATTGACCAGGTTCGAATCCCGGTTATGTATGATAGATTTAAAAAAAAATTGAATGCCATTATTATTAAATCTAAAATCGAAGCCATGGTTCCTAAGAACAGATTTCGCTATCTCTCATAGTTTCCGACTTCTCCATACTGACCCATTTGGATTGATCACCCTGTATTATATATATCGTTGTCTGAGTACCCACAACACAAGCCTTCTTGAGCTTACCGTGGGGCTTAGTCAATTTGTGTAAGAATGTCCCTATAATATTTATTTATTTTATTTATTTATTTATTTATTACTTGTCGTATTACAACGTAATGAACCAAATAGATAAAAAAATCAAGACATCAAGAGACAGACCTGATTTCATTTGAGAAATTTCTTACGAAAATATTGATAAAATTGCATGCATTATCGTAAAAACCATTGCTCAGATGTTGCTGCATCCTACGATACCCCGCTAAGTTTGATTTAATGTTTAATAAATTACGTCAATGACTGGTAAAATTTTACCACCTACGAGCTATAAAGTTTTTGGATTAATATGAAAATAATAGGTTTTACTTTAATTCATAACATAAGTTGACATTATCAAAACCTTATGCACATAAAGTACTGTATGTATAGGTACTCGGCAATGTCCAAAATACTGGACGTCTTTTCATTATGCGGCGTAACTTTTTATTTACACCGAACCTGGCAACATCCAACATATTTGATATATACCTATGTTTTTTTCGAAACTATTATAAATAGATTTTTTTCATGATTTTTCTACAATAAACAACCACATAGTAAGATAATAACACCAAAAAAAATGATAGTAACACAGTTTTTTTGAGATTTTATTCCCTTGTCTGTTTAAGGGTTAAGCGTGGCTTTTCATTATACGTCTTAATATTTTTTTTTCGTCTTAATATTGAAAAGTTGAAAAATCCCACGCCGCCGGCGTTACGCCGCCGCCGTGGATTTTTTCGTGGCGCGCCGCCGCCCGATTTTTTTCGACCGGCGCGCACGTCTAGTGCAAATGCGGTTGATATTGTTGATAATGATTTAAGAAATTCTTCCATGCTTTTACCCCTATTTGAAGTCTGCCCTGATGCCCTCCTGGTTTTAAGACGACAACCCACTTGATTTTGCATTGTCTCTTCGTGGCAGCGGGAATTATTTTATATATGAACAGGGTTTCGTATTTCTCATTTTCTCTACGACACCCTAATACAAAGAGTACATGGCGAGATTGCGGAGTCGAGTTACACTATCTCATGCGAGTCATGCGTCATTTCGCTTGCTCTGAATATCACATTCCATATACAAATTGTTTACTATAACATACATAAACAATGTAGCACACGGATAATCTAAATGAATAAAACTAATACACACATGGATTCATTCACGCGTAATCTGCTTACTAAGATAGAAAACGCAGTTCGACAATTTGTTTGAATTATGTGCATTTTACATGCCAACGGGCGGTATCGTAAATTTAACTGTGTCGGTCGTAAAGTAGCTTACCTACTCGAATCTACTAACTAGGTTATTCGTGTGTCGAGTATTTGTTTTATTTTGAACATTGTGTTTTGTTTTCGATACCCTGATCTATTCCAGCCCTGATGGGCTCAGGAGGCCGTGGTGACTTTTTCTCACATATATTTCATTTCCCAGTCCCACCCCGGCCGCTGACACGGACCCCAGTAAACGGACATTTTAGCTAGATACTTTTGGAGGGCCTTGTGGATATCTGTCGAAAGTAGGTGGTGTGAAAGCCACGAAATGGCGAAATATAGGAAAGAGTGATGATTTAGTTTCAGTCGTAACGTAAGTGAAGGTCGTAGTTAATCCGAGATCACACGTACAATGGTCGTCCCGTACAAATAGGTTCAGTATTCATAAATACTTAACTTACTTGATTGGCGCGATGACCCAAAAAGAGTCTCGGCCTCAGAAAAATTCCGAATTCATAGCCGAGCCGTATAAATAGGCGACACCAAAGCACATCGTCTCCGCTGGCTTGGTCACCTCGAAGGGTGGGTGAAGTATTGAAGATCAAGGTGTAAAGAGAGCCTATTTAGGTCGACCGACTGGACGCTGTCCTGTATGTAGGTCATCCTAAGTATCGGTGGGCAGTTAATAGAGTGGAGGTATATAGATTTCTGTATTCATGAATAACCAGCATAGTAAACATACCGTAATCAGCTCTGTGTTACGAAAGCGGAGCCGTCTATACGTCATCCTCATTTACCCGCGCTATCACGTATGCGCTCCGTGAAATACAGCCGCACACATGAAATATGTGACGTCCAACGGGTAAAGGCCTTATATACCTTATGGCGGTTGACGCTTACGCTGTTATTAACGCCGCTCCAATATTATTGCGGCGCTATGCGACGTAAGCGCCAGCCGCCATAAGGTACCTTTTACCGTGGAACGTCACATATATGTAAGTGACACGTGGCTGTGTCGCTTGCATTATGGCGATAGTAGTTCGATTTGGAAATATATCGTGGTTTTGTCACTAATACTTACTGAAATTATTACATCTAACTTATGAGGGTATTAATTTCAAAACACTATGTCATAAAATCCATCCTGCCTAATAATTTTTCATAGTATACTTAAATTAAATATGGTCGCCTAATTTATTGCCATTAAGTACTTAATTATAACGAAACGGGAAATAATGGAGTAAGTATACTTATTAATTTATTTATCCATATGTTTCGATACGTTTATTTATATTACGATAAATATTTGGTAAATACATACATCCCTAATACTATTATAAATGCGAAAGTAACTGTCTGTCTGTAACCTATTCACGCTTAAACCGCTAAACAGATTTAGATTAAATTAAAGTAGTATGGAGGTAGTTTGAGGCCCGACTGGCCCGAGGAAGGGCAGGATAGTTTTTATCCATCATCAAACAAAGTTGCGGTCTGACACTAGTATTGCGCGCTATCTCGGTAAATAACAAGTTTATTTAAATTAATATTAATGAAGCCTTAAAAAACATAATATTCTGTTTGTTGGAACGCGACCTTTAACTTCGTATTCTAACAGTGTTCCGACCGGACTGACGCAAAGGAAAACACTTTTATTCATAAGATGTTGTAAGAGGCATGAGAGATGATCATGTAAATGAGAGAAAGGCGATCACATAACCACACATAATCCACATCGAATAGTTATTATTAGCTGTGTTCTGTCGCTTTTGTACGTATTTGAGGTTACCATTATATACCCACTAATCCCGCCTTATCTGATAAGATATAATCTTTATCTTTAAGCTGAACCTTATGCTGTTTTTCACCTTCAAAATCCAAATAACTATCTTTTCTGTTACCTTTTCACGGTTAAGCTGCTAAATAACGATTTTATTTAACGACGACCGGTCTGGCCTAGTGGATAGTGACCCTGCCTATGAAGCCGATGGTCCCGGGTTCGAATCCTGGTAAGGGCATTTATTTGTATGATGATACAGAAATTTGTTCCTGAGTCATGGTTGTTTTCTATGTATTTAAGTATTTATATATTATATATATCGTTGTCTGAGTACCCACAACACAAGCCTTCTTGAGCTTACCGTGGGGCTTAGTCAATTTGTGTAAAAAATTCCTATAATATTTATTCTCTTCATTTATTTTTCGTCTTAAGTTAGGGTTTTTATAATATGAATATAAAAGTAAAATATAAAAACACTTACAAAACGATAAAAAATACATATAAACACATTATAAAAATGCTACTACTTGAAAATAGATGTTCCAACGACCGAAAAGTCTAATGCTCAACAATTTTCAGCTAATACTATAATCAGATTGCTCGGAACTCTATTTTCAACTCCTTCTGCTTTTAATATTAGTTGTAAATTGTTGTTCAATACAATTTTCGTGAGTCACGACACTAGAGAATTCTAGTATCAAGTGGCGGTACTGATAATTCCGCTACTCGATGCTAGATGTCGACTGCGAAAATAATAGTCGTTTTGACTGATGTATGGAGTGAGCACTCTATTTTTACTATATTTCTCTATGCTGCTGCGAAGCGCAGGTACGAACAAGTGGCACAGAAGTTACATTCCTTAACTACTTACATAGACCATTTACATTATTTTATAGAGCAGAGTAAGTAATCAAAGAAAAAGTAGTACGGGGTCAGTAAATGTATACCGTTGTAAGTAAATTGTACCGGACGCTATCGCTCCTTATCGACACTAAAATGGGTTGTTCGAGATACGCGCGCTCCGACTGCAGCATAGCATGCAGCTTGCAAAATGCACTTGAATCTAGCCTTGATATAACCACATTCATCAGGATAATTAACTAGACTCAGACCAAGCTAATTTTGCATGGCATTTTCAATAAAGTGTGGCAATGTCAACGTTTATGTAACATGTCTATGGAAATATGATGACGTTTATAAAGACAGTTCCTCACTTTGTTCTGTTCAAGTCTGTGCAGTCAGTTTAGACGGATTCTACACAAAATTAGTGCTCAAAATTATCTTTAGATTAGTTTACTAAATTAGTTAACTTTTTCAATTGGAAGTAATATCAGACACGCATCAAAATTTTAATGCATTATTCTATTAATTTCGAATAAAAATATGTAAGGTCAACCGGAATAAATACATACAACTATGGGACTATTGCGTCTATGTCGTTATTTTTCTGGAATTAAATATTTATCTTTTTTATAGAGTAGGTATGATAGATACGTTTGATGCGTAGTTTTATTGAAGACGATAGCAATCGACCGTTCAATGAACTGTGTTTGAATAAAATTAAATAGGTATTAATAAATTCCGCGTATTTTTAACGTCATAGCAAAAATTCCCAGCAAAAACAATATATTTAAGAAAAAAAATAGGAGGTTATTAAGTAGTTACGCTAACGCTAATGCAAGATAGGCATATTTAGTTTAGTAATTAGCATAGTACATATAAGCATGAAGGTATAAATGGGTGTATTTCATTCGCCAACAAACTGTTTCGCAGTTTGGCGAAGTTTTGTAATTGTTATAAGTGTTTTTTTAGCAATAAATAAATAAAATATAATAAGTTGTCAGGAATAAAACGACAAGGAGACACATAAATACAATGGAGACGTTTTTTATATAAAAAAACTTGACATATAAATGACGCTATAAATAATTATAGAAATTAAAGGACGAAATGACAGAAGTTTACTCAAGAAATAATCTCCTTCAGACACCCTCTACTAATAGTTCAAGAATTCAAGACAATTGTAACTTTTTTTAGAGAAGACGAAAAATAAAACATAGTTAACAGAGAGACAAAGCATTAGGTACCTACTTAATACAAATTGAGTTG
Source organism: Cydia splendana (assembly GCF_910591565.1). NCBI lineage: Eukaryota > Metazoa > Arthropoda > Insecta > Lepidoptera > Tortricidae > Cydia > Cydia splendana. The sequence continues at coordinate 19,236,920 of NC_085972.1, read as the reverse complement.
CTTTAAAAATAAAGCTAAACAAGTTTTTAAAGCAAAAAATATAAATACTCTCGCATTTAAGTAGTCACGTGGGACTTTGTCTTGCAGGTCTTGTAAAACTGTGACAAGAATTAATTTTCATACTTTTATAAACTTTTTTTTAATGACTGTCCAGGTCCCAAAAGACCTGCTAAAGATCAATTCGATCGTAGACTAAATCTCATATGTAGTTCTTTATAATTGACCTTTCATACCTATGTAATAGGGTTTAAGAGTGATTAGTTAACTGTGAAGTGTATAAGTAATGAATGATACATACTCTAGTACTCGTATAATAGATATAAATAGTTACATATTTGTTTTACACGGGGCAAAATTGTTGTTTAACCGCTCGTGCTAATATTGATACCCGAGCAAGCGAAAGATTCCAAATTGAACACGAGCGTAGCAAATTAATAGCGAGCCTGTACCAGCGGGTGTGGTGAAAATGAAGATAAACTATCCAACTCAGTTACAAAATTATTAAGCACTAAGAAAAGACAAAGTGTTATGTAAATGGAAAGTCCTTATGTAAATTATATACCGCTACAATTACAAGTCAATTTGTAACTTTGTAGCATATCGCATGCGTCGGTCAACTATGTTGCACTGATTGCATGTTATATTTAAACGGATCCGAGTAATTCTACTTAATCGTTGTTTTTGCTTAAAAAACCGTGATACACTATACCAGGGTTGCAAAACTGTTTAGTAAGAAGAGCAATTCCTTAGTAGAAATCACCGGTTATAAATAATAATATCAAAGAGACACAAATGTTATTTATGTTAGAGTGACTAAAAACCCTGATTGATAATTTCTTAGGTGACTTGAAGGGCCGCTTTTGAACCGTCATATCTCATATAGCAATGAAACTTGATCTTAAAGAATATTTAATAGAAATGGCCAAAAATGTATTAAAATAGTAATGCTTTTAATTGTAAACACAACATGTTTACGGGTAGTTTGTAACTTTGTAAAGGTATCGCGTCACACTTACCTACTATGTTGCATTGTTATCTTTAAATGCATCGAAGTATATTTTTAGTTGTTGTTTTTGATTACTTGCCTGGTTATACAGGATTTTAAATCTAAATTTTCAAATCAGGAGCTGTTTAGCTTTATTAACTCATATTTATAGACGGGTCTAACGTTTAGCTTTCCCTGTAAAACGCTTCAGAGGGCCGAAAAACCGGAATTACGTTTTTCACGGTAGGATCATATGAGTGCGCACAAATAAAAATCTAGACAGAAACTTGTCTTTATAAGTGTCAAAACGAACAAAGAGTGAGGATAAAATATATGATAATGATGTATATAATGATACGACAAGACAATCCTCTTTAAACAACATTTCTTTTTGTTTTAGTTTTTATTGACTGGATTTTCTTTAGGGTCGCAAAGTCAAAGTCAAACCTTCGCAGGGGTTTCCATATTAGACGTCAGGACTGCAAACGTTTTTGTTTCCATTATTATGAATCCAAATAAGTCGAAAGGTGTCGTTTTCCCGAGCAATCTATTACTTGGTCCAGTTTTAACTCCCTGTGGAGACTAAGTTTCTCTACGCGTAGATGTTTCTGGGGCATTGCACAAAAAGGTCTGCTTGGTCGGAGACTACGCGTATGGTAGCATTGGTAGCTAGCTAGTAGCTACCTTAATGGCCTGCAGAAATATATATTATATGCTGCCGCATTTCAAGCTATGTCATCAAACTTTAAATCGTGCCAAATATCAGCTCCTTAACTTTATCAGAAGTTTAAATAAAAAAATAGCGTCACATTGCTGAAACTCACAACGACAACGAGGGTTAGGTGTTAGGGTCGGCAACATGTCGGCGCATGAAATACCTCTGGACTAGGCTACGGAGACTGCTTACCATCAGGCGGGCCGTATGCTTGTTTGCCACCGACGTAGTCAGCATCATCATCATCATCATCTTCCTCACGTTGTCCCGGCTTTTTTGCCATGGCTCATGGGAGAATTTGCATTCTTTATTCAGGTAAACACTAAGTATAAGTTTACAGCTCCAGCCAAGGCACTTATACTGTTAATAGGTACATATGTTGCATTAAGTGGCTGTTGTTGCACAAATGTTTTTGACAGCATTTGTTGACTCTTTTCACAGTTTATTCCTTTTGCCAGAGTTTTTAGGATTAGGATTTATGTATCACAGTCTAATAAAGATTAGGCACATTTAACATTGAAATATTTATACAGCTAAACAAACGCACCGTTATGCACTTAAATTTTACTATTGGCTTGCTACGATTGAATTATGTATTACAATAAAATACATTCAGCCACGCGAGCTTACGGTAAGGCAGTAAAACATTCTATTGTACAATCACCAATAGAACTAGGTAATAGCTTTGGTTACAGTCATCTGCATGAATGTCTTTCGCAAAACGCGCAAAAATATCTGACACTATCATATTTGTGGAGTCGTTGAACAAGATATTATTGCAATTCACTGTACAGTCAGTGACAGAAGTATGTAGCTACGATAGGTGAAGTCTAAATATCTAATTAGAGTCAGATCAGTCAGACCAAGCTATCTCAGCAGCGATTTTAATAGCAAATGGCACATTCTGTGCAAGTCTTTGTGCCAAATTTCTATGAAATTACGACGTTTAAAATAACACTTGCACAGTCTGTGCTATCAAAATCGCTGCCAAGTTAGCTTGGACTGACTCTAGAACATCAGAGTGTATGTTATTCTGGACATCTGGCCTGTTTAGCTGCTTCTGTTCCTGATCGTACGTATACGTTGTACCTACACTGTGGTTAAAAACTGAAGAAATTATTCTAGTGTCAATTAATTGACCGAAGCGAAGCGAAGGTCTACGTTTTGACTCGGGCATTTTGCTTTCGTATGTCCGGATGTTCTCCTCTACAGGTCGCAATTCTTAACCGATTCTCGTGAAATTTTGTGACCGAATTTTATGACTAAATAAAATTTTTTTGTCAATCCGGTTTTTGGAAATTTTTAAAAATGGCGGAGTCGTGATACCTGGCGCTTAAACAAATAGTCGTATCGATATCATAAGACTTTTTTCTTTTTGAAACATGTTTACAGAGTTAATAGCAAAAAATGCAGAAAAAAATTATCGCTGGTTTAGGCGGTATTTAGATATTTAATTTTAACTAATTTTAATTTGAGAAGGAGTAGCTAAATTTCGTCAACCCATCTAAGAACTATTTGGCTCAGTTTGTAAACGTTCGCTTTTTCTGTTTGCACAGAGGGTCTGGGTTCGATCCCCAGTAATTGTATGCTGGGATATTATAACTTTTTGTATTTTTTTACACATAAATTTCGTATTGTTTTTCTTTAATTTACTATACACCGTGTTTTTATTGAATTCCGTTAACTTCGGGGTATAGTTAAGTACGTTTATAAGAACTAAATGGCATAGTTAATTTTCAAAAAAAAAATTTTTTTTTGTTTTCTTTTTTGTTTTTTTTTTTGTTTAAAAAGTAATTAAATGTAGCATATAGCGTTGTTGTAACACGGGCATTACATTTAACTCAACCAAACAATTGAAATCTGTGACATATCAATGTCATTTCGTACATCAATCGACCGAGATTGTACTTAAGTTTAGTAGCAAATGTATGAACTCATTCTAAACACTAATCAATATGTAAGCCGGCCCTAAGGCAAGTGTACACGCTTGTAGAGGCCTTATAGTAAAAAAATAAATTATGGATTATCTCCGAAATGGACTTAATTAGAACATCGGTGTCTTTGAGAAAGTTACTTGATTTAAGCTCAGGAATGCACCCTTGAAATTAACGGAAATCAAAAAAAAACACGGTGTATTTAAAGCTCTTAGCACCATGTTATTTCAAGCTCTGCTCGCGAGGTCTACAGCTCACAGAGCCACTAGTATATAGTTTAATAACATTTCGCAAGCCTCCGGATTTTTCTCAAAAACGAAATGAAGTTTACCTATAGACCTAGGTGCCGCCAGTGACTGTACCCCGATGTGTGCCGCTCGTCTAGACCTAGGAATGCTGGGCGCCTCCGCGCCAAGGCGGTTACCCGGTGGCCCGCTTGCACACTTGCCGCTTTTTGTGGCGTACGGAGACGTTACTGTGTTAATTGCCCAGCCCAGGCTCCCGGACTTGTATGGCATACCAGACGGCACTATCAGGGTTAAGCGTTTTAGTACAGTCGAGTTTAATCGTTACAAGCCAACGTTAAATATATAGAAACCCTTATCCAACTCCTATTGCTATTGGTCGATTCCCGCACATCTCTCATCTCTGCTTCAGTGGTAAGGCGGTAACTGTCACTGATACGGCGTTAAGGGTGTCCCCCACGCCAATGACCTTCGATCTGAATCCCTGAATGAATTTAAAATTAAAACCCTACACATTTTTGGAGACGTCAAAGACGAACCCAAATATGTACAGTCGCCATCAGATATATCGGAGCGGCCAAGGTGTTCACAATATCTGAACACGCGCTCTAACGCCCTGACAATAGAGGCGTGTTCCGATATTTGTGAGCACCTTGGCCGCTCCGATATATCTGATGGCGACTGTAGATTTCGTAGGTATAAGTAAGATCCTTCAAATCAATCTAGATATCCTAGATACGAAAAAAGTGTAAATACAATGTTTAAAAAAAAACATAAAAAATAAGTATCCATTTCTTTCAAAATCCGGTAGACATGAATGGAGATAAAAGATTGAAGAACCGATAGCCGTTTGTCTTATAATAAATCTATCTGTAGTGCAAAAGTAGGAGATACGATTCAAAACTTGTCAAAAATCGATGAAAACCGCAGGTAGCCCCTATATTTTCGAGCATCCTGGGCCCTATTTCACCAAGCTGACATTTGTCAGTGACATATGTCGAGTGACAATTGTCAAGTGACAGGTGACAAGTGACAATTTCGTAAACTGTTTTTGTATAGAAGTGCTTATAAACTTGACAGGCATTTAGTTACAATTGTCAATCTTTCATTTAATGACAATGATTTGGTGAAACAAGAGTAGTTTTTATAAGTCGACATGTTTGTCAATTTGTCGGTAATTCTCGACATGAAATCGGAGCTGTGTCAGGCTTAGGTGACAATTGTAGTGTTTTCATTGTTAGCAAACCCCGTTATTGGCAAACATTGGCAAAACTTTGTACCCTTAATTCGCCTTTAGGGTACAAATAAAAATCGCTTTAAATCGCTTTTAAATTCTTCTTAAGACGAAACAGGAGCTGAGTTTTAAATATTTTAGGTAAATATACCCGTCTCGCTAACGGAAGCGGCACCTAAAAGTAGTGCGATAAGGACAAGGCGAAAAATCCTGCGTAAAAATCTCAAAAATCGAGGTTTCGTACTCCTCTGTTTCCTCCTCCAAAACTTAACCAATCGTAACCAAATTAGGAAATCTAAATGATTATGAAATTATCTGTGTCGGACCGTTTTGCTTTATTGGCTTATTGATATCAGTTTTGAATGCCACGCCTCTCATTGCGGCATAGTCAATTAGGCAATTTTGGCCATTTTTGAAGGGCTCTAGCGCCTTAAAAAACAAAAATATCAAAAAAAGCAAAACGGTCCGACACAGATATTGACAATATTAATCTGTGTTGAAAGTCTGTGTAGGATTTGGATTTGGAATAAGTCTCAGTATAGTTTTGATTACGTTGGGGACCGGTAGCGAAATTAGGTATGTTTAAAGGTATTGTTTTTTTTTATAATTTACTTGGGCGAAGTTGGGCACTAACGGTAAAGTTAGGGTTTTGGTTAGAAAATGAATCTCCGCGAAAGCAACAGAGGTGATATATAAAGTAGGTACGAATAGATTTCTGCTTTGACGTCACTGCACTTTGCATTTGCAGAAAAAATAACTTAAAAGTAACAAAAAAATAATGCTTTCTCGCCTTGTCAACAAATAATGTAAGTATACGCTGCATTAGATGGGGTTGGTATCTCAATCAATATCATGTTAGTGATGACAACACGGCACATTGAAAGCAACTAACGAACTCTTGTCAAGAATTTACAAATATATCGACTAGTAAAAATTACCCTTGTTTCACAAAATAATTGTCAATAAATTTAAGATGGACAATTGTACCAAAATACCTGTTATTTTTATATGAAATTCTACACAAAAAAATTACGAAATTGTCACCTGTCACCTGTCACTTGTCAATTGTCACTCGACATGTGTCACTGACAAATGTCGGTGTGGTGAAACAGAGGTCTGTCATTTTTTGACAATTGTCGTACCTGTCGTACTTGGTGAAATAGGGGCCTGGCCGCTTCGATATATCTGATTATGACGCTTGTTCTAGAACGCGTTTACCTTCGCATATAATATTTGTTGAGAGAATTCACTCGATAGAGCCTATTGGGCAAGCATACATGCATTTTGATGTGCTGCGAACGCCGTAAACAGAGGCTAAGTCTATTTTAAATTTCCGAAGGTCTTTGGCGATATGAGATTCATTTGAATAAAATAAACTTTGAAAATAAAGAACAGTGGTAACAAGTGTAACAACAGCTATAGGAAAAATAAGTGTTGCTCAGTACTCTTAGTAGTTCTAAATTCAATTTGAACAAAATAAACTGAAAAATTAGCGCGTTAGAATGCGTGCTCAGATATTTTTGAGCACTTCAGCCGCTCGGATATATCAGATGGCGACAGTACTACTCATCAAGACGTACTAACATCACTAAGGTTGCGAAAGTTGCGATGTTTTATGACCCAGTTCATATGGCCACATTCGGTCTATATCAGCAGAACAGCTCGATGTCATAATATTGCATACTTAGGTACTAAACGGAACCTTAAATTAAGCATAGCTCGATATGCTCACAGTCGTTTTTAGGGTTCCGTACCCAAAAGGTAAAACGGGACCCTATTACTAAGACTTCGCTGTCCGTCCGTCCGTCCGTCTGTCACCAGGCTGTATCTCACGAACCGTGATAGCTAGACAGTTGAAATTTTCACAGATGATGTATTTCTGTTGCCGCTATAACAACAAATACTACTAGTGGCTCTGTGAGCTGTAGACCTCGCGAGCAGAGCTTGAAATAACATGGTGCTAAGAGCTTTAAATACACCGTGTTTTTTTTGATTTCCGTTAATTTCAAGGGTGCATTCCTGAGCTTAAATCAAGTAACTTTCTCAAAGACACCGATGTTCTAATTAAGTCCATTTCGGAGATAATCCATAATTTATTTTTTTACTATAAGGCCTCTACAAGCGTGTACACTTGCCTTAGGGCCGGCTTACATATTGATTAGTGTTTAGAATGAGTTCATACATTTGCTACTAAACTTAAGTACAATCTCGGTCGATTGATGTACGAAATGACACAGATTTCAATTGTTTGGTTGAGTTAAATGTAATGCCCGTGTTACAACAACGCTATATGCTACATTTAATTACTTTTTAAACAAAAAAGAAAACAAAAAAAAATTTTTTTTTTGAAAATTAACTATGCCATTTAGTTCTTATAAACGTACTTAACTATACCCCGAAGTTAACGGAATTCAATAAAAACACGGTGTATAGTAAATTAAAGAAAAACAATACGAAATTTATGTGTAAAAAAATACAAAAAGTTATAATATCCCAGCATACAATTACTGGGGATCGAACCCAGACCCTCTGTGCAAACAGAAAAAGCGAACGTTTACAAACTGAGCCAAATAGTTCTTAGATGGGTTGACGAAATTTAGCTACTCCTTCTCAAATTAAAATTAGTTAAAATTAAATATCTAAATACCGCCTAAACCAGCGATAATTTTTTTCTGCATTTTTTGCTATTAACTCTGTAAACATGTTTCAAAAAGAAAAAAGTCTTATGATATCGGTACGACTATTTGTTTAGGCGCCAGGTATCACGACTCCGCCATTTTTAAAAATTTCCAAAAACCGGATTGACAAAAAAATTTTATTTAGTCATAAAATTCGGTCACAAAATTTCACGAGAATCGGTTAAGAATTGCGACCTGTAGAGGAGAACATCCGGACATACGAAAGCAAAATGCCCGAGTCAAAACGTAGACCTTCGCTTCGCTTCGGTCAAAAAACAGAATAAAATAAAGATTTAAATGGGGCTCCCATACAACAAACGTGATTTTTGACCAAAGTTAAGCAACGTCGGGCGTAGTCAGTACTTGGATGGGTGACCGTTTTTTTTTTTGCATTTTTTTTTCGTTTTTTTTTTCATTATGGTACGGAACCCTTCGTGCGCGAGTCCGACTCGCACTTGCCCAGTTTTATTTTGTATTCCAAATTGCATCTTATCTGAATGCATAATGTGGGTAAACTGTGTTGAAAAACATTTGCATTAATATTGTGTAAGGCTAATAAGTTGAGATGTGTACCTAAATATCTCTAAATCTGTCTCTAACTGTAAAACTCTTTAAATAGCACTACAGTCACTACAGACAAAGAGATATTTGCACTATGAAGATCTCGGAAAATAAAAGATAAGAGGTTAGAATCCAGTCAACATTAGTTTATGAGCGATAATAAAAGCTGTTCGTACATCGTAACGAAAATACTAGTAACTAGGTTAGCAGCATGGTTCTTAACCAGTGTTCCATGGACTTGGAAGAAACTGAAGTGGTCCGTAAGTTTATAATTATAAATGAAAAAGCAACTAGTTGCGAACAATCGCGCGCGTGATACGAACACATCGTCAATCGCGTTGTGGCGTTAGACTTTAGGCTGCACGATTGACTCGAATTCATGTGCGTGACACCGCTATACTTGCACCATTCTTAGTGGCCGTAAGGCCCATCTTTATGAAGTTATATATACTTAATATACTTCAATGACCCAACATGAAACTTAGAACCAAAACTAACATTTGAACTAGACCTTTAGGTCTCTATTAACCTTCGTTTTTATTTCAATATCCCCATAATCATACCTTTTAAAATGATGTAATTATTCACGTCGCCAGCCGTTACCACTTTACGGTGAACTATTCTATTATAGACCAAGTTACGTCACAGTACTTACCCAAGTTTACAATTACTCGCTCTAATCTATCATTTAATTGTTTACCGTACTGGCGACACCTATGTATAACACACCTTAGGTATATCAGGCCGGAAATTCTAGAGTTTTCTTAAGAAATTGTAGAATAGACAGTGGTCTATCCTCTAACCGCCCAGGGGCCTATAAAACGTTCCATCGGTCTCCCGTTCCATTATATTTTGAATCTTTATTATGTCTCCTCCAGCAAATATTGATGAAGGTAACGTTGTGCTTATATTTATATAGTCTTCGGGACACGGAAAACGTGGGCAAAAGCTATGGTTTTGAATATCAAAACGATATGGATTATAGTTTTATACAATAAATTTGTAAAGTTCTGGATACACATTACATTCCAGAACTTTAGTAAGGCAGCAACAATAAAGTTTTCATCACACTCGCTCAGTAAATGTGGAATTGCACGCAGGTTTAGCGGGAGTTATAGAAAAAGCGTTTTCCCTAGGGAGTTATGAAGTTTCTAGTGCCATAATTAACAGTTTTTTGTCTTTATACTTATTTTTTGTATCACAAGTGTGATGAAAAATATTGTGTGTAACTCGGGGCGTAATAATATTGCAAACTCGAGTCTATATGTAAATCGCTGCGGCAAGCCGTCGCGATTTAACTTACTCTCGTTTGCAATATTTAGCTTTCGCCCCATGTTGCACAAACTATTAGTTCTGAATAGGTCACAGACAATTTACCCTTAATCGATTTTATCCAACGACGGACGGAGATGCGTTTAGGCCTTAGGATGAATGCCTTTGTATACTTATGTGTGTGCAATGTACGAAACATGTTATGTTTTATTAAAGTTCAGACGTTCACTGCCCTACAAAGAAATCAGATAGATAATCAGTGTATTATGTAAACATCGTCTGCACAATGTAATTATATCTTTGTGAACGGGATATTAGTCATTGCAATACTTTTATCAATCAGATTATTGGATAAGGTCGATTGACTTATATTTTAGCATGATTTAAATGGCAATTTATTGTTGTTTTACCTTTCCAGAAGTTGATAGATAGAGTTAGACCAAGAAAAGTCTGCAGTGATTTTGATAGCCCACGCAGTGCAGGGGTGTTATATTAAACGTCAAATGTCTATGAAATCATGACGTATACATAACACAATGCGCACTGTGTGGGCTATCAAAATCACTGCAGACTTTTCTTGGCCTAAATCTAGCTTCGTTTGAGATATTTATATTTGGACGAATCCGAATGGGAATCTGAAATAACTCGAGCGTTTGACATTACATCAAACCATTTACTGATCCAGTAACAAAATAGAAAACAATGAAAAAAAAAATCAACTAAGTGGGAGTCGAACTCTGCATCGATACGCCTTGCTGAGGTTCCAACGATTTACCATTCTGACATTATTGGCTTTGTACGAAGTGGTGGGCTGATGGGGGAAGTGCAAGCGACGACACGGCTTAGAAAAAATTTAAACTCGCCTAGGAAAAAAAACATACTATTTATATCTAATATGTTCTATGCCGCATGCGGCTCTTTGGAGATTCTAAACCATTGAAAATAACATTCTTGGCTCTTTGAGATTTCAAGAAGTGGTGATTTCTACTGCGGTTGGCTCTTCCTAAAAGTTTGCTGACCCCTGGTCTAGCCTCCTAAGGCCCAAGGTCCTACCTATAGTACTTCTTCAGTTGGATGAAATTTAAATCATATTAAATTGAAACAGAGTCGCTTTTGCTTTGTTTCATTCAATTTTCGAACAACGTTAAATCAACTCTATTTCCTACACCTATAGGTTCAAATTTTGGATTTTTCATTTGTATGGTTGGGCCTTAAGAGGCTAGGGCGGCGCCACGGTCACGCAAGAGCTAGTAAGGTACCTTCAGGTGAAGTTACCAAGCTGACGATGTATTCAATGTGTTGTAGGACTTGTAGGGGGTGACCTAGGTACGATGCGCGGGTACGCTCTAACGCTGCGTTGATCTTTATACCGTTCGATAGTACTTATAGTTGGTCACGGTTCACGGTTTTCCTCTAGAGGATTACAAGGGTGTTGACCCGCCGTTGTGCAAGCGGTCAAGGCCGTGCTGAACTAGTAAACAACTTGCTCAGCCTACACACACTGTAACTAACCGCGTAGCCACATCGTACGCCCAGCTCAGGCAAACTACGTTTATATCCGAGATACTAATATTACTAATCTACTGAAATGTTTTTCTTTTTCATATCCTCTCTCATCTTCTTTCGGATTTTTTTCTCATGTAAATGGAATGCCTACCTGAATACCTGCTACCTGCACCCGACCATTTTCAACCTTACTGAAACGTTCTACTTAGTAGTGTCTACCTACTGGTGATACTTGTCTCAATTCGACGTGATTATGCTATCATTTGTGCTGAGAGGTATCACGGCAATACAGCGTCGATAACGCGCGATGACGAATATATGGATTCATAATATTTTAAGAAAAAGAAAGAGCAAGGCGATATTATCTATGATCCGTTTTTTTGACAAATGTAGAATATAGAATCTTTGAAGGACTGATATTGATTCAATATGTAATGATTTTATGTCATGTTATTGCTAATTAAATTCATCTAATATTCATTCTCCACACCAAACCTATAATTATACCGAAGTAATACTTCAATCTAATACTCTAAATATTACTTTATGTAACTACAACAATAGTTTCAACAATAAACGTTTTCAGGTTACACATTTGTTATTCAAATAAATGGAACAATAGACCTTGGATGCACCAATTCTGTACATTGTCACTACATAACCTTACGCAATCGCGATAACCCTTCGTTTATTTTGATGAATTGCTCCAATACCCTATTTACCGTTAGGTTGTGCAACTTACCTACTTGACGATCGCACTCTACGACCGTTGGTAGACTTTATTCCGTTGCAATAAGGAATAAGAACAGTCTCTTAACGATGGCAGATGGCGCAAGAGTAAGATTTTATTCCAACAGCTTAACACGCACTGGCGAGTCATAGGATCAACGCGATATTCGTTCACTGTTCTGGTTACGGCTATAGAGGTCAGGTCACAATGGTGCGAGTCTCTTCTGCACCGCGGTTGACGGTGGGAATATGACCAGAAGGCGCCATCGCCATGTCATGCCTAGAGGTCGACAACCAGACGGTAAACCGCATCGTCTTGAAATTCGATTTAAAACAAATCGTCGGGTCATTTGAACCTGGCGTCATTGCCTTTAGATAGGGTTGCCAGATGGTCGGGATTTGGCGGGATTCTCCCGATTTTTAGCAGGTGTTCCCGATTCCCGACAAAGTGTAAACTGTCCCGAAAAACAGCTTCACGTTATAAAACAATAATTTCAAGTTCCGAACTGTCGTCGAGCGAGCGAGCTGACGTAGTGCCAATAATGTAAAATATCGTTGTTTTTAATACAATTACTTTAATTTGAATGTATTTTTTTTAGAGATGCCCCGAATAGTGAATTTGGCCGAATACCGAATATTCGGCCCCTCTCTCGGCCGAATACCGAATATTCGGCGACCGAATATTCGGCATGACATGCGAACATTTTGAGTCACAATTATTATGCAAACTGTTCGCCATCAAATAAAGCACTACGTTTGCTAAGATATATTTTTATGTTGAACAGAATTAATGAATGTATATTAGAGTCAATCAAATCAGACCCATGATAAAAATAAAATATTTTGTAATCGATAAATGCTCAAAAACGTGCCTTAGTAATATACCTAGTTAACGGTATTTTTTTTTGTAATTTTTCTTATTAGGTAGTTGCAACAGATATTCGGTATTCGGCCGAATAGTAGGCAACATTCGGCCGAATACCGAATATTGGGCAAAGTGTCCGAATAGGCCGAATACCGAATAGTTGCCGAATCATGGCATCGTGGCAATCGTGGCATCTCTAATTTTTTTTCCCGACTTAAGGCGATATGATTCGACTCATCAACGAATCTGAGGGGGTGAGGTGCGCGGCAAACCGTGAAGCCCCGCCCGCGCGTCCCGCGACCCGCTCGCCGAGATCGTGAGCGAGCGTCGCGCACGGTAAACATAGCAGACGGGTCACAGTATAATGATCTTATGATGGCAGTATTTTAACTAGACCGGGAAATGGTCACGTTTTAGAGTTTTTATTGTATATGTACGTATGTATTTTTGCATTACGTATTTCTGATCATTTCATGTAGAATTATTATTTTTATATAGACATGTGTACTTATTATTGATCAGTAAAGAACGTTTTAATTTCATGGCAGCGTGTTCGAGTTAAAGTACCTAAAGGAAAGTAACAATTTTAAAGGAGACGGTCAATTAAGGGTTCTATTTATAAAGGTTATTAACCTTAATCAATAATTTTACTTTACAGATTCCTTTAACTCAATAACGCTGCCGTGAAATTAAAACGTTGTTACTGATCAGTAGTACTTATTTATAAGCTCTAAAAACAAAAAAAACAGTTTCAAGGTAAATTTCTGATAACTTTTTGTCAGTGCAAGCCTTATGGTTTCTTCTTGGCAACATTTTACATGAAAATGTTTTTGGTGGGTCTCATTATCACAATTTCCAATACTTTTGTTGCCTAACTTAATAAATTATTGTTTACAATACCTATCGACTTTATACCTATTTTAATGATCACACAATTTTAACGAAACAATGTTTTCAAGAAAATAATTCAATTAAGTGCGAGTCAAACTCGCGCACCGATGGTACCTACATTTTATTAAGTACATTATATATATATTTTTTTAATTAAGTTGTAACTGACTCATCATCATCATCTCAGCCATAAGACGTGCACTATATATATATATATATATATATATATATATATATATATATATATATATATATATATATATAACATTTTCAAGAAGTCTGGTCGCTTGTGGTGAAAAAAAAATGTATGGAGAACAGAGTGGCCAACTTTCTTAAAAATAGTTTATCTAATACTGATTCTAAAATGGTATCACACATGCTATTTACATTTCTACAAATAAAAGATATGGCCTAGATGGTGTTTAAAGTGAAGTATGGTGCTAACTAGTAAAAAAGACAAAAGTGCGATTATCTCGAAAACCACGAAACTTTTACTAGACCTATAAGTGCATTTTCTGGACCAGCCTAAGCTGCCCTGTCGATGGTTAGAAGGTTGTCCATTAATTACTGGACATCCTGTATAGAGATGTAACTAACCCAAATCGATAGTCACAGCAAGCGATTACGATTGGATGGCACGTAGACTGAGGTATCGAATTGTGACGTATAATGAATTTTTATTTGCGATTTAAATAAAGCTAGAATTATATGGTTTTCGCGCAAGGCATTTAATACACCGACCGAGTAGGTCGCACCCATCGTCAAAATCTAAACTAACTGGGGATCTATTTTAAAGTTTATTTATGTTATTTCTGTGTCAAATTTGTTGTCTGTTAGGTGACGATAAATATATCCATATTTACAGTTGATTATCCACCTTTTCCTTATTTTTATTAAAAGAAAAATGAAAAATTCATATCGATTTACTTAGACGACTACCGATTCATAAAGGTGGTGTCCGGCTAGCCCTAAAATTAAAAAAAAGACGTAGAACGTAAACGTTCGTAGTGCAATTGTTTTCCTTTGTGATTTCGATGTGCGAGACATTTTACGTTGTATTGCTGTTGTGAGTGACAGATGTCAAATAACGCAAATAAATATGCACACAGTATATGTCGGTGACTTCGTCTACGGATCTCCTCATTTCTGATTTGATCACGCAGAGAAACTCCGAGCATAGCCCTCTCCTCCATAGCTCGTTGAGCGACTTTGAATTCTCAGATGAGGCCGATAGTGAAAGACCACTTAACTGACTGAATAACACAAAATATTAAAAAAAATTGTCTTATACCCGCCTTATTTTGAACTCCCTGTAATCACACCCCGTATTCCGCACCCTTCACAAATAATCTGATTTAGTAAAGTTTACTAAATGTTTTTTTTTTATGATCTTGATCGCGTAATAATGTGTTAAACCCAAAATAGCGTCTTAAAACGTATTAAATTTTTTATAATGTGATCTTATTAAGCATTTATAAGAGAAGAGCGACAAAATTTTACGATAGTTATTTATAATTTTTTTTTCGTTTTCAATAAAGAAGGAAGTTTGAGAAAATTTTGTTAATTAAAAATTGCCTAAATAACTTTAAGATAAATTTCTACAAGTAGTACATTTGTTGACATGTTTTAAATACACCATATTTTTTTTTAAATTTTCAATGAATATTTAATACCTTTAAAATTATATTGAATGTTACGTAATCGCTTTTTCACGCCGAAAATGAGGCGTGGAGGACTGTGTTCAGCGTTGAATAAAAAGTATAAATAATGGAGATACAGTCCTGCAAGTATCCTCCTCTTTAATAATATTAACTAGATTTTGCCCTGTGCGCGGGGCCCGAGGGCCCCGCGGTACGCGTGTTGTTTGCTGTTGGTGCTGTTGTTGACGTGTTGTTGTTGCTGTTGTTTGTGCTGTTGTAACTATTAACCTAACCCACTTTTCTGGTAGCAGTCCGTTCCTGTGAGGGTCGCAGTTCTAACCTAACCTAACCCACTTTTCTGGTAGCAGTCCGTTTCTGTGAGGGTCGCATTTCTAACCTAACCTAACCCACTTTTCTGGTAGCAGTCTGTTCCTGTGAGGGTCGCAGTTCTAACCTAACCTAACCCACATTGTTGGTAGCAGTCCATTCCTGCTGTTGTTATTGTTGTGTAGTAGTTTGTTTTCCAAAGGGAGAAATAAATAAAGTTGTACTTTTGATAGAAAGAAAAGATCCGCATGCGAGAACTTCATTCCCGCAGCTCGGCCTTCGGCCTCGCGTGCTTGGGAAATCGTAACTTTTCCTATTGGGTCGTGTTTCAGCTCCAACTTCCTCCTCACGTGTGACGCTTCGGGCCTTCGGCCCAACGCGGAGCTCGGCCTTCGGCCTTCGCGAGCCTTGACGCTTCGCCGTCGGGCCTTCGGCCCGCCGGCTCCGCTTATCAAGAAAGTTGACTTTGTAGGACGTTTGGAGGAACTGCATTCACGCAGCTCGGCCTTCGGCCTCGCGTTTTGGGAGTCGGGGTGGAGGCTCCGGGCCTTCGGCCATCCACTGGGGTCGGCCTTTGGCCTCCCTGCCTGAAGCTCGCCCTTCGGGCTCGCTTAACACACTTTTTGTATAGGATTTTGCTTTGTTCGTCATTCCCGCAGCTCGGCCTTCGGCCTCGCCCAAAATTACTGGGGGGGGAGGATGCTTGGACATTCGAGATAAAGCTCCGGGCCTGACGGCCCTCCGCGGGGTCGGCCTTCGGCCTCCCAGCCTGAAGCTCGCCCTTCGGGCTCGCCTAACCTACTTGGAAATTTGAATTTGGCCCGTGTCCGCCGCCATTTTGGATTTTTCCAAAAATTTTTTTTCACATGGTAATTTTGGGCCCCCAAGCTCGCCGCATGTCAAATCTCAGCGCGCTCGAACCAACTTGAAAAAAATTAAAAAAAAAGTCGGCCTGTTTGAAAATTTTTAAATGCAGTTTGTTTTGTCTTGGGGCCCTCTATGACATTTGGTCGAGCACCCCCCACCCATCTCGCACCGTAATATGAATACTTTTTGAGATATTGGGGAAATTAAAGATCTCTACTTTTTCCCCCTTTTTTTGCTTATAACTTTTGATATTTTGTGTGTGCTACTACACGCTTCGAATGCATTTTTCTAGGCATTATGACGAATCTAATGAGGTATCAAACGTATTTTTAGGAGTATTATCTCTATTTTTCACCGTGTTCAGTTTCTCGAACAAGACTAATACAACCAAGCGCAAGATGAACTGCCTGTAGGCACCTTGAACTCTCAATTATATTTAATTCATGTCGACCGTGGTCAAATATTAAAATTAGTGATATGTATTTAGTTCTTAAATAATTGTATTGCGATATGCTTATTAGGGTAATTTTTTCAATTATTTCAATTTGACATTTTATATTTATTTAAATTTATGATTATGATGATGAATTTGCACGCTTGACGGGCGTGGCGCGTTGCATGCGATCCAAAGCCGGGCGCCTTCGGCACCCTCATACTAAAAGCGTAACACTATACATATATTGTAACATCCCCATACTGTATCAATCCAAATAAATAATTTCTGATTTTCAAAGGAGTCAAAGAGCACGAAGGAATATAATCATTTTGCAGATCGGACGTAGGTATATCAGTAAAGGTGAAATACTGTAAATATATCATACTTACATACTCACAATTATATTATCTAGGAATATAATATTATTTACCTACATTGAAATTGGTTGCTGACCTAGTGAAAATACTGAAATATTTTAACTGTTGATGTAGGAAAGCTAGGCGCTTTCAAGCACCTCGTAAAGTATTAGATGCTTCTGTTATCAGAAAGTGTGTTTTTATAGCACTTAGTGACTTTTTCTTACGTTTCATATGCTTTGTTTCCCATTGTTTGTAAATGGTAAAATCACGTGACCGCGCGGAACATACTGACGCAGGTCCGTCCTCTACAAGCGCTGCCGCGCGACTGAAGAGGGCGTAAGTGCGTTCGCGAGTGATGGCGGTTGCGGATTTAGTAGGTATTGAAACATAGAAATTATTTTAATGATGTTACCGAGACAAAGTGATCCAAATCATCTAGATTATCTTATTACCTATACATTTATGTAAAAAACAAGTCAAAAAAGTTTGTATTGTAGCTCTGAGATTGATTTATTGTTAAAAAAAGGCGTAACTTTGGAATTTTTTTCTATCGAGCAAAGTTTATCTAATCATGTTTTTGAGATCCAAAACATATCTGCCAGATCCTTAAGTATAAGATATATTTTTTTCACAATTTTAAAACATTGTTTCTTATATTTCCGATGGATTCAAAAAACTGGTTCGCTTAGCTCGTACGGGAAAAGCACGCCTTAAGTCCCGAAATCCCGAAAAATTGATATTGTTTCCCGATAATAGCGCCTTTCGATCTGGCAACCCTACCTTTAGAGGAGGAGATTCGTTCTAGTTTCGTTCGTTTCATATGGTTTTCGCAACAAGTTTACTGTCATATATCACAAGTATCATCACAACACATCGCGGTACTAAATTAAATAATTGTAAAATTCATAACTAAGTACATATTAGTTGTTCAGTTTAAATTAAGGTTCAACTTTAAAGGACCACAGAGTCAACGTACCAATTAATGAAATTTGATGGCATGGAAACCGATCTATAATCACTCAATAATTAGCAACGCTATTGCCACTCAATTGAAGCAATTGTCAGATTTATTCCGCCACATGTCATGTGATCGATATGATCAATAATCAAGTGCATAGCAATAAAGGTCCATTGGCGCGGTCATCTGCAAAAGTCACATGTTGCAGAAATAAATCATAAAAGCCCGTGATTCACGCTATTGAGCGTTTTGATTGGTCGCGGGGAGCGCGACCGGCCGCTTGGCGAGCGCAGAAGTGACCTTGTAAAGCCGTCGTTTTATTTACTGGCCACCGCTGAGGCATGACAATATGAACTATAATGGAATTCCGATCTATAAATATCGATTGTTAAGTTTAACTGGCGAATGTTTGGTCTTAAAACAAGTTTTGCGCTTTGCAAACAATACTTACCTACCTACGTACCTATTGTTTTAATTGAATGAGAACAAACTATCTTTGTTATGTCAAAGGTGTAGTAAACAACTTTTCTCAAACATGCAATGAAATATTGATGTTATGTTCCTTATAATAGGCTGCGAAGTATGACGTTTCAGGTGCGGCTAGGACAAAAGGTCGTTAATGGAATTTCATACACATCTTGCAGGCCTAGGCCGGCAAAGTCCTCTTTTTTAATTTTCATTTCACAGATATTTGTGACACAGCATCGTGGCATTCATCCATTAAAAAAAACTAGAGGCAGTATTTGCTTTATGGTTTGTAATGACACTCTGCCACTACGCCTATAATAAAAAAACAAAAAATAATGTTTGCTATAATTTGCAGTTTTATTTGTATAAAATCAACATGAACTTAATAAATAATACATTCTATAATTTTATAATTATAAATTTAACTACACAAATAAAAACATTAAAATATTTCATCTAAACGTTAGCGGTAAAAAGGTCTACTCAAACACGCGTAGTTATATTTTTTAAATTGTTATGGAGGTAAAGTTATTCATTCTGTTTTATTGGATTTATGGTGCGTTGTTGATTTTTTGACTTTAATATGAGTTTCGACGAAATAATGAAATTAATATTAATTGTAATCGTAGGTGTTGGAATTGGCAGCGTAAGCAGAATTGATTTTAATAACTTGCTGCCTCTACCGCCAAGTCAAAGACGAAGTATGTATATGGTTGCTTATGGCAATTTTATTATTTGAGAAACTAAGAAAAATGGCTTACGGTTTATTAGAAACAGGTGGCATATTTTAAATGAATGTAACAACAAATTCGTCAACACTGTGGAAATTATACTTATTTACTCCATGCATAAAGCAACGATGTATGTGAAACATGATATCAACATGAAAGACTATGTAAACTTATATGACGAAAACGACAGTCAGACGGATACAAGGCGAAAAAATCAAAGATACATGAAAATATACGGGTAGTAAAAATACACGACTCGTGTAAAACATACGCGTGATAATGATATAGATACGTGTTGGTTATATTTTGGGTGTAGTTTACTTTTAGTTTTTAGGGTTCCGTACCCAAAGGGTAAAACGGGACCCTATTACTAAGACTTCGCTGTCCGTCCGTCCGTCCGTCCGTCCGTCCGTCTGTCACCAGGCTGTATCTCACGAACCGTGATAGCTAGACAGTTGAAATTTTCACAGATGATGTATTTCTGCTGCCGCTATAACAACAAATACTGAAAACAGAATAAAATAAAGATTTAAATGGGGCTCCCATACAACAAACGTGATTTTTGACCAAAGTTAAGCAACGTCGGGCGTGGTCAGTACTTGGATGGGTGACCGTTTTTTTGCATTTTTTTTTCGTTTTTTTTTTTCATTATGGTACGGAACCCTTCGTGCGCGAGTCCGACTCGCACTTGCCCGGTTTTTTCTATAAATAAAACTTGGGTTTCGTGGATTTTTTATTTTATTTATTTCATTGCATGTTTGAGAAAAGCACTATACATACCTCGGCGGGAAATGGGGTTGCCCGCGCTCAGACCTATCCGGCCTCGCTTCGCTCGGCCGTCTATATGCCTTCGGCCGGCAACCCCTTTCGTCCCGGCCTCTGTAGTAATGTACTATTAATTGGTAAATCCATGGAACCTAATACAATTACCTATTTTAAAGTGAGTTGCATATAAGACGAAAAACATAGGTACAGGGTGTCGCAATGAGAATTATTCAGAATAGAGTACCGTGTGTGTGTATTATTTATTAATTTATCATATATTATGTTATGCATCTTCCTTTACTAGCTGCGTAATCAATGTAACAACCATCGAATTTAAACTGTTGTGAGACATACTAACATTGAATAATTTTACGGAACATGTCGCGCGAGTGACTTAAAACAAGTGAGTCTGAACCGTAAAATTATTCAATGTACCAAGTACCAACGCTATAATTAACGTATCAGTACTTTGACACCAACAAATAATTACATCTTTGACTAGCCAGATTACCAGATCCCAAGTTAAGACAAGTATCACAGACATCATGCACAGTATACCAGACTAAACGTTCCGTGACAAAGTAAGCTGTTTCATAGTGTCAACGGCCAATGCGGTGTCAATGCCAGCGCAATCGATGTGTGCCACCCGAGTGCGCTTGCACATTGTACCTTGCTTGCCTATTAGAAACCTTATAACGTTGCAGTAAGGGTCATGAACGTGGCTAGAATGGTGAGCCATCAGCGACAACGACCTTGTTGTCTCATACTTGTATGTTACTAGTGGTAGGTACTAACATCGTGTACCTGTACATAGATTATAATCTCATTTTTATAAATCGGTAACTAACTGGGAATAAGATAAGACCTACATTGATTGTAAATATTAAGTAAGTAACACTTTATTGTACGGAAGAGACGAATACAGGTTCATCAGATAGAACAGAACCTTAATTGAAACTGAACAACTAATAGGTAGTTATGAATTTTACAATTAATGGAAATAGATGATTTGAATTTTATTATTTTAATTAACTGACATTCAGTAAAGGTGTATATCTGGACTTGACCTATACAAAATGCCTCATGTAATGTAATGACACTAATGACTGTAATGAGTACAAATAAAGCGAGCAGATTGTTATTTTTTTCTACATAGGTATAGATCCGTGAATCGGATCTTAAACTTTTGTATTTCCCATCACAACCACAAACTGTGTAGAAAACTATAACAAATTAAAAAAAATGGCAATATCAATTGTTCCAATCCAGCAGTATTTTTTATAGTTTTTCAATTAAATTTTATACCTCCGTGACTTAAGTTATTTAGGGAAACGAGTGTAGTTAATACAAAAACACCTAGCACAATAATCGTATTCAACCGCCAACTTACACACCAAGCCAAAAGTATTGAAACAAGCATAAATGCAAGACATTTTATGCTATGGATTTGTATTATTTTTTATACTACTCATTGACAGTTAGAAAACAAAACAGTAATATGTAATGATAATAGAGTTAGACCAAGAAAAGTCTGCACCGATTTTGATAGCCCACGCAGTGCAAGTGTTATTTATACGTCATAATTTCATAGAAGTTTGACGTTTAAAATAACACTTGCACTGCGTGGGCTATCAAAATCGATGCAGACTTTTCTTGGTCTAACTCTAGAACATTTTAAAAGTACATAACTCAACATTTTGTAACAATAATTGCCAGTTCAACATTTTGTAAGGCAATTGTCAAGTAGGGATAGTCATCCCACTCATTTAATCTCTGGGGGTTGCCTCATGTAAGTTTTTGGTTGTTAATACCTAATATTCAATGATAATAATAGAAACATGACTAACATGAGATATTAAAGAAAATAACGTTTTGTCCATACTTTTGGACTGGGGTGTATGCATTAACATCTTTTTAAAATCGTAAGATAGAAGAGATAAGAAGCACGATAATCATAAAGTTTACGATCTCGAATCGCTCGAGGAAAACAACAGCGATCGTGTCGGTCGCAGCTTCCTTAATTCCGTTATCTAAATGCGCGACGCGTTACCATAGCTGTTATATAATAATAACGTGTTCTCGTTTCGCATTCGGATTCTGATATTGGCATACCGATTCATAATAACTATGACCTGAGTCATTGTTATCTAGTATTTCGTCAGGATAATAATAACATAAAAGTAGAAATGGAATATTCGTATATTTTGTAGTCTTGAACTAGCGAGAATCATATTTTCTAATGTGCATTTTAACTAATGTTTGTTAATACAATTTGTGTGATAGGAATATAGGTATCTTCGTTATGCTTAATCTATTTAGAACGTGTAAAATGTCCACCTTCATCAAACATCTCGGTGAAGCCATCGCTGACCGGTGGGATACATCCCTGAGTGTATAGTAATGGGCTGGCTAAGATCCAAAATTATGATTTATTATTTATATCACCTCTGTACGTAAATACGGAGTTTTAATTTTCAGACTCATGCTATTTAAGTGCTCAATTTTTGCGTAAATGTAATTGTTGAAACCTTACCTTGGTCTGCTTAAAATAGAAACTTGTGTAAATTGAATCTACAATTCAATTATGGTCCGTAAAAAAACAACCAAAGTCTTACGACTTATTTAAAATGATCTTGAAGAATGTCGGGTATGAAGAAAGTTGGATCAACATGGTTCTAATGTAGAACCCTGAGCGACTCGTCCACAAATTGCTCAACTCAATACAACTAGGTAACAAATCAAATTATGTTATTGAATATTTTCATTTGTGTTGTCATAAGTGGTCACAATACAATTAGTAAATTATAATCTGCAATGGACCTACATTGCATTGCATTATTTGCATTACATTGTATTGTGACCCGACCCGGCCACTGGGCTTTTATAAAAGCGGGATTCCACTTGTGTGCAGCACAAGCATACCTATTTAGTACAAAAATGCGTGTTCCGCAACTGCCTCACACTGGTGGATCCTGGCCTTTAGTCGTCAGATGTGTTTGTGTGAAAAAAAGACCTAACCTCCCAGTGGCCTAGTCGGGTCGCGGGGTAATTACTCAATGTCAGAAATAGGTATACAGACATGATCTTTACTTCTAGTCTTTTTCACGTTGGGTTTGGTTATAGGCAAAATAGTTACACTGTCAAACAATCTCTTATCCTTTGTAATGTTTTTGCGATGATGGATGCAACGGAGCGGCGCGAGCGTTGACCTGAGGATATTGAACGTTCTGCAATTGCTTTACAATAGGCTGTCTGGACTCGAGGAATTATCATTTAGAATTTTAGATCATTTAACATTTCACTAGCGTTGATAAGGCTAAGGCTTTCAAGCCGGAGGCTGCAGGATTGAAGCCCGGCTCGTTTTTCATAATGTAGTTACGGTTACTTTAGAAGACTATCAGCTACATATATTCCATGAGGCTGACTGTAGGTACAAAGTATACAGATTGTGAACTGTCTCATCTGATATACCTCTACAATGTATTTGTATAGTCAGTTGTGTGTTACGGCAGGTATTGTACTTTGTCACAACGTTGCAATACTGCAATATGTCTTTGTAAGTTTAGTAGCTGCCAATATTTATTTTTCTCACTTAAGCTCTTTGTAAAGGCTCATAGGCTGAGGCTGGTTAGTTTTGATGGGCATTTTCCGTAAATCGACATCCATTGCGCCTATTTTGCGTGAAACGAGATAGCGCTACTCTAACCTAACCACCCCAGCTCCTCCACGAAACCTAGCTAAGTCTTCAGGTTTAGGCTCTGCATGAGTCTAGTAAAGTGATCTATTTGTTACGAGGCTCGAGTCGCCTAGGGTAAATCCAGGAAAAACTATCGTTTAGTGCTTAACCAAGAAGGGCTATATTTACGATAATTGTTGTACAATTTGCTGTGCCTCCCTCGCTCCCTTGGGTTTAACCTCGCTATTGAATCCGCAAGCAAAATTCCCAGTATTTTATAATTGGATAATACTCAAGTCAGTTCCCCACAACACAACGGTTCTATAGAACGAAGAGCGTAGACAAATCACGATTCTATAATTTATTTCGTAAATAAAATGAATTGCAAATAAAATCGTGACGGATATTGTTCATCGTGACTTCTCACGCGAAATGTCGATATCATGAGTTAGGTGTCAACCAAAAAGGCATATCATTGGCCTTTTGATTAATACAATAACATTGTACACAAAAGGTAAGATACCTACAATACAACAATGTTACTTATCGGAACGAAGTAAGGAACTTAACTATTTACACCACACACACACACACTAACACGAAACTTTAATGGAGATAGGCACGACACAGGACAGATTTCCGACGCACTTAATTCTCATAAAAGTAATGAACAACTTTGAACAAAAAAAAATATCACGGGAATTACACGTGCCTATTCATTATTCTTAACACGAAATGTCATCGTAATCCGTAATCCAACATATCATTAATCAAGAAGGCATTATCGCGATTCTACATATACATATTCTCGTAGGTACCTATATATCATGTAGCAAAATAAGTTTTTTTTGGTAATTTAGGAATAATTATACTAGTAGGTAACCCAAATTCGCAATTTCCATTGTGATCATTGTACGTTTCCGTCGTTTTTTGTACAATTAACCTAAACACTGAACCGTATAAATACCTACTAGTTCATGTTTTTGTCTGATCGTGTAGATGTGATGTTTTCACAAAATCAGTAACTTAAAAAAGTCAAATGCAAACAACTAAAAATTAAATGAATAATATGTATATAGGTACAGTCTATGACCTATGACAATGGCCGTCCTCGAGTACCGCTGAAAGGTATACTTTTAACAATTAATAGACTATTTAACAAGCGCCCCATGAAACTGGCAAGGGCAGCATCCTCTTGGCTAGGTATATTACATCGCATTAAAATGTCTAAATGGCTTCAGTTCCGCGCACGCCTCCCAAATATCTGGAACACCATTGTTCCGTGATAGATAAAGTAGAGTCATTCATAATAGGTCGGTGACTTCTGACTAGTTGTCACACTATGGTGCATAGCGCATGTTATCTAATCGCACATAATTGCCTGCGTTCACCACGCTCAGGTAATACCTAGTATACCTACCCCCGTAGAACGCGCTCCATGGCTCTGAGCTGGCATCTTTACTTATTAGCTTATTACATTACTTTTTAGGTATCGTCTTGGGTCGTCCCATTCGTTTTTCGTCAAGTTCTTAAATTAGTCCTATTCTGCTTTCGTCACGCATTCTACATTGAAAGCCACCGACGATTGTGACGAATGTAGAATGGGTGACGAAAGCAGAATAGGACTAATTTAAGAACTTGACGAAAAACGAATGGGACGACCCAAGACGATACCACTTTTTACACTAGTGACATTTTTGGTTTAAGAATTATTGGTGTACCTCGGACATATTTGTTTTATAATAATAATAAGTTTCTTTATTTCGGACAAACAAAAGTATCCATAGAGTGTTAGTAATACAAGCAAATATCTTAAAAACTAGTGTTAGTATTTTTACATTATAGACATTTATGTTCGGCTAATTTAACTTGGCGTCATCGGCTATGCTATAATATCTTGCACAAAAATATCCATACATGACCCTCTCTTGTAACTCTCTACAAATACACATATCAACAATAACAGCATGTATATTATCGTGTGTAATATCGACATAATTGCGTATATTCAGAGGAAGTCATAAACGGGCCTGCGTCATCGATTACTGATTTCAATCATGACGTATGACATGGCTTCATTGAAGAAGATTGTTTAGATCAAGGCCGCAATATAATGCCACAATCAGAGCAGGCACCATTGTCGAACTCTACGGGCAATTTTTGCTACATGCGGACTTTAACTTATGCTGATTTTTGCTACGGCGGCTAGCGCTACGAGTGTAGGTAGCGTAGCGTGAATGTTTAGGTTAGAAAGATAGTTATAGTACTTATATTGTTTTATCAGCTACTATGGATGCTGAGTGAACTTTACTTATATCGCGCACTCAGGTCCTTGGTTGGCCTCTGTGACAATTGTCACCCATCAACAATGACAATTTGACGTACCTACCTACCATCAGCAGTAAAATTGCAAAAAAACTTATACAATGAATTCATTCATAGGTAATTTCTCCATGCAATTTCGCCGCTCACTGTACATTGCTGGTCCAACATTCAAATACCTTATGTATTGAGGCTACGTACTTTCCTTACTTATTAACCCGGAAATGTCAGTGTCAGATGTCAATTATCAGCGTGATGGAATAGGCGCCTGATGCGCTCGCTCGCCTAAGTCTTACATACGTAACTTATCATAGTTGCCAGTGGTTCTCACTTTCGTTAATACTTAACCAATGTCTCTCTCTTATCCAGATGCTCCAGGAGAAGAGGCTCTGCATCCTCGGCGCGGAGCTGTCAGAGCTGGACATCTTCGAGAGGCTGCTGCGCTTCGGCGGCGCCCAGCTGAGGCTGCTCCAGTGCTTCCAGGTCAGTCAGTACCTTATGTTGCCTAAGTCTATAGTCTGGGCAATAAAGGTCCACAAATAAAAATTCCCGGTTAGTCAGTACCTTATGTTGCCTAAGTCTAAAGTCTGGCCAATAAAGGTCCGCAAGTAAAAAGGTACGCTGTCTAGAGGGACGCCACTCCAGCGTCTACGGAGCGTCAGCATCTAGACAACGTTATGGCTGCTGCTCGATGCAACGTTGCCGCAACTACGTAGCGACATCATTTTCCATAGCGCTGGTTAGACCCCGACGCTCAAAAGACGCTTGTGTGGGGTCTCTCCTGGCTCAAAAAACAATAAAGTCGGATCAAACATGCATCGACATATAGTGGAAATACAGCCGGTAACGTTAGGACGTTCGATGAAAAGTCTAGTCTGTTTTCAATCGAAGTGGCTGTTGCCTTGCAATCGAAGTGGCTGTTGCCTATATATGACTTAAGTATATGAGATAGGCCTCACTCATTAATAGGATAATTTAACATCATTCATAATCATTTAACTGCGATAATGATATAAAACCTTCATTAAACACGTAAAACAATGGACAATTATTCTAGTACTTAATCATAACAGAAATCTGTATTATACCCATTATACCCATAGTAAATGTATGGCGAACTTGATTTTAGAAATCGGACAGGCCATACTATCGTAATCACATCGATCATCATAAGTATTAACACTGAATGTTATCGCACTTATATTGAGGAGCAAAAGGTCAATGAACAAACAGTATTTTTATACCAGAGTGCCTTGTAATGTAATGAATCATGCATGCATACATTGTCATGGAGAATAACAGAGTTATACTTCATTTTAGTTTTCTTCTTGGTTCTTACTCATGTATTCGATCGTGGAAAGATAAGTAGATTGCTAATCATCAGCCATTTTTATTATAATACTTTATAGGCAAATGAGAAGAAGTTAGAAGTGCAGTCAGCACAAAAAGGGTGTCACAATAAAATTTTCACACCAACGCGAAGAAAATCGTAACTGTAAAATATCATAGGTTCAAAATCAAATCAAATCTAAATGAAAGTTATTGAACATTTTTCATTCAAAATCATCATTTAAAGGTAAATTCTGTCAGCCAACATAAGAAAACTCGAAATTTGCATCAGATTACTTTGCCCCACATACGGATAAAATGCAACATCCTCATCAGTTTTTGAACAATCAACCAGCTTTACCAGCTGGTGTCGTGAAAAAAAATGTTCAATTATATCCTTTATTCAAAAGTCTTTGTAAACAAGAAACGTAACGTAGGTTTCTTCTTTCTGTAACGTAAGACGATAACTGCGACACCATTCCTTCCATATCAATCGAGTGTAGACGCATTAGCGTCGGCTGTCGTATTGGCAACAATGCACTGTTTGTGCTCGCCAATGTCATTCTAATCATACACTCGTTAGGCTACAGCGCCGCGATTCATATTGCACCGACGGTGTACTTTGCTATGTACAGACTTAAAAAAACTGGACAAGTGCGAGCCGGACTCGCCCACCGAGGGTTCCGTACTTTTTAGTATTTGTATTTTGTTGTTATAGCGGCAACAGAAGTACATCATCTGTGAAATTTTCAACTGTCTAGATCAAGGTTCATGAGATACAGCCTGGTGACAGACAGATAGACAGACGGACAGTGGAGTCTTAGTAATAGGGTCCCGTTTTTACCCTTTGGGTAGGGAACCCTAAAAAGTACCTATAGATAAAATACCGGCGGACATAATGGGAGTCTTGGTCTCCGCCACCCAATAACTAGGTACCATCAATTTAGCTCATGATCATCACTTGAATATCGTGATATATTATTGTCATAAACAGTTAACTTTATCTGTCCTGTCATAAACTCTTTAATCGGACTCCGTTCTGCGTTTTAACTGTTCCCTAAAACACCGGGCAAGACATGTGCGCCGCGCCGACGCGCCGCCGCCGCCGCCGCCGACGATTTTTCCACGCCGCCGCCGCCGATAAATTTGACCGGCGTATAATCGGCGTGGGAAATTTTGTTACCTATCGTGTCTTATTCCATTTTGCGTAGTGAATAGATATTGTCAGAGGTATAATTTTAAGATCCTTATGCTTTTTCGCTTATTATTTGCCGGTGAACCAAATTAGCATCAGTTTTGTCGTTGCGGTGTTAGCTGTGATAACGATTTAGTGTTAATTTAAACAAGATCTCAGGTTATTATTTGATTTTTTTTCGCACAGCTTTTCTGTAGAACGTAAATGAAATTGTATATTATGTTATGTGATAAATAAATATGATTTATTTATTTATCACATAATATACAATTTCATTTAAAATTACACGATCAATTCTTAGTTATTTTATGGTGATTATCAGCTTTTTTTACTTAACAATATATATTTCAATCAAAATTATAAAAATCAGTTTAAAGCTTCGCAATAAGCTATACTTAAACAATTATACCTACTTATAGGAACTTAAATCACCAACTATCATCACTAGGCTTAGGACTTTTCGTTCTTTTCGTGTTCCGTGGTTCTAAAATCCTTGGAGCCGCCATATGTGAAATTTTCGAAGTCAAAGTCGAAGTCAAAAAGTATGAAGTTATTTTAAAGGCTTAGGACTTTTTGAAGCATACCGTGGTTCTAGATTCTATGGAATTTTTAGTCGTAAAATAATATATAATAAAGTAAAAAAGGACATTTAATATAAATAGTATAATGTTATATATTAATTTACAATGCATTTCATAACGGTAATTTCCTAGAAAATATA
Source organism: Cydia splendana (assembly GCF_910591565.1). Taxonomy (NCBI): domain Eukaryota; kingdom Metazoa; phylum Arthropoda; class Insecta; order Lepidoptera; family Tortricidae; genus Cydia; species Cydia splendana. The sequence continues at coordinate 19,207,511 of NC_085972.1, read as the reverse complement.
ACGATAATTTCAGCAGACGAAACGCGATCGGTCGAAATAAAAGCTATAATATAACTCGCTAAGCTTTACTCAACAAATCAAACTTAAACTGAAGCTTCTAACAAAATTAATTTATGTAACATTTTTAGGTCAACTCTATTATTATTTATAAGCAATAATTCTACATATTTGAGAAAGTACTGGCTGTTAGAATAAGTGTGTCATAATCCTCATCAATTATTACTTCATTTTCGTCATTGAAATGGTAATAGGAATGAATAGTTATGATTTTCTCTATATTATCCGGGGTTAAACGAGTTCTACAATTATCAAACACCCTTTTGTGTGTCGAGAACGATAATTCCACGTCCACTGAAGTTAACGTTGTGTTCTCGAGGAATTGAGGTATTTCTTTATCATGGAGCTTTGTGACCAAATTTCGGTCTCTTATCAAAAGTGTCAACTAATTATGTCAATATTTTTTAATTTTAAATTGCGAATGAATTTGCACTACTCACTAAACACGGGCATTAAAGAGGATGGGTAAATAATATTGTAGCATCACATGTGATCAGTAATTAGTATTATATTAAAAAACCTATATAGTTTATGATAAAATTAATTACGTTCGATTAAAATGAACTCAGTAACGATGTGACAGTATGTATAAATCATTATATTTAATATGACATCATACTTGTTGACTTTGACTTTGACTTCGAAAATTTCACATACGGCGGCTCCAAGAATTTTAGAACCACGGTATGCTACGAAAAGTCCTAAGCCTAATCATCACTAAGCTAGTAGTAAAGAATACAAAGTAGACCTTAGTATTCCATAAAACGGGACACTTCAAAGACATTCTGTTGAGCGAATCTACCTGCCAGAGACGTTTTCTTTCGAAAACGATGACATATTTAATCTAACATTACATTTCTGTTAAACTTCAGTTCAGACAAATGTAAAGTATGTAGTTCATCATTATTTCGTAACAAATGGTGAGGCGACAGCGGCTGGGAAAAGTCAATATACATAGATTTAAGACTTAACTATAAAGATTTTTTTTGTGTTTTATTTGTATTCCACTTACAAAGTAAGTATAAATACTGCCTAAAAGGTAGCGTTATAAAGTATCCTTTTTATTTTAATATTTAAACATACCGTTGGTAACCGTTAGGTTGGTATTGGTAATAAATGGTTGCCAAGTGTCATGATGGGATATAATTTTCGGCAATAATTTAGAAAACACACATAATATGTTTTGGATAGCCTACTAAATACTCAGAAGGCTTTAATATAGAGTTTCTACAGCCACGTTCTCATGCAGTATCAAAAATTATGCCACGCCGATTTCACGCCGATCACGCCGCCGCCGCCGGTCAAAAAATCATCGGACGCCGCCGCCGATGATTTTGCCATCGGCGCACATCTCTAGCCGTACCATTATCTATAAAAACGGTCACCCATCCAAGTACCCGCCCGACGTTGCTTAACTTCGGTCAAAAATCACGTTTGTTGTATGGGAGCCCCACTTAAATCTTTATTTTATTCTGTTTTTAGTATTTGTTGTTATAACTGCAACAGAAATACATCATCTGTGAAAATTTCAGCTTTCTAGCTATCACAGATCACGAGATACAGCCTGGTGACAGACGGACGGACGGACAGCGGAGTCTTAGTAATAGGGTCCCGTTTTACCCTTTGGGTACGGAACCCTGACAAGCGGCAATGTACCTGGCCATTTCTATAATCTCTTTAAATTATTATTATTTGTTGATGTGAATGTACTTTAATAAAGAATAAAATGCAAGTTATAAAAATACAAACTCGATGTTTTATGATATCATGGAAATGACGAAAGACAAATTAAAATCGGCGATGTTATAACACGTGGAAAAGGCCTTAATCACGGAATATTATTTTAAATATTTACAAATAAATTAAATGTTGATATGCATTTCTCAGGAATGTGTGTGTGAGGTGTATGTAAGTACTGTATGGGAGATTACTGTTCACGTGGAGTCGTAATGAAAACGAACTGTTCACGTATAGATCCCATCATCAAAGCCGGATACACAATATATAGGTACTATCGACGATGTACATACGTAAATAGATAAATAATAATGACGAGTATATGCTTACGACATAGAAGACATCCATAACACAGGACCAAATATCTGTGATAACCTCCATCATCGAAGGCAGGCATTTCCTTATAATCCTATCTTACTTACTGCTGTGGCGCAACTACCCGAAGTAGATATTGGCCTCCGACATCAAAGACCGCCATGCTACTCTGTCCAAAGCCGTGTCTGTCCAGTCGACGGCGCCGAGTTCGCTAAGGTCTTATAATCTCCTATCTAACAGTTTTTTTTTCTTTGTTCCAGGCCGTGATAGAGCATGGATCGAAGCTGTCAGCAGAGCTGGCCACCGGCTACTTATCGCGCTGCGACGCCAACGCGCGCTCTGAAGAATGCCTGATCCAACTGGGCCTGCGGCTCGGTCAGTATCTGAGCTTAGGTCTTACGTGGAACGTTGCTGAGAATAGTGACGATACAGAGACGACCAAGCTGGCAACGTCGCGCGAAGACAGGACGTATGAAGATAGCCTCATCTATATGGGCTTGAGACTCGGTCAGTAGATTAACTTTTGGTTACAATCGCGAGGTCAATCACACATATGCAGTATGGAGACGAAGCTGGCAACGTCGCGTTGTGAAGACAGGACGTGCAAAGATAGGCTCATCGATCTGGGCTTGACACTCGGTCAGTAGAACTTTAGGTTATCAATCATGTTCCGAGGAATGCCTCAGTGGACTGGGCATGCAGCTCGGTCAGTAATATCTGAGCTCAGGTCTTGCATGGAACGTTGCTGACGATAGTGACGACCATATTGATACATAGCTGCCCCCAGGTCCAGGGTGTAGGTCCCAAAGCTGGCAACGTCGCTTTCTGAGGTAGGACGCGGTGTGACGATAAACTCATCGATCTTGGCTTGAGACTCTCTCAGTAGATAGCTAAGAAGAATACTTGATCCAACTGGGCTTGTGGCTCGGTCAGTATCTGAGCTTAGGTCTTGTGTGGAACGTAACTGACTATCACATAGATACAGAATCGACGGGGACGAAGCTGGCAACGTTGCGTGAAGACAGCTCGCGGTGGTAAGATATTAGGTAGCCTAAGTTTTGTGAGCTTGAGACTTGGTCAGTAGATTTATTTCAGGTCTAGAACGCTTGCTTCAAGGATTAGTCTGGGCTGGCGGCTGCAGTGTAGTTCTACTGATAGCTTAGTTAGATGCAAACTTCAGCCAGTACAGACTTGAAAAACATAGTCGTCGCTGCCGGTGCCAAACACAGTCTTAAGATAGTCTAAGCCGATCGGCAGCTTAAAACGACCCATATTAGACTCGGGAAATACCACAGTGTCAGAGAGTTGAGTTGAGACTAATATTGACGTACCTAGTTTAAACTCGTGACTCTGGGCCACGTGAGTGAAACACGTTTCTATGGTCGTATACAATGGTCGCGTGTTTTGAGATTGACATATTGAAATACTTTCGTGTTTTGAGAATATCTAACAATTTAATCTTGTATCGCAAAATAAAACATAAATTGTTAATGAATTCCTATTGTTCTTGGGAAGTAGAGATTCTCAAAACATTTTGCTGGCAGAGTGTTATCTAATTATCTTATCTTATCGTTTTCCCATAGGGATCTTGCAGAGTGGCAAAGCGTTAAGACTCATACATTGACAATTACTGTGTATGAAAAGTTGAAAACCTTAGCCGACCTATCTAGTTAGTGCCAAGGCATTATTAGAGTCTGAACCTGAACTTAGAAGAAATGCTGGAGATTCCTAAATCCATATGTTTAAATTCTGTTGTGCAATCGAATTCTCTGTTTCGCATGCCTGTATTTACTCTACTAATTTAAAATACCTAACGTTTATCCTACGTATACTTACACCATCTTATCTAAGTACGCGATCAGCAAAACGAATCCATTATGAAATAAAATGTTAATATTTTTCTGCTCTCTCAAATCTAGCCAATTTATAAACTTACCCTTGAACTTTAATTGTGCCTATCTACTTAGCCAGATACAGCGGATACAGGTCATTATTTTGCACGTTTATAAAAACCGGCCAAGTGCTAGTCGGACTCGCGCACAAAGGCCTCCGTACCATTACGCAAAAAATGAAGTTTGTTGCATGGGAGCCCCACTCAAATGTTGATTTTATTTTGTGTTTAGTATTTGTTGTTATAGCGGCAACAGAAATATGTACATCATCTGTGAAAATTTCAACTGACTAGCTATCACGGTTCATGAGTTACAGCCTGGTGACCGACAGACGGACGGACGGACAGCGGAGTCTTAGTAATCGGGTCCCGTTTTTACTCTCTGGGTACGGAACCCTAAAAATCGCTTACGCATGTGCACAAAAAAGTTTTTAACCGGTAATAAAATTATTAGCAGGTAAATGTAAATTATTTAGCAAACTTAGTCAACTCATGTCATGGCGTTAGTCATAAAATTCATAAACGTATCTCTAACAAGCCGTTGGTAATCATTTGACCCTGTCCGTCATTTTGACGTTTGTCAGAAAGTGACAAATTGAACTTGCCAAACAATTTTTATGAATAAGGGGCTTTTTTTCCGGTATTTCCTTGTTGTCAGTCACCTCACCTGTAAGTTTTAAGTATGTCAAAACCATTTAATAACCGCGGCGTGTCAAATTGATGGTTTGTGTTTTAACTAGGTAGATAAATAATACCTTCCCTTCACCAACAAATTGTCATGCAGTTTTACTTAACACGAGAAAATAAATGATTTATGATTTAGAAAATGATGTGTATGTATTTGAGTAGGTACAGTCAGCAGCAGAAGTTGCTAAGCGGGCGAGGTGTTCAAAATTACCTTGACACGCTCTTATTCTCTTAACAATAAAGTCGCGTCCAGATCATTTTGAACACCTCGCCCGCTTAGCAACTTCTGCTGCTGACTACTAAGTGTGTTATTGTTATCAAAAAGGTTTCTCTTTAAAATTTATTTTGTTTCTGTCTGTTGCAGGTGGTTTTCTGAATGAGGCGGGCTGGTACGCGGACGCGCAACGCGTATTGTTACGTTGTCGCGCGCTATGCCGCGCTCAGCCGCCGAGCGCGCACTACACACGACTCACTCTCGAATGTTGCCACAGGCATGTACACTGATTCTGATAGTCTCTAACTATATACCAAGCATCCCCCGGTCCCGTTTTAACACATTCATTGCCACTATGTGCTACGGTTACGCTCGTAGCGCGTAGCCACGTTTTTGCCGTAATTATGGAGCGCGTAGTCGCTACGAACAGTGTACCCGACTGTCGGGTTCTTCGCCGTGAATGTGTTAACATAATTGGGATAGACAAACGTACGTAATACGACATCCAACGTCAACGCTCGACATCCTTGTTTTTACTGCAAAAATGCACAACAGTGTACCTTAAAGGCGACATCTAGTTCAAATGTTAAAGACAGGACTCACCTTTTAGACACGTATTTCCACTTCAGCATCTTATTGTTAATCCTTTTTTCATTTGCAATGTCACGTGTGCCCGCAACATAAGTGGACAAGACAACTAATTAGAAAATCATACAGAGTACAAACAAATACTCTACTTCGCTTCGTTATAACCCAATGTGTTAAGTATTAAGTAGGTGCTAAAGTATATTAACATGACTAACTGGCAATGTCCGGTCCACTAAGCAAGTTGTGCGATTACATCTAAAACGTGACAAAATTCACGTGTTCTTCTGACTTGATGCCATTGACCTGTGCTTGTCCTAATTAAAACATACGTGATTAGGTAATGTGAGAATGATCGTTATCTATGCAAATATTGCCCCGGTTTTTGTGTCAAAGCAAATGTTTCCTAACATGTAAATTAATTTCTCGATGGTAACTACATATGTATAATATACGAATATGTTTGATATATGTCCCAAAGTATCCAATTGTCACCGGACTAGTCCCAATAAGGCCTAGTTTCCCCTCTGGGTTGGAGTTTAGGTGGCAATTTTAAGATTACGTTGCGGAGCAGACCCTGGCCCCCCAAGAGAACCGTGGCAAAAACTGGGACAGTTTGCCTTTTTTTTGCAGTTTTGTGATCTGAAGAAGTTCTGTGCGTAGAAGTATGATTGAAACAATTAAATTAATTTATGGTTTCTTTACAGACTGCTAAACACACAATCCGCCTATTGCTGCTTCCCGGCCGCGGCCGAAACGTACGCACTAGCTCTCGACCTGCTGAGCCTCACCGACGACGCTCCCACACAGACCGCTCGCCCAGACACGCCCAGACATGTCTCCGAGGAGTGCAGCCGCAGGTAACAGACCTTATGTCGGTGCAGTAAGATTCATTCTGAACTAGCGCTCGACCTGCTAAGCCTACAAAGAATAAGTTAGCTACAACTCTACAAAAGCGCCGAAGGAATAACTACAAACGAAAGTTAATCTTAAGTGTGTAAGTTTAAGGTTCAAAATGTCCCATTTTCAAATTCAAATCAATGTCAATTTTTTTCCCAGACTGGACACATGCGACATCCTCTCCCAAGTCCCCGGGCTGACCGACCCGCACGAGCCGGCCAGCGAATGGGCACTCTCAGCGCTCCTAGCGCGCCTCTTCAAGGAATTCAGCGCTCTGTTCTTCGTGCGCTGCGATTACAGCGCCGCGCACGCGTGGGCTATGCGCGCCTTACGTCTGCTGCGTCCCGATACGCCGGCAAAGTAAGTGTCACATTGATCAAATTGCTTGCTACATGGCGCTGTGCGGTTACGGGTGATTTCTACATCGCGCTAACGGTGTATCGTCGTCGTCGCACGAAGATATTGTGTCAAAATGAACAAATGCTGCTGCATTTTACGCCCTCAATTATTATTTAATATATATTGTCTGATTGTAATTTTAACCTTTTGAACGCCAAACGGCGCGGCGTATCCATTTGCCGTGCCACTGACGCCACGGGGGTAAAATTTAGTTTTGTGAATAAATAATTCCAAACTAAAAATGGGATGTTTTTCAGTAGATTTTCATCATATAACGATCGACGTCAAATGCCGACTTTGGCGTCGTTGTCACGATTTTGCGTTGTCGTCAGTTGCCGTCTGTGGCGTTCAAAAGGTTAAAAGAAGGTTTCTTTTCTTCTGACTTAGGGGTTCGGAATGTTCTGATACTTACCTAATAATCAATGTTGATACAGGATACAGACGATAAATGTTTTGTTGAATTTCGATTAGCAGAATTTTATGGATAAAACATGACAATAGAATGCCATTGTCTAAAACTGGAAAAACAATAACAGTGTACAGATAATGTACAGGTAATTAGACTTTTGTCTATGTTCGATTAGATAAGAAATCCATATTTATAACAAAGAGAGGATACTATTTTAAGGCGGGATTAAGAGATATGCAAATATTTAGGTTAATCGCCTTTCCGGTTATTTTATAATTATCGGTCAAATGAGGATGACAATGACATACTTAGATGAAGATATGATAAATATTTTGATAGTAGTTATCATTACTTTAACATTTCATAAAAAAGACATCAAAAAAGTCAATGAACTACCTAAAATCCTAAATGACATGGGTGGTTTTAGTTATTTTTTGTGAAAACGGCTCAATGTATCGCCCGGATTATTCCGAAATGAGAATTTACCGTTTTCCGAAATACCCCAAACAGCTTTGGGGAATAACCGCTTTCTGATTGTATATTTTCTTATCTTATTGTGCCATTCTGATCTCCTATGCGCAATAAGCTCGTCCCAACGCTCAAAGGAGATATCGCAAGCTTTGAAATGGCGCTTCAGAACGTTTTTATTAGAGATGCCCCGAATAGTGAATTTGGCCGAATACCGAATATTCGGCGACCTAATAATCGGCATGACATGCGAACATTTTGAGTTACAATTATTATGAAAACTGTTCGCCAACAAAGCACAACGTTTGCTAAGATATATTTTTATGTTGAACAGAATTAATGAATGTAGTTAGAGTCAATCAAATCAGACCCAATATGATAAAAATAAAATATTTTGTAATCAACAAATGCTTCCTTCAACAGTGCCTTCGTATTTAACTACTTTCCAAGAATACATTTTAAATATTAAATATACCTAGTTTTTAGTTATTTTTTGTGTAATTTTTCTTTTGAGGTAGGTGCAATAGATATTCAGTATTCGGCCGAACACTAGGCAACAATCGGCCGAATACCGAATATTCGGCAAAGTGGCCGAATACCGAATATTCGTGGCATCTCTAGTTTTTATACCGCCGAGACCGTCCCCGTGGCTACGCTTCCAATCCCTGAGTTCTGAATAGAAAACGGGTTAGAGTCCCCAGCAAGCTCGGCCCAATTCCACCTTCCCATACAGACGGAGTTCGTTCTCATTTTAAAACTACGTACTGTAATGAAACTTTGCACATACAATGACATGAGGTATATCTAGTCCTGTAATTAGTTTATAACTTCAGGTGACAAAGAAAACTCACTTATTACTAAAAAAAATTTAAACAAAAATCGACCTTCTTTTAGTACTAGGTAATATGGTTCACTGTGGCACAGTACACTAAGAACAGTAGTGAATCTAAGGCCGCTCGGCAAGTTATTTGCCTACTTTTGCGTTGGCGCTTAATAATAAATAATAATAAATAAAAATCATTTATTTCAGACTAAAGGTCCATACATTGTTAGTGAACATTAAAACCTTATTACTAGTGTTAGTATAACATAAAAATAGACTAAAGTAAAACTAAAAACTAAACAATAACTGCATGCAGTCTCTGCCAACGGCTGAGCATGGGGCCGTTTTCGCGCTCCATAAACACGCTCAGAATGCTGTTGGGGCTGCCGCGCAGGCGACGCATCAGTGAAGCGCACCTCTTGCGCATTATCGCCGCAAAGCTGTCAATTTGTGCCTCGGCAAACATACCAGAGGCACTACAAAATCGCGGCAACCCCATCAACACCCGGAACGCGTTATTATATTGCACACGTAGGCCGTTGTATGCCTTCTGCGTATAGTTGGTCCACAGGCTGCATGTGTAGAATGACTGACAGTACGCTTTGAAAAGTGTAGTCTTTACTTGTACAGTACATTTCGCGAACCTGCGGGCCAACATGTTGCATCGGACAGCCAACGACCTACGCTCTCGCTCAATATCTATGTCATCACTCAGGTCGTCAGTGACCCAGTGACCCAGGTACTTGAACTTAGTGACAAAGTTTAAAGGGACATCGTAGAGTGCCACTAGCGGTACCGTCGGATAACTTTTTTTACCGGCTTTAAAAATCATCACTTCGCTCTTTTTGACATTATACCTGAGTCCATGGGCCACAGCATAGGACTCGCATATTTTTATCAACCTTCTCATCGAGTCGATTGAAGGGCCGAGCAGCACCATGTCATCAGCGTAACTATAATTGTTGGCAGCGACTCCGTCAATGTGACATCCGGCATAGGTACTGCTCAGCTCCTCGATGAGTTGGTTGACATACAAATTGAACAGTTTTGGGGAAGACAGCCCACCCTGTCTCACCCCACACATCAAATTATAGTTACTCGAGACTGTGTTACCCCATCTTACAAAGTTATTTTGATGTAAATACCAATATTTAAACAGAGCTATCACTTCCCTAGGTACACTTGTTTCATTTCGTAACTTGGCCCATAATATATCATATGATACAAGGTCGAATGCCTTTGATAAATCCAGGAACACACCATAAACCGGTGTATTCCTACTAGTGTAGTACTGGACGGTATTCTTGAGGGCCAGGATAGCACTCTCTGTGGACAGCCCACGCCGAAAGCCAAATTGGGCGTCATTTAATTTGATATGCTGATCTAACTGGGCATCAAGTAGACCGTCCAGTACCTTGGCAATGGTGGTAGCCAAGGATATCGGCCTATAGTTAGACAGATCAGAGGCATCACCCGTCTTATTTTTGACGATTGGGACTACAACAGTCTGCATTAGTTCATCGGGCAGATAACAATGGTTCAGACAGAGTGTAAAAAACATGGCAAGTACTCTGGGCAGATGTTTTCCAGCGTGCTTCAGGTGCTCAACGCTGAGTCCATCATGCCCCGGCGATTTACCTCGCTTAGGGTTGTCACTTTTATTTTTAGTTAAATATTATTTGCGTATTATGAGTAGCACTACGTTTCTATTTATTATAATATAATGAAATGTTCTATCAATCCATAAATGAAGTATAAATAAAACGCTTTTTAAATATTTACATTAGGAAATGGCAGTTATTAAACAAATTATAAATTCGATACAGAAAAAAAATCCTCCGGTTTCTGCATGTTCGGAACGTTTTATTGTTTGCGGTTCTTAAAGTAAATTCTCATCCTTACGTATAACTTTAGTAAAAAGGTTTTAGGGAAGCATGGGCAAGTAGGTATTATGAAGAATGACAAGTCCGGGTTTGAGGAGTCGTTATTGAGACACTATAATATTTTTTTACTACTCGTCGACTGTAATTTTTGAATTAAGATTTCATATACCAAACTGCAAATGGGTATTTTTAATGTACGGGTCCCAACTCAACTATAATATTCATTTCGATACAGTTTATTCAACTATAATGAAATTGACCAATCACAGCTCGCCGCGGTCAAGAGGACGAAACAAAACCATAGCTCAAATTAATTATTAATGTTAGGTTGTATAGTAGAAATAATTGGTTCATAAGTCAGAAACGCGCATGTGACACCCTTAATATAGCAACATCCATAGACTACGAAAACCACTTAGTGTTGCTTGTTAGTCTCCGTAGGCTATGGTGGCCAAAATCGAGAAAATAACTGTCTAAAAATTGAATTTAGCGCGGAGCAAGTACCAGGGCCTCATGAGTTACGAGAAGGTGTCATTGACCAACTAACGCGGTGGCCGGGGCGCGTACCAGTATTATGAAGGTATCGCGGCTGCTCCCGTATCTTAGCTGTATACTTTTGGTTTGGTTTGTTTGTATGATTCTACTAGTTTAAAGTATTATTTTTGTTGATTCGTAGAAAAAGTATTGTATACAATAGTGATATTCAATCTTGTTTTACTTATACTATTGCCTCTGTTCATAGTCATGATCAAAAAAATTAAGGCCTACCGTCAGAGCAGACAAATGCGAGCGGGCGGGTAGCGTACTCGATTGCGCGCGATCACAGTCGCGGTACGGCCCACACTGCCGCCACCGTATTCCCCCGTATATTATGCTAATGTGTGCGTGGCAGCGCGTGCGTACACGGCGCCCGGCGCGCACGCACACATTCAAGCCGGCAGCGGCACATTTCTATGAAGATTCACTACTGTTCTTGTACTGTGACTGTGGCTATGAACTTGTGGTGGTAATTAGTGAGTTGTCACCTGTCGATAATAATATAGCTCCCGTTTATAAAACAAACGAAATAGAGCAAAAACAAGTTTTGTATCAAAAACTTAAATTCGCTGTCTGTTTTTAAACTGGTCTGAAGTGTAATAAAAATTCCTTCTTCCATAACAGCAATATATTTCCTGATCACAATATTCCGTTACAGTTCAATATCCAATCACCTCATGCACTTCACAATCGTCCTCCCTTCACCTCTGCCCGTAACCGAATGCCCGTTAACCGCCATGCCAGTCGTCTTTTATTCTTTCTTCCAACTACCTTCTATTTACAAAGGTCAACTATGTATCAATCACGTTACTTTTAAATTTATTAAATTATAGATTACCAATGATTATTCAACTCTTTATTTCATTAAATCTGTTTCTAATAATTAGTAATTTTAATGAATCTTACACTCGCCCATCCTGACATTGTGCATGTCCTCATGCACAGTCATACTAATCGCGTCTGTCATCTAATCTTACACTCGGCATGTCAAATCATCGGGCATTCAGTAAGAAAATTATTAATCCTTCATTACCCATTTAATACAATTTCTTTGTTTGTCTATATACATTTTTCTTATTATTTATTGAATTAATCTATATCTTCACATAATTATTTCAAATCCAATAAATCCATCTAAATATTTAAGTTTCTATTCAATAATTATACAACAATATACAAAAAATTTTATGCATCAATACATATAAAGTACATTACTTAACATATTCGATTGCTATGTTTTTTTTTTTTTCACTCATTATTTCTCGTCTTTTTTTTTGATTCCGTTTGTTTTTTTTTTTATCACTCTCATGACACAAACGTGTCTCACAACATACCATTTTTTTAATCAAATTTTACGTGTAGCACATTATTTCTCTTGTTTTTTGATTCCATTTTTATTTTTTTAATGTGCTACTTACTGAATCACTCTCATGACACAAACGTGTCTCATCACAACATAACATTCTCTATTTCCGTCTTTTTTTTCATCCAATAATTTAATAATGTAATAATCCAATAATTTAATAATCCAATAATCCAAAAATTTAATAATTTAATAATCCAAAAATTTAATAATTTAATAATCCAATAATTTAATAATTTAATAATTTAATAATCCAATAATTTAATAATTTAATAATCCAATAATTTAATAATTTAATAATCCAATAATTTAATAATTTAATAATCCAATAATTTAATAATGTAATAATCCAATAATTTAATAATGTAATAATCCAATAATTTAATAATTTAATAATCCAATAATCCAATAATTTAATAATCCAATAATCCAATAATTTAATAATCCAATAATCCAATATTTTAATAATCCAATAATCCAATATTTTAATAATCCAATAATTTAATAATCCAATAATCCAATATTTTAATAATCCAATAATCCAATATTTTAATAAACCAATAATCCAATAATCCAATAATCCAATAATCCAATAATCCAATAATCCAATAATCCAATAAGTCAATAAGTCAATAATCCAATAAGTCAATAATCCAATAACTAAACTCAATAATCCAATAACTCAATAATCCAATAACTAAACTCAATAATCCAATAACTAAACTCAATAATCCAATAACTCAACTCAATAATCCAATAACTCAACACAAAAATCCAATAACTCAACACAAAAATCCAATAACTCAACTCAATAATCCAATAACTTAACTCAATAATACAATAACTCAACTCAATAATCCAAAAACTCAACTCAATAATCCAATAACTCAACTCAATAATCCAATAACTCAACTCAATCATCCAATAACTCAACTCAATAATCCAATAACTCAACTGAATAATCCAACTCAATAATCCAATAACTCAACTCAATAATCCAATAACTCAACTCAATAATCCAATAACACAACTCAATAATCCAATAACTCAACTCGATAATCCAATAACTCAACTCGATAATCCAATAACTCAACTCCATAATCCAATAACTCAACTCAATAATCCAATAACTCAACTCAATAATCCAATAATTCAACTCAATAATCCATTAAATCAACTCAATAATCCAATGAACCCTACTCAATAATCCAATACTCTACTCAATAATTAAATAAACTCATCTCAATAATCCAATATACTCATCTCAATAATCCAATAAACTCATCTCAATAATCCAATAAACTCATCTCAATAATCCAATAAACTCAACTCAATAATCCAATAAACTCAACTCAATAATCCAATAAACTCAACTCAATAATACAATAAACTCAACTCAATAATCCAATAAACTCAATAATTCATTAACTGATTAATCCAGTAATCCAGTACCTGATCAATCCAGTAACTGATCATTCCAGTAACTGAACAATCCAGTAACTGATCAATCCAGTAACTGATCAATCCAGTAACTGATCAATCCAGTAACTGATCAATCCAGTAACTGAACAATCCAGTAACTGAACAATCCAGTAACTGATCAATCCAGTAACTCATTAATCCAGTAACTCACTAATCCAGTAACTCATTAATCCGTAACTCATTAATCCGTAACTCATTAATCCGTAACTCATTAATCCGTAACTCTTTAATCCGTAACTCATCGATCCGTAACTCATCAATCCGTAACTCATCAATCCGTAACTTATCAATCCGTAACTCATCAATCCGTAACTCATTAATACGTAACTCATTAATACGTAACTCATTAATACGTAACTCATTAATACGTAACTCATTAATCCGTAACTCATCAATCCGTAACTCATTAATCCGTAACTCATTAATTAAAATAATCCAGCAATTTTATAATACGATAATATTATACTTATCATCATATGTAGGTATTATCATCATATCGTTATATTACTTGCCACTTAAAGCTTCAGTTGCACCAACCACAATTGACGAATTGATCAACAGCAATCAGCAGAGCTTTGCTTGCTACAATAACCAAGCTAAAATATTTAAAATGCAACAACTTCTTAAAACCAAGGATACTGAAAGCGAATCAATACACGGTTATAATGAATACTTTTCTAGTGTAGGCCCAACCTTGGTTATTCAATCAACACCAGCCAAAATGATCCCGCCAACATTATAAGATTTATAAGATTGAAAAAAAAATCCCGTCAGTTTCTCTTATTATTCTAATAATAATTAGAAAATTATAGATTTCCCGGATACGCGGAACTGTCCTGTTAGGCCGCACACTTGTGTTAGGGTTAAAGAACAAGTCGGTAATTTTAACCAAACAACTTTACATATACTTGGATTAACTTTGTTTCTAATCTACATTAACGACTTGACTTTCTTGGATCTGACCAATGCAGACGTTGTGCTACGCAGATGACACGGCAATACTATTTCACGGTGCTTCCTGGGATGCAGTTAGCGCCTTCACAGAAAGCGGTCTAGCTTTGGTGACGAACTGGCTTCAATACAATTTGTAACTCTAAACGCAGACTAAACGAGATATGTGTGCGTGTATAAAACAGCTGCTTCCACCTCGTGGTCTCTAAATGTGTCAAAAGTTTATTCATATATTAGTTACCACTGGTACCTACCAGACGTCATGTAATTGTAAAACAATAGAAAAACTTCGTCTATAAAGTACTTAGGTGTTATTCTGGATGAGCAGACTGACAACCGACAGAGGAAGATGAGAAACTCAACTTTACAGCGTACATTCAAACCACAGTTAAATAGTGTCAGGAAATAACCTAACACTCATTTAAATATCTTCGAAATATCATGGATATACCACAGCGCCAATCAACCTATATTGCCCTAGCTCAACCCATTATTACGTAGGTAGGTACTAATATCGGTGTATAGCGTATAGCGCATCGATCGTTATTGTTTTTTTTTTTTTTTTTTTTTAATATACTAAATTATGAACAAATACTGAAGAAACGTAACTTAGTCTTTCCTTTACCAGCGTTAACGTCACATTTTGCCAAAAGAGGAAACAACCAAGATCAAAACTTATAAATTAGGCTAACGAGCCCCATACAACTAACTTGAGCGAACTACAGGACACCACAGCATTGCCTGGACAACGATTCCACCCCCATAATCTGTGAACCCGTACCTCGAGACAACTTTCGTCAATACAAATAACTTTAAGGTACTGTACCAAAATATTCGCAGTTTAAGCAATAAACGACATCTATTAAAATCTACAACTGAAGACGACAAAGATATACAAGCCATCCGTTCCTGTCCTGTGCGGCTTCCACGTGAAAGCGATCCTGGCCGTGTTGTCCTTCCGTGTTAATCTTCGAAGCCACCTCTCATTGCCTCGGCCGTGTCTGCCGCTGCTGCGGCTTCGCTGGATGCGA
The DNA here is from genome assembly GCF_910591565.1 of Cydia splendana. NCBI lineage: Eukaryota > Metazoa > Arthropoda > Insecta > Lepidoptera > Tortricidae > Cydia > Cydia splendana. The sequence continues at coordinate 19,191,779 of NC_085972.1, read as the reverse complement.
CTCCGTCTGTTGTTCCTCGGGGACTGGCGGCGGTTGCGACTTCGGCTTCGACGTTCTTGTCCATCATCAGATTTCGATTTTCGGTCACGCTCAGGAGTTTTCAAGCGCCGCCTTGATGTTTTTTTCCTCATGGTCTGTAGGCGACAGTTCCTTATTTTATGTATAATTTAAGTTTAGGTATAATCATGCTCATTTAAAATATGTAAACTTGTTTCTAGTATTAAGAAAGCCAAAGATTTCTTTATAATGTAAACTAAAGTATCAAAAATCCCTGGCTACTCATTATGTTATTGTATTAGTCGTAATTTTAATTAATAAGGTTTATTTCGTGCATACTAACTCCATCTATTGAGCCTAACACACTTAATTGTGAATATTTAAAATAAAGTCACAGAGGGCGCTGGCGTGTATACTTAACCTAAAACATATTGCGAATTTTACCGTGACCTATCTGCTCACCACGCGACACGCGAGCACTCTCTTATATTTTCACTTCAAAATCCTAGTTTTTATCCATCTTCCACCTGCGTATCCTACAATAAGCTGGTCTTCAAACCGGATCTCATGTGAACAGTGCCAATTAATGTTTACTACGCCACCAAAGATGGTAATAACTCGACGGCAAAAGGAAATGGCCGAAGCGAAGGCGATCTCGGAACCGCCGCCTACAGCCGACGTGTTACCTGGTACTTCCAACTCCAAAAAAGAAGTTAAGACCGCAGCACCTTCGGTTGCAAGCAGTAGAAGATCTACAGCATCTTCCATAGCAAGGCGTAAACAGCTGGAGTTGCAAGCAGCCGAGGAAAAGGCTCGAATCCAGATGGAGTTGATCGATAAACGCCTGGAAGCTGACCTTGCCGCCGCCGAGGCCGAGGATGAAGAAAAATCAGACGTTGCTAGTTTAAGTGAAGTGAATCAAGATCTAGTGTCGGACTGGTTGACCCAGCAACATCATGCTAACGAGTACCGCCCACCTGTGCCCCCCGAGCCGGTCGCGCAAGTTTCCGATCGTGCAGCACCAGCACAGCATGTGGACACCGCTAGCAGCATCATGGAGTTGGCGAACGCCCTAAAGGACATGATGGGCCAATCATCGTCGCATCGCGAGGAACGTCTACTCAGCCGTTTGGCCACTCCGCGCGACCTACCTATATTTAGCGGAGACAGTCTAGAATGGCTGCATTTTAAAAATGCCTACGATGAATCATTAGCGTCGTGCAAATACTCAGAATACGAAACTCTGTCCAGACTTCGACGAGCACTGCGAGGCGAAGCCAAAGAAGCTGTCACCGACCTACTGATTGGCAATACCTCGTCCAAGGATATCATGGATGCTCTCGAACTTAAATATGGACGAGCAGAGACCATTATTTGCAACATAACTGCACAATTACGTAAGTTGCACCCATTACCTACGCATTATCAGCAAGATTTAGTTAACTTTGCTACAAAAGTAAACAACTGCGTTGCAACTATACGTGCATTAAAACAAAGTGATCATTTACGCAATCCCGAGCTCGCGTCCGCTATCACAAGCAAATTACCGAGCACACTTTTGGGAAAGTGGACTGAATATGCTTACGAAAAGATCCTAGCAGGAGAATCCAAACTAGAATTGCTGGCGCAATTTCTGAAGAAAGAAGCCAACATGACCCTGGTCACCGGAGCTGTGCAGCCGCGAGAAGTCAAAAAGCCAGCACCGACCGAGCCCCATTTTAAACGCGACAAAAACGAAGACAAAAGTCGTTATACGCACCACGTACTTGCTACTAGTACACGAACTGATCATATTTCGTGCTCATTTTGTAAGAAAGGCGTACATTCACTACCCGACTGTCGCGTATTTAAACGTGCGATGCGCAGAGATAAATGGAAATTTGTTAAAACACAAAGATTGTGTTTCAAATGTTTAACCGCACGCCACGATATAAACACCTGTGATGCACCTGACTGCGACATAGAGGAATGCGGACTAAAACATCACCGCTTACTTCATTGGAAACAAGCTACATCTTCTACGAGTACATTATCATCGGACCCCGCAACTCCCGTGAGTAACGAGCAACCGAGCACGCCGCTCCCGCCGGACCCGCCGCTTGCTCAACCGCGCCGCGCTGCCAGTGATGCTGCCGATGCTACGATCGCTCACGTCGCGACGCCTAACGATGTGACGGTCGACTCGAATGAGAACGTGTTATTAAAAGTAGTTCCAGTGAAATTGTATGGACCCCGTGGTGAAATACAGACTTATGCGTTACTTGACGATTGTGCTGCCGTTTCCGTGTTGGACTCTGATCTAGCCGATGAACTTGGTCTACAAAGTGAGCGTCCGAGTGCCGTAAGATTCGTAGACGCGTTCGGCCTTGAAGTGTATCAATCTGACGCGCCCAAAGTTCGCGCCAAAATATCTGGACAGGACAATACCTTTTACGATATAAGTTTACGTAAGAGTTCTAAGTTAAAATTACCACCGCAAAATTTATCCGCCATTAATCAAATTTCATGCAACAAGTTATCTAAAATAAAAAATGTTGTTTGTAAAAAACGTGTAGTGCCTCGCTTGCTTATAGGTGAAGATAATTATTATTTGATGGCACCGCTCGAGATCATTCATGGTGGCAAAAATGCTCCATATGGAACCCGCTGTCGGCTGGGATGGTGCATCCACGGCTACTGCAGTCGCGCTCACTCCTCCGCGTCTCAGGTAAGTCACAGTGTTTGCCATCTCGCTCACTCTTATGATGGGATCGACAGTACTACTGATCTTGATACCAGTGCACTTAATGACCTAATTAAGCAATCGTATTGCCTAGACTCCATAGGAGTTTCGACCTTATGTCGCGAGAATAAGGCACATCTGCGTGCTATACAGATTTTAGACGAAACTGCACGTTTGATTGATAACCGATGGGAAGTAGGTTTGCCATTTAAACAGGATAATTTTACTATGCCCGATACTTATAACTATGCATTATCTCGCATGCAATCTTTGTTGCGTAAATTCGATTATGACCCTATTTACGCGAATAGATATGCTCAGGAAATAAATAAGTTACTATCCGAGGGGTATGCGCGTGAGTTACAGGAAAACGAGCTCTCAGTCAATCATGTATGGTATATTTCACATTTTGGTGTACAAAATGTAAATAAACCCGGTAAATTAAGATTGGTCTTTGATTCAAGCGCACGCGCTAGGAATAACATGTGTTTGAATGATTATCTATTGACCGGGCCTGATTTATACAACTCGCTTTTAGGTATAATGTTGAGATTACGCGAGAAGGAGTTCATCATTATTGGTGATATTAAGGACATGTTTTTACGTATTAAAATTCGTCCAGAAGATCAACATGTCTTTCGATTTCTATGGCAGGCGTCAGCTACTGATCCGATTAAAACATATGTGATGCAAAGCCTTATTTTCGGTGCAAATTGCGCGCCTTTTATCGCGCAACATATAAAAAATAAAAATGCACTTAAATACGAAGACCAGTATCCCGAAGCTGTTCAAGTGATTATAAACTCGCATTACATGGACGATTGTTATTATTCTACAGATAGTGAGGAAAATGCTATTCAATTAATTAAAGATATTACGTACATACATAGCATGGGCGGCTTCGAGATACGTGGTTGGTCTAGCAACAGCAAAACGGTTTTGAATGCGTTACCGGCCACAGCGCTGGCTCAATCAGCTGTTCAGTTCAAGGACGGAGCTACGAATATGACTGAGCGCGCTCTCGGTTTAATGTGGCATCCTGCTGACGACACCTTTAGCGTAAAAGTGTCGACTGGGCAGATCTCGCCCGAGATTTCAAATGGAAGCGTTCCGCCTACAAAGGCTAAAATGCTAAGCATTATTATGTCAATTTATGACTTACATGGTTTTCTCACTCCGTTTGTTATAAAAGCTAAAATTTTATTTCAAGACGTACATCGAAGCGGAGTCGACTGGAAGTGCCACATCCGGCCTGAAGAACATACTCGTTGGAAGGTTTGGCTCGACGAGTTGAAACAGCTGGAGTCGCTGCGTATACCGCGCTGGTACCTGCGGGCCGGCGCCTGGACGCCGTGCTATGACTCACCGTCTACGTCTACGTCTTGCGAGAAGATAATGGATATACAGATGCACATTTTTTGTGACGCATCTATTAAAGCCTACGCTACGGTAATATATTGGCGTTTTACGCGTGCTGATGGTTTCGTACTCGTTTGTTTGGCTGCTAGTAAAAGCCGCGTAAGTCCTTTACGTCCAATTTCGGTCCCAAGACTCGAATTGCAAGGATGTCTTCTTGGGACACGGTTGGCAAAGACTATTGCCACTGAGCAAAAGAATCTGGTGCCCAGTAAGCGATATTTTTGGACAGATTCCAGTACTGTCTTACAATGGATAAGAAGTGACCCCAGGAGCTACAAGCCTTACGTTGCTCATAGGCTTGGGGAGATCGATGAGCTGACTAATGTCAATGAATGGCATTACGTGCCATCTCGTTTGAACATAGCTGACATTGCTACCAAGACGGATAGTCCTCCGCTGAAGTACAGTGACGCGTGGTTTCAAGGTCCAGCATTCCTGCGTCAACCCGAAGATCAGTGGCCAAAGGACTTGAGGAATGCGAAGATCGTCGACGAGGCTACCTGTGAAAAAAGAAATGTTAATGTGGTTAGTACACTTGAAATACACTCACCTGTACCCGATGAAGGACGCTTCTCCAACTGGATCCGACTTGTACGCACTGCTGCAAGAGTTTTATGTTTTATAAAAATATGTAGACAAAAGTGTCATGAAAGAAAATTAAATCAAAGAAGAAAGAAAAATGAAAAGAATAAAGACACATTACAGCTCGATTCTGCAATGATGAAGAGGGCAGAAAAACACATAATAAAAAAGTGTCAAAGTGATACCTTTGCTGCCGAGATTGCCTGTGTTACGCAAGGCAAACCACTGCCGTCAAACAGTCGTCTACTAAAAGTGACTCCATATTTAGACGACGATGGAATCCTTCGCGTTGGTGGTCGCATAGATCAAACTGCAGGGGTAGAACTGTCAACTACACGTCCACCGATCTTGGATGGAAAACACAGAACCACTCAGTTGTTAGTTGAATACTACCACCGACGTGCTATGCATGTGGCGAATGAACATGTTGTCAATGAATTACGCCAGTCGTATTGGATCGTGAATCTGCGTCCGACTGTACGCAGCGTCGCCGCGCAGTGTTTGTTTTGCCGCTACCGACGCGCTCGGCCGCAGCCTCAGAGGATGGGTGATTTACCTGCCGCGCGCTTACAGTACAGTCGAAGGCCATTTTCATACACAGGAGTTGATTTTTTCGGCCCTATGGAGACGACCATTGGTCGAGGAAGACAGAAAAGATATGGCATGCTCTTTACATGTCTCACCGTGCGAGCCATTCACATCGAGATCACAGAATCACTGAGTACGGACTCTGCAATTATGGCGCTCATACGTATGTCTGCTCGCCGTGGCACTCCGCTGGTTCTATTTTCAGATAATGGTACAAATCTTCGAGGAGCCGACAACGAGCTGAAGATGAGTCTTCAGCAACTGAACGTAGACAAACTGCGCGAAGATGGAGCCGTCCGTGGGATTGAATGGCGATTTATCCCTCCCGGAGCCCCCGAAATGGGCGGCGCATGGGAGCGCATGGTCCGCACAGTTAAGACGGCGCTCAAGGTCGTCATGAAGGAGCGCGCACCACATCCTGAAACCCTATCCACGTTGATGGCAGAAGTGGAGGCTCTCGTAAACAGCCGTCCTATCACACACGTGTCGACGGATCCCGGTTACCCCGAAGCGTTAACGCCAAACCATTTTTTAATTGGTAGTTCATCTACTGGAGCTCCTATAGGTAAGTATGACGATTCTGACCTTTGCCTCCGCAAAAGGTGGCGCGTAGCTCAACGACTTACAGATATGTTTTGGGCTAGGTGGATTAAAGAATATTTACCTACGCTTCTCCCTCGTCAAAAATGGACTAGGGAATCTAGATCGTTAAAAGTAGGAGATTATGTAGTACTGGTCGATCCCAATTTAGAGCGCGGCTCCTGGCGACATGGTGTAGTGAGCGCGGCGCACGCTGGCCGTGACGGCCGTATTCGAGTGGTAGATGTGCGCACACGCTTAGGTCAACTGCGCAGACCTACCACACGCGTCGCATTACTGTCCCCAGTTGATGGCTAGTGCTTATCAGCACTAAGGGGCGGGGATGTAGGCGACAGTTCCTTATTTTATGTATAATTTAAGTTTAGGTATAATCATGCTCATTTAAAATATGTAAACTTGTTTCTAGTATTAAGAAAGCCAAAGATTTCTTTATAATGTAAACTAAAGTATCAAAAATCCCTGGCTACTCATTATGTTATTGTATTAGTCGTAATTTTAATTAATAAGGTTTATTTCGTGCATACTAACTCCATCTATTGAGCCTAACACACTTAATTGTGAATATTTAAAATAAAGTCACAGAGGGCGCTGGCGTGTATACTTAACCTAAAACATATTGCGAATTTTACCGTGACCTATCTGCTCACCACGCGACACGCGAGCACTCTCTTATATTTTCACTTCAAAATCCTAGTTTTTATCCATCTTCCACCTGCGTATCCTACATGGTCCATAGTCTGGAACTCGAAAACAACACCAGCAATGGAAGAGTTCTAAATCTTTGGATTGTTAATAGTAGACAAATATAAGTTGTTCTTATTAAGCTAAATTGAACTGTTTTATTTATTTATTTAATTTACGTTACTGCTTCCGGGGTAGAATGCGGGACGTTTAAAACAGATCTTAAATCCAAAACAGATCCGTATCCCGGTACGGATCCGGAACACAGGCTTTTCGAAACGAGAAAATTCTAAAACTGGTACAGAAACGGAATCTAGAACAAATTCGGGATCCGGCACTGATCCGATACCAATCCGGCACGCATCCGGTTCAGACCCAGCACGAATCCGGCAAATGATATACATGCGGTATTAATCCGGCACAGATACGGTACCAATCCGGCACGGATCCGGCACCAGTCCGGGACGGATCCGGTACGAATCCGGCACAAATCAGGTATGCATCCGGCACGGTTCCAGTATCCGGCACGGACCCAAATCCAGGAACGCGAGATGGATCCGATATTCGAAACGGGATCCGGAATACGAAACGGGCCGCGTAGCCAAGATGCCAATCGCTTACGCTCCGCAGCGATCGGAACGCAACTGTCACTGTCGCGCTAATATGGAAGAGTGATATAGATACATAATGCTTTTCGTTGTCGAAGCGACAGCGATTGTAACTCCGGCTAGGTCGGCGGGTTGGTAACTACCAGTAAAAGTATCATTCCTACTTATTTACAGTCTGAGTAGTTTATAATTTCGAAAACACTTAACCCCGCTATATAATACTGACGTATTGATAAGTAATATTTTGAAAATATGGTAAAAGTTGTAACCAAATAAGCGGTACATACATAGACTAAAAGAATCCGATCTACACCTGTAAATAATCATAAAGGTATCCGAACTATTCAAAATAAAACGGTGTTCCAAAGGTTTCACGCTACCCGCGATGTAATGAATGCTTTAATTATATTATGGATAGTCATTACAGCAAACACTAAAGAAACCTAACTGTTGGTCTTGAAGAGAATACTTGCAGTATAATGCTCTCAAGTGAACGACTAGGCCGAAATGGGTTTACCCAATTATTTTGTTCTTGATAAAATTAACGGTGTCTTTGTTTCTAAGCGCCCGTTAAACATAAACTTCCTAACATAGGATATACGAAATGATAATTAATTTCAACTAAACAACAACCAATATAAGTGTTACTAATATATGTATAGGTATATAATTATAATAATTTTACACCACTGTTACTATTGTAACAACTTAATTGGGCAATTAAGATTTAACTCAATCAGTTCTAATATTAATACCTACATAATATAATACATTCAGGAATACCATACTGACTTGTAGGTACATCCCACTTCTGATCTGTAATAAAAATTCCTTCTTCCATAACAGCAATATATTTCCTGATCACAATATTCCGTTACAGTTCAATATCCAATCACCTAATGCACTTCACAATCGTCCTCCCTTCACTTCTGCCCGTAACCGAATGCCCGTTAACCGCCATGCCAGTCGTCTTTTATTCTTTCTTCCAACTACCTTCTATTTACAAAGGTCAACTATCAATCACGTTACTTTTAAATTTATTAAATTATAGATTACCAATGATTATTCAACTCTTTATTTCATTAAATCTGTTTCTAATAATTAGTAATTTTAATGAATCTTACAGAAGCTACATAAACTATGTACATAAATAGATATTCCTTATCCTATTGTAAGTACAAAGTTTCAGAGCAATCTAGCTAGTCGTTTTAAAATGAGAGCATAACTACGTGTGTATGGAGAACCGAACTTGCTGGGGACTAGGGAGTCTACAGTTATCCATGCGATAAACATTGTTAAATAAACAGCGGTACAACCAGCAACACTGCTAACTGTACATCGGTGGACCTTATTACACAAGGCATAACGTCCCCCGATGTACAGTTCACAGTGTGGGTGATGGTACTTCTTGACTATAGGATGTTGAACCTTGTTATTGTAACAAGCCATTTCTATGTTAATTAACTCGCTGTATATTTTTATCCACTCTGATAATTATAGATTTTATGGTGAATATAACCGGTTTATTGATTCAAATTTAGATACAGTGGGACCGTGATAACTTGAATCTCAAGGGAAACGCTAGACGAATAGGGTCAACGATATTTCGTGTTACGGAGGATATTTGACTTAGAAAGATTTATGTTGTGTTTATGTATATTTTTGTCTGTATGTATAAACTCTTTATTGTACAGAACACAACAACACAAACATGGCACAGGATAGGCAATACAAAAGCGAAAGGGGTTAAAAAAAGAAAAAAGGGAAAGGGTAAGAGTTGAAAGGGGTTATGTTTTATTTGAACCTATCAACACAGTTCTTGTCCAAAGTGATATTCGTTTAAATTACGAAATTATTTTATAGAGATAAAATAAATCGTTTTTTAGAGTTATGAAATTGTACTGGATTGCCATGCACGGAATCGCTTTTTACATCGATTTAATTCACATTTACGAATAAATATTCCATAGTTATGGAGTTTTGAGCTATAAAGGCAAAGGAAACCTTTTGCTCCGTATTTACTAGGATTTAGCATTGTCGAGGTATCAAACCAAGTAAAATAAGTATAGCAAAAGTATTAATAATCAGTATAATCACCCACTGGATTAGTGTTTAACGAAGTACTCTCTCTACAGGATCACAATCGAAGTCCTTCGAGCGTGCGGCAAAGCGTGCGTAGTTAAACGACGCTTCGGCCAAGCGGGGCTTCTCGTGCGGCAGGCCGTAGCACTCGCCCGGCAGGCCTTCGGCGCTGCGCACCCGCGCTACGCCGCCGCGCTGCTCGACTACGGCTTCTACTTGCTCAACATCGACTCCATCCCGCACAGTGTGGCCGTGTACGAGGTGTGTATACAGTGACTAGTACTGCAGCCGTAGCACTCGCCCGGCAGGCGTTCGGCGCCGCGCACCCGCGCTACGCCGCCGCGCTGCTCGACTACGGCTTCTACCTGCTCAACATCGACTCCATCCCGCACAGCGTGGCCGTGTACGAGGTGTGTATACAGTGACTAGTACTGCAGCCGTAGCACTCGCCCGGCAGGCGTTCGGCGCCGCGCACCCGCGCTACGCCGCCGCACTGCTCGACTACGGCTTCTACTTGCTCAACATCGACTCCATCCCGCACAGTGTGGCCGTGTACGAGGTGTGTATACAGTGACTAGTACTGCAGCCGTAGCACTCGCCCGGCAGGCGTTCGGCGCCGCGCACCCGCGCTACGCCGCCGCGCTGCTCGACTACGGCTTCTACCTGCTCAACATCGACTCCATCCCGCACAGCGTGGCCGTGTACGAGGTGTGTATACAGTGACTAGTACTGCAGCCGTAGCACTCGCCCGGCAGGCGTTCGGCGCCGCGCACCCGCGCTACGCCGCCGCGCTGCTCGACTACGGCTTCTACCTGCTCAACATCGACTCCATCCCGCACAGCGTGGCCGTGTACGAGGTGTGTATACAGTGACTAGTACTGCAGCCGTAGCACTCGCCCGGCAGGCGTTCGGCGCCGCGCACCCGCGCTTCGCCGCCGCGCTGCTCGACTACGGCTTCTACCTGCTCAACATCGACTCCATCCCGCACAGCGTGGCCGTGTACGAGGTGTGTATACAGTGACTAGTACTGCAGCCGTAACACTCGCCCGGCAGGCGTTCGGCGCCGCGCACCCGCGCTACGCCGCCGCGCTGCTCGACTACGGCTTCTACCTGCTCAACATCGACTCCATCCCGCACAGCGTGGCCGTGTACGAGGTGTGTATACAGTGACTAGTACTGCAGCCGTAACACTCGCCCGGCAGGCGTTCGGCGCCGCGCACCCGCGCTACGCCGCCGCGCTGCTCGACTACGGCTTCTACCTGCTCAACATCGACTCCATCCCGCACAGCGTGGCCGTGTACGAGGTGTGTATACAGTGACTAGGTCGGCAGCCGTAGCACTATATAATAGCGGCAGGATGCATAGCACTAGTCCGGTTCACACTGACACGAGATCTGACCGTCTAGCATGAGTTGCGTTCTTGAAGACGCGCAAGATATCTGGAGTCACGCGCGCGAACGCAACTCATGCTAGACCGACAGGTCTGTTGTGGCGAGCCGAGTGATTGGAGCGAGGCAAATCTCTTGGACGCTCGACCTGAATAAATAGATGTCACATGCACATGTTGACATAAACGCACTTGGACCACGTCTGATTTATCTACTTCACTTTACTTGAGACTTTATTTGCTTATTGACGAATGCGTTCAAAAAACGAATCAAATATTTTATTATTTTAGGAGGCACTAGCAACACTGCGCCGCGTATTCGGCCGGAGCAGTCTTCACGTAGCCACAGCACAAGAGGACCTAGCATACGCACTATACGTGCTAGAATACTCCTCCGGTCGCTTCTACAAAGCACGTGATCACGCTGAACGCGCAATCCGTATTATAGAGGTGAGAAATTATACGTCTACCACATAATTCTTACTATTGAGAAGTAATTATAGTTCATTAATTATTCATTGTTACGAGCAGATCCCGTTATCAATGGTGAAATTTTATTGAAATGCAATGGTTAGCACTTAGCACTCACTCCCCCACCGTGCGAGTAAAATTCCGCACGCTATTGAGTAAAAATACGCATGTGGGGTAATTGTTCGCATCAAGAAAATTTCTATGGAATTGTCAATAAAATAAAGTTTAACGAATATTTATGAAATTTTCTGATCAATATCCACTTATTAATTTAAGAATATTAAATAACTATTAATACTTTACTTAAGATATTGGATAGTGCTTGATTATTGCATCAAAACTTGACTTAAATGAACTATAGAGGTCATAGTTATACATCAATAATGCGACGTGTGTCGAACTGCTTTCGCTTGGCGTCCGCAGCTCACGTGGTTCCAAAATATCGACAAAAAGGACATCAAATCCTGCTAATATGCACTTTGGTCCCATCACCTTTGCCGGTGAACGACACACCGCGATCTCTTACCCACAGCGTATTCTTAACCCGAATACTCTCTCTCTATACATGTTACTGTGCATATTCAGTGCCAACCCTTGCATTTTCAATAAAATTTTACCACTGATAAGGGGGTCTGGTTACGAGTATCATGCTTTCTCGATGAGATACGCTGTTGAGCAGGTTTTACTGTAATGTGAATGCACAAAAGTGCGTCCAAATTGTGTGTAATGTGTATGCGCTGGTCGCGCGCCCTTCACCAGACCTAGTAATTTTGGACGCAGCTCATCATCATTTTTTTATTGTATTCCCCAGACCCTGGTACCGACAGACCACCTGCTGCTGGCGTCGGCGAAGCGCGTGAAGGCGCTCATCCTCGAGGAGATCGCGCTCGACACGCCCGCGCCTCACCAGGAGATGCGCGGACAGAATGGTATACAAGAACGTTTACAAACTCAACTTGCCACTTCAATATGGAATATAACTACTGTATACAAGGTCCAAATTTCTTTAAATTTAGTAAGATGTGCCCCTACTGCAGTGTTTTGATGATCGTACCGTTAGCTGCTGATGTAACTAAGCGGGTGAGGGTGTTGTAAAAATTCACACACATCACAATAAAAAGTTATGTCAAGTTTTGTTGCTCATCGCCCACACTGTTAACTGACAATACATAAACCTTATTACAATAGGCATACGGTCCACCGATGGACAGTGAAGAGTGTTGCTATTGTTCTTCAACTCTTTTGTGGTGAGAGTGCCGCGTCCGCTGCAGGGGATCATCGATCCGACTTCTGATCGAAGGGTGTCGTTTTATAGATTCCGGGGCAGACTGCTGAATCCGTCACAAGAACGGATGATTCAACGGAGCCACGCCGTTATGTCGCATAAATAATGCATAGTTTTATATTTATAAAATATATGTATTGTATGTTAGGCTTTGTTGCCCGATTGTAATTAAAAATAAATAATAATATTCTCATTGTATTATTTCTTTTCACAGAACCATCACTACTAGAAGAATCAGAAGCACTACACAAGGCGGCGCTCCAGCTCTCCATGATGGCGTTCGGAGAGAAGAACGTACAGACCGCCAAGCACTACGGCAACCTCGGCCGACTGTACCAGAGCATGCACAAGTTCCAGGCTAGTATTGTTTATGTAACTGCAGTACAGTCGGACACTACACTATTGTATTCATAATGCGGCGCAAGAGATTTGGCATAAAGTAACTATTTTATTTCAGCCGAATTTGTAAAAGAAAACCGATTTGTCCTAAGCATTCTAATTACTTAAGTATCGAGACTATCGAGTTTTTATTTTCTTACCAAGTTACGTCTAAGTGAGTTAATTTAGTAGTGTAACACAGTGAGTGCCGGGAACCCGCTCGGAGGATTCTCTGTTCATAGTCGCTTTCCTCTACAAAGCGGGAAACGCTGGGATCGGCTACGAAAACGTTGGCAGTGAATAAGGTCTGTCCACGATAAAAAGTGGCCAGCATTTAATAAACAATAAAAAATAAAATAAAAGACAACTGACATCTGTCACTTTGATTGTTAGATAGCGGGAAGAATAAACTATCGTTTAGGGCTATTTGGAGTTTATAAATTCGTAACATTTATAAAATGTCGTCTAGCCAACTGGACATCCGAAAAAAGATCGTGTACACCTACAACCAAAATATCGGTATATCACAAGGAAAGTTAGCCAAATTATTAAAAGTTCCGAAGTCAACCGTGCAAAAGGTATTGGCTAATTATCAGTCCAGGGGCCGATTGCATAACAAACTACAACTAATATTACAAGCGGAACTCCTTATTTAATAAGTGAAATTAGAAAAGGAGTTCCGCTTGTAATATTAGTTGTAGTTTGTTATGCAATCGGCCCCAGATTGTCTGTTTCAAGAAAAGGTGGTTCGGGTAGAAAACGCGGTCCTGCTGATAAAACTAAGGCAAAAAAAGTAATCGAGCATTTTAAGAAGAATCCAACTCTCTCTGTCCGTGACGTCGCCAGAAAACTCGGAGTAAATATATATGGAGCGGCCATTAACAGGCGTTCCCCTCTGCAAAAAGATCGCGGCCGCCGGTCAAGGAGGTTATATAAAACTAGTTGCCACACGTCAAACGCCATTCAGCAAACGTCAGTCTAAGCGGAATGATAGGAGCCGAAAATGCCGAATTGCAGCGTTTTCTCGTGCAAAATGAGATCGGAAACGTCTAGTCTACAAAAAGAACACGTTTTTTATCATATGTAAGTACTATTACATCTAAATATTATCAAATAGTGCATTAACTTTGCAAATAACTAAAAAACATTGTCAATCTGACAGTGATACCAGTGATATGATATTAGATCTAATTTAGGGTAATTCTAAAGAAGACTTTCTAAATATTAATTCGGTACGAGTAGAATTTCTAATAGGAAATATTATGCGAAACTCTGCGTAGGGGGCGCGACTACCACAATCCATCACAATCTGGGGGTCCGCCGCGGAACAAGAAAATTTAAATTTCGTTATCTAACCTCTCTATCACTATTGCATATTTGAGCGATAAAGAGAAAAGAGAAAATTTACTAGCTAGCTTAGTGCTACACTCTGGCGGCAGAACACTGCAGTAATATGCCCTATTTGCGTTGCTTTTTTTATATAATTTATGTAACACATTATTTTTATATAACACCTTAGTTTCATATCAACCTAATCTATTTAATCAAATAAATAGATCTATAAGAATAAAGAAAAGGGGGACGGGGGGATCAAAAAGTAGTCGAAAACATCTCGCGTGATTTGTGCACAACCCCTAAATAACGTAAAATTACCGATAGACTCTTTTTTTTAAATTAATTTTTCCTTTAGTTTCTACATATATAGCTGGTCAAGCAGATCTTGTCAGTAGAAAAAGGCAGCAAATTTGAAAAATGTAGGCGGGAAGGGATATCGTCCCATAGAAAATGTGAATTTCGCGCCTTTTTTACTGACAAGATTTGCTTGACTAGCTATATATTTTTATTTAACATGTCAAATATTTTATTAATTTAAGGTATTTACGGCTGTCACTTTCCATAAATAGGCACTTTTAATTTATTACTCTGGTATCACCGTACCATGGTATAATAATATACTCCGCCTGGTACTCCATTCCGAGATTCGCGTATGACCTAACTGACACGCGCCTACGTCATCATGCTGTTTACAGGTTCTCAAACTTTGAAATGTGGGAGAATTTTAACCAACGGTGAAAATTATTTTAACGGCATTAATTTTAAGTTATTCATGTAGAAACATAGTAAAATAAAACAAATCTAATGTATTAAATTAAACTTTATTTATCTATACAAGACAAACGTTTGAAAAACTAATTCACAGTTAATCAATAAACGGTGTTCGACACTTTAAGCAATTTTCGTTTTAATTTCTTAGGGGGGCTGCTTGCGTTAACAAGCAAACATAGAACATAAAATTTTATCATTAATAGTAATTATTGTCGATAATTACGTATACATACCATTTTTACATATTGTTTTCAGTCCACAATAGCGAAGCCATTCATTGGCTACGGATTCATTATTCGGAAACGTATAAAATCTGATTATACTGCCCTTTTTACTCCTACTCTTACAGTTCCGAATAGAACAGCCAACCATTTTCGTAACAAAACATTAATTACCAAGCTTACGACGTGAAAAGTTTGGAAAACTCTGCGACTGCTGACACTGAGCGAGAAGGAAATAACAATTAACACGCGTTCGACAAGGATGACGGTCAGGGCATGAAGTTATCTAGATCCGAATTGTCAAATGTCCTCAGCGCTATCCTGTGTTGCCAGTAGTATAAACAGAATTACCCGAAAGTCTGAAATTTCTTTCGTGAATCGGAAGATATTGCTAACGAGTAATTAAAAATGACATGTTATTGTAAAATTTAAGCTAAAATACATATAAATGAAAATTATAAAATTATAAAGAAATATTTTAACTTATTAACCATAGGTATAATGTACCCATGTAACATGTTATGTTGAAATAAAGTGGCAATGTTATTGTGACGTAATCGCGTGTCACTCTGGGAATGGAAGACCATGTTTTATTAGACCATGCACCGTACCAATATTAGTGATGGGACACCATAAAAACCAATATCGGTGAAATCGATATAAACATAATGAATAATATACAGATGGTCATGATGCCTAGCGAACACCAGCCATATCGTACAAACCTCAAGGAGTGATATTCCTAGGCAGATGATGATCTGCCTAGTGACCACCAGCCATATCGTGCTAACTTCAAGGTGTGATATTCCTAAGCAAGTAAGCAGATCATGAAACGCCGGCATGTCATGATCTGACTAGTGACCACCAGCCATACCGTTCAAACCTCAACATTTAGGCATATCGAATAAGTAGGATGTCCTAATTTTAGCAAATGATAACCATTGAAATGGCTTGACAGCCTACTTATAGTACGTGTTTGGGTAGCGTATGATTTTAGTACCTACCTAGTACCTACGCATTCTGCTCCAAATGCCACATAGAATGCAGCACTAGCCGTGGCAAAAAAATATTAAATGGCGGCGTTTCATGATATGCCTAGGAATATCTCGATATGCCCGATTTTACGATCTACCGCCGATATATATACTAATTATCCCCTACTCAATATCCCTTAAATGACATCCTATGGCCGCGTTCCATCTCTGTCATCAGATCTGCATGCTCGATAGTATATTGCATTGCTTTCAGAAGTAAACCAAAATATTAACTAATGAACTGATAATAAAAAATCATTCTATATCAGCTTGCAAGATTCGCCCTAAACAAATTGACAAACTATTAGAAATAACATCTAAACAATACAAAAATTCAAAGTTAGTAAAATGCTGGTACAAAGACATGATATTGTATTATTATTATAATTGATAAAATCAGAAATTAAATATCATTGTCAATTTTATCGACAATATTATCGGCGCGTCCCTCGCACTATCTAGGTTTACTTAGAACTGACGTCATCTCGTTCACGGACAGGGTTGTCTGTGTTTGTTCTTGTACTTGTGTGAATATAGTTTTTGCTAGTATTTGATAATTTTGTCGTGTGCGTGTGTAGCGACGCATGCTAAAAATGCATTAGTGTTAACATTATTTGTGTGCGTTACCTCGTCCCCCGCGCCAAAAACGACAGAATTTTTCAGATAGAAATTAGTGCGCGTCTCTACTCCATAGATATTTACTCCGAGCCAGAAAATGTAAGGTATCGAAATCGTATGTCCAAAAAATCAAGCAGCGTGCAGGTTTACGATCGTACAAGGCAACTACAGTTCCTAATCGCGATGCTACAAAGGATAAATTATGTAAAACCCGGGCTCGAAAGTTGTATACAAAATATTTGACGAAGTTTGGTTGTATTTTGATGGACGACGAAACATACGTGAAAGCAGATTTTAAGCAATTACCAGGTTTGCAGTTCTATGTGGCAAATCAAAGAGGGAATGCCGATAAAAAATTTACAACAAAAAAACTTGATAAATTTGCAAAAAAATTCCTTGTCTGGCAAGCCATCTGTACATGTGGTCAAAAAAGCAAATCGTTTGTTACTACGGGTACGATTAACCAATCCATTTACACGAAAGAGTGTTTAAAAAAACGTTTATTGCCGTTTATAAGAAACCACACCGAGCCTGTCATATTCTGGCCTGATTTAGCGTCCTCACATTATGCCAAATCTGTTTTAGAATGGTACACTGAAAATAATATCTCCTTTGTACCGAAATTAGCAAATCCACCAAACTGCCCAGAACTCCGGCCGGTAGAGCGTTATTGGGCAATAATGAAAAGAAAATTGAAAAATAGTGGTAAAATTGCTACAAATGAGAAACAGTTCAAAAGAATGTGGGATACGACATGTAAAAAGGTGACCGAAAGTGATGTACAGAGATTGATGGAAGGAGTCCGAAGCAAAGTCAGGGCATTTTACCAGTGTTAATTTGTTAAACAGGAGGTTTATTAATTTTAAAGAACACTAATAAAGCTTTAATTTAAATAGCCCATGAAATTGTTTTTCTTAGTTTTTTTTCTAATTTGTCGTTATAACACCGACCACTTTTTATCGTGGACAGACTTTATGTTAACATGCCTTTTCCTTTACAGGACGCAGAAACCATGCACCTGAAAGCCATCGCGATCAAAGAGGAGCTCCTAGGGGCCGAGGACTACGAGGTGGGGCTCAGCATCGGCCACCTCGCCTCGCTCTACAACTACCACATGCAGCAACATAGAGCTGCTGAGGCGCTCTATCTGCGCTCCATCGCCATCAGTAAGTGAACCAACGGAGCGGCAGCTGACGTTCACAACGCATCTTTGTACATCTCCCTTAACCACTATTACGAAATAGAATTATATTACGAAAATTAAAAAAAATTCCATCGTGTTTTCACGGAAACGTACGAACGCTTCTTGCTATTTCATTAAGTCTCGGTACAAAAAGTACTGAGGTTGACTGAACTAGCATGACAAATACGAAAGCTATAGTCAAAGAGCGGCAATTTCAAGTACTTAAATGTATCACATGGCTAGTAGCTAGGCTTTACATCACAAGGCATCACCTTACATTTCCTGTCTCCTGGTCCATGTCTGTATACTACGGCTACTACGTACCTACATATTAACGGTTTTTTTTTTTTTTCAGGTCTAAAACTGTTCGGGTCCCGCTACTCCGGCCTCGAGTACGACTACCGCGGCCTCGTGCACGTGTTCACGCAGCTCAAGCGGCACGACCGCGCCAATCATTACTCGGAGCTGCTGCAAGACTGGCACGGTCAGTACATTACATGTATCCCTAGTACCTACAACAAGAAACGAGGGCGCTCTTATATGCAATCCCAATAAAAACTTCGATAGCGCGATGTAGTAATCGCCGGGCTTCGCAGAGCACCATTTGGCGTGATATTTGGTATACCTGTTCAGTGTTCACCCAAGTCAAGCGGCACGACCGCGCCGACCACTACTCGGCCCTACTGCAAGACTGGCACGGTCAGTACATTACATGTATCCCTAGTACCTTACCTACAACGAGAACCTTAGTTAGCGCGATGTAGAAATCGCCGCGCTCGGTAGAGCGCCATCTAGCGTGATATTTGGTATACCTGTTCACCCAAGTCAAGCGGCACGACCGCGCCAACCATTACTCGGAGCTGCTGCAAGACTGGCACGGTCAGTACATTACATGTATCCCTAGTGCCTTACCTGCAACAAGAACCTTCGTTAGCGCGATGCAGAAATCGCCGCGCTCGGTAGAGCGCCATCTGGCGTGACATTTGGTATACCTGTTCACCCAAGTCAAGCGGCACGACCGAGCCGACCACTACCCCGAAAGACCATCATACCAAAAAGTGATGCAAAGCAATTTGACCCATATGGAAACGTCGCGATGTATTTTATAGTATTTTTGTGACTGTTACATAATGGAAGGTATCGAAATACGAATACGAGTAGCAGCGTAGCATAGGGCAGAGATGTCCTTCGAGCTACCTAGCAACACACGTGTGATACTAATTCAATTTGGCTCAGTATCGCACGTGTGTTACTACAGTGCTCTATAGTAACACACGAAGGCTCGAAGGGTTTCTCTGCCCTACGCTACGCTGCTACACTAGCACGGTCAGTACACTAATCTGCATAATTGCATTGAGACACTCGAGTGATGTTATTATGAAACATGCCGACGGCTCGTTTCATAAATCCGCACTCGTATTTTGATACCTTCCATTATGTAACGGTCACAAAACTACTAGAAAATATATCGCGACGTTTTCATAATAATATCGCAACTACGTTATTATAAGTACCTATAGTAACATTATATTTTACTTTCAGATCTACGCGAGCAGTCCAAAACGGAACAGCAGCCGGACTTAGGCGCGGAGCAAGTTCTGCCGCTAGAGGAGCTCCAAGCCAAGCTGTTCGCGCCCAACGACTGAGCGCCTCGCTCCGCTCGTGGTTCCCTCCCAGCCCTCAACCCAGGCGGCTAACAGTTACGTCACGCCTGGACGCGTTTTAGCAAAAATATTGCAATTTATTTTGACATAAAGAATTTATATAGATTGAGCTGTTTTTGCGTTACTTTTTAGCGAAAAGGCAGAATGTAGTGCATAAGTGTTTTCCATCGTATTTTCTCGGAAACGTTCGTATTTGTCATGATACTTCAGTCAACCTCATTAGTTTTTGTGCCGAGACTGACTGGAATAGCAAAACACGTTCGTACGTTTCCGTGAAAATACGATGGAAAATAAGTATGCAATACATCTGTATTTTGATGCTGATTTGTGTTTAGGCCGTCAGTTGAGGCGTGATGTACCGTATTTTTCGGTACATGAACGTGTCCCAAAATTTCGGTACATAATGCCAAGCCCGCGTACTGTATAGTCGCGATTCGATGTCTATTAGTGAAATTATGTTAGTTTAGACGCAGACCACTGACTAAAGTATTTCTTCTTCAACGCGGACTCAAATTTATATATTGCCAGACACTGCCAGCTTAGGGTGGTATTCCACCTGTCCAATGTGCATTGCGTCTCACTCTCTCATTAAGCGAAACGTGAGACGCAAATACACATTAGACCAACATATTGGACAGATGAAATACCATCCTTATGTTGACTTTATATTTTGGTTATTTGAGATGAAAATTTATGTAGTAAGTAGTACTATTGATTCTGGACATCAGTGGCTCAGTTTGCATAATATAACAACTTTATTATATTAATTACGTCCTAATATAAATATACTAGAAAAAGGCGGTCCATTTTAAAAATGTAGGCGCAAAGGGTTGTTCGCCCCATAGAAAATTTGAATTTCGCGCCTTTTTCTACTGACAAACTGGGTCTGCCAGAGTATACCTCTTCTAACTCTTTTCTTCAGTCTATATTCATTCAATTTATGGCTTAAAGGATCCAGGCCATAATTGTTTAAAAAAACATTCAATTTATTTGGCAGTGTCAGACATAATATTGACATTTGCTTTCTCGAAAATGTGAAATATTCGTGCTATAAAATGTTGACGAAAATCTTCAGAACTATCGCTATACTAGTTTTCATTGTATCATATGACGTTTATTAAAGTATAAATACGAATTATAAAATATATAACTACGCCAGCCTTTCAGCACAATACATGTCCAGTATTTATAAGAAGTTGTTATTATACTTATACGTACAGTCAACAGCAGAAGTTGCTAAGCGGGCGAGGTGTTCAAAATTACCTTGACACGCTCTTATTGTCTTAACTATAAAGTCGCGTCAAGATCATTTTGAACATCTCGCCCGCTTAGAAACTTCTGCTGCTAACTGTACTAGCAGTGGAATGGTACAGTTCGATTTATGAGAGTAACACGAGATTTGTACTAATCTAACAATATTTTTATAAACACTCGGCTCTCTTGTGAATCGATGTATACGTAAAAAGTCAAACAAGCACAAAATTGGTCGTTATTTCGCCATTTCTGAAGAGGCAACCTGAACCTTGCTGTAATAACTTCAAGGTTCAAATTGTAATAATTACATTTGTTTGAAAGCTTGCTGGTACTCGGATGGCTATTTGTCATAATTTCGGATTGAGATCGCTTTAGCGCTCGATGAGTTGTCTCTGTATGTTTTATTGGAATAGACAAGGATGGATATAATGAAACTGACTATGCGCTTAGCTGTAGTGAGTTTCAGGGTCGAGAGAGCGGCAAGACAATAGGCAATGTCTGTTTTCAGCTGAGACTTTGATCACTTTTGTAACTGATACAGTTGTATAGGTAGTGCATAATTGTTTTCCATCGTATTTTCTCGGAAAAGTTCGTATTTGTCATGCTACTTCAATCAACCTCAGTACTTTTCGTACAGTCACCTGCAATAATATGTTACTCTTCGAACGCCGCAAAAATATCTGACACGCTCTTATGGCTCTACAAATAAGATCGTGTCAGATATTTTTGCGGCCTTCATTGTGTAACATATTAGTGCAGGTGACTGTGCCGAGACCACATAATAAATAATAGTACATACTAGGTACAGAAGGTTCACTTTCTAACAAAACGCGTCTATTACGACAGATATTTATGACTGCTAGGTGGCGCAAGCCCGAACAGGCGTCAGTTCCGTAGAGGTGCGCGGCAACTACTATGGTTAGACACCAAAATTGGTGTGGGCCGCATGTACTTGTAGCGACGCGACGATATGCCGGAATGAGCCACGCCTGCCGAGACTGACCGAAATAGCAAGACACGTTCGTACGTTTCCGTGAAAATACGATGGAAAATAATTATGCACTAGATACATCTGTAGAGTACGAACGCGCTACGCACTGCCATTTACTGCGGCGTATCCGCCATTTTAGTCAAAGCGCTTTACGCTTGACCCTTGCGCTTTCATACTGTCATGCTCCAAACTGTCTCTTTTTAACTCGTAAGTGCGTCTCTCTCGGCCCGCGGCAATGACTCGCGACAGAGGAATTTGATGTAACGGCGACTGTTAAGAGCTTAATGTTGTTATGTTCCTCATTTTAAGTGATTTTCTTATATAAAAATGTATACTCTATGTAAAATTAGAATATAGTTATCTTTCGTTGTTTTAGAGCTTATTTTTTAGTGTTTAGCGAATTTACTGTATGACGAGAAAATGAATTGAAAAATGTGTATATAATATTTATCTTGGTTTTATTTCTTACCGATTAATTACTAAACCTATCTGTACCTAATTTTATGAGATTTATAGTTAACGTACAGTCGCCATCAAGTCCGCCTTTTGTCACTGTATATTTTTTACTGTGCAATAAAGTTTAAAATAAATAAAATAAAAATAAATATATCGGAGCGGCCGAGGTGCTCAAAAATATCTGAACACGCACTCTAACGCCCTGGCATAGAGGCGTGTTCAGATATTTATGAGCATCTCAGGCGCTCCGATGTATCTGATGGAGACTTTAGAAACAGTGTGGTTTGTGTTGGAATTGTATAGCAAGTAAAATAACAGGTGTACATACAATTAAAATGTATTCGAGGTTGAATAATAGGTTAACTATATCTAGTAACTCCACAAACGAGGATGGAATGCGTAAAACAATAAAATTTTATCATTGCAATAACAATATGAATTAATACTATAATTTGAGTAAATCAACAATTCCAAGGCACTGCTTTCTAGTTATTCGTTCAGCGAACTATATATAAGGTACATTTTCAACATTCGATACAGATTGTATAAAATACTATAAACTAAAGTGTCATTCTATGGAACTTGCTAACTATGTAAATAAAAGTCCCTAGTAAATTCATCATTTTTGACAGTTTCAATATGGCGGTTGTTTACATAGTTAGCAAGTTCCATAGAATGACACTTTACTAACATTTAGCGCATCACGAAGACTCAAGCTATTGTTAAAAAAAACTTATATCCACGAAAAACACTAAAGGTAAAAACTTTTTTAAATTTAAAATTATGTGATGTCCAATCGTTCAGTACAAAATCATCTTTATACTTACATAGAAATAAGCGCGGCGCTTACACACAAATTATTGCTTAACTGAGCAAAATCATAGTTGAGAATTGAGGGAAAAATAATGAGAACTAGGCCGAAATCGGTAAATGACGGTAAAAAAAATCAGTAATAAATCTAATACTAAATCGTAACCCTTAAATAAATACAACAGTGAATCTTAATTTAGTAGCTGCTCATTCGACATATGCATTGCAATCTTATTTTTTTTAAACTGCAAAATGCAGACGAGAATCTTAGGTACATTTAGTTTTACCTTTTCATAGTAAACATTATAAGGAGACTATTGCGTTACAACACAATCGTTTTATAAAAGTAGCTTGGTTTTAAATGCTGCCATGAATTTCAAGATTATATTCTATTTTTGGTCTGAGAAGGCCAAAAAGCAATGGCTTTACTGGTTGTTTTTGATTTGGAACATTCTATTATTTAAAAGAAACTAATATTTTTTTGAAAAAGTAATAATTTCAACGCGTTTATTTTTATAGGTTTAGTTAGTATAGGTTTGTTACAACCAGAGGTGTGTGCGTCGCTAATTTATTTACCTTTTAACCGCGGTAGTCTGATATAAGACATATAATATCGAGCTCATTTTGCCGTAGTCTGATAAATAAGACAAAACTTCGTATAGTTTTGTACCGGCGGCGACACGAGCACGCTCGATGAAAAACTCTAAGCGGTTAAAAGGTTACAATTCAAATACAACTAGTAAACGTTAATATGAATTGACATTTCTCCTAATATAGCTCGATACAGCTACAACATTAATAGATATCGTAAGATCTTGCAACCGTCGAGCAGCGTGCCCAGCGCCCTACGCCGGCGAGATGAGCGCCACGAGCGCGCGCTTGTAGTCGCCGGAGGTCTCGCCCTGCTGGCGGCGGCGGCACGTTAGCGGCCAGGTTGAATGTGGCGAGGGGGGTGCGACAGCGGGGCAGGTGCGCATGCGGAAGACGCAGTATATTAGTAATGTGCAATTTTATAGTTTGGCAAACCATTTCCGTCAGTAGAAAAGGGCGGCAAATTTAAAAAATGTAGGCGCGAAGGGTTATCCTCCCATAGATTTTTTTTTAATTAAATGAAATGCATAAAATATCTAACAATTAAATTAATATTTGTATCTTGTATATGCTTCGACTACAACTCGTTTTGATTACTTTAGTAACCAAAATTAGTATTATTTAGAACATTTTATAGTTTTCAGATTCAGATTAGTAAAACACCTAAAATTTGAGGTCGACAACAGAAATTAAGTAACTAATGTATGAAGGTGGGATCAGACGGTTCACTCGAATGAATGTTCACCTGAGTGAATGATTCATTTTTCTTTCATTACATGTTCACACGGTGCTGGTGCTAAGATTATTCACTTTTTATTTTCTTTCACTATGGCGTTGAAAGAAGTTGTGCGTCGATCTTGGATTAATTTTTGTTGTGATCATTTATTGAAGATGTTAACAATGTTAACATGCAAAAAGCAAAGAAAACGTCGACGGTGGTGGGTGAGAGCTGCGAATACATTGGGGAAACTAGTCATTGAAGATCCTGAATTGTATGGCAATCATTTGCGGATGAATTTAAGTAATTTTGAAGAACTTCTACAATTAGTTGCATCGTATATGTACCTAGCCGAATAAATCTTCAAATTTTACTGCGTTACATTGCAAGTGGCGATTGTTTTGGAACTCTGGAATATCTTTACAGAGTACCTACAAATATATCCTGTTTTTTTCCAAGAAATCTAGCTAGGTACTACTACCCACAGGATTCGAGAAAAATATGCAAAATTGGAATGAACATTCACTCTGTGTTCACACTGTTCATTTGTTGTTCATTCGGAGTGCAAGTGAAAGATGCCGAATGAAAATATCCAACACTGTTGGATCATTTCACAAATGAATTCATTTTTCACTTTTGGTTCATTTTGTGTTCAAATGTGTCACTGAGTGAAAGATGAAGAATGAAAGACGAAAATGAACACAAAATGAACCGTCTGATCCCACCTAAGAGAAGAGAATAATGTATTCGATCTTATCATATCATGCATATATTATTATATTTCTAATTAAACCATTATATCCTCACCTCCTAATCCAATCACCAAGTAATTGCATAGAAATGTTAAGACACAATTGATCATAATAACAACATAAAAGTAATACATCCAAAGCTTATGCCATTCAAATAAATTGTAAAGCCGAATAAATGAACGAGCAATTTTGTATTTTGTACAACTATTAATAATTAATATACCTATATCATAAATTTTGATATTGTTACAAGCATTACTTTCATGCTATTATTTAGTGCTAAAATTGTGCTGTGCTTTATAAACTAGTTTTTTCAAGAGATTTTGTTGAGACTTGTAGAATTTTGTTTTATAATTTTTTATTTGAAATTGATGTCAAACTTCTATGAAATTATGACGTTTAAAATAACAATTGCATAGTCTGTGCTTTGAAAATTGCTGCCATTCTAATTGCACTTTGTGCGCAATGCACGGTATCCAATGAAAATGCATATTAATATCGCAGATTATTATAAATTTGCAATACATGTTTAATAAATACTTACATTTTCACGGTAATTAAAGGATTTTAATGAACCTCTAAACGAGTTTATAGAATGAAACATTAAAATACTTGACCTGTCAAGGTCATTTTTCGTGGACAATATATTAAAAACTGAACAAAATAATTCTGCAAGTATCACCAAGCAACACACCTTTATATCGCTCTCGAGCGTCTTATCATAGATGCGCTCATACTCGCGCTTGATGGCGGCCAGGTCTACCTCGGCGCGGCTCGCCACCATGCGCACGAGCGCCGCGTCGTCCGTGCCCGCGCCCTCCACGGCGGCGCGCAGGCGCTGCGCGAACCAAGCTGGCGCGTTCTCCACACACTCCACTGTAATAGACAAAAAATCAAACACTCACATACCCTGATTTCGCTTTCTAAGGTCTTATCGTAGAGTCTTTCGTATTCCCTCGCGATGGTGGCCAGGTCGATTTCGGAGCGGGACACGACGATGCGGATGAGCGTGCGGTCGTCGGTGCCGAGCCCCTGCATGGCGTCGCGGAGGCGCGTCGCGAACCAGGCGGGCGCGCTTTGGGTGCACTCCACTGGAAGCGTCGGCCAATTATGTTATTTGGGGTCGAGCGTGAGGAATGAGACATTTAAGTGGCTGAGCGTGTAGAACATGTCATATTAGCATCAATAATCAAATTGTCAGTTAGTTGTATCTGACGCGACGTCCGTCGATGACGAAAAGGCAAAATTAAGACCTGCGTAGCCAACATGCCAATCGTTCGCTCCGTAGCGAACGATACGGTATTCTCTCTCTATCACTCTTCCATATTCGTGCGACATAGACAATCATAGTTTTATTCGCTACGGAGCGTAAACGATTGGCATCTTGGCTACGCACCCTGTACCTACTATGCGAGATTAAAAGCATTTTATGGTAGTAGACATAACTATTACTAATTTGTAGGACTAATGACTATAAATAAGGCGCCGCAGTCTCAAAAAACGTTTTGTTTTTTGAAATAAATAATCTTCATGATTCATAAACTTTTTAAAATTATAATTGAGATCATACTTTTTTTTGCAATCTACCTACGCCTGGAGGACAATTCCTGATAAAAATGTAATAGCTATTCACCCATTAGTCATCTTTTTGTTAGCGGTGACGTCATTCGAGGGGTCGGATTCCTCCCCAATACCGTCTGTTCGCGGCCCTGACCTCGATAGTCATCCGAACGTTTCACTTTCAGTTGCTTTCAGCATCTACTTGCAACGACGAAATCTTTTAGTTGACTGTGCAAAACAATCAAAATTACAGTAATCAGAATTTACTATGAGAAGCAAATCAATAGTACATTATTGTCGAGGCTCGGAAGTAGCTACTTGTAGGCTGAGGATTCGTTTTAAACGGACGACCTTGGGAGTCCGTTTAATTGAATCCGAAGCCAGCAAGTAGCCTTCCAGCCGAGTCATATATAGTGCTTTTCTCAAAAATGGTGCAAGAAATATAAATATCATAGAAATATTTAACTAAAGCAACGTTCTTACCTATATATTTTCACAGATAAAAGCCCTTGCCGCCTTTTTATTATTTAATAAAAAAAATAGAAGTGTATTTTTCTGCCGAAAATACGCCAACCTATTTGAGACAGCTAAATAGTCGCGGTACTAATCTTCTGTTTGGCTATTTAATGGGCCTGTCCCTTCATTTGATATGGCCATTTCAAGTTTTAAAAAGTTTGGAACTCGACAAATAATGGAATTTGTATGCAACATTGCAGTCCCAAAATCGAGACTGCAATGTTTTTAACTTTTTAATTTTTGGCTGACCATAAACTACGCGCTTCGCGACCTATTTTTTACACGGCAACGTCGACTTTGCCGTCCATTTTTGAGAAAAATATTTTGTTTAAGAGCCAACGGGAGTGGACATTTCTCCATACAAACGTACTCCTCGTTTTCCTCCGTGGTTTTTGAAGCTAGAGCAATTATTTTTTCAACACAGATTAATATTGTCAATATCTGTGTCGGACCGTTTTGCTTTTTTTGATATTTTTGTTTTTTAAGGCGCTAGAGCCTTACACAAATGCCCAAAATGGCCTAATTGACTATGCCGCAATGAGAGGCGTGGCATTCAAAACTGATATCAATTAGCCAAAAAAGCAAAACGGTCCGACACAGATAATTTCATAATCATTTAGATTTCCAAATTTGGTTACGATTGGTTAAGTTTTGGAGGAGGAAACAGAGGAGTACGAAACCTCGCTTTTTGAGATTTTTACGCAGGATTTTTCGCCTTGTCCTTATCGCACTACTTTTAGGTGCCGCTTCCGTTAGCGAGACGGGTATAGTTACCTAAAATATTTAAAACTCAGCTCCTGTTTCGTCTTAATGAAAAAAATTATAATAATAAATGAAATAAATGCCATATACGAAAGACGAAGTGACTAAGAGCGTTTTCACATGGCCCGATCCGATATCGGATGTTGGATAGAAGTAATGTAAGATATGTGTGTTTTTCTGTATTAATTTATTCATTTAGAAAATCATTATAACTAAAAAAGATAGATAACGCTAAACAGGGGGACTTAATGCCAAATGGCACTCTCCTGCAGCTGTTTTTCTCTTAAGCGCCTTCCGACATCCGATATCGGCAGGGCGCTTCCGATAATTTCATCCATGTCGGACCGATAATATTTGTTTGTGTGCGTATGTGTATGCATAATGTTTGTTGTAGCGTGCGTGACCGCTAAAGTCGGCGCCCGTGGCCTGACTATGCGGATGTAGGATCCTACATCCGATATCGGATAGGACAATGTGAAAACGCTCTAAGGAATACCTAGAATTCGGGGTCAACTGAGGTCATCCCACAACTAGCGTAGCGTCAGAGTCGTCAGACAGACCGCGCTCTCACACGTAAAGAACGCCGGAGCAAATTGACTTCAATCATTTTGTCGTTCACTCAAAAGCGTATAATGAACGGGACTTCCCATTTTTGTTCCACTGTGAAATAGAGTTCAGAGTCGTATAGCTGTTCGAGTAGTGACAATTCTATAGAAGGGAAGAAGTTTCGGCAGGCGTGGCTCACTCCACTGGTAGGCAGAACTTTAGTGTAGTAAAACGGCAGTGGAACAAATTTTGGATGCAAACAGGCAATCTTAGATCATGAGCGTGAGTAACGAGATGACGTCAGTGGCAATGCGTTAGACCAGGACTTCAACCGGGGCTTTAGTATAACTATTTGTGATTACTTAGGCAGCGAGACAGTACATAAGTACCTAAAATCAAAAATAGTTTTACTGAAATCAAAAATCTAAGAGGCGTGTCAAAAAAGGCGGGAACTACTGCTCTGAAACTCTTATATCGGCTGTACACACTCGTCGAGACACCCCGAGACAGGCCGAGAGCGAGTGTGTGCAGACTGCTCTCGTCTTGTCTCGTTTCTCCGATTGGATCGGAGCGGTCCCGAGACTCCCGAAACAAACAAAAGCCAATGTAAAAACAAAAGAATACTGACCGATAGCGCTGAGCGCGTCCTTGAGTTCTCCCCCGATTTCAGCTTTGATGGCCTGCTCGATAGTGCGGCCCGCGATGTCTTTGTAGGCTTCGAAGATGGCGCGCAGCTGCGCGAAGCTCTCGTGGGCGAGGATCTAAAATATAAAATAATGTTTTTATAAACAATATGTGACGTTCCACGGCAAAAGGTACCTTATGGCGGCTGGCGCTTACGTCGCATAGCGCCGCAATAATATTGAGCGGCGTTAATAATAGCGTAAGCGCCAACCGCCATAAGGTACCTTTACCCGTGGGACGACATATGTTGCTACATGACATATGAAACAAGACAATGTTTAACTCTGACAAACTTAATACAAACGATATAGGAAATCTCCAAAAAGATATGGGAAATGGAGATTTCCTCATTTGTGCCCCGGTTAGCTTTTTCAGCATCATACATCTTCAGGGCCGAAGCCTGAGAGCGCCCTATGTCCACTCCCGCCTCCTAATGCCAGTGTAAGCCATATGTTCACATTACTTTGTTGAAGATCTATTCGACATTTCCCCATTTCCGCTTCTCCAGTGTCATATACCTCCTGAGCCGAAGCTGTGTCAACTCTACGGTCACCTACTGTCAACTCTAACGCTTACAACATAAGGTCCACATTACCTTGTTGAAGATCTCCTCGTCAGTGCCCCACTTGGCTTCTCCGGCGTCGAACAGTTCTTGAGCCGACGCCTGAGCGCGGGCGAGGTCAACACCCGCTTCCTCGTCGCGCGCGCCCTGGTGAGCAGACTGACTTAACGCGTAGAAGATAAGGTTCGTATTGCCTTGGCGGGCACAATGGTGTACAGGATTTTGTGATTGAGAGAAGTGACTGTCTTTAAAAAAGTATGGTCACACTCATACATTGATTAAAGAGTAGGTAGATAACATGCCCTGATATCGGTAAGACATTGTAACTAACGCTAATTCATTTTGCTTTGAGATGTAATATTGTGTCTTATAAATACGTAATTCATGTGATTGTATTCTGGACAGTTTTAGCGTACATAGTTGGTGAGAAATTGGAAAAAAATGCTGGTTCTTTTGTTTGTGACTCTAGCTGAAAAGCAGAAACTCAAAGTTAATACACTTGTACCAACATTAAACGTCACATATTTTAGTGCATTGAGTTACATACAATTTTATCGATAGCATCATTAAGCATCCAAGTATTTAAACACACAGATTGACACATCCTATTTGTACTTTTTCCGTATCCAAGGCCCGCCAAGGCCGGTTGAGGCTGCAAAAGCGACAGAAAAGATTGATGGTGCCTGGCTTGTTTATATTATTCGTCTAAGGCACCAAAATATACGTAGGTGCCTGAAAATCCATTCCATACTCGTACAAC
The DNA here is from genome assembly GCF_910591565.1 of Cydia splendana. Classification (NCBI taxonomy): domain Eukaryota; kingdom Metazoa; phylum Arthropoda; class Insecta; order Lepidoptera; family Tortricidae; genus Cydia; species Cydia splendana. The sequence continues at coordinate 19,161,191 of NC_085972.1, read as the reverse complement.
CATATTATGGTTCATATAGACATTTACACGTCCTTGCAATTATTGTACCTCATCTTAATTTCTATAAAAGCGGTAACATATGCACTTTTTCCAATCCTGACGTGTTGCTAGTTGTACGGAATGGACTTTGTACATTCGAGAGCAATGAAATCGAGTCATTCTTTGTGAAAATTGGTCCGTTTTCATTGCTCTGAGTGTAATAAAATGTGTCAAGGGCGTGAATACCGCGCCCTTTCCGGGAACATCCCGCAAATTAATGAAGCGAGGTGGTAGCGTGGGAACTCAACTAAATCAAAATGAAAGCACGTCATGTCACGAATGATTACACTTTGTCATTTGCGTTTTCATTAATTTTACGCGTGATTTCGTTGTAGTAGAGGGGCTAAGTTTATGTTAGTATAGTAAGTCACACAATTAATTTACCTACACAATATCATAATATTGTTATAAATAAGTTAAACAACATTTAGTTAGTCCTGGGGTTCACAACCTTCGTTGTTTTGTTTCCCTTTGTATCAAACATTTTTATCACAATTTTTGACAATAAAAAACCTTCCTTACATAATATTGACAAAATAAAAAAACAATAAGTGGGTAAATAGGTTTCCGGTCCATTGGTAATGTTTTCCACGCCCTCTTGCGGACAAGCCTTGTAGTAATCTGAGCTGGACCCTGGTTTACGGAACAAAGTCTATACCTAGGCGGCAACCATATTAAACAAAATGTACCTATGTTTACAGTTTTTCACGTCATATAAGCTTTTCTTTTCAATCTTTCAAACTGTCAGGAACACCGGTTACCTACCCTTACTGTGACTAAATAACTAATTAGTAAATTAGTTATGTGCATTAGTATAACACTACTACTATCAATATTGTAAAATAACTAAGGTTAATTCCAGTCTGACTTTTAGACAAGTCATACAAACTACACACACTAAAAAAATTGACCCTTCTGTGTCCGTAAGATTTTTGTGACTAAGTACAGGCAAAAAAAAAATTAAAAACGCTGTTTACCAGTAATACTTACCTGTATCAAAATCGGTATTCGTTTTAGAACTTTCGGAAACAGAAAAGACAAATTTTAGTATGAACTGGGATACAAAGGCACAAAACAAAATGGCGATATCTAGAACAATGTTAGTGTGCAAAGAAAACAACGGCACATAAGCACTGTTACTACTATCAGTTAATTGTTACAATGGTTATTCACATTAACATGCGTTGCCGGTTATGTGGGTGATTGAAGACATGTTATACCTATAAATACTGCTAATGGACCATCTTCTCTACTTCTACTGATGACTGTTATATTTTTTATACAATTTAATACGTAACGCAGCAGAAATAATTTTGCTCCCTTACAAAAATGTGTCCCTAATTTTTGTATGGAAGCAAACTTTTTTTCTGCTGCATACAAAATGTAACTTATATCTGGTCAATTTGTTCATTTTAATGTGTTAATTAAATACTTATGGATCTAATAATGCCCGTGTAAACAATAAGATGTAAAAATCAAAATGGTTTTTGAAAATTCTTTTTTCTTTGCTAAAGAGCCTAGGGACACGTGTTCTAAAAGTTGATTCACCCATGTTCGTTCGTCTAAGTTTTTGCCTCTTTGTTATAAGACTCCAATATGCAAGACCGACAAAGAGGCAGATAACGAAATTTCGATTTCGCGTCAATCTGGGACCACGCATATTGGTGAATGGATAGAACTTGATTGTTTTCGTGATAAGTAGTGTTATTGGTTTAAGTAAGAGCATGTACATACGGTCACGATGAGCGTAAGCAATCGGCGGAAGTCTCCTGACGTCTCGGAACACATATGCTCGGCCAACGGACGGTTGTACACTGGAAAAAAACTCAAGTTAGCTGTTGTTCTTATCCTATCTATCAATGGCAGAGCGTCCATTGAAGAAAAGCCGTTTTATTTTACTAGATTACTTACGAAAAACTCACTTCTATATATCTGACATATCTGTTACTTATTCCCGGCTGAAATACTGAACAAATTATAATTAAGAAAAGTTAACGGGTCCTGTCATCCTGTGGCAGTACAGACGAGCGTATTCCTTTAATAGGCTATTTAATTTTGGCAGTCTGTAGACCCCGAACAAAAAACCCAATTTGATCCTACGTGAGAGGAGTCGCGGCAACAGCTAGAGTTATAAATACGAAAGTAAGAGTAACCACGTAGAAAGTAGACAGACAGACATGGTTACTTTCGATTAGGCTTCTGAACCGCTTTACACGGCGGAATATTAGTGCATGAAATAATATTAAATGAAAACGACACGCTATTCAGACAGACTACGCTATGATTGTCATAGTAACTATGATGAATAATAATGTTCAATTTAGCTAACAGTGAAAGCCAAGCGAATAAATTGTCATATAATTGCTCGGCAACACGAAACAGCCTATCACCGCGATGGCTTTGCCATGTAAATTAATAATAGGAGGAGAGTTTTTAGCTAATTTGGATATAGGCCTTCAAAAACATCGATAATAATTAAGGTTATAACTCTACATTTAGAATAGAGGTCTCCAAACTGACGAAGGCGTAGATTATCGTAGCCCTCGGGGTAGAGTTTGGAGACATCTGGTTTAGAATGTTATAATCAGGTCTTAAGTGGCGATCAGATGCTCAAAAACGTACATACTTATTGTAGGAAGGCCCTTGATAAGCTGGAAGGAGGAGCAATTGGATGCAGCGTTAGGCATCAGGCCATATTAGAAATTCTTTAGGAAGCGATCTATCAGCACTAGACATCTTTTAGGACTTCCTTGCACAATGTACAGCGAGCGTCTGCAGCCATGTGTACCACTGCCCACACTTTAATTGTCATCACAAAGACATATTTCCCCGATGGTCAGTTAGAAATGTCGATGGCTGTACCTCCGCTAAAATTCCAAGGTATACTCGTCGGCGACGGCGGGATAACTTGGACTCCTTTTTGAGAGACTGGCCAGGTATAGCACTAAACAGAGACGAGTGGAAAAAGAGGGCGGAGCTTTGCCCAGCAGTGGGACACAGTGGGCTCTGAATAATAATAATACTCACATCTCTCATAAGCGTCGACGATCTCAGCGATCTCCTTCTTAGTCCTTGTACACAGGATCTCCACGAGGGTGTTCTCGTCGGTGCCCATACCCTCCATACAGTTGTGCAGCTCCTTGCAGAGGTATTCTGCTGGTGGACGCATAAGGGCGACGATCACGTCTTCGAAGTGACCGCCGAGCTCGGATTTCAGGTCTTCGATGATGTCCTGTTGAGTGTTGAGGTTTGTATGTTATTATTGGTTATTATAACAGCAGGTACTTACAGTCAGTCTCAGAAGGCCTACCGCGAAAAATAAATATCGAAATATCGTAATCCGCCTCTTGCATAATATTCAAGCGATAGAGAGGCAGATAAAGAAACTTCTATTTTCGTTTTTCCGGTAGGGCTTCAGAAATCGCTAAGTATCTAGTTTCTCGTAGTACTTTACGCGCAAAGTGCATATTTCCGACCGACAATGGCGCAGTACAGGCAGCTATAGTAAGTATTACACATATATGTAACGAGCTCAAGATGACCTAAAAGACAAACGGATGAGCAAAATTTCATACGTAGAGTGTAGAGACGAAAGATCGTCTGATAGAGTCTGCAGTTAATAGACGTACCGACAAATGAAAATAGTCGTGACTGACCACCTAAAGAGGTAATAAAATAATCTTTATATATCTATCCAGTAAGGTTTACGTATGGTGTTATTTCGCTACCTAATACTACTGCCACTACTGCAGTGCATCACTATCGATTTTCGATTTGTTACAACAACATTGCATTTTGTTAGATTTTGATACCGTCCATTGTTTTTACGTATAACCATAGCGTGTAATTATAAATTAGCTCTGTGTATACTTGTTAACTGAACAAAACACGTAAAAGGCACCTTTTTTTTTCGGCCAACAACCTTCCAGCCTTCGAGGTTTTTTAGCATCACATCTACAATTTGTTTAGACCCGTCGAGTCATTAAGGCACTCCCTCGGTACCCCACATAATGGAGCCCTATTTAGTCCTATTACCATCGCCGTAAGAATCATACTCAAGGTTGTAGGCGGATTCCCTTTGTGTGAATCATAATTATGTACTACTCAGCATTACATTGTATGACATAACTCATATAACTACGTAGAACTGTGGCCTAGTTTTTACCCAACTTCCCTCGTGTGTCTAGGCCAGAGTTCATTGGTTTAGGCCTAGGCGGTTAAGGCGGTCTAAACAAAACAGCATTTCCTTATTTGTATCGTGGAGATTTATAGATGTTCCAGTATATCTATCTTATGTCCAACCTCTAGGTACATTTTAGGTAGGTACACTAGGTATACCTACATAGTACATATAGGTATGTGTTGTATTGTACCTATTTACAATTACGATTATGTGGTTGAGAGTAAAGATACGAGTTCCTTCATAATCAGCGACATTTTTTTGCACAGACTTTTTTCATGGTTCACACTGATGCCTTTCATGAATCATGGTCATTATAAGGTAGAACAGGTAACTTATAAGTATGTAATATGTTATGTATAATCAGTGGGGAGACACTCCTAACTTCGGTCGAACTCGGCTTCGTTCGGCTCGGCATTGCTCTGAGCAATTATTAGGGTTGGCACCACTTGACTTCCTTTTGCGTGCACGACCACAGATAAGATAATTACTTGAATTTTGACAACCCTAAATAGCCGAAAGGGATAGTGCCATATATTACAAAGGGATAGCATGATTCGACCCTGAACCGCTGTCAAAGTTCGGGTTTGTAGGAGGTGTTCTTTCTGTATGGTTGTACTATTATTTCTTCTGTGGTATAATGTGTGATGACGATCAAATAAGAATCCTAGGTATTTACCTGGCAATTACAATTAGCTATCAGGTGATCGTGTTGAACAAAACTAACAAAGAACTACGGTAAAGGAAATGATGAGTAAACATAATACGAGTATAAATCCCGGTAAGGGCATTAATTTGTGTGATGCTGATGGATGACACAGATATTTATTCCTGAGCCATGGTTGTTTTCTATGTATATAAGTATTTATAATATTATATATATCGTTGTCTAAGTACCCACAACTAGTGATGTGCCGTTCCCGGGAGAATTCCTTTGGTGGGAAATTTCCCGAAAACGTTCCCGGGAAATTTCCCATATGAAGGGAAAGTAGGGGAATTTTGAAATGGCGCATAGATATACTATTTTATAATCAGAAATTCAGTCAACACTTAGCATCTTAAACTTTGTTTAAAAACTTTATATACTGTATCTCATCCGCCTACGAAAATTCCTTACACCCCCGGGAAATTTCCCATTCTTCCCGGGAAATTTCCCATTCTTCCTGGGAAATTTCCCATAGTTGCTGGGAATGATTTCTCGGCCAAAATATTTTTTTTTACAATAATACGGCATTATTCAACAAAATCGATACAAATCATCACAGTTTAATCAGGGTCAAAATAAGTTACGTACTAATAAGAATAGTGGAGTTCCGTAAGCTTTTTACCATGAAATTCTTCTACATACGAGGACGAGTTCTTGTGAATGTTTTTGCATTACATTATCAAAATATTTAATAAAAAAAATTCTGTAGCCATAATTTTTTGGAGATAAAAAAAAAATTATAAGTATCTATTTGTATGGAGAAAATTTCGAAATGATCTGACTTCCCATTCAGGTACATCGGGGGCTTAAAGTGATGCCACATATTTTTTTGAAACATCCAAAGTGTCGAATGTTGTAAGCAAATCCACTTTCCAAGCATTTTTTTGGGAAGCCACTTTGCATTTTACGGTTTTTGGCTACTTTATTTTACTAAACGCAGTTACTTGTCGTTATAGCTAGCTTTAATTAAAATTGTAATACACTTAATCTGTTTCAATATTCCCCTGTTTGGGGAATTTTCCCGGAACACCGGGAAATTTCCCAGGAATTTCCCATATGGGAATATTCCTTGTTCCCGGGAAATTCCCACGGCACATCACTACCCACAACACAAGCCTTCATGGGCTTACCGTGGGGCTTAGTCAATTCGTGTAAAAATGTGCTATAATATTTATTTATTTAATTCATGTTTCTCTTTTCTTTGTGTGGGTACATTTGGACCATTTTTAACTTTTCTTTGAACCTTTTTGAAGCAACGTATTAGATTATTTTTGTATGATTCATGTCATACCTTCATTTTGCGATACCTAAGTATCTGTATGACACAATTGATACAATAGCTGACCGAGATAACTAAATCAGTAGTGTAATTGTCATTAAATTTGGATTTTTATACTTCAATATCTGTTTATGTTAAAACTTCCTCTGAACTGAATTACACTTTATACCAAAGCTGTAGTAACTTAAGATGAAGATTAAGGGCCAGTTGCACCCCATAATAATAATAACAACAACAACAACAATCTACATAACCCATTCCATATTGACAACAACAGTTTTATGTTGACAGACAACTGGTCCTACAAGAGACGAGAGAGGTGTCAGTAAATATAGTTGGTCAAACCATTTTGTTAGTCAGTAACAACCAGGAAAACTATACTCATCCTTTTCTTTTGGGTGCTAGTACTAGTGTAAGACAAAGATAGTATGATTCTCTCAGTCTATGATTTAAATGAGACAGTCCTTTAACAAACTATATTTTTTAAGCAGCATAAAATTCCTTACCCTTCCATACTCATGGGTGAATGCCTGGGCAATAGCTTGCCGCTGGGCATTAGAGCGGGAGCACAGGATGTCGATGATGGTCTGCTCATCGGTGCCGAAGCCCTTCATGGCTCCGCGGAGAGTGGCGGCATCTTCTGCAGCATTGAAGTTGGCTACGCCCACCACGGTTGGTTCACGCTAGGAGTTTGGTAAGGACAGAAGATCTATTAGTACCAAACCAATGTTATCCTAACATTTTTAGTAATTTTAGCATACCTATCAACATCTGTCTGTCAGTATTTTAGTAGATGGGTCTTTAACTACAGTATGCTATGCAGATGTTTTAGATGAAAGAAAAATATACAATGTATAGGAAAGAAGAGATGAAGTACTCATTTGATATGAGTTTATGAGCATTATCAATAATAATAAGATTTTACATGAAGAATTCAAGCTACTATTAGACTGCCAAGAAGTGTTTCTATTTATTAATTTCTCAGAATTGACTGTTGAATCTATTTGAGTATAGGTCAACGACTCATTTCTAAGGGAGTGGAATAGTTGATACTACATGTATGCAAGGTGGACATATTCATTTTACTTCCTATAAAGGCTAAGGAAAGGTTCTGTATACATGAATAACTTAAAACGACGGCTGTAAGTAGGCTAAAATGTGCATTGGAATGCGTAAAAGTAAAGTCGGAAGTTAGCCACGATCCACCGTCCAAAAAAGCCGGTTTATCGTCCCTTTTGGCTTTTGGCCACTTCTTGTTTTATTCATAATATAACTAGCGTAGTTACGCCTAAAATAGTTTCTCATGGGACGCATTAATAATTTAAAGATAATTGATTACATTTATGGCAGGTTGTTTACAAATAATTACAACTTTGTATGGAGAATCAAGGACTTCCCGCCCCTATTTGCTCTGACGTCACCGGGAACCGCCCTACAGCTGCCCTTCAAGCAATTTAATGCAAATACTTACCTGATGAGACATTCTGGCGTCAGGCGGAAGAAGTGAAGTCACTGACTATTAGAGCAAGAAGGATCTCGCTATTTGTGTTAGTGGGGCACAACACTTGTGGCACGTCTGGCTATTATTACTGAACAAACACTGTATTTTGAAAAACAACACGGTAATATAGCACTTCTAGAAAACTAACGTAGATACTTCGATTGGAAATTACCAATCACCGGACACGTACACAAACTTTGACGTCCAATTTCAAACTGATTGAAATGAATGAATGAAATAGAACAAAATGAAACGTCAAAGAATGAACGGAACGAATGAAGAATGAAGGAAAAGACAAGTGTGATGGTGATGCATCATTCGTGCAAAATGTGGCGGGAACTTCCTTTAGTTGCGAAACTTTTAAATCTTTTAATATTGTTTCTCTTACCTTACCATACGATTCGAGTAATGAAAGGGTAAGTTTGAAAATTAAATGTCATTATTGTTTTGTAAAACAGGTACTTTATTTCATTAAATCTAAAACATACTTCAATTGTAAAATACATTTACGATCTTTTAAAACTATATTCTAGTTTATATTCAATAAAATGTTTAAACGACGATAATCATAGTCTAAAAATAGTAATATCCGTATACCTAATGTAAACTAAAATATTTATACTAATAAATTCCATAAGTTAACATAAACTTGTAAATGTGGCGTTCCATGCCTAAAGGATCCTTATGCTCATGTGCATAAGGCACAGACCAACTCCTAGGCAGTTTTCTGTGGCATAAGGAGCTAAGGACCCTTCTCATGGAAAGTCACACATACATTTTTGTCAACAGAGAGTTGTATATTGAAGATACTTACTAGTAACCTATGCTTAAATATGATTAGACATAAGGCCCATTTACATGGTGCGACAACTCGCATGCGAGTTTCATTACATTGCGGTATTTGATTTGTGGGCTGAATTGGATGTAACCAACAGTCTTCAATGTAACTAAAATCGCATACGAGTTCGCGCGCCGTCTAAATCAACCTTAAAGGTCAAATCACATCGTATGCGTAATGCAGCACGCATATAGGTACATATAGATATAATATATATAGGTGTATATAATATATAGAACCATATATGCAGCACTACGCATACGGTGTGTTCTGGCTCTGGCCTATACTAAACTTCGTCAGCTCATCACACGTTCACACCTTTAAGATCTACGGTTTACGTATTGTGCTATATTAATTGCTATACTTATAATAATTATGTAGGTATATGTAATCTAGGGTTCTAGACCATTTGCCTTTTTATATCTTTTTGAACAATTTGTTTGGCACATTCAGCATTTACCGTGGTGAGAGATAATTAAAGATACACAAGCAGGCACAGAAGTACTTAGATAAAATATCCTGTGTGGTCATTTTGACCTGCAATTTGTTTCATATGCTGTGCTATGTGAAGTGGATGGTATTGAACCTGCATTAACACGAACTCAACACTGAGCTCTGTGTGTGCTATTGAGCTCTGTTCAACAAGAGATCCATTCCTGACATTAGCCATCCATTAATTAGTGATCCTTCAGAAGGTGACGTAGGTTACATAGATATGATACAGATTTCAGATCTATTTTTCAAGAGCTAAAGTTGAACGTGTATAAGGGTTATCGTGCCCATAGAAAATTTGAATTTCGCGCCTTTTTCTACTGACAAACCGGCTATAGTGTGCTAATCACAGGAACGCCGCAACAGTATCTCGCGCGCGAGATTAACTAGAGTCCGTCTAAGCAAATTCTTCACCGATTTAAATAGACTAAATGAGGCAGTGTCATTATAAACCTCATATTTTCATAGAAATTGGACATTAATAATGACATGGCCAGTTTGTCATTGCAAATGCCATGTAAACTTAGCTTAGTCCGACTTTTTCTAACTGTATTAATTAGAGAGAGACGGGCAGTCTTTCATCGTCTCGTGGGAGAGATTATCGCGGCGCTCCTGTGCTAAGCCTCCGGTATTATACTTCATCTACTTTCATGAACACTATAGGGTTATCTTATCAGTTGACGATGCCGGTGTCCTCCCACACGACGAGACGGTGGCCGGGCTGCACGCTGTCCACGTAGAACCCGTTCATGTACGGGCTTGGGAATAGTGCGCTCAGCTGTGAAAATACATTGTTATTTATACATTCGTATATACTTACATAGAACCCCATTTTTTTTTATAATAAACTGTTCGGCGATTGGTTCAAGTCACACCTGATGGAAAGTGAAGACAGAGCCTAAGATGGAGCTCACCGGTTCAGTAATAGCACAGTATAATAAATAGTACTAACGTAGTAATAGCCTATTCACTCTAGCTTTAAAGAGACCGAGGTCATATTTCTGAGGGAATACAGATTTCTTGGTAATTCCAGAGACATTTCGAGTAACGCGACGAGAGACATTCAAAACTGTCGGTCAAAATGTTGATTCGCCTACACACATTCCATTAGTCTAAGATCTAAGTTAGCCAGCATTCTTGAGAAGAAAAAAAAAAGTATCGTATTGTAATGTACTCATATCATTCAGTGTAGTGAAATGTAATGCAATGATTTCAGAGCAAAAGTATGAATGATAAATTAGTAATTTTGTCCCTTGGCCAAATACCATATTATTATATAATAAAGTAAAATCAAAATACAGTTGTAGTGCATAATCCTTTACCATCGTATTTTCTCGGAAACGTTCGTATTTGTCATGCTACTTCAGTCAACCTCAGTACTTTTTGTACTGAGACCGACTAAAACAGCATGACTACGAACATTTCCGTGAAAGTACGATGGTAAAGGATTATGCACTACAACTCTAAATGTAGAATAAACGTACTTACTATTATAGTTCGTTTTTTTAGCATTAGAAATAAGGTAAACAATCTTGATGTGTCTTTTAATTGAAAAACACATTTTAAAAATAAGTTACGGCAAATATGTAACAATTATGAATCTAATACGATCTTTTATATTCTTCTGCTTTCATAAGTAATAGTTATTGATTTTTAAAAAGCTTTTTTCAATTAAAAGACATGTCAAGATCACTTACATTCTTAGAAGTTCTTTCTAATGCTAAAAAAAACGAACTATAGGCATAAATGTTATAATTGCAAATATATAGCATCCTATGTATCATCATACTTAAAAAGTTATTTCTTACTAAGAAAGGAATGAAATTGAAATAAAATATTCCAACATATCACAGACATTTATTTCAAATTACCATTTCAGCATATCATTCACGCCAAGTCTTAAAATAGGTAATTAAGTTACAGTATTTTTCAAACTGGAAAGGTACGATGATAGATGTCACCTCCATACAATTTATAACCTAAAAATGCCAAATGTCGCAAAATTGTATTGAATTGACATCTATCATCGGACCCTTCCAGTTTGAAAAATACTATAGTAAGTTTAGTCGGCAATCATAGCAGTTCTCAAAAACATTCTACTAATGACATTATGACTTATGAAAAAGGCACTTAAATAATCATGAAATTAATGAAATACCTACTTTTGGCATTGGTCGTAAATGTCGTAATGCCTATTTATATATTTAACATTCAGTAGTCAGACTCAATTCCATAAAATACCTACATATTTAAAGAAACATTATACAAGTACAATTCTTACGTCGTCCTTACAATAAATTAAAGTCAAATATTATACAGACTTTAAACAACTAATCACAACTAAATACATACATACATATCTACTTTCATATGTACTTTGTTACAATATTCATTTTAATAGATCAAAAATAGCAAAATAAAATGCAGCTTAAAACTAAATTACATTACCTATATATTTTACAAGAGTTATGCCCGAAGCGAAATATTTTTTTTATAATAGTAAAATTTATATTATAAATCTATTTACTTTGGGACCATTAAGTAAATTGTCTCAAAATTTAATTCCTAAAAACAGTAATTAAATCTAACGAATGCTGCCTCTTCCTGCGATAGGTGCAACTAAAATCCAGTAATAATCCATTAAAAAACCTTAAATTATATTCCCTTACCCCCGTAAAATGTGCCCCCCCAGGGGGCACTTCAAGGAATTCCGGCCAAAAATTAGTTCTGGGTTAGCTCATTTAAGGGTTAATAAATATAGGTAGGTAGGTTTTACAACATAAGGATAGGGTGGAAATTATAAATATTCCTTTAGAGTAAACCCTATTTATTTCCTTAGATTGAAACGAAATCCTCAGTACGTACGAATTATGCATATTTAGATTTGAACATCAAAATCAGATCAGGTAAGTATCATTGCACCAATTTAAATTTTCACGATTTTTACTCATTATTATTTACTAAAACGGGACTTAGTTGCGTAAATTGTAGTTACTTATTAAGTCCCGTTTTAGTAAAAAATATTAAGTAAGTAGGTATCTTTGATTCATTATATTCAGTGTCTCGGACTTGGCATTGAGTCGGATTATTAGAAATATTAGTTTATCTCCTACTAATGTGGGCAATTGGCTACTTGCCTACTAGTGTAATCAGCTTCTTTTTTAAAACTGTCAAAACGATTTGCTAATATGGAATTTATATGAAAACGTGTATAGTGACGTCACGGTCAACTCGCTTACTTTTTTATTTCAATCCGATTTATTAAATAGAAATTGTAGTTAAAAATAACTGCTATCTATGTTTTTCTAATAATTATCTGGTATTTTATTTCGTGCACAGTGTGAAATAATTTATTTTAAGCCGAAGAAAGTTTACCCAATTGCAAATTTGAAATTTGATTAATTATTTTCACTTCTCATGCTCAAAAAGTGCACCTTTATGTCGTGCGTAGACGACATAAAATCGCATTTTATGCTCTAGAGCATAAAGTAAAATCATCTATTACGACCCTTATTGACTTAGCAATAAAGTCCAAATTCTGCCATACAAACTGCCAGCCCTGCCGGCGCGCCCCCGACCGGCGCTCTCCCGATCGGCGTGCCCCGCGCCTCCAACCGGCCCAAGAACTATTTTCTTTAGTCTTGAATAAATACGTTAAAATAACCTTAAATATTTGATTTTTTGTATATTTTCCTCGCAATCGAAGTGAAAAGCAGAGTGTACAACAAGGGCATAAATGTCCATTTTTACCCTCGTCTACATTTTGCCTCAAAAAAAAATTGCCTCGGGTAAAAATGGGTGACTTTATGCCCTTGTTGTACAATCTACTATATATTTGAAATTTATCATTATCATCCTTATGCTAAAACTAGCCTTGATCTGTCTTTGCGACTATAAACAGGGTCGTCAGGGTAGTGGCAAATGAGAACGTAGTCGTTGAGCTTGTAGCCGCGCGCACCATCAAGGCAATCTGAGTGGAAACTCAGCAGTGAACAGCGGAGCGTCCGGCGCGTCATCCATAACAAATGCAAACATGTATATGCGTGTGGCCTCAGTGCAAATCCCTTGGAAGCTCGACGCTGCACGCTCCGCTTGTCGCTGGCGCCGCGCTCAGGCGAGCGTCTCCGGGCGGCGCGCGCGGGCGGGCGCGATCTGCCAGTGCCGCCGCTTCACGCCCGACGATCGGCGCTGCAAACGAGACGCCTATACATATGAGGGAGATAACAGATCCCCCGGATTTGGTTTGATAATGCCTGTTCGGCGTGAGTCTGACCCATCCATGCGTGTATAATTAATGAATGTACGATTATTTTAAAAAGATTTCGGGATAAAAACTACACATAGGGGAGATATCCCTCAAATTTCTCATGTAACAGAAAACCTACCCTCACCCAAATATTGAATGCCGACTTAATTGGCGTGATATGCTGGACTTATCATGCTCATAAATTAGGTATTATTAAATTTATTAATAAGATAAGAACTCCATGCACAATTGGTCACATAAATGTACAATTTATCGTTGAAATTTTATAAAATATTTAACATAAAAAAAGTTATTATCGCGATCGCTAACCCTCCTCATGCAAGAAAGATTATAGACTGCATTAAAAACTTTATAAAAATTTTCAAACAATAGTCTAAAGACTCTAAAGTCTCAAACAAGTACTAAAATACTGCAGTAAGTATAGATAACAATATTCTGATTTTCTAATTATTTTTACATTATATTTTATTGAATATACCTACCCTATAAAATATTAATAAATGCCAAGTAACTTTCACCAAAGGGACAAAATTACAGTATATCTAAAGCCAGCCAAATTACATCGAAATATGTACAAAGGATGCCAATGGAAAGCCCTAGGATGAGCACTAACAATTCCTTATTAATCTTATTATGCAATGAGTGTCTTGTCTTTATATTACTTACCACGCTATCGCTGACTTCCTCAAAGTCCATGGGAGACTCTTGTTGAGATGCGTCGGGAAGGCAATCTGGAATTTAAAGAAAATAGTTTTCTTAAGGCTTACATATTTCGCAGGCATATGGTTTTTGGCCTGTGTGAATCTCTTTAAAAAAAGAGCATCGGTTTTTTTAGGTTCCGTACTCAACTAGGAACCCTTATACTTTCGCCATGTCCGTCTGTCTGCAATTTGGCATGGATATATAAATCAATCATCCCGACAAACCCCTCCCTCCCCTACACGTACAGTGGGGATGTTTTTTTTTCTCTTCAACCCTATGTTGTTGAATAGGTTTTTCAAAAGGAATAGGGGTGTTCTAAAACCATTTTTAACATATTTTTGTAAATATTTTCGGAAATAATCGCTCGGAAAAAAATGTGCCCCCCGAGGGCACTTCAAGGAATTCCGGCCAAAAATTAGTTCTGGGGCATTTAAGGGTTAATAAATATAGGTAGGTAGGTTTTACAATATCATTTAAAATGCTTGGACAACTCACTAATTCTAAAACAAATAAAGTAATCAGCTAAGGTCGTTAAATTCAGAAGGTCGTTTTGTTGCGGTTTTCCTACACGAGCCGTGTTTGTTTGTCACACTAGACCAGCGGTCGGCAACAGGCGGCCCGCGAACCTCTCACTTGCGGCCCGCGAGCCCTCCTGGCTAATTTGTATGTCAAACAACAATGTCTGATAAAGTCACACATATTAACAAAATGCGGCCCGCATCAACTACCTTAACTACTAAGGTAAACGTACTAGTGCTCGACATGCTAATGCTCAATAGATGACACCTTGCTGTCACCTCTATTGACAATGACTTAAGTTTCAAGATGACATGTACTGGGACCGAGCACCAGTACGTTTATGTGGCCCTTGACTGCTAAAAGGTTACCGACCGCTGCACTAGACTCTAGAGAATATAAACTGTTTTCCTTTAAAGTATTACCTACAATGTATTATTAACAGAGTGTACTGTGGCATCAATTATGTAAATAAACATAGGTATGTTGTTAATGACTATGGTCAACTTAATTCGTAGTTTTATTTTCAATCAAAGTATTAGGTAACACTATTACCAGATGATTAGTTACACAATACATATTTAGATAACCTACTGAAATTTCTAATGCAAAACTGGCAAAATATCGTTTACTTACTGTATTTTTGAGTTCTAGAGTAGAGGTGACGATATAAAATGATTTTATTTGGTTTGTTTTGAAGACAAAGATTTGTGGCAGCAATAGATAATATAAATAGGTATAAGGTACCTATACTCAAATAACTAATAAACTACCTGCAACCTGCAAAAGGTGCGAGCGCATTCAATTTTCAGTCAGTGATTTGATTTAATCTTCGGATGATTTTAAAAACCGGACAAGTGCGAGTCGAACTCGCTCACCGAGGGTTCCGTACTTTTTAGTATTTGTTGTTGTAGCGGCAACAGAAACACATCATCTGTGAAAATTTCAAGTGTCTTGAGATACAGCCTGGTGACAGACAGACAGTGGAGTCTTAGTAATAGGGTCCCGTTCTTACCCTTTGTATACGGAACCCTAAAAACTAGAGATTAAAGCCAGTTTTCTGTATCAGTGTGAAAATTATTTCTCAAGTTTTAAATACTCCTATGGAGCCCTAACTCGCAATAGTAATTTCAGTTCGTATGTGAAGTTATTAGTCCGTGTGAATCACTACGCTAGACCGCTCCAACCACTATCACAGCGAGCCGACGAACTGTCATTGACCCCTTATCGGACCATTTCAACTACAGCTGACTTTGTTTCCTAAAATAATACTTGCAAAGTCTTCGTGAGAAACTCATAACATTTATAAAGTGTATAAAAATGGCTTTCATATTGTGTGGTGGGCATGGGCAATAATCGCGGGTTCAAACCTCCGTTATGCTGTAGAGAGCAGAAAAAATCGTTCATAAAAGAAAGTATAAAGATAACTAACAATTTAGTCCGGATCCTTATCTATAATATACAGACAAGAAGTAAAGTCGAATGTTGTCCGTCATGTTTCGCTCCGTAACCAGTTTTGTTTAATAGTCTCGTAAGTTTTGTAGCCATAAGATTATAATTGATATCAAAATTACCCACAAACGCTCTTATTCTCTTTAAAATAAAGTTACGGTCAGTTGATTTTTAGCAACTTCCGCTGTAGACTTTACATTGTATGGGTTAAGATCCTGTCCTATCTTTATCATATTGGCTTATGACTTTCTCTGAGATAACACAAGAAATAAAGAAGAGTAAAAGCATGATATGCACGCATTAAATACTATATACTTTAATCTCATACAAATAACACCGTATTAACATACTAACAAAAGTGAAGGTCGGCTTTATTTAACAACTGACTGGTATGGTTTTCTGTCACCTGTAATAACGGGTTTTTGTTTATTATGTTGTAAAGATAAATGTACTTATATACCTACTGAAATACATAAAATTCCGTGAATAAATATTTTCCATAATGGCAATATCCAGGGATGAAAATGAGGACGACCTTTGTATGGAGAATTGAGCGTCGTTCCTCTTAAATTGCAAAATATTTTTGAAATCTCACATATTTTCCTTATTGAAATTGAAATATTAACTATTATGAATTCAAGTAGATCGACCAATACAAATGAATATATACGATAAATTGAATGAATATATACGGTAAATTGAATGAATATATACGGTAAATTGATCGAATAATAAATAAATTGATCCGTGCACGCGTATACTGTCTCTACGCTTGATTGAATATGATTATATTTATTTGTTTTATCAATATAATTATCATATAATAGTGACTACAAACAGTAGAAACATTTTAATTGAATTGCTACATGGTGGAAAACTTTGATTATCTCTTTGACTTCTAACCTAGATCCTAGATAAAGATTAATGCTTTGTTTGACCGCTGTAATTATAGATGAAAATAGTCAGCAGATTTCTGTAACCAAGTTCCTTTAAGGGCATTTTCATTTAACTTGTACTTTAAAGCGCGACTTAAGTCGTGTTTCAGTAGCGTCTAACCGTTACATTCTTGACAAAATGTATGGGATTTGACATTGACCGTCAGTTTTGTAACGATTGCTAACCGGGCGTTAAAGGTGCACAGTTAAGTGAAAATGCCCTTAAGGATGCTGCTGCGATTTTTTAAATGGCAAGTATTGATATTGGTTTTTGTTACTAGTACGGTTAACTATGGTTCTGAATTTGTGGTACTTCTTGTTTTTGGTTGTCGCCTGACGATATATATATGAGTGATAGTCTGTCCACGATAAATACGCCACACACATTTCTACTTATAATGATATAGTCTAGTCGGGTCTTTATAAATCTTCTGGGATAGAATATTGTACGGATTTCTTTTACGACTTCTAATACTCGTATGTAATGGACAAGGTAATGTATAGAATATATAGTATTTCCTTATTAATATTACTCGTAAAACGAGGAAATATTAACACGCCACGAGGCATAATTAATCAAGTATTCCTGTTTCTATTAGTATAGCTTAAGAGTAGATTAGATTAAGACTAAACCATCTATGATATGGTGATTCCTTTTTTATTTCGTTTCCTAAGAGTTTATTGTACTTATAGATAATTTTTGTGGTTACGTCAACCAGGGCGTATATTCGTAGGTACACTATTATACTAAATGTGTCTCAACCGTAGGTACACTATTATACTAAATGTGTCTGGCCGCCTATTACCTTTTAACCTAGAAACTACTAAACAAATTTTGATAGAACTTATCCTGTAAAAAGCTTTACCTAATCGTTCTTTTTGTTTTGGAAATCCACCCACCCTTGAGGAAGGTGATACAGAACGCTTACATGCTGGTGAAACCACGGGTACTACTAGCTACTAGTTTATATCTAGATACTAATTTATATTTTCTGTGAATGGCTAATTAATGTTTCTTAATGATCCGACGCCCGCTTGGTAACATCCATAACCACATACAATTGGGTCACTTTGTGTTAAGTACTATAGTTCATCGACCACAATTTTACGTTATCTGTCTCACCTATTTAAACCCGGTTTTTATTTAAAACATCGCTATCGCAGACAAATAAGACAATTAAGCGACATCTAACAACAGTTATCTTGTATTATGTAGGTCATGCTCATGAGATATCACGTTTTTGTTTGAGAGGAGTTTTCCGTATATGCTCAGTTTACACGAGAAACCACTTGCTCAACATAAATTTGGAGTGCATACCTGATGCAGAGTTGCAGACAGGACTCTCGCCTCATCGACTGTTAGTAGTAAATTAGACATAACCTAACATAACTCACCTTCAGTAGGCATGAGCATCTAGAAGTGCATTCTGAACAGCATCCATAGCCCCGGCGGTATCCTCGCTCGTTCTTCCTCACTGATTAAAACTGACAGTATTTTCGCCGCGTCGACCAGTAACAACGCCCGCCAGGACGCAGCATATATATCAGTCGCATGGTTGACTGCGCCGCGGTGGAACACACCATGGGGATTGTAATAGCTACATAGACCAGTACATTAGACAACTCACCTTCAGTAGGCATCAGCATCCAGAAATGCGGTCTCAACAGCCGCCACAGCCCCGGCGGTATCCTCGCTCGTTCTTCCTCACTGACTGAAGCTGACAATATCTTTGCCGCGTCGACCAGTAACGACGCCCGCCATGACGCCGCGTATATCAGTCTCATGGTTGACTGCGCCGCGGTGGAACACACCATGGGGAACAGGTTTTGGTGGCGGCGGAGGTTGTAGAAGGATATGCCTGTGAATTAATAAAGGCGCGATTAGATGACAAAAAGTTGCACAACTCTTCCTATTTGGTAAAGGGGCCCACAGATTACCAGTTCGCCGGACGATATCGGCCTGTCAGTTAAACGCAAAATTTACGAGCTCCGAACAACTAATCAGTGGGCCCCTTAAGCTTAACTTCTACGTCATCCGGTTGCACTACACAGACCAGGGTCCGGTTATGAACATATGTATAATTCATCATTTCATAATATGGGCTCATTAGTGTCGACGCTACGGTGGAGCAACGTACCTAACTAAAACAAACCCACTTTTACATACCTACATAGGTTGCTACTATCAGCCACCTTTGCCTTTGTCATGGTGTAAGCAAAATCTTTCAAGTTTAACAATATAAATATAACTACGAAGAATATGGAAGTACCTTGACAAGTTGATGCATCTGACAATGAAATCGCATGTTGACAAGCCGTTATACGAGTATTGACCTTACAGGACGGAAGTTAATTATCATTAATTAAAAATGTTTTCAATAACTTCAGGGTCTGGGTTAGTTACATTTTCGTCGGATCAATCTTAACCTTTTGAACGCCACAGACAGCAATTGACGTCAACGCAAAATCGTGACAACGACGCCAAAGACGGCATTTGACGTAGATCGTTTTTTGATGAAAATCTACTGAAAAACACCCCACTTTTAGGTTGGCATTACTTATATTAAATATAAATTTTACCCCCGTGGCGTCAGTGGCACGGCAAATGGATGCGCCGTTTGGCGTTCAAAAGGATAAGAATTGATAAAGGACCTATGATTTAGAGCTTGAACCGCTTTATTTATGGCAAAATTAGCTTGCTGAATGAAATGACAGGATAGCCTAGGTATCCAATTGAGTCATACCAAAGCAGCCTAAGTTTTTAACCAGTTGAAAGTGTGCGTGCCAATTATCACTAAATTACTTAATCACGAGAGTCAGTCGAATGTCAGGTGCAAGGCAATGCCACTGAATTAAATGGCTCAATAAGGAAAGCATAATAGTAAGAAATACTGTTAAATCAATGTAAGCTTTTAACAGACTCTTAAAATACGAAGAAGTTTTCAATTTGTCTGTTTTTTTTATTAATCAGTATGGAAGCCAAACAATAGCTGAACCTTTCGTCCGCGCCGAAACTGTATTTTAGGTAGTGTCTGGCCGAAGTTCCGGTTTCGGCATATAAATCATGTTGAAGAAATGAAACTAGAGCAAAACAAAACCGGTTCGGTTTAGGTAAAAAAAATCCGGTATCTCTCGGACACTACAAAACGTTAAGATGAGGAACTAATACGTTAGTAACGGTTAGTGAACTGATCAATGTCAATATCGTTGTACAGTCGCCATCAGATATATCGGAGCGACCAAGGTGTTTACAAGTAACAGAACATGCCTCTATCTATATTGTCAAGGCCCTATGGTGCGCGATCAGATATTTTTGAGCACCTCGACCGCTCCGATATAGAAGATAGTGCAGTCGACGTCAAAGATATGTTTACACTTTTGCACCTTACTCCTTTGTAATAAATGTAATAATAAGGCGAAAAATGTAAAGATATCTTTGACATCAACTGTACTCTAAATCTTTAGGATGTTGTCTGTAACTCGGTACCTAAGTAGGCTAGACTTAATTGCCCTGCTTACGAGAATAATTAAATACCCACTGTAAAACTAATTATTCTAATTAATGCGCAAACTAGTAAACGATTCCACGCAACATTGTAATCGAGCCGGCTTAGCTTATCTTATAATAACTGGATTGTGCAGATAGAGACATTATCTTATAATAACAATGACTACATAGGTATTTTATTATGATGTTATTATTTTTTTTTTTGCCTGAAATAAAGAATTTGATTGATTGATTGATTGATAGGTATTGGAAGTGCGTTTATTGCATTTCCTGTACTTAGAAACTGAATTTGAAAACGAACGAACAGTAAAGTCGATGAATCAATATGGTATACCTCCAACTATGCGTCTATCTATCTATACGTACCTATTGCTATACTAGGTGACATTTTTAGGTGATGTATTGATCAACTTTTACTATAGCAGCAACTCGGAAATCACAAAAAATCCTGGTCTCGTTACATTGTCTCAAATTTCAAATTTTTTTGGGATCCAGGGTCTCATAACAAAAGTTGCCCATACAGACAGTCGTGTAACTCGTGTATATAGTCGTATATCTTGTATCAAGTAATAATTAGCTCGAGTATTATAAAAGGGTCATCATTGCCATCAACGACTCGGCATTGATGATCGTTTTAGATACGACACTGACGATCGATCAATCGTCAATTTCGTATCAAAACAATAACACATTGTGAAGTGAGAATCGTTTTTTTAACATTTCACAATAAAAGTCCATGTTACGATACCACACCATGTGACTCCACACACAAGTACCGTAATTACTCGTGAGTGCCAGTAGTCACGTAAGTATGCGTTAGCATTTTTGTCGTAAAGAATCCTAACTACTTTTATTTTTTATTCGCCTAATTTAAGGAAGCATATGAGAAATATGTTTCTGGTGAATTTTTGCAAAGGCAAATGAACTTTAAGTTGGGGTAAATGGATAATTTTATAGAGCAATAATGCACAAAGTAACAATGAATAGCACATTTAAAAAAATAAGCAAAATCATAATGTTTATTTATTATTTAGGTAGAACGTTTTTTAAGTAAACCTCGCTCTTCAAATTCGGGTTATATAGGTAATACAGGATGCCCCAAAATTACGTTTACAATAAATTTTAGGAATACATATTTAGTTACTTATACGTCTTCTACAAAATGTCAATAAAAGCTTTGATACACAAACGCACACGTTTGTTAAACTTATCAACAATATGCCGTAGTAAAAATGTTTACGTGCTTTGGGCCAACCTGTAGACCGGTGTAACTTGTAACTTTGTTCCGGTTTATGTGATGTTGAAATAAAACGTTATGCAACCGACCGATTTAACCTTCGTATGTTTATTACTATGTTGTTGTCACTCTGATAATATAAAGGCCTGGCCAAACACACAGCGCGACGCAGCGTACACATGCTAACAGGTTACCGACGTCAAACAGACTGCGTCCCGCCGGTATCACGCCCCGCTTCTGTCGCGCCAAGCGCCGAGCGGACGCGGCGGGCCGCCGCGTTCGCGCGCGCGAAGAGGGCGTGTTGAGAGCGTGATTCCGGCGCGATCCGTGCGCGCCCTGTTTGAACAGGCATCGCGTCGGCATCACGCGGCGCGGACGCGGCGCTGTGTCGCGCTGTGTGTTTGGCCAAGCCTTAATAGTTTGAATTTGTTTACGATGTCATATGTCACGCTATCAAACCAACAATTGCACTCTCGTAGCGATATAGTAATTGGTATTATTATAATTGGATGAACAGTTTGTGTTAACAAAATAACATAAGTAAATAGCGGCGATAACAATATATTTAACCCCGTCGGCGATTCCGAATATTTGTTTTAAAATGTTTAAAATTTCGAATTCTTACATTCAATTCAACACACTGTTGTCCATCAGTACCCAAGTTAGTTATTTTATATAATAGTGTAAACTCTATATAGCGACACTCAAGGGACTATACGTCTACCATTAGTTTTGACATTGACATATACGCTCACGTCTACGGAACTTACTTTCTATGCATCTCGCTCGTACTCGCATATTAGTGCAAGCGAGATGTACAGAAAGTAAATTACGTAGACGTGAGCGTTATGTCAATGTCAAAACTGGTGGTAGACGTACAGACGTTTTTTGTGCGCTATAGAGTTTTCTTTATATAAAGAGAAATTAATATTAAAATAAGGCAACTATAGCCAACAAATGTCGACGTTATAGGGAGTGAATCGAGTGACGTTATATGGAGTTTACACTGTATATTAATATGAAACCACTACGCCACTGTCTAATTTTAGTATTAATTTTATTTTCCTTTTAGGTAAAAGGTCAGGGGTTTCCACTTGTTCATACATTCTTTCATGTTTACAATAATTCATCATTTCTTCAGCTAGAGTCAGCGGGATTACCAAACCAAAACTTACTGATATATTTATTATTTCAATTTTCAGAAAGGTAATCTGTCAAAAAACACCCGCGATAAACGGAGAGAAAAAATCCATGACGAGCCCTGACGAAGTGTCTTGTTTTTACCAATTTTGAAAAGAGGTGAGTGAGGTTATAACTTATAATATAACTGCCACAGGTTTCTAAAAATGGCACCTACAACACAAATACAACACGATAAACAGATAACTGCATATTTAAATAGCCAATTAGGGAGCCCCTGTATACGTATAGTGTTACAGTGATAAGCATAATTAATGTTAACATTTCGTAACACATAAACACTATTAATTCGAGTAAATTTGATTGTTTACGTTTTAACAAGATTACTACAAATACATAAAAACTTTCCACCTATAGTTTATACGACATGCAGTGCGGAGTAGATACCTAAACGAGATCTTTTGATAGAAATTATGAATATTAATATAATATAAATATAATATAACGAGGAAATAAATACATTATTAAATCATAATACTTGGAAAACAGAGATGTCACATTTGCAAAAATAATATTCGAATTTTTTTCCTATCATAACAGGAATTTGTTAATTATTAATTTTTCCTTTAATTACATTTGGACTGTAATACTAATTGTTTCAATCATTGCGATCTTCCACTGCATGACTGATTTAAAATATTTATTTAATTCATTATCAAAGATTAGATACCTACGACTAAAATTTAATTCGTCATAAAACGCAGTGTGCAAAACGCACGCGACACTAGTACAACATTTAATTACTTACAGATTAACGTCAATCATATTTAATTAACATAGATTAACCCAAATCCTATGTTTGTTTGATTGTGAATTCGGCCGGCACTATCTTAATCGTGTTTAATCCTTTAGATACATGGATGGACGAGGAATGAAACATCGCTTGTTATTGTACCTACATAACATAGGGACCTACTGCTAAAATTCCGGTCAGTAGGTGTGAGAGTGAGACAACAAAGGATGAGATCAAAATTTAAAATGCGGATGGTATGGATCCGCTAGTATGTGCTATCTGTAGTAATATCCATGCAAAGTCAAAACCCATAGATTTTCTTCGTATTCATCACTACAACATTGAAAGAGGGTTAGGAACAGGAGGTAAGTCCACTTCACCGAGGATAGAAGTTAACTTGTAACCTATAGTTAAGTTATAAAACTTACCTTGTGGCTTCCTGTCGAGGTAGAACTCCAGCGTGCCCTGCCACATATCGACGCGCACGCCAACTATGGAGCCGCGATAGAAGCCCGGACTGTCGGCCTTCTTCGCGTCGTGTCGCACGGCGCCTTTGTACGACACGCTTTAGGAATGCTCGTCCTCTTCAAGGACAGAAGGTATCTTAGTTAAGTTACAAAACTTACCTTGTGGCTTCCTGTTGAGGTAGAACTCCAGCGTGCCCTGCCACATATCGACGCGCACGCCAACTATGGAGCCGCGACAGAAGCCCGGACTGTCGGCCTTCTTCGCGTCATGTCGCACGGCGCCTTTGTACGACAGGCTTTAGGAATGCTCGTCCTCTTCAAGGACAGAAGGTATCTTAGTTAAGTTACAAAACTTACCTTGTGGCTTCCTGTTGAGGTAGAACTCCAGCGTGCCCTGCCACATATCGACGCGCACGCCAACTATGGAGCCGCGACAGAAGCCCGGACTGTCGGCCTTCTTCGCGTCGTGTCGCACGGCGCCTTTGTACGACAGGCTTTAGGAATGCTCGTCCTCTTCAAGGACAGAAGGTATCTTAGTTAAGTTACAAAACTTACCTTGTGGCTTCCTGTTGAGGTAGAACTCCAGCGTGCCCTGCCACATATCGACGCGCACGCCAACTATGGAGCCGCGACAGAAGCCCGGACTGTCGGCCTTCTTCGCGTCATGTCGCACGGCGCCTTTGTACGACAGGCTTTAGGAATGCTCGTCCTCTTCAAGGACAGAAGGTATCTTAGTTAAGTTACATAACTTACCTTGTGGTTTCCTGTTGAGGTAGAACTCCAGCGTGCCCTGCCACATATCGACGCGCACGCCAACTATGGAGCCGCGACAGAAGCCCGGACTGTCGGCCTTCTTGGCGTCGTGTCGCACGGCGCCTTTGTACGACAGGCCGTAGGAATGCTCGTCCTCGCCGAGGAGCGACGTGAACCTGAAGCGGCTGTCGGCGATGTTGACTTTGTCGGTGCCGATGCCTACCATCTGTGGACATTGGTTAGATGAGAAATGTAGAATAAGTCGGTCTTATTACAAGGTCAAAAAACAGGTGGTGGTAGAGTTAAATCTATTAAGGTATATTTATAATTTAGTTAACTAATTGTTTTCACAACACGAATCATATGTAGCAATTTGAAATCGAACAAATTACCTGGTCGAAAGATGTCTCTTAT
The DNA here is from genome assembly GCF_910591565.1 of Cydia splendana. NCBI lineage: Eukaryota > Metazoa > Arthropoda > Insecta > Lepidoptera > Tortricidae > Cydia > Cydia splendana. Next base: position 19,135,972 of record NC_085972.1, on the reverse strand, counting down.
TTTTCAGCGGGTTCTAAAGGAAAGTCGTACGATAACAAACTAATAGTAGTGTAATAGCATAGGCAGGGTTCCTTAAGGAAGGCAATGAATAGGCCAGGATGGAGAGCACTACAGCGCAGAGCGACTTATGGTGGTCACGACCCTCAGACATGAGGATTCGACTAGGAAGAAGAAGAAGCATAGGCTAGGTAATTTAATTATCATTATCAGTGAACTTAACACATGTTTGGTTCAGATCGAAACGTGTCTAATATCTATCAATACGACATACGACCTACATTACGTGATTGTCCCATTTAAAATTATTACGTTAGACTCCGATGAGGAAATAATGGACGATCCATTATTTCATTAGTTTGACTCTGGCGACAACTATACACGTGCGCCCTAGACCCTGGCGCTCTCAATCCCCGGCATTTAGGCAAACTGCCAGGAAAACTAGAAAAAGCTATCTCGGCTTGCCTTGAGAAAGAATGCCAACGAACTATAGGGAACAAACTGCGCATAAGTAGTGTTACGAAGCTTAAACAAAAGCTGAAAGATACCAACCGCATTGGTTTACCTTTTGACGCAAATGTATATTGTACGTAAACCTTGAATGGGCTCAGCTCAGACTACGGATGAGTTGTATTATTGAATAATTTAATTTGTCATGCGTATGTGTACTCTTGAGTCTGTTAAAAAGGGCATACTTAAATTAGGCAATTAATCTTTGAAAGGAATGTCTGCTTCCGTTGACATCGAAAACTACTCTAGTTTGGTTACATCTAGTGTTAAAAAAACTTGTAACCACCCATTACCTAATGAGTAAGGAAGGTGCTCTCCTCATCCTACTTCTGATGACGTCGAATACTACCATAATTTGACTATTAGAATTCCAAATTTCTTTATCTACCTCTCTTTCTTTATCGCTCAAATATGCAAGAGCGATAGAGAGGAAGATCACGGTTTTCAATTTTTCGATGTTGGTAGTAGGCTCTGTGTCTCCTTGCACCGCAGTAGTACCGGAACTGTAAAACACATCCCACTTCTAATGGCGTCGAACATTACCCTAATACTACTACTATACTATTAGGCCCATGGTGCGGTAAGATAAAAAATACTCACAATATCAGTGCCATATGTGTCTGTTAGCATCTTGATTTCCCAGTAATAGTGATGGTCCCTGCTGAAAGCTGTGTCCCCTCGCACCGCAGCTGTACCGGAACTGTAGAAGGGATGGAACGTGACTTGCTTCTGGTTGTCTTCGAACACGACCCAACTCTGGCTCTCTTCCGGCTGTTGCCATTTCCATTCGCGTACTGAAATGAAATTAAGAGTTGTCAGATGGATGAGGCTTGATGATTGAGAAGTACACTATTTATTTGAGCAAGAATTACTATTTAATTACGTTTAAATTACTTTTTTCGTAAAATTGGGTATATTTACTAATTTACATAGATTTCAATGCCTGTAAAGCGGCTATCTCTATCTGATTGCTGACTAGATTCGGGAAGCGATATTTTTTAAAGTATATCTGTGTAAAAGATTTTGTAATTTTAAAATGAATAAGATATATCATAGCTTTTTAACTTAATGTTAATCTGGCTAATCTTTACTTTATGGACCCACGATTTGGAGGGTGTGTTGGGTATGGGGGGGTAGAGGGTGCAAAGGGCTACCCCCCAGTCCAACCCCCATGGCGCGGAACCCCATGGTTATGGAGATATCCATGGTTAAAGTTTGTATGAAATTACTATGAAATAAAGGAGAAATGTAATAGCAGATGTCGATAGGTGCCGTTTTTTGTTAATTTATATTACCTTTTATACCACACCACCATCCTCAAGGTCACCGAAATCTCAAGGTCACGAAATTTTATGGTGACCAAAATCTCAAGGTCACCAAAAATTTTGGTCACCAGAATCTCAAGGTCACCAAAATCTTTGGTCACCAGAATCTCAAGGTAGCCAAAATGTCAAGGTCACTTAAAACCGAATCAGAGCACCCCACTATCCACGTGGTCTTGTCTGTCCTACCCCTAGAGAGCAATTCCAAAAACGGAGGCGCGGAGGGAGGGAAGCTGCGGAGCCGAGTGTAGTGAGCGTGCTTTGTCACGCGAGGGCGGAAGGGCTGCTCTTCCGCAGCGCCGGACCTAACCCAGATCCAACAGCTTCACCGCTGAGGTCGAAGGCTCGCGGAGTAGCCCCGAGGTCAGCGAGCGACCGAGACCAAATAGCGAAGCGCAGGGGGTGGGAGGTGGCGAGCGTAGCGAGCCGGCGACGTCCACAAGCGAGCTATGGTCTCGTCAGCTCGCGACCTCAGGGGCGACGAAGCGGGCCTTCGGGCGAAGCGCGCCCCCCTCACCCCTCACCCCCTCCTCCTTCAAAATTTGCTGTAATCCCTTATTTCTTAGTAATTCCATAACTTTAACCATGAATATCTCCATAACCATGGGGTTCCTCACCATGGGGGTTGGACTGGGGGGTAGCCCTCTCCACCCCCTCCCCCCCCTCCCCACCCCAAAAATCGTGGGTCCATAAAGTAAAGATTTACCGAGGAAAAATAGTAAAGCTTTTTGTTAAATGAAAAGATACTAGTAAAGAATACTAGTGTAACTAAATTAAAAACACATAAATTAAATATTGATAAAATAATTTGATATGTTCCCAAAATTGTTAAGTTTTAAGTTAACTAAAAAACAAACTTACGGTAGGTAAGTAGATGTAAATTTTTTTCTATCTTTAGGGATGTTTGTTTAATAATAGTTAATGGTAGCAAGGAGGAAAATGTGATCTTATGACAACTTAATGCAGCACTTAGTTGTGTCATGTAGCCGAGATAACTATCTTTTATGAGTAATGACAGTCTAAAAAAGCCAGGGGCGTATTTACCCTAGGGCCCTCCGGGCCATGGCCAGGGGCGCCAACCCCCACATGCTGCCCCTGACGGATTGTGTTTTGTTTTTCTTCCTAGACTTCTGGGGCGGCGAAACGTATTGGCCCAGGGCGCCAAATTTCAAAATATGCCCCTGAATAAAGCACATTTCTCTATAAACTTGTAATTCTAGACAAATATGTCTGAAGTTAGTGAAGTTTATCTCAATAGAATAATCCAGGTGGGGAAAAAGATATAGGGTCATTGCATCAGTTCACCGTCCAGTGCCTGTTTCCGTCCACTTGGCTTAGTTGCCACAAAGAATTGTGTATTATTTAATATATGCTTCTATATTCAAGAATTGCGTATGATTTGAATATATACCTATATATTCAAATTATAATGACACTACAGTATGGACAACATCTAATGTAAAAAAAATACTTTACACAGTAATATTTATCTATAATGACACTGCCTGCAGAAAGAACTCTTTGTAACTAAACATTTAAAAAGTATTAACTTCAATACTATCACAGTCTGCTCCAGAGACTCTTACTGACACGCAATAGAGAATCCAAGTACTCTGACTGTCTAATAAAAATGTTTGAAGTTCTAGAACCTTGAAAACAAATGATTTGTTTATCATATAACATGACTGATATAAAAGGGTAAATTATTAAGATCAGTAGTTCTTCTATTCTATCTTATCAAAGATATTCAAATAAATATTATCTTATCCTACCACTACTATATGATAAAAATAGCTACAGAATGTAAATAAGTCTAGTTTATTCATTGATTTAAATCATGTGATATTTTGGATTGTGCTTTTGCACAGTTTTAAATCAGTTTAAATGCATTGCATTAGCGCACTATGTCTTAGGGTGGCATTCCACTTTATTTATTAACTCATAGTTTAAAAGTAAAAGAATAACCTTCAACGTCCTCTCCACATGAGCAGGGGTTCATCTGCTTCCATGGCACTGGTTCACGTTTCTTGAAACACTGACAGTATGGTTTGGCATATTTGTTCTCACTGACTTTAGATTTTTGTGGTCCGACCAACATATTGACTGCATAAATTCGTATCACAAAGTAAGCAAACGGGTTCACTTCACTTCGTTATTTCAATACAATGCACAAAATAACAACACGTAACGTACGAACGAAAACACTGTATCGCAGAGCACAAATAACTGACGGTTGGCAGCAGTGACAGCAAGCTTATATAGTAAGTTGTCGTTCAGAAATGTATAAAGTTGTCAGACCTTATTACTCTTTTCTTTTATTCGGCATTTAAAAAACGACAAGGAAAATCAATCATTCAAAAATAAATAATAACTTAAAGAACTTTATATCAATGAAATGTAAATAGAGAAAATTGCATTTCGTAATAATATCATACATTTTCTTTCAAGTATGTCAACTAAAAAATATTGTTTAATTTCCGAACGAAAACAATGAAATTTGACGCGTCTGGAAAATTCCGGAAGTTTCGTTTCTCTCATTTTCATTTTCTCTCGTTATGGCGGGAATATTTAATTGTTTTTTAAGAACAATTCATTAATTACTTTCGAAATAACACTTAATATCAAATTTCATTAATGTAAATGCTGAAAACACAATTTTAACGGAGATGTTATCAATAAAATTGTTATATTTAAAGCAACTAAATTTCGTATTTACAAATCATCTAGGCAGCAAGTTAGTTTTTTTGTTGCATTTTATTTACTACTAAATATCTACTGAAGGGTTCAGTTTTTTCAGAACCGCAATCACTTTCACGCACCGTTCACGCTCACTATATTCAAAAGCTTCTTCCGCTTTTCCAACCCTCAAACTTGCTGAACGTTGGCAGGCTTGTTTGTTTTGCTGCGCACCCCGCCCCGCGCTTCGGCCCCGCCCACTAATGGCTGTCAAGCAAGAGTCAAGTGTTAAGAAAAAAATGCATTTATTCAAATTAAAAAATGTCTGAGGAATTTCTCGGTATTGATCGAATACATCTGTGAAAAGTGTAAATCTCTTGACAATAAGTTTATTATATTCGAAGTTTGTGTAAATATGAGCTAGTGGATTAGTGAATTCAAATAATTATAAAATGTAAGTAAGGATTTCATAAACGTTGCAAAAATCTCTTTCATTTTAATGTATGCTAAAGATATGGAAAAATATGCTTTACTATGAATGGTTATTATGTTATTTTGAATATATAAAAGGTCATGCTATCTATAATTTGCAGAAACTCTTTCTTAATTAAAACTTGTTATCAATCAACTGATTATAAAAACAAGAATGCACTTTACAGTTAGTTATTAATAACTTTAATCTTGAGCCTATCTGAATGGTGTAGAATTAAAGATAGAAAGATGTAGTAAAATGTTTATTTGTAATATTCATTTTAACGATTAAATTGACTTGTATTAGAAATCTACAATTTTTCTTGGCTTGCCTACTGGTTATTGTAACAATATTTGATAAAAATTTATGTGTGTAGTTTTAAATAGTTAGAATAAAAATTATTAATCCCTTTGACGGGGCAAGAGGGGTAAGTAAGTAAGGGGTAAGCATTAGAAAGAAGGTAAACAATCTAGATGAATCTTTTTTTTGAAAAATACTATTTAAAAATAAATTATAGCTGATATGTAATATTAAAGCATATATGATAATTTACCCGCTATCTTTGCTTTATCAGAAGTGTTAAAAAATTGTGTCATATACATGGTGTAACATGAGGAAACCGAATAATTTTAACCACGCATTTCTGAGGTCAAAAGAAGGAAAAAATGTAATATGAGTTTAGGTAAATTTCGCCAAAAAATAAATGTTTTTTTTTGTTTTGTTTTTTCATTTTTTTGAATGTTATACATAAAAAATAAATGTTATTGGTAAACTTGTCACTTAAAATTGATTTTGAATTTTTTTTTTTTCGTAAAACCTACTTTTTGCAAAGTGTTACTTGTCATTTTTTGACATCTATCAATAAGGATATTTAGACTACGTCCCAAAGCAGCAACATCACCATCAAAAAGGCCTTTTACACTATGTAACAATAAAACATAGATGTAAGTAAATTGAGGTAGATATGGTACCAGGCGCTCGATTGTGAGCCATTAAATATATGTTCCGGAACCTATATTTAGTTAGGCGTATGGGTGACGCCAACCTGTCAAGCTGTCAAAATCGTTGGATCAATTTTTAATTTTGTCAACTATGAACGTCACACGTCTACATAAATAAAAGGTCATTGCAATAAAAACTTGTTTTTTTTTTAATTAATATTATCTCTAAAACTAGGCGAATTTCAAAAAAAATTATGGACATTTTTGTCTCTAAATATGATCAGGAATACGCTGTTCAAATTATTCGGTTTCCTCATGTTACACCGTGTATGAAAGCCTTTATGAGAGCTCTGTTGACATGGCTGGTTGATGCTTCAGGAAATCATTGGGCTGGCGGTTACCTCTCCCAGCGTATTATATTAATTTTCATACTATTTATCGCGACTTTATCCCAACTTTCTTGCTCCATCTGCCCTAAATTTCACATTTTTCCTTTTGCCCCTTTCTCGCTAATACAGTCCACCTTTGCTATCGAACACTGACAGTACAGAGAGGTAAGCAGCCAGCATTATGGGCTCAATGCTGCAGGCAGAGCTTTTGGACAGGGTGTTCTTTTTATAACTTATCTATAGTTCTTCTTTTTATATATTTTTTTCTGCTAGGTTAATGTCTAATGTAGTTTTAATAGTTTTATTTAATATTAATTTAATTTTCTAAGGAACTAGATACTGTAGATAGTTATATTTATTTCTATATATTGAAATAGTTATTTACGATACAAGTAGGGAAAAGAGGAAATTCGAAACGAGTGGTGATGATCTAAAATACGACCGAAGGGAGTGTTTTAAATCGACACGATTTGCATATTACCTATTCGCACGTGTATCGTACAACGTTTTACAATACATATGGCCCTTTAAACTTTTGACATAGCACAAAAAGTTTTGACATAGTACTATTTTACGCACTAGTGCGGGAAAATAGGACATATGTACTGTAAAGGTTACTTCGTACAATACACTCGCGATTTTTTTATTATATATTTTTGATAAGTGTCATATACCCAACACTTTTCTGGAATACCACCTATAAATAAGTTTCTTTTAGCTTATAGGTGCAACGCTGGGATGTGCTTCAGCGAGCTTTGAGTGTGCGGTGCGAGGCAGGAGCTCCAATGCATTTCTGGATAGACAAACGCAGCCAGTGCTACACCGGCCGCCACCGCGTGCCCTCATCTTTGTCAGCTGGTAACATTTTTTTTAAAGTAAGGACACTGCACAAAGAATTTCATACATTGACCTGCCATGCCCTATCTCTATCGCACTTATATGGCGGTTCCGCTCGCACAGTGGCATTTAACGCCGGCATCATGGACATAGGGTTACCAGATCCAAATTTATCGGTAATGGGGGGGAGCGGCTAACCTACAGATGTGCAAGTTGCGGAAAGTTTCCATAAAATTCTATAAATTCTCGGAAATTTCTTGAAATTTTCACTAGGAAATATGGGAAATTTAAATTTAAAATTGGAAAGTTTCAATTCTCATACAAAAATGTAAGAAATTTTTCCGAATTTTTCCTACGTTAAATTTCCGAAACATTTCGCAATTTTGGAAAGTTTCCTTAGGCACATCAGTAGGCTAACCGTAAGCGTCTCTATCTATGTATGCTTGATACATTGTTTAAATTTGATTTGTTTTGGATTTATGTAACTAAATTTGAATAATGTACCTTTTTAGGTACATAATAGAAATGTCTGTTCATTTACTGAAATTCCTGACATTTAGTATTCCGGCCGCATTCCTGACAAACGGCCAAAATTCCTGACATGTCAGGAAAAGTCCTGACATCTGGTAACCCTAGCTGGACATCAATATAAGTACGAGCGTGCGATAGAGATAGGACATGGCGGGTCAGTGTACAAAATTCGCTTCGTTCAGGATTCAATGTACGCCCGCGCCGTAAATATATAATTTTGCGCCCTTATCACACAATCTATTATTTCACTGATTTATAGAAGACTAAGTAACTTTAAAAGCCGCATGTTAATGTATAGGTACTTAGGTTACCTATTATCTATCGTATTTTTCACAACTGAGTTTTTAGGTAGGTATAGAAAAATGGTAGATGTATAAAAATATTTTGTCAAGAGAAAATACATTTATATTTTGATTGATATTTTTTCCGAAGTCGCCACGACTTGCGTTGGCCCGAGTTGCGTGTTGTTCGGGTCAAGCTCGATAAGGCTAATAGTGACCTATTTCGTGACAAAGTAAATCGAGCATGAAAACTGAGGGCCTACCGCGAACCACGTTCGACGTGTTGCCTCCCTGTCACACTTACGTACGAATTTACAAGTGCGACAGAGGACAGAGAGGCAACACGTCGAACGTTATTCGCGGTAGGCCCTCAGAGCTGTTAGCAGGCTGGATTTACTGAAAGGTCAAATTCCGGCCGTTCTTAAGGTTTCTACACGTTTTTTACACGAATGAAGTAATTGGCGGACTTGGCGGCTCTAGAAATATTTTAAGGTGGTGCGAGTGCGAGATCAGAGTTTATTTTAGTTTGCAACTTGGCCCGCCCTCGCCTACATAGATTAAATAAGCGTTATTCATTTTTCTCCCATTTATGAAGGTTGATATAACTTACGTGTTTTTTTTAAATCGCGCTCGGTTTTTTTATATTTAAATTATAATTGTTTTGTGTCAGGGGTGGGGGTCGCGTGTGCGTGGGCGCGCGCAAGGGCATGGCGGCGCCCGTGCACCGCTTCGCGGCCGTCGACTGCCCGCCGCGCCGCCCGCCGCGCACCCACCGACACTATGGGTGAGTAGCTAGGGAGACCTAGGCAGGGGATACAAGGCTCGTTACGACACTAGTAGCTGTGTCACACACGCACCAGTCAACTACTCGCCGCGCACCCACCGACACTATGGGTGAGTAGCTAGGGAGACCTAGGCAGGGGATACAAGGCTCGTTACGTCACTAGTAGGTAGCTGTGTCACACACGCACCAGTCAACTACTCGCCGCGCACCCACCGACACTATGGGTGAGTAGCTAGGGAGACCGAGGCAGGGGATACAAGGCTCGTTACATCACTAGTAGGTAGCTGTGTCACACACGCACCAGTCAACTACTCGTCGCGCACCCACCGACACTATGGATGAGTAGCTAGGGAGACCTAGGCAGGGGATACAAGGCTCGTTACGACACTAGTAGCTGTGTCACACACGCACCAGTCAACTACTCGCCGCGCACCCACCGACACTATGGGTGAGTAGCTAGGGAGACCTAGGCAGGGGATACAAGGCTCGTTACGTCACTAGTAGGTAGCTGTGTCACACACGCACCAGTCAACTACTCGCCGCGCACCCACCGACACTATGGGTGAGTAGCTAGGGAGACCTAGGCAGGGGATACAAGGCTCGTTACGTCACTAGTAGGTAGCTGTGTCACACACGCACCAGTCGACTACTAGCCGCGCACCCACCGACACTATGGGTGAGTAGCTAGGGAGACCTAGGCAGGGGATACAAGGCTCGTTACATCACTAGTAGGTAGCTGTGTCACACACGCACCAGTCAACTACTCGTCGCGCACCCACCGACACTATGGATGAGTAGCTAGGGAGACCTAGGCAGGGGATACAAGGCTCGTTACGTCACTAGTAGGTAGCTGTGTCACACACGCACCAGTCAACTACTCGCCGCGCACCCACCGACACTATGGGTGAGTAGCTAGGGAGACCTAAGCAGGGGATACAAGGCTCGTTACGTCACTAGTAGGTAGCTGTGTCACACACGCACCAGTCAACTACTCGCCGCGCACCCACCGACACTATGGGTGAGTAGCTAGGGAGACCTAGGCAGGGGATACAAGGCTCGTTACGACACTAGTAGCTGTGTCACACACGCACCAGTCAACTACTCGCCGCGCACCCACCGACACTATGGGTGAGTAGCTAGGGAGACCTAGGCAGGGGATACAAGGCTCGTTACATCACTAGTAGGTAGCTGTGTCACACACGCACCAGTCAACTACTCGTCGTGCACCCACCGACACTATGGATGAGTAGCTAGGGAGACCTAGGCAGGGGATACAAGGCTCGTTACGTCACTAGTAGGTAGCTGTGTCACACACGCACCAGTCAACCACTCGCCGCGCACCCACCGACACTATGGATGAGTAGCTAGGGAGACCTAGGCAGGGGATACAAGGCTCGTTACGTCACTAGTAGGTAGCTGTGTCACACACGCACCAGTCAACTACTCGCCGCGCACCCACCGACACTATGGGTGAGTAGCTAGGGAGACCTAGGCAGGGGATACAAGGCTCGTTACGTCACTAGTAGGTAGCTGTGTCACACACGCACCAGTCAACTACTCGCCGCGCACCCACCGACACTATGGGTGAGTAGCTAGGGAGACCTAGGCAGGGGATACAAGGCTCGTTACGTCACTAGTAGGTAGCTGTGTCACACACGCACCAGTCAACCACTCGCCGCGCACCCACCGACACTATGGATGAGTAGCTAGGGAGACCTAGGCAGGGGATACAAGGCTCGTTACGTCACTAGTAGGTAGCTGTGTCACACACGCACCAGTCAACCACTCGCCGCGCACCCACCGACACTATGGGTGAGTAGCTAGGGAGACCTAGGCAGGGGATACAAGGCTCGTTACGTCACTAGTAGGTAGCTGTGTCACACACGCACCAGTCAACTACTCGCCGCGCACCCACCGACACTATGGGTGAGTAGCTAGGGAGACCTAGGCAGGGGATACAAGGCTCGTTACGTCACTAGTAGGTAGCTGTGTCACACACGCACCAGTCAACCACTCGCCGCGCACCCACCGACACTATGGGTGAGTAGCTAGGGAGACCTAGGCAGGGGATACAAGGCTCGTTACGTCACTAGTAGCTGTGTCACACACGCACCAGTCAACTACTCGCCGCGCACCCACCGACACTATGGGTGAGTAGCTAGGGAGACCTAGGCAGGGGATACAAGGCTCGTTACGTCACTAGTAGCTGTGTCACACACGCACCAGTCAACTACTCGCCGCGCACCCACCGACACTATGGGTGAGTAGCTAGGGAGACCTAGGCAGGGGATACAAGGCTCGTTACGTCACTAGTAGCTGTGTCACACACGCACCAGTCAACTACTCGCCGCGCACCCACCGACACTATGGGCGACAGTTTAGTGTCTGACGGCGTGTGAGGCAGGGGATACGGGGAACATTACGTCACTACTTCACTAGTAGCTGGGGTCAGCAGTTCAGCACGACCGGCTCTTACGTAACTGCTATGTGCTTTCATGCTAGGTACCCGGGAATCAGAAAATACGTCATCCCCGCCATGGTATAATAATATACTCCGCCTGGTACTCTATTCCGAGATTCGCGTATGACCTAACTGACACGGGCCTACGTCATCACGCTGTTTACAGGTTCTCAAACTTTAAAATGTGGGAGAATTTTAACCAACGGTGAAAATTATTTTAACGGCATTAATTTTAAGTTATTCATGTAGAAACATAGTAAAATAAAACAAATCTAATGTATTAAATTAAACTTTATTTATCTATACAAGACAAACGTTTAAAAAACTAATTCACAGTTACACATTAATTACGTCGTACGTGAAAAGTTTGGAAAACACTGCGACTGCTGACACTGAGCGAGAAGGAAATAACAATTAACACGCGTTCGACAAGGATGACGGTCAGGGCATGAAGTTATCTAGATCCGAATTGTCAAATGTGACAGCGCTATCCTGTGTTGCCAGTAATGTAAACAGAATTACCCGAACGTCTGAAATTTCTTTCGTGAATCGGAAGATATTGCTAACGAATAATTAAAAATGACGTGTTATTGTAAAATTTAAGATAAAATACATTATAAATGAAAATTATAAAATTATAAAGAAATATTTTAACTTATTAACCATAGCTATAATGTACCCATGTAACATGTTATGTTGAAATAAAGTGGCAATGTTATTGTGACGTAGGCCCGTGTCACTCTGGGAATAGAAGACCATGTTTTATTAGACCATGATCCCCGCCAGGGTCAAATGACGCAAACTTAAAGGAGAGCAGACGGTGTCGTCGAGGATATGGTGGTACCGATTCAGAGTCGACTGATTTATTTGAATTTAATTTTATATACCACCTGCAATGTAGGTCCTACAACTCCTACATACCTAAATCTAATAAGCCTTTGTTATTTACCTCACAGGCCCCCACCAATGCCGCCGGTGCACACAAGCCGGCGTCAAAACGACGAGCCAAGCCTCTACGTCGAAATACCCCCTGAACCCCCTCAACCAACCATCGCAAGCCTAGCAGCCGCTAGAAGCGTGACCCCAGACACCCTACTAAGGACCGCAGCCCTAGGGCTCCACCACTCGCCGATGATGGCCCCGCATTTGAAGTTTGGGATGCTGGTGTCGTTCGCGCTTGCTACGGTGTTCTTAGCTGGTGCTAAGTACTATTTCGACCGGCAGGTCAGTGGTTGTCAAACTACGAGCCCCGATGCACATGTTTTCGTCTAGTGAGACCATTTTTTGCGGTTCAAAAAAAAAAAAAACTCGCGTTTGTTCAAAGATAATGTTTTTGTTTAAAAATTACTAATATTTAATGCTTATACTAATGTAATTTAATTTTATATGGTAATACTCTGCAATAACTAAATCCAAATACAAGAAATACCGTATGTACTGAAAGAAAAAAAATAATGATTTTTTATTTTTTTATTGACGGGTAGGATTACAACATATGTGAAAAGGGCTATTACTAGGGAAAGCAATAGGGCTCTGCCAATGTACTGACAATTTTGTTTCGAGCCCATGCATGCAGCAGTGCTGTAGGAGAGGACAATATGATTTGGACAACGTTTTTGAAAAGTCCTTTTTTTTCAGCAATAAAAGTCTCATGCAATTTTATTATACGATCAAAATAAACTACATTAAACATTGCTATTATGGTTCCCATTACTGGGTCATTTTATGTTCATGTGTAAAATTTATTAAAATAAACAAAATTGTTGCGTGGAACTAGACGAAATAATTTGCATCGGGGCTCGTATATGGGTCACGGGTCACTGGGAGGGGTTGTGTGTGACCCCTTTTTGCGGGGTCGTAGTATATTTTAGGTCGTAGTATTTTTTTTTACTTTAGAGATTTTAGGGTTCCGTACCCAAAGGGTAAAACGGGACCCTATTACTAAGACTTCGCTGTCCGTCCGTCCGTCCGTCCGTCCGTCTGTCACCAGGCTGTATCTCACGAACCGTGATAGCTAGACAGTTGAAATTTTCACAGATGATGTATTTCTGTTGCCGCTATAACAACAAATACTAAAAACAGAATAAAATAAAGATTTAAATGGGGCTCCCATACAACAAACGTGATTTTTGACCAAAGTTAAGCAACGTCGGGAGTGGTCAGTACTTGGATGGGTGACCGTTTTTTTTTTGCTTTTTTTTTTGTTTTTTTTTTTTATATGGTACGGAACCCTTCGTGCGCGAGTCCGAGTCGCACTTGCCCGAATTTTTAATTATTAATTTGATCCAACGGAGGATTTTAGTTACGGCTTAAAAAGTGAATAGAAGATACTTAATTACTTTGTTGTGTGATGAATATAAAATGTATGCAGCAAAATGACAAATTATATTTAGATGTCAAAACCAATTAGAAAACATTAATTTTATTAGTTTGAGTTTGTTTAATACGTAATTGCATAGGTGCTTTTTATCCCATAACATCTCCAGAATCACACAGTCAAAGCATAACTTAGTCTGTCTAAACTGAATCCAAAGCTTTAGAGTTTAGGTGAGACTTCGTCTCGAAATCTCGTTATTTATGACGTCACGACGTGATCACATATAACTCACGAGACCTTCATAGACTGACGAAAGTCTCCCATAGGTGGCACGCGACAGCTCGGCCGGCGCGGAAGTGAACGTGGTGGTGGCCGCCGTGTCCATGGCGTGCGTGTGCGGCGTGGGCTGCGCGCTGTCCATGTGCCGCGCCAAGCCCGCGCCGCTCGCGCCGCCCGACCGCGTCTCCTCCACCGCGCGCCGCGCCGCCCGCGCCGCCCAAGCCGCGCCGCCGCCGCGAGAGGAGCCCTCGGTGACTATTTCATTTTTGTGTTTGCTGTAAGGGCTCAGAGTCGGACTCGACTAGTTTTAAAGCTAGATAGGCTGCTGGGGAGTCCGAACAGCATCCTGAGGGTGTTTGCCGGGAGGTGGGACTCACCGATGATGCGTAGATGGATCGGTCTGCACTCCAGCTTTATAAATTATGATAGTTAGTATTTGTAGTAGTAATGTTGTTTAATTGTTTCGTTATTGTAACAGTTATTTAATTTTTAATTTAATTTATATTCCAATGTATTGACTGAATCTGATTGAATAATATAATAATTGTATTTTTATTGATATTAAGTATATTTTTGCTGACATAAATGAATTATTTTTATTAATGTTTTAATTATTTACGTACGTGATACTAGTCAAATTTTTAAAATTAAATGTAAGTAAACAAAAAGTTTTGTGTATGTATGGCTCACCCGGTATTGTAATTATCTTAGCCTTAAGTAGATAATATATTGTCTTGCATGGTAGGTTTTAATGAAAATTGTACTCTAACATTAGTATTTAAGTCCTGTTACTAACACTTGTATGGGTCTTGCCTGAAATAAATGATTATTTAATTTAATTTAATTTTTAAACTCTAGTTCGATGTGTGATAAAACATATCTTCTTTTATTCCAGCCGCCGACCGAATCCGGCGACGAGCTCTCCCTCAGTGCTCTCCTGGAGCGCTCAGGGTCCGAGCGGAACCGCTCAACCTCCCGCTCACCGGCACCCGAGGCTCCTCCTCCCTACCACATCGCCGTGCTCCTCCCCCCGCGCTCGCCGCCTCCGCCGGCTTACAGCGCGCTCAGGTAGCTAGAGCATCTCACCGGCACCGAGTACATCATATAGGTGAGCCCTGACAGATCCAGTTGTTGGAGCCGTTTCGAGCTGTGATTGTTATTCGTACCACTCCTGGATGTAGAGGCAAGGTCGAAGACAAAAGGAATTGGGTGTCTGACTTTCTAGTGATAACATGGCTTGGCATAACTCAATGTTATTATTTACCTTAATACTGATATGAGTTGGTTTATAAAAGAAAACAGATCGAAACGGTTTTACTGAATCACTAGTCTTGATTTTAAACTAATCTAAGTAATACACTCAGATCTACTCCAAAAGACAAAACGAAATTTTACTGTCCTCACTCGTCCTCCGTTATAGTAAGAAGAGAATGAGAGTAATAAAAAGATTGAATATTTATATTCACCTTTTAAGACGATCTTTTATTATTTGGATTGTCACTGTTACGAAATTTAACAAAAAACTGGATACCCAACTTGCAATTTTGCTGTTACCATCTTTATCTGGATCTGTAAATTAAAATGAACAACAAGGGCTCAACTATGTGTTGTAAACAAGTGGTGTCGTGTGAAATGTGAATTGTCACACGATATTGTACCTAATTTAAGTAAGGGGTACCAAACGGTACCGTGAAAGCCAAATTAATGAGCTTAGTCGGGCAAATACTCGATATAAAATATTGCGATTGCAAGAAATGAACGACGAGTGTCTGGAAAATCTAAGAAGATAACTTTAAACAAATTCCTATTCTATATAGGATATTTTTACAATAAAAGAACCAAGGGCATACGATATTTAAAATTGTAGAAATAAAATTAAAAATTGGCAAAGATAATTCAAGATCTTATCTACCTAATGTTGAAGGGAGTCTTCTCACGACTGTACATACTATAGGTCCGGATACTAGTATCTCAAGTAAGTACTTATAATTTATTAGATATATTCTATCAGTCCAGTCCCTTTTCGCACTCCCGTATCCGATCAGTCGTGAAGGAAGCATAGTGATAAAATAAATCACTGAATGTCTTATAAGAATCTCAGTCTTACCAAATCGATGTTAATGTAAACACAGGGTGCATAAGTACTGCACGTATACCTTATTTTTGGAGAAACATTGTAACAGTGGTTCGATATTCCCAGATTCAACTTATTCAAATAATCTAAAATATGTACTTTGTTATCTTTTCTTAATTTTCATCCTAAAATAAGGTATAGGTATACTGATATATGGAAAGTTTAATATTTTCTGCTTCTGCTAGACTAAACTAAGCACGCACACTATCAGAGCATTTATTTGGCGCTCTCTGCTTTGGCCAGCAGCAGATTTTTGCTATTTTAATAAATTCTACTTAATTATTGCACAAAATGAAGGACCCCGAGTAATCTTTAATAAGCAAGTGTACGTATTTATTATATTAAATCAGTGTTACCACTTCTATTAATAAGGGAAATAATCCCGAACATAAATCATTTCAATGGTCTGACGAAATTTTAGATGTTCACGGTAGCCCCCAAGTTCCTAAACTATGAATCTTTTAAATAATGGTTGTGTAGTAAATAAATTAACTCAAAAAACAATTTCACGACTCAATTGTTTTGGTCATAAAAGTCATAATGTGAAACCATCATTCTTAAAGTAAAAATTTATGAAAATCATATTAAGAAGTGGTGATACAGATTGTTTGTGTGATTTTGACAATGGTGAATTATCTTTAAGGATGTGGAGTCCAAAGTTGTGTTGTTAATTAAATAAAGAGATGTCGAAAGAAAAGGCTAACACGCGTTTAAGGGAAATAAGAAATTGTTAATAGTTGTATGCTCTTTTGTATAACTGATGGATGCTGGAAGTTTTAGGTTCTAAATTCGTAAAAGCGCTTTAAGAGTAGGTACCTTAATATTTTCAAAACGGTGTTGCCTACTCTGCTCTACTGCTATCTATCAGTGTCTGAGTTGACAGGCTCTTTAAACCAAACAAAACCGTTCGTTACACGACTCATATTGGACGTTAATGGCGTTGTTAAAACACTCAAATAAACCCGAATCGAATAATAGGGGTCGCATTGGGGTCGTTGTTTAAAAAAGTTTGACAACCACTTATACCCAAATTTTTTAACGCTTTTATTTTAGGTAGTTTTCTTTAAGTAAGAATCATTCTTCTTCCTCGCGTTATCCCGGCGTTGCCTCGGCTCAGGTGCCTGAGGGCTCTGGGGTCCGCTTGGCAACTAATCCCAAGAAAGTCTGAATCGTTCTTATCCATCAGTTATTATGCTTTAGATGCTACGCGGTGTTATGAAAGTGTTATTCATTTATGTAATCTGTAATCAATTTTCAATGAGAATTGCAGAAGATATGTATATAAGTATTGTAGAATGGTGTTCATCGAGAATGTTTTAAATAAATTATAAAAAACGTAATTACCTAGTTTTATAATAAAATTTGTATTTTATGCGGAGAGCATAATTTTAAAAACCCCATAAATAAGTGTTATAGGATAGTCTGTGTATAGAATTCGTTCCATGTATGTAAACAATGAACATACTTAGGTATAGGTTAGGCGACTGGGCCCTATTTCATAACGTGCAAACAAGTGACAAATAGTCAAATTTTTGATTTTTTTTTTCATTTTATGAAATGGGGAAATGAAGTTGCTCTTAACGGAGTACATAAATAACTCAGTTGTAAACATTTGAAATGAGATATACCAGATATAGATATTACAGAAGAGTATAGATTAGCTTCATATGTAGAGTTAAACCAAGCAGTGGCGTAGCTAGCTAGCAGCACTGCGTGGGCGAAGTGGGCGGTCGCCCGCGGCCTCGCGCCCCAAGGGGGGCCTCGCGCGAGGCCCCTTCGGGCACAGTGAAAGAAAAGGGCCTAGCAGATGTGTAGAACACGTGCACAGTCTGTGCTATCAAAATCGCTGTCAATTTCGCTTGGTCTAACTCTAGTAAGATATCAAAATGTGTTCCAACGTAACAGTCACCTAAATGTTGTTGCAAAACAAACATTCTTTACCTTTTCTTCACGATCTACTAATCTAATTGCAATTTCAAACCCACAACTGGGTTGTTTACCTCAATACGAAGATTCAGTCTAACATCGTCTTACCTTTCCTTCTTTCGACAATCAGCGCAAAATATATTCCTGATAAACATATACAAAAATAAATATACATATACCTATGTTTCCCTGATCAAAGCTTGGCAATGAAAAAACGATGAAGGTAAGTCGATGTTACTCTGGATCAAAGATTATAATGTATATTATGGTCCAAATACATTGGAATGTAAATATTATTTCGGTATGTTAAGGTGAGGTTAAACGAAATGAGATTGAGGTGAAAGTAATGTCTTTGGATAGCCAGAATACATTTATCAGTAAATGTAATGCATGTTGTTCCTTACTAACTTTTGTTAGATCAATTTAAAAAAAAAACGGAATTTTACCATTTAACTTAATAGTTTTAGTCTATTTTTTATGCTTCAGAATTTATTATTTGTTTGATTTGAAATTAGCTAGGAGCTAATAATAGTGATTGACAAAGTTGTGATATTATTTTAGTTATTTATTTATTTGCTAGCAGTGGCCAATATCACAAAACTTACATCGACCAAATTATCATTCAAAATATTGACTCTGTGAGCTGTAGACGCCACGAACCCCCAAACTGAGTCGACAAAGAAAATCTCACGTTTGCGAGGCCCTTTTTCAATATGTTTTCCCAAGGTAACGAAAAGGTTAGCTTTGCGTGGCCCCTCTAAAGTGCGAGGCCGTGGGCATATGCCCCATTCGTCCACGCCTAGCTACGCCACTGGCTGTGAACTTATACAATTTCCCTTACACTAAAATTTAGCGAACGTTGTAACGTTGATAGACGGTTTGGTGCAACCGACCCTTAGTTTCATATTTAGGGCATGTATTTAATCCACCGAGTTGATTCGACTCTAGTCAAAGAAACTTATATATTTCAGTCAGTCACTTCACCTTTTGTCGAAGTAAGCTTTGTGATTGGCCAGGTCCAGGTTACGTGCAGGTACCTACATTTGTTCGGGACCAGAGGGTGCGCGTGTGATTCTGTCTATTTTGCGGTTGTGTTGGTTGTGCTCCGATAAATTGAGAGGTAGCTAGGAGAAACTGTTTTGGGGCTCGCTCGAAATAATACCTTTACCGTGGCGTTCCATGCCTAAAGGGTCCTTAATCATGGAAAGCCACAAATATCCATCTCATTCTAAACAGTTAAGTGAGAGAGAAATACTACATTTCAGAGAGATAGTTTTTATGTGTTACTCGAAAAGCTATACGAGAACTTCGAGACTTTCAAAATAAAGCCAAATATTAGGTTATGTCGTATTCGTTGTATAAACATAAATGTCATGTACAGTCAGCTTTAGTTATCTATACGGATTAAGAGCTTTAAATTTTCTTTAAGTATTATATTACCTTTTTACATTAATAATTATTTGAATATTCGTTTGCTAGAGAATACTACCTTTGACGGGTTTCGTTCCATAAAAGCGTTACTAAAAACCGGCCAAGTGCGAGTCGGACTCGCACACGAAGGGTTCCGTACCATTATCTATAAAAACGGTCACCCATCCAAGTACTGACCCCGCCCGACGTTGCTTAACTTCGGTCAAAAATCACGTTTGTTGTATGGGAGCCCCACTTAAATCTTTATTTTATTCTGTTTTTAGTATTTGTTGTTATAGCGGCAACAAAAATACATCATTGTGAAAATTTCTGCTGTCTAGCTATCACAGATCACGAGATACAGACTGGTGACAGACGGACGGACGGACAGCGGAGTCTTAGTAATAGGGTCCCTTTTTACCCTTTGGGTACGGAACCCTAAAAATGGGTCATGTGTAGATGTTTTTGATCTCTTCGTCCGTATAGACATCTGTTGACTGTGCAAGTGAGTAGTAAATAGCTACATTCGCTTGTTAAGATCATATGCTCATACATTGTCTACTGGTATGATAGTTAGCGGTTGGTAGTCTGTGTGTCTATATCTATAGATGTTATGGAGAGAAATGTACATAGAATGAAACGGTGGCGAGTTTAATAGGGGCGGCGCGGACTTAGAATAGTCCAGTCCGACTAATATTTTAGTTGAGTATTATTAAATAATTCTTCAAGGTTTATGCTTTTGGATTTTTTTAAAGCACTTTATGTATCAGAAATAAGTACGGAATATTTTATTGCGCTGGTGCACAATGCTAACAATGTAGTAAGAAAAACCTAAAAAAAAAATATGACGGAAATCGTTTATGAACGTTTTTTGGCAAAATGCGTACACCATAAAAAAAAAACATATTTCAGTAGGATAAAACAATGTCAACATATAGGTACAAAATTGGACCTTAATGTTTGGTACATAGCATGTATGTATGTACAACATATTGCCTAAAATTAAAACAAACTTTGTACAATAACCGCGCCGCCAAATAATGGATAATGTAATTAATATAAAGTAAATGTGCGTTTAATTGACATTTTGTGTCACTTCGATAATTTATTTGTCCACTTATGAAAATTTGAGTAAAGGATCCCTTCCAAGTTTATGCTTTAAATTGTGAATCTAGTCCTTGTGTGATTAGGTTTACGTATAAGGTAATGAAATACTATCTTTTGACATTATGGAAAAATCATACAGTTTTATACAACGTCTTTACTCTTTAGCACGAAATGTAAAAAAGCATTCTTACAGTTTGCCTTACGGCAGAAACATTGAATTAGCTGTTATTAAATTCAAACCACGAACTCTAGGCGTCACATTCGCACTAGCGATCCTGTCACACCCTACCCTCTCCCCCAAAATCCTCTTAATATACCCTCTTGGGGTTAAATCTCCTAATACTAGTACAAATTACCTCCATGAAATTTAAATCTTAATTGAACGGAACAGAGTTACTTTTGTTTGACTTCTTTCGAAAACAAAACAAATTCAACTCTATTTTCTAATAGCATTGATTCAAATTCAATTGCCAATTTTCCTTGTAGGTACGTTGGGCCGCTAGAGGATACAATTTTCTTAGAAAACTGTGTAGCCATATGCTATAAAATAAATCTATCTTTTGTTAAAAAAGCAAGTGTATTTTTCATTGCCATTTGCGTAAACTTAATAACAGTTAAAAATGTATTTTTTTTGTATACTTAGAGTATATTATTATAAGATTTAGTCGTTTAGTGCGTGTACTGTTCTGTTTGTTCGTTGGCTGTTGACGCGATTTATTTTTTATATGGACCTTTTATAGAAGGGACTGATCGGTTCGTCTTTTGTAACAGACGCTTGACTATAATAAAATATTATTGTAATTGTGACATGTTGTTTTAATCCATCCTATCTAAACTCGATAAAAGTACGTCATTCTTATAGTAGTCTTTATAACATTGAGAGAAGGTTTAAATTCGATTGACTGGCCTTTCTTGCCCATAACGCCATAACTGTAGTCAAGTGTAAAAATATGGGTGCATATAACTTACTAAAATTTGTCCCATAGTTCTTAATTCGCTGACATAAGAGCTATGGGACATATTTTTGAGTATGATTTTTTGTACCCATATTTCCTACTGCCTGTAAGGTTTTAGTACGAGTATTACTAATAGCTAAGCTGTATTGAACGACACAAATAAAATACTGTTACAAGCTCATTTATATGTATATTCATCATTTAATAACATTAAGTACATCGGTGATTGTGATAAATAAATACAATTAATCTAAAAATTCACTAAACAACAAAGGTAGTACATTATTACATCCATTGCACGCGTTCACAATACAATCACAATAGTCCAAGATTGGATTTGGTAAAAGAAATAAAACAATACATTTTAAATTCAAATTTTAAATACGTTAATTTTGTAAAAAGAGGAATGCATAAAATATTAATAAATTCGACAAAAACGTCATCTATCATAATCAGGGCCGGATTAAGCATGTCGGGGCCCCTAGGCAGTGCAAGGCCCGGGGCCCCCTTACAGTCAATTCTGCATACAGCATGTTCAGTTACAGGGAAAAAAGTTTGCGTTTTTAATTTCAATCTTCAGCCGAGCCGATCCGAGTCTAGTCAGAACCAGGGCCGGATTAAGCATGTCGGGGCCCCTAGGCAGTGCAAGGCCCGGGGCCCCCTTACAGTCAATTCTGCATACAGCATGTTCAGTTACAGGGAAAAAAGTTTGCGTTTTTAATTTCAATCTTCAGCCGAGCCGATCCGAGTCTAGTCAGAACGATGTCTTTTTCGCACTTATTGCTTGGACATAAAGCTTTTTTCTAACACCGACCATAAGACTAAACGCCGAGCCACATTATTAGGAGCTACATGGTAATAAAGAATTTCCATATGTTAAAATTATTAGTGTTACACCAAGATAAGTCTGCAACGATTTTGATAGCACACGCAGTGCAAGTGTTATTTTAAACGTCAAACTTCTATGAAATTCATCATCTTCCCCGCGTTATCCCGGCATTTTTGCCACGGCTCATGGGAGCCTTGGGTCCGCTTGGCAACTAATCCCGAGTGCGTAGGCACTAGTTTTTACGAAAGCGACTGCCATCTGACCTTCCAACCCAGAGGGTGAACTAGGCCTTATTGGGATTAGTCCGGTTTCCTCACGATGTTTTCCTTCACCGAAAAGCGACTAGTAAATATCAGATGATATTTCGTACATAAGTTCCGAAAAACTCATTGGTACGAGCCGGGGTTCGAACCCGCAACCTCCGGATTGAAAGTCGAACGCTCTTACCGCTAGGCCACCAGCGCTTCAAACTTCTATGAAATTATAACGTATAAATAACACTTGCACTGCGTATCTTATCTAAATCATTGTAGACTTTTCTTGGTCTAACTGTATTAATTCACCAGTCAAGCTAACATGTAGATAGAGGGCCAACCAAAAAACTTAGCAAAAACGCGAGCGCAGCGAGCGCAAATTTTTTTAACAATATCGCAAATTGTGAAAGCCTGTTAAAAGGCCAGGCCGGGTACCGATCTTCACCTGGGCCTAAGAGTCCGAAGTGCCCCAGTGAGGCGAGCGTTCAGGCTTCGGGATAAGTAGTTGAGCACAGACACGAACCAAATTCCATTGTATTAAAAAGCGAGATACATACTTCTAAAACCTACTTTACTGTTGTTATGGGGGACTTCAACGCAAAGTTGGGCAAGAGAAGCGGGGATGAGTTGAGAGTGGGGCAATTTGGGTATGGGCAACGGAACCCTAGGGGTCAGAGGCTGGCCGACTTTCTGGAGAGAGAGGAACTCTTCATGATGAACTCTTTCTTCCAGAAGCCGCCTCACAGGAAATGGACCTGGATGAGTCCTGACGGTTCCACGAGAAACGAGATAGACTTCATCATGACCGACAAGAAACGGATATTCAGTGATGTCTCTGTGATCAACAGGGTAAAGACCGGTAGTGATCACCGAATCGTAAGAGGCACACTGAATATCAATATTAAACTTGAAAGGTCCAGCCTGATGAAGTCTACGCTCCGACCTACTCGAGCCTATGTTCAAAACCCCGAAAGCTTTCAACTCGAGCTCTCTAACCGCTTTGCTTGCCTAGAGAACTTGGCTTCAGTGGACGAAATCAACGACGGGCTAGTGGAAACTGTCCACACAGTAGGGTCTAAGTTTTTTAGATCCCGCCGTAAAGATAGACCTCAGAAATTGACCGAGCAAACCTTAAACCTCATGGCTGAACGACGCTCGCTACAGTTGCAGTCTCCCGATGACGCGGAGTCATATAGGCAGCTCAATAGACGTATATCTAAGTCCTTGCGACATGATCTGCGTCTCTTTAATACTAACCGTATTAAAGAGACTATTGAGCGAAACCAAGGCTCCAAAGTGTTCGCAAAGGACAAGTCTATTGGGCAAAGCCAGCTGACAAAGCTGAAACGGGAAGATGGCAGCATAGCGTCGAGCAAAGCGGAGGTTTTAGGTGAGATCGAGAGGTTCTATGGACAGTTATACACTTCGATCGCAAAGCCCGTTGACAGCTTGGTAGGAGATCCAAGAGCCAAGCTGTCCCGACATTATACCGAAGATATCCCGGACATCAGTCTGTACGAGATTAGGATGGCCCTGAAGCAGCTTAAGAACAACAAGGCGCCGGGCAAAGACGGAATCACTTCAGAGCTTCTGAGAGCGGGTGGAACACCGGTACTTAAAGTCCTCCAGAAGCTCTTTAATTCCGTCTTGTCCGAGGGCATAACGCCTGAAACATGGAATAGAGGCGAGGTGGTGCTGTTCTTCAAAAAAGGTGATAACAACCTATTGAAGAACTACAGACCCATCACGCTTCTGAGCCATGTCTATAAGCTGTTTTCAAGGGTCATCACGAACCGTCTCGAACACAGACTTGATGACTTCCAGCCTCCCGAACAAGCCGGTTTCCGAAAAGGCTATAGTACCATAGACCACATCCATACGCTGCGGCAAGTTATACAGAAGACCGAAGAGTATAACTTGCCATTATGCTTAGCGTTTGTGGACTATGAGAAAGCCTTCGATTCGGTGGAAACATGGGCGGTGCTTGAGTCTCTTCAGCGATGCCATATTGACTATCGGTACATCGAAGTGTTGAAGTGTTTGTATAGTAACGCCACCATGTCGGTCCGAGTACAGGAGCAGAGCACGAGGGCGATTCCATTGCGAAGAGGCGTAAGGCAGGGAGACGTTATCTCTCCGAAACTGTTTACTGCCGTAATGGAAGACGCCTTCAAGCTCCTGGAATGGGAAGGACTTGGCATCAACATCAACGGCGAATACATCACTCACCTTCGGTTTGCCGACGATATCGTAGTCATGGCAAAGTCGATGGAGGAACTCAGCATGATGCTCGATGACCTCAACCGAGTTTCACAACGGGTGGGCTTGAAAATGAACATGGACAAGACGAAACTTATGTCAAATGCCAATGTTGTGCCCATCCCAGTCTCTGTTGGGAACTCGGTACTCGAAGTTGTTGACTCGTACATCTACCTAGGACAAGTAGTCCAATTAGGTAGGTCCAACTTCGAGAAAGAGGTCAACCGCCGAATCCAACTCGGTTGGGCAGCGTTCGGGAAACTACGTAATGTCTTTTCGTCCGACATACCTCAGTGCCTCAAGACGAAAGTCTTTAATCAATGTGTGTTACCAGTGATGACTTACGGCTCCGAAACGTGGTCTTTCACTATCGGCCTCATCTCAAAACTTAAAGTCGCTCAACGAGCTATGGAGAGGGCTATGCTCGGAGTTTCTCTACGTGATCGAATCAGAAATGAGGAGATCCGTAGACGAACTAAAGTCACCGACATAGCCCACCGGATTAGCAAGCTGAAGTGGCAATGGGCAGGCCACATTGCACGCAGAGAAGATGGCCGATGGGGTCGAAAAGTGCTCGAGTGGAGACCACGGACTAGCAAGCGCAGCGTAGGACGTCCACCCACAAGATGGACAGACGATCTTGTTAAGGTCGCCGGAAGACGCTGGATGCGGGTCGCTTCCAACCGGCACGTATGGAGGTCCAAGGGGGAGGCCTATGTTCAGCAGTGGACGTCTTATGGCTGAGATGATGATGATGATGATGATGAAAAAGCGAGACCGCTGGCCGAGCTAGCCGCAGCGAGGCCAAAGGCTAAGCTGAAGTAGAGGAGATGAGAAACACATACCAATGGTAAAATGAGGTAAAAAGTGAGGCTGAAGTAAAGGTAGAGCTCAGCAATCTCCGCATTGCTCGACAAGCCCGAAGCGTTACAAATACAAAATACAAATACAAATTCTTTATTTTTTTTCTTCGTTTTTTAGCGAAGTGAGCTTTCATGTGAGGCAAAAGGCCAAGCTACTGAAATCAATGTTGATATTTATTAAAAAGCGACGCCGAAGGCCGAGATGTAAGGAAGGAGCGCTCTAACATGAACAAATCGTCGAAATAGGTCACTTTTGTGACGCGCATTTTTACATACATACATTTTGTATGGACCGTCACTAAACTGACACCCAAAATTCGTATGAAAAACTGGGGACACTTTTTTTCTTTGTTTTAATCAATAGTCCTCGTGATTCTGAGTCGATATAACCCAGTTGTTCGAAAAAAAAAAAATGTTAAATTTTTTCAGAAAACCTTTACAACAGGGCCCCGTTTCTCAAAAACTTGTAACTTGTAATACAAGCGGATGTCACTTTTTGACAGCTTTTGTTAGAAAGGGACTTCCACTTGTATTAGGTACAAGTTACGCTTTTAAGTTAAGCTTTTGAGAAACGGGCCCCAGGTACGCATATATGCCCCGCAAACTGTAACGTATTGCTTCCATTTTATTACAGTTTCATTAAATTAAAGAATGGATCGAAAAAAAAACAATAACAAAGCATACTCATTATTAATAAGAACAAAAAATTTACGCGTGAATTTTGACCCTATGAAACATTTTTTTTTTGTGATGGTGCGCTCTGAGCCGCCGGGGCCCCCTAGCCGAGGCGGGGCCCCTAGGCAGTTGCCTACTTTGACTTAGGGTTAATCCGGCCCTGATCATAATCGACTTAGGCGTAAAGCAGAGACGCTTTCCAGACAGATTTTCGTACATTGCCCCGCTTGTTGCTATCTCTATTGCACACGCATAATTATATTGCTGTCAAACTCGCAGTGACATTGACAACCGGCATCATGGGCGGGACAGCTATATAATTATTAGAGATGCAACGGATAGTTGTTTGGCCGGATACCGGATATTCGGCCTGATCATCGGCCGAATATTCGGCCGGCGGAACTATTAACTCGCAACTATACCTACATTTCGGTTTTCCAGGTGCGCATTATGCAGGTTTTGATTTGTTTCGTAGTGAACGTTCGCGCGAACTCGTTTCTAGGTTCGAAATGAGTGCGTGTACAAGTGAGTGGAATGTTTAAATTGTTTTAAAATAATAAACGAGTACTATTATAACCTTGACTGTTTCTTATTCCAATTTTGTTTACTCCGAAATCAAGCAATATTACTATCCGGTATCCGGCCGTATGTTAAAATAGTGGCCGGATAGCGGATAGTAACCGAATATCCAGTGCATCTCTAATAATTATGCGTGTGCAATAGAGATAGCAACACGCGGGTCAATGTACGAAAATCTATCTGGAAAGCGTTTCTGCTTTACACAATAAATTGACAGTCAGTAATAAAACTAACGAAAATTTTTATTTTATTAAATGTAATGTGAAAATCAAGGGCTGTGGAACACTCTATGCTGTCAAATAAGATTAATATTCTCTCTTTTATATTGCTTTACATACAGTCGCCATCAAATATATCAGAGCGACTGTAGGTGCTCAAAAATATCTGAACACGTACTCTAGCGCCTTGACAATAGAGGCGTGTTCAGATATTTGTGAGCGCCTTGGCCGCTCCGATATATCTGATGGTGACTGTGTACATGAATGATACTACATATACACACCATGGTGGTGGGCAAAGGTTTAAGCAATAAATGAGCTGTAAGAATTAACTAAATTATGAGCAGTAAATATTTTGTATCCATTAATTATAATGATAACACAATTGCATTCATAAATAAACACCACAAGTGACTAGGTGTAGATAAGTGCTAAGAAACATAATAAATAGTCAGCCATTTAAAAAAATCACAAAAAATCATAAGATAAATCTGACTATAAGTAGAAATGCAAATTGTTGAAATTATAAGATCATTTAATAATGTAATTACATAATTAAAATTATAAACTGAAATAAATGTCATATACTAAGAAAAAGTGACCAAGGCCTCCAGTGCCCCAGGCTGGAAACGAACCAGCGTCCTCTGCTATCGCGGCAGGTGCCTGAACCACTCGGCCACCGGGCCACAGCGACATTAGTCAAATTTTCCAAGTATATGCACTTCCTACTGAAGGCTTGTGGAATGTCGCTGTGGCCCGGTGGCCGAGTGGTTCAGGCACCTGCCGCGATAGCAGAGGACGCTGGTTCGTTTCCAGCCTGGGGCACTGGAGGCCTTGGTCACTTTTTCTTAGTATATGACATTTATTTCAGTTTATAATTTATATAGTAGTGTTTCTACTTGATAAAAACAAATTAAAATATTTTCTGAAAAATAATTTAATTTGTTCAAATACTTCATAGTATATAATTAAAATTATTGTATAACGGGTAAGTTTTGTTTTCATAAGCTGTCACGTAAATATAAATATATTTTTTTCTAAATCATAATCTAAAATAAAATCTAACTTAAGCCTCATTTATGAAGGGTACTGGGGATTCTTGTAAGGCTTAACATTCAGACAAAGGAAAAGGTAATGGCCAAGTGCCAGAGAGTACAAAGAAGAAATGTAAAAGTAACTACACACTTGCTTAGACACATTGTTGCAAGAGGTCAGGCCGCGTAGCCAACATGCCAATAGCTTACGCTCCGTATAGTAGTGATCGAAACACTGTCACTATCGCACTAATATGGAAGAATAATAAAGAGACACAAGGTGACGACGTAACGTCGAAGCGATAGCGATTGTCACCTTGGCTAGGCCGGCAGGTTTGCTTCTAATGCGACACACTATTACACTATTGTCTGTGTATGATATGATATACACTCTGACCAAATTTTTAGTCAACTTTCTGCATTTTCTTCGACAACTACTTTTTCTGCTCTACACAGTACAACCGAGATTTGAACCCACGATTATTGAACACCAAACATTGACATATTAAATAAGGACTGGCCTTACGGGCACTAAAAATGGTACTAATTCAGCGGTGTCACTCACGTATTCGAGCCAATCGTGCAGCCTAACGCACCTAGTTGCGACCAATCGCGCGCGTGATGCGAACTCATGAACCAATCGCGTGCGTGATGCGAACTCATCAACCAATCGCGTTGTAGCGACGTCACACCGCTGTACTGGCCCCATTTATGCCCCATTCTTATTGCCCGTAAGGCCAGTCCTGAGATATATACGCCAATGCCACCAAAGGTTAACAAATTGTATATGAAGAAAATTATCTCACACACATCCACCAGATTCTACAAAACGCTTATTATACGTGCGTGGGTTGTAGGTACAAACAGCTACACTCTTAACTGTCCATCGGTGGACCTTATGCATAATGTAATAAGGTCCACAGATGGACAGTTAAAAGTGTGGGCGATGGTACAGTCAGCGTCATATAGTAGGTAGCATCCAAAGTATTCAAATAGTTCGGTACAGCATATAATATGTATGGCGTACCGAACTATTTGAATACTTTGGATGCTACCTACGCTGACTGTACTAGATAACGATATCATTATAGGTTGCCGCGTTCAGTACGGATCAAATGGATTCCAATGATTAGATCTACCAATATGACACCCATGTATGATCAGATTGATCAGCGAAAATTAATGGGTTAATTAAATCATCGACCTCTTGCATAATGCGTCACTATAATTAGTCTCACTATGCTTGCTATCGTAAGGGTCGTCTGCCTATCCATATAGTTCACGTTACAAAAGCTGTCCTGTTCAAACGACGCATGAAAGGCAAATACTATTACTATACGCATTGGGATATCTATATATCTAAACACCGGCCCTACGAACACTAAGAATGGTGCTAGTTCAGCGGTGTCACTCACGAATTCGAGCCAATAGTACAGTCTAACGCAACTAGTTACGCAAAGGCGTCAGACTGCACGATTGGCTCGAATTCGTGAGTGACACCTCTGTACTGGCACCATTCTTAGTGCTCGTAAGGCCCGTCTATAGATATGTCAATACCGGTATTAACATTTTAGGTGGGAGCGATTTAAATTATAACTTCCCTCGATATAGTTTTAAAACTCGGTATAGATGTTCGTGTGCGATTTGTGCTTCGACGCGTCGGTGAAAGGAAGTAATACTTCAAAGATATAAAATGAGATGGTTGGACATCTCAACGACAAATGATTCTTTTTTTTGTATTTTTTTCTTTGGTGAAGTCAGTCAGTCAACTATGAGTAAAGCAAATTAATTTGATGATATAGAATGAGTTAAAAAAATGAAATTTCAATGCATATGGCGCTGCATTCTATCTTTTACTACAACATCAGAGGGTGTAGCCAAGGTGACGCGATAGTGCCAATTGAAAAATAAAAAAGTATCAGAATCTGATATAAACGAAAAGTGATTCCATATACATATTATTAACTTGTATACAATAGTGATATAATCAAACTTTTCAATCTCGTATCTCACTTAGGCAACTCAGCAAGCTTCGTTGCGTAAACACTGTACTCGACTGAAAAGCTCTCTATTATATCACGATTGTATAAAATACTATTATTGGCATTAAGGATATACGATTGATAACTTTTCTACGCCCTCTGATCTGATGGCATATAGATAACAAATGTGCGAATTTTACAAAACACAGGCCTTTTGCAAGTTAAAAACCATGTTACAGGGACTTAACAAAGTAACTCAGCAGTAAGTAAAAGCAACAGAAGTTCCTGTATTATGTATAGTTTATATAAGTGTATATAGTATTTATGTCGACTGACTGGCTCCCATTTGCAGGATTCACAATAAATACTCAGCTGCCACGGTACTTGATCGCTCAAACTCGCTGGATCTCGAACAGTTTGACGTCCGTGTCGTACCATATCGGCGGGTCCACGTTTCTGCAATTGAGAGTTAAATAATATTAGCGGTAAGTAATTACATCAACAAACAATTATGCACTACAACTGTAACGAAAACCAAACGCGAGATTCTGGTAGGCGTCCAGCTTCCGTAGCTCAATTGGGAGAGTTAACGCACGGATTGCGGAGGTTGCGGGTTCAAGTCTTGCCGGAAGCGTAATATTTAAATTTTTTGCTTTAATATAAAATCTGTAACGAATCTCGCCTGAACTAAATTGAGTATGTATTGCTTATTAAGTAATGATACGATCCATTTGTGACGCACCGTATGTATATGACGCCCCACATGTACGTGCGGAACCAGGCCGCGGTGCCAGCGTTGGCCTGGTACTTGCGGATGAGGATGGGGTGCGGCACCGGCAGGAGGCCGACCAGCGTGCCGTGTTGGAGGAATCGCAGAATCTCGGACTCGTCCGTCAGGCCCCTGGGGAGACTTTGATATCAAATGCGTGGGTTGAGCAGGGGCAGCACATGCCCGTTGAAAAAAAAAAAGGTCAGTGATGTCCTTTAATCGATTTTTCCAGATATTAGTCTATATTAGGTATGCCTTTCTTCTTCTCAGTCGTGCACTCTTTTCAGAGTGATCGTGGCTGTTTTGGATGACGCACATGGCTGGTCTTCATTTCCGGTTATGTTGATGGACTTTAAAGTTTCTCTTTCTCTTGGTATGCCTTTAAATGTAAGTAAAAAAAAGTTTGTCTGCAGCTCGGTGAAAAGATTGTGAGTTTGAAAGTGTTACGCAAAAGCAAGACGAAAGATTCAGAGCCAACTTTCTTTATCATCGTGATATTGCCTATATTGGGTAAGGTAAAATTTGATTAATGTTCAATAAGGAGAAAGTATTCATCTTAGATAGTATCCCTTAGGGTGGTATTCCACTTGTCCAATTTCTTTGTCCAATATTGCGTCTCACTCTCTCATTAAGCAAAATGTGAGATGCAGTACAGTACATATTGGACAAAGAAATTGGACAGATGGAATACCATCCACTCACTTGTCGATGCATATCTTCTCCACCTGCGGCACCAGGACCTGCAGCAGCCTCATGATGGTCTGCAAGGGGAGCTTGCCCCGCCAGCTGGCGACCCACTCGGCGCTGGCTCGCCACCCGTCCGTGGTCGGGCTGCGGATGCTGGTTGTGGACTTTATGCTGTCCCGCTATAAAAAAATTGCTTGATTAGTTTCGAAAAGAAAAGGCTTTATGACTTCACGACTAGTCATAAACATCATCATCATTATTTAGATTTTACTATTGCTTTTAGGTATACTACACTTGAACACACAGGTATTAACTCCTAAAATAAACTGTTAACATTGCATGCTCACTGCCGGATGGCATTCTGTACACTCATTGCGACTTACCACCGAAAGCGAGCTACATGGAGTTTGAACTTAACTAGAACGAGGCGAAAAGTATTTATGCGAATTAGGCGAACTTTTGCACCTCTGGACTGGAGGTGGTGCATTAGGACAGGGGTCAACAACCCGTGGCTCGTGGTAAAATTATGGCTTTTAACTTGGCCAACATTTACCATAAGGACTACTAGGTATAGAATGCTAAATACAAACAAAATGGCATCGCTTTTATTAGTTGTAAGATTAAAATGTGTCACTAACGAGATTGATCCTTAGATGATAATAAATGTGTTTTTTTTTATTCTGAAGTGTTGGTGGCCTCAAACCTTACATGTGTCCTCGGCCACTGTGTTTCCTCTCCATCAGTCTCCGCCGCTACGACTTTCCAACAGGGATTATGTGTTTTGTAGCGACCTGGTGTTTTCTATCGCCTGGTTGTTTCTAGCGGTTGAGCGCTGGGGTGCGCTGACTCGCGCTGTCATGGCTGCGATTGCTATAAATGTAAACCTTAAGGTGCCTAACAACAACAACAATTCTTACATGTGTCCTCGGCCGCTGTGTTTCCTCTCCATCAGTCTCCGCCGCTACGAGTTTCCAACAGGGATTATGTGTTTTGTAGCGACCTGGTGTTTTCTATCGCCTGGTTGTTTCTAGCGGTTGAGCGCTGGGGTACGCTGACTCGCGCTGTCATGGCTGCGATTGCTATAAACGTAAACCTTAAGGTGCCTAACAACAACAACTATTCTTACATGTGTCCTCGGCCACTGTGTTTCCTCTCCATCAGTCTCCGCCGCTACGACTTTCCAACAGGGATTATGTGTTTTGTAGCGACCTGGTGTTTTCTAGCGACTGATTGTTTTCTAGCTTTTGAGCGCTGGGGTGCGCTGACTTGCGCTGTTATGGCTGCGATTGCTATAAATGTGAACCCTAAGGTACCTAACTACAACAATTCTTACATGTGTCCTCGGCCGCTGTGTTTCCTCTCCATCGGTGATGGCGTCAGGCTCGCAGTCTTCTCCGTCTCCGCCGCTGCGACTTTCCAATAGGGACTGCGTGTTTTCTAGCTGTTGGGCGCTGGGGTGCGCTGACTCGCGCTCTGTCATGGCTGCGATTGCTATAGAAAGAAAAAGTTGAACAGTTTATTAAATTTCTGTATTAAATAAAATAGTTGATACATGATGTCTATTTCGTTAGTATACCAAAACCAAATTAAACCAAGCCAAAATCGACTTTCAACATGTTCATACATTGTTTGTTACAAGTGAAGTTAACATAAGCCATTAAAAAAATACGTTGTGATAGGTACGTCAATTTAAAAGCTCCAAATTAGTACAAATGTAGTGCATAAATGTAGTGCGTATTTTCACGGAAACGTACCAACGTGTCTTGCTATTTCAGTCAGCCTCGGTATAAAAAGTACTGAGGTTGACTAGCAGTAGCATGACAAATACGAACGTTTCCAAGAAAATACGGCGGAAAACAATTATGCACTACTTCTGAATCTATCGTGCCTAATATTGAAAATCAAAAGTGAGAAGGTACTGAAGAAACCAAAATGTCGATTTCGTAATAAAAATTACAAGATCAAAGGTTTACCAGGAGTGTCCGGTCGCTCACTGCTAGGGTACATACCGGGCATGTCCGGCAACGTCGCTCACTGCTAGGGTACATACCGGGCGTGTCCGGCAACGTCGCTCACAGCTAGGGTACATACCGGGCGTGTCCGGCAACGTCGCTCACAGCTAGGGTACATACCGGGCGTGTCCGGCAACGTCGCTCACAGCTACGGTACATACCGGGCGTGTCCGGCAACGTCGCTCACAGCTACGGTACATACCGGGCGTGTCCGGCAACATCGCTCACTGCTAGGGTACATACCGGGCGTGTCCGGCAACGTCGCTCACTGCTAGGGTACATACCGGGCGTGTCCGGCAACGTCGCTCACAGCTAGGGTACATACCGGGCGTGTCCGGCAACGTCGCTCACAGCTACGGTACATACCGGGCGTGTCCGGCAACGTCGCTCACTGCTAGGGTACATACCGGGCGTGTCCGGCAACGTCGCTCACTGCTAGGGTACATACCGGGCGTGTCCGGCAACGTCGCTCACTGCTAGGGTACATACCGGGCGTGTCCGGCAACGTCGCTCACAGCTAGGGTACATACCGGGCGTGTCCGGCAACGTCGCTCACAGCTAGGGTACATACCGGGCGTGTCCGGCAACGTCGCTCACAGCTAGGGTACATACCGGGCGTGTCCGGTAACGTCGCTCACAGCTACGGTACATACCGGGCGTGTCCGGCAACGTCGCTCACTGCTAGGGTACATACCGGGCGTGTCCGGCAACGTCGCTCACTGCTAGGGTACATACCGGGCGTGTCCTGCAACGTCGCTCACTGCTAGGGTACATACCGGGCGTGTCCGGCAACGTCGCTCACTGCTAGGGTACATACCGGGCGTGTCCGGCAACGTCGCTCACAGCTAGGGTACATACCGGGCGTGTCCGGCAACGTCGCTCACAGCTAGGGTACATACCGGGCGTGTCCGGCAACGTCGCTTACAGCTACGGTACATACCGGGCGTGTCCGGCAACGTCGCTCACTGCTAGGGTACATACCGGGCGTGTCCGGCAACGTCGCTCACTGCTAGGGTACATACCGGGCGTGTCCGGCAACGTCGCTCACTGCTAGGGTACATACCGGGCGTGTCCGGCAACGTCGCTCACAGCTAGGGTACATACCGGGCGTGTCCGGCAACGTCGCTCACAGCTAGGGTACATACCGGGCGTGTCCGGCAACGTCGCTCACAGCTAGGGTACATACCGGGCGTGTCCGGTAACGTCGCTCACAGCTACGGTACATACCGGGCGTGTCCGGCAACGTCGCTCACTGCTAGGGTACATACCGGGCGTGTCCGGCAACGTCGCTCACAGCTAGGGTACATACCGGGCGTGTCCGGTAACGTCGCTCACAGCTACGGTACATACCGGGCGTGTCCGGCAACGTCGCTCACTGCTAGGGTACATACCGGGCGTGTCCGGCAACGTCGCTCACTGCTAGGGTACATACCGGGCGTGTCCGGCAACGTCGCTCACTGCTAGGGTACATACCGGGCGTGTCCGGCAACGTCGCTCACTGATAGGGTACATACCGGGCGTGTCCGGCAACGTCGCTCACAGCTAGGGTACATATCGGGCGTGTCCGGCAACGTCGCTCACAGCTAGGGTACATACCGGGCGTGTTCGGCAACGTCGCTCACTGCTAGGGTACATACCGGGCGTGTCCGGCAACGTCGCGTTGAGCGTGCCGGGCTCGGCGGGCTGCGCGGGCCGCGAGCCCTCCATGGCGAGCTCCGCCACCGACTCGGCACTCGTCGACCTGCACAGGTAAATCAACGGTTATGGGACCATCATACAAGCCCAGTGGTTCTAGCGACGACATATGGAAGGGTCAAATATTTTCTTGTTGTTATTCTGTGATTCTGTCCCATCAACCTGGGGGAAATAGTAACTCAGTCTGTTAAGCTCTGTTTTCCTATTCCTAAGATAGCGGTGCCGTCATATAGCGGCCGTCTCCATACTAAATAATACGACTAAATATGGATGAGTAGTATATTGTATGCACACGGCTGCTATATGACGGCACCGCAATCCTAAGAAACCAGAGCTTTAGAGGAGATTGGACGTAATTGTGCAAACGGAAACCAACTACACAAAAAAATAAAAATCGAACATGAAATAAAAATTTGAATAGAAATTATGACGACCAGTCTGGCCTAGTGGGTAGTGACCCTGCCTATGAAGCCGATGGTCCCGGGTTCGAATCCTGGTAAGGGCATTTATTTGTATGATGATACAGATATTTGTTCCTGAGTTATGGTTGTTTTCTATGTATTTATATATTATATATATATCGTTGTCTGAGTACACACAACACAAGCCTTCTTGAGCTTACCGTGGGGCTTAGTCAATTTGTGTAACAATGTCCTATAATATTTATTTATTTATTATTTATTTATTTATGACGTTATTCATAAACGCGTTACTGGCCTGAATTGGCTATGAATCGTTTGTCTTTATCTGTAATTTTGACTTAAGTATTTGTAATAAGGGATCATCCATTAATTACGTCACACGAATTTCTAGGTTTTTTACCCCTCCCCCCCTCCTTGTCACACTTGGTCACATTTTGCAAACCCCTGCCCCCTTGGTGTGACGTCACATTTTAGGCAATTTTGTTTTCAACGAAATCGACAATATTAACTCGGCATTATTTTTTAAATAAAAAAATATTTTTGATATATAAATATTAGTAATTTTATAACACAACGAAAGTTACATCCAAAATCTCATTATTTAACTGTACAGCGAATAAAAAAATATAAATTAATTTTCGGTTACTGATGAAGTTAAAGTGACATCACAATGTTTGTGACTCCCCCCTTCCCCATGTCACAACATGTCACATTTTCTTGACCCCCTCCCTCCCCCTAAACGTGTGACGTAATTAATGGATGACCCCTAAAGGGATAAAACATATTTTAACTAAATCAGGCCCGTAAAGTTTTATGAATAAGTGGGTAAGTTTGTAGAGATAGGAACAGGTTGGTCAATGTACGAAATCTTTCGCGCTTAGCGGGTACTTTATCAAAAATAACTGGCAGTAATAACCTGGGCAGTTTGTCGTGCGTGGCCTGCAGGGAGCGCGCGATGGCGGTGTGCTCGTGAGGCAGGTTGGCGAGCGCGTGGAACACCGCCCGTTTCCGGATGATGGTGTATACTAGGTTCGAGTTGCCTGGAAATTTCAACATTATTAGTACTATCTGTATCTTTAGGTATTTAAATAAATATAAACAAAATCTACCCTCAAATGGCTCCTTAGGCCAGTTGAGGGTAGATGAGAACATTATGATCAAATAACGTAGGTTAAAGTCAGGTCGTTCACTGATCCGGGCGGTTTTTATTTGGTTGGTTAACCAATAAATGTTATAACTACCCGAAAACGTAGAAATTGTTTGTTTACTTTTATTTAAACACCTAAAGATACAGACTTATAAAAACAGTGTCAGGCAAAAACATTGTTTTGCGGCAGCTTTCAGAGTTTGAAGGATCTTGATAAATATTCCACTTACTTTACTTTAGGAGTTACAGCCCCAAACGATTTGATATACAAATCTGTTGCTGCCTTACGTTCTACATATATTATTTAGGTTATAAAGATTAAAAAGATAGAAGCAGTGTGTTGTTAAATATATCTGAAAACTACTTTTGCTGATTGGGGTCCCTTTGTTTCCCATAAAGTTTTAAGTCATAATGTATTGTTTGTCATATTAACGTTAGTCATAAAACTGAAACCGTTAACTTTTCAGAATTTTCGTAAGGTTATTCTATAGATAGGTTAGGTTAGGTAAGGTTTGTTTTATGGCAATCCTGAAATGTTACGCGTTTCTGAGAAAAAACAATTATGACTAACGAAAATTCGGACAAACAATACATTATGACTTAAAACTATTTGGGAAACAATAGAGACCCTTGCTGATTATTTTGTTAACGGCCAAAAAACATATACCGCTCGGCTATCGCAAACAGTACATCCCATGCTGGAATGACAGCACCGAAAGACTGTGGAATGAGTTTAATCAGACTGGTGACCGAAATACTGCCCATGAACTGATCAGATCCCTGAACGAAGCACGCCAAACGAAATGGGAGAGCACCGTCAGCAACATGAATTTCACGCATTCTAGCCGCAAGGCCTGGCACGTCCTCAAGCGCCTCACTTCTGGGACCAACAGTCCAGCTAACCACACAAAAGTCAACCCAAGTGCCATCGCCAACAGGATGGTGAAGCTATTAAAGATGCCTAGCGAAAAAGTGCATACCCGCCTTATCCTGAAGCAATTGAAGGAAATGAAGTCTCATGCTACTCCTGATTGTAATTACAGCTATAGTGATAGGGCGTCACTAAATCTGAAGTGGCAGCGGCGATCAAAAATATTAAAACCAATAAGGCTTGTGGGCAGGACAACATTTTCCCGGAGTTTATAAAATATTGTGGCCCCCGCACGCAGCAATGGCTGGCATCATTCTTCACGAAGATGATTGAGTCAGGAAAAATCCCTGCCCCGCGTAAATATGCCAAAATAACCGCAATACTGAAACCGGCAAAACCAGCGGATAATCCTGAAAGCTACCGACCCATTGCACTCCTGAGTGTGACATACAAACTTTTCGAGAGAGTCCTCTACAACCGAATCGCGCCAGCAATCGAAGCGCAAATCCCTCAGGAGCAGGCGGGATTCCGCCCTGGCCGCAGCTGTAACGATCAAGTCCTGGCGTTAACCACGCACATAGAAAAGGGCTTTGACGAAAATCTCAAGTCCTCCGCGGCCTTCGTAGACCTCACCGCCGCATATGATACTGTTTGGCGCCAAGGGCTGCTGTTCAAACTACTGAAGGTCGTCCCCTGTATCAGGATATACAGAATAATAGAAGACGCCCTCACCAACAGACCCTTTCAAGTATTCTTGGGTGACAAAGCCAGCCGAGCTAGAATTCTCAACAACGGATTACCTCAAGGATCGGTGTTAGCCCCCATATTATTCAATCTTTATATACATGACATCCCGGATACCCGGTCTAGAAAATTTGCCTACGCAGACGACCTTGCCCTCGTCTCACAAGATCGAAGTATAGAGGAGACAGAACGCACCTTGCAACAGGATCTTTCCACTATGAAGGATTACTTTGCCCGATGGCGCCTACGCCCAAATGGATCCAAAACCGAAGTGTGCTGCTTCCACCTCAGCAACCGCCTAGCCAGCAGAGAACTCAACATCCGTTTTGGTGACACAGTCCTGACCCACAACCCTCACCCAAAATATCTTGGAGTCACACTGGACCGAAGTCTGACATATAAAGCCCACATGCAGAATGTCGCAGCCAAACTGAGAACCCGAAACAGCATACTTCAGAACTTAACGGGCACCACATGGGGAGCGTCAGCGGACTGCTTAAGAACGACCGCTTTGGCTCTAGTCTACTCTACAGCAGAATACTGTGCCCCTACGTGGATAAACAGTGCCCACACCCAAAACGTGGACAGCCAACTTAACCACACTATGAGGCTAATTACCGGGTGCATGAAACCAACTCCTGGACACTGGTTACCGGCTCTCAGCAGCATTGCCCCACCACACCTCCGACGCCGCCAACACCTCCAAAAAGAGGTCGACAAAATTCGTGCAAGTCAAATTATAAGAAGTCGTTGTACATTTATTAATTTACCATTAAACTGGTACTGGATGATGTTGTTAAACATCTCGAGCAAGAAGAACACTAGGTGGTGATGCTGCGGCGCCGATAACAGGAACCAGGGCGTGCTGAACGCTTCCAGCAGGTGCAGGAGCTTGCTGGATGATACCATCGAGAGCGTTTTCAGGTACGGCGATAATGTAAACAGGTACTCACCATCGAACTGGTACTGGATGATGTTGTTGAACATCTCCAGTAAGAAGAACACTAGGTGGTGATGCTGCGGCGCCGAGAACAGGAACCAGGGCGTGCTGAAGGCTTCTAACAGGTGCAGCAGTTTGCTGGATGATACCATCGAGAGCGTTTTCAGGTACGGTGATACTGTAAATAAATACTTTTGTTAGGATTCGTTTAAAGACAATATTTAAGTTTTCTTAACCTTTCGAGCCAATTGCCAGTTTCAAAAGGTAGCAAATATGAGAAATGTAGACGTGAAGACTCAATTCTCTTTAGAAACCTTGATATTCGCTATCAAATTGATTTGCCAGCTTATCTAAAGCACTAGTGTGTTTACCATTCAGCGGGATAGTGAGTAGACAGTCAAATGGCGGCCGCAGAGGCTAGTGTCCCGTTGTAATTATCTTGTGGAACACAAGTACTAGTAGATCAGCATGGGAGCTGGTAAAGACGGGCACGTCCATGGGCACGGTCGCCATGTAAGGCTTGTTAAGTCGTTGTATGTATAACAGGGTGTTTTAATTACCATTGACAAGAATAGTAAGCAGACAATCAAACAGCGACTGCAGACGCTGATGCCCCGTTGTAATTAGTGTTGAGTCGCTCACTCGTGAGGCACCTCATTTGTACCACTCATTTTGTTAATTTGTCGCAGTACTTCATACCGCAAAAATGTCTTACATCACTCCTCTATTCATTTTACTCATTTACTCGCGCGCATCACAAACACCTCTTGCCACACAAATCATTCACACACTTCAAATTTAAAAAAACTCTTATCCTTTCAATTTCACTCGCGACCTTCAAAACTCATACGCTCCTCATAACCTCGCAAGAGAGTCCCTGGATCGCGCGAGGCGCTCGAGGTGCTCGCCCGCTCGCCGACACTCAAAACTCAAATGAAGAAACGAGTAATGGACGTAATGGTCCACACTGTCAACTGCCGAACTACAAACCTTATTGCAACGACAAAAGGTCCACCGAGAAAAGCATTGAGTTTGTACCACTCACCGCCTCTCTGTGACATGAACACCTCAATCCTTTCAAAATGAAACAATGAATTAGAAATACCCAAAGAGGGAGTGAGACAGACACGCGCCGTACTTCAATATCGCCTCGCGTCACCACCGAAAATACGTTAAAAATTAAACACGAAAGACAACAAGCGTAAGCGCTGCAAGCTTTCATACATCTTACGCCTTTTTGATCCTAACTTACGTGTCAAAATGGCGCGAGAAATCAGTCTCAAAACGAATTTCGACGTGTTGCTTCTCTGTCGCACTTGTAAATTCGTACGTAAGTGTGACAGGAAGGCAACATGACGAACTTGGTTCGCGGTACGCCCTCTGTATACCAGGCGGGCATTTACGAAGCTTGCTTGGAAACAGAAATCCCTTAAGTAACTTAAATATTATTGAAATATAATACGGTAGCGTACACAATTTATGATAATTTCAATAAGTTTCAAGTTTATTAAATAAAAAGTAAGTATAATTTTCATAGGTAAAATAAAAATGTAGATGTAAATTATACCGATTTGAATTTGCAATACTTTTTATTAACATTCTTTGTAAACAAACGACTTCGAACTGTCAAGTTATGATTATGACATATTTATATTTATTTTGTTCGTACTTCGTTCACTACCTAGTTAATTTTAGTTCTCTAATACCTAATACCTAGTGATAATTCTTATAATCATAACAAAATATGGACATAGTTTTTGCCAGTAAATATACCCGCGGATCTTCCTTGGTGCCTTTTGCATGAAAAAATGAAGTGTAAATGTAGCCGGTGCGGCAGGCGCGAATGGTGCTTTGTTTATTATCATATTGATGATATTACTGTTAAATTATCTGAGGTGGTAAGTTAGTCACTTCTATATAATAATGACTAGTGAAAATATTGAATTTGTTCTCCTTAGTTTGTTAAAAATGTGGTAGTTTTATGGTTAATAGGTACTTATGAAATATATCACTACATATTATAAAACAAAGTCCCCCGCCGCGTCTGTCTGTTTGTGGGTTTGTTTGTATGTTCGCGATAGACTTAAAAACTACTGGACGGATTTTCATGTGGTTTTCACCTATCAAAAGAGTGATTCTTGAGGAAGGTTTAGGTGTATAATTTGCTAACCCGTGCGAAGCCGGGGCGGGTCGCTAGTGATTATTATACTTAAAATTATATCAAGTAGCAAGGAGGAGGTCTAAACAATCTAACAATAAAAAAGAGCTACATTAGAACAAGTTTCATAAAAGCAGCAAATTAAGTTAGGTACTTTATGTTCTTAGTTTGATTCTAAAATTATCTTTCTCCTAAAAGTTCTATTCTTAACCTCCAGAATTGCACTCCAATTAAATATTACTACTTATTTATTTATAAAGGAAGTGATGAATACATAAATATGTATATACATTAAATATTTTTGTCGCCGTTGGAGTTAATGGAATAGTCGATGCTGAATATATGCTAGTACCTCACCTCATTTGAAGTAAGACATTGTAACACCTCATTTTAGAAAATGAGGTACTTATACAAACTCATTTTAAATTGATGTCCTACCCATCACTAGTTGTAATTATCTTGTGGAACACAAGTACTAGTACATCAGCACGGGAGCCGGTGAAGACGGGCACGTCCATGGGCACGGTCGCCATGTAAGGCTTGTTAAGTCTATGTATGTATAACAGGGTGTTTTGCTTACCATCGACAAGAATAGTAAGCAGACAGTCAAACAGTGGCTGCAGACGCTGATGCCCCGTAGTAATTATCTTGTGGAACACAAGTACTAGTAGATCAGCATGAGAGCCGGTGAAGACGGGCACGTCCATGGGCACGGTCGCCATGTAAGGCTTGTTGTGTTGTGTGTACTGACTTACCATTGACCA
The DNA here is from genome assembly GCF_910591565.1 of Cydia splendana. Taxonomy (NCBI): domain Eukaryota; kingdom Metazoa; phylum Arthropoda; class Insecta; order Lepidoptera; family Tortricidae; genus Cydia; species Cydia splendana. Next base: position 19,093,740 of record NC_085972.1, on the reverse strand, counting down.
GTATAGTGAGTAGACAATCAAACAGCGGCTGTAGACGCTGATGCCCCGTAGTAATTATCTTGTGGAACACAAGTACTAGTAGATCAGCATGGGAGCCGGTGAAGACGGGCACGTCCATGGGCACGGTCGCCATGTAAGGCTTGTTGTGTTGTGTGTACTGACTTACCATTGACCAGTATAGTGAGTAGACAATCAAACAGCGGCTGTAGACGCTGAAGCCCCGTACTAATTATCTTGTGGAACACAAGTACTAGTAGATCAGCATGGGAGCCGGTGAAGACGGACACGTCCATGGGCACGGTCGCCATGTAAGGCTTGTTGTGTTGTGTGTACTGACTTACCATTGACCAGTATAGTGAGTACACAATCAAACAGCGGCTGTAGACGCTTATGCCCCGTAGTAATTATCTTGTGGAGCACAAGTACTAGTAGATCAGCATGGGAGCCGGTGAAGACGGGCACGTCCATGGGTACGGTCGCCATGTAAGGCTTGTTGTGTTGTGTGTACTGACTTACCATTGAGCAATATAGTGAGTACACAATCAAACAGCGGCTGTAGACGCTGATGCCCCGTAGTAATTATCTTGTGGAACACAAGTACTAGTAGATCAGCATGGGAGCCGGTGAAGACGGGATCGTCCATGGGCACGGTCGCCATGTAAGGCTTGTTGTATTGTGTGTACTGACTTACCATTGACCAGTATAGTGAGTAGACAGTCAAACAGCGGCTGCAGACGCTGATGTCCCGTAGTAATTATCTTGTGGAACACAAGTACTAGTAGATCAGCATGGGAGCCGGTGAAGACGGGCACGTCCATGGGCACGGTCGCCATGTAAGGCTTGTTGTGTTGTGTGTACTGACTTACCATTGACCAGTATAGTGAGTAGACAATCAAACAGTGGCTGTAGACGCTGATGCCCCGTAGTAATTATCTTGTGGAACACAAGTACTAGTAGATCAGCATGGGAGCCGGTGAAGACGGGCACGTCCATGGGCACGGTCGCCATGTAAGGCTTGTTGTGTTGTGTTGTGTGTACTGACTTACCATTGACCAGTACAGTGAGTAGACAGTCAAACAGCGGCTGCAGACGCTGATGCCCCGTTGTAATAATCTCGTGGAACACAAGTACTAGTAGATCAGCATGAGAGCCGGTGAAGACGGGCACGTCCATGGGCACGGTCGCCATGTAAGGCTTGTTGTGTTGTGTGTACTGACTTACCATTGACCAGTATAGTGAGTAGACAGTCAAACAGCGGCTGCAGACGCTGATGCCCCGTTGTAATAATCTTGTGGAACACAAGTACTAGTAGATCAGCATGGAAGCCGGTGAAGACGGGCACGTCCATGGGCACGGTGGCGGCGTAGGGCTTGTTGTGTTGTGTGTACTGACTTACCATTGACCAGTATAGTGAGTAGACAGTCAAACAGCGGCTGTAGACGCTGATGCCCCGTTGTAATTATCTTGTGGAACACAAGTACTAGTAGATCAGCATGGGAGCCGGTGAAGACGGGCACGTCCATGGGCACGGTGGCGGTGTAGGGCTTGTTGTGTTGTGTGTACTGACTTACCATTGACCAGTATAGTGAGTAGACAGTCAAACAGCGGCTGTAGACGCTGATGCCCCGTTGTAATTATCTTGTGGAACACAAGTACTAGTAGATCAGCATGGGAGCCGGTGAAGACGGGCACGTCCATGGGCACGGTGGCGGTGTAGGGCTTGTTGAGTCGCACGCCGAAGTTGCGCTCGCCGGACAGGAGGAGGAGGATGAACACGCCGATGTGCATAAGGCCGACGCGCGCTGTGGATGTATGGAGCGGTTTAGACTGGTTAATGATGGATATAGATATATAGCGATACGGTGAGGAGGGAAGGTATGAGTAGAATTAGATATAGTTAGTCCGTTAAGGCGGTTATAAAAGTAAAGGGTGGTTAACAAGCCTAATAAAATAGTTTTTCGATTGACAGTATTGAAAGAATCTTTAATATTTGAGTCCCTTACTTCACGGGATGAGATATGATTGATGAGATTGAAATGAGCAAAAGGTAAATCCTTTTGCTCGAACTATTAAGTGTTGGCATTTGCTCATAAGATAAGAGAAAAATATTTTTTAAGGTTTTTGTTTTTATTACGAGTTCATGAATGTTTTTATTCGTTAAACGTATAGCTGACAATTCCATCATGCTTAGAAAAGAGACAACATAACATGCAATTAACTCATTACGTCGACTCGTTACTCGTATGGTTACTATGTTATTCAATAATGTATGCAGCCCATATGATATGTATACATATGTGGGGCATATTTAGAACACCGAGAACGAGTGATTTGTATGATTGAAAATGAATTGAATATTAAAACTGATTTGTTAAATGTTTAATAATGTAAGGCGACGAGTAATGTATAAATTGATTGTTTTTTGGTAACAATGTATCCCATAAATTACTTATAAGCAGTAGTTAATATAGGTTTGTTTTATTTTAAAAGTTTAGCATAGCCGTTAGTTCGCTGCCATATCGCTTACCATCCGTTGCGGTAGTTTTCAAACGAATACCTAGTGAATAAAATATACCTCAAATTGCTGTATTTTATATAGTGCATGTGTTTGTCTTGGTATCTTTTTCAAATAAATTACTAAAATACCACAATGGGGAGCTATGATGTGTCTTGACCTTAATATTATATTAAAATATTTTACATGTGATATTAGATATTTATCGCTCAATCTAGCAAAAACGGCTAAACAGTTTTGGATCAAACCTTATTAACATAGCCCTTTAGATAGATAGATTTATTTATTTCATAAAACACATTACATTATAAATTGTAGGCATGTCAATCTACAAGAATTCATATTATGATCGTCAAAAACAAGGATGTCACAACAATATAATCAATAAAATATCAAATTAAAAATGAATTGATAAGATTTTCAAATATATTCTGGTTTTACATTCTGGTATTCACCTCTTAAGGCGTGAAAAGAGGGTTTAAAGTTAGTATGGGAATACTAATCGAAGGCAAGGGTCAATTTATTCACAGATGCCAATAAATTGCACGCGGACAAAGTCAAGGGTAAAGATTAGTTTTCTGTAAACACTTACACTGGTCAGCGCGCGAGTCGTTGAGGTGGTACAAGATGGGCACAAGCACTTCCAATACGTCGCTGCTCTTCAACACGTAGTACATGAATTTCTGAAAACAATACAGTCAATAAATCCCACTTCAACATTTTTCTTACTGGGGCCCATTTCTCGGACGGTATTAGACTAATATTATTAGTCCACGAACTGTCAAATCGTATGGGTTACTATGTCAACACACTAATAATTAGACTAATACCATTTGAGAAATGGGCTTCTGGTTGAGGATATTTCACTAATACTAAAACTGCATTTCAGGTACGAAGGCACAGACCAAAACAGTACACTAAATATAGCTTTGTGTAGTAGTTTTAAACCCATTTCCTCATGGCTCATGGGCCACCTATAAAGCATTGAATATTCCATATTTTTATAAAAGTAAATTGTGATGATTTTTCTCCTGACTGTGACGCACACTGGTCCCAAATCGAGTCTTCTTTTTTGAGAATAAAAGTAGAAGTTTTTTCTCCATACATTATAATTTTCATATTTTTATTACATATGTATGGGGCAGGGGGTTGTTCAGCAATCTGGTAACGTCGCGCAGCACGAAGGCAACACATCGCGCTGAATAAGTTGTATAATAACACTAACCTTGTTATAATCGCACATCTTCCAAAACAGAACAAGTAACTCCTGGTGTAAGGCCACTCGCTTGGCTGAATTAGGCAGGTATGTCTGTGCCAGGGGGTTGTTCAGCAATCTGGTAACGCCGCGCAGTACGAACGCGAAGTCCTCGTCGCGGTGAATGCGGGAGAGGTAGTTGATGAATAGGTTGTCAGGGAGGGCCTGGGGGTTATTGAAAACTTATTGAGTTTTACTATGCAGAAATGTCAATAAATAAATATTAGTGGACATCTTACACAGATCAACCTAGCCCCAAACTAAGCTAAGCTTGTACTATGGGTGCTAGGCGACGAAATACATACTTAGATACATACTTATATACATAGAAAACACCCATGACGCAGGAACAAATATTTGTATTCATCACACAAAGGGTCACTACCCACTAGGCCAGACCGATCGTCAAATGGAAAATGTCAGAATGTAATCCTGGTCACGGCACCGAATTGTAATAATTCTCCCCAAGCTTTAATTTATTAATTTAACTCTTACTCTCTCTTCCGTTAAATAGCAAAAATACTTTATCATAAGCAAACGTTACATTTTGAACAGTCAATTTTACAACATATGGGCTCACCTCGTCAGAATCTTCATTCATAGCGTTGCTTGTGTCGTGGTCCAGGGTAACGATTAAAATTTGCAAAGCAACCTGCAAGAAATCTTACTTCAATAATCTTATTTCAGACTCAGCGTACTAAAACAAATAAATATTAAATCAACATTGTGCAGGAAACAAGTATTTAACTTATTTTACATGATAATTTAGGAGTGTTTAAAAAAATAGGCTATAAGTGCTTATAATAGTAGTAGCTATACCTCGACCAGAGGTTCCAGCGTGTCACTGAAGAGTAGATGGTTGTAGGGCAGCCCTAACCCCACGGGATCGTAGGAGCATACCGTGTTTAATAGGGACGTGAAAAGTGGCAGGGCGTGGCGGTTGTCTGGGCTGGTCAAGTACCTTTAACGAAGATTACGATTAGAGCATACAGATGTAATGCATAATTGTTTTCCATCGTATTTTCTCGGAAACGTTCGTATTTGTTATGCTACTTCATACCTCAGTACTTTTTGTACCGAGACTGACTGAAATAGCAACACTCGTTCGTACGTTTCCGTGAAAATACGATGGAAAATAATTATGCACTACATCTGTATATAGATTATTATCGATGATGTTGCGAACTCCTTTGTGATCAACGTCCCATATTTTAAATTTGTATTTTTTATGATTCTTTACAATATGTCACTCTAAAATAAATGGCTATACGTTTCGGGCTTGTTTTCATTCGGGCTATACTTTATCTAATTTCCTACATCTGGCGACCGTGACAGGACTTTCCTACAGATATAACAACTCAGTACAGGCCGCTTCGTGTCATAACGTACTACAGGAACACTTAATTGGACCTCAAGTCATTGCAGTAAGGGTTACTCACGCGATCCACTTATTGTGGTGTGTCTGGTGTGGTGGCTTATACACGGTCTCACTGAAGGCCGTGAGCAGTAGCCGTAATAGTTCAGTCCGGGCCGCTTCGTGAGCAGCGCAGCGCGGCGGCGCGCGGGCGAAGCCTACTCCGCCCGCCCAGATGTATTCGCAGCTGTCCAGGGAAGACAGTTCCTCGGCACGCTCCTGATGAAGTAAGATTGATTACTCAGCGTAGAGGATCTATTAGATAACAGGTGTTCTAAAATAACTAACACATAAAGTTTTTTATTATAAAGTGGGGAGCAAAGTAGGCACATTTTATTTTACGGTACAAAACGTGTCAACAGGAGACGAAGCCCTTAGATTCGGTAGAAACAGAAATCGTTTGTTACCAGTATTATTTCATAAGATTATGTTTAGAGTTAGGTAAAATTATAATAAACAAAATCAGGTATTTTCACACAACAACAACAAGATTTTCTTTTTCATAATTTCCTATAAGTATACACGGCGGCCAAAATCAATATTCTATTTTAGGATGAGTTAATAAACCAAATACCAGAGATAAGTTCATTCATAGAGATTAGATTCTGGTATCGATCGTACTTACCGGTCCGGAGCGGCGTGTGCTCGCCACAGTGAAGTCTGGGCAAAACAGCAGATCCTGCAAGTTGTTATCAATGGTTAAATTAAAAATAAAATTAATATTCCTTCTTTTATTATTATGGCCCCACAGAATGCTTAATAATGTATACAAGATATGTCTATATATTTAATTACACAATCATCTACCGCGATATAATTTCATTGTAATTATATCGCGGTAGACCCGTTTGTGTAATTAAATATGTGTACAAAACGCGAGAGTTTAAAGTTTATGTCTAATAGAAAGGTATACATATGTAGCTTCGTAGGGAGGGAGTATCGACTAGGCATATTTTATGCCGCAGTGCTCTCGTCATTTGTTATCATTATTACTCAAGGACATAAAGTTCTCATGAAGTATACAAGAGTTAGTCGCAATCGCAATTAGAATAGGAACTAAAGTATGATAATAAAACACTTCCTGTGATGTTTTTTTTTTACGAGAATACCAATTTTTTTATTGTGATAAAAAAATATCAACATAAATGTTTTATCTGCTATCTAGCAGCCCTTTTACGTATATTAATATCTATCTTAAATATTTTTAAATTTCAATTCATTTTTTTACATTCATATTGCATTTTTTACTTAAGTAAGAAGTTTGATTGTTCTATCCTCTAAAAATTTATTTTTAATGAAAATTAAATAAATATTAATAATTATCAATGTCAAATAGTGTAATTAACATACATCGGGGTTTTCGGTACGGGAATGATTTTGTGTATTTATAACTTTGTTTATTGTATTAAACGTAGGTAGTAAGGTCCAAATGTGCTTCGAAATGTTGCCACTGGCTTTACCTATGCTTTACTTAACTTCTTTACCAATAGACTGTTACTTATTGCTAAATTAAATCGCAAACATCATCGCAATGCAGCACTTACACAAACAGCATTGATGAGAGACTGTGCCAGCGGCACAGACTCATTCTCCGCAGCCGGCAGCGAGGACCAGAAGAAGCTCTGCCACTCTGGCTCCTCTAGCATGTAAGGGAGCACCCGTGTAAGCAGTCGCGCGCAGTTTAAGGCTGCAGAAAATGACAGATATCAATGATTGTATTGTAGCACGGGCAGGTTTCCGCAACTCGACAACTGGCGCCTATTTTGCGTAGTGGGGTAGGCTAGCCTAAACAGCCTAACTCCTCAAGAAATCCTATCAAACCTTTAATGTTGAGTAGGACCTCAGGGAGATCTCTTGGAGATCTGAGATGTTTTGCCCTGTATGGAGCCACTCCATTCCAGCACCTCATAAAAGGATGTCTCTTCTGTTTCCATGCACCCTTGGCATAGGTATCAATGATCCAATCCTTGTTTTGTACCCAAGATATTAAAATGATAGATTGTCCAGTTTCACCAACCAATCTGTTATTTTAATACTATAGCAAAATGAGTGGGTAGTAAATTGGGCAAACCAAACTGTCTGTCACATTTTTATCTGGGATAGAAAACCAAAACTAACATTTGGGTGCTTTTTTATGAATGTATTTCCATATAACATAAGATACAATATCAATAAAAGAGTTATGATATACAACACCAACACCACATGGCCATAATATTCACCTGAAGATTTGTGACGATTCTCTTTACACAACAGCATTATAAAAGAAATACAGCCACAGAACATGATAAAATAACAAGAAGTGAATTCGTGGATTAATATTTATTACCTATACATAAAATGGAAAGAGGAAATTTCAATCATTCTATGACTTTTGATAGAAACTAGTTCATTATAGTTTTTCATAGCAGTTTGCATTACTAGTAATGTATATTTACATACTACAATCGTTATAAAATCGATAAACAGTCTTAGCTATGCAATAAGTCAGATTGCTGATTATAATTCAAGGCTACACTGATTTCACCTAGACATACTCCATAAAGCTAAGTGTGTCATGCTATTTCTCTGTTTCTAACCTACAGTGCAAACTATTTATCAGTTTATGAAAACTTACCGATCTGTTGTTCTCTTTGTGTGCGGCAGCTGCTGTCGACGGTCTTCACGAGCTTCTCGACAGCCTTGTACACGAGCGTCGCCAGATTATTGGGCGACTCCTCGCGCAGCGCACGGATCTCCGCCCCCGGCACCAGCGCGAACACATCCTGCACGTTCGTCACGCTCTCCGACCAGAACTGGTCCCAGAAACTGTCATCCGACGCATCGATAGGCTGCATAAAGTTAACAAATTGATTCATCAATAAAAACACCAACGCAAATCTAACATATGCGTTTTGATTCAAGTCCTACCTGGGTTTTCGATGTCAGCTGGACCACAGCTTTCCGAAAGTTTAATTTTGTGTCAGCGTTCCCCATTTTTAATGTTTTTATTAATTGTTTAGACACATTAAATCCATTTCCATACGTACGTACTGTGGGAAAACAAATCGACATAAACTGACAGGAAAATGACAGCGAGCAAGACGTGTCATAAAGCACAGTGTTTATTTTTTTTAACTATTCAAGACAATGCTTTAAACTCCAAAATTAACATTAAGGAATGCCTTCCTTATGGCAACACTCGAAACGTCTTATCTACTCTATCTTGTCTATTGCAGTAAAATATTTGAAGCCCGAAAAATGGCTGCTGCGAATCTTGTCCGAAGTGCTTTTAGCGGATTATTACGAAAATCCACAACATATAGAACTCCGGTAGTATGCCGGCTTTCAACCGTCGTTCTACAACAAAAATACCATACAGTGAAAACCGCTGTAACCTTATACAATAACAAGTACCTGCAAGATGGGGTAAGGATCACGTCAATCAATACAATGTTTTTTATAGATTTCTGGGCAATAATCCTTTCCAAATTGACATTATATTTTATAATACAAACTTGGATATCGTATATTTAAGTTATAAGAATATAATTTGTCTCATTTTATATCATAACCTCAATCAATATATTGCATAACAAATGTGTACAGTGTTACTAAAACTGTTTAGGTGCAATCTCATCGTATGCAACCATACTCGTCAGGGCCCCAGACGAAGCCCTCTCCGAAAGAGATCGAGGAGCGAGTGCTGAAAGTGTGCCAAGCTTACGACAAACTGACTCAAGTCAAGGTACCTATTCATTATTTGTTAAATTTTGTTTCAGAGCCAGAAAGTCGGTGTCCGCCACTACAGTGCGGGCCCCCCGCTCTCGCTTGAGCTCATACAACAGAGAGTCCTTCTAGTTCTGAAACTTTATGACAAAATTTGTGCTGAAAAGGTAGAATAAAATTTAATATCTCCAAAATTATTCCTGACTGTGACACACATGCTTTTTGGTAACATTCATTGAATTATAAGACGCTTCTTGTTTAAAACTTTTAGTTTTATTAAAAATAAAGTTTACCAAAACAAATTTATTAACCTTATGCTATAATTATAACTGTTTCTCTTTTCAGTTGGATGTGAACTGCCACTTTATGAATGACCTGGGCTTGGACTCCCTTGATCATGTAGAAATCATCATGGCCATGGAAGACGAATTCGGTTTTGAAATCCCTGACGGAGATGCGGAGAGGCTTGTAAGGCCCAAGGACATTATCCAATACATTGCCGACAAAGAAGACATCTATGAATAAATCAAAATCATTTCAAAATTTCAGTAATTTTAGACCAAATGCACTTGACATTTAAACTTAATTAAATGTATGTTCAGTTGGTGTAAACTTACTAAGTTTGAATAGTTTAGTTGAACTATTTGTTGATAAAGATCAATATGGCCGAACATCTGTCTAAGGGGAAAAGTGTAAAATCTGTTTTTATTATATGCCTGTTAGAACTAGATCATGTGCTTTTTATTTGGTCAAAGCTATTCTGTGGTACCATTACAATAAACTATTAGATTATGAAGTATTTTGTATCATTCACTTCATCACTTGTGCCATTTTGCATCCAGCATATTTTGAAAAGCAATATTATTTACATCGAATAGGCACTACCAGCAAGTGTTGATCTATCGATTAGTAGTTGATCATTAGATTTATTAGAATGGGCATCAATTGATGCGCCATCGGAGTTTCAAATTTTTTTTTATGAGGATCGAAATTAGACGTATTTTTGCAAACGGGAACAAACCCACACCAAATGTTTCTATACCTCTCTATCTCATTCAAATGTTAACTATAGTGTTTTAACATTAAGGTTCGATTTTCAATGAGTATTTTATGTGGGATGGTTCCCGTTTGCAAAAATACTTTCAATCTCCAAAATGAAAGCTTTTCTTCATATCCTGTAAAAATTTCAAAGAACATTTCCAACTTTTTTTAATTGTATAAGATTATAGGACCATATGGTAGTTGTGCTATGCTAAGCAAAGCAAGTACTTATTGTATAATATAAATGAAGCAAGCTACAGTGAATACACAGTATCTCTGTCTAAATACCTATGCCTTTCTTTCTCTATGTAGGACCTTTACATCAGGCCATTTACTAAATTTCCCAACACTTAGCTAAAGAAGACCACCTTAACTTGAACCCTGTTTTCGTAAAGTTGTTACGACCCTAGGTGTCAAATACGCAATAATTAGTATTTGGGGTCGCAGACGTGCCTAGCTAGGCTACGGTACGGTAAGTACAGTAACGGCTTGCCATCAAGCTGGTCGTACACTTGTTTGCCACCGATATAGTAAACAAATCTGTCTACAAAACTTGCTGATTACAGGGAATGATTGTATGCTAGTTTACGGCTTTGTACCTAGTCCACTTATATGTCTATCTATACCTATTCACACAGGCGTCTTACTTATTTATTATTGTACTCTATCGCTATGAGAAAATAACTAAAATATACCTACGAGTATACGTGCTGGTAGGTTTTGATAACTGCGTGTAGCGAACCTAGGCCGCTGTATGACCTACATAGATATGTAGGTATACGCACTATCGACGTGACCCGTATATTTTTGCCTGGATATATTGATTTATGCTCAATGACGCCGCGCGCGGTCATCCGGAACGAATAGGTATACTTACACATCTAGATCAGCCGTCGGCAACAAGCGGCCCGCGGGCCGCATGCGGCCCGCGAACCTCTCGCTCGCGGCCCGCGAGCCCACCTGGCTATTTTGTATGTAATATTGTCAAACAACAATGTCTGATAAAGTCACACATATTAACAAAAGTGCGGCCCGCGTCAACTTCTTTAACTACTATGTGGCCTTTGGCTGCTAAAAGGTTGCCGACCGCTGATCTAGATAATCTCAATTTTAGTGACTAATTAGGTATGCGAGAGATTTGCTCAAGTAACTAAAGATATTCTACCCTCGTTTTGCTACCTAGTTCATAAGTACGAAGTGGTACAACATATCCTGCACCTAAGTAGATAATTATACAATTCTGCGCTAGCAAAGTGTTTTCGTATTCTAGAACTTGTTATCTACATACTGTTTCAGTTCTGACCTTGGAACTACTACGCCTATTCTATGGTTCGAACGTATGCCTACTGTAAGCTAAGACTACCTACATCTAAGAAAGGAGTCGGGACCACCTGCGATGTCGGACTAGATCAAATTCAATATAAATGTTATTTGAAGGACATTACAGTTCATTTTTCGTCGTAGCTCACAACACAACGATCTTTGACACATCTGGATGTTGTCAAAGACGTATAAAAAGTCTCTACTCTAGTGTAAACAAAATGTACCAAATTACCAATAGACCCAACAGAATCTTCAACATGGTTTTTTGCAAGGTGTTTCAGTTTATACCTAACGGCCATCCGATGAAGTTGTATGTATAGCGCGGCGTTCCCCGATGAATTGGTACTTGTAGGTAGGTATCTGCGGACCGTACGGGCTTCGCCGAAACGCCGGCGGCCGGAAATCAATACGCTATGCGAGACCGTGCAATACCTATATGGAAAGTCCTCGCGCCTAGCTATTCAGGTTCGCAATATAATAGAGTAGGTATAAATGTCGACGTAAGACATAATAATACATTTTTGATGTTGTCTGTAACTCCCGTAGTTTTTCAAATGAATGCCGTAGAGAATAAATGAAAGACATGTTGAGAATCATAATATTTTATACAACTTTTAATGACGAAATTACATGAGATAACTTTCATTTGTTTATAAATAAAAAGGAAAAGAAACAGTTCGCATTCGCGCAACAGTTATATACAGACTAAGCTCTCTCAGATACACACACGGACACTCGGTTAAATTACAGTATATTTACAATACTCATTACAGCTAAACCCTATGTCCAGCCTCAAAAACATAGTTTTGATAAACTTATGCACTATATCTTTCAAAGACATGTTTTTGAGAAAGTCTCGACTGCACAGCGCGTGCTAGACGAAAACAACGAAATTGACGACTATGGCGAAACGCTACGTTTGTCACACTTTATATAATATCATCCTCCTCCATACGCGAAGAACATAAGAGGTCAATTTGTTGACCAAATAAAAAACAAAATAGTGAAAAACTAATAGCAATTAAACTCAAAAACTATGGACTAAAGGAGCAAACAACTAATATGCAGGAAGATAACATTACGAAAGTTAATTATGCTAGGTCATTTATCTCAAAAACCGAGGGCACCTTAGTTCGTCCCGTGAAAATTGTCACTTTCAATCGGCACATTTGTCACATTCATATCCTTCAATAAAAATAAATTTAGATTCCACTGGAATCGTCGAAGTCAGTAGTATAGTTCGGCCGCACCGACATGGTACATCAGGTACAGTGAGCCGGCGGGGTATCACTGGGGCGGGGTTACCGCAGGCGGGCTTGCCGCGGCTTGGCGGCGGAGCGCAGGCGCCGCGCCGCCGCGTCCACGCGCGCCACGCGCACGACGGGCTGCAGCCAGCTGGCCAGATTACTCAGCGCGCGTTTCTTCTTTCTCCCTCGCTCCTCCGCCTCCTCCGACGCGGACGAGCGCGCCGACCCTCTTTTGGCCACTTTCTCCGCTTTTTTCTCGTCCTCCAGGAGCACTTTCACGTCGAGCCGCAGCGGCTTGTCGTCGGACTTTCCGTCCCGGTCGACGTCCATCGCCTCCCGCTCGTCCTCCGACTTGACCTTCGGCGGGGTCGTCTCCTCGATCTCGGACAGGTTGTCCTCGTCGCAGGTGTCGTTGGCCGTGTCCTCGGACGCGACGGAGGACCGATCGAGGCTGCTCTCGGTTTTCTCGGAGCTGTTGGTGCGCGAGCCCTTCTTGGACTTCCTCTTGTTGGGCCAGCCGGTCCTGTTCTTCTTTTTGAAGCGGCCGCGGCGGCGCGCGCGGCGCCGCTCGGCGACCTGCGCTATCTCGTTGCGGATGATGTCGCAGCCGTCGCACTCCGACACGAGCCCCAGCACGTCGGGCGGCGCCGCCGCGGCGGGCAGCGCGCCGCCGTCCACCTCGTCCAGCTCGAACTCCGCGGCGTCGTCGAACACCTCGGAGAGGAACTTCTGGAGTCGCTCGCCGGCCTCCTGCGCCTCGGAGGGCTCCGGCTTGGCGCTGAGCGCGTCGCTGACGGTGTCCTCGGAGGCGGTGGACTTGGCGTCGTCGGGCCCGCGGCGGTGCAGGCCGGCCGAGCCGAGCATGGCGAGCGTGGAGGCGTGCTCGCGGGGGGACTTCCTCGGCCGGGAGTCCTGCGCCGCGACGGCGGCGATGCGCTTGTGCAGCTTGCGGGACTTGAGGCCGCGCGTGCCGTAGCGCTCGGAGCGCGGCTCGCGCGCGGCGGCGGGGCGCGGCAGGTTGCTGAGCGCGCAGCAGTCCGGCTTCAGCGGCGGCAGCAGACCGATCTCGTACGGTAACTTTGGCGACTTGGAGTATAATGCTGAAATAAAAGATACATTTACTAACACGAACAAAATTAAATAAGGCAGGCCTATGCGATTTTATTAGCCAATATAATGGGGGAAATTCGATTGTGAATCTAGTACTCGAAAATGTGAGTTATAAATTATGAAAATTTGAATGAAAACATGTCTTACCAAAACACCGTGGCACGTTTTTGATCGAGACCTGGTCGTGGTCCTGCCGCGTGAAGGTCTCGAACCAGGGCTCACTCCGCGGCACGCTCTCGAACGCGAACTCCAACTGTTCCACTGCCGGAGTATACTTGAGTCGGCCATCCTCCCATTTCATACATTTCTCGACCGGCTCCTCTCGGAGCGGACTCACTTCGGGCTCAGGGTCTGGAACAGGTTCCTTTTCTACTGGAAGTTCTATTTCGGGCGGCGGTTCGGGCTCAGGCGTGGGAGGTTTACAGGGCGCTCGACGCGTTCTCCTCACGACGGGGACCACTCGTCGCTTCCGCCGCCGCTTGTCATCTAGCCAGCTGTCTTCCTCGGATGATTCCTCTTTTAATGCGGTCGGGCGCGCCTGACGTCTCCGTTCTAGCGCCGGCGCGGGCTGGGGCGGCGTCTTTCGCCGAGGAGACTCCTTTTTTTCGTCTTCATCATCATCATCGTCGTCATCCGAAGAAGTCGAGCTGGTCGAACTGGCGCGTTTCGGAAACATAAACTGCTCCGCCTCGTCACTGAGCACCGACAGCTCGGAGCGTCTCACTTTTCTGAACTTGACTACGAGCGGTTTCCCGTTGCACGTCGGGGACGAATCCTTCCGTTTGGCGGCGAAGCCCCCGCTGGACCGGAGCTTCGTACTGACCCCGACGACTTTGTAATACTGGCGGTCCTCCTGGCTGTCGGTTTTCCTGCAGCGCGTGCGTCGGGGTTCGTCGTCTAGGGCGCCGTTGCGGGGGGAGGCGCCGTTGACTCTGCGGGAGTCCAGCTCGCCGTTGCACACGTTGCGGAGGGAGCGGCGCTCGCCGTTGACGGGCAGGAAGGAGGCGCCGATGAGGGAGTCGAGCGCGAGGAAGTTGCTGGTGTCGCGCGCGAAGGCGGCGTGGCGCGGCGAGCGCGCATGCGCGGCGAGGTCGGCGAACATGGCGCCGCACGCCTCGCAGTACCCGCCCTGAGGCTCTTTGTCCTCTTTCTCTTTTATTCGCGGACGGTTGTTCTTCCGTGTCATTCTGAAAATTGAAATCTTTATAATTTCTACTGCACGTACACAATATCAGTACTGTCAGGAGTCGAGTTCAAAGGTTTAGAATATGGGACGAAAAAAACTACATTCTTGATATATTTTTTTTACAGATACAGTATACATTCAAAATCCTGCAAAAAAACTTATGAGTAAAATACTCGACTTACTCGCGATTCTGTCCAATCGTATTTTGGTAGTTGTTATTGACCGTGACTCCTTGGTTTATAGGTGGTTCCTTCTTCTCTTTCCTCTCCGGGTTAGGTTCTAATGAGATCTCAGGCCACGCATCAAACTCCTTATACAGAGGCCTGCACTGTCTGAAAGAGAAACTCTTCTATAGATATGTTGTACGGCTAAACTTAGAGTAAAATTAGTTTAAAATTATGGTTCATACTTGTCCAAAAATTCAATCTTGATATAATGTTTTGTGAAGAGTCTCACATTCGATTTACGTGGGGCCGCGAAGAACGTGTCATACAGTTTATCCAATAGAGCTATAGCCTGAAAGTTCAAATTAGCTGTAAATATATAAAGGAACGTAAGAAAGCGGTTAGTATGAAAGAGCGAATTTCCATTGGTCAGCAAAACACATGCAAGACTTAGTTATTTCTGATTTATTCCATAAAAGAAAGTGCCATTTGCCAGAGCAGTTTTTATCAACCAATGGAAATAAGCAGGAAGATAAAGTTTATAAAGTGCATAAATAGTGACTGACTCATTATTTGAGCACTTTAGTGTGGTAACAACATTTACATATAATATAAGTATATATGAAATGCATGCTGTTTTGGATTGGAAGTGAAGTTAATTTTTAACAAGCAGAGTAAGATTCTTTTAGGGCTGATTTAGACGGCGATTTTAGTTACATTGACCAACAGTCCACAATGTAATAACGTAACCGTCCAATTAAACCGACTGATCAGAACCAGCAATGCTCGCATGCGAGTTCTCGCATCGTCTAAATGAGCCCTTAGGAAGTGTGTTTTGTAACAGCGACCAACTTTTTATCTTTTGAAATGTTTACACTTACACAAAGTGTGAGATTAGAATTTTTCGGGACATCTGATAAAGCTAAAATAGCCATAAAAAATAGTACCATTAATTCTTTTGTCAAAATTTTACTAAAAGCTCTCCATTAACCGAGATTTCGATTTGGAGGATTTCTTAAGTTACTTCTGCCTGTCAGTAATGACATCTATGAAGACTCTAAAGAAAGTTATGTCTTATTAATTCAGAGATCGGACAAATTTGCGTCATTACTCGCAATAATGTGGACATGAATCCAAAATAGATTAAATAATTAATCATTTAATTAATTTCTTACCTGAGGCTTAATTTTGATTCCTAATCAATAAATAACACAAAGATTTCTTATAATGTAAATTTATTAAAGAAAAGAATCAGTACGTTTTCCAAATTTTCTGTAGGTACAAATTTTTTTATATCAAAAATATATTTAAGTCCTATTTATTGACTATAGGGAACAAAATTAAATCTCAGGAAAAAAAAATTAAAATAATTAAATGATTAATTATTTAATCAAATTTGGAGTCATGTCCACATTATTGCGAGCAATGACGCCAATCTGTCCGATCTCTGCTTATTATATAAACGTCATATTTTTATAAATATTTGACATCGATGATGACATATCCATACTTTGTCATTGCAAATGGCTTGCATAGTCTGGCTCTAGTATACATTCTATTGTATTAGATTGGAGTGTATTACATTTTCAGTAATTTATTTACTTATTTAGTTCCTTCAAGAGATTTTTTCCAGGAGTCCTCGTTATCTCAGGACAGCAAAGCCGTTTGTAGCGAGCGCATCCGTATCACCCAAAGACTAGCAAGAACTTGCATGCAATTTACGTTACATTGCCGACTAATAAGGTAAACTGCATTAAAAAGTTTGAATAGAATAGAATAAAATAAAACTTTATTTTATATAATTTAAGTTATGAATTATGGCATTTATGGCCCGCCAAGTGCAAGCACTATTATTTTACATATGTATGTCTTAGGTATCAAAAAGATCTAATGTAAAGTAAATGGGGCTCAGTTCAGACATGAACTGGCTCACGCTAAAGCTATGTATACATTGTATACATTTAAATGACAGGGATACGAGGTGGGGCCATTCACTTGGAGAGTGGTTTTCCTCTTTCTTGTTTACACACATAGTCAATTTCGCCAGTACGCAGACCAGGCAACATAGGATTATGGTGGTTCGGCTTATCACATCTGTCCCCGGGTTGCGTAAGACCCGGAATTTGCTGATCCTTTAACTGCAATGTAATGTAACGCCGAACACCATATTTAGGTGGTTACACCTTAGACCGTTCAGTTACCTTCTCAACAGAGAGCAGCACGTAGTTGTGTGGTGTGGGCGCGTGGCGGACGCGGTCGAGCATGGCATCGGCGCGCGTGCGGGCGGAGTCACGGCGCCATCGCGGGGGCGCGGCGCCGGCGCCGCTGTCGCGCACCACGTGCGTCACGCGACCGCTCAGGCACGCTTCTTGTTGCTGCAAACAGTGTAACATTGGACGCTTTGCAGTGTAACATTGGACGCAAGGCGGATGGACGCTCTGTGGCTTGAGACCCCCCACACTAGCATCTTTGATGTAGTTAAGAAGTATTGTCATTTGGTCTTTGCGGATAATCGTGGTTTCGCACCCGTACCCGGACTTTGCATTGGAATAGTTCTGGTTTAGATTTCTTTACTCGCAGACTTTTCCACTGAAGGTATCCTATAGCCTAGCCTAAATTACCTTGATGGGTTGGCACTAATTTTTCAGATGTCAAAATTGTATTTACCTTCAATTGAAAAGAAAAAATAGTTTTATTTATTAACAGACTCATCAAAACATTTTATTGCTGTCTTGAGAAAATACAAGTAGGTTGAAGGAAAATCTACAAAGTAATTTTTTTGTGAAAAAAAAAACATTTCTGTTACTATTATTGTAATATGTTACAAATAATAATCTAGATCAGTGTTTTCAAACTTTTTCATGACGCGACCCCCCTACTATGAACTAAATGTTTCGCTTATGTATTGTTTTAAGGCTGGCAGAGGCTTCGCGACCCACTGTTTGAAAAACAGTGATCTAGAGTTCTAAACAAACAAGAGATATGCACTGCCACATTTTAATTTTATGAATTTCATTTTAGTAGAATTTATTTCTGTGTAGGATGTTTTGCCAATAAGTGGCACACAGACAGGAATAAAATATGCAAGAACTGTAGAAAAAAAAAGTAATATACTTTACAGTCTTAAATAAAGGATTATTACATTAGGATGTTTATTTTATTTAATGCATTAAATTGAATAAGTGCAGACAAAAGTAATTTTGGTAAGTTATTGTTCCCTTATTAAGGGCCAGTTGCACCAACCACATTTGACAGACTGATCAACGTCAGCTGGCGCCCCCCGGCGCTTTACTATGAAGCTTTCCATACATAAAAATTTAGCAAACTCTTTAACGATACAAACAGTTTGGTGCAACCAACCCTAAAATGTTTAATGATAATAACAGCATCTTCCAGTGTTTTTGCTATGCAATTTTTCTTAGGCACTTGGTCATTGTACATAGATTATTATTTATCATGACAGATGAAGTTTTTACATTCCCCTCCATTTATATCAAGGATATTTTACAGTTTGCTGAATGAGAAAATCATATTAAATCTATTATTCTAAATTATTCAAACATGTTATTCAATTTATTATTGTAGTGTTGCCAGCAAATTATAATTAAATATAATAATTATTAACTCTTATAAGAAAATCTGTCACTGTCAAATAAAAAAAAATGCTAACAGTGCAGTAAGTAAATAAAATGTGAAAGTCAGCACAAAACTTGCAGTGTGACCCAGCACGTATGTCGCAACGCAATGTCCCCTTTACGGTAAAACGCTGATTTGGTCACAAGAGCATGCAGAGGAAATGAGCATCAAGTAGTGGCATACAAGTATCTAGTTGATGAGGTAACGGCGCCACTCGGCGGTCGCCGCGGCGCTCGGCGAGCTACATAATACACCGCACTTTTCCTTGAAATACCGTCAGCAAACGTAGCGCGTCGCCGGCACCGCGGCATCCCGCCCTTCGTTCGCTCCAAACGTCCCGCGCAAAAAAATAACATGCCCCCCGTGCACACACCAAACTCACCCTTACTATTCACGTCTTAAGAACCACATCCCCTTGAGACGGTAAAAGTAATATCAACTGTCAAAAATTAAGCATACACACGCGTTACCGATAGGAAACTACATTTTTTGACCGCTTTTAAAATGGATAGAGTGCACCGCGGGCGTGAGGTTGCTACGCGCGGCCTCGGCCCGTTGCATTTCGCGCTGCGGCGGCGACTCTAACGCGACCGTACAAAAGATGACCTAAAATCGAACGCAAGCTACGCGCCCGACTGGTCACTGTTCAAACTATGTTTTAAACCGTTTTCTAAACAATTATGACACGATCCCAGTATCGGCTCGAGTATGTAAGCGTCGCCGAACATATATACTTACACAAAAGCCGTCCGCAAGCCCCGCGCGCTCCGCTTATCACAAAAATAAGTAACTATATACCAGTCAATGAGATGGACACTTCGTCACTGGTAGATTCACTCCGAATTACGACACCCCCGTTAAATGTTTGTATTATTTAATGTATAACGAAACTCCAGATAGTTTACGCATTAAATATAATAGTAATTATTAGTAAATAGGTACATTTGCTAAAGATATACGAAATATTCACAATAAACACACAAATCTGTCAGACAAGATGGAGTTATTTCGCTTTAGTTTTTGTTTAGGTCGCTAGCGGCGCTGCTGTCGAGCGGAAGGGGCAACGCTTCTGATTGGTCGGTTACAATCACGTTTCGTTACTACGCAAATTTCTATTAACAGATACGAGACCTAAATATTTATTTATTTTATGCCAGTTTGTTATCAATCTGATTCACCTCGTAAAAACGAAAAAAATAATTAATTTAAGACTCATATGTTAAAAATATAAGCTCATGTTGTTTTCACAGTTAGATAACTAATCAAGAATAATCATAATATTAGAAATGGAACGTAGATAAAGCGACTAAATTTGATAGACCTAAAAAGCACCCCACATACCGCTGTCGATGTGGATTCTCTATTTATTGAACTTGCACTGCTACATAACCAAATACATGAAGCAATATGTAATGCAACGTATACCTTAGCTGGGCATACGCACTGTGGAGTATGATTTTGGCGGTAAAAAAGTATATACTCACTAAACCCATGTCTTGGAGTCTTCTTGATATCGATCTACATAGTCCCTGTTCTTGAATATCCAAGTAAAAACAGAAATTTCTTCTCGCTGTGAAAGAACAACACGGTAAAAAACTATTTATTAATATGAATTAATATACATCCTCCGAATAAGGGTTCAAAATATGGCGAACCTTGATTGAATTTTTCTTGACGACTCAAAGTTGACACCATCTTCAATGAAAATCTTCGTATATTTCCAAATACACAACACAATGCATGCAATGCTATTTACATATCACTCCATATTCTTCAACGACCCTATAATATTAAAACTAAGACACTAATTATATAAGAATAAGATCATATTGATGCAAAACTAAAAAAGAATTTTGCAAAATACGTTCGAACGTAGAAGTGTCATTGACAGCTGACACCAATAGAGCATAGACTTTGCTGACGTTGATCTATGGATAAAAAAATCGATATAGAGATCGATACCGGTATTCTTTCGTGAACAATCGGATACTGCGCCAAATCGATCTTATTCAATTTAAATCGATTGTAATATTCGTATCGGATAAAAAGTAATAAAATATTAGAAATGCAGGAAATGCTGCATGTCTGAAATAAGTGCAATAATAAAGGTTGTTTAAGTTGCAAACTGAAATATTCGATTGGTAATATCTTAGTTGGCACCATAATAAATTCAACAATGCATTCAAATTCATTCCAATAGTGTAATCGGAGTACTTGTATTCACGGCACTGCAGCCGAATATACTGGGAACAGGAAAATGGAACATATCGGTATAAGGTATAGGTAAATATGACGCGGCAGAGGCCGGGCCCGAGCGGCCGGCGTACATACCCGCTATGTACGTAGTTTATTGATTGCTCATGTTATGTGCGAAGTGGCCGCCGAGTACCTAGGCAGCTAGGTAACACGACTCGGTATGTTTATTTTGCAGCGCCGCGTATTAACTATGTAGGTCGGAATAAATTCAGTTTCCTTGGGGTATTTATGAAATGAATGTTTCGCTACGTCATGTTTTGCGTTCATACGTTAATAATTAATCAATGAAATAGTATTAGTCGTAAAGGAAAATAAAATAGTATATTTATCATATTTCTTTAGTGAGGTACCTTCTCTTATTACGATTAAGTTAGGTACTATCGCCCACATTGTTAACTGTACATCGGTATGTGTCTGTTGTTATTACATAAGGTCCACCGATATACAGTTAGGAGTGTTGCTTGTACCGAACATTTTAGTTAGCTTAACCAATTTTTTTTTGCTCCAAGACTCCGTAGGTGTTTAGGTTTAGCCTTACTTTTAATATAAAAACATTTACACATTGAAGTTGAATTCGCAACTTTTTTTATCCTTTTTCACTTTGTCGTAATTGGGTAGGTCATAAAACAGATACAGACAATTTTTTATTTTAGATCTCCGAGATGAAAATACCACAAATAAAAATAAGCAATATTCGATCGTAAAAGCTTCTATTCCTCGATTCTATTCATTTTTATGAGAACACATTATCAATGTTTGCTTTATTACCCTTTTCCTTTTTTTCAGTACTTGTAACGCCATCTAGCAGAGAGTAGCTAGTGCTATTTAAAATTACAACTTGTAATCTACTCTCCGTTAGATGGCAGGCACTTTTCTTTGTTATTCTTTCACTAGATGGCAGAGTTCAGTAAATTATTTAATGTCAGCAGATGTCAGTGTCTTTCTTGTACCTATTTTGTTGTATTTGTATTGCAAATCACACGAAAATATCATCGGTAAAGATCGGTTTTTTAAGCCCCCTCCAGACTATGCGCGCGAATCGCGGGCGAAGCCGCGAACGCGAGTGTGTAGTTAGGGTTGCCAGATCGAAAGGCGCTATTATCGGGAAAAAATATAAATCTTTCGGGATTTTGGGACTTAAGTCGGGAAAAAAAACCATTCAAATTAAAGTAATTGTATTAAAAACAACGATATTTTACATTATTGGCACTACTTTAGCTACGCGCTCGACGCGGGTCGCTCGCTCGCTCGACGACAGTTCGGAACATGAAATTATTGTTTTATAACGTGAAGCTGTTTTTCGGGACAGTTTTCACTTCGTCGGGAATCGGGAACACATGCTAAAAATCGGGAGAATCCCGCCAAATCCCGACCATCTGGCAACCCTGTGTGTAGTCGATTTCGCTGTCTGCGAAAATCGACTACACACTCGCGTTCGCGGCTTCGCGCCGCGATTCGCACACGAGTGTGGAGGAGGCTTTAGGATAGCAGTGCCGTCATATAGCGGCCGTCTCGATACTAAATAATACGGCTAAATATGGATGTCGTAGTATTTGTATGGAGACGGCCGCTATATGACGGCACCGCTATCCTAGGAAACCAGAGCATAAAAGGTAGCGTTTTACTGTATTATCCGATATGAAAAATGATAAGGTAGGTAAACTTAAGGCGGCCTACGTTAAGTAGCTAACACACTACCGCACCGCACCAAGGTCATTGTGGGACGCACCCATAAGTAAGAGGGAGAACTTTCTCCCTCTTACTTATGGGTGCGTCCCACAATGACCTTGGTGCGGTGCGATAGTGTGTTAGCTACTTTAGGGTGGTATTCCACCTGTCTAATTTATTGGTCCAATGTGTATTTGCGTCTCACATTTTGCTTAGTGAGAGTGAAACGCAATGCACATTGGACCAAGAAATTGGACAGGTGGAATACCACCTTTACAGATGTTGTCGTTGTATATATTACGAGTGACACATTGTCGTTTGAAAATGAGAGCGTAAGTTCAATTGTATGGAAGCGGCTTTTTGGCCAATCGAAGTTTCATTTTAGTATCTGGGATGTGCCGTTGGCAAGCATATTTTTGTAAGGCAATCGACATTTTTCATTCCAAAAATGAAAGTTTCCTTTGTTTTTGTTTCTTATGAAAATTTCCAGCTTTTTATAAATTTTCCGCTACGTGCATTCTGTATCTGGGACACAGCAAAAAGCGAGGCTTTTAGGGTCGGTTGCACCAAACCGTCTGTCACCGTTAAAGCGTTCGTTATTTTTTTTGTATGGGAAATATCATACTTAAGGCCAAGCGCGCACCACGATTTTAATTTTTGCGACACGATTTTAAAATCGCGCTGTAATATATCGCAGAAAATTCACTGCGCGCACTGCGATGAAAAAGTCGACGAGTCGTTCATTCTCTACATGGATTTCGTACCAGTCGTTTGTCATGAAACGTGTCTTTAATATGCGATCGCTGTATGACTTTGAGCATTTATAACACAAAGGTGATCCCTGTCTATTTTCATAATTAAATGGTCAACATCTAGCGTCTCATTTTCTCATTCCGACATGTTGACGCTCGAAGAGCGAAATGCCGACTGAGGTCCGGGTGCGATTTTATTATCGCAGTGCGCGCGGGGCCATACAACTCCGTATGCTGCAATTCACTTTGCGACAATCGCGTCGCGAGTAGTCGCGGAAAAATGTGACAAATCACAATTTTAAAATCGCTGCGATTTTTTGTCGCATATGCGCGCACTGCCATATAAACACATACGTTACATTTCTGCGACTAAATTATCGCGCGACAAAAAGTCGTGGTGCACGCTTGGCCTAACTGCTGTTTGACGTTAATCTCTGTCGGAGTCTGTTAAATGTGGTTGGTGCAACCGGGCCTTAGACTAGTACCTATATATATGTATAAGAACTTGTATGCAATTTGCTTTACATTGCCGACTACTAAGGTAAAATTTTGAATGCAAGTTTGATCAGCATACCGCAATGTAATGAAAATACAAGTCTTCTTGTCTAAATCTTGTAAAAGCACAGAATAAATAATAGTACTACCGTACAGAAAGGAAACTTCCTACAAAACCGAAGTTTGACAGCAATTCAGGGTCGAATCATGCTGTCCCTTTCTAATATATGGCACTATCCCTTTCGGCTATTTAGGGTTGTCAAAATTCAAGCCATTATCACAGATTAATAAATAGTTACTACGTAACAGATACTTCATTCCCAAACAAAAGCAAAAATACCTACGCTATAATAGCCTACAAAACCTTAATAATAATACCTGCTGCTCAGGACAAGAAGAAAATGTACCATAAGTACGCGCACAAAGAGTCGAGACTGTGTTGCCCGCCGTGCGAGTCACGTGCCAACGCGTCCTCGTAAGAATGCGCTAGGGTTGTAGCTACCCTACCTATGATGATTATTGTAATAAAACGAATGTTGCGAATCAAATATGTTTTAGTTTTAATATAATGATTTATAATTTTTTCCCTTCTCGGAATTCTCTGTTATTAAAATTTTATAGTTGAAAATATCCTAAATTGCGTAAATAATTTTAATAAATATTCAGGAGCAAAGCAGCGGTTTTTAAAAGTTGTAATACGGTGCTACCGGCCGATTAATTATTACGTCGTCAAAATTATTTAAAAATACTTTTTCTAACCCTTCAATATAATTATTAAACGTTTCAGGTGGGACCTTTAGCCCGCCATAAAAAGATGAATCTTTATTATAGGCTTTTTCCTTTGTTTTTTTGACTTTTTCACCCATCTACTGCACAATAATTACGTGGTTTCGGCATTTCGAAGCATAAGCGCGGGAAACGCGCGGTGCAATGCGGTGCGAGCGCTGAGGCGGGCGTTCGGCGGCCCTCTGTCGGTTGTATCGTCGACGATACGCCGAGCGGTAGGCATATAGCGCGTGGCCTTGAGCGTGTGACGGAGGCCTGCCATTATCTTATCTGTGGTCGTGCACGCAAAGGGACGTCAAGTAGTGTCAACCCTAATAATTGCTCGGAGCAATGCTGAGCCGAACGGAACCGAGTTTGCCCGAAGGGAGGAGTTTCACACCCCTTGTAAAAGTGCATTTTGGATAGGGCTTAAATTAGGTAAATAAAACACAAAAACCCACTTAGAAATACACTTATAATAAACATTAAATTATTTACATACATGTAATATACATAGCCATTTGTAAACCATTGCTTGTAAACCTACCTACATATATCAATATGACGATGGTAGGCGAACTGGAGCGCTTATAAAAATATATAAGTGCGGGACATTTTTGCTGTTAATTCAATCAGCGATGAGAAGTATATCATGCCATCTTCTTTTCACTTTATTGGGTTAGACAAGGATGATAAACCTGCATTGGCGAGTGAAGAAGTAGCGCAAGAAAAGCTTGTATTCCTTAAGGAACCCACTGATTAACAGTCCGCCGGACGGTAACGGCCTGTCAGTTAGAACAAAATTTTGACAGTTCCGAACAACTGACAGGCCGATACCGTCCGGCGGACTGTTAATCAGTGGGCCCCTTTATTTAAAAAAATTCCTCAAACGCAGTCGTTTTGGTTCGTTCTCAACCGTGTCAAGGGAATTTCAATGTTATCATTAACAAAATAAGATTTGCATTGCTTTGAGTGATAAACATTAGTTTGTGTTTTTTACTGACGTCATTATCAAGGGTGTCAATGTATTTTCACTTTCAATGTATGGACACTAGAGTTAGACCAAGACAAGTCTGCAACGATTTTGATAGCACACGCAGTGCCAGTGTTATTAATACGTCATAATTTCATAGAAGTTTGACGTTTAATAACACTTGCACTGAGCGTGCTATCAAAATCGTTGCAGACTTGTCTTGGTCTAACTTTATTTAATTCTTGATTTTTGACAACTACCGAAAACTTTGGTACTAAGTCAGTTATAATAACACATAAAGAAAGATACAATTCAGCTTTCAAATATTTCACAAGGACGGTTTGAAAATAAGCACAATTTTCATAATTCGAATGCACTAAGCATTTATTTTGAAAGATTTAAATCTCTTTTTGTCCCAACACTATCTCTCAAGTGACATGATAAAATGGCGATTTTTTTTTAATTTTCACGATTTATTTTACAATAACAAGACTTAGAGGATCTAGACTCACTTATCAGTCTCAAATTCAACTTCACAGACGGTACAAGCCACCACAATGAGTTAAAATTACATCCATTTAGAGTCACTGACGATATCTATAAATAACATTGGATATTTGTATAATCGATATCAACCACTTTACGGGTTGTCAATACGGCGATATTGCTATAAAGATTCGCTTAGAATTAACCTTTATCGACAATTGATAAAGTGGTATTTTTGAAAACGTTTAATTTATATTACAATGCAGTGAAGTTAATTTCAAAAACGTTGCAGTTAAGAAATATTGTGCAAATAAAGATGTTTTTGGCATTCTTGTAGCCGAGACGTTTTTGAAGGCAACATTAGCCTGCAATATCAAATAAGGTTGTGTCAAGATGTTATTGCGGGTGATAAACATAAACTGCCCTAAGATTCCTAGAGTCAGGCCAACTCAACTTTGCACCGACGCGGCAAGCGACAGAGTGAAGGAATGCCACAGCTAACGTCAAATTTGTCACACCCACATTTTATCGCTGCAAAATCGGCGCAGACGGTCTCAAAGCCATTTTCTGAATCCCAGAGCTCCCATTCCATATATGTGACTTTCCAGCACAGAAGGGTCCTCGTGCTTCAAGTGCAATAAGGTACCTTTTATCTGAAATTCTAACAGAAAGGTCTTTATTGCACATGAAGCTGATGGAAAGCCGTACAGTGTACATATAAATCCGGCACTTTTTAGTAAAGTAAACACATCTCTATATATAAATACTTAAAAGTATTTTAAATGTACTTGGTACGATAATTTAGAGATATCATGCGTCGCTAGAGTCGGACCAAGCTAACTCTGCATCGCATTCGCAATGTCAAAGTGTGGCAATGTCATCATTAACGTCAAATTTCTATGAAAATAAGACCCTCACTTTGTTCATTTAATGCAAAGTTAGCTTAGGGTGGTATTCGACCTGTCCAATTTGTTAGTCCAATGTCATTGCGTCTCACTCTCACTAAGCGAAATATGAAACGTAAATACACATTGGATAGGTGGACTACCATCCTTATGCTCTGGTTTCCTAGGATAGCGGTGCCGTCATATAGCGGCCGTCTCCATACAAATACTACGACATCCATATTTAGCCGTATTATTTAGTACGGAGACGGCCGCTATATGACGGCACCGCTATCCTAGGAAAACCGAGCTATAGACGGACTCTTAATGGAAGTCTCTAGACACTCGACGCTACTTCCAAAGTCCTGTATAAAATATTAATGTTTTTCACACTGGTCGTCGTCGCCGTTCGATTCCCCGTTTAGTACCGGAGGTACTGGCGCTGCGATTAGAGGCGCTGGTATCACCTGTGGGATAAATTTTACGTTTAAAATTTGGGGTACTGTGTATAAGTGTTTACTGTGCAAAAGTGTCCAACTTTGCCCCTTCCTGAAGGTACGAAAATTTTAAAATCGAAATTTCGTTATCTGATGCCTCTATCTCTTATAGCGGATTCGTGAAATTTGTTACCGTGGGCAAAGTTGGACCATTAATTTAAAATTTTGGAGGTGGTAATAGAGAATCAAAATTTCAGTAGAATATAAAATGCCATGCCATTTTACTGAGCTTCATTGTTAATGCCAAATGTGTTTAATTGAAATTTAGAAAAGCGCTATTGCCAATTGGTAAAGATAACGAATCAATATTAGAATTGATATTATTTAAGCAAATATGGCTACCAACGACAGAATTAGGAGCATTCCACGGGCTGTCCGGTACAAACGCCTTTTATCTCCTGTGTTGCGACTTTTTTTTCGGCATTTAAAGCAGGCGATTATTTTTCTGTGCATATTTTTGACCATTTGTCATAGAAAAGGAAACTCTTATAGCTGCAAATCTTCAGAAAATTCGCGTTTGTACGGGACAAACGGTAGACAATTTCATGGAATGCTCCATTATTGAAAAGTGTTTTGTTTTGTATACTTTGGATCAGTTGTGTTTAAAATTAAATTATACAGAGTTGTTCAGTGAAAGATAACTGCAGAACAGAAGCCTGTGAGGTCTTTAGACCCTTGTCATGAATATTTGCCGTCAGCAACCAGAAATTGCTTACTATCTTGATTATTTAGCAATATGCAGTGTTCGGGTGAACTCAGCTATATCTAGAAACTAGTCTATAAAAATAAAAACAGAATGTTTGTACAGTCACACCCGCCACCCCCGTACAAAGTGGTAACTTAACTTTGTGAATATTCAAGTGGTTCCGCCCCAATGTGATAGTTGATTTTCAACATGCCATGGCGGGTCTAATCTATCGATATACTATTTGATACTACTGTAATTATATGAATGCTGTGAACCGGAATCTGGATTTTTTAATGTACATACATATTTTTTATTTACATGGAAAATAAATGGTTCCGGACGGGGCAACAGCCGGGATTTAGACCTATTTCTTATATCCTTGAATAGTCGTTAAATCTTTTTATAAAGTTTACTATAAATATTAATTATTAACATCTAGCGACCTTCACCAAGGAGGAGTTTTGGCCGAAGGGTGTCAAGTTCCGGCGGTTCCGCGGCCGGCTCCCTGACACTGCGGGGTTGCGAACTGCATCGCAGCCATAATTGTGTTTTTAGTTTTAAGATATATTTAATAATATGTATGCTAGTTTTAAGGTATTTATCTATGGGCCAATAGTTGCCTGAAAATAAATGTTTTCCTTCATGTTTTCATTCATTCATTAATATTTCGCTCTGTAGCCTTAGCACGATTGCGCCGTGACAGTATCTCGTACGTGAGATATACTACACGGCTATTTCTAATTAATATTCTCACTCACTTGTGCTAAGGCCGTAGTTTATAGACTAAACAAAGTATTGCATAGAAAAATTAGGAACTTAGCGGAAGGCAATTGTAGTAAATTCAAAAAATTCAAATTCAAAATTATTTTTTTTCATGTGATTTACACACATAGATATCCAAAAAATAAACATACAAGAATTACACATAAACACAACATATACACATTAAAATAGGTAAAGTTGTATATATTTACATTATATGTATTATAAATATACTATATAAAATTAATACTAAGTATTACACTCATATTAGGTACGTTGTCAAAGATTTTTTACTGTGCATATTGTTGATAATTTTAACAAATATTTGAGATTGTGTATCTAAGGATTCTAAGGTAAAGGAGAATATTTTGAAGATTATACGTTTTGTGTTATTTAAATGTAGGTTAAATTTTTTATAAAACTTGAAAAAAAAATGTAAGTAGGAAACATAAATATTCCTAAAAAATGATTTGTCAACATATTTATGGGCCATCACATATATAAAGGTTATGATTCCGGGCCCACAGCGTCCATATATTACGCAGTATATGTAACTAGTAACTATGCACTGTCATGCGACACAACATATAGCGTACGTGCTCTATATGTCAGTTTTGTCTTCTTCTTCTTCGCCCTGTTAGGAACAAAACTTACATTACAATTACCATTTCAATTTTTGAAATAAATAAAAACATTTTATTTTGAGAAATAAAAGTTCTTAGTCGAACGAAGCTAACTGCACAGACTGCATATCGTCGCTATACTTTATCAACCTCATATCTACAACAATCATTTGATGGAAATGTCGCATTTCTTTCATTCGGAATACGGGTGTTTTTGTCATGAAATGAGTGTTGCAGATACGAGGTTGAGTAAGTATAGCGGCGATATCGGGGTACAGATGTAGTGTACAATTGTTTTGCATCGTATTTTCTCGGAAACGTTCGTATTTGTCATGCTACTTCAGTCAACCTCAGTACTTTTTGTACCGAGACTGACTGGAATAACAAGACACGTTCGTATGATTCCGTGAAAACGATGGAATATAGTTATGCACTACATCTGTAGATAGCTTCGATGGACTCCAAAAGCTACTACTCAACAAGGCATTAGAAAATTACCTTACATTGGTGCGAGATTTCAGTTGTACTTTACTCATTACATTATGATTAGAGATGCACCGGATATTCGGTTACTATCCGGTATCCGGCCTATCCGGCCATTATTATACTATCCGGCCGGATACCGGATAGTGACCTACTATCCGGCCGGATACCGGATAGTAACATTGCTTGATTTTGGAGTAAACAAATTGGATTTCAGAAACAGACACGGTCATAATCGTACTTGTTTATTATTATTAAACAATTTAAACATTCCACTGACTTGCACGCTCACTCATTTTGAACCTAGAAATGTGTCCGCGCGAACGTTCACTAGGAAACAGATCAAACCAGCAGAATGCGCACCTGAAAAACCGAAATGTAGGTATAGTTCCGCTGGCTATTCGGCGGCCGGATACCGGATATTAGGCCGATGGTCAGGCCGAATATCCGGTATCCGGTATCCGGCCAAACAACTATCCGTTGCATCTCTAATTATGATTCTATTCTGTGCCTGCTTCTAACTAGTTTGGTAATTTCGAAACGATGAGAGACCAGTTTTACCTTTTCAAATGTTTGCACCTTGCTTTTCGAATATCAATACTTCAAAAACGGCTTCACTATTAAAATTTGATTGAACGGTGGTAGTCATTTTCAAGGTTTTCACGTGCGATAAGCCACCGGACGCAGCTTTTATCATCTCTACGATAGAGATATCTATGAAAGAGTCTTCGATGATGATGATGATGATGATGATGATGATGATCCTTCCGGCCGATTTCGACCATGGCGACCACTTCGACTCTTAAGAGTCCATATCTATATGGTATACCAGCTTTTAGTGTGTATATTTTATGTCGGTATAAGTTATACTCACAGACGGCTTGGGGCGGTGCGTGTCGACGGCGTCTACTGCCAGGGCGACGTGTTCCTCGCGACAGCCGTACGCTACTGGGGTTAGTTTGATGACCGAGTGCAGGGGCACGTGGAGGTAGGGGAGCTCCTCTGTGTAAAGAAACCACCACATAACTTTATCCTCCTAAGGCCCAAGGTCCTACCTACAGTACTTCTTCAGTTCAATGAAATTTCAATCATATTCAATTGGAACAGAGTCGCTTTTGCATTGTTTCGTTCAATTTTTGAACAATGCAAAATCAACTCTTGTTTCTTACACCGTAGGTTCAAATTTCAGTGGCAAATTTTGGATTTTACAATTTGTATGGCTGGCCTTAGGAGGATAATGTTATATGTGCACTTTAATTTGTAAATAAGTTGTAAACTCATAATTCGAGTTGACATGGAGACAGGGAAGCTGCCAAGCTAAGAGAATTAATAGAGGTGATATCAGGAAACTATATCTCCAGGAATCTAAGAAGCCAGCCATAACTCTGTTTAGATATTTGTGGCCTGGTTACAAAATATTGAAGACAATATTTATTTTAAGACTTTATTGCACTCACAGGCCAATTCAAGTTTTAGTTTTGACGTTTTTGGTTGAAGATATGTCACTTTTGATACTGACAGATCAGTATCCTATGAGAAACAGAACTAATAACTAAAACTCGAATTGGCCTGTTAGTATTGTTATCAATGTTTAATAAAATGTATTAAAGATTTATCATCATATCAAATTTTGATAAGTTTATGAATCGATAAATAAGTTTCAGCGTGTTCAGAAGATTTCGGAATGAAAAATCTGACCGTTATCTGTACACATCAATTCTCAAACTGCTAGACCAAATAACACAGAACTTGTGTTTTCCAGGAATTCTACTAGATCACTCACCGGCAGATTTGTCAAGGAAGTACGCTAGTAGACACCGCATGACCGCCTGGTGTGACACCACCAGCACGTTCCCCTGTCTCTCCAACTCCATGATAACAGGTTCGAGTCTGGCCACTAAGTCTTCGTAGCTTTCCCCCCGGGGGTATCTGTATGCGAACTTGTTCGCGTCCCGCGCGTTGAAGTCTGAAGGGTACTTTTCTTGGATCTCGGCGTAGGTCATCTCTTCGCAGATGCCCTGGGGGATAAATAAATAAATAAATAAATATTATAGGACAATTTTACACAGATCGAGCTAGTCCCACAGTAAGCTCAGTAAGGCTTGTGTTGTAAATAAATGGATAATATTGATATTTCTAATTAATTTAAGATCGAGCAATCACTTATTTGCGGAATTTGCGGTTGAAACTTTGGGACCTTGGTGTCAGGATGCGCTTAGTTTGTATAAAGATTTAAAGAAGATGCTTTTTGACACCACCAGAGATCCTAGGGCTGGCTCATTCCTTGGCCAACGAATCGAAGTTGCCATTCAGCGGGGGAATGTAGCCAGCATTATGGACACCCTTCCGCAGGGATCGGATCTGGGGGACTATTTGTGTTAGTTGTAATTTAGTAGATTTATGTATTTGTTTAATAAATAATACTATTTACGGAATGATAAACAAATTTAGATCCTAATTAGTCTTTTATGTACCTAAAAGTAAGAAAACATTCTCAACTGTAAAACAAAAATTATATTTTGGGCACAGGCCAGAACCAACAGGAAAAGAAGCGCACATTATGTGCCCCCACACGTAGCGCAGGGATGGCCTGGGCGTCGATGTAGCGGGTATTGCGTAGGACATAGGTATGTCCTTTCCCCATATGGTGAAGCGCCCACGATCCGCCGCGCGGCACGGCGGCGGCGAGGCGGGAGCCTTGTATGACGGTGTAGTGTAGGCAAACCGCCTAATCGCCTAATAAATGGGCCCGGTCGAGGCGGTTTACCTACACCGCGACACAACACTTCGCGCGGCGGAGCGGTGCCACGCCTATGATTATACACTTACAGCATCTATCTCGTTGAGCGCCTTCCACCGCTCCTGCGGCGCCTTGACGTCCTTAACCGTCTGTATGGCGCGTCGCATCCACGACGTCCACACACGCAGGCCGGGGATGGCCTGCGCGTCGATGTAGCGCGCTAAGGCGTTCGCGTACTGCGTGCCGCGGGGAGAGAGCGCGCTGTCGCCGCCGATGCGGCCTACGATGTTGTGCAAGCTTTCGCCGTGCTGGAAATATGAATAAATTTTATAGTTAACGAAATTATAACTTTTAAATAACTGGGAATTTGAACAATTCGATGTTTCCGGTAAGATTATAATTTGCGACTTTAGGACACTGGCCAAATGCTGTATGTACAGTCAACGGTAAAAATATGGGTGTAGACAACTTACTCAAAAATATGTCCCATAGTTCTTAATTCACTGACATAAGAGTTATGGGACATATTTTTGAAATGATTTGTACACCCATATTTTTACCGTTGACTGTACCAATACCAACTGAGGGATTTAAAAGAAACATTCGTGGCAGTCCACTAAGCTTCAGCTGCTCAGATGGAAGAGTGGAGTCAAGAATCCCAGATCACCGAGTTCGATTCTCGCTTGAGGTAGATAATTTTTTTTCCGATTTTCGTTTCCTTCAAAAATTCTAGTAACTTTCAAAATGCGCTGTTCTGTTTTGCCCTTTGGTTGACTGGTAGAGAATGCCTATAGCGGCATTACGTCCGCCTGTTGTGCTCTCGTGCCGGGGCAAATAAGTTAAAAAAAAAAATGAGTAATGCAAAAGTCAAATAAATATTGATTTTTAAGGGTGGTATTCCACCTGTCCATTTTCTTTGTCCAATGTGCATTGCGTCTCGCTCTCTCATTAAGCAAAATGTGAGACGCAAATACACATTGGACCAATATATTGGACAGATGGAATACCACCCTAAATTACTTCAAAACCCGTACTAGATTTCTTTTATACAAAATCATTTTACGGCAGTTCATATAGGAATAATCTTAGTTTTAATTTAAAGACTCAAGACTCACCCTTGTCAAATATATGGTCCGTGGTACTATGTGTATATTCATCAGGTAGTAGACTATCCGACTCTGTATGTGTCCTTCGTGTTTATGCACCACTACCTAAAAAAGAAAGCAAATAACTATATTTACAGTGCAAATAAGCTTTTCCTTAGAGTGAGATCATTTATCCGGAATTTTTAAACCTTTTCGAGGCACAGTACGATTTATCGACCACATACGTACGCGCCAATAGAATTTCAACTTTATCATTCGGATTTAAGGTTCAAATTAGATTGCATTTTCGGGAAATGTGAATTGTCTTCAAATGAATCATCAATGCGGGATTAATTGGAATATATTTATTGGGAAAACCTTGTAGATTGGCGAGGCCTGGAAAAGGGTTATAAAGGGTTGGGATACACTTTTACACATTTAGGTTAATGCTGATCGCGCGCATAAGAACGTATGTAATGTGGGTTAATCAAAAAATATCTGTGACATACGGATAGACAGACATGTTAAAATTAGAATTCCATTTTTGCCAACTTGGCTGCGAAATACTTATTCTGTTCTTTTTTTTGTATTAATAGCAAATTCAACAAGATTAACCAAGATTAACCAAGAAGTCTTTTCAAATTCAGCTTCAATGTCGTGCACTTATAGTCTAGTA
This sequence comes from Cydia splendana, assembly GCF_910591565.1. NCBI lineage: Eukaryota > Metazoa > Arthropoda > Insecta > Lepidoptera > Tortricidae > Cydia > Cydia splendana. The sequence continues at coordinate 19,059,308 of NC_085972.1, read as the reverse complement.
GGTAAATCAATTGGTCACTAGAAAAAATAAGCGCGAACTTCAAACATTTTCTGTGAGTTCAATCCTTAGAAAATATGCCGCCATTGAAAATATTGGATTTGCTGTGCACTTTTATTTATATTACATTAGCTTAAATATAACTTAACCCCTGGAGTCCCAGGTGTCTAAATAAGTCCGCCAAAACACGACCTTAAGTATTTAAATTTTGAATTGAAATTTGATTGTCATTTCTGTGGACTCAAGGGATTAAATCCCATTCATTCGTTCACTTTTTTACCTTCTCTCCCGTGTCGTAGATCTTCATAAAGCTGTAGTAGGACTCGTGGTTCTCCTCCAAAGGCTCGTGTTTCTCCTTGTAGTGCTCGATCCGTGGTAGAAAGTAGTTAACAATCCCATTCACCCATTCATTCGTTCACTACCTTTTTTACCTTCTCTCCCGTGTCGTATATTTTCACAAAGCTTTAGTAGGACTCGTGGTTCTCCTCCAAAGGCTCGTATTTCTCTTTGTGGTGCTCGATCAGTACTAAGTCGTAGAATACGCTGTCAGTGTTCTGTGTCTGCTCACTTTTACTTACATACCCAGCTTAAATACCCAGGTGTCTAAATTGATCATGATGATATTCTGTTATCCCTCATCAGGGACATAGGGCTCTCAGAAGGGATTTCCATTCTTCGCCGTCCAGCGCGGCCTCCTCCAGCTCCGCCCAGCCGAGGCCAACTGGTGCAGACTCCTTTTCTACTGTGCGCCTCCAGGTGGTACGTGGGCGACCTTGCCCTCTTTTTCCGGGAATTTTCCAAGTCAGCCCTTGCTTGGATAAATTAGTCCGCTAAAACAGACCCATCACCCATTCACCCATACACCCGTTCACTACCTTTTTTACCTTCTCTCCCGTGTCGTAGATCTTCATAAAGCTATAGTCGGACTCGAGGTTCTCCTCTAAAGGCTCGTATTTCTCCTTGTAGTGTTCGATCCTCAGTAGGAAGTCGTTCAACACGTTGTCTGTGTTCTGTATGTTCGTGTAGTCAGGGCTGCTCACTTTTACTTCCTGGGACAAAACGTTTTGGTTACATTCATTATAAAATAAAATGAGCCGCTTAACATCAAATTATGTTTTCGTAATAAATTAAAAAAAAAAACACAAAAAAGTAAAACGCATAAAAATGCATATGCATACTGTAGGTAGTTGTATCAATCGGGAACCTGTTTACAAATCCAATTAGTCTTAGTGCACTAATAAGTTGCGCGATACGGGTTTAAAGTACCACAGTTGACACAAATAATTGACCGTAAAATGAACCTTATAGCAACGAGATAAGGTGTAGCGTTGGTAGTACCTACAGTTGTTTACTTGTTTAGTGCAAATCCATATGTAATGGTATAAACAAGGTGATTGCAATCAATGTTGTAAAGTTGACGTCGCGACTTATCGGTACAAGGTGCGGAAAATTTCTCGTTCAAAGGCTGATTTAATTATATTTTGTGATAGTGCATCTTTTAGCCGCCTGGCCAAAAACTTCTAAAACAGTTAATAAGATGATAGAGTTTATTTTCCATAAATTTAATGAATATGCTGCATTCTATGAATGCCTACCCGCTAGTCTCAGAAATGAAACCTCCAATGATATTTTTGGACGCTGACTCAAAGAAATGTTAATCACAAAATCGCTGTATTCTGTTAAAGAATACACTGACATGAAAAACGATTAAAATGTAAATATTTTTCTATTATAATTTACTGACATTGTTATATTTTATGTTTTATTTTTTTTATTTCTAATTGTTTTTAGCTGTTTGTTTGGGATTTTATTTTAATTTGACTTTGCAATATTATTAGTTATTCTGACATTATATTAACTAGGGTGCCCTAGCATTATATACATTTTGACCGCTTTATTTTGACATACATAGGTAACTTTTTGACTTTGTATTTAGTATGTTTATTACGCTCTCTGACACTTTTTACTGTATTTGACTATTACTTTTAATTTTTATTATGATTATTTGATTGTTTTATATTTTTTACTTATTTTAATTTATTATTATCCTTATTTATTTCTCCTCTTAAGTTAGGTTATTTATAATATGAATATAAAAGTAAAATATAAAAACACTTACAAAACAATAAAAAATACATATAAACACATTATAAAAAACCTAACCTAGGTTGCCGCCGGCAGCGGGGCTTGGCCCAAGCTGCCGGTGGTCAGGGCCTCAGAGTGAGGAACCGACGTACTATACGCGCCGTGTCCAATATTACCGCCTTCTGCATCTGACCCTTGATCCAACCACCCAGCGAGAGTCTCTCTAGGTGTTGGTCGAGACTCTTCGCTATGAGACCGTTCGCTGACACAACTATCGGAACAATGATCGTCGAGTCAACATCCCACATGGCGGTAATCTCGTGAGCTAAGTCTAGGTACTTGCTGGACTTGTCCTTCTCGGCCTTCACGAGATTCTCATCATGGGGGATGGTGACGTCGGCGAGCACGACCCGGCGCTGCGATCGGTCTATCAGCACGATGTCAGGCTTATTGGCGACAATAGTCCTGTCAGTGATGATAGATCGATCCCAATAGAGCGTGGCACGACCATTCTCGAGAACAGGCGCAGGTAAGTACTTGTAGTACGGTACTTCGCGGTCCACAAGGCCGTATAGAAGAGCAAGTTGCTGGTGAATAATCCTGGCTACGAGATTATGTCTGTGCAAGTACTCACCGTTAGCAAGATGAGAACAACTGGAAATGATATGCCTGAGTGACTCTCCGGGACGGCGGCATGCCCGACAAATATCGACCGTACCGTCCTTCAGGATATATTTCCGATAGTTGTTCGTCATCATCACTTCGTCCGCAATTGCACAGGCAAAACCCTCGGTTTCTCCGAAGAGGTCCCCGAATCGTAACCAGTTCACCAATTTATTATTATTATTGTTTACAATCTGACGATCTTTTTGTGAATTCATGTTATTTGGAAACATTATGACATTTATGACATTGTTAAATATCATGTAATTTTCAATAAGAAATAAATTAATCTAATCTAATCTAGTTAATCACTAGTGTCCGGCCGAAACTGGATTGTATTGTTCTAGTTTCGGCCGAAACCGAACCTTCAGCCGAAACATGATTTCTATGCCGAAACCGATATCGCTACTTGTATGTACACTAGGGTGTTTCATTTTTCCGAATTTTCGATTTTCATCTGACTTTGCTCGAATTCTTGTTCTAACTGATAAGAAAATATTATACGTTAAAAAAAATTAAAATCGGTAAACATTTAGAGGTTGCACAACTTCAACAAAGATTTTTCAAATAACCAACGACTCTACATCAGAGGGTAGAAAATGGTTTAAGCGGCTACCATCAAAGCGGAGAGTAGTGTGATACTGAACCTTCTACATATAAATAAATTTTAAAATTAGTAGTAAACTTGGATTTTGGTTACTCGATAAATGTTCTAATTAAGATTTTCCAGTTTTTCCACCTGTTTCCAAAGGAAAAGTGCTTTTATCGTGTTTTAGACGCATAATTCAGTTTTTTCATTCGATTTTAGTATTAGATCATTATATTTTGTCATTTTAGAACATAGTTCATTTTCACGCAATGTATGGGGTTCTCACTCTACCTTTTCAACTTGTGCAACCTCTAAACGTTATTCGATTCTTTTGAAAATTGAAATAGATAGTTTTTAGTGTGGGGAGACTCCATTGGTGAGCAAAGTCAGGAAACATATTACAACTTTTTTTTCTCCATACAAAAGTGAATCACCCTAATTGTACACCCTACGTCAAAACATCGTTTGCGCGATGTACGCATCGTTCGAGCGGTACATCTAGTGATTCTAGTGGCCCATTCATGCAACTCACCAATTACCATTATATTTTGCTCAATGATACGGGGGTCGTCACGGATGGACTCTACGAATAATAATTTCAAACCTATCTCACGTACTACGCTGTCGCGAATACTTACACATTAGTAAGTGTGTATGTGTACGTCTACACATCGTTGGCGCGATGGAGGAATCGCGTCGACCGGTACAACGCCATCTAGCGTACGATTCGTGTAACTCACCATAATGTTCTGCTCGATAATGCGTGGGTCGTCACAGATGGACTCCACGAAGAATAATTTGAAGCCCATCTCGTGTACTACGATGTCGCGGATCATCCGTCTGCGCTCCCGCGTTGAATTCGTCGCGTCGAACACCTGCGCAACATATACCATACATTAAAATCTAAGTTATTTTAGCAAGATATGAAAAAAGAAAGAATTGATTTTGAACTGTACGGATATGATGGTCGTTCTTGTCACGTATGACAGCGTGATAAAACGTCACTTTCTATCCCGCGGTGTTAAAAAGTGACAGTTATTTTATCACGTGGATAAAACCATCCATAATACGCCGGCTGGTCTCAATTTACAGGCTATCTGTTGTAATGAGACTAAACTTGAAATTGCGGTATGTTGAACAGCATTTCCCACTGGTATATCCTCCTAAGGCCCAGCCATACATACAATACAACATACAAATTTGAACCTTTAGTGCAGGGAATAGAGTTGATTTTGGTTTTGTTTGAAAATTTTACGAAACAAAACAAATGCGACTCTGTTCCATTTGAATATGATTTAAATTTCATCGAACTGAATAAGTACTATCTATCGGGAAATCTCGCTTCTACAGTGTGGTAAACTTACCGCGACATCTCCTTTGAGCAGCCACTCACGCTGCCTAATTGACATGGCTGTTTTATCTAATTACCATGGCTTTGTAGTCTAATTGCCACGGTCTTGTTGTCTAAGCCTCGTTGCTTTCTAGTCCGCACCACCGAGGATGAACTTACCTCGACCACGCGGTCTTTGACGAGCCACTAATCGCCATCGTGTTCTTATTGTCCACGTCAAGATAAACTTACCGCGACCTCCCCCCCTTTGACCAGACATATTTTAATGCGTCGAGCGCGCACTGCTGTCTCATCGCCATGGCTTCTTTATTGTCCTCTCTAAAGAACCCGTTTAACATGTACATTTACCGCGACCTTAACATAGTCTAATTGCCATGTCTTTATTATCTTGCCTTGTTATCAGACTCTATAAACTTACCGCGACCTCCCCCCCTTTGACCAGCCACTCGCAGACATCTTTTAATGCGTCGAGCGCGCACTGTTGTCTAATCGCCATGGCTTCTTTATTGTCTGCTCTGAAGAACTCGTGTGACGTGTATGCGGTTGTGGCGTGCCGCCTGTATTCGCCCAGGTTGAATACTGGAAACCAGAGAATTTAGTATAGAGGTGTATTGTCAAAGTAAATCTTGTAGACACAGTAAAAGTACTGCCATCTTTCGATACATGATAAAAAATTTTAGAATGCCATTTAACTTTGATCCTTATTCTTTCACTGATATGTGTTAAATATCAAATTATAAAGGTATAAAACCATACCTTTGGCCGATACTCAAGTAGATGGCGACACCTTTTGATATTTATGGCCCAATGTGTTTGTGGCCCAAGTTAGCTAATTCAGTTGACTGTTTTAGCATTTGACAGGAACTCATGTCAAATTTTCACTTTGTCACCTACAGCCTATGCATTGCTATGCATACTTTAGACAGAGAACAAGATCTTTTTAAACATAAAACTGATTCATTATTTTAATCTGTTTCCAATTCTATAAAATAATAGAGTACTGACCCCTTGTATTGATTCCTATCCAGTTGAGATATCGGGAGAGTTTCTTGGAGATGTAGGTTTTCCCCCGCGCTGGGAGCCCCACCATGGCAATCACATGGGGAATGTTCACATAGTTCGCCCTTTCACCTGCAAAGAGAAAATAAAAGGTTTTCAATAAAAACAGATAAGTGGCTCACATTATGAATAAATTTTATGGTCAATACACAGACCAACCCCTATAGACATAGCTTATAGGACGACTCGCGGCCTCCACTCGTGCGAGCAATAGCGCTTATAAAATATTTCACGCGCGCCACTCCGATCAGTTGCGTCCAAATTCACGACCTGTTAACAGTGTGCGCGTGTTTACGAAAATAAATCGCAATTTATTCAAATCATGGGATTTTGCAGTGTGAAATGGTGTGGCAAGTCATCTAAGACTTCCAGTTATAAAACAGATGGAATAACATTCCACAGGTAAGTCAAAATCACTATTTTGTTGAAAATTATTTCTTGTCCGCGGGGTTCATTTTATACTGGTCAATATGGTTGTACTGAGCGGCAGTGAAGTAGCCCGTCCTTTTCCGTCAACTTGAAAATGCAATGTGCTATCCCTTTCACGTCAACAACTAGTGATGTGACGGTGATGGTTTTGTCAATTGCGGTAAATTCGTGCTTTCGCTCGAACCATATTGTACCATTTTAAGAAATGTAAAAGATAATTGTGATTCTCTTTCATTTTTAATTGAGAATAAATAAAATTGATCTGTAAAATCTATAGTTTTAATTAGGTAGTTGGTAGTTTATCTTAGTGGGTATATGTAGTATGTAGTTTAGTTTTTAGTTAGTAGTACCATTATTGAGGTAGCATCAAAATAAGAAAATGATCATATTTTAGCAGGTTTTCAGAGCAACGCCCATGTGACATTCTCCTAGTTGCAAGCGCCATTAGTTAGTAGTATAGTTTCCATAGGCTGCGTTTGCCACCAAAGTGTATTTTTGAAATTCATGATTGATTTATTAATAATAAATGAATGATGTATTTTTTTTTTAAGAAGCCAGGTGAGCAGTTAGTTCACGAGATGGACCTGATGATGAACTTTGAAGAAGTGCAAGGGAACTCGGTGATGGTTTGTGATAGACACATGTTGTGTGGGTTTGTTAGAATCCTCTAGGTGAGCAGTACGGTGGGGGCGCACGAGATGGACCTGATGATGAACTTTGAAGAAGTGCGAGGGAACTCGGTGTTGGTTTGTGATAGACACATGTTGTGTGGGTTTATTAGAATCCTCTAGGTGAGCAGTAAGGTGGGGGGCCACGAGCTGGACCTGATGATGAACTTTGAAGAAGTGCGAGGGAAATCGGTGTTGGTTTGTGATAGACACATGTTGTGTGGGTTTATTAGAATCCTCTAGGTGAGCAGTAAGGTCTTGGGTCACGAGATGGACCTGATGATGAACTGAAATGGACTCCGACGAAATGTGAAATTTATTACACATTTATATTATTTTATATTTGTTTATGTTATTGCCGTAACCAAACTAATTTTACAGATGTGCTGGGATCATATACAAAATTGTCGCGTCGGTTTATTCGTAAACGTAGGTACTTAGATGCTTTAAATAGATTATGCATGGTTGTTTAGTATGAATTAGACTAGGAAAATAATACAGTATTTTTCATTAGCATGCATGCATTGGTGTATAGCGGCTTTTGCCTTTGCCTCAACGGTACTACTGTAGAAAACAGCGTTAATAAAAACTGAATATCTGAGACTGAGAGACCGAGCTTTGCACAGCAAACATAAAAAATCTAAAATGCGCGTTTTCCTAGAGTTAAAACGCTTTGCCTCCGTAAACCCCCATATAGCAAATTTCATCGAAATCGTTACAGTTTATCTTATGTTTACAATCTTAGCTCATTAATAATATGCAAAGTAACATTTTTAGATACATTTTTAAAGTATCTAATGAATGATTATATTGTATGAATATTCTGAAGTAATTAATCTGTGGACTTTATTGATAACAATTATTTTACCCCAACAGATTACGGTACCATTGGTACCAGTACCACTGCAAGTAATGAACATGTCCCATCCCTACGCTTACACGTGTCAGCGCGCCACGACCAATCGCAACGCCGGGAGCACCCCTCCCGCGCCTCACAGTTTGGTGATTTGCGTCGCGAACAAAATGGCCAATATTAGGTTTCTAGTCGGGTGTTCTGTGGGTCAATAAGAACCCCAAAAGAGAAGAATTTTTAACACTTTAAACTCTCGCGTTTTGTACACATATTTAATTACACAAACGGGTCTACCGCGATATAATTTCATTGTTTTTACCTTTAATTCCGACGTTTCAGCTGAGTTGCACCAGCTATGGTCACGGAAAGACTGACGTCCCAACAAATGTCAACAGAGATATTAATAAAACACCACTAAACTACCCGAAATTAGTTTATAAAAATGTTTGGGGTAGACAAAGAACTTGCAGCTACCCATTAAAGTTTAATGTTTATTGTCCACGGCACGACACGCAACACTCACAGTATCCGTACACTGGTCCGAAGATATATCCGCTGGTTTCAACATTTCCACAGCTGGTGCAACTCAGCTGAAACGTCGGAATTAAAGGTAAAAACAATGAAATTATATCGCGGTAGACCCGTTTGTGTAATTAAATAGAAGAATTTTTGTTTTTAAATTTCAGCACTTGGCTATTCTACCAAGTATAAAGTGGTAGTTTATAGTTTATGCCATGCTATGCTGGATTTTGGTTGTAGAAACCACTAAAGTGCAACAACACAAACATTGAGCCAGTGGATTATAAAAAAGTTTTTATTATTATTAGCCTATGTGTGTTAACACTTTCGCAACCAGGCGAAATTTCAAACAATACCCCAGAAACCGACAGTACTCGCTAGTCGGGCAACGACGTGCAACTCAATGCCGCACGCCGCGAACCCGCTAGTCGGGCAAGCCGCGGACGCTCAGGGCTGTGCCAAGTAACTTTCGTATAAGTACGTGGATAAAATTAAATCTGCTGTCTCATCTGTTTAGGCTCCCCGTTTTGTTCTTCTCCTAATTCTAACTCCTATTGATACATACCCGTGTATGCAATTTCACGTAACCAACTAATAAGAATTTTTATTTTGTAATCGCATTAGGTAAAGTAAATAAAAATACAAAGTGAAGTAATAAAATATAATAATCAACTGTACCAACTTTTCGACCACATAATAATCAGAAGACTTACAATTTTTTCTGTTAGTGGCAGTGGCAGCCCTGAGGTAGTGAAGATGCAATGCTTGCCCGCCTGTCGGGCACTTCGGCGTCGCGTGTAGGTTTATAGCTCTTGCCCGACTAGCGGGTATGCCGGCATCTGAGTAAAGTTTACGAGTGCCCGAGAGTCGGGTACGCGGTGTCGAATGTGTTAAGCAGGAAAACTAGAATATTTGGAAGCATGAAGCAGTTGGGACCATAAAACTTTGCTGGTTGCTGTAGGTACTTTATATTCTAATAATACTATCAGATTAATACATTTAGTAGAGAGAAATCATATAACTTGCAATGATTAGGAAGTAAACAAATTTAGTATTTATACTAGAAACATTCTAGACTAGTATTTTTTAAACAATTTTTATGTTTAACGATCCATTTGTGAAATTCTTAGTATTAAATTTAATCTGTATAATAATCCAATATTAGTACGGAATAATATTAACATCAATAAATGTAATAACAACTAACCATTCATAAGTGCTTGTTGCTAAACCTACATGAATAAAGTATATTTGAATTAAAAAAAAAACATAGTGGACAGGGGCAGATTTAGGTGGATGGCTAAGGGATGGCTAAGGGTCTCAGCCCAAAAGCATCTAAGTCCCTTCATGAAAAAATATGTGCCTATATAAACCCACCCTCATAGGGTTCAAGCCCCCCAAACTAAAATCGTGGATCCACCATTGACAACCTGTGTTGTATATGATAAAGAGATTACAACTACTACTATCTAATTAGAAATGTTTCTAACAAGAATAAGGCTAATTTTGTTATTAAAATTTAATGTTCTTTATTGATATGCGATAATAAGTATAATAAATTTATATGCCAAGACAGCACCTCAGTGCAAGAAGGCAGCCTATTACCTTCATCAATATCTATATACTAAACAATTCCGTCAATTGGATGCTAATTTACATGTTAATTAAGCCATTTAGAACCAAATAACAGTTCTAAATATATCCACTGGGGCCGTAAAGGTTATCAACTCATAAATGTTTCGACTAGCCACGATAATGTGATATATTATCTCTTTCCAATTTTGCGAGAAATACCAAAGCTGTACGAACCGTCTCCGAAGAACTGCTTATTAAGATATTTCCAGCCTTCTGCGCGGTTATCGTCTGAATCCATAGTGCGTGACTGATTACTTTATCACTTATTTTTATTTAACTCACAATTAATTCAATAAATTTTAATTAAAACCGTGTTGACGACTACAATCCGGGCTATAAAATCGCGAATTTGGTCTAGCTGTCATCTACACTGACGTCACTGACATAATGACATATCCATTTTTTTTTATGTATCCGTAAGATCCGTAACTACAATAGTTACGTTTTACGCAAAAAAATTTGACCTGGCCAGTAAATATATTCGTATTTTATTCAACTACATATTACACTAAGACAATGATAAATTAAAATATGTATTGTAAAAAATATAAAACATACAAAAAATATATTTTGGTAGTAAGAATGATATTTAGTAAAAAAAAATTTCGAGTCACGAATCAAATGTTGATAATACGTTTAACGGAACGGTGTCGGTGTACGTAGAAATATCCTAGATTTCGCTGTCACATCATTGATTTGACACTGGATGCCATCCGATTTTGAAACTTAATGACTAGGTAGTTGAAAAAAAAAACTTTTTATTAATGGGGTTGGCAACTGTCAAAGGTTTGCCTAGATGGCGCCATCATAGCTTGCCCCTTTTTCTATGAGATTTGGCTTAAAGAGCTGGCATCCAGGGTATTAAAAAAAACAAAACTTTGACACAATTCTAGGGATTGACGGGGCAAGCTATGATGGCGCCATCTGCTAAAAACTTCCACCGGCCAACCCCATTATATAAACTTTCGATATTCCGTTACATTTAAACCCGTTTTATACCCTGAGCATTTTAAAGTATACTTAGATTAGTAACTACACAGAACTAAATAGCAAAATTAATTTGTTATCACAAGGAGAGCGAGTGGGTCGAGTGCGTCAGATCTTATCAGTCGCCACTTGACTGTTCATATTAACTGGGGGCTTCTCAGATAACCCTACCTTGATGATAACTCACAAACTCACTACAAGCTGGCCACTCATAATAATTATGTATATAGTTATTTGCATGTGGAGTCGCTAGGTAGCGACGTAAGTGCTATACATATTATAATGGCAAAGTAGGTAGTATTATTATTAAGGGGCTGTCCATAAATTACGTCATCGATTTTTGACGATTTTTGACCACGTTCACGTCGTGCCACAAGATCTAACAGATGGCGTTAGTACAGCTATTTCAATACAATGTGTGCAACCTTCTAATAAAGCATACATTGCCTACATCGCGCTTACGAAGTTCCGAGTATCAGTTGCAATAACAACTAACCAACTCATTGGATTTCGGTCTCCATTACACCCGCCTGGAGAGAGTACTCTCTGCTGTCCTTCCTACATCTGACTCTATGTAAGTAATTCTAAATCTTGAATTCATAGTAATAGTGCAAGTGATCTGGTCTCGACCCCCTGGGGGGTCGCGAAGCCTCTGTTAGCCTCGAAACAATTACATAAGCGAAATATTTTGTTCGTACTAAGGGGGTCGCGTCATGAAAAAGTTTGAAAAACACTGGTATAGTGAATACGTGCAATGTCAAGGGAGCCTCACTGCCGTACCGTAGTAAAATTAGCACATCCACTCACTTTCATTCACGCCTTGGCTCGGCGGCGTCAGTCAACAAACAACATGCGATATGCTTGTTCAGAATCTTAAAAACATTGTGAATCTCCACTATATTTTGACCTTGAGATTAGCAATAGTTACGTATAATGAAAGTCCAGACTTATGCTGGTTTTCTGTGAGGCATCGCTCGGTTAGTGAATAAAACGTTTCAAATGTTACGTATGAATTAGGAATGATCGAGCCCATTTTGACAAAGTTTGGAAATAATAGTCTGGAGACGAGTGACTATAACGTCATACTCTCCTTCCTGCTTGCACCCTTGCAAGAGCAGGAGGTATAGTTATTTGTTAGGGTGAGAAAGAAATATAATGGAAGTAATAGTTACATTGACCAGCTCGACTCGCTTGACTATGCCACCACCACAGCCTTTCTTACCAGAAGGAAAGTGGCGACAGAGGTTCGGATGCCGCTTATTGGGTTATCATTGGGCGCTTTTATACTTTATTGTGTCATATTGTGCACATTGGACCAAGAAATTGGACAGGTGGAATACCAACCTTAGCAGTTCACAATTCGAATAAAAGGCGAAGCATATTATGGTTACGTATAAGTACATCACGGTGGCACCATCTGTACACAAAACGGGGATGAAGCTGTTGAGATTGACAGTCTCTTTTTTTTATGTGTCCTGACTTACGAACCCAATCGAGCCCTTTTTGGCAATGACTGGGAATGCGAATATACTGTAACATGTATCATGCATATTTAATAGAGTGCACTTGCGTAATTAAATAACGTACCTACTTAATGAAGCGTGAGAGTCTGATAGTCATAGAGATGGGTAGGGGTGAGTAAATACTGAGTATTTACTCGGTATTTACTCAAAGCACCCGATAAATACCCGTATTTACTCATTTAGGTGGGTAAAAACGATTGCTTATAAAATATTCAAAAAGTGAGATTTAAGAACAAAATTGTCTTTTATTGAAGAGTGCTAACGTGTATTAATAATATCTATAAAATAAAAAGCATATAGGACGCTTAATTTAGGAAAAAATGGTAATTATTAGTGAGAGGCAAATTGTGATAATGCATAGTTAACAATTTTGTTTAAAATAAGAAGGTATTTACTTTAAAAATATGGTACTTCAATTCTATCGATGTTCTAGATAACTGCATGTCGCGCAAAAGTGCGTGTTTACGCGGCGCTTACGACCTTTTATTAAGGGTTTTTTAAAGAAAACTCAAAAATGGCTCAGCCGATGATGTTCAAAATATTGTTTTTTGTACTCTATTTACGGCTTATCTCCCGAAATGTTTTCATATTTTTTCTGAACTTTGGTTCTAAAGTTATAGAGAGATAAACATTATTTTGGCCTTTCGAAACGGTTTTTTTCCAAAAATATTAATTTTATCCAAAAATGTTCTTAGAAACATTCCAGTTATTTTTAAAGACCAATTTAATGATGTGCAACACGTTGGTGGCTTCTGAATTTTTTTTTCGTGACAATTACTTACATGTATGGAGTGCCCCTCTAAAAAATACATTTCTTGCAATTTTGAGTACTTAATCCAGTAGCGGCTTCCATAATACACCTATATTTCAAATGTATATGCCCCTTTCAGCACTCTAAATAGTTTATACCCACCAATTTGGGTATAAACGAGTAAATACGGGTATATTGAGTAAATACTGAGTATTTACTCGGTATTTACCCGTGAGTATTTACTCACTACCCATCTCTAGATAGTCACAATCGGCCATTTTCAGACGGATGTTGGCACGATTGGCCCGCATTTAAGAAAGATGTTTTAATCAAACGATATTAATTTAGGTCTATTTTTAGTACTGAAAACAAGCGAAGTCGGTTGTAGAACGGGGCAGAATATCCAAGTTTCGGTTCTATAATGACCTCCAAGATAAGAGCGATAAGTAGTATTTTTCAGTGGTCCAACAATAGTGACAATACCGTATGAAGATCCAGATACCAGAACACAATATTTTGCGGTCTAGTATCACGAACGAATGGATTAAATTGCGATTGTTTATATCAGCGGTCGGCAACCTTTTAGCAGCCAAGGGCCACATAGCAGTTAACGAAGTGGACGCGGGCCGTACTTTGTTAATATTAATGACTTATCAGACATTGTCATTTGTCAATATTACATCTGTATTACATACAAAATAGCCAGGGAGGCTCGCGGGGCGCAAGTGAGAGGTTCGCGGGCCGCATGCGGCCCGCGGGCCGCTGGTTGCCGACCGCTGGTTTATATGAAAATGAACGACTCGACTCGAAAATAATATTCTTTCCTCCTTGTTTACGTCATTATCAACAGCTCTACTTAGCGTAATTGTTTGCCGATAGAGCGGTTCAGGCATTATCATTATTAATGTTTGACTTGATGTAATAACTACGAGTACTTTTACAATATTAATTTCAAGTAAATGTGTCGTATTAAATTGTAAGACAACTATACAATGGAAAAAGAAAGAGGAAAGGAAAGAAGGAGTCCTCCTTTACGTATGTTACCTGACTGTAGAAAGGGACCTCTATCTAGCGTGCAAAAAGTTAGATTTTGCTCATTTTGCGTACTCCATAGTCTCCATAGTAGTAAACAAGTATCCGTAGCAAGGTCAACAATTTCAGTGAAAACAAAATAACGATACAACTCGTTATTTGGGCTCTTAATACTGGTCTACTTGCATAGACAGTGTTTTAGAATAAATATGGTCCTTCGACGGTTACATATCAGAATACCGAAAATTCATTTACCTAATGTCGAATCACCTATGCTCGATTCACCTATTTTTTAATTACCTAACGATCATTTTAACTAAACACTGAATGACCTAAGTTTATAATACCTAAACTCAATTAACCTAATGGATGAAACACCTAATGAACGTTTTACCTAATGCACATTTTACCTAACGCACGCTTTACATAAAGCTATTATACCTAATGCATGAAACACCTAAAGCTGACATACCTAATGGATGATCCACCTAAAGCTGATATACCTAATGAACGATATACCTAAAGTTGATTTACCTAATGGATAAAATACCTAAAACTGTTATACCTAACGAACGAAATACCTAAAGTCGATATACCTAAAGGACGGAATACCTAAAATCGATATACCTAATGCATGTTATACCGAAAGTCGATATACCTAATGGACGATATGCCTAAAGTTAATTTACCTATTGAACGAAATACCTAGCTAATATACCTAACGCACGTAACACCTAAAGTCGATATACCTAATGCACGAAATACCTAAGGCTGGTATATGTTTTAACGAACGAAATACCTATAGCTAATTTTATCTAAGATTATGCCTAACTACCTTCAAACAGGTATGGTACCTACATTATTGTAGGTACCATAAATTTAGGTACCTACATTCAAAATTTGGGCCATAATAAACTCGAATATCTTCAATCAGGTGTGACTATTATTGAATGCCGGAGTTTTAAGGAAAATGTTTTCATAAAGTGATGAAAAAATTCAGACAACATCAGCAAAAAGAAATTTGGTATTAATAGTTTATTGCTTTATTAAGGGTTTGAACTTGTGGCCATAAATGTTGTAGTTAGGGTAATTCCAGGGTAGTAGGCCATAGTTTTTTTAGAACCCGATAAAAAAATAAGTTTACATGTAATTAAAATAAATATTTTTAATACAGTTATATACAGCTCAAAAAGTGCTACTTTACGTAGCTGTTTAGCGTGCGGAAAGTTGGTTTTCGCGAACTAGTGCTTTTCACTTTTCCATTTTTTTTTAATTTATACTTGTCCAATTCATGACTACTTATTGATGAGTGTTAATATTAGTTTCCTTTAAACGTCGTAATCAACATAAAAACCTACTGTTAATGTAAGTAAATATACATATTTCATATTTTATTACTTACCTCTTCATCATTATAACACGTTTATTTTTTTAATATTGAATATTGAAAAACCGTTCTTAATAAGTTGTCTGAATGGAACGGAATAGCTGTCGAAACGCCTGTCAAAGAAGGGGCGTTTTTTCTTACTGCCTGTTTTAAGTTTCACATTCTAATTTATTTTTGACTGCGCATAAACATTATATGATTTAAACTATTTTTTGCTTTTTGTTTTAGAGTTTTTAATTTTAATCTGAATTTAATCAATAAATGTATGAATTTTATCATTTTTAATTTAATAATTTTATTATAGGTATCTATTAATTAAATATAATATTATTTTTATTTTTATTATTAATGCTATATTTAGGTACTTACATTATCTGCAGTTCTTAAATGATTTTTTATAACGAATTTAGTTATTTCGTTCATTACATACTGTCAACAGTAAAAATATCGGTGTAGCCATTGACATAGATATCTAGGGACTGGCTTTACGGGCAATAATAATGAGGCATGACAGGGTCCAGTCCAGTATAGCGGTGTGAAACCGCTACAACGCGATTGGTTGATGAGTTCGCATTACGCGCGCTATTGGTCGCAACTAATTGCGTTAGACTGCACGATTGGCTGGAATTCGTGAGTAACACCGCTGAACTAGTACCATTTTTAGTGCCCGTAAAGCCCGTCCTTAGATATTATACGTCAATGGGTGTAGCCAACTTATTCAAAAATATGTCCCATAAGTAGTTCTTACTTCGCTGACATAAGAGCTATGGGATATATTTTTGAGATGATTTGTGCACCCATATTTTTACAGTTAACAGTACCTAATAGGTATATCAACTTTACGTGTTACGTGCATTAGGTATATTAACTTTAGGTATTTCGTTCAATAGGTAAATCTACTTTAGGGATATCGTACATTAGGTATATCGACTTTCGGTATTACGTGAATTAGGTATATCGACTTTAGGTATTCCGTCCTTTAGGTATATCGACTTCAGGTATTTCGTTCGTTAGGTATAACAGTTTTAGGTATTTTATCTATTAGGTAAATCAACTTTAGGTATATCGTTCATTAGGTATATCAGCTTTAGGTGGATCGTCCATTAGGTATGTCAGCTTTAGGTGTTTCATGTATTAGGTAAATCGGTTTTAGGTATTTCAAGCATTAGGTGTATCAAGTTTAGGTAGATCGACCATAGGCATTCTGAGCTTAGGTAAAAAAAATATAGGTGAAACGTGCATTAGGTAATTCGTTCATTAGGTGTTATGAGCTTAGGTTAATAAACCATTAGGTGTTTAAAAAAATAGGTGAATCGAGCATAGGTGATTCGACATTAGGTAAATCAACTTTCGGTATTCTGATATGTAACCCCTTCGACAGATTTTATAGGTGTACTACGTAATACAATACATCTAAAGCATATTAACCGTGATACAGAAAAGACTCTAGGTCAACAATTTAATTAATTAACATACCTGATCTATAGCGTTAGAATATATATAAGTGGTATATATGGTCGTAAAATATAAGTGCATATGTTCAGGCGGCTTAGCACGGTCGCGTTTTTATCCCTTGTCACCATGCCTGTCACGTTCTAACAAGTATGTAAGTGCGAAAGGGACGCGCATAGTGATAGTCGATAAAAATGGAACCGTGCTGAGCCCGCAGGTCATGTTTGTGCCCAACAATAGGTACTTACCAACGCTTAAAGCTCAAGGTGTAACTATATGGTCGATATAGGCTACTTAGAACTACATAATACCTAACTAAACAAAAACTCGAGCTAATCGAACGAGCGAGCGAAGCGAACGAAGTTCTTACTGTCGACTTGGGACATGCGGCTGGCTAGGGGCACGTCCCGGCATTTCGATGTTTTTAAGTTGAACTATCAGAGGATAGTTTGATACTCAAGAACTTAAGTAAATTTGTTCTAATTTAAATTAAATTGGGTAAACGTGTAGTTGAGGGTATTATATTTTAGTCATTAAATTATGAGCAGGCTCGATCAAGGGGTTATTGAGCTAGAAGAGCTTAGAAGGCTAAAAAGCTATTTGTGAGGGGTCTTGCTATTCTGGTCATCTTTTTGCAAGAAAGTATGGTCGAGTTTGGTATCAAATGAAAGTGTTCGGCTTGCACTTTTATAATATCGTTTTTAAATTTACCATTTTGAAATACATAATTAGCAAGATAAAAATAAACAGAATATAGGTATTTGACATTTGACAGGAAATATTTCGGCTTACCACAGTCACAGTATCAGTTAAGGGCTCCACAGACCTTGTAATATACCCACGCGATTTTTATTATTCTATAGTGGGACATAAAATAGTAGAAATTAAATAAAATGGAACTCTAAAATTTCCATACTATAGTCGGCCAAACAAGTTTGTCAGTAGAAAAAGGCGCGATATTTAAATTTTCTATGGGACGATAACCCTTCGCGCCTACATTTTTTAGCCGCTTTTTTCTACTGACGGAAATGGCTTGACAGACTATAAATTGTTGCCATGTGTAAGCATTTTACGTCAAAAATGTGACAGCTACGTAGAAAGTGGCGCCCTCATTTATTAACCGACTTTCAAATCTCATAAGGAGGAGATTCGATTGTGATTTTTTTTATGTTTGTTACTCCATATCCATATCTCCGTCATTACTGGACCGATTTTGAAAATTATTTTTTTGATTGTATGTATATGCATACAGATTGGTCCCGTTTTTTGTCAAAACCCATTTCTGATGATGGGATCCATGAGGAATAGAGGGAACTCCTCAAATCTTAAAGGCATACATATAGTGATTTATGTGTTTTATCAACAAATCAAGCATATTCAAAAAAGTGACATTTGATGAAGTACTGGAACTGGTGATGATGATCAGAACGGAACTCTTTAACGAAGCATTCTTCACGTTTGGCGATTTGTCCTCTTCGTTATGTTTGTTAAGCAAGTTAAGTTTTTAAGCCACATTTTTTTCAAGCTCGAGTTCTGATGATGGGATCCACGAGGAATCGAGCAGGGAACTCCTCAAATCTTAAAGGCATGCGTATAGAGAGTTTTGTATTTTCATCAGAAAATCAAGCATTTTCATGAAAAACTGTCGCATTGGATGAAGTGGAATTTGCTGATGATGATCAGAACGGAACTCCTCAACGACGCATAGTTCACGTTAGACGATTTGTCCTCTTCGTTATGTTTGTTAAGCAAGTAAAGTTTTTAAGCCACATTTTTGTCAAGCTCGAGGTCTGATGATGGTATCCATGAGGAATCGAGGGAACTCCTCAAATCTTAAAGGCATGCGTATAGAGATTTGTGTATTTTCATCAGAAAATGAAGAATTTACATTAAAAACTGTCGCATTTGATGAAGTGGAACTGCTGATGATGATCAAGACAGCACTTTTCAATGACTACACGTTTGGCGATTCCGAATTTCGATTTTGACGGAGCTGGCCTTGGAGCCATACCTGACCCGGATCCGGGCTCTTATCTGGACCTGAACCCGGACCTGGACCCGGACCCGGACTCGGACCCGAACTCGGACCTTGACCCGGAAAACCACTGATACCTAAGCTAAATAAACCATTATTATGATTACCTACCTTAAAATGTAGGTATAATGTATAATGATGCCAAACTTACTAGCCCCTTCCGCTTAGACCCCCGTACACCGCACCGCACGCGCCGTTAATTTTTATTTTTTTATTTATTGACCGAAGCGTAGCGAAGGTCTACGTTTTGACTCGGGCATTTTGCTTTCGTATGTCCGTCCGGATGTTCTGCTCTACAGGTCACAATTCTCAACCGAATCTCGTGAAATTTTGTGACCAGATTCTATGATAAAAATTTTTTTTTATGTCAATCCAGTTTTTGGAATTTTTTTAAAAATGTCGGAGTCGTGATACCTCGCGCCTAAACAAATAGTCGCATCGATATCATAAGAGTTTTTTCGTTTTGAAATATGTTTATAGATTAAATGGCCAAAAATTCAGACAATTTATTTCGCTGCATGGTTTCGGAGGTATTGAGATATTTAATTTTAACTAATTTTAACTTGAGAATGAGTAGCTAAATTTCGTCAGCTTATCTAAGAGCAATTTGGCTTAGTTTGTAAACGTTCGCTTTTTTTGTTTGCACAGAGAGTCTGGGTTCGATCCCCAGTATTTGTATGCTGGGATATAACTTTTTTTTACTTTTTTACACTTTAATTTCGTATTGTTTTTTTTTTTAATTTACTATATTTAAAGCTCTTAGCACCATGTAATTTAAAGCTCTGCTCGCGAGGTCTACAGCTCACAGAGCCACTAGTTTAGTGGGTTAGGTTAGGTTAGAACTGCGAGCCTTACAGAAACGAAATGCTACTAGAAAAGTGGTTTTGGTTAGGTTTGAACTGCAATCCTCACAGAACCGAACTGCTGTCAGAGAAGTGGGTTCGTGAGGCTAAAACTGCGACCCTTACAGAAACGAAATGCTACCTACTAGAAAAGTGGGTGGTTTTACCTCCTTTTCTACATAGTGCACCATCTATGTACAATAATCTTTCACCGGCCCCCATAGAAGTCAGTTTCTTTTTTCTTGAAAATTATTTTCTACTATTTTATGTCGAACTATATGAGTAAGTAGGTGCAACAAAGTCAATCGCTCTATATAATTTTTGGCAAGCCGCGAGTTCTCAGTTCGGGGCGAACTACTAGTAATATTACTCCCGCGTAGCACCCCACATTTACTAATAAATACTAATTACATCCAATGAAATTTAAATCATTACTAATTTGGAATAGAGTTGCTTTTGTTTTGGATCGTTAAAATTTAAAACAAAACAAATTCAATTCAATTTTATCAAAGCATTGATTTACTGGACTCCCAATTGTTCTTGTATTGTGGGCGGAGGTGGCATTTGTATGAACTAATCTTACTTAAGTATATTAAGGTTTTCATGAATACGAGTGGCTGGAAATGTATTAAGCAAAAACGTAAAACCTCTCACAATAACAATTCAATTCAATTTATTACCATCACCGTTACGAGTTATAACTTACCTTTACCTATTAAAACTGTAACGTGTAAAAGCACGTGTATTTATAAAGGATATACATTTGAGTTTATTGAAATGGCTATTTGAATGGAATTGTCAATCTAATTCTAAACCTTATCACAAAGATATAAGTTTTATTATCGTCAATCAAAACTCGAAAGTGTTATTGTCGCTACGGTATAGGTATATAATGTTCTAATCATGTTGTCGAAAGGGTTCCAAAACAGGTTCAGATGACAGGAGACACGTGTAACTCACAATGGGCCAGTGAATTAACGAGAATTAGCGTACAATAGAGAGTCGTTAATATGTACTAATGACGGGTGTCGTTGGTGTAACTGGTAAATATACAATATAATTCGTCTAAGCTGTCCACTAACTTTGTAAACACAAAAACCTGAAAAACCATACTTTATCGCTGTAAACGTAGTGGGATCAAACACATTTTTACAAGAGATCCCTTCCGTGGACAATACAATAAATGGTAACAACCCGGGTTCATATATATATAAGAAATATAAGAATCATCAATTCATCGGGGTTTCCTTATCGCTTGCGAGTTAGTGCAAGTGCAAATTATAAAATGGGTTTCCACAAAACTGGAAATTTTCTTGGTTTTTGATCAAGATATAAAGGAAGTTTCCATTTTGCAAATAGGTAATTTTATTCCGCATAGGACAGTGCAAGTTGGACACTAAAGTTTGTGCAGTTAGTGTTGGACCGACCCTTTAATTATTTACGGAGGAGGACATTTTAAAATACACCCCCTTGGGAAGGGCCGTAGGTGGCCGTAGAGGACGCGTAGAGAGAGTCGTGGCAAAAAACGCCGGGATAACGCGAGGAAGATTATGATGACGAGAAGGGCCATAGAATAAGCACTCTAATATTACAGAATCAGAGATGAAGACAAAGCATCCTATGAATGCATCATTAGCGGAAGCAGACACCCACACGGTCTGTTCATTCAACTAATACAATCTTATTTCGGTACGTATTGTATAATGACTGACAATTTGCCATTTGCAGTGGAAAGTGGTTATAACTACTAATATTCAGCGCAACTGACTTGCACTAAATTATTTAATGGTTTTGGTAAGTGGTTGTTTAGTTTGTAAGTATTATATTTTATTGTTCATTTAGTCAATTCGCCGAATTACCTGACATCATCGAGACGCTACACTGAATGCGCCGTTTAGGCTGCGTTTCCACCAGAGACGTGCGAGGATGCGTAGTAGAATCACTTAACCTATCCTCACTCAGGACCGCGAACCATGTTCGACGTGTTGCCTCTCTGTAGCACTTGTAAATTCGTACGTAAATGTGACAGGGAGGCAACACGTCGAATGTGGTTCGGCCCTCAGGGCAGCTCTTCACTACAGACAGACAATACAACACAGACAGCTCTGTAATCGAGTCTAGAGAGACATTTTATTGAATCGAGCAATTAATTGAATTGAATTGAAACTTCGGACGATCACCGAAAGCGAGGACTAAAGGTTGACTCACGCTAGACCGGGCCGAGGCCTGGCCGGAGCTTCCGGCGCGTCGTATTCTATGGAAATGACATCAGCCGTCATAGAAAATGACATGTCGGACGCCTCGGCCCGGGCACGGCCCGGTCTAGCGTGCTCAAATTAAGTTAGTTATAGTTACTTTTTAACTAGTTACGGCACTTATGAAAATATCGGCTAAAAAAGGGAGGGTAAAACCGTAGGTACCTACATCTTTATTAGCTGTATATTATGTATATATCGTAGTCAGATCGTATAATCCGCCGTATTACATTACGGCTAGCCGTTTTCAAAAACAGGGGCGTTTTGAAATGCGGCGGTTCGACGATTAGCCGAATTGTCATTGCGATACGTTCTTCAATAAGGCGGCCTACGTTTAGCCGCATCGTACTACTATTTTAGATTGTAGAGTGACCAGTTCTTTCGGTCGCCTACGTAACCGGAGTTTGACAATGTTTGCAATTTAATTTATTTTTACCATGGTCCCACCGCACTACATGTGTTTCTTTTCCAAAACATTTCCTTTACAACTTAAATAGACGGAGCCCCGCAAGCGGGGCTCCTATTTCTGGGCGGTTTGCCCTTCGGGCATCTGAAGTTACCTAACGAACCTAACCTACTTACCTACCTACGCTTTTTTCCCCAAAGTGTAATGTTTTCACGGACGTCTCACTAAATCAATAGGTAGGTAGGTTAGGTTCGTTAGGTAGCTTCAGATGCCCGAAGGGCGTAGCTTCAGATGCCCGAAGGGCAAATCGCTCAGAAATAGGAGCCCCGCGAGGCGGGGCTCCGTCTAGTTAAGCTGCGAAGGAAATGTTTTTTGAAAAGAAACAGTCCGACGAACTCTAGATTTGATGGACACCCCAGCGTTTGTCAGGCAGCGCCACGAGTGTTAAAAATGGGAACTAAAAACTTTCAAAGCGGCGGCTAATGACTCGCTGTATTACATTACGGCTAGCCGTGTTGAAGAACGTATGACGCCGAATACTAGGTATCCGGCGGATTCTCATTCAGCCGCATTCAATCCGGCTAATCGTTAAACCGCCGCATTTCAAAACGCCCCTGTTTTTGAAAACGGCTAGCCGTAATGTAATACGGCGGATTATACGATCCGACTGCGACATATATAAGATAACGCAATGGTTATTTGTTACAGTACAAACAGCAGCAGCAGCGTTCTTATCTGTCCATCAGTGGACCTTATTACAAAAGGCATAAGTTCCATGTCCGATGGACAGTTAACAGTATGGGCGATGGTATTATATAACACTGTATAGTTATAACCTAATGCTCGCGCTAATCTTGTTATAGGCCATAAAATGCAGTCGTGATCGCGACACTCATGCAGTGTCGTAAAAAAGAGACAGGGGCAAGTTATCACGTCAACTTTATTATGTTAGTTGTTAATACTGTAAAATGTGCTTACTTTGCTCCCCTCTGGGTAATTGTGCTCCAACAGTTATTATGTATGAACACTAATAGAGTTAGACCACAGAATAAATAATAGTAATAGGTACAGAAGACTGACTCTCTAACAAAACGCCTCTGTTTCGATCAGGACAGATATGGCCGCTACGAGGCGAACAGCGCCACGCGCGGCTTATGGCTAACCACCAAAATTGGTGTGGAACGGATGTACTTTAAGCTACCTGTTGCAAAGCGACGAAATCACGGAGTGAGCCACGCTATTGACAAGGGCAGTTAAGTTATCGAACGTCAACTTTATAATGTTAGTTAGTAGGTAAATACTTGGTAAATACTGTAAAATGTGCTTACTTTGCTCCCCTATAGGGTAATTGTGCTCCAACAGTTAGGTATTATGTATGAAAACTAATAGAGTTAGACCAAGAAAAGTCAGCAACGAAAAACTTTTCTTTCTTCTATTTATTTGTCGAGTAACAAAGTGATGCGGTTAAAATTAACAAAACGAGAAATACACTGGAAAAATTTAGAATTAGGACGTGACAGTAAGATGGGCGACCTTCATGAGCGAGGCGACTTTGACGTTTGGTCACAGGTGCATAAACGGTTCTTTTTATTTACAACTGTTTTTTTTCTGTCACTGCCACGTGCGCGGCGCGTGCGCTGCGGCGCGCGACCGCAGCTTATCTAGGCATTCTCAAATTATTCTTAATTGTATATTAACTAATGTAACTTGGGCCGAGCTCAAAGGGCCTACCGCGAATAACGAAAACCCAAGATATCTGCCTCTCTGCTGCATACTATGGATATTAGAGTTAGACCAAGAAAAATCGGCTGCGATTTTGATAGCCCACGCAGTGCAAGTGTTATTTATACGTCATAATTTCATAGAAGTTTGACGTTTAAAATGACATTTGCACTGCGTGGGCTATCAATATCGCTGCAGACATTTCTTGGTCTAACTCTATTATCTGCTGGATAGTATACGGAACGCTCCCACAGATTAAATAGATAATATATAGTACTACAACTACATGAGTATATACCCACTACCGTACAGAAAGGAAACCGTTCCTACAAAACCTAAGTTTGACAGCGGCTGTTTGACGGCAGGTTCATGCTATGACTCTGATGTATAGGGACCGTGCGCGTTGGATGGTCTGCCATCTTGTGGCCTGAATCGGAAACATGTGTGCACTTGTTCATTGCCAAAGCAAGTGCTACCATCTACCGTTCTCGTCGATACGTTTCCTTGTGCAGTAGGTTCTGCCATCTTGTGGGCTACATCGGAAGCAGAAACGACACATTTACGCCTCGCGCCAAAAATCTGACGGCTCCTATGCTGCCCCCTATAGTTCATGCACTTGTGGCATTTGTGATGAGTGATGACACTGATGACAGAAACATACGTAATATAGGCCTGTATGGCAGAAACAAACATGGTTATGTTGGTTAGGCTTCTTTCACTATACTGTAACGAAGTGTTTGTGAACTGTACTGCTGACACCACACGCATGCTCTGGGTGAATGGCTGCAGGCTGGTAAACAAATATGTACCTACCGTTCTGTACTTTGCCCGCGAACTTAGATTACCAACTCTGCGGACTCTGGTTCCAGTATCATACGTTTATTGTGTTTCTATGCTAATAAAATAAATTAAATCACTTTAATTGAGATAAAAAGCACAATAAAAAAATTAGAAATATTAGAATACAATAAGGGACGACTCACGCTAGCCCGGGCCGGGACCGGGTCGGAGCTTCCGGCGCTTCGTTTTCTATCGATACTTTCACCGATCAGCCGTCATAGAAAATGACATGTCTAAAATGATGATGATGAGGCTCTCATTTCTGCTCACAGATCCGCATAGCATCAGTGTGATAACCGCGTTATTGTATCTACTTAGGCAATTGTTGTTCAATTGGGTCCAATATTAACAGCTGGTTATCAAAAGTTGTTATCATTATTTAGTGTCTACGTCTGGTTGTCAGGAATTTAATCGATTTGTTTTCCTTATGCTTTAGGTATTAGTAGCTGTCAATTCGGTAGGCTCGGCCAAAAAAAATTAATGACC
Source organism: Cydia splendana (assembly GCF_910591565.1). Classification (NCBI taxonomy): domain Eukaryota; kingdom Metazoa; phylum Arthropoda; class Insecta; order Lepidoptera; family Tortricidae; genus Cydia; species Cydia splendana. The sequence continues at coordinate 19,033,742 of NC_085972.1, read as the reverse complement.
GATAATGAATTTTAGATAAATTGACACACCCTATGTACATAGGTTGGTGGTACAAACAGCAAGTTTTAGTTTTACAAATACCTCTACAATACTCTACATAGTAGATATAAAGACACATCTCTTTTTGTGCCACTGTTAGAGAATGTTAGGTAAGTACTTAATTATGTCGTTTATCTTTATTCGCTAATATGTTGGTTTAAGTATAAATTCATGTCGATATGCAAATTTAAATGATTAAAATAGTAGATTGTACAACAAGGGCATAAAGTGACCCATTTTACCCGAGGCAATTTTTTTCAAAATAGTAGACGAGGCTACAAATGGACATTTATGCCCTTGTTGTACACTCTGCTTTTCACTTCGATTGCGAGGAAAATATACAAAAAATCAAATATTTTAGGTTATTTTAACGTATTTATTCAAGACTAAAGAAAATTGTTCTTGGGCCGGTCGGAGGCGCGGGGCACGCCGATCGGGAGAGCGCCGGTCGGGGGCGCGCCGGCAGGGCTGGCAGTTTGTATATATGGCAGAATTTGGACTTTATTGCTAAGTCAATAAGGGTCGTAATAGATGATTTTACTTTATGCTCTAGAGCATAAAATGCGATTTTATGTCGTCTACGCACGACATAAAGGTGCACTTTTTGAGCATGAGAAGTGAAAAAATATTTTTATAGTGCCTACACAAAATATAGAAAAAAAATGTATATATATCACAACTATGTATACTTAAGTAAAAAATTGGTAGAGACTGTCGATGTTTTAGAAATTTGTGCATGTACATGTACCGATTGCATGATTAACTTTGCAATTTCATTCGTTAAAATATTTTTTATTCTTTCACCCGAGTAGAAATAGATTTTCGCTGTTACTTGGCGCCAGCTCTACCATGCCGTTACAGAATACACAAAATAGATCAAACTTGTCATCTACACAATATTTGCCTTATGTAACTATTCCTCGTAGACATTGTCGCGTCACTCGTGTCTCTGTTTACGTTACGTCCACGCGATGTAACGAGTCAGTTACTATTATTCAAATTTAAATCTTAATGACTTTAATTTATGGTTGATTTTACCTGTCAAGAGTTATACGAGGCTGCGAAAGATATGGTGTTATGTAATATAGTTGCTGATTTTTCACAACGCTTTCCGAGTTCACTGACGAAGGTGTACCAGTCGAAAGTTGATCCGTGATTATACATAGTTGTAACTTGTCTAGAGGCCAACATATATTGGAGATGAACGAACAGAGCAGTCAAAATGTTTATGGAACATCTAGTGAGGAGTTTAAATCTGAACACGCCGTACTGGCGCGATCCCGTTCATGACCAAACCATTGACTGAGTCATGTGTAAATGTCGTGGCTGTGGCGTGTGATGTGTGTGCTGACGTGGTTTCATTGCAAATTAGTCTCTAAGTACACTAAGTACTTCACTATCGGAAACTAGGAAAACCCTGAAAACTTTTAATCTCTACTCTTTAATACACGTTCTGTTTTAGTGTTCCGTGCAAAACTTTGTTCACGGAACACTTATGGGATTACTTTGGTCTTGTTTAAATTATGCCGTTTATAGGTAAGATAATATTTATCTTACCGCAGCGCAGACTTCGTCAAGTAGCTACAAATGCAAATCAGCAACATGCCTTCTATTTAATTGACCAGGATGGAAATATATGCGTCGAAAAATTTCTCTAAAACTCTAAATGGAGTACCAGTAGGTATAATTGATAAAATAAAATATAATAATTGTTTGGCTCTATTAGATATGCATTTATCAATTCGCTCTACCAAAACATACAGGTAGCTCATTAGCAATTCAATTTGTCTCTGGTTCAATTAAATACGTGACCCAGATAAATTATGAACAATAATTTAATGTACATTGTACAATAAACAATCGTGTAAGTAGGTATTTAAATATTGTTACTCGTCATAATGTACAAACAGCATCACTCTTAACTGTCCATCGGTGGACCTTATGTCCTTTATTGTCCTTTCCGTATGATGTAATAAGGTTTACTAACTGTCAGTTAACAGCAGCAGGTGATAGTAATACATGTTACTCCTGAATTGACTTGACAGTTGTTTTTTGTATTTTGAAATTATTTTATTTACGTCGAAAACATTTATAATTTTATACTATTACTTCACTCTCTTGTTACTCTAACTATTTCAAAGTATACTATTTTATAGGTACAGTCAAAGAATTTAATTTCCACTCCATTTCGTACCGTGTCACAGCGTTAGCCACCCTGTATAGGTTAGTAATAATAATTGCAGCTGGATATTAACAGTTCAGTACCTATAACAAGTCCATCAACTAGCATAATTATAAGATGTCAACAGGTCATCTCAAAGATCACGTGTTACACGATCAAAATATAAATATAACAAGCCCAGTATATAGTTAAACTATGGCTTATCACTTATCAGCTCAATCCAGAAGTTACTTGGCTACTTATATATACTTATTGTGAAATCCGGTAGGTTTATGTGGTAATGATAATGATTATTATGATTTAACGTTAAAACTACAAAAGACAGGGTTGAGTGGAGGAAGCGAGGGGAGGCCTTTGCCCAGCAGTGGGACACTTAACCAGGCTAACAAAAAAAAAACGTTAAAAGTTATAAACAAATATGTTTAAAAGTCCTTTTTGATTAATACTCGTAAGTAGAGCAATTAAGTGGTTTTTAGGTAGCATATTTGCATACTAAATGATTTAAAAAATAAACGTAAAAGGAAAATGAAAAAAAAAAATACTTCAGTGCTTCGGACAAGACTCGAACCTTTTTTTTTAACGATGTGGTAATGCTGTTACGCATACCCCCTGTATGATAAGACTCGAACCTGCCACTTGCTGCCACCTTTCTGAACACCAGTCCCATCGCTCTGAAAGCTCGCAAGTTCGGGTTATTCCCACTAAGCGTTGTAAAAGAATGAATCCCAATAGGGTAAGGTACCTACACGATTAATTTGTTTATCATTAAATCACGGGAAGTCCCTAATATAATCCATCAGAGAATGGTCCTTATGCTTCATGTACATAAGGAACTCTTCCATTGCCCTCTTATGCACATGGATCATATGAACCCTTCTCTTATGGAAAGCCACACCTGTTATGTTGGCACAAAAAAGAGGTAGTTCAATAACAATAAGTCATATAAACCAATTTTTAGTAGTTTGTTTTGTAAAGTAGATTAAATAAGCGTGAATATATTGAATATAGAGTCGATTATGACAATTACATTTTTGCAGCCATAACAGACGTGCCATCCCAGTTCATTAACAAACCACAAAGTAACATTACCTATCGTAAATAACAGATGTTTATTCATTGCACGTAAACAAACAGCTTATCTATTGTATTTACTAACCGGTTTAAAAAAGTCCGTTAGTTACGAGCTAAAAGGATTAGTCTTCAAGGCCTAAGCAGCGATTTTTTTTAAAACTAACGCCAGGTGTCTCATTCCGCGTATTTTTAGTAGTGATGGGTCAAATCGAGTATATAAGTCGACTCGACTCCGATTTAAACCCAATTCGGTTTGCAAACCGATTTGGCCAAGTCGATTTAAAGACTTCTATTGTTTTTAAGTTTTTAAGTATCAGTAGTTCAAGGTAGTCACTTGGTTTTGAGACTTTTTAGTCTTACCTCTAATGGGGAAGGGTTTGGTCATGATGGTCTCCGTAGTTGGCGGGAGCAGCCGCTTGGTTTCCGGAGACATGACACTGGGACACTGGTTTAACTCATGATTCTCACTGGCACTAACGCCGCGCTGCCGGAGCGAGGGCGACGCGTTTAGCACTTCCATAGTGTATCACTATCGCGGCATCACTGAGTGGAGAGACTAGAGTAGACTGGATACGTCCGCCGCGGCCGACGTTCAGATATCAGCTGATATTGTGGAAATTTATGGAAGCGCGACGGATATATGTCATTGTCGCTCTCGCTTGCGCCCGCGGCTTGTTACGTTACGATGCGCAGTTACGTCGGTAGCCACATTTTGTAGATATTTCCGGACACATTCGTAGAAACTTTATGTTCAATAAAAAAGGTTCTAAAGTCGAAAATTTTAAGAAATTACTATAATTCACTAATGCCTGACACTACGATGTTTACTTCTTTACATATCACGCTCGCGCTAACAAACGTTAAAAAATCTACACGGTCCTATATATATCGGATGTCTCATGGTCACTCCGCGTCGGTAATGAAATTAAGTCAAGTGCAAGGACGCAAGAAACTAATACAGCAAGTAAGTACAGCACAATGGCTCCGGCGAGCGTCGGTCAGACACTGTGCGGGTTTCGGGCACTCTGCCATCAATACTAGTCATAAACACACTAAAATTACACTGTTATTGGAAAATCACACTTGTTGTTCAGTTCTTAAGGTCTCATCAGAAAACATAAATATGTTTTACGGATATAACACAGCGCGTGCGCTTGATCGATGCTCTCAAATGGAAGAGACGTATGTTTTTGGTCCTTCGAGCACGGATACGACTTTTTGCTTTAAGCAGAATGTTTTGTAGAGCTAGTACGTAAATTCTTTTGCAGGTATTATGTGCTCTATTTGATCCCACATCTTATCTTTATATTTAAACATAGCTATTGCTATTCATAATTTCGTTTAAAAACTGCGATAGTGTTATTATACCTACATTTGTTTATATACAGAATATTGAAGTCGCTCATGGTACCTACTCTACTATGCTATTAGTGTAATATTAATGTTCCATGTTTATGTCCTAGTTATCTTTGGCCTTTATCCGCATATTTTTGAGTGCTGCTCCATAACATTAACTTAACATCAACATTAACTCCATAACTTCCTAAGTTCAAATAAGTACCTAGGTAATTAAGTTAATTCATAGTTTTTTCGTCTTTCTCGATGTTGTTTATTTGGACTGGCGATGTGCAATTTGTCGGACGAGAGATAAGAATAGCTACGACTACTTATTGACGCCGCCAACGTGTTAATGGGAGTTTTTCTTATCGTTTCTTGGCACCGCGGTCCGGATGTAGATTAATTTCACTCAATTCGTTTGAAATACTTGCAACACATTGAGTTATTTAATCCTCATCAGTTTTTATGCATTCGATCATGTTGAAATGATTATTTCCACTGTTAGTGAAGAGAAGTCGAAGAAATCTTTGAGTATGAGTACTCACAGATTTTAAAAACCTCTGTGTCATTAAGTAATTAATTAGAAAGTAGAGTCCTACAAACTATCTTACCTACCTGCCTATTAGTAGAACTCTTAGTTCTACTTTGAATTAAACTGAAAAAGTAATAAAATAAAAGTGATAGTTTGAATACCTTAAAGCAAAATGTAGGTATTCCATATATGCTTGTGATCATTGACGTATTACATCTATGGACTGGCCTTACGGGCACTAAAAATGGTACTAGTTTAGCGGTGTGACTCCCGAATTCGAGCCAATCGTGCAGTCTAACGCAACTAGTTGCGACCAATCGCGCGCGTGATGCGAACTCATCTACCAATCGCGTGCGTGATGCGAACTCATCAACCAGTCGCGTTGTAGCGGTGTCACACCGCTGTACTGGCCCCATTCTTATTGCCCGTAAGGCCAGTCCTGAAATATATACGTCAATGCTTGTGATTCGTTCGTTGGAACGGATGTAAATTTATTCAGTTTCTTTGTATTCATTATCTAAACTGCAGTATGATGCAAATATTCTCTAAAAACAGTCAGGACAAGTACATGTATTCAATTCATCGCTTCTCTTGTTTGTGTAATAATTTATTGTAGTAACGGACTATTCAAGCTTCAATCACCACACTTACTGTCATGTAGCCACATACAAATGAATGAGACAAAGGATTAAAAATAGCATTTAACCTTTATTTCAGAGGTCTCTGTCTCTGAAAGAAAATCTCACTCTGTGAATGAACTCAATCGTTGTTGCCGACGCAAACACCGTCGCGTATCGATCAAACATCTATCGCAACCACACAGCCCTTACATCCGAATGTGAGTCACAGAGCCCTGCAACTTCCCTGCAACTTGCGAAATTCCTGCACTCAGAGTCTACGTGAATACTGTCAGACTGTCTCGAACGCGACCGATATTGTTGTGAAATAAGTTAAGAAGTTTTGAGTGTCGACGTGATTTTGGACGCGTTTGCAATTATCCTTTTTGATATCGACATTAAAGAGCTTATTTACCGTTCTACCTAGATAGTACCTAGTACTGTACTGGTAATCCTGAGTTTATAGTTCAGTCATAGACATTTTTCATTCATAAGTAAGATAATTGAGACTAGAACAAGATGAATATGTTTCAAACATTCCTCGCATCAATTCCCTCGAACCGTTCAGAGATAGTGAACGACCTGGAAATCCCAGAAATACCTCTGACCCCATACATCTGGGAGCCAGACCCTATCAGCGACAGGTCACTGGACACAGTTACGTCAGTTGCTGAAGAGTACGACGCTAGGAGCCTTAGCACGGATTCTAGTGTCCCGCTGTCGAGGGCCATGACTGGTTCGGAGTTTGACTATGATTGGTATACACGGGTGAGTTGTAATTAGGAATTTTGGAGACGTGACTATTTTTTTTCCTTTGCTGAGAGCCTCATTTAGTTGAGCATGCAATTAACTGCTAGAAATTAAGAATTTAAATGGCGCAACATTCCCGTCTCTCAGATACTTCAACTGCCTAATAAATAATCATACCTAACTACATAAACTTATTACCTAACTACATTTTCCTCCTCATATACATATTAATCACAATGACGCGAAAAGTTGTAGATTCACTATACCTATGTACTTGAGGTGTAATAATTAAAAGATCCTCAGGGAGGCAGCACTACTTGTTCGACCAAAATCTTCGAATAGAGGCAGAGGCCGAACTACGAGAGCGAACTAGCTAACTTAATGCCGGATTTGTTAAAATCTTTCATCAGATAGCTATTGCTCCAGTCCATTTTAACCATGCAATAAAATATTTTTGATTTTGATTTCTAATTTGAAATATTAGAATCAAAAAGTTCATAATAGATTGTATATCATAACTACAAAAATGTGTTCCCTACTCTCAACCCAAAACCCCTTGTATCTTAGGATCTAGATATTTTCACACAAGACGGTTTATCGATAACTTCTTACATCACTAGATTATCGACATTAAATGTCGACTATTGCCCATCACTTTTCTGGCTGTGTACGTATTTAGAAACTTGACTCCGCCCCTAAAATTAGTGCGATAGGGACAACTGCAGCTGAGGCGAAAAATCCTGCGTAAAAATGACAAAAATCGAGGTTTCGTAGTCCTCTTTTTCCTCCCCCAAAACTTAACCAATCGTAACCAAATTTGGAAATCTAAATGATTATGAAATTATCTGTGTCGGACCGTTTTGCTTTTTTGGCTAATTGATATCAGTTTTGAATACCACGCCTCTCATTGCGGCATAGTCTATTAGGCCATTTTGGCCGTTTTTGAAGGGCTCTAGCGCCTTAAAAAACAAAAATATCAAAAAAAGCAAAACGGTCCGACACAGATATTGACAATATTAATCTGTGTTGAAAAAATCATTGCTCTAGCTTCAAAAACCACGGAGGAAAACGAGGACTACGTTTGTATGGAGGAATGACCACTCCTGTTGGCTCTTAAAGGCTTAGTTCAATAATACGATTGTAATTGGTTTCCAGTACAAGCGGCTGGATTTAAGCGATCCCTGGGAACAGATGAGGATCGGTTGGGCCGCGTTTCCACCCGAGCATATCGCCACACTGAACAGGTTAGTTAGTAGTTAGATTGCCCTTATATTTTGTATTTTACACTAGTAAGTATGTACAGTCACCTGCAATAATATGTTACTCTTCGAGGGCCGCAAAAATATGTGACACGGTCTTATGGCACCACAAATAAGATCTTGTCAGATATTTTTGCGGCCTTCGTCGAGTAACATATTATTGCAAGTACTGTACTCTTATGTTACTCATGTAAATAATAGGTAATTAAAGAACCAATGAACTAATAGGTATCCAACATTTAGGTATACTATAAACATTAAAAAGACGAGGAAAATGAGCAACTACTAACTTCGTTTTTTAATTAGTGATAAATTTATTCACAGTATTTCTTTATCTTAGGGGAAGTAGGTACCTAACAAAGGACGCTGTGGCAATAATCAGCAATATCTTTCTTACTTAGAGTGGTATTCCATCTGTCCAATGTAATAGCGTCTCACTCTCTCATTAACCAAAATGTGGGCCAGACACATTTTTTTTTTATAAATATTAAGGACATTTTTACACAAATTGACTAAGCCCCACGGTAAGCTCAAGAAAGCTTGTGTTGTGGGTATGTACTCAGACAACGATATACGTAATATATAATATATAAATACTTAAATACATAGAAAACAACCATGACTCAGGAACAAATATCTGTATCATCATACAAATAAATGCCCTTACCAGGATTCGAACCCGGGACCATCGGCTTCATAGGCAGGGTCACTACCCACTAGGCCAGACCGGTCGTCGAACATTGGACAAAGAAATTAGAAAGGTGGAATACTACCCTTATAGCCTACTTGCGCCGTTCCACTAACCCGGGGTTAACCGGTTAAACCTGGAGTTACCATGGTTACCAGTACAATTTGACACTAAGTTAACGGTTTAACCGCTTAACCTCGGGTTATTGGGATGGTGCAAGTGGCCCTTAGGGGAAGTACCTACCTAACAATTAAAGGACGCTGTGGTAATAATCAGCAATATCTTTCTTACTTTAGGTGTTTGTTTATCAACTTTCATACTCGTAGTTTGACTGTATACACAAATCCAGTAGGGTCGGACCAAGCTAACTCTACGTGGAATTCGCAATCACAAAGTGTGACAATGTCATCATTAATGTCAAATTTCTTCATAACTCCTCTGTTCTGAATCACTCTGTTCACGGTTACGAATAAGGGCTGATTTAGACGGCGCGCGAATTCGCATGCGATTTTAGTTACATTGCGGACTGTTGGTTACGTCCAATTCAACCGACCGATCAAAACCCGCAATGTAATGAAACTCGTATGCGAGTTCTCGCATCGTCTAAAATGAGCCCTAAGGTATGTTACAATTACTTACGTTTCTTGCAGTCTCAGTCTCCAGTCGATCACGGACACGACGGACAGCCCTCCCCCTTCCATTCCCTTCGAGTCGTTTCCGAGCCAAGAGTTCTTGCGGAAGATAGACCGGTTCTTGGAGGACGAGTGCTGTGTCTTCGGCCCTGACGACCCGGCGATACTGGCGCTTGAAGAAGCGCTAAAGGACGTAGACCTGGAGGTGAGCCTTACATAAATATTTAATTTAAGTCACTGGTTTTTTAGGTCCTAAAGCCATCAACCTGCTCTGCTATCAAATCGTGTAAGTAGGTATTGACTGTTAACAGCCATAGCCATACTGTAGTGAGACCTACAGGTAAAAAGGCATTGTGTAAAGAGCACTCTGGTATAAAAGAGCAGAATAAATCAGCGTTTCAGAAATCGTAAAGAATCACAAATGTTAATTTGATTGGCCTAATGAGTGACTGAAAGAGTCGCAATTGTAACTCTAAAAAGTCGTATGCGGCTTAGCAGTTCATAAATAATTTATTTAATTTGGTTATTCATTAAATCATATTTATTTTCAGAACCTTTATTCATATCAGGACGTCATACTATACTCATAAACGCACTGGAACAGACGGTGTCTGATGGAATGACGAAGAAGTTTTAACTAACTTTATTAACGAAGTGCGTTACTCAATTACTATTACGCTGCAAGTGTGATGGGGACCTTTGGACCCGCATGGCTCAGAACGGGTTTTAGTTTTTAAGTTTTGTATGTACTTACGTATTTATATTATCAAATAATTTTTCTACTAGATTACTAAGTCCTAAGGAGATTTGAGTCACAGGAAATTTCAGAAAAATAAAAACAATTTCATGTGTAAAATGTACTTTTAATGGGAATGATTTCCAACATCACAACAACTGTATGTTACTTTAATTCATGTACTTAAAACTTGTCATCACATTTCTGTAATAGTAATAGTGTGTTACAAGGAAGAAATTATGCCAGCAAAATGTTTAACTTTAAGAATTTCAATTCCATCGCAATTTGAAGGAGAGTACAGTGTACCGTATTTAATCGAATGCTTTTTGATAGTTAATAATGTTGCAGAATACTCCCTTAAATGATTCAACATTAAGGTTATAACATTTTGCTGACGATACAATAATAGAAAAATAACTAGTAGATACATAATTAATATAATTATACAACTAATCATAATATTGCACTTACAATAATTTTGGAATAAAATGAGATTCAAAGTACATATATCCTTTTTAGTTTGATTAAATGTCTGCACATATACGTAATAATTTATTTATTATTAATAACACAACGCGGTGAGATTCAAGGCAATACAATTTTGATCGTTGGAAGTGTTATGGAAGGTTCAGTTCACTGCTAATACATTTATTAGCTGAATATGAAACTTTTGTTTGAAAAGTTAAAGATATTTCTTAGGGCCGATCATACGAAGCCTCTCAACGTCATATTAGTTTGTTCGTTATAATTTGAAAAGTTTGACAGTTTCTTTTGCAGCTGCCGCCGCCATTTATAACGTTAATCAGTTCGTTATTGTTGTTAATTGTGCGTAATGCAATACGCTCAAAATGAAGCTAAAGTATCATTGACAAAATATATAAATTCTTTGTGCTATTCGAACCAATTAACAAACGTATAAAATTAATCGAGCCTAATTAGTAGACATATTAGAGTAACTTTTTTTCAGTCAATAAATATGTGTACAGTCAGGTGCAGAGAAAAGGTACCACCCCTGCATAGAAGTATGTGCATATATGTATAAGAATTTAAATGTAGTAACAGTGAACAAAACCTGTACCTAATGCTCGTGTAGTGATAATAATTCTAACTACTGTATCTATTGTAAACGGCAGACATAAGTAGTAGGACACAGAAAGCACGCTATTGTAGTTACAATGTCGGCAGATTATGCTTACATTATTTCCATTGGGACCACGGCTGAAAATATCACGGTGCGGTGACAGCATCTTTCCCTTTCTAACATATCTTTAATAAAAGGGACGGGTGCTTAACACCGTGATATACAGTCTAAAACGTACTTAAGTAACCAATTATCAACTATATTGCATTCATTTTAAAGTCTAAAATCGGTTACATAAGCCGTAGCTTCTAAACAGTTCACGAGTATCAGAAGTGGGATCGTCCCCGTTTCACTAACCTAGTCTTATACTTACTTATGATATAAAAAATATTGCCAATTATAAATTTGGTATTCTAGACCGATGTTCAATTACATGAAGCAACCGGCATGCGTCATAGTAAAAAGAGTCATCAGGTACAAGCAGCAAAGTTCCTAAAAAGTATCCTCAACAATATCACTGAGGATCTACGAAAAAATGCTTTCCGTCAATAATTGGACGACTTTTCCCTTTTCACTATGACAATATTAACAGCAAAGTAAAGATAACGTTCGCTGCCTATATCATGGACGTGCTTCCAGACGAAAAGGCGACCTTAGCCTAAGATAATACTTTAATATAAAGTAAATAATAGCGAGTTTTAAGTAGCATTCAAATAAATTGAGGTCTTATAACCTTTTGAACGCCAAGAACACCTAAAGGCGTCGTAACTAGTGGTGCCCACAGCGCCAAGGACAACTAAGTGTTATGGCGTACGCTGTCAAAGTAACCTTCACACATCCAAGTATGGTTTACATTAGCTCGCTTGCGCTCGGGACCTTGAGGTGTGAGGGTCGTTTTAGTTTATGACATAAAGCGTTCAAAGGGTTAAAGTGTAATCACAATTTTAAATAACCAGTATTTGAAGGCGGCTTAAAAGTAAATCCTTTCATATATCAGCATGAAATAACCGTCGAAAGCACATATGTCTGTGCACATATTTTACGGATAAGAGGCAGAACAACATGAATTCGCATTGGCAACTCCTCATGCTTCCAACTATGGGTATTTTGTCCGGAAAATTTTACCACTTTTGAACATGTCAAAACATTATATTTACATCTAGTCTCCATCAGATAATTATACCGGAGCGGCCAAGGTTCTCCTTAAAATATACTATAATGCCGTCATCGCGTACGCGTAGATTTGTTTATGTCAGGTCTCTTAGTCCATTGTTCAAAAGTGGTCCAATATCGAGATCGAGAAAGAAAAAAATATAATCAGGGTGCGTAGCCAACATGCCAATCGCTAACGCTCCGTAGCGAACGAAACGCAACTGCCATTGTCGCACTAATATGGAAGAGTGATAGATTGTTTCGTTGTCGTAGCCGCGTAGCGCAAGCGATTTTCACCTTGGCTATAGGCACCCAGGCATACGATGGTAGTCAAATAGAAAAGAGGTAGGTAGACCAGACCAATTCGTAAATATTAGGTACATATTAATTTTAGTCATGTTTTATGTTTTAACTACTTAGTTTTCACTTAGGTACCTACACCTTGTGAAACTTAACAAATAAAGCTCTGCAAAATTGCCGTGTGTTAACATCTGCTACATACTCTCTCTACCTCTATTCTATTACTACGAATATATCACCTGTCCTTTTTGCAAAGCTTCAAGCGGTGAAAATAAGCGTTTTATATTGAAAATAGTTTAGTGAAATAAAAAGCTTGATTCTGTTTAGATGGCATAATCCAAATTACACTACTTACATGATTAAAATTAATGTAGGTACTGATATACACAAGGCTTGCGCGGCAAACATACCACATATACCCTAATAGTCGCCATCAGATATATCGGAACGGCAACTGTACCTAATGCCATGCTTACAGCTATGTACTACTTAGCGACTGCCGCGAAAGCCCCGTCTAGGCCTTATAAAATGTATGTACATCGTAGGCACATTGACTGTTTCTCTCCAAAACATTTGAGGGCGTGCGAAGCCGCAGTAACGCACCTACATATAGAGCCGATGACAATTATTAACAAAAATACTGTAGCTGCTGGAAAGTCGCGTAAAAATGAACTAGATAGGTATTAATAACCTGCCAGTTTATGAAAATAAACCCCCGATTTAATCAGTTTTTTTAAAGCATTGTTACTTTTTTCCAATGTAAATAAAGAAAAAACATCATCTCATGTGCTAACGATTGTTGTATTATTAGGTAGGTATGTACCTACTCGTCTTTGGACTACTAATAAAATGAATTATTAAGTAGTAAAATTAATATTGAACAAAGCTAATGCCACACTTGGCACAACGCATCATTTTACTTCTGTCATGAGTTGGAAAAATAATGATAGACGATTAGTCCAGGCGACTATGACAACAGATTTTGGGTGCTGAAGTTGAAACTCAAGCTATATAAGAAGCTTTTTCACTCCTCCCGCCGTTTTTTGGTACCAGCGTGGCATTCGAGTAAACCTACCGATAAAGCATTATTTTTTCTTATTAGGAACCGGCCTCGTCACACCTCGCACCCCAGTCTTGACTCTCGCTCTCTACCTAAGTGCCTCTACGCTAGCGTTCAAACGGCTACACTAATAAAACCCTTAGATCTATACACTTTTACTTATACATCTGGAGGTTTGGCGTTATTTGCTGATGATTTTACTACAAATAGTACATTTTCTTGACAATTTGAATCAAGTGGCTAAAATTGGGATTCGCATATAATTGCAAATAGAAACAAAATATTTACAGTCGATATTATTGAATACGTATCGTCATAAATATCGATAGATATTACAATTTAGAGAAGCCATTTTCAAATGGATTGCGATTAAAAATATTGGTTTGCGACATAGACAGGTCTGCTGTACATTGAAATACTTTAATTGGATATGCATAACAACGTTACCTAAGTTTCATACTGAATTATCATAATTTCGTACTGTAACAGGATTCACGATAACACGATCACAAGGTCAATATGCAACTGACAAGTCTATAAAAATACATGCACAATATCAACCATCAAAAATGCCTCGTCAATCGTAATCTACTAAAAATACTATCGAATACGTCCATCTTGACCCGTGTTCATCACACTACTTTTAAGTTAAATTAGAGGAAGATCTGTAAGTCTAAGTTGCGTGATTCAATGCAGACACACAGGCTAAACTTCACTCAAATTTATAGACAAGGCAGCGTTATTAAAGTTTCAAAAATAAATAATTGATACAGGGAATTATCCGAGTGACAATCATTGATAGAAAACTCGAAAAATAATGTATGGAAATGATTAAGTGACTATTCGTTCCATCAGTCATCCCGATACATTTTTTCTTTTCGATCGGCGTTTGTCGATGTAAAGTGTCATTCTATGGAACTTGCTAACTATGTACACAAACCGCCATACTGAAATCATCATTCAGTGACAGTTTCAATATGGCGGTTTGTTTACATAGTTAGCAAGTTCTATAGAATTACACTTTACGATTGTCACCTTGGCTAGGCGCCAATACATTTAGTGTGACCAGTTGCAATGTGACAATGAGAAAGTAAATTCAAAACGGCTTACACGTAGCAATAATACCTATGTGTATTTCGGTTACAACATCGTAAATTGTCTTTGTGTGCCAATTTGTATGGGAGTGTGTGTTTATGTAATTTATGCTTACAATACACATTAATATGAACAATTATTTTTGCAGCTTTTTATCAACTTCCAAAAGCACTTTGGTATAACATACAAATCATATAATATATACTTGAGTGCGATTTAGCATATAAATATAAAGTGACAGTGCAGCACACAACACAGAAATAATTGACACGTTAGCACATTTACAATTGCAAGACGGACACATGTTCAATTCACAATTATCGTATAAATATATATAGGTACTTAGTTTAGAGGAAGCAAGCACAACGCAGTTTAGGAATACAGTAAATTACAGCGGTTCTAGTTAGCTTAGTGTGAAATGAGCGTTTTATAAAAAAAAAATGTACATTTCATTCATGTCTTCAAAATATTGACTTCTTGGGTGCATTTTACTCAGAATCATTTGTACATTCAAGCCTCATACATGAAAAAATGTGTCCCAAAATTTTGTATGAAATAATACTTTTCCAGTGCGTCACGTCACGTTCATACAAATAAAAAAAATATTCATACAAAAATGTGACGATCTGGAAAGGAAATCTTGGGACACATTTTTTCATGTATGAGGCGTGAATGTACAAATTATTCTGAGTAAAATGAGCCCTAGAAGTCAATATTTTGAAGACATGGCTGAAATGTACTTTTTTTTTAAAACGTTCAAATGCAGATTAAAATTAAAGTAAGGACGATTAGCACGAAGAATTTAGTACATCGACCCGCCATTAGTGCAGGCGAGAGAAGTGGATTCACAGAAAGGCAATGAGCTACTTTGGAAGGTAAAGATAAGCGTAGCCCGAGAGAGCAGATTTTTATTTATTTATGTTAAAAGATGTCTTGTACTTTTTGTCTACAGTCAAGGTGATATATGAATATGCATTAATATAAATGTGTATGGCCGCGCACATTCATGAGCTCTATTGCTTACGCTCTAGGGACAAAGTTAGTAAGCGGAATAGCTTTTTTCCCATACTATTTTTGTCAAAAACTAAACTGACAAAAATACTACCTCTGCATCGACCGTTACTGTATTTGCCATACTGGCATCCCGTTGGTGATAGGTAGACCTCGCCTTATATAAGCTCGGTCATCGGTCGGCTATCTCAGCCAAAATGAAAAACTTATCGGTATATTAAGAGAGTGATTTCATTTTGAGAATGTGACATGTTCATACTTCTTGACTGTGTTCTGACTTCGGACTACGAAGAATATAGGAAAGGATACTACAAAATATATTTTGTTTGACATATATTCTTCCTAAGGCTCCCTGATATGCATGCTCGCCGTGTACAAAAATAAACAGCTCTACACTTCTATAACAATTATATGCTCTCACTTACCTCTAATGAATGCTCTAGAAACATGTCTTGTTGTTTATTGAACTACCTTCAAAAATATTAATATTTTTTAAATGTGGCAGCACAGTTTGTAGGCTGGCAAGCAGCGAATATTGCAAGATATATTTATTACTTAAAAAATAATATGTTTTGATGTATAAGTAGTCAGCGTCAAATTGAACGTGACAGGCAATTTTTGGTAACATAGGAATAACGGTCCGATATACGAGGGTTGCACTGAAAATGTCGGGAATAGAGAAAACTGTCGCATCTAGACGGTCAATCTTTATTTTAATACATACTTAAACTCAAACTGACCACGCATATAAATTTTCTTTTGAAAGTAATCATTCTGTAATGCACACGGCTCATAATCCCAAAGTCCTTTTTGTATGGCGATTTTGGGGCCTTAGTGGTTTTGTATGAAATTCGTGGAGTAGCCAACGGAATTGAAGTTTTTTTACATATATATATATATATAAAAGATTTTTTTACTGTTGTCATATGAATATTTAGGAATGTCGAAATCTGCCGATATGCAACTTTTTTGGCAGTCTTTTTAATTAACAGCACAAATGCGATTTTAATTTTTGACGTCGCTTTGGAATGACATGCTTCTTTAAGATCACCCATGGGATAAAATGAAAGTGACTTTCATATTTAATTTTAACTGCAAACGAGCGTACGATGAACTCTAGTTCATAAAAAAATAACAGAAGCCCATTGTAACTTTTATTTGTTCGCTGAGGGCATATTGAAAACCGTTTAAAAATATGATCCGAAAAATCACTTGGCCAAAAATTCAAATAATGTTCGACATACAATTTTCAAATTGCCAGTAATTCTTAAATACAAATGACAACCAAATGGAATATACCTTAAAAGTTTTATAAAGAGTTACATTTTTATAAATTATATGCCTGTTTCTATTATGTTATTTCTAAGTGTCCCATTCCCGAATATTTCAGTGCGACCCTCGTATTTGCCCACTTTTGCTTATCTATGCAATGCTGGCTGTATTTCGTTTGCCATTACAAGTCTCAAAACAAGCAACTATTTAAACTGAAAGTATATAGAAAAATATATTAATCTTTTTGAAACAGCCAGAGCTTTGAGCTTCAGAGCATTCAAGATAAAAATCACAATCATTACATATGCTTCATTGCCTTCAAGTGTCACACGGTTACGTTATACATTAATCAACCTTTCAATAATATTGTCGTGTACTATTTAAATACGTTAACATATGAGTTGTACCATTGACAAATAAAACAAGACCGTGTTTACAAAATCGTGTTCCGCCAATAAGCGGGCTAATGCTAGTTGGCATGGCGTGAATGGCGCTTAGACATCTTACTTACTTACTTAATTAAAAGTTTTTGGAAAAAAAATCATTTTTGGTACAAGCTTTTATCGCTGACTGTACTTTTCTTTCCACAGGCAACTAATACTCATCGAGACAATTCTAAAAAACCCAAACACAATTAGGTTTCGTTGTTTTATCACAGAGTTCCTATGGCCACCTCTGGTCTCCATCATCAGATCAGCTCGATGACACCATAATATTGCATTGTCACGCGACTTACGTATGTATGCAAAATTTCAGCTCAATCGGAAACCGGGAGGTGGATCAAATTTAACTTGCAAGATTTGATTACAGACCGACAACGGGACAGGTGAAACTAAATAAAAGCTTGTAATTAATGAAGCAGCGATCCAAAATGAGTCTTGGCCTTCGACACGAGTACACATCACTAGTTATATAACACTTTAAACTCTCGCGTTTTGTACACCAGACTGAGTCTTTCCTTGGCCACAGCTGGTGCAACTCAGCTGAAACGTCGGAATTTAAGGTAAACACAATGGTTAAATTATATAGCGGTAGACCCGTTTGTGTAATTAAATATGTACACACTAGTTGTCTCGATCCTGCGCAATCTCACGCCAGTTATCTACTAGGACTAAGAGATCACGCAAGTTCACTTCAAAAGCATCGCCCTAGCGATGCCTGAGCGTCTCAGGTATGCCCATTTAGCGCCGCGATCCTCATCCATTCTAATAACGTGGTCGAGCCATTGGCTTAGGGCTCATTTAGACGATGCGAGAACTCGCATGCGAGTTTCATTACATTGCGGGTTTTGATCGATCGGTTGAATTGGACGTAACTAACAGTCCGCAATGTAACTAAAATCGCATGCGAGTTCGCGCGCCGTCTAAATCAGCCCTTAGACATCTAATCAAAATTCAAATACCGTTCAATAGATGGCACTAAATCTTGAAGGAACGCGACTTTGTATTTGTATAAACACTGTCAGTTTTGTTTTATTCGTCGGTGGTAAGTATGACTTGAATGCGCTTCAATATAACCGCTTAACTACGAATCACAGTGCCGTGAATTTATGCTACGTTTTATTCCTTATAAAATTTGAATAGTCTTACGCGATGCGCGTCTATAAGCATTGCATTTTACTATGACGGTTACTAAGAGCTACATCGCAGTGATTTCAAAGCTACGCTCGTAGCACTACGCCGTAGCACGTAGCATAGCTTTTCTAACTTTTCTTGTATAAAGCGAGAATTACAAAATTGTGGCTAGTGACGATATTCTAATAAGGCCCTCTTGCACCGTTCCACTAACCCGGGATTAAGCGGTTAAACCGTTAACCTAGTGTCAAATTGTATTGCTAACCATGGTAACGCCAGGTGTAACTGGTGAACCCCGGATTAGTGGATTGGTGCAAGTGGGCCTAAGAATTGTATATTACTAATATTACTGTATAGCCTTTTATACCAACATCACTAACTGTAGGTACATCGATGGACCTTATTACAAAATGCAAAAGGTCCACCGACGTACAGGAAGATGGTACCCCGGTAACGAAAATCGAGGGAAACTCTCAAAATAGAGTTTATTGTCTTTTGACTGAGGTAGTAATATGACTGATGTTGTATTGTCATATTTATCAAACAAGATATAAGGTTTTTCAGTTCCTATTCGTATACATATTTAAGAAGTTACGCGTGCTAAAGACCTGAGCACACCAGGAGCGTGTGTGTAGCCGTGCGCGTTGTAATATACATGATCTTTATGAGTGCGGCACACCGCTTGCGTGACGTGTGCGTGCAGTGAATTTTTATAGTCGGCGCCCACCTCTAGCGTGCATACAGCCGATGTGCTCTGGGCTCATGAATGGCAACCTGATGTTTATTTCCTCAGTTGAACCGTCACAGTACTATGCGTTAATTGCTATGCGGGTAGCTTTACTATGTACATCCTTAGCTCCGCGCACGTTATGTACCATATCAGTAAAAATAAATACATATAATCGCCATCAAATCCTTATATAATATATATGTAGATATTAAAAATTAATAATAACGCAAATAAATCACAGTACAAAATCACGATTAAATAAACAAATGGCGTCTCCGCGCATGCGCGGCTTCCTAACTAAGTTACTGAGATCTTTTTTTTTATAAAAATATATCTAATATTGCAAAAAAATATATAATTAACGATACAATTCTTATTACTAACAATATATTACTTGAACGGTAAGCAACAAGATTCCAAATTCAAAATGGCCGTCGGGGTTGCCAGGAGAGAAATAAATAAAGCGTTCAGTCAGACTTTTGCCTTAACTGTGTATAGTATATAGTTATCAAAAGTAAATGCAAGCATTATATAAAATCGTGACACATTAAATACTAAATTATGTCTTTCAGTGATGGCAACCTCGACATTGATTATAAAAATTAAATGCTTAACAATACTAAAGCGATCTCTCTCAATGGTAGATTTACGCTAAAAGACTCCAAACGTGCACCAATACGCTATTTCAAGTAGTAACAGCTTACAAGACAAACAGGGCCGGATGTAAGGAGTTTAGGCTTTGAATAGCGAAAACCCTTAAAAAGATACGCACTTTATGAATGTCAAATCTCGCTTTCTAAACCGGCCCTGGATCTATCACTTATTTATATTCTTTCACATCCACAACATCACAATCACAATTTTACATACAATGAGTTATATCTCACCTTAAATCCAAACCTTATCACTTTCACATTAAAGTTGAATTCTGCTTGCGCCGTTACTGCCTTGAAACAATAGGTGATAGTTCGGAGTGTAAACTTACAGCAAGCACAGCATGTACCGCAACCTTGGGATATACTACGCACCGTCCTTATAAACTTGATATGTCCAGCTTACCCTTGATCCATACTCGGTGTTTCGATGTACAGGGTGATACGGGAGGCAACGTTCATGCGAGATAATTACCTATTTAATGTTGGAGTAAGGTAAGGTGGGGTAAGATTAACTTTAGTTGGCTCGGGGCAATACAAACAGTATGAGGATTCCATACAAGTGATAGTTAATCTTACCCCGGTGATAGTCTTACCTTACCTTATACAAATAATTGAAGGGTATGGTACCACTTTTGTCAAAAGGGCTGTTTGAAGTGCCTTGTCGAATTGACAATGTGACCTTGGACCTGTGTTGGTTGACAAAACAATTCACCATGCCATGCCATACAGTATTTGAAATTCGAGAGGATGGTAGAAAACATGGATATTATCTTTTTGTTTTTTTTTATTAACAGCCATTTTCTAGTAATGCATCGTATGTAATAATGGACTTGTTTTTGATACCTCGCATATTGATCATTAACAAAAATTGAAACTGAACACACACTTTGCAACATCGCGCAAGCAAAATGCTTGTAAAATACCTTAATGCACATACAGTTTATCTCATCACTACAGTCATGTCACATTCAGACATTTCTGAACATCCACGCTCCGAAGTATTTGATGACAATGAACATATGCAACGTGGCTCCCGTATCAACGTCACACCTCAACGCTACAATCATGACAAATGTCCCGAATCGGTGCGATAGAATATCCTAAGGTTAAGTATAGACGAGAATCAGACCCGCCGCGGCTTCCCCGGCCCCGGACACTCCGTGGACCGGATCACGCCGCCCGCCGTATCCCGCGGCACGGGGTCTGTGTCCATGAACCCGGGGTTAAGGATTATGTTAGGCACTAACTCCATTATGTCCTGTTCTTCGAACTCTGCGTGTTATACGTACCGTTACGTGAGTGAATGTTAAGTGTCCGCAGTCCAAGCGTGCGTTCCAAGCGAGTGCGATAGAGGGAAAGAAGAAAAATTTAATGAATAAAACTGGCACGGTTATATAAAATGCATGCGGAAATTTCTCGTTTTTCGGGCCGATGCGAGGAGTAAAGAGCGAGTTTCTATTGGATAGAATAAAACTGAATGTCCGCTCCACACCAGGTGCACGAATAGCGCGCTAAACACTGATTTAAACTTCGATTTTCACTCATTATTATTTACGAAAATGGGACTTAATCACATATAAAGTTTTAACATTACCTCTTGACGTTTCGAGGACGGCATGTTTTCCGTGGTTTCGAAAAAAAACATCAGAGGTAATTTGAATACTTAATTATACACGATTAAGTATTTTTATTTGTAAATAATAGCGCAATAAAGACAAAAAAGTAATGCATTATTGTCATAATAAAGTTCAAACTTAGGAACTTAGGAAACCGAGAAGCGAAAGTTCACGATTCCGGACGCTTTTCGTGAATGTGTGGAGCGAGCATTAAGAGCTCTTCGGTTTGGCGCTCTGAGCATTTTACCGAATGAATTTCACAAGTATGTAATGAAATTCATCACACTGACAGAACTAGGATTGCAACATAGCTCTACGCTAAGCAACTCTCTCAGAGTAGTTTACGAGTTTTAGAAAAAAAAAGCGTAATCGTAAAGCTTTACTAATTAATTTAAATTCTAAAAGAATTGCTAAAGAGGCTTTGGCAATACTAGGAAACTATGTAAAATCACTCCCTTTAATATTATTAGAAAACTCCATAGTTGGTTGTATTCATGTCATCCTATCTCTTGTATACTAAGAGAAAAAATGTGCTTAAATTTAAATACAGATGTGATTTCATGCATAATCTTATTAATTACTTACTTATAATCTAAAATATCTAAATAATACCTAGTATTCTTAATAATAGTTCCGTAAGCGAGCCTATTTTTACTATGTGACAGCATTAGAAACATAGTTCCTTACAGTGGTCCAGATATAAGAAGTGGTCCTAAGTCATAAGAATAGATATATGAATTTTATTGGACATATAAAATGTTTGAGTGTAAACGAACTGTGGTAGTAGGTTGTCATTTGATTTTCTACCTTGAGAAGTGTAGTATAAAATCGGTTTTCGTTTGGCATCATGGAATAAATAATCTTTAGTTTTTAATTAATTGCTCATTTTACTTAAGAATAAATAAAAAAAGAGAGAAAAAGGTTAGATCACATTTGTTCAATGATTACATACTGCGTGTAATAGGTTTATATACAAAATACTGTTAAACATTTTATCTACACACATGTCATTAGTGCTCTATAATGCGTTCAGAAACCGTAGGAAATGACAGGCTTTATTACAACCAATTTTACTATGAGAACTTTCTTATCTGTGGTAGTAGGAAAATTTGTACTTTAATGTACATAACGTTATAGATTTTTGTAGGTTATGAGTTTAAATTTGGAACAGCAGTCAAAACCCGCCGTTTTGTCGCATAAATAGTGTTTAGTCTTTAAGTTTATAATATATATATATATATGTATGTTAGTCTGTAAGGTATTTGTAATATGGGCCTTGTTGCCTGATTTAAATTTTAAATAAATAAATAAATGAATAAAACTCAAGTAGGTCTCTATTCTAGTATCCATAGATATTAAAACAGTTATCAATACGAAACGTCAATTTAGTATGTTTTTTAAATATAAACCGCACGATATTTGATCTCGAGTGACATGAGAATAGGGACTTCATTCTTTTGTCTAGGAATTAAAAAAAACTACAGATGTGTGACATGCGTGAAAAAAGTTTACATTCACCGCCATTTGACGTACAGTTTATCTTTTAGTTAGTTTTAAGTATGTGTTTAGATAAAGTAGTGTATGTAACTGTACATAATCAGGCATTAAAACACTCGTGTGATCCTATTAAGAAACTCACTAACGTTCGTTTCTTAAACCCACACTCGTATTTTAATGCCTCTCATTATGTAGCAGTCACATAAACTACTAATATTTTTCTTATGAAATATCTACTTAGTAAATATATGGCAAGAATCAATTGTATACTAAGTTGCGTTATTTTATTATTTAATTATTGTTGAATTTTTCTGCTACGCCTAAAGTGTTTTATTAGTATTTTACTTTGTATTTAAATAGATGATCTGTTTTATTATTAGCTAACTGTCTATTGCCTAGGTATTGTTCAATAGGTAACTAATTATCAGTTTTGTATGGATCTTGGATATTAAAATGACGATTAATTAGTCGTTGAAAAAGTTAATCGATTAATGCCGATCTCTGTATAGTAAAAATGTATTTTTCAAGCATTACTAGCATAACTATGAAGATATCAAACTGTCTTTTTTATAATTTTCTTTTTAAATAGATTTATCAATCGTAATAGTGAATAGTTTCGAAGGCGAGCTATCGAGTTTCACATCTAAGCAATAATTGACGCTCCGTAGTCCTTTGGTCCATACCCTACATTACCCTAAAAAGGCGAAATTCCTAGTGCTTTTAGACAATATATTATTATTGCTTTTCGTCCCAAGGACGTTATAGGAATGTATAATATTAAATTGTATTTATATTCTAAGCTTATATACAGCCGGTAACTATTTAAATTTGGAAAGATTGCATTTTGGTATTAGTTTTTAATCACTACTAAAATATCGACGTGTAGCACCCATCCCGTACCTAGAATAAATTTTAATAAACTAGATTTTATATTTTTGTATCAATATGTTTTATACGAAAGCTATATAGGTATACTAATTAAAATCTTTATTATGGAAGATGAAAATTCTTATGAATATAACTTGGCACTAATAAACTTTTTCTTAAATATAATATCACTAGTTTAATAATTAAACTTATTATTTTATTTGAAGTTTAAAAATTGTTACGATTAACGGTTTATGTTATTTCAAAGTCTATAAAAGCAGTGCGAAGATATATTCGAAATATTACGTACCTATTTGTGAACTAATAAAGTCAAAAAATCTTTTCAGAAATTATAGTTGAGCTTAAAATTATTATTATATTGGGTAAATATTATTTTACGTTACAATATTACTGTGATCTAAAATTATAGTCACCTTATTTTTGTTCAATAGCTTTAATAGCCAATTATATATTATTAGTTTGTATAATCTAACCTAAGTAGCTGTGAAAATTAGGGCAAGAATTATTTCATACGCAATATTTAATATTATGCAAAAGTGATTAATTTATCAAAATATTATCCTGTTTCCTATTTATATTTAGAGTTAAGGTTGGAAAGCTTATTAACTCGTGGAAGATGCCATTAAATACTAAATAGCGACTTGTACCTGAAATAAAGGCTATATACAACATCACAGGAAGCTTTGAAATTTGTCCTTATACCTAAAAATGTGAACTTTATATACAGCGATCGACTAACCCCAGAATTGTTTTGCGGCGGCGCTATTGGTCCATAAAAGGCCATACGCTTTTATTAGATAGCCAACTTATGCTCAAGCTGCTTAATTATTTTATCCTTAAAGCTTATTTGCGACCTGCACTAAGGTAGTAGTAGCGTTTTATTCCAAAGTGGACCTTATAATTACAGTAATACGACCTTGTTTTGGCCGTTTCCAATAGTGGAGACACTTTCGTTAACAGCAAAATATTGCAGTTCAGCCTGTTCGCACAGGAAGTACAGGCGGCATTAATAGTAGCGGATGAAACGCTTCAAAAGTATCTGCCGCTTTGGAATACTTTTCCAAATAGGGATAAATCTATACAGTTCGCGTTCAAAAGTATCCCTCACAGTACTTATAATAGATCTACAAATGCTTCTTTTTATTAATTTATTAGATAATTGTAGATACTTTTGACGCGTAGTCTTTTTCGCTAATTTTAATGCAGACTGTACACTTTTCTCCTATAGCAGGATCTTCCCACAGTTAGTAGAACAGCGGCAGATGCTATTACTAGAAACTACAGTCCAACAAAGACTATAATAATTATTAATATGTATCTGTTGGAATGTCTTTTTAGATTTCTACGCTCTTCAAAACTAGACCTTAATCCTAACCACCTAAAGCCTATATCAGCTTATTCCCACAGGAAATACAGCCTCGGTAGAGGCTTGTGCTAGGGCTGGGGCTCACCGGGGCGGCGCCACTCGCGGCACAGCACGGCGCACGTGCCGGCCGCCAGCACGACGAGCGTGCCCATCACCACGCACACGGCCGCCAGCCACGTGCGCGTGTCGAAGTGCTCGGCGCCGCTGAAGAAGTGCTTGTACAGCTCTGCGGACAGAATATTGTAGTGTTAATACGATTGTAAGTCGATTACATAGACGGATAAAAATGGAGACAGAACTCGAGATGTGCTAAAACAAACGCGTATACGTAAATACGGAAGACATTTCTTTTAATTTTTAACCTCTAGCGTCCCACGGTACTAACATTAGTAACGAATTACCTCAAATAAAATTTAAATAATTATTAATTTGAAAAGTCTTGCTTTTGTTTTGTTCGATTAATGATACAAATTCAGTTCTATTTTCCAATACCATTAATTTAAGTTTGACTGATTTTTAGGGTTCCGTACCCAAACGGTAAAAACGGGACCCTATTACTAAGACTCCGCTGTCCGTCTGTCCGCCTGTCTGTCTGTCTGTCACCAGGCTATAACTCGAGAACCGTGATAGCTGACAGTTGAAATTTTCACAGATGATGTATTTCTATTTCAACAAAGATGTTTTTTTTTGTCGTTTTTTGCGTACGGAACCCTTCGTGCGCGAGTCCGACTCGCACTTGGCCGGTTTTTTTCTTGTAAAGTGGGTCGCTAGAGCGTAATGGCGTCAGCGTCGAACGTGCACACTCCGCGCGTCATTCCGTGGCCCTCGGGTAACTAACCAAAATGATACCTTATGACAATGCAATAAGGTTTATGAACGGTCAGGTGACGATGGTACTGACCTGCCTCCGGGTCGGAGTACAGCGTGGTGGCGAGCACCTCGACGGCGGGCCCGGAGCCCAGCTGGTTGTTGGCCCAGACTCGGAACCAGTAGGAAGCGTTCGTGTCCAGGTGGTACACGTCGATTTGCCGCTGAAATTTTAGTTTGTTTGGTCAATTGTATTATTTGTACAAATCGCGAAAACTATCGATAATAGCTAGCTGTTAGCAGTTATTGTGTAATACGTATAAGCAATAATGAAATAGCAACTATCCAGTCGGTTTTACAACGAATATGATGCTCTGTATGTCAGAATACTTATGATAAATTAGGAATACCTAACCGAAGGAATGTGTTGTACTAGTAAAGCGCTACTACTTTTGTTACTTGGCCAAATAAAGAAACTTGAAACTAAAAACTACTAATAATAATAAGATAAGGTACGTATTTAATGGAATCCAACAACTTGAAGATGCTTTTGCTTGCTGCGCGGTCTATGATGACTTCAAATAATTTGTGATGGACTAAGTTTACTTAAGTTTAGTACACTAACCGAGTTGGGGCTGATAGGCCGCCACGGCTCCAGGCTGCCGTTGATCGGCGTCGCAGAGCGGTACTGCGCGGTGAAGTCTATGATGGGGTGCCCACCGTCGCCCGCTACGTTCCATAGGATGAGAGCTAGGATGGTGGCGGTATAGACTGTCACGTTGACTGGACACTGACCGAGTTGGGACTGATGTGGTTGGGGCTGATAGGCCGCCACGGCTCCAGGCTGCCGTTGATCGGCGTCGCGGAGCGGTACTGCGCGGTGAAGTCTATGATGGGGTGCCCACCGTCACCCGCTACGTTCCATAGGATTAGGGCGAGAATGGTGGACGCGTGGACTGTCACGTTGACCAGTGGGGGAGGCTCCGCTGAGGAAGAAATAAGAAAAACAAAGTTTTGTAAACTATTTAAAACTATATTAGTCATAACTGTCGCCAAGTAAATAAATGAAACAAAAAGAAAAAGACAGAAATAAATACAACCTAAGAACCAATAAAATGTTCAACGAACGTCGCGCGCGTAGTGCTCAAACTCATTTGCCTAAGGCCACCAACCAATGTTGTATGAAAATCCATTCCCGGCGCATCTAGATAAAGCAATGTTTCGCAGTCGAATATTGCTAACGAAATTTCTTTATTTGAGATAAATGCCACTGCCAGTATTAGCAATCTATTTACAAAGATATTTTAAAAGTATCATAATACCGCGCGAAAAGAGTAATTATCATCAATTTTAACAGCCGTCCAGGGTTTACGTTACGAGAAAATTGCTACAGTAATCGTCAGCAATCGACAAGTGATAAACACTTCGTGCCGGCGAGTTCATTATCGCAGCGCTCGTCGGAAAATCGTGCACGTCTACTATAACATAGTTAATGAAAAATAAGAACGAATTATACAGATTAGACATAAAACACTACTTCATTTACTTAAAAGTTTTATTATATTTCCATGAAAAAAAAAAAAACAATTTATTCTAAGACCTTTAAGAATTTTATGTCAGTAATAAAAATTATTCATTTTGCGGCCTTGGATAGTAGCTTTGTTGGTAAATGGATTCGCGTAAGAAATAACAAACAATGTTACAAATATGTTTGTACGGTCACAGGTGGTAATTTTTATATAGATTCTTATTTACTTGGAATGGATAAATCAGTTTAACAGACATACTCAAAACACACAACTATGACAAGTTAATGGCTACGAAAATAAAATAAACAAATAGAAAAAGGTAAACACAGGTACGGTTCGGCAAATATTAACAGCCTATTTACACAATGTCTCGTGTCACATGTCAATGCGGAACCAGCTTTACACACATCGCATTAAAGTTCAAATTCAAACCAACTAAAATGAAAACATGATTGTAAAGAGTCGATTAATGTAGTCGGCGAATGAAATTTTATTGATTATGCGTTTGGTTCCGATAGTAATACCTACCTTAATGTAGTTAGCGTGGGGTTAACTACTAACAACAACTTGACTGACTATCGGCCTTATGTATTTGGAATAAGGTTTAGATTGTCAGATGATGTCGACTATCGTACATGTGTTGTAGGGAAATTTACATGTCATTATGCGTTTTTTATGTTGCGATCAGAGGCAAGTCGTAAACAGTGATTCGACAATGTAAATCTGTTTAGTATTCGTGCACCGAGTAATAGTCTGTATCTTTAGGTATTTAAAAAAGAGTAAACAAAATCTCCCCTCAAATGGCTTCTTAAGCCAGTTGAGGATAGATGAAAACATTACATGATCAAATAATGTAGGTTAAAGTCGGGTCGTTCAGTGATCCAGGTGGTTTTGTATTTGGTTGGTTAATCAATAAATGTTATAACTACCCGAAAATGTACATATTATTTGTTTACTTTTATTTTAGTACCTACCTAAAGATATAGAGTATAGTACACTACACGTACCTATACATATTATGCAAATTTCTGGTTAAGACAAACAGTTACATATCGGATAAAGGGGCAGGGGTTCGTGGAATGGATTAGAGTTTCGTGCCTCTTGCCCCGTTTAGTGGCATTTAGGTCAACCTTAATGCGTTTAAGTAGATTACTTTGAAGACTGTTAAGGTTTATGGAGACGGGACGAAGGCAAATTAATTCCCTTTTCACCTCAGCAGCTCGAACAAGCGTACTTTGCTTCTTAAAAACAGTGAGCAAAATGCGATTTTGCTCACTGAGTCATTTTGTCTCACTCAGTGAGCAAAATGCGATTTTGCTCACTGAGTGAGACAAAATGACATTCAAGTGACCTTTATAGTCAAATGTCATTTCAACATGCGGGGTCTAATACAAGTTCGATATACTTGGGTTCTATTATCTCTGTCCCTCTAGGTATGTTCTCACTGCTTAGGGTGAAAAATTTTGTGTACTACACGAGATCAAAGTTATTTACATCTCGTGCGCTTTTGAATCCCTTACTACGCTCAAGATTCTATATAGAATCTTTCGCTTGCACGGGACTCAAAATAAGCACTCGAAGAAATATCAAACTTTGATCTCTTGTTGTACAAATAACTATTAGTGCACGGTTTGCAAGCTAGCAAAAATATTGTCGGTCAAACCAAATTCGTCAGTAAATAAGAACAATAAAACTATACTCATCCTTTTCTTTTGGGTGCCAGTACTAGTGTAAGACAACGATAGTATGATTCTCTCTGCCTATGTTTGAAATGAGACAGTCCTTTGACAAACTACAACACGTTATTTTCAGTTAAAGAGACAAAATCGATCGGCTGAAAACCGCCATAGCTGTTTTTCGGAAATTATAATAATACCATTATTGATATATAGCTTTCCGTTACAGAAAAATAACTCGAGGAAACTGGTCTCATCCCTACAGAGTTTACATCAAATCTTACGCCGGCGAATGAACACAGGGCTTCTTTAGCAGCTTTTAACAGTGAGGTGCAAAAGCATCTAGTTTTGAGCTATACTAATATAAAACAAAAAAAATCTCGTGTAATCTGGTATAAACACTCAGTTCTAACTGCAGCTGTATTACGGTCGCACTTATCACATGACAGTAGGGCTACCGCCAATACCGAAAATCGTCAATTGCGGGCATTTTTCTCTGTCACTCTAATTACGCCTTCATTGGAGTAAAAGAGTAAGATCCCCGCAATTTGCGAATTTCGGTTTTTGCGGTAGCCCCTCAGGTCACGGCTTTAGGTATGTAGGTGCCTAGTCTTTTCACATGGTGACATGTCATGACTGTCATGTCAATCACAAATATCACCATACGGATATGATGGTCTTATTTGTCTATATGACAGCGTAATTATTTATTATTTATTCTATGACGTGAATAAAGCCATCCATAATAACCCCTGCTATAAAAAATAATGGAAACGTTGTATAAACAAACTAACCGTTTTTGACAATATTATTCGAGTAACTTTAAAGAAATAAAACGCTTCGAATTAGATTATAGGACACAAACAATTCTCAATGGGACATAGGGCCGGGTTTAGCAATCTGGGTATATAGGTCATTGGACTGAGCTTTACATGGCAACCTAGCCTTGGCCGATTCGGACCGGGCAAATGTTCCGAGTCTATTTGCAGTTCTAAAATATTGAACGTGGCTAAAGTGATTGTAAATACAAGAGAGATTATAAATAGCTATTAGTTTTAGTAGAAGAGCCGACCGCAAATTTTCTAACCGACTTGATACCACGATAAAATGCACAATGGTTTCCCATAAAAGTGAGGCTAAGTCCGAATTCGATAGTCTGCCACGGCGGAACTTGCCGAAAGTACGAAAAAGAAGGCCACTTCCGGTGCGAAAAAAGGGGGCTGATTTAACCCATCTGATACCGAAATAATAGTTATGGCAGCAGTTAGAAATTTACATGTAGACACAGAAAAGCGAAGTCTGCCAGTATTTTTTATGCCGGAAGTGCTTGGCAGACGCTCTCAAAGGTGGCCACCGGGACCCCTAAATTACCCCATCTGATACCACCATGAAACCGATTCCAGTTGGTAGGTATGAACCCCCATTTTAGGAACATATAAGTCTGCCAAGGTTTTTCCTGCTATAACACCTTAGCAGACGAGATTACAAGCAAGATGATCATCGGTTACCGTACACTAACCCATCTGATACCACGATGAAACCAATTCCAGTCGGTAGGTATGAACCCTCATTTCAGGAATATATAAGTCTGCCAGGGCTTTTCCTGCCGAAACACCTTGGCAGACGAGATTATGTTAGCAAGGTGTACATCAGTTACCCTACATCAACCCATCTGATACCACCATGAAACCAATTCCAGTCGGTAGGTATGAACCCCCATAGGAATATATAAGTCTGCCAAGGCTTTTCCTGCCGAAACACCTTGGCAGACGAGATTATAGGTAAGCAAGATGAACATCGGTTACCGTACACTAACCCATCTGATACCACCATGAAACCAATTCCAGTCGGTAGTTATGAACCCCCATTTGAGGAATATATGAGTCTGCCAAGGTTTTTCCTGCCGAAACACCTTGGCAGACGAGATTATAAGCAAGATGACCATCGGCTACCGTACACTAACCCATCTGATACCACCATGAAACCAATTCCAGTCGGTAGGTATGAACCCTCATTTCAGGAATATATAAGTCTGCCAAGGCCTTTCCTGCTGAAACACCTTGGCAGTCGAGATTAAGTTAGCAAGATGTACATCAGTTAACCTACATTAACCTATCTGATACCACCATGAAAACAATTCCAGTCGGTAGGTATGAACCCGCATTTCAGGAATATATAAGTCTGCCAAGGCCTTGGCAGACTTGACTTGGCAGACTGGACTTGTGAAACAAGGTGTCAGATGGGTAAATGTAGGGTAACTGATGTACACCTTGCTAACATAATCTCGTCTGCCAAGGTGTTTCGGCAGGAAAAGCCTTGGCAGACTTATATATTCCTGAAATGGGGGTTCATAACTACCGACTGGAATTGGTTTCATGGTGGTATCAGATGGGTTAGTGTACGGTAACCGATGTTCATCTTGCTTATAATCTCGTCTGACAAGGTGTTTCGGCAGGAAAAGCCTTGGCAGACTTATATATTCCTGAAATGGGGGTTCATACCTCCCGACTGGAATTGGTTTCATGGTGGTATCAGATGGGTTGATGTAGGGTAACTGATGTACACCTTGCTTACATAATCTCGTCTGCCAAGGTGTTTCGGCAGGAAAAGCCCTGGCAGACTTATATATTCCTGAAATGAGGGTTCATACCTACCGACTGGAATTGGTTTCATCGTGGTATCAGATGGGTTAGTGTACGGTAACCGATGGTCATCTTGCTTATAATCTCGTCTGCCAAGGTGTTTCAGCAGGAAAAACCTTGGCAGACTTATATATTCCTAAAATGGGGGTTCATACCTACCAACTGGAGTTGGTTTCATGGTGGTATCAGATGGGTTAGTGTAGGGTAACCGATGGTGACATTGCTCACACAATCTCGTCTGCCAAGGTGTTTCGGCAGGAAAAGCCTTGGCAGACTTATATATTCTTGACATGAGGGTTCATACCTACCGACTGGAATTGGTTTCATGGTGGTATCAGATGGGTTAAATTAGGGGTCCCGGTGGCCACCTTTGAGAGCGTCTGCCAAGCATTTCCGGCATAAAAAATACTGGCAGACTTCGCTTTTCTGTGTCTACATGTAAATTTCTAACTGCTGCCATAACTATTATTTCGGTATCAGATGGGTTAAATCAGCCCCCTTTTTTCGCACCGGAAGTGGCCTTCTTTTTCGTACTTTCGGCAAGTTCCGCCGTGGCAGACTATCGAGTTCGGACTTAGCATCACTTTTATGGGAAACCATTGTGCATTTCATCGTGGTATCAAGTCGGTTAGAAAATATGCGGCCGGCTCTTCTACTATTTTACAAGTGGGCAAAGTTGTTGTTTAATCCCTCGTGCTAATATTGATACCCGAAAAAACGAAAGATTCCAAAATTGAACCACAAGCGTATAGAGGT
The DNA here is from genome assembly GCF_910591565.1 of Cydia splendana. Lineage (NCBI taxonomy): Eukaryota > Metazoa > Arthropoda > Insecta > Lepidoptera > Tortricidae > Cydia > Cydia splendana. The sequence goes on along the minus strand of NC_085972.1, from coordinate 19,001,190 downwards.
TCGAAAGGCAGAATCTTGAGTATTGCGAGGAAATTTAATAATCACCATTATCATCGACGAGAGGCTAACTTATGGTTTCTGTCATGAGTAGTTGTAGTTACCATATACAGATGTAGTGCATAATTATTTTCCATCGTTTTCACGGAAACGTTACGAACGTGTCTTGCTGTTTCAGTCAGTCTCGGTACAAAAAGTACTGTGGTTGACTGAAGTAGCATGACAAATACGAACGTTTCCGAGAGAATACGATGGAAAACAATTGTTCACTACATCTGTACTTGTATACAGATTTCGATCTTTTCCTTATCTTCATTCTTTCATTTTCCTTATTTCTTTACCTTCTTATTCTATCGAGTAAAATCGTTTAACAAAGAGGAAAATCACGGGTCATTAAACTACATGGCAGTGGGGTTGGCATCTGTCAAAGGATTTATACCTAGATGGCGCCAGTATAGATTTTATCTGACTAGTTTTGTTCTATGAGATTTCGCTTAAAGGGCATCCAAGCAATAAAATTCCAAAGGAAAAACAAAAATTTGACACAGTTGAAACCTATAAGGGGTCAATAATACTTCGACCGTCCAACCCCATTTATTGTCATCTCAAAAACATTTCTGTAAATGTAACGAACTGTCAGACGTCGCCTAATAAAGTATGTAACAGATGTTGGAACAAAATGTGAATTTTTGAATGCAATTTCCTCGCGAAAGTAGCTCCGAGACATAACGGCTGTTTACACAGCAATGAAAAGTTTTCAACACTGCAAATTTTATGAAATAACTGCAGTAGGAACTTTGACGGCCAAGTAAATACGAGGACTGTTAATGACACAAAAGTAATACCAGTTAAAGCCTGACCAGTTTATGGTAATTGTCAAGAGGGCGCTGTTATTTTCATGTATAGGGTGACAGTTTAGTATAGTATGAAAAAAATAGTACCAATGAAATTCCGCAACATGGCGCGTGATCATATATTCCTGGTCAGGCTTTACGTGTGTTTTAAATCCAAAACATAGTAGTTTGTGTCCAATACATTCGGTATTTTATAAAAGAAATTGGATCAGAAGTACAGTCATGAGAAGGTAGCATTTTATCATACAGACCATCGCATTTAAAAAGTACTTAATATTACCTATGGCCGTGACGTGATGCTTTAGGACTTAGGTAAGTCATATATGTATAATGTATATGTAATCACAGTAGGTATAAGAAATCAAAATTCTGTCTAAGAACATTTAGGAAGTTACGTTTGACGTTCAAAATCTGGGCGTAAATATTATACTCGTAACGTCCCTACTTATCCAAGGTAGGTAATCCGTTACCTATATTTCGTCTTTCCGTCTAACTACATTGATAGCCATAAAGTGTAGCAGTGGCACCATAAACGTCATATTTTCAAAGGATTTGTAGCATTTACCATTAAGTTGTTTTTCGTTGGAAACTTTAGTTTAAAGGTCCATTATATAAATTGACTCTTCTACAAGCCCAAGCGCCGTCGATTCGCCGCTGTAAGTTATTAATGTATCAATTTATCGACGTTCGAGCTCTCGTAAACCATGTCTCGGCTGGCCATATATCACCGGTGGCAGGTACCGTGTCTGAAACTGCTAATGTAAAATGTAAGCTGCGTGACTCGAGGGACACGCGGAGTGTAAACTAGGTAAGTTTTAATTAGGGGTGTTGAGAGGAAGTTCCTGGTGTTAAGATGACGACAGGTGCAGAAAGTTACGATTTATGAAGGAATGTTGGAATTTAATTGAAATGATGCGGTTTGAATGAATGATTACAGTTCTCGCTGAATGTTATGCGAAAATAGTGTCCGACCGAAGTTACGGATTCGGCATAAAAATCGTGTTTCGGCCGAACGTTCAGTTTTGGCAAAAATACTGCTGAAACATCTAAAATTGCACTTTTGTATCGCTTTCGGCTAGTTTTATGTAATGATAACTGAATTCTATTTAGTGTTTGTTAATTAGAATAGGCGTGATCCGACACATACTTCACCATTTTTTATACCACTTACACGAATTATAAATTGATGTTTCTTTGTTCATATCATTCACAATTATGTTTAAAAAGAAAGGCCACCGATTTTATAAGCTCACATATTATATAAGCTGCTGGAAGACCAGCAGGTGGTAGCGCATACTCTTAATATGTCTTAGTTATAAACTTCAGCTGTTCTAAAGTCATAATTGAATTCGTGCTGCCGTAATAGGCACGGAGTCGGAACTTTTAGGCACTTGTCCCACCGCCGACGATGAGCGATAAGCGAGTAGAACGATAAACTAGGAACGAGTCGGCGAGCGGCGAGAAGCGAGTGTTAGCTCCAATAGTTTTGTCGCTCGGCTATAGGCGAGTGTTCGAGTGCGACGGGCTATTACTCGCGTCACTCGCTCGGGCGGTGCAGCGTAGCCGAACACGCAGACTGATTGGTCTCGCAGCTTGAGTTCTAACTACGAAGCGAGCATCGCCGAGCGAGTACCGCTGAGCTAGTTTTATCTTATCGCGGCGACAAACTAGTAGAGCGAGTGATCTCGCCGGCAGTGTGAATAGCCAGCGATGAACTATTAATATTATGTGTCTCTTTTACTAACACAGGATCCTAATCTTTTGTTCGTTTCTTGGGCGAGAAAATCGCCGATAGATAATCAGTTACTCGCTCTTGGTGGGACAAGTGCCTTACGACCCGCCAGTTTGGAGCACGGATTAAAAAATATAAACGTGGTTTAAGAGTTAGTTAGCGGCGAGTTTTAACGATCCTCTAGTGAGATTTGTAAAACTACAAGTTTGCGGTTACGGAAGTACGTTTCAACGTAAGTACGAACGGAACCTATTCCACACCACTGAGACCTAAACATAAAAAATACCAGTTTCAGCCCAATAACTGTTTGCCCAATTGCTTGTTTCAGTAACATTACAAAAATCCACTATTTATCATTTAGGCAGGTCGTTAGTAATTTGGGAACTTAACATAATAAAATCAACAATCATGGCAACCAGAATTGTTTCAATTTCAATACTTCAATAGGTAAGGTAGGCCAAGGCGCTCACAAATATCTGAACACGCCTCTATTTCCAATGCGTTAGAGTGCGTGTTCAGATATTTTTGAGCACCTCGACCAACTCCGATATATCTGATGGCGACTGGTACTATTGAAGTATTGAAATTGTTTTTCGAAATCGTTTGTTTGGTTCATCATGCAACGCCGAAAACGGGTTAGGTATATTGCGAAGGTTAAATATAATAGCTCTACCGCAGATGCAAAATCACGTCTTTGAATTTTAAATTCGCAGCCGAAAACGAGTCATTATCTTCATAGCTAAAATGGAGGAGTCCTCAACTTTTAAAATGAGCCCGGATTTCTGGAACGACCGGTCGGATTACGAAAGACAAACTTAACGACCACAATTGGGGAAGATTTAGCTTTGTTCCAAAATTTCATTAAAACATATTTAATTGAACTTGGGATATCTACTTTACAATAGGGCTTTAATATCGTGGTAAAGCAGACGAATAAAATTTATCTACTTAGTGGTATATCATTTAAATTTTAATCGAGTTTTAAATTAATTTATTCAATATCAAATTTCGTTGCAAAAACTCACAATAAAGGTTCTTACAGATCTTTGTAGTTAGGGAAAATTTCTTTATATAGATAAGTACACATTTGTGCACGCTTGAACTGAACCGAAATGTTATGGGTCAAAATTCTTTTCTTTGTATTGATTTTGTCCTCAAAAATGTGACGGAGTGGAGCTTTTTGTATGGGCTGAAATGTATTTTTAATTTTTCTCGTGTGAATTATAATCTACAGCTAGAAAAACATACTATAGCACTCGACTTCTTTAATAAATTTGATATAAGACAAAAATACAAGCGTGACAGAGTGGTCCGAAACAAGACAAGAATTTTAACCCTTAGAATGAAGGTTGCGAAAAGGTTGAAAATAATAGTAGCTAGTGTGTCGATACTTGATGCTATAGCCTGTATCTTTAGGTATTTAATTAAAAGTAAACAAAATCTACCCTCAAATGGCTCCTTAAGCCAGTTGAGGGTACCTACATGAAAACATTACATGATCAAATAATGTAGGTTAAAGTCAGTTCGTCAGTGACTGATCCAATCGGTTTTGTATTTGGTTGTTAACCAATAAATGTTATAACTACCCGAAAATGTACAAATTGTTTGTTTACTTTTATTTAAATACCTAAAGATACAGACTATAAATATATGCATCGAAAACGTACGAGAGGAAAACACATTACGCACCATGCCATTAATATAATAACAAATAAATATAGCCGTTAACCAATCTAAATTGGCCCTGGTGTTCCAAGATTGACAATAAGAGTGGGGGCCAAGAGTGAAGCGGGGAATGATCGTGCGGTAATAACAGTTATTACGTGACCTTGCCAGCGCAACTCTAGTTTACTGCGAGTGACAACTGTAACGATTTGGTGGATAATACGAACTGGGAATGTGTTTTTGATTGATACGCTGAATAAAGTAGGTACACTGAATATGTTCATGTTAAGAAATCAAGCTAATTTCGAAATATGAAACCGAAAACTAAGTTAAATTGAGAAACAGCAAGAAGCAAGCTATTGTGTGTTTCTTAAAGACCAATTTCAAAATAAATAAATCCGACGGATAGACGAACTAAATAGAATCTAATGTGGAGGTGTCTATGAAATTCCGCTAGACCTTAGAAGCGACGATCCAATAATAGATGAGCTATTTATTCGCCTGCCTGTAATAACTCAAACGGGGTCATTAATTGTCTCTGAGACTGTGACCTGAGATCCGATCCGAACTTGCTTTTGAGACAGCCAACCAATTTGAAGTCTGGGCCACTATTTGTATTTTCTTTATATGAGCCCAAAATCTTACTCATGCAGCATTCTTATTAATTCGGATTGTGACGGCAAGAAGTGTTTCGGTCATCAAACTTGTTACTGCCTAGTGCTTGGAAAGTTAACCTGTGTTTTTATACTTTTGATACTAAAATGCGATTGGCTACCCAACCAATCATCCTGTTTTTGTACCGATTCTTAAATAAAACGATATATCGGATGGACTAAGTGCGACAATCGAACTGTATTATTTTATCTTGGTTATAGAAACAAAGTTTAGTAGCCTTACCTAGACTGCCTTAGCAGTGTATGTCAGTGATGATGATGATGATGATGATGATGATGAAATGTATGTATGTATGTCAGTATCAAACTGGTGGTAGCCATATAGGTCTGGGACTCACGAAACATTTAAAACTAAGGTCTTAACTCGGATGAGTTTCAGTGCTCGATTCTAGTTCGAATTACTGATTATCGAGTGGATAACACGAGCATCTTTACTCGCTTTAGACCTAAATCTTAATTTGAGAGCTTCCCCCAGACTGTAAGATATCCTCGTCCGTTGTAATCTAAAGAAAACTTCAAAAGAAAGTAGATTCTACCTAACTACTTTGAAATTCACGTCCCGTCGTATTCATATGTCTGTATAATGAGGAGATTATTTACCAGACTTGTGCCCGGGTTGGGATAGTGTGGTGAACACCCGATCAGAATTTATCTTCGAGATGATTTGAGATTTATTAGCAAGCTATTGTAGTCTAAAGGAGTTCCTCCACTTATTAGCTGTATAGTCAATTATCTTAAAAGATGTTCTGAAGTGTATTAATTTAAATTATTTAAAACAATAATAAACTGCAGTTAGTTTTGAAGAAAATGCAAGTAGGTAATAGGCATAACATAAGTACCTGTAACACGGTTATTTATATACATACATAATATGTTTGTATACGAGTAAATAATACGTGTCTATCCAAGAGTTTATTTAATCTTGGACTGTAGATAAAGGTGTTAGTAATACCTACTGTACATATTTGAGTATTTTATTTGCGTTATATTATAAGTAGTGAATAGAATCAGGCGTTACTTTGCGGAAATCCATACTAATTAAAACCAAAATATTACTTTGCTAATCCGCGAAAAGATAACGTGCTAGTCAATCAGTGCTAACCCGTTATACTTACTTGCGTATTTTTACATGCAATTAATATTCCCACCCTCCCACCGCAAAAATAAATACGCAAATAAATATAACAAACCACCACCAAAAGAATAAACCTCGACACGTGTTTCGCCTCTCTACGAGGCATCCTCAGGAGTTGTTGACGGTCTGACGCCCGGCAACGGAATGACCTGTCTAGAATGGTCGGCCATATTTATACCTTGACCACTCCCCCTACCGTGCAAGTGTGAGTGAGATGGAAAAATTCGTAATAACGGCGATGACGCAACATTCAATTGTTCGTTAAGAATCATGCCCCTATTGTTGTACCTAATTATTTCCAGTTGTTCCAGAACACCCAAACGCAATCCCTTTTCGCAAACATGTAAAATATCAAAAGAATTATTCTCAGATAAAGTGTGACCTGTATCTAATAAGTGCTTTGCAAAATTGGACTTCTCTGGATGGTTATGTCTATATGACGCAACATGCTCTTTATACCTAGTAGTGAAACTACGGCCCGTTTGCCCCACATACACTTTATTGCAATCGTCACAGGTAAGCTTATAAACTCCAGACTTTTTCCCATTCTCGATCTTATCTTTGCCATTGCAAAGCTTTGAGTGCAAAGTATTATTTGTCTTAAAGGCCACAGGAATGTCGTTAGACTTCAAAATTTTGTAAATTGCATCAGACAACTTGCCAACATAAGTTATGCTCGCTTTATATTTTTTAATCGGTTCAGAGGATCGTGCCGCATACAACATAGTGTTGACCATACTATTCCGCTTTTTCCTGATGATACCATCCACAACAGACTTATCGTAACCATTCGAAACTGCTAAGTGATAAATATTATTTAATTCAATCTGATAGTGTTCATCAGAAAGAGGCACAGTCAACATTCTATGCACATAACAATGAAAAGCAGCCAACTTATGCTGCCACGGATGCGTGGAAGAAGCCGGGATAACTGTATCGGTATGTGTAGGCTTACGGTAAATTTTGAACTGATGCCTGTTGTTTACTTTAGTGATTGTTAAATCTAGAAAAAAAAAAAAACAACAAAAAAAAAAAAAACTAACTAACTTTTTAAAAAGGAACTAGAGCAAGACAACTCATTGAATTTTCTAGATTTAACAATCACTAAAGTAAACAACAGGCATCAGTTCAAAATTTACCGTAAGCCTACACATACCGATACAGTTATCCCGGCTTCTTCCACGCATCCGTGGCAGCATAAGTTGGCGGCTTTTCATTGTTATGTGCATAGAATGTTGACTGTGCCTCTTTCTGATGAACACTATCAGATTGAATTAAATAATATTTATCACTTAGCAGTTTCGAATGGTTACGATAAGTCTGTTGTGGATGGTATCATCAGGAAAAAGCGGAATAGTATGGTCAACACTATGTTGTATGCGGCACGATCCTCTGAACCGATTAAAAAATATAAAGCGAGCATAACTTATGTTGGCAAGTTGTCTGATGCAATTTACAAAATTTTGAAGTCTAACGACATTCCTGTGGCCTTTAAGACAAATAATACTTTGCACTCAAAGCTTTGCAATGGCAAAGATAAGATCGAGAATGGGAAAAAGTCTGGAGTTTATAAGCTTACCTGTGACGATTGCAATAAAGTGTATGTGGGGCAAACGGGCCGTAGTTTCACTACTAGGTATAAAGAGCATGTTGCGTCATATAGACATAACCATCCAGAGAAGTCCAATTTTGCAAAGCACTTATTAGATACAGGTCACACTTTATCTGAGAATAATTCTTTTGATATTTTACATGTTTGCGAAAAGGGATTGCGTTTGGGTGTTCTGGAACAACTGGAAATAATTAGGTACAACAATAGGGGCATGATTCTTAACGAACAATTGAATGTTGCGTCATCGCCGTTATTACGAATTTTTCCATCTCACTCACACTTGCACGGTAGGGGGAGTGGTCAAGGTATAAATATGGCCGACCATTCTAGACAGGTCATTCCGTTGCCGGGCGTCAGACCGTCAACAACTCCTGAGGATGCCTCGTAGAGAGGCGAAACACGTGTCGAGGTTTATTCTTTTGGTGGTGGTTTGTTATATTTATTTGCGTATTTATTTTTGCGGTGGGAGGGTGGGAATATTAATTGCATGTAAAAATACGCAAGTAAGTATAACGGGTTAGCACTGATTGACTAGCACGTTATCTTTTCGCGGATTAGCAAAGTAATATTTTGGTTTTAATTATATTATAAGGCATTTTTTTATTAAGACGGTTCACTTCTTTACTGTCATTAGTTACTGTATTTCAAATAACATTTTCCGGCTTTTCGCAATATATGTGAATCCTCGCAAGTAAAATTATTTCTTTGAACATCAAATAAAGCTCCGATGGAACTTCATTTTCGTTTTTTTGCAAGTCTGTGAACGCTAAGGCAGCCTCCGGCATATTTGCTTATCCGTCATATCAACTGAATAAATATAAATTTGCATATATTTGCGCAGGCCCGTTTTTCTCCCAACTAAATATATGGAAGATAATTTGTTCAGTTACACAATAGATCGTTAGTTGACAGTCAAATTCATAAACGAATCTTTTATTCATTTAGGAAATAGTACAGATATTTATTTGTTACTAAAAGAACTACCAATTGAACCAACGAATTAGCAGTGGAATTATGTTCACGTGTAACGCAATAGCTTCAAATAACTCTTTAATATCAGGTCAAATGCAAATCGAAAGCGAACACAAAAGACAACGTGAGTTTGAACTTTGACAGCGTTGTTGACCTCTGTCTCTTAAGGGGCCCACTGATTAACAGTCCGCCGGTATCGGCCTGTCAGTTAGAACAAAATTTTGACAGTTCCGAACAACTGACAGGCCGATACCGTCCGGCGGACTGTTGATCAGTGGGCCCCTTTAAGGTTTTATGAACATAAACTTTATTTGTTTAATGTAAATGTTTGGCTAAAAACTTTTGGTGGATGAATGACATACTAAAACTGCACTATAAAAAACTATTTTTCATTCTGTCTAATCCTATCTGAAATGGAGTAATATATGTACCTATGTAGAAATAAAGGTTGTGAATATTCACTTTTGTAACTTCAAAGAGTCATGCCAGTAAAAAAAATGTGCTGAAAGTTCGCAACAACGAAGGACGTAATAGTCAAAATTAGTGCCGAGTCACTGATTTTAGTATTCGCATTAATATGTGCCGGCTCTCACGCCGGCCTCTGCCCTCATTAAGCGAAATTATAAGTGTTATAAACAAAAATAAAAACTCATTCCGAATAGCCAGACGCATATATTGCTCAGCCAACGAATGTGGCACGCTAGCTTTGATGCCATCGACATGAAAGGCTTTCCGACCAGAATGGCACATAAAAGCCTTAAATATGGAATTAACCAAAGGTACTATAGATTGATTGAAAACATTGAAATATGTTAGCTAATTTTCAAAGTAAATAGCAATTTTCGTATTTTTCTATAGGTACTTTAAGAGAGCTTCTACAGACAGCAGTAGAAGTTCCTAAGCGGACGAGGTGTTCAAAATGATCTTGACGCGACGCGAAGAATAAGAGAGCGTGTCAAAGTAATTTTGAACACCTCGCCGGCTTAGTAACTTCTGCTGCTGACTGTACCATCTCACATTCCTTTTATATTACTTACTTTGAAGCAGTTAGTCCCATATAAACAATTGATCCACACAACAAACTGGATATATTGATAATTTTAATAAAAACTGGTCAACTAGCATATTAGAACTATCGCGGGAAATGGCGTGACGACCTCGATACGTATCGTATCGTAGGGTTGCATTTATGATTTCATCTGTTAAATGCTAGTGTATAATGTCATACAATTAAATAAATAAATTGTAAACAGTGGTAGGAGATTGAGATAGGAGAGAGAGAGAGAGACAAGTAAGACCAAGTACTTAGTGGGAAAGTGGCTGCCCTAGCCCAGTATTGGGACACTTATCAGGCTAAAATTAAAAGAAAACATGAAAGGAGACCAAATTCCGTTGTGTAATATAATCCATACCTAATATACGTGTGTTTTTATCAGTAGCTATAGCAGCAAATGTTTAAATCGATTAGTAGTAATTCATAGCATGTAGAAACAAAAGCAAGAACCTTCTTAGGCTTCTACATATTCATCATATTATAGATAGGTATACAAGAACGGACCATTAGGAAATCCAATTTATAAACTGTCACAGTCACAACTCAAGGTGAAAAGCAAATTTACGTTAAGAGCTACGGAGCTGGATCCAGCTGTTTCAAATATTGATCTAAGGCCGGAAACTTGGTCGTATTTCCCCAAATATTCGTGTTAAATTACTCATTCTTGACTCAAAGGTCAAACAAGATATTACTCAAAGGGATATTCTAATTTTTACTGATAGTGTCTTTATCTCTGGTCCACAATTATTAATTTTGTAATTATTATTTTTAATACGTACACTTCATTCGAGAACGCAATATTAATAAAATGGAAAATACGCAAGAGTCAACGAGTTGGCTCCTCAGAAGTTTAATATACCACTTTATCACTTGAAGCGCTGAATAAAACGTCAAATCTTTGCAATATGAACGGGTGAAAATTGCCACTTGGAGTGGAGGGGCAATTTGGCTATTCAAATTTGAATGTTAAAGAGGCCTTTATACTAAAAACCTGTTAACTGCAGGCTTCTGAATAATATTTAATGTGTTCTTAAATAAAGGCCCTCTCTCTCTTTATTAATAAACATATTTAAATAGCCTCTGCTATTTGTTTTCGCAAAAATTTAAATTTAATCTAGATTAGTGGATAGAGTTAAGCAGTATTTAGATATACATATAGGGACCGTGCGCGTTGGAGGGTCTGCCATCTTGTGGCCTGAATCGGAAACATATGTGCACATGTACATTGCCAAAGCAAGTGCTACCATCTACCGTTCTCGTCGATACGTTTCCTTGTGAATAGTAGGTTCTGCCATCTTGTGGGCTACATCGGAAGTATAAATGACACATTTACGCTTCGGGCCAAAAATCTGACGGCTCCTATGCTGCCCCCTATCGTTCATGCACGGGGCCTATAATTAGTTTAATAATAATTAAATAAGCTGCATGGTCATTTCGATTATAATTACTTTAAAAAACGGCGAATTATCATGTCTATTCGTTTTGGTGAATTTCTGATTCTGATATTTCAGCTCAGTAGCAAATCTCATTTTCACGGATTGACTGTCGTGCTGCTGCTTTTATTCGTTGTCTACTTAAAGAAAGGACGCTTATCACGAGGAATTTAGTACATTGAACCGCCTGTTCCTATCTCTATCGCTCGCGCGTAATTATATTGCTGTCCCGTCCTAACTAAGAGCTGGTAAAAACATAATCACGAACAAATTATTTATATATTACCGTATTATTATATACTCGTATTTATGTACGTTCACGTTATTATAGACCCGATACGCGATGCATATTGTGATGCAAACGGACAGGCTTAGCGACAATATGTGTCATTTTCAACCAAAAGGGTACTTATTATCGGTCATCAATAAGGCGCTATTTCCGTATAGCTTCAATTTGAAATCAACCTTACCGCCAACCGACAATGTGGTACCTTTTGGTTGAAAACGTCACATAATGCCAGTAAAGCTCCGTTTGGAACTGCCGACCCGGAAAGTATCCAACCCATGGCCGCATATCTAATTGAGCTGTTTTGTCAGATTGTGTTGTGGAATTCGCTACTAGCATTTCAATCCAATGCTCATTCAAGTTAGGCATAAAGTCTGTTTTTACAATTTTCTAGCTTACTTTTGAATCTAAAATGTAGACCGTGAATCGTGAAGTTAATAAATTTATTTTTCTCAAAAATGGACGGCAAAGTCGACTTTGCCGTTTAAAAAATAGGTTGCGAAGCGCGTAGTTTATGGTTAGTCAAAAATTAAAAAGTTAAAAACATTGCAGTCTCGATTTTGGGACTGCAATGTTGCATACAAATTCCATTATTTGTCGAGTTCCAAACTTTTTAAAAGTTGAAATGGCCATATCAAATGAAGGCACAGGCCCATTAAACAGCCAAACAGATGATTAGTACCGCGACTATTTAGCTGTCTCAAATAGGTTGGCGTATTTTCGGCAGAAAAATACACTTCTATTTTTTTATTAAAAAAATAAAAAGGCTTCAAAGCTAATTTTTCCAATTGTTTCTACTTTTTTCTGTGAAAATATATACGTAAGAAAGTTGCTTTTGTAAAATATTTCTATGATATTTATATTTCTTGCACCATTTTTGAGAAAAGCACTATATATGACTCGGCTGGAAGGCTACTTGCTGGCTTCGGATTCAATTAAACGGACTCCCAAGGTCGTCCGTTTAAAACGAATCCTCAGCCTGCAAGTAGCTACTTCCGAGCCTCGACAATAATGTACTATTAATTAGTTGGGCCGATTTTTATTTTATTGACGATTATTTCCGGTTTGAAAAAATAATTTGTATTGAGGAGCTCCATTCTGGGCGGAATAAATAGGTACGAAATCCAATTTGGAACAAATTTTCCGTTAAGTTGCAAAAATACCATACGTTTTCGTAAGTTAATGGAAGTTTCTTTCCGAAATCTGACGAAAACAGAATATTGAAAGGTTCATTTGTTGTAAAAGCGACAGACGAAAAACCTACACAGTCTGGGAAAAATGTCGAACTTTTCAACTGCCTTCCTCTTACACTTCGTGAGCTACAGCCCAATCAATGTCAGAGAGATGTAAGGAATGACAGCGGAAGCTTAGTAATAGTGTCCTGTTAGCTTATAAAGGGACGGAACTATTATAACGCTCTTTGTCTGAACGATGTCGACAAAGAGCGATAACTGGTAAAGGCTGACCATTAATATATGATCATTGTCAAGAGGGCGCTGTTATTCTCATGTACGTATAGGGTTAACACCCTGTTAGTATGAAAAAAATAGTTCCAGTGAAATTCCGCAACATGGCGCGTGATCATATATTTCTGGTCAGGCTTTATATACATATATCAATAGAAAGGTAAAAAGTAAACTAATTATATAAGGTCAATACGCGTAAGGGTGGCTGGCCTTCATATCGGGGCCTGTTTACATATTGATTAGTGTTTATTGTGAGTTCGTAAATTGCGTTTTGTGGTAAATGTGTGAACTAGCAATAAACACTATTCAATGTGTAAACAGGCGCCAAAGTGCAGGTCAACCACGCTTATCCCGTAGCGCAGCCACACTTATCCGTATTGGCCTTACATATTTCTGAAGGACGACGTTCTGCCGCGCTTAGCGTAAGAGCAGTAACTCATTCTGAAATGTCATTCAATTGTATACTTTGGGGTCATCCATTAATTACATCACACGTTCAAGAAAATGTGACATGTTGTGACAAGGGGGAGAGGGGAGTCACAAACTTTGTGACGTCACTTTAACTTCATCAGTAACCAAAATGTTATTTTAATCATTTTATATACTGTACAGTTCAAAACAAGTTTTTGGAACGATAATCGTTTTTATTAGTTAAATTTTTTTTCATAATCAGTTTTGGGTTATAAATTTACTAATATTTTGACAAAAAATTAATAATACTTAATTCGATTTGCCGATTTCGTTGAAAAAATGTGACGTCACACCAGGGGGGGGGGAGGGGTTTGCCAAATGTGACCAAGTGTGACAAGGAGGGGGGGAGGGGTCAAAAAACCTTGAAATTCGTGTGACGTAATTAATGGATGACCCCTTTGTACTTATACGATATGTTCTACAAATGAACGAGATTTCAAAATGAGTTACCTACCGCTCATACGCTAAGCGCGGCAGCGTGTGACTAGAAGCCGTAGGAGGATAGTTTTCAGAAACTCGAACGCTAACTCGTTAAACTATTCGCACATTAAGCTCGTAAATAAAGTAATTTATTGGTGAGTGCACTAAAAGCAGCAACAGGGCGACAGAGAACAAATTTGTGACCAAACTTTATAGTTTGTTCGAGAACTAAATTGCTTAGTGAGAATCATTGATGTGTTTTCTTGGAACTTCGGGTCCTGGGTCTTAAGAGTTAAGGGACTTAAGACTAAGAACTGTTAGTCATTATTTATTACTGAAAATTGAAGATCATTATTACGATGCCTCTAAAATCTTCCAAAATATTCCAAGAGTAATATGGCACCCTAAAGAGATCTAATTTAGACTCGAACGGTCATTGCCTACTCGTAACGTAACCGTAGGTAAATAATCTCTGTTTTCTTTTCTACCTGATATATGCGATTTTATTACCTACATCTACAGTATATCAGAAAAATATGTAAGTGTTTAATCTAAGATCTTGCTATTATTATTTATAATAATATGATTTGGGGAAAATTAGCTCGGATAAAAAAAGAGAACGGATCCCGTTTAGTGAAGGACGGCAAGTAGAAAAGCAGAATCTGGCGGCCAAGGTGACAATCGCTTGCGCTTCGCCATCGAATCACTTTGTCTCTCTATCACTCTTCCATATTAGTGTGACAGTGACAGTTGCGTTTCATTCGATACGGAGCGTTAGAGATTGGCATGTTGTCTAAGGGGCCTGGAAAAAGGCGGTAAGTTTACCGCTCGGCAGAGGTACTCACTTTTGACTGTGACATTAATCCTATCAAGGAACGTGGTGTCATTTTCGACGCCGCATTCGTACACGCCCGCGTACTCCACGCCCACGTTCAGCAGCACCAAGCTTCCGTCCGTCTGCAACAAACGAAACAAGACATGAGCAAATACGTGACTAAACACTAGGGAGTAACTCAACTATAGTAGCCTCAATACCGCGACTGAGGTCATAATGCCCTCTCTTTCACTCTTGGTTAGTCTTTACAAGGGTTCAGGAGATAGCGTTATGACCTCAGTCGCCAATTGGTATTGCGGTGAGTATAGAAGCAGTGTCTTCTGTAGAAAAAGTATGCAAGATGCTTTTGGCAATGTTTACAGTAACGTACCTAAGTGTTGGGAAAGTATGATGTGCTTCTGGTTTTATAGATATTAGCCATCTTCAAAATTACCACGGTTTCGAAGTTATCCCGATGCACCTTAACTCCAAATGTCCAATGTTGTAGACGTTTATAAATAACGCCATAAATAACTGCCGCGAAAAGTGAACTGAACTGTCAATTTTTTCTAATAAATTTGGCGCTATCTTCTGATTCCCAATCTAAACGAGGCCGAAGATTTAATTTAATGATCTGAATCCACGACCAGATTCGAGATATCCATTTGGATAATCCTTATCGAATCCATCTAGATCGAGTCCGGAGTGTCTGTGCGAAGATGTGATAGGTACCTAAAGTACCTATCTATCACAGAGAATAATTAAAACTTCCCAATATCGGTACAGTTAGGAGTAGGTAGCTAATAAAGAATAATAATTATTGCTATAAAAGGAATTAGTTTCGAGGCTGAATTTGATCATGATACGTGACAGTGTGATAATAACAGTGTCCGTCCCTTTTTACGCGTGGTGTAAACACTCGTTTTCATACATAGCTGTCAAATGACAACACTTATTTAATAAATCCGTGAGTTTTGAAAGCCTCATCCAAGGGGGAGGCCTATGTTCAGCGGTGGACGTCTTATGGCTGAGATGATGATGATGATGATGAGAAAGCCTCATTTGACCATTTGAGGTGCATGGGAAAGGTCTCAAAGAAACTTCGATATTTCTTGGCGACATTTCACCACGTCTTGCAATGTGCTAAACTGAAAGAGAAGGATTACTGTCGCGTGACGAACTAGGAAACGCGCAGCTATTGTGCCCTTTTCAAATGCGGAAACCTCAGCGAGGGGGTGTCGGATTGTGTCGCCAGCGGCCATCATTCTTTTAAACATATCGACAGTTTTATCGATGTCGATAATTTTTGGTCCTGCTTGCTCCTTAGAAGGATACTAAACTGAATTTAACAAAGATTAAAATACTGTTCAGGTTCAGGTAGGAATAAAAAAAATGCTAGTTCTTTGTGTATAGTGTAAATATGATAGGAATATTGCGGTATTTGTCACTGGGGATCCTGCTGGGTTCAATAGTATCACATGGAATAAATAACACGTGTTTAAAATTACTTAGTTGATATCCGAGAAACAAGAGGTAATGTAAGATGTAGGTCTTTGAGGATGGATCATAAACGGAATGAGGTACGGAGTAAATATATTTCTAAAACACGATTAATAATTGTATCTTAGAGTTAAAATAAATAGTAATACATACTTTTTCTGAATTTCTGTTACTATTTAGAGTATTTATTCAGATCAGAGTACGAGGAGTACTATTCAGATTATAAGCAAGCAATGTCCAATAATTCTCTCTCTATTTTTGTATCTACCTATTAATTAGAAAATAAGTACTTGCTTCAGACCGGCGTATTTCAAGGGAACAAACACAATGATTAATACCCTTCGCGATCACGATCATCCACGCACGCAACTTTTATATTAACGCAGGTCACGACCACGATGCACATGTTGCACATGCGCTACAAGTTATCTAGATCCTTATTATCTTAATAACATGCTCGGTAAACGCATCATGGCTTGTAAACATGCTAAAGAATATATCATAGTTCGGGTATTTTAGTAAACATTTTAATGAGAAAAGAACTACTTAAGTCTAATGTACGATTTCCACCGACCGGCTTTAGTCAGGCCGAACCGGAGCCACATTTCACGCTCCTATTACATTATGTATGGCAGACGCGATGGTGTCCGTCCGGAGCCGTCCGCGTTCGCGAGGAGACGACCGGCTTGCAGCCGTACAAATGTGACCGGCTCCGACACCGTCCGGTTGGTGGAATTCGTACATACCGTCTTCCGGAGTACAGGTTTCCGTTTACAAACACTAAAATTCAAGATTACACATTATTACTGTCTTCTTCTTCTTTTTTTATCTGGGGTCGGCTCTCCTTGTCTGCCTTATCCACTGTTACTGTTCCCGGTTTTGGGCTACGGTGTCGTCTGATCTATCTCTTTCAGGTCCTTCTGGACCGTCGAATATTACTGTGTGTGGTGTGGTGTGTGTGTCGTGTGGTAGCTTGTAATAGAACAAATGAACAATTTTAATTTAGTGAAGAAGTAACATTGGTATTATTGTTGTGGACAGTGATTTGGATCCTACATTAACTTTACAGACTCGGTATTTAGAAATATTTAGAGTAATGAATGTCAGCTTAAAATTTGCGTAGATTTGAAGTGGTAACAGAGCCATTTGGGTTTAAATGAAATTGAAACCTTTTAAGGTTTATAATAGTCAGTGATTGGTTCAAGAAGCACGAAATTCGACTTCCAAATTCAGCCTACGGCTACGATCGATGTATTAGAATGAGTTAAGTTACCGCTCAGTCAATGAAGATAAAGGAACAATCTTGATTAAGAGATGTAATAACTTCCATGCGGCGAAAATGGTAAAACGGGTACAGTGAGCCACCAACGTTGTATCCTTTATCTATGAAGTCACGTAGATTGCAGACTAACTCTTGTGGTTCGTTGTATGTGATCTCGGTTGAATTTTATAGCGCAGCAGGCGCTGTAAGTAATGGCGGAGGTAAATACATATGAGCATGATCGTGCTAAGGTTACATAGGAGTATGTAGGTATATAAATATTTCTCTTCCTAGATTAAGTTAGGATTTACAGCGAACAATAAAGGGCAAATATTGCTAGCTTGTTTATGTAGGTAGGTAAGGTGTTGCGGAGAAATAGAACGAATTTGTAGTCAACAAACTTTCAAAAGTAACATCACCTGGGCATTTCGGTTGTTTACAACACATATCGGTTGTAAGAAATGTAAATATACATTTCTTAGCAGAGAGGAACAAGTACTCGGGGTTGTCAAATTATTTGTTTGCCACTCTCGCTGTAGCGACGTTTTTGATATTTTTAATTGTATGTATTTAGGGGTCATCCATTAATTACGTCACACGAATTTCTAGGTTTTTTGACCCCTCCCCCCCCCTTGTCACATTTGGTCACATTTGCCAAACCCCTCCCCCCTAGTGTGACGTCACATTTTTTCTACGAAATTGCCAAATCGAATTAAGTAAGTACCTAAGTATTATTAATATTTTAACAAAATATTTTTGACGATATAAATATTAGTAATTTTATAACCCAAAACTGCTTAGGAAAGAAAATTAAAAGAATAAAAACGATTATCGTTTTAAAAACTTGTTATTTAAATGTACAGCGAATAAAATAATTTCAAAAAAAATTTCGGTTACTGATGAAGTTAAAGTGACGTCACAAAGTTTGTGTCTCCCCCCTCCCCCATGTCACAATATGTCACATTTTCTTGACCCCCTCCCTCCCCCTAAACGTGTGACGTAATTAATGGATGACCCCTTATATACTTGTACACTAAATCATCATTCTAAATCCAAAAGCAAGAAATTTATTAAACATTATCTTCTTTTTATTGCCCCGCGATGGCATTTCCTTTCCCCGTGCTGAGTAAGGTTCGCCATTTTTTCGGCATCTATGAATTTCGTTTTTGCTTCTCGCCCGGTTTAAGTTGGGACCGATAAATTAGAAAAGTGTACCGACAAAAAACCTAAGGTGCATTGGGGTCATTGGGGTAACTAGAGCGGGACAATTTCGAAATTGGCAAATACTTATTAACTAAGCACTTATCACCTACTCAATTTAAAACACAGTCAATTCGAAAGCTTTCCAGCAGGTTGTAGAGTGAGTTACAAAATGATTGCAACCACAGTACAATGCCTGTTAGTCTAGCATCATTTAGCAACTACATACTGTAGAATAATGAATAAAACGCTAACCGTTTGAGATATGTAATATCTTACTGACTTATTCTTACCCCCTTATTCCTAAAACTTTACGGGCCTGATTTAGTAAAATTATGTTTTATCCCTTTCTTACAAATACATAAGTCAAAATGACAGATAAAGATAAACGATTATTAGCTAATTGAGGTTTGTAGCGCGTTTATGAATAACGCCAGGGAAAGCTAATTGTTTCAATCGCAAAAGGTCCTAGACCTCTTACAAATCTTACAAAATCTTCAGTTAACATTTTATCAAATATATAGTAAATACATACATTGCATCTTTCTTAGGCCTTTTCTCCTTTTCCCCACCGGAACCTGGTTAAAAATAATAATTGAACGACAGAAAACGCTTGAAAGAGTTCGGATATAGGTAGCTTGCCCTTTTCCAAGTGGCCAAGAGCCCTTAAAAATACATAAATGTATCCCCAGGGGAAGCTCCGGTGACAGGCGCCCTTATGACGAAATCACGTTCGGAGATAAGAGGTTGACAAATGGCAGAATGATTACTTTTAGGACCTTCTTGGGAATGAATGGGAAATGGGAATGTACATGTTTTGTGGTTAGCTATTGAAATTATGCTTGAATGGATGTTCGAGTCGGTGATTTCGAGTTTTGAGCAAGTCGGATTAAAGTGCAAGGTAAAATGAGTTTCGGTGTAAATGGAAACTTTTAAATCGTAGTTAAAAGTAAAATATTGTAACCAAATGTCATTTTATAACACCGTACGATTAATAGAGACACAGAGTTTCATTATCACGCCGTCATGTTGATAATGACGTCTATCTCGGCGTGAAATATTTTGATATACATGAAATAAAACCTAAAAACAACTAGCAGCTAAATAATATGTTAATGTTTAGTATGTTTAGTACCAGGTACACGCGTGATCTTAATCTTTCTTTAAATTAAACTAAGCGAATTACAAAGCAGAGGACCCGACATTATATCAGTTTTGTAACATTGATATAGCCATACATAAAAGTATTTAAGTGACATTTGACTGACCTCACCCCCGTCAACATGCTACTCGAACATTATGGCTATATCTATATCGTACGCTATGATTATGGCTATATTACCTATATCACGAGTAACAATGGACCGCACGGCGCGGCGCGGCGTGGCGTGGCGAATATGACAAAGTGTATTAATAGCACAAAACCGATACGTGCTTGATACGCCTACGTCTACGTACATACCGTGGCCGTACGTGCTTCTAATGAGGTACGGATTTTCACGGCCGTGCTAGGAGTGAGGCTTGAATATGAGGTTTAAGTAAGTAAATATTCTTCACTATACTCTGTATCGGTAGGTATTCAAAATCTACACTCAAATGGCTCCTCAAGCCAGTTGAGGGTAGATGAAAACATTACATGATCAAATAATGTAGGTTAAACTCAGGTCGTTCAGTGACAGATCCATCAGGCGCTTTTGTATTTGGTTAGTTATTAACCAATAAATGTTATAACTACCCGAAAATGTACAAATTGTTTGTTTAAATAATAATATAATAGCGTGGGGAATTGTTTGTTTACTTTTACTAAAGATATACTCGTAGAGTATAGCTTATCCCGGTGACTCCGTCTGCGTGGAATGGTGACAAGAACTGCCCTATGTCTTTCCCCGGGCCTCAACCTATCTCCATAACCAACTTCATTTAAATCGGTTCAGCCATTAAGCGTGAAGAGGTTACAGATAGACAGACAGAGTTACTTTCGGATTTATAATATTATTAAGTTTAAGACAGTTTAAGCCTGAGGCTTTGCAATATTTTCGACGTAATTTCTGTTGAATCGCTCCCAGCATATACGTGGAGGATACAGAGTCCAGTAAAGCCAAGTCCGCCTCGTCTGTGTGGGTCCTACAAACAGCAACACTCCTGACTGTACATCGGTGGACCTTATTACAAAAGGCATACGGTCCACCGAAGTACAGTTAACAGTGTGCGCGATGGTACACCCAGTCGTATAACTAACTGAATGGCCCTTAATGAATACCAACTGCAATTTTGCAGCTCTTGTACAATAGTTTGTCCTTTTTTGTCCCCTATGTATGGAAGTATATAAAATAACCACCAGCGTAGGTGTCACATGTAAGTTAGGGTGGTATTCCACCTGTCCAATTTCTTTGTCCAATGTCATTGCATCTCACTCTCTCATTAAGGAAAATGTTATATCCAATACACATTGGACAGATGGAATTCCACCCTAATACTGACACACAACACTGTTTATAGAGTAAACACGAGGGGATAGTCGACAAATTGGTTTGGCTAGCCGATCGCTTTATTATTATGCCGCACACGTACTGACTGAAATGTTTGCAATAATTAAAACAATTCGGTCAAATTGTGACTACTTTTTATAGTTGACAAATTGGTTTGGCTAGCCGATCGCTTTATTAATATGCTGCACAGGTCCGGACTGAAATGTTTGCAATAATGAGAACAATTCGGTCAAATTGTGACTACTTTTTAAGGAGTTGCGTCGCTACGAAGTGCTACGGCGTAGGTCCGTAGCCCGCAGCAAGTAAATTTGTAGAAAAAAATCGTGCTATGCTTGCGCCGCATGTGAGTCAACATATATCAAAGGTTTATATGTACCTAATTAAAAAGTGTGTAAATTGTTCAATGACGCAATAAAATAGGACATGCGCCAGTTTGAAGATATTTTAAGTGAATCTTCGAAGCACAGTCGTGCTAAATCGTTCTCCGACACATGAAATGATCACACACGTAACGTATGTACCGTTTATCTCGGCGTCGTCTCCCCGTCATAAATCCACCCACACATCCTGATCCTGTAAGATGATACACATAACTTTGATCCAGCTACGTGAGGAGCTATTTTGATTCAAGGTACGCACGTGTTTCAGTTTATAGTTGAAACAGAATAGCTAGTGAATGTACTGAGGACCTCGCGCGTCTCAAAAACACTTCTTAAGCAAGCCACTGACGAGCCTTCCAAATGGATGCCGTTACAATGGATTCATCCAAATGGACGGCATCCTAATATTAAACATTGTACGTTTTTGACATTCACGGACCGATTTTGGATTGCAGCCACGCTATTTGGACTGTTGGAAGGCTCGTCAGTGGCCACCTTTAAAATTTTTTTGGATTATAGAATTTATTTTTGTTTATTTATTTCAATATGAAACAAGCGGTAATATAAAAAATATAGTTACAGTTTCTTCTCATAATCTAGACCTATAGTTTCAATTTTTGTTAAACATACCTATATTTATAGAAGCACGGATAACTTAGGTTCAGCTGATTAGTAAGACAGACAGGTTACACTGAATATGCGAAATCAGTTATACATAAAACTCAATGAAAGTAATAAATTTATCATATCTTGTATTCGTTGCACAGTCACTGGTCAGTCAGAATTTAAAAACTATAAGCGAGCGAGGTGCCCACATTGAGCGAGTAATAGATATTTTTTATCAAAGATATTATTGAATGATTTCGTTCAATAGGTACTTGCGCTGCTGACTGTATCTTTAGGTATACCCGTCAAAAAAAACTTGATGTGATGATTTAAGTAATGGTTAGAAAATAAATTGCATGGCAATAATAAACTCCAGTTCAAGATAAAAAATTAGAAAAAAAATATGTAGGATGGTACAGTCACCTGCGATAATATGTATACCTATCGCAAAAGGTCGCAAAAACTCTTTGAAGGCCGCCAAATTATGTGACACGCTGTTATGGCTCTACAAATAAAATCGTGTCAGATATTTTTGCGGCCTTCGTTGTGTAACATATTAACTGCAGGTGACTGCACATACTGAAACCTCGTTGCACAAGTCGGACTCACACATGTGCGGTTTTTTAAACGTTTCGGACATTTTGCTACAACAGCTTTCAGGTGGATATTGGATTGGAGGTAGCGACCTTGCCGCTCGTGTGTGTATTCCCACGCCATGCGAGTCGAGATCGTGAGTAACTAGAATATAATGTGATCTCAAGCCTCGAAAATTTGTATAATGGTATTGAAGCCTTGTATTTAGTACTAGTCGAACTCGCACTTCGACGATTTCTTAAACGTTCATTTCGGACAGGCTGTTGTGCTACAATAGCTTTCAGGTAATTGGAGGTAGCGACATAACAGAAAAAGTAAGGGCAAATCGCCTAGCGTGGTACGGGCGTGTGATGCGGAGGGATGAAAATCATGTGACGAGAAAGGTATTACGAACGAATGTGGAGGGAAGTACGAGGAAAAGGTGGATGGACTGTGTGAGAGATGATATGAAACGAACGCAAGTGAATGATGAAATGACGGGTGACAGAGAGGAAAGACATGCTGCGCCGACCCCAAGTGAATGGGACAAGGGCAAGAGAATCTTTCTTTCTTTCTTTTTTTTTTCTTTTTTTACAATTTTACACAGATCGACCTAGCCCCACAGTAAGCTCAATAAGGCTTGTGTTGTGAATGATGAGAATGATGATTGGAGGTAGCGACCTTGCCGTTGTGCGTGTATTGCCACGGCCGTGAGTCGAGATCTTGGGTGAACTAGTGAAACATAGACCCGTATTAACCAAACGGGGTAATCAATTTAAATTGGGTGTTGAGAAGAAAAGGAGATACATATTAGCTTTCATGTTCTGGCCAAGAAATAAGCAAAAAGCATTCCGAAAAGCCGTTTTGAGAGCTTTTGGACTCTTTTACTCGTAGGTGGTTTTAATGTACAGGTTAGGTTAGGTTAGGTTTCAAAACCGGCCTTGTGAATGCTAAGAAAAAAAATTGTCATCTCTTATAGTCTCTAATTTTCCTTTTCTGCTTTATTTGGATTGCCCTTTTACCCTGTATGTAATATGAGAATGCCCTTAAGCTAGTCCTCCTGAGCCTTGGACTAGTCTGTACTACGCGGTTAGAACGGCACCCCAGAGCTTTGGGCAACGATCGATATAAAACGGCTCTTTACGGCGAAAACTTGGTCGAACTTGTTGTGTACAGCAGACGGATTTTGATACTCTTATGATATATGGTTTATTCGTTGGAGATGATGAATCTAATCAGTGAAGAATACAAATGTTACGGAAACTTTGTTTCTTACCAATTGGTTACGTTTAAGTGATTATTGTTGTTGTCATTCGTTATTCATAATATTACCTGATTGAAGAAAACAAATAAGGATTACGGGATCCTTACGGGGACGAATTAACGAAGGAGGATGCCAGCGACTCTACCCAGAACAACACTTATTCGAACAGACTTTTTTTCATAATTCTTTGTAGGTAGGTTTAGGTTAAAAAAAAGCAACACTCTCATGTTAGTAAACTCTACAAGTATTTTATAATTTGAAACGATTAAACTTTAATTTTACTTTTAGAAAATAACACGAATATTCCGTATTACCAACCACACCAACATTTCCCACGCTTAAAATCAGTGGTAACTGAAAACAGCTTTTTATTAGATCTCTATTACGAAAGAAGAGCTACCGCCTCTTACAACCGATCGATCTCCAAAATAAGCGTAGCTGTTATCAATCAAGAGCACATATTTACACAAGTTCAAGATATATGCCGATTCTCGCTTTCTAAAAATAAGAGTGCCGGTAAAGAAATAAATCTTGCGCCTAAACAGCCGAGAAGTAGGCGTCACATGTGACATATATTCTGGAAACTGCGCCGTATACATCACTGACGAGGTGACTGAAATATGGCCTCCGCAACCCATGGTTAAACTGATGTGCAAACAAACATTTTCTGGAAATACGACCGTCTTGATTTATATTCGCGAAATATTAAGGAAAAACGAAATGGCCGTGCGGCTTAAGCTCTTTGAAGGAAATGAGATGGAATGAAAACTCTGAAAATACATGGTACAGAATCACAGACGTAATTTTGTCATCTTTGTCTTCCTTTTGCCGGTTTGTTTGAGTAAAAATACGAGTGTACAGTTTATACCTAAATTACTTTAATGAACTGTTAGGCAAGCATAATAAGACATCCGCAGAAAAATACAACTGGATTGTAAAATAAAATTCGTATAACTGTTTTGTACCTTTCGGTGCTCGTAAAACTAATCTAATCAATAGTTTAATAGTCATTAAAAAGTTCCAATGAAACTAAAAGTCTGGGCGCGACGTCGTAAACAATTTACAGCTCGTAGTTAAACCAGACGACGAAATATAAATAAAAGTTTACGATTCTAAGTAAGGCACAGAAGGTAGCGATTAGGTAGCAAAAATGCTTTCGAATGTTCAGTTGTTCGTTGTTCTGTTCTACAGGTGAAACATGAAATTTAGTATTAAACAGGCTAGATAATTATATACATTTATAGATGATTTAGATTTTGGAAAATTTTCAAAATGGCGGAGTCATAGGGTTCGTGATTAGTTAATTACTACAGCTCACAGAGCCACTTGATTAAACCTAATAAGTAACTATGTATAAACGAATGCCAAACCAATGACTGCAAGTGTACAGTCATCTCTACAGTTAACTCGTAAAATTGTATCCAGTTCATTCCATGTTCAATGTGCTGTGCCCCGTTTTGACACTGCAATTTTGTTTAACGCAAGTCACGCAACTGACTGACGGAATCAGACCAATCAAAACTGCGTTGTACCGGTGTCACCTGCATTAAACGAAACTTAGTGTGACGAGTAAGTGTTGTTGTTACATCTTGTGGTCACATAACACTATATAATAATAGTCGTAAGTCGGCCAACCCATTTTAATTTTTTTTACACGCAGGTGTGGGGTTTGTAAAAGTCAGGGCTAGGGGATTGTACATAAAACATGTTTTTATACACTTATAGAACAGAGGTACAAAGGCGAACTTATCGATATAAGCGGCTCGCTGGCGCTACTAACTTGTAGATAAAAGAAAACATACTAAGCGAATATGAGTCAGGCCCAAGTCTGGGGCGTTTCTCCCCCGATCGGGAAATTCTATGCACCCTTCGCATGGTCGTGACTCATTGGTGACCGTGCATATTATGTGCAAAGGAAAATGCACTTTAAAGAAACCGTCCTTTATGTCACACAGTGCTTTATTTGTATGAAAGTTAATAATGTCGCAGCGACGGTAAGTTTCATTTTGCGTTGAACAGTCATATTTCAAGTCGGGTTTAAGGATTGGAGTTTAGATTGTGGCAGACGATTTATTTGACATTAATAACGAGAATATAGTGTAGTTACTAATAAAGGTTCTACTTCATAATCGGTAACTTAAGAAAAATATAATTTCAGATATGACTATACCTAGGGAACGAGCAGTCATGCCTATCCCAATTTCTGCTTCCGTGTTTTCAAGGTAAAGCTCTTACCTTTAGAATACAAAAAAGAGAAATTCAAGGGTCTAATGTAAAAAGAACTCGCAGTCAAGTACTTACAGCATGTTTTGCGAATAGGCCTCAGCCTTGGTGAGTGGAGTTTTCAATCAGAATAACAAGAGTCTGGAAAGGGCGTCGTAATCTCGTTGTTAGGGAAACACTTCCCTCTCGCCCGGAACCCGGGGTTAACTCTCATTAGCGGCTGCTTTGAAACGGCGGTTTAGGAATTTACCAGCTAGTTTGTGCTTACGTTTGTTCATTGATAAAATTAATAATACGGGACGCTGTTACAATAAATGGGAGAATATTAAGGTCACGTAAACAAAGCAAAACAAGTTTTCTTTATAGTGCTCAAGTTAAGGATAATTGAGTCTATAGTCTCTTATTGTATCAACTATAACTGGTTCTAATGTAGTTTTGGGCTGTAACTTTTCTTTCACAAACTTTTGGGTATAGAAAAAACTGACTAGAACCTGTATGACTCATTTCTTCAGCTCAAAATATTCCTCCAACTCCCAGCGGTCTAAATTTGCCAGCCCAAAAACGACCTAGACGTTTTAAATTTAGGATTGAATATCCGAAAACACATCGGTGAGCGTGAAGTTAACATGTTAAAGCAATTCATACTGTAATCTGTTTGTTATTCTCATTTGTTTCCAGCTGAACAAAACACTTAGCTGCATGCTGAATCGCTGATTGCATACAAACGCGTCACGGGACTAATCAGGAACAATGGCCGCTAAAAGCCCGGCCCGCTCTAATGGACCGCTTTGTGTCATTGTAACATATACCCACCGCGGATAATATACACTCGTTCCAATATTTACAGTCGCTTGCAGAGTTATGCTGGGGCCC
The DNA here is from genome assembly GCF_910591565.1 of Cydia splendana. NCBI lineage: Eukaryota > Metazoa > Arthropoda > Insecta > Lepidoptera > Tortricidae > Cydia > Cydia splendana. Next base: position 18,974,236 of record NC_085972.1, on the reverse strand, counting down.
CCTGACGTTGATAACACAGTTGACGTCCTCTGCAAAGACATGTTGCAGTTTGCCCGTTGTAAACGGAACATGGTCGGACAGTGAGTGTTTCGTGGCCACCACAGACCAAACCAGGCGGTTTTCTGTGGTGGCCACTATCCCCAGTGTGCTTGCAACGCAGCACCGCAAACCATAGTGCATCTGTTGATAGCAACTCCTGCTCAAATCTGACCTGAGCGACGGAACGGTCAGGGCTATCAGCACCGCTGCTTTCTGGGCATCCACAATTTTTTTTTATGTGATAGTCAGCAAACGAGCAGACGTGCTGCCTGATGGGAAGCGGTCATCTTCGCCCATGGACATAAGCAACATCACAGGAGCCACTTAAGCGTTGCCGACCCTTGAGAACCCTAAATACCCGCTTCTTGAAGAATCCCATGTCGTAGCGCAAAGGAAATTCCTCAGGGGCAACTCATTCCACATTCTGCACGTTTAAGGGAACCTCGACACAAAAAGAAGAAGAACGAAGATGTTTTACGAAGACGTATGTCGTGACCGTCAATACCCACTGCAGCCTTCTCTGCTTTCTCATGACGGTGCAAAACCTCTCCCATGGCCGATACAATTGCAACAGCTAAAAACTTTAAAGTATCCATCCATTCGTCTAGGAATAATTAAAATTTCAAATTTCAAGTAAAATTGCTCTAGCTTGATCATGAACTAAACACCCACTCGCGGTAGCGATCATAATAGATCAGAAGCGTGACAATCAAACGGCCGACACACAATAACAACGTAGCGGTTGAATGGAGCTTATCAGGAACAGCAATTAATGTTTCAAATCTTACCAGCACACTTTACGATAAAAAGAGAAGTTATCTACCTTTGAGACATTAATTTTGAATAAGTCTTGAAATCTCATGAAAATGATTAATAGTCAATTAATCTGTGCCTAACATATATTTTAAGTCATCGTTGTCTAGCAAAGTTGTGAAATAGGATGTAAATTATCACTTGATTTAAAAATTCACCTATACACCGTGTTTTTATTGAATTCCGTTAACTTCGGGGTATAGTTAAGTACGTTTATAAGAACTAAATGGCATAGTTAATTTAAAAAAAAAAAAAAAATTTTGTTTTCTTTTTTGTTTTTTTTTTGTTTAAAAAGTAATTAAATGTAGCATATAGCGTTGTTGTAACACGGGCATTACATTTAACTCAACCAAACAATTGAAATCTGTGACATATCAATGTCATTTCGTACATCAATCGACCGAGATTGTACTTAAGTTTAGTAGCAAATGTATGAACTCATTCTAAACACTAATCAATATGTAAGCCGGCCCTAAGGCAAGTGTACACGCTTGTAGAGGCCTTATAGGAAAAAAATAAATTATGGATTATCTCCGAAATGGACTTAATTAGAACATCGGTGTCTTTGAGAAAGTTACTTGATTTAAGCTCAGGAATGCACCCTTGAAATTAACGGAAATAAAAAAAAACACGGTGTATAGCTATCGGCTGAAGTAAAGGGCAACCAATACAACTTGGGGACAGAATACCCTTTGGGATTAAGGGGCCAGAGCTAAATTGGCTATCTGACATGGGCAAAAGCAAAAGATTAAAAATAAGAGTCTTTACCTTCTAAAAAATAGATTTTCTTTTTTTCGTCTGAGTTTTGTTGCTTGAAACAGGATAAAATTAAAACTATTTATATCTCATACCAGAGTTCAGAGAATTTGACATCCTGCGACCAAAAACTAAATATCGCATTCGAAATGTCTAGGCGACACCAACGCAATATACCATCTGTTTGTGCAATTATCGTGAAAGCTTAAATCAAACTTAAAATAGATAAACCCACATTACCCAGACATAATCTTCATGAAAGAGGCACGTTCCTCCATTTCAAAAGCGTTAGTCCCAAAATGAAAGCTCCCGCAGATGAATAGTCGAGATAAGTCGGTCGCAATCCTCCTTTTACGACTGACTTCGCAGTTTTCCACATTTTTAAACGGTGCAGTTTTAAGCGAGTCAGCAATGTGGATATTGTCGCACACTAAGAAGAAGTAAGTTTTTGTTTCACTTTCAAGTTTTCAGTTGTTGTCAAAAGTAGATTTACTAGATTATTTGTAGCTAACAGAAGGAAATCATATTGGAATTTGTAACCTAGTTACCTAGTGCAAAAAAAAACATCAGAAATTATTCATAGCTTTTATTAGTTAAGCACAGTTAGAGCGAGCTTTTGCGTGACCTACATGTGCCGTCGGGTAGTTTTAGAATTTGCGTATTTTGTATGGAAATCGAAATCATCCGTTTCCAACATGAACGTTTCCTTAATTTCCAATTATTTTTCCTGAAATTTCAGAGAACATTTCCAACTTTTTTGAGACTTTCCGAAACTTGCATCAATGTGTCAAACCAGTTAAAACGGTCAGTTATGTTCAGGCCTGACCGCTTCTACTTCACTCTTCGGGCATTGTCCTATTAGCTGCAAATTGCACTCATTCGTCGTTCAATCTCGACACAGGAGCAAAACGCCGCACATTAGTAGTATAAAGTATGTGAATACGTCTGTCTGCTTTTGGATTTATTGTTTATCTAGATCGCGTCATTCCTGAGCGAAAACAAACAGACAAGTTCCAGTTACAGTTGTTGCATTTACGGGACTAGACTATGTTCCCGTGATACTTAGACTATTAATAATTAGTCTTGTCTATTAAGGCAGAAAAAATGTATTTTCTCAAAGATGTCCTCGCTAGAGTATTTTATACCCATATAATTATAGGTATACATAAATTATTTTTTATCATCCTGTTTTTCCTTGAATTAAAACTGTTGTTTTCCTACTGCTTTCAACGCCAAACCATTTGACCTAAGAATGACAAATTGATAAACCCTGCTTTTATCTACTTAAGCTCTGGCTTTAACCGAACAATTTGCATTTATGCGACGCAATAACCAAAAAACTACCATACCTTCGCCGGCGCTTACACCCTTTCAATATTAAAAAGGGTAAATGAGTATAAAAGAATAATAAAAAGACCATAAACGCCAAGACCGGTAATAGGTATTAGGCGTGATTACCCCTCACAAAACTTAATGGCGTGCGTTTGACCTGATTCTGGTGTTAACATAATATAACACTGATGGAGTTTCATGCTAAGATAAATAAACTGCTGTGGGAATCGGGATTCCAATATGATAAAATTAAAAAGTTTACGGAGGCCTCTAAATGGGAAAATAAATACCGAAAAAACGACGAAGGTGTCTCGAAAAAGAGAGTATTAGAAGTAACGAAAGTGGTGTCTAGAGTAACGATACGTGTCTATTCCGTCCCCTAGCTAGTCTGAGGTTTCTTTGATCTTGCAATTCTACCTTATCTATGCCATTTATCTAATATTCCACTTGAATAACACCTAAACCTCTCCGAACGTGGAAACCGATTAGCGCACCTCTAAGTACACGAACGACGGAACCAATGAAAGCACTGGTGGATTAGGTAAGTACTAAATTATTACGTGTCTGACAAAGACCCAATCGCTCCCTTTAGAAATTGGTTCAGTAGGAATGAACTAAGCAGTACCGACGTGTAAGAAGAACTAGAATAATACTTTGTCTACCTATACAACCTAAATAATTAAACAAAATTAGGTAGGTACCTATCTCTAGCTATCTCAGATAAGATAAAACCAAAGATCGCCGGCAAATCAATTATAGTTCACAAAAGTGTTTTCTAATGAAGTCATTACAGTTGAGTCGGGAGCCCACAGTGAAAGGTATGCGATTATAGTTTGGCTAGCAAAGTCTTAATTAAACCAATAAAGTCAACGAGTAGAAATAGTATCAACGAATTCTCTGTCGATGACTGATTATTATTTTACTTAGCCGCGAAGTTAAACACAAAGCTTATAATAATGCAAACTCACAGTTTATTTTTGCTCATTAATATAAATTAGGCAGGCGAAGTCTCAGTCGGCGTGAATCGTAATACATATTAATGAACCGCGGTTTGCTGCTTTTGTAAGGACGTATATATTAGGCATAAATAATATATAAATATAATAGGTATAAATACTTCTCTTGTTCCTAAGTTATTCCGACATAGTAAATGTTTTATTCTGAACTGCGCAATTCAGGGACGATTCTGTTTTACAATTTGATATGGTTTTCATATTATTTTGACATGAAAGTATGGGAAAAAGTGATAGAGAGACGCCTGAGAGATGAGAGTGATATAACACAAAACCAGTTCGGGTTTATGCCGGGGAGAGGTACAACAGACGCCATTTTTGCACTTCGCCATCTGTGCGAAAAATACAGACATGCCAAAAAGAACCTGCATATGGTGTTTGTTGACCTCGAAAAAGCATACGACCGAGTACCCCGAGAGGTTTTGTGGTGGGCTCTGAAAGAGAAATGCGTGCCTGGGAAGTATGTAGAGCTAATCCGGTCAATGTACAACCGATGTTGTACACGCGTCCGGTCAGCTGCTGGCACCACCGACAAGTTCAGTGTCGCGGTAGGCTTGCACCAGGGATCGGCTTTAAGCCCTTACCTCTTCCTGCTTGTTATGGACGCTCTGTCGTCGGACATACAGGAGGAGGCACCCTGGTGTATGCTGTTTGCCGATGACATTGTGCTTGTTGGTGAAAACGAACTCGAGGTGCAGAGCAGACTTGAGAAATGGCGGCAAAAATTGGAGAATATTGGCCTGAAGATCAGCAGATCTAAAACAGAACACATGTTCTGCGATTTTGGCGGTCTCTCCAGTTTTGCTGCCATAGAACTCGACGGCGTTACATTGCCGGTCTGCTCCGACTTTAAGTACCTCGGTTCGCTCGTACAGTGCGATGGCGATATTGACCGTGACGTGAAAAACCGGATTAGCACAGGATGGATGAAATGGCGACAGGTCACGGGAACCATTTGCGACGCCCGAATGCCTCTTCGGTTGAAGGGTAAAATTTATAAATCAGTCATAAGACCTGTCGTCATGTATGGATCAGAGTGTTGGGCCCTAAAGGTGACGGATGAAAAGAGATTGCATGTAGCGGAGATGCGAATGTTAAGATGGATGTGTGGCGTGACGAGAATGGATAGGATAAGGAATGAGTATATAAGAGGAAGCCTGAAAGTTGCACCCATAACAGAAAAAGTAAGGGCAAATCGCCTAGCGTGGTACGGGCATGTGATGCGGAGGGATGAAAGTCATGTGACGAGAAAGGTATTACGAATGAATGTGGAGGGAAGTACGAGGAAAGGAAAACCGAGGAAAAGGTGGATGGACTGTGTGAGAGATGATATGAAACGAACGCAAGTGAATGATGAAATGACGGGCGACAGAGAGGTGTGGAAGAGAAAGACATGCTGCGCCGACCCCAAGTGAATGGGACAAGGGCAAGAGAATGATGATTATTTTGATACGACTGAGAGCGGTTTCGCACTACGTCCGCTCCGAATCCGATCCGAACCCGTGAAAATATGGTCCGTTGTAGCCGTAGAACTATTTCTATGGTAACTTACGCACCTGATCCGATGTCCGTCATCCGATTTCTTTCCGTCATTCAACGTGTGCTGTGCGTAACTTATTACCATAGAAATAGTTCTACGACTACTACGGACCATATTTTCACGGGTTCGGATCGGACGTAGTGCGAAACCGCTCTGAGTCGTGTCATCAGTCAACGTCAGTGAGCGTGAAGTTAAAGCAATTCTGTTTTGTTCTGTTAATCTCATTTGTTTCCAGCCGAACAAAACACCCAGCTGCATGCTGAATCGCTGCCCTGCTAGCACATGATTGGCGCGACAGTATCTCGCGGCGAGATGGACTACCCGTCTTTTCTAACTATGTTAATAAAAGAGGGACGGGTAGTATCTCGCCACGATTAACTGTCGCGTCAATCATGTGCTAGCCCGGCAGTAGAGACCGCAATCTCGTAATAATGGGTCTAATCTAATTTAGCTTGCAAGATTTGACCCGAATATACATATGTTCGAGTCATATCCGATGAAATGTATATACAGTCGCCATCAGATATATCTGAGCGGCCAAGGTGCTCACAAATATCTGAACACGCCTCTATTTTCAAGACACTAGAGTGCGTGTTCAGATATTTTTGAGCACCTCGGACGCTTCGATATATCTGATGGCGACTGTACATTGTAAGTTAAATGCAAAAGCTTGTCAAAAGTGCATGTCCAATGCCAATGACTGGGCAGTATGACCAGTACGTCTCACCGGGCTGATTATCCAAGATAAATACTAGTTCCTACTAGATTCAGCAAGGCCACGACGGAGTTCTCCTGTCTCCGGCGACACAGCTTGACCATTTATAAATCTTATTCCAAGGGAGTAAAGCCGAGAAACGGTTATACAATTAGGTACAATCAAAATTGATGCGACAACGACAATTGCCCTGTTATAAGTTCGGTTGGGATTGAAGGTTGAGAATTATTTTTGATTTATTTTGTTTGTTTACGGATCTGAGCGCAAAGGTGTCCTACCAGTGGCGGCGCGTCAAAGATAGGCGTAGACATGGCGAAGCTTATTTGGCTTTTAGCTTTATTTCACGAGCTGTAGAAAAATCCTCAAAATTAGGCAAACCAGAAATCGAGTTTTATGTCATATACGCCCGCCACTTGTTTATACCGGGTGGGACCTATAAAAGGAGCAAAAAATTTAACTATATATAGGCTGCACTCCTTAATCTAACCAATGTCGTATAATGTCCGGAAACGTTTTTGATTTCTGGGAATTCTATTAAAAATGAAAGGAAGTGGAAAGTGGGGCATGGGAAATTTTATGACATTCCTGAGTATTCATGTGGAAAGTTTAATTTCTTAGACAGTTTAACTTTCTATGTGGATAAAGTCACAGGCGGAGACTAATAAGGGTAGTTAGTAATAAGCAAAGGTACGTAGTTTTAAGACATGTATTTGGCGTACATACAACGGTCTGCTGTTTAACTGAAATGTTAGGTCCATTGCCAATAAACTTGGACCAAACAGTCCGATCTATTAGGTCCACTGCATGAGCGTGCCAAAACAAACAATACGGTATTGTAGCAAAAATCTAGGTAAAGTATGCCTTAATAGTTGGGCTAGCTTTAATATAGACAGAGCAAATAAAAGTAAAAGTAATGTGTATACAATGGTACTAAGAATTTCTGAAATAATCGGATGTAGCAACCAAATAAAAATAAAAAATCTTCGCCTCTACCACCACCTATATTATAAGGTCCACCGATATACAGTTAACAGTGATGGTACTTGAAATTATCATTTGGAACCCATAAAAGGGCGTTTCCTCTATTGAAATACAGGAAATATTAAAAAATTCAGCGCCTCTACCATTATCCAACCGAGCTGGCGCGGCGAAGATTCCCTTCCAGGCTAATGACAGTTAGGTAGATTTTTGTTTCCAATCATGTTGCGGCTCGCAACGCAATATTTATTCTCGCAGCAACAATTGACACTGAACAAAATTTATGTTCATTGATGGAAATGAATTAAATGCCCGCCGTACCGTTTATCGCCGTCCGATTGTTTCCATTACCACTAAAAAAAGATCAAACGAACTAGAACTAGATTTTATGGTTGTTTTTATAGATCATTGTTTACACGGAGAGGATTTAGATGGACATATTTTCGCAGCGCGTCTTAGATAATTAGGACAACGATTTAACTAGCTAGAGAATCGTAACTAGGACAAGTGCAAAGTGAAGTAGGAGTAGTAGGACCAAGAGAGACATACGTATAATCAGAATAGCTACAAAGTAAAGTACGGTAAGACTATCACTATGTTTGTCTTGCCCCGAGCAAAATAAACTCTATTAGTCTTACCCCACCATATCTTATAAGATCTAAATAGGATTTAAGTTCTCGTATGGCGGATAGCGGATACGCGTACGAGGAAACTATTTGAAAAAAAATACTCGCGGCACTCGAGAGGTAAATTGTAAACAGATTCAAGTTAATCTAGGGGTAGTATTATTTAAATGGAAAACGATTATAATTCCCAGATTCACGGTCACGGGCCACGACATGACATAATATACTCGTTACCGTATGCGTATACGATGTACGAATCTCTGTTTTGACATTTTGCTTGGGACATCAGTTAGCCGCGACCACGGCCAGTGAAACCTGTGTCGAAACGTCGGTAAATAAAGGTAATAAAACAAATTCGCGATAGACCCGTGTATAAATGTGAGTTAACACCCGATTATGGCACGGCAATAGTTTTAAACTGTACACGCAGTAAGACGAAGACATAAAAACAATAGCTCCCATCAAACGCCCACACGGTCGAAATTACCCAATCGAGGGCAGCTTACAGCGTCGTAAAGCGAATTGGCCGATGTCTTCATTTGGACGTCGCCCATTACTGGGGTGGCACAGGGTGACATTATGATTGCTTGGACAGTGCGGTTGTCGCACGGATAAAATAGTAAACAAATTAAATGAAACAATTTCTGATTGTTAGATTATTAAGACATACTACTGTCAAACCGGGACTCAGGTCGAACCTAAGTTCCTAGGTACTTATTAAGATACTTGGTACTTATGTTAATATAATTTTCCATTCTTAACAAGAAAAATCCTAATAACATTAACATTAGCTAATATTCCCTCTGGGTTAGAAGTAGGTACTTAGAAGGTAAAATTTGGCTTACGAAATATCATTTACAAGCCACTTTTTGGTGAAGGAAAAGATATTGAGTTATCTCGGGGTTAGAAGGTCAAACGGCAAAATCTTATAATACTTAACACAATTTTTTTACAGTAAGTAATAAAAATAATATTCATATCTACTGCTCATTAGCTGTTTTTCATAAAAATTATAAAGTTGGACATTGATTAAAATATAATGTAATTTCACTACCAATAACATAAATTATACATTGTATTTCATTCATAAACTATAATTAAACCTGCATGTCTTCTGGCAAACCATTAATAAACTAAGTTCTTAAGTTTGTTCAAGTGCTGCCAGGTTATCAAAATTGTACTAGTAAATAAATAGAAGGTGCCTGAGTATGGTTTACCATATTTTGTATTAAAAGCAAAACTTTTAACAGACCACTGGTGTACTTTATATCTTTGCAATAAGGTTGTTAATTGTCAATTAATAAAACTTAAAAAAATGGCACTTACTACAGTTAAAAAGTGGACTGTTGATTATTTGTGAATAGGGTTCAACCTATTGTTTTTTTTTGCAAACTGAACCAACAATTTGGACTTAGAGTAAATATGGAATCAAATGACATCTTGACATTTATACAATTTTTATTGTTTTTAAACTGGTTTGGCTTTTATTACTCCATGTGTACTTGTTAATCAGGTTTTACTGTCTTTGCTTTTAAGTCAATATAATTAAGGTAAATAATAGTATGTGTTGGTATTTCTAGTAAATACTGGTCGACTTTAATTGCACTATTATTCCTGAAAAATCTTGTCTAATATAGAACAGCTTGTCCAAAAATTACTGGCTGTTGGTAAAGTACAAAGGTCCTATATTTATGGTCCTTGATCATAATTTATAAAAAAAAACAAGCTGTTCCAAAATATCCAATTGGATTCTTACATAACAAGCTGTACTCACCAGGACCTCATGGTGCGTGCGGTTGCCCTTGTGCACCCACTGCACGTTCTGCGGCGCCAGAGTCAGCAGCCCGCCGCACGGGATCGTCACGTTCGTCCCCTTGTCCACGGCCACCTCGCGCAGCGCCAGCTCCTCGCTCGCCGCTCCACGAGACACTTCACAGAACAACACTAAGAAAATTAACAACAACAAGTGTACCAACCTACTGTTAATGCCTAACATAATTCCAATATTTACCTTCTATTCCGAGACAGAACAGAGGAAACAGTATGCGTTCGAGAAACATTCTACTGTGCCTACATCTATGTACCTAGTAAAAACAAAATTTCAGGCTCTACCTATTGGAAAGTAAAAAATATTTTTTGTACTATCTAATTATTTACATCACACAGAATTTAATTAAACGACGGAAGGCGAAAAAATAGGAAACGAATCTCACAACAAACGTCTTCACTTCATTGATGAAAGTCATAGACTAAAAAAATAAATAATCTCATAGCATAGACAAATTTTATCTGACAGATTAAGTTCTTTATTTCAGCGTCATCTAGTGTGTGATTCAAGCATGTTCAGTTTATCACTGCTTTTGTATCACTAAAATATTATTTAATTTATAAATACTTATTTAATAAGAAATACATTTAATGATTGATAAAATTGTTAATTTTTTTTAATAAATTGTCGAATTAAAATATTTTTTGATAACGGGTGACAACTGTCAAAATTGTAGTCCGTGGTTTGACAGCGCATAGACAAAAATATAGATTTTCTACGGATATGGCCGCGTATCGGCAATACAACACTGCAATGTTTTGTATAATCATTTTTTAAAATGTATAAGGTGTTTTTTTATTATAGTGACTAGTACTGACTAGCAGATTGTGTATAGTGCTGTGATATTTGTAATGGATATAGAAGAGAGCGAAATAAGAGATGCAATCGAGATGGTAGAGACTCTTCAGTCCATGATCGACGTTGCAGCTGAAAGACTCGAGGGTCTGAGGACGCAATGCTCTACGAGCGCGGGGCTGACGCAGCAGGAGATCCGGACGCTGGAGGTAAGGCTCGGCGGCCCGAGACCGCAGGGACCGGGCGCCTGCCCTTGAAAGTATTAAGGGGACCCGGGATTCAAGGACGTCGTTTCACTCAAGGCCTCCAGCGTATAGTTCAATGCCGACGTAGAAAGCGGCCTTGTTGCGTATTCCCGGCCACCTTGAGCGTATCCCTGACCTGTTAATGCAGCACAATACACCATAGCTTATGCAAACATTGAAAATCTGGAAACAATCACTTAAAATGACTTTTACATATATTTTATTGAATGCAGATTGCAGATTAGTGTCTCCAAATTGTGAGACTATGTTTGATTATGTGGGAAATGTGTGATCTACCTCTAGTTGCTGATAAGATTATGAACATTACATCTCACAGGTGTGATAACTGATATCATTAAATTTGTGGGGTTACATCTACATGATTTCACATTTTGGAAATTCCTGTAAACTGTTTTACCTGATAGTTAAAAGTAAAAAGGATGACTTGAAAGGATAAATTTAGATACAATTTTTTCCTCAACTACATATCTAGATGTAGGTTTTAAAAAATGAAGGTTTTGAAAAAATAAGATTTGATTATCAAAATAAATAAGTGAAACTTATTGGCCTATTGATTTATTTTGATAATTATTAATTCTTAATAGGTAGGTTTTTAACCTTAATAGAATAGGTATATTCATGGAACATTTTTAAATTATTTGGTCTTCTTTACATCTCAAGGTGTTATATTTTCACATAACTAAATCTAAAAGAGTTTCATGTAAGGACCATGATAAGTTCTAGAGTGGCTGTGGATTCAAAATCATAGTACATTTTTGAGCAATAGTGTTTGATCATGGAATTGTAGTTAACAGTTCTTTGGCTCTTAGTTGAAAGGGGTTAATAAAATATTTTTAATATGAATAGGTGTGATAGAAATGATAAAACAGATATATGTGCCTTTCCACCGGATAAAGACCCTTCTGCTCATGGAGCATAAGGACTCTTTAGACAAGAAACTCCACATATGATCATTCAAAAAAAGAAAAATGAAATGATTGTTTATTTCAGGCATTTGGTACAAAATGAATCTAACTTCTTTGTATTACACAATGATCATCTATATCTATACAAAAAAATTAAAGTAACCTTATTCAATTATCCTCAGGGTAAATGTATTTATAGCTTATAGTAAATTATTAACCTGTTACTCAACAGTTATGTAAGTAAAGAATAATAAGAACTTTAAATGAATTTAAAATAAGATACAAAAAGTCTCTTAAATTGCTGTTGATGGATAGAGGGCCTAGTCCAGCCATATATTTTTATCACATTGAATGGCAATGTTGTTGACCAAATTGTATATTAAGGAATTACCTACCTATTGCTAAAGTTTCTGCCTGTGACTTTGTGTGCATGGGATGATGGGGATGATCAATAAAAACTACCCTATCTCCTTCCCTGTGCCTCAAACTATCTCCATACCAAATTTATTTTTGCTTCAGTAATTTAACCGTGAAGAGGTAACAGACAGAGTTACTTTGGCATTTATAATATTAGTAGGGATTTTTTGTTAAAATTTCCTATCAAGCTCATGTAACTACGTTCCAGTCTATGTAAAATTAGCAGCAGAAGTTGCTAAATTAAAACAAACAAACCATTTGATTATGGCTAGAACAGCCGATTGCAGATTTAAGTTGAGAAAAAAAAGTTGCTAAGTGGGCCAGGTGTTCAAAATTATCTTGGCGCGACTTTATTGGCATTACGCTGAGTGGGGGTCCTATTTAACGTCTATATGTATATATAAAATTTGTAATTTAACTGATTGGTTGACGTAAATAAATTTATTTTCTTTTCTTTCTTTTCTTTCTTATTGTTAAGAGAATAAGAGCATCACAATGTAATTTTGATCACCCCACCTGCTTAGCAACTTCCGCTGCTGACTGTACTAAGCCCAAATAAAAGTAACCCCAGTTATTTTTGAAGTGGCCACACTAATATATACTTGCATTCAATGCTAATGCACCTCCATTTGAAATTCACTCCAGTTATGTCAACAAACAATGGACAGAGTTATTCAATTTCCTGTCCATATTGTGTGGAATAATTTACACAATATTTTATTTTATAATATTTTATCCCCAATATCCTGGACTCAAATGGCCTCCTAGTCTAGTTGGTAATGAGTAATGATCCTGCTTTTGGTTTGAAGCAGGAGGTCCTGGGTTTGAATCCTGGTAAGGGTATTCACTTGTGTATATCACAGATTTTTGTTCCTGAGTTATGTATGCAGGGTGGCCACTTTCTGGAAAACCGGGAAAACCGGGAAAAGTCAGGGAATTTCGCTAGTCATGGAAAAGTCAGGGAATTGTCAGGGAAATTTAATGGAGGTCAGGGAATAAAAATTGTCTCTGTATGTACAGTCGACGTCAAAGATATCTTTACATTTTTCGCCTTGTTTCAAAGGAGTAAGGTGCAAAAGTGTAAACATAAATATCTTTGACGTCGATTGTACATAATATAAGTACATAATAAAAAAACAAATTATTAATTTTACCATCTCCAAACATTTATAAATATCTACTATAGTAGGTAAATGCGATCACTCTATCACATCACACTAATATTAAAGAAAAACGTGTTATAATGACAATGCTGATTAAGGACGAAGTTACGAAGGCTGAAATCATTTGGTGTTTGTATCAAGTACTAAGTCATAGCTAACAAAGGAGCGGTGGACAAGCCGTGGATCTCTTTCCTCTGATGATTCCGGACTCTGATATCGCAAAAAAAATGCGCTTTCAAAGAACAAAAATAGCCTACACTGTTGTATACCTACGGACGCCATATTTTTTTCGACAATTAAAAGAAGCATGTTCTGATTGTGATGTCGTTACCATAGGCTTTGACGAATCCCTTAATAAAGTTGCTCAGAAAGGGCAGATGGACATCTTTTTCCGTTATTGGGACAATGAGAAAAACCAAGTCCGAAGTAGATATTACGGCTCAGCTTTTCTGGGGCACGCAACTGCTGCTGATTTGTTGGAGGCTTTTCTTGCCACGACTGATGGCAATGACAAAAAAAAAATATTGCAGGTTTCGATGGATGGCCCTAATGTAAATAAAATATTTTTTTGCAAGACCTAAAGTCCAAACTCAAAAGTAAGGGCGAAGCAGGTGACCCAATTCTGCTCAACATGGGGAGTTGTGGACTTCATAATCTCAACAATGCGTTTAAAAAATCACTGAAAGCCTCGGGATGGAAGGTTGTAGTGTTTTTACGTTCTCTATACTACCTATTCTGCTATAGCCCCGCGCGACGTGAAGACTATACAAGGTTTTCAGGCTCGAGTACATTCCCATTAAATTTTTGTGCAGTACGTACAGTCGCCATCAGATATATCGGGGCGGATAAGGCGCTCACAAATATCTGAACACGCCTCTATTGTCAAGGCGTTAGAGTGCGTGTTCAGATATTTTTGAGCATCTCGGCCGCTCCGATATATCTGATGGCGACTGTACGTTGGCTCGAGAACGTTAGCGTTGTTGATCGCGCCACTAAAATTATTTCGTATGCTTTGACTAAGGGAATATCATGGTATAATAATATACTCCGCCTGGTACTCCATTCCCGTCTTTTCTAGGTCACCTAACTGACACGGGCCTACGTCATCATGCGACAGCGCTATATGATAATATGCGATAGCGCTATATATAGCGGCCATGTTGTTGTGACGTAGGCCCGTGTCACTCTGGGAATGGAAGACCATGTTTTATTAGACTATGGGGAATATCTTGTTTCGATCCCGCAATCGCAGTCAATGCAGAATTCCGACGAGAGAGGCTCGATAAAGTGTTGGACATATTTGTCAAAAATAACCGGCTTTCAGGATATGAAGCAGATAACGCCAAAAGTGTCTGCAACATGAATCTAGTATTAAAACTGAATCTGGCATGAGGGTGGGGAGAAGTGACCGAACAGGATAGTCTTATGTATCTTTCAGTAGGAGTAGCAGCGAAAGAGCTATTATTGTTTGTCCTTGTCACAGTCTCACATTTTATTTGTTCCCCACCGTAAATTTAGTATGGATTATGGTGGGCAACAAATGAATTCGACCAATCACAGTGTCGCATTTGCGTATGTTTTGTCCCTCACGGAGGCACGCGTATACCACTTCTATACGATCCTACCTTCTATGGTCTGCAATGATATTTGTAAATCACCTGAATTTGAGAAATCAATGAAACAATTTTCCATTAAGGATGGTCACCGACTGGATGATGTTTGGCTCGGTTTGATAAAAAAGGAAAATAAAGACATGCAAACTTTAATAAAAATGGTCATGGTGTTATCCCACGGAAACGCTTATAGTGCTGAGCGTGGCTTTTCCATCAATAAGGAGATATTAGTGGAAAATCTTTCGCAAGAGTCTATAATTGCGCAAAGACGCGTTTATGACGCTATATCCTAGAGTCGGACCAAGAAAAGTCGGCAGCGCATTTGATAGCCCACGCATTGCAAGTGTTATTTATACGTCATAATTTCATAGAAGTTTGACGTTTAAAATAACACTTGCACTGCGTGGGCTATCAAATCCGCTGCAGACTTTTCTTGGTCTGACTCTACCACGGCGGTATAGACAAAATAAATATTGAAAAAAAAAGATCCACGCGGCTCGATTATATTATATGATACTTACATTTAATATCCAATAAATTCAGTAGTCAGAGGTACCTACTGTTTCAATTGGTTTTTCCTGTATACCTAGCTTTTAACAATAATGGTCAAAAATTAAATGAATTATTGGGTAACTGTAAGAACTGTATGATAGCAAATTACAATTTTTAAATGCAATGAAACAGTACAAAAACGTCACCTGAAGTAGGATGTGAACCCACGACTTCCGTCTAACTATGCTTTCGCTCTTACCAACTGAGCTATTCAGATACTACTTCTTATTATTTACGTTTTGTATTATTTCATTGTACATATTTATAAATTGTGATTTGCTAGCAGATAATTCTGCAAAAGCGCAAAAATGTATTCCAATTATATATTTTATATTTATTACATTTAAGATTATGGTCAGGGAAAAACTTGAAAAAACGCCTGGAAAACCGGGAAAAGTCAGGGAATTTTAGTTGTAGGAAATAGTGGTCACCCTGTGTATGATTTAGAAATCATATGTCAGTGCCAGTATTTACTTGTGCCATTCTCAACAAAAAGGGTACTTATTGTCGTTTGTCAATAAGACGCTATTTCCTTCAATTTGAAATTAACCTTATCAACAACCAACAATGTGCTACCTTTTGGTTGAAAACGTTACATTTATATCAACAAGATGCGAGGACAAATTTAAACTAACAATGGGTCCGAAATGGAGGAGAGTGGCCCATGATAGACTACAGCGGAAAGAGTTAGAGGAGTCCTTTGCCAAGCCGGAAAGAGCCAGAGGAGTCCTTTGCCAAGCGGCACACTGAGTTAAGAGATATACTCTAGTCTCTTACTCAGGACAAAAGGGTTTATAGATTTATACATATCATTGTCTTGGGAGGCCTTTGCAGTACACTCTAAAGGCTAGGAAAAATAAATTGTCTTGGACATAAGCCTTATTTAGCTTGCTGTGGGACTAAGTCAATTTGTGTGAGATTGTTCCATAATATTTATTGTTTATTTATTTTTGTGTGTCAATTTTTGATTTGCTAAGTTGGCGGAAGCTAAGTAAGAACCATTCCTGACATTTAATTAGGCTCAAATTTGATATACTTATTTATGAAAAACCAGTGACAATGCTATTTTAAAGTGACAACAAGCTTAGATGATGTTGGAAGCCATCAAGTTTATAAAATCAACTTGATTAATAATATAGTAAGTACCAAGATTAATGTCGAAAGAAAAGTGCAGACAGCAATTAAAAAACATATTTACACATTTAGCAAAACTCAAAAGCAGAAAGCAAAGAGAATGCGCAAATAAAATTTAGTATGATGTATATAGCTTTCTCTGAAATGCATTGAAGCAGGGAGGAATGGAAGTCAAGTTCTGCTTGAGAGAGTTGAGAGCATATGTGTTGCGGCTTTCTAATGTTTTTAATTCATGAGATTTAATTACTAACATTTCAGTTGTGCCTATGAAAATATTTCTGCCAATAACAAAAGTTCATAAATGAGCATTAGCTATAGTGGTAACAATAATTAGAAAGAGTAAAGTGATGTTTGCAGTTGTGTTGTGATATTTTCATATTTAATGAGATAGCGCATTAAACCCTATAGTTTCATGAATATACATGTATACTAACTCTGTCTGTTATCTCTTCACTCTAAACTGCTGTACCAATTTAGATGAAATTTTGTATGGCGATTGTTTGAGTTAGGGAAAAACACAGGATAGTTTTTATGACAGAAATCATCATTCTTCGTTTTCATGAATAGCTGAAGATAATTCCAAACCTCATTTTATCTTACGGGACTCCACAGACTGTTTTGCCTTAATTATATCTCATTTCATATGTTATTTGTTGTCTCCAGGGCAAGCTACTGAAGCACTTCGCGAAACAGCTGAAGATCAAGGAGCGCTTCGAAGAAATCCTGCCGCAGTTGAATGACATACCTTGCTTGCGGCAGTGGCTACGCGTGGTTGGGCTCAGCGAACAAGCCATACAGGTTAGTGATTTACTTGTTACTAAGTACAATTTGCTCCTTGAATTTGTCATCGGATTTAAGTGGCACTGTATGCCTCTATACATTACCTATTATAGGTACTTGCAATCTTGCATTACTCTTTGCTATACATTTTGTCGTAATTCTGGTTGTCAAATGTTGACAGTTGACAATTCAGTTAGCAGACCACATGGTACCGTATTGCGCCATCTACTTTACCTGTCAAACTCGACTAAAGAGCGCAATTTTCTCTTAGATTTTACCACTCTGGCTATTATTTATCTTACATATTAAACTGAGTGTGTTTTGCAGCTTTATTTTAATTAAGAGAGATAACAAATTTTAACAATCATTGTTCACAGCAAATATGCCTCCGAGTGTCAACCCTGGATTCGCTCCGAGATCGTTCCGATTCCGAACTACGCGGCTGGTTGGTGTCCGTGCGAGAAGAGGAATGGAAACGACTGTGTCGAGCTATGAACCGATTGCGGGCCTATACCGGTATGTTCCTGCCTTATGATATTTTAAGATGGACTAGTAAGATTAAAGGCTTCGGTCGCACCGCAGCGGGACGCCAGCGTCGCACGAACGGAGCGCGAGGAAAGCGGGATCAAACATGGTGCGTTATAACTCGGGATGCGTGAGCGTTGTGCCTCGTTCACACCGCCACGCTAACGTCCTGCTGGAGTCTGTCGAAGACTTAATATTAAGCAGTAAACGCACATGTATTGATGACATAATAAGACTTACTTACTTACTGCCGTGGCGCAGCGACCCGAAGTGGATCTTGGCCTCTGACACTAAGGAACGCCATGCTTCTCTGTCTAGCGCCGTTTCTGTCCAATCGACGATACCGAGCTCGTTCAGATCTTTCACGACCTTATCGCTCCAGCGATACCTAGGACGACCAACCGGTCGTCGACCATCCGGACGGCCCGAGTACGCTCTCCAGACCGCTAGATCTTCAACCATACGGACCATGTGCCCGAGCCATCGGAGTCTTGAGGCTTTCGTTTCTCCAAGACAATTGTTACGAAACTGACACTAAGAAAAATACGACATGATAAGAACATAATTTAATTTTTATTTCCTCAGACGCGTTAAATCGCGGCGAGGCGGAAGCGGAAATACAACTGTACTGGGATTCCTGGGACCGGAACAGGCAAGAATGGGAGCGGACGCGGCTGGAGTGGGAGCGGAGCCAGCAGTGGCGCGGCTCGCCGCGCGCGCGCATGCGGCAGCGCGGCTCCGTGCCCAGCGACCCCGACAACACGCCGCGTAAGGGTGAGTGGCCATGGGACGCGACGGGAGGGTGAGTGACCATAGCACGCGCAGCGAGGGTGAGGTTGAGTTACCACAACATGTGCAGCGAGAGTGATTGACCACAGCAGGCGTCACGAAGATGAGGGGCCACGTAGCACTCTCTGCAAGGGCATAATATGTTCCATATATGGTAGATGATCCTACGGAGTACGTGATATCGTCGATTAGCTACAAGAGAGTTCCACTGAGATGGTTTGGACATGTAAAAAGAAAACCTCCTGATTACATCGGGAATGTTGCTATGGATCTGAACATTGTTGGATCCAGAGGAAGACTGAAGATGAGATGGGCAGATACCATAGCAAAAGACACGACACGTCTGATCGCGCGTAGACCGCGCAGTGGAGAGAAAAGACCAGAAAAAGCAGACCACACAATCAGATGGGAATAATAATGCCGAGGAGAGAGAGATATGGTAGATGATCCTGATAACGTTTAGTTGTACGTATATCGTATAAGCTATACTATTTCACAATTTCGTGCAAAACTCTTTTGGTTTTAGAGCTACCATTGGTTTTCCTGTTGTAGTCAATTACAACGAACTAATAAGATTTTTTATTTCAGTCGGCAAATCACCTAGGACACCTCTAAACAAACGGAAAGAGAATTCTCATCTCCCGGCACCGACGAACCTCACCAAGTCGCGGTCACACGAGAGTCAGCTCGCAGGACGACCGGACGAAGTCGGACCGGACGTCAGGTTAGATCTACTAACGAATACTTATATCAGTAGAGTGAAATTAATCGGAAATCTTAAAGTTTTCACCGTTACCACAGAATAAATAATAGTACTAGTACAAAAGGTTCACTCTCTAACAAAACGCTTCTATAAAATAATAATAAATATTATAGGACAATTTTACACAGGTCAATCTAGTCCCACGGCAAGCTCAATAAGGCTTGTGTTGTGGGTACTAGACGACGATATATATAATATAATATGTATAATTATATATAAAAACTTATACACATAGAAAACATCCATAACTCAGGAACAAATATTTGTGAACACACAAATAAATGCCCTTACCAGGATTCGAATCCGGGACCTCCCGCTTCGTAGGCAGGGTTACTAATTCACTACCGACTAGGCTAGGAGGCCGTCACACGTGTCTATCACGACAGATATGACCGCTAGGTGGCGCAAGCGCGAGCAGGCGTCCGTTCCGTAGCGGTGGGCGGCAACTAGTATGGCTTGAGATAGAGAGTGCGCTACGCCTGCTTTTACTAAAAGATAGTATTGTTTTCAGCGACAACTCCCTCTTGGAGGCGGCTCCCTCGCACCTGGAGGGCTTGTGCTCGCCGCCCGCCTCCCCCGCCGTGCCGCCCTCCCCCGCGCCCCCCACCCCCGCGCCGCCCGACCCGCCGCCGAGGGACCACCCCCCGCACCAGCCCGCCAGAGACGGCAGCCTCACCGTGAGTACACCGCCTACCGAGGGCCCGAGTACACCACCAACACACAGGATAGAACCCGACGGCACGCCTCACACGCCAGCTTTGCTCCCGGTCGCCTTACCGAAACCGGGCCCCACATTTTAGAGCTCAAACCTAATATGTTTTCGTTAAATAACATATAATATACCTTATGTTCTTCCCCACAGGGTTCACTACCGTACAGCGTGATCGGCGCCACCCCCCGCTCCCCGCGCACCCCCGTAGGCCGCTGCATGGCGCACGACATCGCGCACCGCTTCGCTAAGACTTTCAATATGATCGCGACGTGCGACTATTGCGATAAGCAGATGCTGTTCGGATCGGGGCTGAAGTGTAAAGAGTGCAAGTTTAAATGCCACAGGTGAGTTTAAACCTTAAAATCCCATTCAAATAAAGTTCACAATGGTATGACGACATAGCGCACCACTTTCCAAGGACTTTCAATATGATCTCGACTCGTTTTAGACCTTACCTTATTGTACGAAAATAAGATTTAAAATCGTATGTTCTTTAATTGTTGAATCCTATAATATACCACTTTTGTTTGTTGCAGAGATTGCGAGCCTAAAGTACCTCCATCGTGCGGCCTACCCGTCGAGCTAGTCCACGCTTTTAGAGACAAAGTTAGCTTCAAAGAGAGTAAGTTCTTTTTATTGTATATTTGGTACGTTAGTCTATGGCACACATGACTTAAATTCGCCGTCAACTCGGCCGTCCTGACAATGTTGGCGTCCCTGTATAGAGAGTGTGTTTTTTTAAGTGGGGCAGTTTGGGGATATCCGTAACTATTGAACGCAGAGAAAAACTGTCTTTAGACCATTGGGTCTATTTTTTGTGGAAACAATTTTGGCATAGTCAACATTTTGGTCAAGAGTGAGTTGTTCTTCAAATTTAATAAATATAGAAAATAAAATTAATGCGGATCGACTGTTTCATATGTGCGGTTAACTCCCTTAGGATGGTTTTCCATCTGTCCAATAGCTTGGTCCAATGTGTATTTGCGTCTCACATTTTGCTTAATGAGAGAGTGAGAAATAAACATTGGACAAAGAAATTGGTCAGGTGGAATACCACCCTTAGCTGCTTCCCGCGGCAATTTACTCGCGACGTTCTGTGTGAACTCCCCGTTAACCTATCTAATGAAAGAATCTGCACCTCCAAATCTATCGTTTAATTTGAATAGTTGTTGTGTAATGAATGTTATCCCCTTGTATTGATCTAATTTTGTTGTTACCAGCTCCATTTGGGCCTACTCCCCTATTACATCTCCTGGCGGCGGGCTCGGCCGGCTCGCCGGGCGCGTCGCGCGGCTCTCTGCTCGGCAGCATACAGCGCACGCACCGGCACAAGGAGAGGAGGCAAAAACACCCGGTAACTTTACACTCTCCTTTCGTTGAGCGCGAGCCCTGCTACGAGTGCTACGACGGCGCTACAAGCGCTACGAGTGATGATGATGCGACGATTTATGTGTGTAAACTGTCGAGCTGTGCGAGCGGCGTCCATACTTACTATCAGCTACGATCAGGCCTACACCCCTCCTGCATCTAGCGGCGGGATCACCATACAGCGGACGCACCGCTACAAGAAGAGGAGACAGTAACACCCGGTAACTTAACATTAGCGTCCTTTTCACCGCGGTGAACTTGTCAGTATTTTTTGAGAAAATGCACCATGTAATTTTAGTTATCTGATTTCAATAATGACATATCGTTTATTGCAGGGCGACGACCTATCGAATTCTTCATCGTGCAACAGTTCGACGCCATCATCCCCGGCGCTAGTAGCGCCATCTACCCCCCACCACCCGCCGCACGTGCTGCAGCCCGCACAGCCGCACAAGCCGCTGTTCCACTTCCCAGGTACCTTATGTGGTTGCAGTAAGGTTCATGTTGGCTTGTCTCAGAAACTGTTCGTCGTCATCATCCGTGTACTGTTGTAGCATGCGCCACGATACGAGCCGCAAGGATGTTTTGTATGGCACAGCCTCATGCGACCCCGCATACAAATTTGTGTACACATTCCACAACATATTCCAAAGTAACGAAGGGCCACTTGCACCATTCCACTAACTCGGGAGGTTAACCGGTTAAACTAGGAGTTACTGGAGACACTGGGTTAACGGTTTAACCATTTAACCCCAGGTTAGTGGGATGGTGCAATTGGCCCTAAGAGTTCCCAATTAAAATACAGTAGAAATACTCTATCAGTGTCTGGAGTATAATAACATAACACATATATTTTATTTTCTTTATGCAGAAGTGAAGCCTCCCGTGTCGAGTCCGAACCACGTGACACCGGCGCCGACGCCTGCTCGAATAGTCGACTTCAGTTCCGAAGTGGAGGAGATCGAACCGGGTAAGAACAAAAACTGACTTCAACTACAATGACCGAGACTAAAAAGCAAAACGATAACCTAAGCATTTGGTGACCGCCATACAAAGGGGCTGTCCATAAATTACGTCATCGATTTTTGGCGATTTTTGACCCCCCCCCCCCTATAATCATCCAAAAATCATACCTCAAATGACCCCATTTCCTCCTACTTCATGCTACCGTCATCCGATGTCCAGACCCCCCCCCCCCTAATTTGAAATGACGTAATTTATGAATAAAAGTAGCGTCGCGTACACTTATCCAATAATTAGTTGTGTCAAATAAGTAGTCCACATTTAGCGTAACAAACTATACTTGCACACTTTAAAGATTGATCAATAATTTTACAATAACTAATTAATACTAGTATGAGCCTTACTAATGAATACTTGTAACCAATAATTTCTAACTCGGCATCACCTCTCAGCTAAAAGGCCCTCAAAATAACTGCTTAGTTATTTTATTTGTATATAAGTACAGTCGCCATCAGATATATCTGAGCGGCCAAGGCGCTTACAAACATCTGAACACGCCTCTATTCTCAAGGCGCTAGAGTGCGTGTTCAGATATTTTTGAGCACCTCGGCCGCTCCGATATATCTGATGGCGACTGTACAACTGCATCTGTATTACAGAAGAGATGGCGGAAACGAACGAGGCGCTGCAGGACACGCTCGACGCCAACAACCAGAACCAGCCGGGGCCGTGGCCGAGACAAAATAGCGTATGTTCACACCTATTTCAACATTTATATTACATATTAGGTTCCGTACCGAAAAGGTACATAAGTTTTTGGCAAAAATTTAATTTTTGGTACAAGCTTTTATCGCTAACTGTACTTTTCTTACGACAGACAACTAATACTCATCGAGACAATTCTAAAAACCCCAAACACAATTAGGTTTCGTTGTTTTATCACATAGTTCCTATGGCCACCTCTGGTCTCCATCATCAGATCAGCTCGATGACACCATAATATTGCATTGTCACCCGACTTACGTATGTATGCAAAATTTCAGCTCAATCGGAAACCGGGAAGTGGATCAAATTTAACTTGCAAGATTTGATTACAGACAACGGTCAGGTGAAACTAAATAAAAGCTTGTAAAAAGGAACCCTTCTGGTGCAATTTTGTCCGTCCGTCTGTCTGTCATTTGTAGTCGTAAAGACTCATTTTCATACTAATTTGGTCTAATTAAAACTTTCCTTTGTGACTTTGTTGTAACATAAGTCTTTCGCAGAGAAAACTGACATAATCAAAAAATATTACAATACGTGGTGGGCTTTCAAGGTCAGAAACTTAAATTTAAGACGGAATGCGGAAATTAAATGGATTATCTTTCTTTTTTAATTATTTGATAGCCTTTTGCTATTAGTCTTGCTGCATTTGAAATTTGTTAACGCAAGAATTTGAAAAAAAAAAGTTTCATAAAGACATATTTTTGAAGTAAATCTCGTTTGCCCTGCGGCTTAAATAGTGACAAAATGAACTTGTACACAACAAGTAGTGGGCAGCGGTGTCCGTGTCCGCTATCTCGGGACAATAGGTACTTAATGTGGCCACCCGATAACTGTATGATTCAGCGTCGGCGCGTCTCATTTGGAACTCACTCGTAATATGTGTTTACACTGTAGAAATGTGGTAAAGCTTCATCTTACGAGTTAATAACTACAAATTAAAAAAGTCACATTTCCACTAGTGATGTACCGACTATTGATTTGGCCGACTAGCCGACTAATCGGCGCTCGAATGGCCGATTAGTCGGCTAGTCGGCCAGATCATTAGTTTCGTATAAGTTCAGGTGAAAAACAATAGTTTTGCTCAAGGGTTGCGCTATTCATCAAAATTTAGCTTGGCTAAAAGGTGTTCTCTACACGTTCAAAGACCTTCACAAGAATCCTCGTTCAATTTCTGTCTTTAGTTCTTTTATTTTGCGATCCTGAGCAGACCGTCAGTACAGCTTGTAGAAGGTATTTCCAAGGCTCTATTTCTCGTACGTTGTCGCCAGTTAAGAACCTATCCCCTGTGGTCAGCGTCTTTACGTGCAACGTGCCCTGACTAAGTCTCTAAATTTTTGCAATAACATTAGTTCCTCATGGCTCCACCATTAAAAAAAAAACTGAATAATAATAAAAAAACATTACTATCGAACTTGCACATGAACGCGAGAATCAGTTGAGATCACTCACCAACATACGATAACGATTAAACGGTCAATTATATGAACAAAAGTTATCGTATGCACCCTGAATAGGTATTTTAGTAAAATAAACATAAAAAATATGGTAAATATTGACAGTTGATTTCTTTTTTTTCTGTTTTTCTTTCACTAATAAAGTGCCGACTAATCGGCCATTTTTGCCGACTAGTCGCCGACTAATCGCCGACTACAAATGTGGCCGGATAGTCGGCTTTCCCGACTAGTCGGCGACTAGTCGGTACATCCCTAATTTCCACTAAACATAACTAATGAGAAAAACCGTAATATTTCCACTAAATATAACTAGGAACCAGGGATGTTGCGGATGCGGATATTTAAAGGCTCACATCCGCGGATGCGGATGGGGATGTCAAGATTAGGTACTTAGATACCGTCAAATATTACATTTTTAGTATTTTTTTATTACAAAAAACCGAAACGTTTAGTATTTTAGCAAGAATGTGAAAGGTGCGTTATTTAATAAACAGTAACATGGCCGGCTTTTCTGGATCTAGACGATTTCTTTATAGGTAATGACGAAATTACCAAGCACTTACGCCGCCGCTAAGACGTTTCTGTACCGACTTGTTCGACATCCGCATCCGCATAAGCTCCGCATCGATTTTATGCGGATGCGGATGTTCGCAACATGCTAGGAACTGTCTTTTCAGACAAATTTTTCGATTTTAATAAACACACTCAGATCGGTTCTTCCCTTTGGAAGCTAATATTCACAAAAAACATGTAAAACTCATAATAATTGACAGGGGTGGGTTAAAATTCTTATAGGCAGTTGTGTGACCACTCTCACGGATTGATTACTGTCTTCTATCAAACAAATAAACAATATGTAACCATTTTTGAAACGAAGTTCCTTATCGGACGGTTTGCGGATGGGGGCTAGGAGAAAAAAAGTGAAAGATTTTGTCGTCGTTCCAGTGCGATACTCGTAGATGTAAGTGGCAAATTTTGCCGTCACAAACCATACTAGTGCGATAGATGTAAATGTCAAATTTTGCCGTCACAAGTTATACTAGTTAGTCCGATATATGTCAAAGAACCGTGTCCCGATTTGGGTCATGGTGCGTCCATTAATGAATCGCATACTAACGGATAGGGGTTTACGAGTACATTCACGGAAAAATAGTTTCATTGTTAATTGAAGTGGGCATATGATTATAGGCAACCCAACACTGGTGGCTTAATTGCCGTTTATATATCTGAAGATTCTTCATGGATACTGTCAAATCTTATAAAATAATGTCTCCCATTTCTGTTCAGGGACATTTTATTGGTTGTGTTAGATGCCTTGCATACCCTTATTACCAAATAATGTGCTGATTTGGCCCGGTAGCAACGAGTTCGTAACTTCGTACCGCGTACCATAAAGAAGGGGAGTGGGGAAATGGTCGGCTCCCCAGGTCCAATATATGCAATATTTCTTCATGCTCTTAGCAACTAGGGCAAGTTATATATCATTTTTGTATAATTTAGGGACGACGAATTCATTTTTGAAATAATCGTTATATACCTTTTCATACAAATACACTAATTTTTGCACAAAAAATGAAAATTATATGTATTTTTTTAGGACAATTTTGACCTTTACTAAATAAAAAATTGGACAATTTAGCTCATTTATTCCTCATTCTAAAAAGTATCACTTTATAATAGGCACTCATATATTTTTTGTGAATAATAATTTGTAGCGCGTGGCGCTGACGATTTCCATTTAAATTGAATTATGGCCAAAGTCAAACATTTTAAAATATTTAAAAAAAAAACCTGAATCTGGCAATTGAAAAGTGTGAATACAATGTTTTAATATTTTACAGATAAATTACAGGCGTAATTTTTACAAATGAAATGGGTTTCTGCCACCATATTATAAGGCAGTAGACTTTTTTTGCTAACAAGGTATGCCCACCAAATACGCTCATAAGAACGATATATTCTATTGACATAGGCTATACACTATCTAATGATATATAAGTTACTTCGGGACGCGACATGGCCCAGAACCCATACTACCCGCGACACGGTTCTTTTGCCGTCACAAGAAACTACTCCGTAACCAGCCTTTCTTAACTTCGTTCCAACCAAGTGGTCCACGACACTCACCACTTTTTCTCCATTTAATTAATGTTTTTCTAGAAAAAAAACACCACTTCATTAATATATACAAATGACTCCGTCACATGTTGTGGGGATAAAAAACAGAACAACAACTTAAATAATATGTGACTGGGCCCGTATAATTAGTGAGCCGTTAATTTTAACTGGCGCGCGACCGTCAGTCAGTCTCAAGCTGTCAAGTCAACAATTCAACGTCGTAGGACGTAGAGTAATGAACGATTTCGCGTATCGCCGACGGTATTTCGAGGAAGTGCGTTTGTGTTTGTTATTTATCTACACATTTGTGACTATTAAAGCATGTTTAATTTAATACATTTATTATTGTGGATAAATCACGGCAATTGAAGATGGTTTTTTAAATATTAACCTTTTGAACGCCACAGTCGGCAATTGACGTCAACGCAAAATCGTGACAACGACGCCAAAGACGGCATTTGACGTCGATCGTTTTTTGATGAAAATCTACTGAAAAACACCCCACTTTTAGGTTGGCATTATTTATTCACAAAACTAAATTTTACCTCCGTGGCGTCAGTGGCACGGCAAATGGATGCGCTGTTTGGCGTTCAAAAGGTTAAAGGTCGAGAAATAGGGATATTTCATATTTGTTCTTATTTTAAATATTTACTTCGCACCGCAAATTTACGATGATGGGATTGATGACAGATCAGTGGATCTGAGTTTTCAATAGCAAATGCTTATTTTCTCCGTTAAAGTGCAATAGCATAGCATAGCAGTGCATTTATCTACTGACCATGTAATACACAGTAAGTAGTCTAGTGCAAATAGGAATCTCCTATGCCCTTGCGCAAGCAAGAGGAAAGTTATGAGGGGCCTCTCGTTTACTCGCGGGTCGCGGGGGCACTGCCGTTTAAACCGTCATACGCCTAAAACTGTTCCTCTCTTTCCAGCTATCGCTAAAAGAATGGGACATCCCATACGACGAGCTGATACTCCTGGACGTGATTGGGAAAGGCCGCTTCGGTACCGTCTACCGCGGCTGCTGGCACGGCGCCGTCGCGGTCAAGCTGCTACACGTTCAGGCCCTGTCCGACCACGCCATACCTCTAGACACCTTCAAACATGAGGTAAACTTGACTGATAGAGATATCACTAGTGTATTGCATTCTTAAAGAAAGAGACAGGTATCGCTACGAGGTGATTCTCCTGGATGTGATTGGGAATGGCCGCTTCGGCACCGTCTGCCGCGGCTGCTGGCACGGCGCCGTCGCGGTCAAGCTGCTACACGTTCAGGCCCTGGCCGACCACGCTATACCTCTAGACACCTTCAAACATGAGGTAAACTTGACTGATAGAGATATCACTAGTGTATTGCATTCTTAAAGAAAGAGACAGGTATCGCTACGAGGTGATTCTCCTGGATGTGATTGGGAAAGGCCGCTTCGGCACCGTCTGCCGCGGCTGCTGGCACGGCGCCGTCGCGGTCAAGCTGCTACACGTTCAGGCCCTGTCCGACCACGCCATACCTCTAGACACCTTCAAACATGAGGTAAACTTGACTGATAGAGATATCACTAGTGTATTGCATTCTTAAAGAAAGAGACAGGTATCGCTACGAGGTGATTCTCCTGGATGTGATTGGGAAAGGCCGCTTCGGCACCGTCTACCGCGGCTGCTGGCACGGCGCCGTCGCGGTCAAGCTGTTACACGTTCAGGCCCTGTCCGACCACGCCATACCTCTAGACACCTTCAAACACGAGATAAACATTGTTTTTTACCCAATGTATCAAAAACAGAACGAGTGCAAGATGCTTTCTAATGTCCCTTGATACCTTCAAACATGAGGTAGGTCTTGTTTTCATTAAAACTTCAAACCGGCTCGAACATGAAGAGACCGAAGAACCAGTAAGACGACTTGGGGTTACCAGATATCCTATACTAATTTAGTAGAAGTGTGCGACCAGGCGACCACTTATTTCAGTCACATAAATCACAAGTATCAATAATACTATAATTCTTGTGCGTAGTGTGTCCTTTTAAGTGCCACAAGCAACGTCATATATTCAAATAAATATGCTGACAATCTACACTTTCTAATTCATTGCAAAGTCTGTGCAGAGTCACAGAATAAATAATAGTACTAGGTACAGAAGACTCACTCTCTAACAAAACGCGTCTGTTACGATCAGGACAGATATGGCCGCTAGGTGGCTTCAACGCACGGCTTATGGTATGGTCTGGAAAGGATGTACTGGTAGCAAAGCGACGAAATCGCGGAGTGAGCCACGACTGGCAGAGTTAGCTTATTCTGGTTAGCTTTAGGAGTAAACATGGGCCGTTGTGCTGTTGACTAAGCTATTTAATTTAGGCACCTCTAGCCCCAAAAATGCTAATCTAATTTCAGTTTTAGCAGCAATTCCTAATGAAGAACTCTTTAAAAATGTTTCAATTTTTTCCAGGTGGCAACATTCCGTAAAACCCGTCACGAGAACCTGGTCCTATTCATGGGCGCGTGCATGAAGCCGCCGCGACTCGCGATCGTGACGTCACTGTGCGGCGGCATGACGCTACACATGCACATCCATCTACGGAAGGACAAGTTCAACCCCAACAAGAGTCTTAGTATAGCGCAGCAGATCACGCAGGTATATGGTTTTCTTGTATTCTAGTAGCAGTTAGCGCAGGTGTATGTTTTTTTACTGTCTACCGGCAGTCTATTTTTTTTCCGTAAGGGTGGTATTCCATCTGTCCAATATCTTGGTCCAATGTCACTGCGTCTCACTCTCTCATTAAGAAAAATGTGAGACAAAACACACATTGGACAGGTGAAATACAAGGGTAACTTTGACCGACGAAAATTGACCGTTTCCATTTCTCGACAACACGAAATCATTTTCGACAAATCACACATCGATAAAGCGAGTTCACACTGTGAGCGTAGCGAAAAGAAATGGCCTTATTTGGGTCAAACTTATTTTAGTTGTCTTGTTTTTGTCCCCAAAAAATGTAACAGAGTGGAGCCTTTTGTATGGAGTGAAATTTAGTTTTTAATTTTTCTCATGTGAATTATAATCGACAGCTAGAAAGACATGCAATAGCACTCAACTTTTTATATTTATTTGATAAAAGACAAAAATAGAATTGGGACAGAGTGGTCAGAAACCCTTGTCTTGTCTTCAACAAAAAGAAAATAATTTTGACCCATTTCGGAAACTAAGTTCAATTAAGTGAATATATGAGAATAGACCATTACCTTCTGACTACCCTTGGGAGCCTTATAAGTCTCTAAATTCTGATGAATGGTTGTTTGCCAGGGTATGGGGTACCTGCACGCGCGCGGCATCCTACACAAGGATCTTCGGACGAAGAATATCTTCGTGGAGAACGGGCGCGCCATCATCACCGACTTTGGACTGTTCAGCGTCACCAAGCTGTGCTTCGGGAACAAGTCAGTACCTGTTCTTCTATTATATTATTTAACGTAATGCCACCTTAATTTGGGTAATCAATTCACATTTGGAGCATTCCACGGGCTGTCCCGTAGAGACGCATTTTATTTCCTGTGTTGCGACTTTTTTTTCGGCATAAACAGGCGATTATTTTTCTGTGAGTATTTTTGACAATTTGTCATAGAAAAGGAAACTCTTATACCTGCAAATCTTCAGAAAATTCGCGTTAAAACGGTAGACAATTTCATGGAATGCTCCATTTTAGATCCCGAACAAGAATTTTGAATCAAAAATCGATAGTTAATACTAGTTGAAATTTCTTTGTTCATCATTTCAAGGCGGTAATCCAGAGTATGCCTAACGTGATACCGAATTTAGTTTGGCATCGTAATTTTTTAGGCCTATCAAAGATACCAAAATCGGGGTCCTTGTATTTTTAAAAGTATTCGCTTAGTAGTTGGCTCCGGCTGCAGACATATTTAGTAGACAACCTATGCCATACGTCTTGTTTTGTGCAGTGCTCGCGGCGACAGTTTAGGCATCCCGCCGGGCTGGCTGTGCTACCTGGCACCTGAACTGATGCGTGCTCTGCGGCCGCACACGTCGCTGCATCTGCCTTTCAGTAAGCAGACTGATGTGTACGCTTTCGGGTGAGTTTCGATTGCTTACTCACTTCCACATATGTATTAGAAAGAACATATCAGACGACTCTAGCTCGCTTGCTCTTTAGAATTGTCAGGAATCAAGCAGCACTAAAATCATTCTACTACACACTACACACATAGTACAACAGCCCTGTCCAACTCTGGAACTCAATTTATGTACCTACTACATATATTTAATTTACATTAGTACATAGGTAACGACCGTAGTCCGTAACTGTGTACGGTACACACGGTGTACTGAAATAGGTGAATATGCTTAATCAGTAATTAAGGAAACAGCAATCAGTAAGGTGACTGCTAGGGATTGCAATCCGGTCTGGTTTTGAATCCGGCCGGATCCGGCCGGATTATGGCCTCAATCCGGCGGATCCGGCCGGATCCGGCCGGATTGATATTGCGGATAAAAAATTCATCAAGTCACGTATTTTATTATGTTTTTTAGCGTTATATTATGCGGAGTTAAGGATATTTTTTAATGGATTAATAAAACGGCTGTTTTAAGTTTCAAAAATCAACGTTTTTTTTACTTTACCACTAAGTCTTACCACTAAGTTTTGACGACCGGTCTGGCCTAGTGGGTGACCCTGCCTGTGCAGCCGATGGTCATGGGTTCGAATCCCAGTAAGGGCATTTATTTGGGTGATGACACAGATATTTGTTCCCGAGTCTTGGTTGTTTTCTATGTATTTAAGTATTTATATATTATATATATCGTTGTCTGAGTACCCACAACACAAGCCTTCTTGAGCTTACTGTGGGACTTAGTCAATCTGTGTAAGAATGTACATGTCTATTTATTTAAGTCTTATTACAATAATCAGTCTCACAAATAAAATCTTCTTTTTCATTTAAAATATCTATAGCCCAACCCACATTTCCCACAAAAAGGTGCTTTCAATTCAACCATTTTAGTTTGAGCAAACAAAATCAATGAACGTGCATACCTATACAAGTATACATTAAAACATTTATTCACACAAAACATTTAACATTTTTAACGGGATAAGTTCGCCTTTGTACACATTTATGGTATTCTCTCTGTGTTATGTACTTCTTTGTGCAATAAAGTGTTTACTACTACTACTACTACTACATTTTCCCGCTTTATTTAGTAGCATAATAATAAAAAAATAACATATAAATAATAATAATAAATTAATATTATAGGAAATTTTTACACAAATTGACTAAGCCCCACGGTAAGCTCAAGAAAGCTTGTGTTGTTGGTACTCAGACAACGATATATATAATATACAAATACTTAAATACATAGATAACAACCATGACTCAGGAACAAATACATGTGCTCATCACACAAATAAATGTCCTTACCGGGATTCGAACCTAAGATCGCGGCTTCACAGGCAGGGTCACTACCCACTAGGCCAGACCGGTCGTCAAAAGTCAACATATAATCCCTATAATTACTTTTAATTCGACAAAACATTGGTTAAACTGCTGAAGTGCTGAATGAAGTTTTATAAATATTAATTCATTATATTTTAAATGCAGGTAACACTTATTATAACTGGGCTATAATGGTTTGTACAAAATAAAACGAAAGAAGATGTACATTAAATTACAATGTAACAACACAATAAATTGAATAACCAATTCAGTACTTACGGTGCACGGAAATCTTAACGCTACGACGACACATATTTCGTCGGCTAGAAGACTGGCGTCAACTAACAAACAAGTTGTTGTGTTGCTGTTTGCGAGTTAGAAAATTCGAATATTGGCAAGAACTTTTAAATTTTAGCAGTGTTTTAAGCTGTTATTTTATATTTTAGCGCTTTGATTCACTTT
Source organism: Cydia splendana (assembly GCF_910591565.1). Taxonomy (NCBI): domain Eukaryota; kingdom Metazoa; phylum Arthropoda; class Insecta; order Lepidoptera; family Tortricidae; genus Cydia; species Cydia splendana. The sequence goes on along the minus strand of NC_085972.1, from coordinate 18,941,606 downwards.
ACCGGATCCGAGACCGGATCCGGTGAATTTTGCCGGATCCGGTAACGTGAAAAATGTGCCGGATCCGGCCGGATTACCGGATCCGCCGGACCGGATTGCAATCCCTACGAATTGTTTTATAAGCAATTTCAGAGTCATAAATATTAAATTGTCACCAAGATGTACATGGAAGTCCTCGTTCGTGATAAAAAAAATACAAATTTTACATTTTGACGGAAAGTGTGTGGTGTGTGGAAAATTTAATAAATTGTACCTGTGTATGCAGGACCGTGTGGTACGAGTTACTCTGCCTCGATTTCCCGTTCAAAGGGCAGCCAGCTGAAGCGATCATCTGGCAGGTCGGCAAGGGCGTCAAGCAGGCGCTCGGCAACATGTCCTCTACCAAGGACGTCAAGGTTGGCCCTTTTCCGATTGCACTTTAAACAAGCTTGTGGTCTACATTGGTAAGCTAGTCCCCAGCTAAGCTACTAGTTTTTTGCAAAAACTAATGTTTTCGGACCTTTCAACCTAAAGAGAATACTATGCCTTATTAGAATTTTAAGTTCGATTTCCTCACCGGTGGCCTTGCTTTGGAAGTCGCATGGCTAACACTTAGATCACGAACAGATTAAGATTAATATGGTGACGGTGTCTGACATTCCGTAGAAAGTTGTGAAAGTTTTTGCAAAAGAATACTTTAATGAAATAAGCTAAGCTAGACTCGCAGTTCCCAGTTTATCATGTTTTTTTTATCTCTTTGCCCTAATAACTTTCTCATTTCTCAGGACATGCTAATGAGCTGCTGGGCGTACCAGCCATCGGAGCGTCCCGACTTCGCGTCCCTCCTCGCATCGTTCGAGAAGCTGCCCCGCAAGCGTCTCGCACGCTCGCCCTCGCACCCCGTCAACATGTCGCGCTCGGCGGAGGCCATCTTCTGAGACTGACGCGCTCGCACGCGCGCGGCCCGCGAGTGCGAGCGCAACGCCACCGCCATCAACACTATCTGCCGTGTTTCTACGTGAAGCAGATGAGAGAAATGTAAGACGGACAGTTAGTATTCATTTGAAATTAGAAAAGTCGGAATTGTCTAAAATGCTTCTAAGGTTGGTATTCCACCTGTCTTATTTCTTGGTCCAATGTGCATTGCGTCTCACTCTTTCACTAAACAAAATGTGAGACGCAATACACATTAGACAGGTGAAATACCACCGTAAAAGTGATGCGAGAGCGAGCGTTAGAACGACAAAAAAAACGAGATAAATGAAAAATAGTCTTTAGTAATCTGTTAGATAGTGTTAACACATTTACATGAATTTCTAACTATACCTAGTTATAGTTTCAGTTAATTCAATGTAAACGTCATAATTCTACGTTTTATTCGAGGTAATGATGAAAATTCCGGGGCAAAGTTGTGTATTGAAGGAGCTTTGATCGAGTACGGAAAAATTACAGTCTCTCAAAGTATAAATAACCATTGGGAAAACATGGCGGCATGTGCAAAATTAAACCGTACGCTAAGGAACGTGAGTGGTTTTTCAAATGAAAAAGAGGTGGTTTATGGAAATTTCATAAATAAAATAACATATACTATATTTAAGTAATATACACATCTTTGATTGTGTTGTTAGTGTTTGATGTAACAAAACGACTTATCGTTAGGTAATGCAAACCGGTTTTTATTTGTATGAAATATTGGTTAATAACCGGTTATTCCATACAATTAAAAACCGGTTTGTATTCCCTACATATCGTTAACTAACCGCAATAATGACGTTTCTGACAGGTTGTACCCACAATAGAAAGGGTCAACGCTAACTTATATTAGTATAAGAATAATTTTAATATCTACGTTGAAATAATGTTAATTTACTCAAATCAATGAGGTTCCAGTGAAAATGTAGTCCTATATTTTACAATATGACAATGTAAATAATATCAGTATCTTTATCATCGTGTAAAATTCTTGGATAGTTGCGGTCACCTCGTTGGTTAAACTTGTAAAGCCTTGATCTCGTAACTAGAGTAACGAGTAAATTATATTTTCTTATCAAACTGGACGTAGGTTTGTTGAATGTGTAAATATTGTACAGTGTTACTAGGTGTGTGGGTGATATGCTGGGCTTTTTACTTACACATGACCTATACTTTATACCTACAGTCTGGCCAAAAAGAGTAGAAATTAAAAAGTGGCAACACTGTAGTGTCATCCCTTTCAAACCAATTTATATAAGAAAACGGGACGACACTACAGTGTTGCCACTTCTTAATTTCTACTCTTTTTTGCTAGACTGTAAGATGTTTTAAGCATCATTTTAATAAAATGGTACTTATGCTTCCCAGGCGATCAAATGGAATCTATTTCTTTAAATAAATGTAACGACATGTCAGATGATAGAATCATACCTTGACATGATATAAAGGTATTGTGCAAGTAAAAGCCTGTGTTAAATTTGTATAAATTAAAATAATGTTGACTTGACGTTTAAAGTATACAGAATCTGTCGACCGTGAGTGTCCTTACATTAACAAGGTGTTATTATGTATATTTCCAGGCAAACATATGTAAAGAAATCTTGAGCCTAATAATTAAAAATCTCTTATCTGTTTGAGGAAATATATGCTTTATGTAGTTAGTTCTTAAGTATTTTATTCCTACTTTGATTGTTCTCATGGTTGAAACAAATAGCAATACTCCTAACTGTACATCGGTGGACCTTATTACAAAAAGCATAAGGTCCACCGATGTACAGTTAACAGTGTGGGCGATGGATGCACATTGGATGTATCAAAGCATCTGTAAATACTGTTTAAACTTATTACTAATAGTTTCTTAACTGTCAGGATGTTTCAAAATCTTAAAAGATGTTGAATTGTAGTTGATGATGAGAAAGCAGGGCTTGGCAAAAAGATGTAAGCAATCATTTTAAATGTCACATCTCACTTTATTGTTGATATTTCCATTTTAATAGAACACAAAAAAAATATGATGGCCGAGAAATGTGCATGTAAAAAGTTATATATGTTGAAAACAAAGTATTATGTAAAAATGGGGTTAATATTTTAGATTGATAAATTAAATTTGTTACATCTCATGTTAAAATTATTTATAATCATTTGAATTTTAAAATAATTATGTTGTATTTGGTTTTCATTTTCTACTTGATAAGACTTAAAAAATCATTGCAAAATTAGTATAAATAAATATTCTGCTTTTCCTTATCATATTTAATTTCTGTCTTAGCTGTTGTGAATCTGAGATGAACCCCAAGATTTAAGAACATCAGAAAATACCTATTAATTTGCCATTAGTCATAGCTACTGAAAAATTGAAAATGTATATTGTCTACTTTCATGTTAAGAAAAACATTTAAATTATTTTAGGCCGTAATGTTAACCTGGTTCTTACATTATCCGAATAGTATAAAACATGTAATTACTTTTACTAAATTTTATTAATACTATTAAATAATAAAAGAAAATTATTCTGGTCACTCCACTCCTATTGTAGTTGTAAATGGGGGGTGTTGCCACTTGATGTGTATATAGGGGGCGTGGCTTGACATGTATCATATATTTATTGATAGCGGAGAGAGTGAGGCCGTAGGTTTACATAAGTAATGAGATTTTGAATGATTAGGTTAGTCGCATTTGCCAAAATAAATCTCCATCACTGTTTTTTATAGTTTTATTATACCCTTTAACATGATGAGAATGACTTTCCAAAATTCTCAAACTATTATTGTTTTCTGCATAAAATGTTTTTCTATGATATGCAGTGTTCCATAAATGGCAGAAATTATGAGTCATTTTCACAGCAAAAATTGTTTTGCAATAATTATGACAGAGATATACCTACATAATTATAATTATATCAAATTCAACATTACCTGAGGATGTTAGTTTTTTTAAAGAGATACTTATATGCTTATAATTCTAACCATAAAGGGGCCCACTGATTAACAGTCCGCCGGACGGTATCGGCCTGTCAGTTGCTCGGAACTGTCAAAATTTTGTTCTAAGTGACAGGCCAATACCATCCGGCGGACTGTTAATCAGTGGAGCCTGGCTCCAATTTCACCACGGTGACAGGTGCGACAATTGTAAAACATCACTGTTGCTGACGTCACAGGCATCCATGGGCTACGGTTACCGCTTACCATCGGGCGGGCCGTATTCCTGTTTGCCACCATGATTGTTTTATTTAAAAAAACTTTATTATATCGAAAAAAAACTGATATTTCTTTTGCTAAGTTTATGACAATTGTCACAAGAAACACTACAATTGTCACGAAATTCCGACATATAACTCATTACCTGTCAAGAATTACCTACAATTCTTCTAAATCTTGACAATTGTCAGAAACTTCGCAAAAGAAATATCTGTTTTTTTCCGATATAATAAAGTTTTTTTAAATAATACAATGATGGTGGCAAACAGGAATACGGCCCGCCCGATGGTAAGTAGTTACCGTAGCCCATGGATGCCTGTGACGTCAGCAACAGTGATTTTACAATTGTCGCACCTGTCACCGTGGTGAAATTGGGGCCTGGTGGACCCCTTATATGTTGCAGTCAAAAGTGTGAACTGGTCAAAAGAAATTTTAACCGACAAAAACAGGCAAAACTGCTTTTGACTGAGCATGTTGGTCAAAAGTAGTTTTACCTGAAAATCATACCTATTTCTGGCAGCAGTTTCGTTTTTAGGGCGTAGCAAAAAAAAAAAAACCCTAACCAGTTCACACTTTTGACTGCGACATATAACAGGGTGGAAAGGCACGACGATCCTTTCCGGAAATGGGAGATAGTTTAGCCTAAGCTCTATATTTTCTCCATAGAAACTATGTTAATATGGGCAACCGTTTCTAAATTATGACCTTTTAAACATCCACGCAAAAAACTACTTTGTTCTAACCAATGACCTTTTATTTATGTAGACGTGTGACGTTCATAGTTGACAAAATTAAAATTTGATCCAACGATTTTGACAACTTGACAGGTTCGCGTCACCCATATTTAATGGCTCACGATCGTGCGCCTGGTACCATATCTACCTCATTTTACTTACATCTATGGTTCTAACCCTAACAGGTGACAGGGTCAATGAACTTACTTGTAAACAATCAGTATTCGACAGGAAATTATGCTAATTTGTTGCCATCTAACCATTTTTAGGTCTGCTTACAGCACGGTAAGAATCATTGCAGGATTTTCGCTTTCTTAGTGGTTCCACTTGTTCAATACTTGAATGAAATAGTTATGTTATTCCTTAATATTAATAATACTAACCACAACATTGTTTACAACGACAGTTCAAATGGTGACATTGACAACCACTCAAAAGTACGCAATCGTCTTATAAATATCTCCTGTTTCCTTGACTGATAAAAAGGTTTTAGTTTCTTAACACGTTTCACAAAATTATTTTCGAATAATTGGAAACTATCTAAAATAATTAAAAATAACAAGTAGGTTGTGTTAGTTGCACCAAATGAACTTGCAAAAATTAAATACTAAGAATAAATCAAGAATAAATACTTCTTAAATACCTAACTAACAAACCTTCTTGCGTGGTAGGAAATAGACAGACCGTCTGATGTTTGAAATTAAATGTGCCACAAATTGCAAATTACGCGATAAAACCTATATACCTAAATTTGCTTATGTTATACGGGGAGTGTAATTATAATGCCGCCGAGACGTTACGACGCTACAGACAAAGATATCCTCCACCACACCCAACTAGGCGTATGTCAATTTTACGGGCCATTGATCGCGTGGCAAATAATGAGCCCATAGTACCACGAACGGGCCAAAACGACCAACGGGGAGGAGGTGTAGTTCACATTGCACCAAGACTTGAAGAGCGAGTGCTGCGGTATTTCGAGCAAAATCCAAGGGCTAGTTCGAGGCAGGCAGCCCGACATTTCCGCCTAACTCATACCGCAGTACTCAAAATCTTGAAACGTGCACGTCTTCACCCTTACAGCATTCAGCGAGTTCAAGCTCTGCTGCCCAGGGACTGCCCTGTACGAGCAGCATACTGCCGTTGGCTTTTAAATAAACTGGAGGAAGATCGCCTGTTCATCCGCCGCATTATTTGGAGCGATGAAAGTTTGTTTTCCCGTAACGGCATGTGGAATAGGCGAAATGAACATATGTATGCAGTAGAAAATCCGTTCGAATACCGACATTCGGGTCACCAATATCGGTGGTCCGTTAACGTCTGGGCTGCAATACACGGGGATACACTGATTGGACCTGTTTTTTTGCCTCCAACTTTGAACAGAGCTGGATACTTGGAACTGTTGAATACGGAGTTGCAGAATTACCTTGACGATTTACCAGTGGCCGAGCGTAGAGAAGTATGGTTCCAGCAAGATGGTGCACCGGCCCATTCTGTTAACGAAGTGCGGCTAGCCCTGAACGACGAATTCGGAGATAGATGGATCGGCCGGTTCGGACCGCATCGTTGGCCACCACGATCTCCGGATCTGACGCCTCTAAACTTTTTTCTTTGGGGGACTATCAAGGATATAGTGTACAAAACGGAGTGTGACAACGCCGAAGAAATGAGGCAAAGGTTAACCATTGCTTTCGCCAGCCTGCGCCGTAGAAACGTTCGAGAGCGAATATTAGCAAAGGTACACCGACATACTCGCGCACGGGCTGCAGCCTGCATTATTATGCACGGAGGCCACTTTGAACATAGAATGTGAATTTATTCAGTTGTAAATAAAGTAGTTATGATAATAACAACAACAACAACCTCTTTCATAATAAATATCTCTGGTTTCCTTGACTGATAAAAAGGTTTTAGTTTCTTAACACGTTTCACAAAATTATTTTCGAATAATTGGAAACTATTTAAAATAATAAAAAATTACATGTAGGTTGTGTTAGTTGCACCAAATGAACTTGCAAAAATGAAATACTAAGAATAAATCAAGAATAAATACTTCTTCAATACCTACCAAACTAACAAACCTTCTTGCGTGGTAGGAAATAGACAAGACGTCTGATGTTTGAAATTAAATTTTCATTGAACTATACTTATTGAATGTCATATTCTTCAAATAAAAATGTTAGATGCTCGTGGCTATTTAAATTTGTGGGGCTGTGTAAAAGATATGGTGTACCAAACCAAACGGAATGTGAAACTGCGGACGAAATGAGACAAAGGCTAATTGGTGCTTTCTGCGGAGGATAAATGACGAAGAGCATACACTATATCGCATGTGCATCGGCATACTCGGGTACGGGCTGCGGCGGCGTTGTAATACACGGAGGTACTTTTGAACACCGTATGTGAAAAGAAGATAGTATTAAATATTGGAAAAAAGTAATTATCTAAGAAAGTAATAAAATTGTTTGTAATATTTTTGCATGCATTTGATTTATTTGACATTTATGCGTCATTCATACATCATTGCGATACTGTCAACGATCGGAAAAAAGTGTAAAGTCCCGAGCTTTCCCGACGGAGATCCTTAATCTAGCCGTCATGTGCACATGCTATAGGGTTATCACCACAGTTAAAAAGTAGTATTTTTGCAATTTTTATTTTTTACTCAATTAACGATTCTTACCATTACCAATAGTCTCTATATCACTTAAACAACCTAATACTTCCGGGAAGGATCGTCGTGCCTTTCCACCCTGTATATATTTCGGGGATCCCAGAAACGGCTCTAATGATTTATATGAAATGTGCTGTATGGGGGTTTTTGGGGGCGATAAATCGATCTAGCTAGGTCTTATCTCTGGGAAAACGCGCATTTTTGAGTTCTTATATGTCTTCTGAGCAAAGCTCGGTCTCCCAGATATTTTAAAATAAAACCAGAAACAGTTTTATACATAATTTATTATGAAATGTGTCCAGCTAAAATATTTGCAATATTACTGCATAGGCTTTTGATTTCCTGGTTGTCCAAGTATTCACAACCTAGAATAGCATTTCCAACTGCAATTGTTTCTCTCATAGTCTTAGCTTTGATCCAAATCCTGCCGTTCATGCCTGCAGCTAACTCAAATGGCCACTCATTCTTCAGAGACTCCAACAGAGGACAACTAGGATTCAATATCTTCCTAACAAGGTTTAGTGAACATTTAAAAACAAATCCGTCTGTCAATACTCCAAGGCGACCTTTCTTTCCATGAGAATCCACGCACACTAGCTCAGGTTCCATATCTTTGCTGGCAACTAAGGTTTTCGCATACACAACGTCACCAACTTGAACTTCGGGTCTGTTTTTCTTCGTTGCACTTTCAAATGATAGATAGGAAAGCGCGGCTGGGCAACTTCCACCGATGTCCACTCTAAATATGTCTCCCGCTTTTTGAATAACAAAGCCAACTACGTTTTCTCCTCTTGACGGAACGTACCGCTTTTGTTGGTTGTCCACCCAATATGTATTAGGACTGCGTTTTCTCAGAATTCCAGCTTTTGTCATGTAAACTTTGTCCAGTTCGCGTCCCAATCCGGGACCGAGTATAACCTTACTTTTTTCACCCACATTTGTGATTTCTTCGCAATAATCGCCAGGCAGAACAACATCCCCCACTGAAACTTTCATTGTACATAAATTAACCCGAAAAAGTAACGAAATCAATAAAAAACACGCGAGAAACTTTGTTTTGTACCGTTTCACATTGACACTAGCTAGGCAAATATGTGACAGGACCGGACTGACATTTCTGAAGTATTCGAGTTCATAAAATAATCGCTGCAAAATCTGTATACAATGTGTTAAGCGGAGTAATGCCTTGCACTCAAGGCACAGAATAAATAATAGTACTGCCGTACAGAAAGGAAACTTCCTACAAAACCGAAGTTTGACAGCGGTTCAGGGTCGAATCATGCTATTCCTTTCTAATATATGGCACTATCCCTTTCGGCTACTTAGGGTTGTCAAAATTCAAGAGATTATCTTATCTGTGGTCGTGCACGCAAAAGGAAGTCAAGTGGTGCCAACCCTAATAATTGCTCGGAGCAATGCTGAGCCGAGCGGAGCCGAGTTTGGCCGAAGTCAGGAGTTTCGCACCCCTGCTCAAGGCCTATTGACTTCCTTGAAACGATGTGACCCTTCAAAATTTGTACATGTGTTGTCCGTTCCCAGACGAGATTGCCAGTAATTAACATCAAAATATTTTACTACAGCAACATTGCTAGAACTGGCTTTGTCTATAGATACGATTTCTAGGAACAAATCAAATTATTTTGATTTGTATTTTATGAAGTAGTCATAAATAAGTAGTAGTAAATTATTATTTATTTTTTGATATATGTATATTATTATCTATTATATTTCAGTTTGTCTTTGTCTATGTTCATAAAATCTACGAAGGGTAGACGTGCCTCTACCCTCCTTGATAAAATAAAAAAAAATCTTTGTCAATTGGCCTCTTTGATAGGCCTTGATTTGGGTCTGGCCGGTAAGAACATAGACACGATAAAAGTCTGTAATGTCAATGCTGTCATTTAAGTCATTTAATGCAAAAATAGAAATTTTCATATAAAACGATTTATTCACTTGAAATATATTTATTTACCTATTAATTTTAAAAATAAAAACTATTCATATGTACGAGCAACATATCTAAATGCGTCTTCGCACAGACTTAGTTAAATTTAAACCGTTGTCTCTCTTCCTTCCTTGCTGTATGTATCCGGCAATGGCGACTTTATCAACAATTCTTATCCGGATTATGGAAAGCCCTAATGTGTGTGTGGAAACCGTTGTAGTAAATCAGAAACAGCGATAATTTCAAGGTAAGATATATATTAATCTTTAAATAAAAATGAGCGTGCTAATTACCAAATTCAAATATAATAATTTAATCTTTCTATCCCCGTAAGTCCCGCGGACGCTGTATCGCGTCCGAAATTATAATCAAAATTCAACATAGATGTAAAACCCCACATTGTTTAAGCTGGTAACCCTAGGAATTAGACACGTTAGTAATTAGGAAGATAGATTATATTGTTTAATTTTTTGACTATTTTGTTTTAGAAAGTGAATCAGCAGATGGCTTGAGCGTGAGATAATAATATAATCCTGGGCCGTCATATGATTTCTTGGAAAAAGCTCAGAAGGGCACGTATCTGCCGCATATCCAAACTAGTTTCCCGGTGACCAAGAACGCTGCGCGGAGCTGTGAAGCAGAAAATGTCCGATAACCGGATAGATGTAATAACAACTTGTAACCATTTGCCATATCAGTGTATGTATTCATATGTATTATGAAAATATTTATATCTTAATAATACGTAACTTTTTGTTACCTTTTATATTTCACTAATTTCTGAATATAGTACCTAATCATTATCTTTTAACGTATTTTTTTACTTATTTGTGAAATGCTAATTTAAGAGCCCAACAACGTGCACACTAGCGCCACTGCTAAATAATCGTGATTATTTAAATTTAACGACATGTATTTAAAAAAGGGGCCGCTACGGACTGTATTGTGTATTTAGGTACCTTTTGAATACATCAAACTAGATTTTATGTTGCTGGATTCGTCGATCTATGAGCTCAAAACAAAAACGGCCGTTTTAACTTTGGACGGGTAGATTGACGAATCCAATAACATAAAAACTAGTTTAATGTATTCAGCAGTGGCGCTAGTGTGCACGTTGATGGGCTCTTAAAAACCTGACCCCAACAAAAAAGAAAAAAATACAAAAAGAAATTCCCTCTCTGGGATTCGAACCCAGGACCATTAGCTTCCTGAACTGGATTACTGCCAATACCCGCTAGGCTAAACGGGTTGTCAATTCTAATTACAATGGTATCCTACCAGAGCGCTAGTAGTATAAACGAACTTTTGAAAGGGACATTTTTTTGTATGGAGTTATCGTTCTTCTCCTAGTGAGTATTATATTCTTTGCTTGCACTCCTGTAAGAGCAGGATACATTTCTCTATTAGAAGGAGACAGTAATATAGATTTTAAATTTGTATTACCATCTTATTTTAGCAGATGAATGTCTCCCGCTCTTGTAAACTGTTCGTTTTTAAATAATTGCAAGGTGTTTTTAGATAACTCTAGCTCTATGTGTAAACGTTCCGACTGTCACAATGACGTGAACTTTGACGTCTTTGACAGTTTGACACACGTGCATTTGGGCATGGTGTTTATTTACCAGATATCTTGATTTTTAAATGGAATATCGCAATAAAAACTCTTAAAATGCCGGCTACAGTACAAAATGACACTCTTATATACAAAGGAAGTAATTTCTTCCGGCAGCGGTTGCTGTTATCCACTCTAAGTGGTCGTTCCGTGAGGATAGAAGAGATCCGGAGTACACACGACGATCCTGGTTTGCGGGAGTACGAAGTGAGCTTGATAAGACTGCTGGACAAAGTGACGAACGGTACCAGAGTGGAGTTGAGCGAAACGGGCACCTCTGTGTTTTACCAGCCGGGAATTTTGATCGGAGGACAGGTCACACATAATTGTAGCACACAAAGAGGCATAGGTACGTTTTTTCGCATGTTGAGGTATAATCGACAATATTTTGCAAAATCTTTCACATTCTTACGTTTAAATCTCGTATTTCAAGATGGGAACGGAATAAAGAATAAATGGAATTAATTAATCACATGTACAGATGTAGTGCATAATTGTTTTCCATCGTATTTTCTCGGAAACGTTCGTATTTGTCATGCTACTTCAGTCAACCTCAGTACTTTTTTTACCGATACTGACTGAAATAGCAAGACACATTTGTATGTTTTCGTGAAAATACGAAGGAAAATAATTATGCAATACATCTGTAAAAGTATTGGAACTATTGGAATAAAAATTAAAAATTGTTTCATAATTTAATGTCTATACATGATTTTTTTCTGTGTAAGATGTGTGGCTTCACTATTATCATCACACGGATCACACCCTTTTTATTGATATTGAAAATGTGAAATTCAAATCTGAAAACATCATAAGTACATAATAAATACATTTTCATTTGTTTTTAGTTATAGGTATCCTGGTATATTTTTTTAATTTATTAATATACTTGCAGGTTACTATTTAGAAGTACTGCTAGCACTAGGCCCATTCTGCAAGGAACCACTGAATGCTGTACTGCAAGGAGTGACCCACCATGAGCTGGATGTATCGGTAGACAAGGTGAAGGCAGCAGCGTTGCCAATATTGCTCAAGTTTATATTGGTGGACGATGGACTGGAACTGAAGGTGGTTAGGAGAGGTTAGTTGATACTTTTATAAGGCCTCATGTGCACTTTAACTCTTTATACAGGGAAGTTTATACATAAGGCATAAATTGGAACATTAGGACTATGAAGACAATTTTTTTAATATTGTGCATTAAAGTACACTCCTTTTATAAAAATAAAATAAATAGGTATCAATAATTTTGAATCACATTTTTGAACAAAATAAAATCATTCCAATTTCTTATACAGATTATGTACGTAGATTAAAATAATGCCATGTATGGGTGACAGATATCTTCTTAAAGAGCTAAATAAAGTTTCTGTTTATGGAACTAGAGGTTTTGAATTTGCACCCTAGAGTCTGGCTACTGAAATATTACACAAATGTTTGGTGGGAAATTCAAAAAATCTTGGGCTGGTCACACTTTGTGTAGTAGGAATTATAGTTTTGATACTAGAAAATATTTTTGATTTTCTGTGCACACGTAAGGTACCTAAGGATATAAGTTAAATATATGTTGACGTGCATTCAAAGTCAGCTCACATAATTTCTACCACTATGTAACGTACAGTCAACGATAAATACATATGCTAACACTTTCTCACCATATACCATTGTAACAAGGCGAAAAATGAAATGTAGTGTGAATAAGACCTAGCTCGATAATACCGTAATATTAATCCATCACCAAAAAAAATACATAAGTACTATGCCAAATGCTAAATGCTAAGTATCAATATATTTATAGAGCACCAACCTCCTAATTTGTTTACATTTGTTTAGGAGTTGTAAACATTGCAGTTTTTCGTTATACAACGCTACACGTCGACAATTTTTGGCTAGCCAGAGTGTAACTTATGGTAATAGTAGGAGATCCCGCATATATGGTCGACCTTCACCAATAAGTCTAACGGATGAAACTTATATTTTATGAAAGAAAATATATTTAATTACACAAACGGGTCTACCGCGATATAATTTCATTGTTTTTACCTTTAATTCCGACGTTTCAGCTGAGTTGCACCAGCTGTGGTCACGGAAAGACCACACGACGGACGGTCTTTCCGTGACCACAGCTGGTGCAACTCAGCTGAAACGTCGGAATTAAAGGTAAAAACAATGAAATTATATCGCGGTAGACCCGTTTGTGTAATTAAATATGTGTACAAAACGCGAGAGTTTAAAGTGTTAGAAAGAAAATATGTTCCAGAACATAAATAAATAGGGTTGCCTAAAGAAATATGGTTGAGCCAATTTATAAAAAATATTTGAAAAAAACTTTTTTCCGTCAAATTTCAGTGATTTGTCTGACGAACGAAATAAGTTTATCAGTTTATTTATTGCATCCATGGTTACATTTGGTGTTACATAGTAAAAGTAAGTTTCACATGGGCCCTGGTAGGGCACAGCAATAGTCTTAAATCTAAAATAATTATGCTAGGTACTAGACAGTGTTAATGAAATAGGTATATAATTTAGGTCTTATAACAATGGTTAGGAGATTGTAATTTAAATTTTAATAGCACAAATTTATTAATGTCTAGTAGATATTATTGATAATTGAAGTTAACATTGAAATTTTAGGGTAGGTAGGTATATAATATTAATATATTTAATAGTTATGTCAAGATTTAGAAATTGTATGTCACACAATGTTTAATAATCATAATATGTAAAAGATAAATGAAATAAAAATAATAAAATGAGTAATAATTAAAGCTAATAACATTCATGATCATTTTTGTCTTCCAAGAAATCATCCAATTTATAGTAGCACTTGTTAACTAATAAGTTCTTCAACAGTTTATTGAATTGTTTATCTGATGTCTGAAGTTTAATGTCGTCGCTGAGTTTATTGTATATTTTAATGGCCATCATTTTTGGGCTTGTTTTGTGTAGCTGTAGTTCTGAACGTTCGGGTGGCGCCAGGTTATGCTTGTACCTACTTTCATATCGTCGAGGACGGTCGGCAAATTTTGGAAAAAAATGAGGATATTTTCTGACGAACTTACAAATTTCAAATATGTAGATTGATGTTAATGTCAGGATTTTATATTTAATAAAATAGGGTCTACAACTGTCAGGTACTGTGATATTAGCTAGTGTGCGTATGCATTTTTTTTGCAATATGAATATTTCCTCTATATCTGTACTATTTCCCCAAAGGATTATCCCGTAATTAAGCCACGAAAAGGCGTATGCGTAATAAGCCGCTAGAGCGCATTCGAAGTTCGTTGATCGTTTTAACTCTCTTAGAGCATATAAAAATGTCGAAAGTTTACTGGCTAATTTCTGGATATGTGATTTCCAATTGATGTGCATATCAATATTCAAACCAAGGAGGGTGAATGTATCTACACATTCTATTGTTTGTCCGTTAAAGGAGTAATTAATATCTAACGCGTTTTTTTGATATGGTCTAAATTGAATTATTTTGGTTTTTGTGAAGTTGATCTGTAAATTATGGTCTGTCAACCAGTCAGTTAGTTTTGTGAGTATATTATTTATGTCGTTTTGCAGGTTTTGGTCGTTTTGACATAACATTAGAATCGAAATATCGTCTGCGAACAGTATACATAGGTCATCCAAATTCCCAGGGAGATTATTTATATATATTAAAAATAGTAAGCATCCGATACACGATTCTTGGGGAATGGAATGCTGGACTGATTGAGAATCCGATTTAACATAATCAATCATTCCAGTTTGGTAGTCTAGGTATTGTATCTCGACGTATTGTTTACGGTTCTCTAAGTACGAGGTGAACCATTTATGAGCTGTACCTCTTATACCTTATTCGTATAGCTTGTCTAGGAGAATTTTGTATTGTACTCTGTCGTAGGCTTTCGACATATCTAGTAAAATACCGACCGCATATTGTTTGTTATTTAAAATATTTAGCGCTTGGATATATTTATATGTGGCCAGTACCGTTGAACTGTTCCTTCGGAAACCATTCTGACTGTCATTAAAAATTGAATATTTTTCGCAAAATGAGTTCAGACGTTTGCACATTGCAAGTTCGAAGATCTTTGATGAAGTCAGTAGTAGGGCAGTAGGTCTGTAATTGTTGGGATCTGACTTAGTACCTTTTTTTATGGATCGGCTTTATAATAGAAGTCTTTAGTTTGTCGGGGAATACTCCATCAAAAAAGGATTGGTTAACGAGCAGATAATAAGGTAAGGTCAGTTCATCAGCACAGCTCTTAATTAATTTTGGAAAGTTTCAATGCAGAGTATACAACTTGTACAACATAAATCAACTAGGTTGCCTATCTTTTTCTTTTATGGTCAAGGCGACCATATTTCTTTAGGCAACCCTATTTATTTATGTTCTGGAACATATAGTACTTAGATGAGGAACAGTGTTTATGGTTATTGTTGTTATGCCTTGCCTTTGGAATCAAAATGAACTGTGTTTTCTTAATTTTTAAAATGTCTCATTGATCATGTTTGTAAAGTGATTTGAATATTCAGGAGCGCCACCTCTCGGCGGCGGCGAGGTGGTATTCCGCTGTCCCGTGCGGCGCGGCGTGCGTCCGCTACAGTGGACCAGCTGGGGGCTCGTCAAGAGGATCCGCGGTGTCGTTTACGCGCTGCGCGTGTCGCCCACCATGGCCAACAGGGTGGTTGAGGCAGCTAAAGGGGTCAGTATACTTTTAATGGCTATGTAACTAACTATAAAAGTGGAAGCACAGAATAAATAATAGTACTAGGTACAGAAGGTTCACTCTGTAACAAAACCCGTCTATTACGACAGATATGACCGCTAGGTGGCGCAAGCGCGAACAGGCGTCCGTTCCGTAGCGGTGCGCGGCAACTACTATGGCTAGACACCAAAATTGGTGTGGGCCGCATGTACTTGTATAGTTGAATTATCGAGAAGATGGAATTGCATTTGTAGTGGTTGTATGCTGATAGTACAAGAAAATAGAAAATTCAAATATAGAATGCCTGTAAACAAACAATACTACTACATATGCAATTCCACGCTCTCGATGATTCAACTATAGCGAAGCGATGAAATCACGGAGTGAGCCACGCCTGGTGGAAGCCAAAATATTAAGTTGTCTTTGGCATGGGCCCCAATTAGATAAATGCCTGAATTTTATTTAATGCTCAAAAAATATGATCCATTCTTATTGTCTGATTGTACATACATTCAGAGGGACATTTTGATGGTGGATTATTCTGCACTCTAACTTTAGATTAACATGTTTAGTGCCAGCTCTTGTGAATTAATTTATGCTCTGTTTCGTACATAAGAGTAACATTTCTGTTGTTAAAAGTAAATTAACTGATTGCTTGCGAAATAGCTATTTTGATGAACAATAAACTATATTAAGTAATTGTGTGATAATTTTTCAGGTAATGCTCAAATTCCTGCCCGACGTGTACATCAACACAGACCAGTGTCGCGGCCCCAACGCGGGCAAGAGCCCCGGCTTCGGCATCAGCTTGGTGGCCGAGACTAATGAAAAAACTTTCTACTGTGCTGAATCGGTGAGTGTTTTGAAGTCAATAAATTTAAGACGAACTGCATGGTGCTACATTACGACACCAGGGGCTATATATAATAAGCACATTACGTCACTACGTCTAAAATTTAAAGGGCCATATGTACCGTAAAACGTTGTACGATACACGTGCGAATAGGTAATTTGCAACTCGTGTCGATTTAAATAACTATTATGTATATAATACTTAGTATTAAAAGTATCCGTTTTTAACCGACTAGTCACTCTAGTCAGCCTAATCCAGCATTTCCCAGACTATGGGTCGCGACCCATTAGTGGAGTGGGCCCTGATAGGTGGGTCGGAGCCCAGTCAACTTTCGGAACCACTGGCCTGGCGCGGTACACGGGCGATGGGCGGGACACAACACACAATTTATGTGGGTAGGTATATTGTTCATTCTGTGCCTAGATAGAAGCGTCGTAAAAGCTAGTATAAACTCACATGTATAAATTTATTATTTTCTGGATATCTTTTATGGCAATCTATAATAATATAATGGGCATATTTTATTTCAGAAATCATTGGAAGTTGGCAGCGGCGAGACGTCGCTACCCGAGGACTTAGGTCGCGAGTGTGCCCAGAAACTATTGGACGAGATCTATCGCGGCGGCTGTGTGGACTCGGCCTTACAGTGGCTCGTGGCGCTGTGGATGGCGCTGGGACAGAAGGATGTCAGTGTGTGTGTGGTACGTATTACAGATGAGCCATATGAGGACTCTTAGCGTCTGCCACAACGCCACCTTGTGACCTAAATAGAAAACTTATATTTGATATCGACATTTCACCTCCGTGGTACAGTGCACGTACACACTCTTGTGCGTTGTTAGATCTGCTATCTTGTGGCCTAATAAAAACGTCAATAAAAACCGGCCAAGTGCGAGTCGGACTGGGGCATTACATACGCAAAAAAACGGCAAAAAAATCACGTTTGTTGTATGGGAGCCCCACTTAAGTACTTATTTTATTTTGGTTTTAGTATTTGTTGTTATAGCGGCAACAGAAATACATCTGCGAAAATTTCAACTGTCTAGCTAACACGGTTCTCGAGTTACAGCCTGGTGACAGACAGACGGACAGACAGACGGACAGACGGACGGACAGCAGAATCTTAGTAATAGGGTCCCTATTACTAAGACTTATTAACCTATACTCATCTAGATATCATTAAAAATGTTGATGCAAGGGTAAACAGATCTACCGATAAGCAGTTTTGTGAAAATGCGAGAATCATGTACGCAATAAAATTATTTATTCTGTGGACTGATGATGAATTTCATACAATTTTTGATGGATTCAAAAATTAAAATTACTACCTCATCAAGAACCACAATTGGGCGACGAAATGTGACTCAAGAGGGTGCTCAACTGTATAACCAGCTACCTGTAGAAATAAGAAACTTAAAACATCTAAACGTATTTAAGAAAAAGTGTAAACAATTTGTCCAAAATAATATTTCCTTAATATAGTCCATTTAGCCCCATATATTTTTAGTCTAGCGTTACTTTTGAGTTCAAAGTTTTTGTCCTACGCGCGATATGCCGCATCCATCCGATCACACATCAATGCCCTCGTAGACGTGTTATCTACGACCGGCCAGAACAACTCAATGCACACTGTCCTGCTTAGCAACTAAAAATTACCCACAAATTTAGACGATATTATATTATTGTTAATGTTTAGATTAAGTTACTAATAACCTTATCGTTAAATACTGCACGCTAAAACTAACTAAATATGTATATTTCTCATGTAAGCGAATTTAATGTAATTCTTTTGAGAATAAAGATTTCTTCAAACTGAAAATTCTTTCCCAGGTGGGTCCCCTCTCCGACTACACCATCACCTTCCTCCAACACCTGAAAGAGTTCTTCGGCGTAATGTTCAAGCTGGAAGTGTTACGAGCCGATGATGATGATGACAGTGACGATGAGACGTCGACGGCGCAGCGCGTTAAGATGACGTGTGTCGGTATCGGATATGTTAATATTAGTAAGAGGACGTTGTAGTGTTAATAAATAGTTATTATTACATTATTTAATGTTTTTTTTTTATATTAAAAAATACCCTTACTACAATGGAAATCCTCGGGTTGCATGTGATTAACGACCATAAGGGGGTTTTCAGAAAAAAAATGTATCATTTATAGTTCGTTTTATTTAGCATTAAAAATAAGGTAAACAATCTTGATGTGTCTTTTAATTGAAAAACATATTTTAAAAATAAGTTACGGCAAATATGTAACAATTATGAATCTAATACGATCATTTATATTCTTCTGCTTTCATAAGTAATATCATATCATATCATATCATATCATTTATTCAGTAATAGTCATACATTGTCATTTATATATACAATTCACTTAATGAACTAAGGATAATATAGAATTAACTAAAAAAATTACATGTCAATTTGCATAATAAAAGATGGAATGTTCATATTTTTATATAAGTAAAAAATTAATAAATGTCAGGTCTTATTGCTCTCGTTAATAAACTCATTTAGGGAGTAATAGGCCTTCCGAACCAATAAACATTTCAAGCGCGAGTTAAAACCCGAAATGGTGTTCATGTTTTTAATGTCACATGGGATGTTATTGTAAATCTTAATGCCAACTACGTGTATACTATTGCCAGTCTTCCTAAGGCGATGAGTGGACTGGTCCAAGTCATGCTGGCGAATGTCCCGGAATCTTTTGCTGTTCCACTGTTTCTTAGGGAACGAAGACAAGTTCGCTCGGACGTACTTTGCCACCTCGAGAATAAACAGGGAGGGGAGTGTTAAAATGCGGAAATTAATGAAAAGTTGGCGGGCAGGTGTATCTGGGGCAACTCTCGCCATTGTCCTAATAATCTTTTTCTGAATGACAAATGGCCGGTCTCTGTCTGCAGCGAGGCCCCACAGCTCTAGTCCGTATGACAGGACTGAATGGACATACGCGTAGTAGGCCTTGACAATGTTTGGGCGTGACAGGTTGGGCACAAGGCGAGAAATGACGAAATGTGCAGAACTTAATTTGGCGCACACCTTATCGATTTGACATTGCCATTGAAGGCCTCGGTCAAAGATGAAACCAACAAAACATGCGCTATTAGTTGTCGGCAGGGGCACATTTTGTACATTTACCTGCATAGGCTGTTTACCTATATTATCGGTAGAAGTAGCTACAGGTTGTTTAAGATCGAACTCTAACAGCTTTGTCTTATCCAGATTTAGGATCATTCCGTTTGCCCGAAACCACCCTAAAAGTCTACAGGTGACAGATTGGACGTTCTCGCACAGTTGTGCCCTATTTTCCGCGTTTACTATAGCGCAAATATCGTCGGCATACATGACAAAATCAACCGTAGGTGAGTCATAGGGGAGATCGTTCATAAGTAGAACAAACAGGTTATTGCCTACGTTAGACCCCTGGGGAACTGATCTATCACCGATCGGCTCAGCTACTGACCTCTCACTATTCACCTCCACAGCCTGATATCGATTCGCTAAGAAGGAAGTAATAATCGCGAGTGGTATACCACGGACACCATAATGCTCGAGTTTGTTTGCGATAAGTCCGTGGTCTACCAGGTCAAAAGCGCGCGATAAGTCAAAAAATACGGCAGCCACCCGCCTCCTGCCTTCTAAGTGACATAAAACGGTACGTAACAAATGGCGTGCCGCACCCGTCGTCGACCCACCGGCCTGGTAGGCGTATTGCTGTCTGCAGAGGCTGTCCCTTTTTCTCAAAAAACCCATAAGGCGATCACAAACCCCCAACTCGAACACCTTTGAGACTACAGGGACCAGCGAAATAGGCCTATAATTTTTTAGTTCCGTTTTACTACCTTTCCCTTTGTATACCGGTGTGACCTTTATTTTTTTAAGGGATTCAGGGTAGGTGCCGTTGTGTGCGGAGTTATTAAATTGGTGGCAGAGTGCTTGCAAGGCAAAAGCCGGTAGAACGCGTAAGGTATGAGCTGGCAGGCCATAGATGTCTTTCGTATCCTTAGGTTTAATCCGCATTATCAATTTCACCAGTTCCTCTACGGTGAAGGGTACGAAAAACATACTTTCCGTCACCAGGGGCACAGTACAACGTAAAAAATGCATCGCCTTAGCAATATCAGGCCGCAACGGAGTATCACGGACCACGGACAAGTAGTATGCATTAAGCGAGTCCGCCAGCTGCACGTCGCTGCCGGCCGCGCCGCACACAGAGTTTCGTAATACAGCGAACGAGTCACCACTTTGAATGCTTTTATTCGTTTGAGTTTGAATCATATACCATAACGATCTAGAGGTGTTTGTGCCCTGAGATATGGATTCATTCAAAAATACCCGCTTTGTTTTTCTAAGAAGGCTGTTATGCCTACATTTGTAGGCTAAAATGAAATTTGTAAGTTGTATATTTTTGGGGTAAAATTTTTGTAGCATAATTAATAATTGTAAATATTCATTGCTTTTTTCAGTTAAGCTGTTAGACCAATATTTATTCTTATTTAATAACATGACTTTTTTAATGGGGCAGTGAGCATTTAGTTTATCTACTAAAACACTTAAAAGGCTATTGAAATTTAAATTATCGCTATTTAAAAAGGTTGACCAATTATATTGTCGAATTGAGTCAAGGAAGTTGTTCATTCTTGATTGTGAAGTTAACCTTTTTTTAGCATGTCGGGTAACTTGTTTAAAATCTCGGATAGACACCTCCACAGCCACGGCACGGTGGTCACTTATGGCGAGATCTAAAGGGAATGTTTTGACCGACTCTTTCGCCAAATCAGTATAAGCATGATCTAGGCATGTCCTGGACGCTCCCTGGATTCGAGTAGGAAAACTGACAATTGAGTGAATATTAAAGAGATTCAGAAGGCCCATTAACTGACATTTATGATTAGATCTTTGCAAAAGATCGATATTTATGTCGCCCATTATTAGAATGTACGCATCCTCATTAATTATTTTTAATAATAACAATTCTAATTGAGTTAAAAATATAGTAAGGTCTCCCTCAGTATTCGAGCGATAAATACATAATACAACTAAATTGGTCTCAATTAGTTGAACCGCGGCTATTTCAATATGCATTTCGATCGAGAAACTACAAAGGTCACTCCTTTCAAGTAATGTCACACTATTATGCGCATAAATACACACTAACATAATAGTTACTGATTATTAAAAAGCGTTTTTACCCGACTACGGCAACGCAAAAGGAGGGATATGATTTTGACCGGTATGTATGTGGGTATGTATGTATGTTCATTTGTTCCCTCATAACTTCTAAAGTACACATTATAATTTGACAAACGACATGTCATTCGAATCGTCTTAACCGTCCGCTGGTTATAGGCTATATGACGTCACAAAAAATGAACACAGCGCCCTCTAGAGGTCATAAAGTCACGAACCAAAAAAATAAAAATAAGTAATGATTACGTGTTGTATATCATTTGAAAGAGCTCAATTAGCACATTTCAAATATATACATATATTTGAAATGTGCTAATTAGCTTTTGCAACCCGGCTTTACTTGCATGCACCCGATAAAACATTAATTTATCGGGTAGGTAATTCGAACTACGAAACTACAAGCGCTCTGGATTCTATCCGCGTATTACCCGACTACGGCGATACAAGAACGTATTTGCAAAAGAAATTTGTTTGGCCGCTATATACATGGTGTTTTTTAGGGTTCCGTACCCAAAGGGTAAAACGGGACCCTATTACTAAGACTTCGCTGTCCGTCCGTCCGTCCGTCCGTCCGTCCGTCCGTCCGTCCGTCCGTCCGTCTGTCAGTGAAACTTTCACAGATGATGTATTTCTGTTGCCGCTATAACAACAAATACTAAAAACAGAATAAAATAAAGATTTAAATGGGGCTCCCATACAACAAACGTGATTTTTGACCAAAGTTAAGCAACGTCGGGAGTGGTCAGTACTTGGATGGGTGACCGTTTTTTTTTTTGCTTTTTTTTCGTTTTTTTTTTTTTGCATTATGGTACGGAACCCTTCGTGCGCGATTCCGACTCGCACTTGCCCGGTTTTTAATGACCTGCAATATTTTATAACGTGAATAGTTATAGAAGTCCAGATCAGCCAAAATCTATGAAACAGCCGCACAAGAGACGTACGAGGCACGCCGTACGCGTTCCAAAGCCGGGCGCCGAAGGCGCCCTCATACTGAAAGAGTCGGGCCTAGCCCGACGAACGAAGCTCGCTGTAGGCGTTCCAAAGCCGGGCGCCTTCGGCGCCCTCATACTAAAAGAGTCGGACGTAGCCCGACGTACGAGGTACGCTGTACGTGTTCCAAAGCCGGGCGCCTTCGGCGCCCTCATACTAAAAGAGTCGGGCGTAGCCCGACGTACGATGCTCGCTGTACGCGTTCCAAAGCCGGGCGCCTTCGGCGTCCTCATACTAAAAGAGTCGGGCGTAGCCCGAAGGACGAGGTACGCTGTACGCGTTCCAAAACAGGGCGCCGAAGGCACCCTCATACTAAAAGAGTCGGGCGTAGCCCGACGTATGAGGTAGGCTGTACGCGTTCCAAAGCCGGGCGCCGAAGGCGCCCCCATACCAAAAGAGTCGGGCGTAGCCCGACGTACGAGGCACGCTGTACGTGTTCCAAAGCCGGGCGCCTTCGGCGCCCTCATACTAAAAGAGTCAGGCGTAGCCCGACGTACGAGGTACGCTGTACGTGTTTCAAAGCCGGGCGCCTTCGGCGCCCTCATACTAAAAGAGTAGGGCGTAGCCCGACGTACGATGCTCGCTGTACGCGTTCCAAGACCGGGCGCCTTCGGCGTCCTCATACTAAAAGAGACGGGCGTAGCCCGAAGGACGAGGTACGCTGTACGCGTTCCAAAACAGGGCGCCGAAGGCGCCCTCATACTAAAAGAGTCGGGCGTAGCCCGACGTACGAGGTACGCTGTACGTGTTCCAAAGTCGGGCGCCGAAGGCGCTCTCATACCAAAAGAGTCGGGCGTAGCCCGACGTACGAGGCACGCTGTACGTGTTCCAAAGCCGGGCGCCCTCATACTAAAAGAGTCAGGCGTAGCCCGACGTACGAAGCTCGCTGTACGAGTTCCAAAGCCGGGCGCCTTCGGCGCCCTCATACTAAAAGAGTCGGGCGTAGCCCGACGTACAAGACACGCTGTACGCGTTCCAAAGCCGGGCGCCTTCGGCGCCCTCATACCAAAAGACGATGACGAGATTCAGAGGATAGCCGTGGTCGTATGCCACTTTACCTTACAGTTTATAATCGTGGCATACGACCACGGCGATCCTTTGAATATCTCTGTAAATATATAAAAATTGTAGTAAATTTTATTACGTTGTATTTTTTTATTAAAAAAATTATAACATTTATAATATTTCCTGTTTGATAATTTCAGATAAGAATTCTATCTTGTTTCATACTTTTTAGAGCGCGATTTGCAGTAGTCGGGTTTTAGTTTTTGAACTTATTTTTTATTCAATTTAAAGTCATGTCAAGATCGCTTACCTTCTTTCAAGTTCTTTCTAATGCTAAAAAAACGAACTATAGATTTAGGTATTTTTTTTCGAAAAACCATCAACTTTTGGGTTATCCATATATACTCAGAATCAGGAGTGCTATTTAATGAGATAAAGAAAAAAAGTGTCCCCAGTTTTTATTACAAATTTTGGGTGTCAGTTTAGTAACGGTCCATACAAAATGTATGTGAAAATGCGATACAAAACAGTCTTTTTTTGGGACACATTTATTTTCTTTTTAAATCGATAGTCTTCGTGATTATGGTGTCACTCATACAATGAAAGGTTTCGTTCATTCCATTCGTGCCAGCTTTCCTGAATCAACCTGTACATAGCGCCAATAACAATAAGTTTATATTTGTCAGTTTGTACCAATAGGGAATATTAGGCAAAGCTCTGCGTAGGTGGCACCTTTGTGGCACATACAGTAAACAAACCACATTGACACATCACACGTCACGTCAATCACATGGCTTACCGCGAAACAAGAAAATCGAAATTTCGTTATTTAATCTCTCTATCACTCTTGCATATTCGAGCGATAAAGAGGCAGATAACTAAATTTCGATTTTCGCGTTTACCGGTAGGCCCTTGTTAACAAACTGCCTTGATGCATCAATGTCATATTTTATTGTCTGTGAAAACTTGGCAAAAAACAGTTTAAGGCACAGTATGTATAAGTTAGTCTATGAATTTACTGAGTCGGTACTGCTGCACTCTGGCGGCAGAACATTGCAGTAGTATCCCCTATCGATAGTCTTCGTGATTCTGGTGTAACTCATACAATGAAAGGTTTCGTTCATTCCATTCGTGCCAGCTTTCCTGAATCAACCTGTACATAGCGCCAATAACAGTAAGTTTATATTTGTCAGTTTGTACCAATTACGTAAGTTTGTAGAGTTAAATCAAGAAAAGTCTGCAACGATTTTGATAGCACACGCAGTGTAAGTGTTATTTTAAACGTCACACTTCTATGAAATTATGTCGTATAAATAACACTTAGGGCCAGTTGCACCAACCGTAATTAACAGACTGATCAACGTCAAGCAGCAGAGAACTATGAAACTTTCCATACAATAAAATTTAGCGAACGCTAAAACGGTGACAGACGGTTTGGTGCCACCGACCCACGCGTCTTTTTCTTCTACCAAAAACGCGAAACGAAACGCGTATGCTATCAAAAACGCTGCAGACTTTTCTTGGTCTAACTCTACGTCTAGAGTAATGGCGTTCAAAAAATTAAGGTATAGGTACGTGATTGTAATTGGGAAGAAATGAAACATTACATGAAATTTAATTTTTTATTATCTTAAACAGTAACTTTACAAAAATATCTTACGGCTACGATTGTAAAAATAATTAAGGCACATTTTGAAAACTTCATTTATATACCGTCTGTAGTATTGCGGGTACAATTTTAGTGATATGTAAATAATTTTAACAGCTAAGTATATTCTAATAAAAATATGTACCACTTTTTAACAACAACTGTCTATATGTTTAAAAAAAACGTTACTAAGCCTCCAACAATATGCGAGTAAAATTTTGGCAGTGATAATTTTCGCATGTGAATTAAAAATTACATTTTTGACTTAGAATACTTCTAGATAAGTTAAATATCATTTCAGTCGACGCATATACAAACTTATCACATACAATTTCCTTAGGTCCTTTTATAAGTGCTAACTTCGTATAACCCAACCCAAATGTTGCACGCGTGAAAATTTAATTGTAATAAAAAACGCTTTTGATTTAATTTAGACCCTATATGTGACAGTTTTACAATATCATTGCTGTGCCCTGTTTATTAAAAGCTTGTAACTTGTAATACAAGTGGAAGTCCCTGGCCATGTTGCATAACAAACTACAACTAATATTACAAGCGGAACTCCTTTTTTAATTAGTGAAATTAGAAAAGGAGTTCCGTTTGTAATATTAGTTGTAGTTTGTTATGCAACATGGCCCCTATCTAACAAAAGCTGTCAAAAAGGGACTTCGACTTGTATTACAAGTTACAAGCTTGTGATTAACAGGCCACTGGTATTAATTTTTCAAACATATGCTAACCATATATTAGCGCTACAATCATGCTACAATCATCATTTAGTTAAACATATTTCGATGATAAGATAATCTATTGACGCTTATTTGGATGTCTATTTCTCCTACATTTCTGTTAAATTCAGCTGTAAGCATAATCTAGCAGTGACGTTTCAAAGAGGTATTTTTCTTTTTGTAAAACTATTTACATTCCTATGCTCACGACTGTAGTCCCAGGGGGAGTAGTCAGAGGCATGTTAGTCGATAGTTGCTGTTTTTAGTTTTTTTTTACTTTTTATTGAACATCGACTTGCCTACGATTCATCGAGCATGTTGACCTAAATTCAGCTTTAATACCTTCGTATTAATTCTCAATTAGAAATCGGGTAAGCCTCGTTAAAATGTCACCGCAGTAACTTTGACAAACAAAATATGTTGAACTCCCAGCTTAGAATAGAACGAAAAGTCAAATTTTGTCTAAATAGCATAGTTTGCTGTAGCGTTCTTTTAGTAGATCTTTGTTTTGTGTGACGTTCAGAAAACTAGCGATTGACTAGGAGGGAATAAAGTTTAGGTATCACTCATTATTGTATAAATCATCCACGGGCCATTTAGAGTCCTAAGTTATATTTATGACAATTTTACGACATTAACTGGCAAAATAGTTTTAAAGAGTAAGTCAGTCGCTAATCCTCCGAACGTATCAACCCCTTGTCTTAAATATCCTTCTCATCGCACCCCAGCCCCGCGGACCAGTTACAGATGCCCCCCACGGGGTCGAAGCTCAGGCCTTTAGGACAGATGTACTCCCAGCCTAGTAGCGAGCCGTTATCGATGCGCGCGCACGAGATGAACTTCTTGCACGACGATGGGTGGGGGAAGTTGCCGATGTCCAGGCATTCTATAGTTCCTGGGGAAAAAGTGAGATTTTTGTGAGCCTTTAGGCTTAGACAGAGGGTCTGAGATCTAGTGACTGCTTAGGTTTAGTTAAATTCAACCGATCGATAAAATACCATTATGTAAAGAAAGTCGCATGCAAGTTCACGAACTTGAGACTGAAGCAGTTGAGAAATTATCTAGATCAAATTGAGACTAGAATGGTTAAGAAATTATCAAAAAGTACATACCTAAAGTCTCTTAATTGGGAGCGTAAAACTTTTAGATTAAAAATGAATTGGCGCAGTCGGTGGGATGGAGCGTAAATTGGTACACAATGAGTGGATCTCTTTGTTTTAAATATTATGGTTTAAAAATGCGTTCTTTATTGCGGTATTATATTATAATCATATTTTACACGAAATTAAAAAGAAAAAATAGACTAGGTACTGTTTTTAAGGGTATTTGAAGTACTTGCAGCGTAGAGAACTGTATATAGAGTCTAAAACACATCTAGATGTTTTATGATAGCTTTTATTACCCAATGATTTTATAGTAGGTACTGTTCTTACCTTTCCCATGCAGCACGACCTTCGTCTCTTCATACTTCTCCGCTATCCTTTCTGATCCATCATCATAATAATCATAATTATCAATGGGCCTGTATGTCCTATTCGGCAGGTCCTTCTGAATCTTCTCGAAGGGTTTCTCGAACTTCTTGGAGGGGACGCGGCGGGGTTTGGGCGTGGTGGCGGGGGCCAGGGTAGGTGGTAGAGTGGTGGAGATCTTGCGGAGGATCGTCTTGCGGGTTGCTGGTTGCCTGGTCGTTTGCGGCGTGGTGACGGGTGAAAGGTATTGGTATTCGTCTGCGAAATAAAGAATGTATTGTCAGTTTCACCCTTTTCTGTCGCGATCAGGTATATTATATTCTATTTATTTAATATTTATAAATTATAATACAGTGCAAACAAAAAATATTATATTGTATGTTAGTATACGAGTAGACGTGTAATCTAGAGCTAAAGTTTCGACAAAACTTAGGACAGACTACTTCAACCAATTTTCCGATTGCATATGTAAAATAGAACGTACCTAATTTATACATTAAAGGAGGATAATTAGTTATGAATATTTAATGATGCGGTTCTTTAAATTCATAAAATACCAAATTACTCGTACTTACCATCATAAGTCTTGGTAACCGGCGACTCCAGCAAGTACTCTCTGGTGAAGTACGATGGCTCCTGCCCAGTATACCCTGAGGTCGAGTACCCAAACTCCTCCAACGGCACTCCCACATACTTGTCATTCCCACCCAAGTACCTCGCCGTAGATGGACCGAGGTTCTTACCTCCAGTCACACCTTGGTTTAGTACTGAAGGCGTGGACACAGCTCTTGACACAGTAGACAAGAAAACTGGGCTGGTATTAGGAGGGTTGTAAGTAGTTTTAGCGTAGCCGGTTGTGGCTTCGTACGCTCCAGTTGTTGAAATGTAATCCTTGTTACGTAGAGAAGTGGATTCATAATTGGGTGTGCTGAATTCCTCGGAGTATATGGTCTTGGGCTCGGTGAAGTCGGTGTATTGCGGGGTGTAGGAGTAGTCAGTGGTCTGGGTTCGCGTGGATTTCTTGGTGGGTTGTTGTGAATCGTCGTCGTAGCTGGGGAGTTTGGGGATGGGAGCGGCTAGGAGTTGGTGGGCTGCTATGGCTAATGCTGTTTCTGCGCTGTTATCTGCAATACAATTACTTTGTTATTTTTTTAGTGGGCAAAGAAGCTATCACGGAGATAATTTATTATGCGGTAGAGTGATATAATATAGTGGGTATATTAACCGAAAAATCTGAAATAACCGACTTAGAAAATATAAAATAAAGCTTCACCCCTTTTATATGCACTAGCAACTACTATGATTGAAGTCGGTGCCAAACCAAATAGTTACGAGTATTGTGACCTTCCTTTATTGAAGTCGTTTTAAAGTGGAAAATATGTAGTAGTGGATAGTTTTATAGTGGACTACTTACTTATTTCTTAGCTAATAAAAGTAAAAATTTGCTAGTAAGGACCCTATCTTTCCCGGTAACTATAAAAGCTACATGGATGCCAATTTCCCTGCTTATAGCCGGATGACCCTACTCGAAGATAAGAATTTGTAATAGTAGTTTACCTTCAACCGTAGTGGAGCCCAAAGTCGTCGTATCACTCGTGTCCTCTTGGCTCTTGGATTTCTTCAGCTCATCTAGCTGATTCTGCTTGATGCTGGCACTGTACTTCTTGCTGTGTCTCTTTGGTTCTTGTTCGTTGGTCGCGGATGGGTTCTGGTCTCTCGTTTCGTCTTTGAGATTGACGAGTGGTCGTCTTTGGATTTTCACAGTTGTTTTAGGAACGTGTCTTGGAGCGAGCGCTGGATCTTCGATCGAATCTGCGAAATGAAAAGCTATTGAGAACAGGTCTGATGGGATGTAGCTGTGGAGCACTTATAAGAAGTCACCCATTTTAGAAACTATATATGGTGAAAAATCAGACAATGTATCAAGGAATTGTACGATAAACCCCAACCGATTTTTTTTCATGTCAGAAAGACAAAGAAAGACTTGTGAAATGATACAGAATTTGTGGTTAAAATAATTTGGGATGCATCTTTACTAGACTTTTTAAGGGAAGGAATGGAAAGATTCGCAAGATTCTGGTAGGCTTCCGTAGCTCAATTGGCAGAGCTAACGCACGGATTGCGGAGGTTGCGGGTTCAAGTCCTGCCGGAAGCGTAATTTTTCCATTTTTTCCTTTAATATAAAATTTAGACTCTTTAGCTTAAGGCTCCTCAGCAGACCCTCTCTTAATTTATGTCCTACTGGTTTTGTATCGAGCAGTCCAATAAAAAAACTGTCAGTGTCACATCTGATTCATCTGAATGTCCCTAAAAGACGTACCAGTATCTCCGATGTCCTGTAGCGACTCCTCACTAGCCAGGCCCGCTGTTGAGGCTTGCGTGGTCGACGTAGTTGAGAGCGACGACTTGGTGGTCACGATGGACGGGCGTCGGCGGCTGGCTATACGGAATGGTCGGCGTGACGTTGGGGCCGTGGTAGTTGGCGACGATGACGCAGATGATGATGGCGATGCTTGAGATGACGGGGATGGCGTCGTTGAAGTAGCTAATGGTAGAGAAAGAGTAATTTTAGATTTAAGCAAATCTGGCTTAGCAATAATGTTCTGACATTGGGACATGTAAAAAACCGCGAATTATTCATAAAGTCACCCCGACAACCATAGGCAAATACACATTGTGCAGCAGTTTAGCCATTCGGGAAAAGAATTAGTAAATCTACCAACGTCAAGTAGATCTTAGGGTAATGAGTACCTAATAATTATATACATAGATCTGGATTTATCCGGCCGACTATATACCGTTAAAATCTATGCTAACATTTAATTATTTATCATACAATAATACCTATGAAAACCTACCTAAGGGGCAAAACTACCTGACGTTTAACGATTGTTTACATTACAAGTAAGTTGCTGCCACTAATGCTGGGGTGCGAGCCCCGCTGCGTAGGATATGTAATAATTACAACAAACGCCTAGTCTCGGTTGACATATTCAATAATACTAGAGTTAAATTTAACCGCAAAGTCAGCTCGTTACTATAACTTTAATTCTAAGCTTCTATTATATTGTGTAGCCTTGTTTCCTTTGTTTCTTTGATTGTTTTTTTTGTATCTCATATAGTACCTAATAGCTGTAATTTATATTTATGATAAAACTATGCGTGTGTATGCGTTCACATATTTATACTTGGAACGTGTTAAGTGTCGTTATGTAAATTTTTAGTGTAAGTATAGTATAAGTCTGTTTAGTCCCGATCACACTGCTATCCTAAAACTATTGTCGTACATCCTAGTGGGAATTGTCTTAGGATGTAGGCTAGATCTAAATTTAGTAATTTTGCCTGTAAATATTATTGGCCTGTATCTGTTTTTTTCCCCAATAAAGAAAATAAAAATAAAAAATAAAAATAAAGTTCATTGACCCTGTCACCTGTTAGGGTTAGAACAAAGTAGTTTTTTGCATGAAACGGTTGCGTTACGTCAGTTACGACAGCCAGACGCTTCGCGATTTCTGCGAACAACTTATGCGCGCTGGGACCCCATGGACCTAGAGTTTCGACTCCAAATATTATTTATCTATCTTCTTTAGGCACAAAAATATGCGCTTTTTAACTCGCCCCATTAAACTTTAAGCTTGTTTTTGTAACACAATCATAAATGTAATGAATCATTTAAGCTTGTAAGCACGTCCACATGACTAATAACATAAGTAGGAGTATTATGCGTCACAATCCACATTTTTATTGCGTTATACACCTTGACATTGAAAGCTTTGAATACTTGTTTGTTATTCGGCATTAACCTACATGTTAATTGTCAGATGAACAAATATCACGCCGAATCATAAGACTGAATCGAATTAATCTTTTGTATGTATGAGGTAGATCTTCATGGCTATTTGCTTTCGAGTCTTTATACCTTGGAAGATCTTACTACGAAAAGCGCGTGGGTCAATAGGTATCCCAAACGGTACCTATTGTATAGGTATTACTTGTAGGTCCAAACTAAATTTCTCTTTTAACAAACAGACAAAAACGTGAGACCTTCTACGTGACAAGTTATTGTGCAAGGATTAATGCTAGTTATTTTTTATATTGTTTTATCAAGATGTAGTATAAAAAAATATATTTAGGTACGTAATAATTTTAGATCCTTTCGTTAGGACTTGCAAACCTGACTTTACGATTGATGCTGATCTTACTATGGTTTTCGGGGGCCCTTGCGGATACACTTCGACCCATAGGGATCTTTTGTGCAATTACCCCCTAGAAAGATCCGTCAACTACTCAAGAGCTGTTTCTACCATCTAAATGTCCCGGATGATGGAGGCGATGGAGCTCATTGGTAGCGTTTTGTCTTCCTTTGGTTACGATTGATGCTAAGTGGGTAAAACTTCACATTATTGTGGATTTGGACACATTCGGATTGTGCAGAAAACCTTAATGGAGTCAGTACCAGTAAAAAGGCTCGGACTGAAACGAGGAAGATATTGCATACACACTACGGGTCATTAGAGTGCAGCTTACTTAGCATTGCCAACGTTTATACAGCAAACATTGAGCAACTCGGCGACGTGGCAAATCTTTCGTTTGATTAATGATATAACGGAGACAATGTAAAAATGAACGGGTTGACATGCTGTCTTAGAACAGGCTAGAGGGTATTGAAACCGCTTTTAAGTTTCATAATTTAATTGCATGTTGCAAACGGACAATAGTTTGCTACCTCTTTTTAACCAATAGGGTAAGATAAACGGCCCCAAGTTCGTGTTAGTACGTTATTTCGTTAGTTTTGTTTCTGGCGCAAATAATAAGGAATTCAATTATTTTTTATTCTAATTATACATATGAAAAAAATCTGTATTATTTAATCTCTTCAATAAAGTAATAACCAATATTTTAGTAATTAAACTGAGAGTAATACGACGGTCGAAACTGTCAGAGGGCCGCGAACAGCTGTGTTGTATGCGTGCACTTTTTTTAGGCGTAAGGTGCGCGCTCTCACTTGTTAAGCTTATAGGAAGGAAAAGCTAAACCCATTCGAATAAAAGTTTTTGGGAGTGTTTCTGTGGGTTCCTTAGTAATTGATTTGATAAGAAAAAAGATTGAATATATGCATAGAAATAACTTAAAATTACAATAAATCGACTCACGAAATAGCGGTCATTTTATTTTTCGTGTGTCTCCTATTTCGTGCCACTAACGAATCAAGGATTTTCTAGATACATTTTCAGTGCTTGTTTTTAAATATAACAACGAAGATAATTAAAAAAATAAATTAGTAAACAATTAATGTATTTCATGAAGTTTCGTATGAGCGAAATTCGGTATATGTTTTTTTCACTAGAATTCTCATAAAACGAGTTTGAATGTGACCCGAGTTAAAAATTTTAAGGTATATTCCACGTATATTCTCATATTAACTACTAGCACAATTTTATTTATTATTCAATTTATTTGATTTATTTTTGTGTATATAAACATATTTAACGTATAAGATAGTAAATTATTTATTGTAAATAATTTTAATTTTTTAATTTATTTTAATTTTAATTTATATTTTATTTATTTAAATAGTTTGGCTTTTAATCACGTATTAAAGTACCCATATGGTTTACAAAGTCTTAATTCAACCATTAAAGACGACGAGTACAAAAAACTTTAAGCTAGCTCTCAAATTATTATTTTTAATTTGACCATACAATTATTCGTAAGTAGGTAAGACCGTTAAATATAAATGATTATCAGCAAATTATCACCAACTAAGAAAACTTTATGCCGAAACAGGGGACACGAATTCACGAACTTAGGAGCTGACCTAAATTTGTATCACGAAATGGGAGCCAAATAAGAGGTTCACGACAAAATTCATATAAAATAAAGTTTCAACTAAAACCCTACAGTTTATACATTAAATTATCAACAAAGAACTAATATAACTTATTCAAAAGCTTTCAAGGTAATGATATGCTTAGTAATATTTAAAAAAATATACAAACTCTCAATTCACTCTCAAGAGCCTTAACCTGCCGAAACAGGGGCCCTTTACCTTATTTAAAATAAATTATTTTACACCATGCATGAAATAAAGCACCAGATTATTAAGTATTAGAAAAACACAGGTAGGAGTTATTTTTAAACATAAATTCTATTTAATAAATCGGATAGAAATATAAAAAGTAGGTGAGTTGACCGTGACGTCATGATGTAATGTTTCATATAAATTCCATATTAGCAAATCGTTTTGACAGTTCTAAAAAAGTAACTGATTTGACTAGTAGATGACTAGTATGAAAATACCCTATTGACGAAGAAAGACTTCTATTTCTTGTTATAGGCATGTATTTCTATAGATGGCATGTATATTTCTATAGATGACATGTTCGAAATCCAGAAGGTTTGAATCTTATAAGACGTCGTTTGATTTGTCTTATTTCTTTTAAAAGTTAGTCTTACTTTTCTTAACCATTTTCTTGTACGCTCTGGAACAAACTCTGGAAGCTTTAGAGTTAATTAACAAATTGTATATTATTTCTTGTTCTTTATTCTGTATGTAATTGTAACTAGTACAGATATTTACGTGGCATTTCCATCCACAGTATCTATAGACAATCAGAGCCATATTAGCGCATAACCATACATTCCATACGGCCTAGCTTTCCAGCTTGAAAGGGTGCTTTTTAAGACACCAAAAATAATCGTAATGAAAGTGCTGTTTGTCTTGGTATTAGCAAAGGAATCATAATCGAGTTTGCTAATTAACACCGATACTATCGATACAATGCAATGCACACATCCATACACCATTGTCCATTCTCGAGCACCCGTGAAACGAGCGGACGTTCCACAAGGCATCGTTAACTGGCCGGTAATTATGGACAAACAAAGGGTCATGAGGTTATCACACTGTTGCGGATCCGCACGACGCTCCGGTGTGTGAGCGAGACAGTCCTATGCATGTATATATTGATGTCTCGCTCGCACACCAGAGGGCCTAGCCAACATGCCAGTCGTTTGCACCGTTGCGAACGAAACGGTAGTCTCTCTATCACTCTTCCATGTAAGATTATATAAG
The DNA here is from genome assembly GCF_910591565.1 of Cydia splendana. Lineage (NCBI taxonomy): Eukaryota > Metazoa > Arthropoda > Insecta > Lepidoptera > Tortricidae > Cydia > Cydia splendana. Next base: position 18,906,831 of record NC_085972.1, on the reverse strand, counting down.
TGTAGTGTGACAGAGAGACTTTCGTTCGCTACGGTGCAAACGTTTGGCTAGGCACCCAGAGCGGCTTGGATCCGGACCAAATGTGAAGAATTCCTTATAGGATCATATTTGGAGCGATACCATTGTTAGTTTTAACAAACATAATGTACTTGTGGCAGGTTTTAATGGTTGAAACGTCTAGAACAATAAGTAAGACGGATTGAGACTTTGTAAGGATCTTTCGCGATAAGGTAGGTAATGTAATTGTAGGTTTGTTTTATTTGAGATGGTCCATTGCTTTATTCGGCAATCGTTGTGCACTATGCTGGACATACAAAAAAGTTAAGTTACCAAACAGAAAAGAAGACTTTGCTCTCCGTTTTCACGATAAATTGCAGAAATTGGGTTGATTTTTCAAATGCTCCATGCATTTGGTAGATGGTAGTTTTGTTGCTTATTAGGTTGTGATTTGTGATTGAGTTCATAAAAGAGCGTTGTCTGTGACCGAATAACCTAGCCCATTGTAAGTTTATTCACGTATTTCTGGTTTATGTAACATCGGATATGATTGTTTACTGAATGTTCACTGATCCACTTTGTAACCAATTATTAATTAAAACTAGTTTATCCTCAAAAGAACCTGTTAAATAAAGATATGTGGTTTCTCAATCAGTATTTATTTCCAAATCGATGAACATAAATAAATATTATGGGAAAATTGTACAGAAATCGACCTAGTAGTAGTAAGTAACACGGTAAGGAGCTTCCAAAAGTTTGTTTCCATTTTTTTGATGTGTAAAATTCTGATAATAATTAAAAAATCTAAAATAATCCAACGAAGGGGCATAGCTCTGGTTACTAAACATAAATTTTTAAAATAAATAATGTCAATATCCATAGAGGAAAATGGGGCTAGCATTTGTATGGAGATGCGATCGTCCAATTCGTCCACTATCTGCTTAAACATTAATCAGTGTTTATTTCCAAACGATAAAAACCTTACATAAGTGTTGCCCCACAAGTATACCGAGCACAACGTGTGTAGAACGAGATCAATAGTGTTCTCAGCGATTTATCGGATCATTTCTCCATCGTTTCACAATAATCGATTTGTTTTGACGTGGGAGCGTGCTGATCGTAATTAACATTTGTAATTCAATGGGAGGTTTAATAACTAACATTGGCATATCTAATGATCGACATACGTCTTGAAAGCGAGATCAAGCTTAGACAGACTGAAACGTTTGATTTTGACGGTTACTTAGTGAAACATTATTTAATTTAACAATAGGTTTAGATAGGTCTATCTAAAATTAGGAGCCGTTTTCAATTAGGTACTTTAAATGTGTATCATAGGTATAATTCCCTGCTATCATAATAGTTATTACCTATTCGCACGTGTATCGTACAACGTTTTACAGTACATATGTAATGGCCGTAAAAATTTTGACATACGCACGAAAAGTGCTATTTTACGCACTAGTGCGGGAAAATAGGACCATATGTACTGTAAATGATTTTGTAACACTTCTTTTTGACTAACCTTAGCTGATGGTCTACCTCTTCTCTTGCCATATGGTCTAGCTCACGATCGTCGCTCTCACTAACTAGTACAAATCCCAGTCGCCGTGGCCGAAACCGACCAGGACGGGATGATGATGATGGTATGTGTTGTTTGTCTTATATTTAATCAAATGTTTTTTTTTTCTGTACTATTCAGAATTCTATTTGTCAATCTAAATCCATCTAATTATAGAAATGTGTATGCTATTATATATTATTACCTGTGCTAAGTTGAGTAGTTACGATTAGTTGAAGCGGATGGCTTTACCGCCAATCCAACCGGCAGCTGCTAAACTGTCATTCAAATTTCCTTTACATATAAAATTATGCAATGATCTACATGGTCCTTCGAGCCGGATTTCCGCTCTAACTGACAGGTTCTTGTTTGCCGTAGATTCATGTTTAGATAAAGTGTCTTTTTAACGGCGCTGAGACGAAGTGACAATGGAAGTGTCGCTGTCGAGCGAAAGCGATAACAATCTTGTGTTCCATTGCTAACACGATCTTATTCACACTGTTTATTGTTGTAGTGTTCAGTGTTGTATAATTTAGTTATAGAGAGGTGTGTAAATTAGCTTGACAGATTGACAAGAATAGGACTTGAGAAAAATAACTTTCCGTTAATTAGCATATCTCAATGATATGGAAGAAAAGCATGCGGCTTTTGGGCTGCGGGTTGTCGATCTTTAGATTAGAATACCTAGAAATGGCTTGCACCCGATTTATTAAAAGATGAAAATTCTTGATAGTGACTGGCCTATTAATGAGACTTATCTGCATTTGCATCAAAGCTGTGTGTATTAGTGGTAAATATCATGTTGCATTATTTCTACATTTTATTTATTACTGATGTAATTAATTGATCGAAATAAACACCTCATCAAGCACAATAACGCAAGACTTGCACTTGTTCTAAATACCAGCTACATTTTACACGCGATTAGGGATGCTTTAGATAAAACAACAAAGCGTCGATTAGAACAGTTTCCCAGATCCAGATCAAAAACGGCGTTACGACAACGCGTGAGACGCAGTAATAGGGCTTATTTCAATAAGAAAATGGGCGAATTTCCCACGCGTAGGGCGGGTGGCGAAATTTCGCGTATTGCCCAATGGTGGGTTATGATGACCATGGCGCGTTGGCGACACCGTCGTGGGAATATATTATGTTTAATGAGTGCCTGGTTTTATTGTGTTGGAAACCTTTCGAAACTGTCTTTAGGAACAGAGGAAGTGGAGAGATGATTTGATAAAAATTACTTGCAATGAATAAACCTTAGGTGGCGATGTCATGCTCTCACAAAGGGAAACCTCTTCATCTCTTTTCATAATGGTTATATTACGTCTGGTTCTCAAATAATGACTTAAACTGCTTTAAAAGTTTAACTTCACTTCAACATTTATCATGCATTCTATATGAAAAATTGCAATTTTTGTGAAAAAAGTCTTTTATTTGCACAGTGCTCCATTTTGAAAACCAGCCTTACGTACAACAAAAGTTGATTCGATACATATCTGATTCAGTGATTTAGTGAACCAATAGCTCCGATCTCTAATTATAGTGGTTACATAATTATGGCTCCTATTAGCCGAGCGCTCAGTTAAGAAAAAACTAGGTTTTACAAATCGACAGACCATTGCATCTCGTTTCGCGACTATGAAAGTGCAGATCTCCGATACACTTGACCGCGCGCTTTCACCGCGCATCAGAGGAAGATGACTGGTTATATTAGGTTAGGACTAAAGTTGCTAACAAACCGGTTAAACCAGAGTTAGCAGCGAATTATACCTATGATATAAGTAGTTTATTGTTACAGGTAGAAATTGAGTGCCTAGCCAAGATGACAATAGGCTACATTCCTACTAGTCAAATCAGCTTCTTTTTTAGAACTGTCAAAACGATTTGCTAATATGGAATTTATATGAAAACGAATGTAGTGACGTCACGGTAAACTCACCTACTTTTTATATTTCAATCCGATTTATTAAATACAAATTGTGTTTAAAAATAGCTGCTATCTATGTTTTTCTAATAATTATTTGGTGCTTTATTTCATGCACGGTTTGAAATAATTTATTTTAAGTACAGGAAACATCCCTATTGTTGACAGAAAACGTTTATCGAAACTTAAATAATAGAGCATGAAAAAAAAGCGGTGGAGGTCGTGAGTTCAAATCCTGGCTCGTACCAATGAGTTTTTCGGAACTTATGTACGGAATATCATTTGATATTTACCACTAGCTTTTCGGTGAAGGAAAACATCGTGAGGAAACCTGCATACATCCGCGAAGAAATTCAAAGGTGTATGTGAAGTCCTCAACCCGCATTGGGCCAGCGCGGGGACTATAGCCTTAAACCCTCTCGTGCTTGAGAGGAGGCCTGTGCCCAGCAGTCGGACGTATATAGGCAAAATTATTATAATTATAAATAAATACCTACAGAAGAAAAACACATACCTATGTCTCACATTTTACTTTCATCCGACATCCGATATCGGAATGGGCAATGTGAAAACGCTCTAATAGTCACGAGACTTATCGTAGCATCTCTGTCATCCCGATACATTTTTACTTTTCGTTTGGCGTTTGTCTTTTGACAATTATAATTTATCTCACATTATTTTTCCTTTACTTTAATTTAAAAAAATCCTGCTTCTATTTCGGTGAAACGAGTGAAGTAACGTTTGCATTGGTTTTTAATCAGTTAGGGTATTTTAAGAAATAAACGCATACCTATTTCCAATAAGTGCTTCGTGAGCAAAGTTTTGTAGGTATTAGGTACGCAGAACTACAAGTATTTCAAACCTTTACAGACTCAGAGAATGTATAGCTGCTCATACTCTCGCATATTTTAACTATCATCATAGTAAGTACCTACACTTTCCCGCAATTTACTCATCAATTCACACAAAACAGCAACAATCTATGGCCTTTTAATTGAATTACCGTTAACGCAGACTCGCCACAATAGACCGTTGTTTGTTGTTATGTTCTCACGTGACGCAACGCGGTGGCAGTGAGTGTTGACCCAGAACTTTCTCCAGAGACGCCGAACGTAATTCACCGGCTCCTCTATTATAAGACTATATTCGGAAATGGATATTTAATATCAGTACCGGAGTGCCATTTTTTTACTTCTTGCTGTGGAAAATAAACTATCATCTCTTGTTTACAACATAACTATGTACTTGGTTTCTGATTGGAATCGTAGATTCCGGTGCATAGTAGGTACTAATTGGCACCGCAATATTTTGCTCATAGCTACATTCACTATATTTATTTTTAACTTTGTATCTTAGTGTTTGGATGTGGAGACCTAAGGCTCTCGTGAAAAATACGTGAGTAGCTAATACTATGAGTTAGGAAAACCGTAAAATTAATTTTTAATATAATTTTCGCATTATAATGAAACATTGAGAATAAGGCCCGTAGTAGTTACGTCGAATATGAGCGAATCGAACACGCAAAACGAGAATAAAGCAGGGTGATTAGTTTGTGTAGAGCCGAAGCGTGTTGTTATAAACTTTTAAATTAGACTATTATATTTCATGATGCATGAAATTTCTTTTTGCTGTAGCACGTCGAGTAATTTGAATGAAATGTATGTACACTGGCGTTCAAAAGTGCATCGAGATGTTTCAACCGTAATATTAAGGTATTACGGTGGACATGTATCCATGTACTTTTGAACGCCACTGTACCTACCTATTTATAATAGTTGTACTCTTGTACTCGTATTTACTGTAGGTACCTTAACAAACAGTGGTAAAGAATAGTGTAGGTACATACCTAGGTACTAAGATTTTTTAAGGGTTTAGAAATCATTATTTCCCAGGAAATGATAGGTATACCTAAGCCAGTACTCGCTGTGTCCCTGAGTGGTATAATCATTTATGAGCAAGTGTGATAGGAAGTGATAGCAGGATTAGAATATTGTATAACATTAAATACATATTTAAGAAGTGATCATTAGTGATCGAAAACGGAGAGTGGTTTATAAATATTCATAGGTACACAACTTATACGTGTATACGCGTATATGCATGATCCGATCTGATTAGTTTGATTTGTAGGAAGTAATATACAACATATAAACGTCAATATTTTGATTATATGATAATAAGTAGTTTGAATGATGTTGCATTTGATTTGTACCTACTTTTTATTGGACCATTCAGTAAATGATAGATGAATGGAATGTAACATTATCGACCCTAGGGCATGAATGAAAATTTGCAACTAAATATTCGAAACGTGTTCTTAATGAGTACTAGTTTCCTATTAATTAATATAATAGCCTAATAAATCTGTGCATTCTAGAATTAATTCGATCTGGTGCAATCAAATTAGTCATTGTGTTACTACTGGTAATTTGTATTTATCAATGAGTCTAATATCACCTACAGTTACACGCAACAGGATAAGTTTATAACGTTTAGGTTAGGCGTGTCAGTTTCACTTATAGTTCAAATTTAAGACGAATTTATCATAGCCCTGCCTGTACCATACCAAATATTTCAAAAGGAAAATTGAACGTTTTTCCTAAGTTGAATTGAAGCTCTTTTTCGAATAGAGAAAACAAAATATTATATATTATGCAATTTATTTGAAATATGAAAAAATCAAATTCGATTTGTAACTATTGTTTTGAAACTAGTAGGTACATTGTAATGCATATAAAGTCTTACGAGGATAGTTTATTTTAAGATGATTTACATTAGCTTCGGAGTATCTACATATATGTAACTGATGTAACGCACTTTTGCATAACATAATAGTATATATATAAATAAATCGTAATTTCAAAATAAATCGCGAATCTTGCGTGTAACTATTGTGTTTGCATTGGCAACCCGTGCAAATTGACCCGACCGTGAAAAGTGCGTTAATGTTTTATTGCCACACGGTTCGCGTGATACGATTTAACAGCTTTTTGTAAAGATAATAAAATAATAACAATTAAACTTAGTACTGGTAATAACAAGAGCGGTTTATATCTCTTTGTATGCAAATTTATTTTTTGTTCGTGATGTTTGTACCTTCATAATTGGGTTAAAGAAATTTTAATATTGATAGTAACTGAACAGTATTTTGCAGCTAAAACAGGACTAAACTTAAAACAAATAATATGGGTTCATATGCAATCTATTTTAAATTAACTTACTTCGAATTTGCCGAGTTAGGTTTGGTTTAGCTTAAGTTAGGTCAGGACTGACTAAAATATGCCTACCTAATAGTTAATAGAGCCTGAAGACCTACACCTACCACATATCTACCTTTTACAAACACAAATACCACCGGTCTGCCCATATCAAGGCTCCAAGTATCCTAGTAGTCTAAAAGAAAAGGCAAGAGTAAATACTATTGACAACATTATACCAATTTATACCCTTTCATAAATCACAAATAAACTGAACATTCGTAGCCGCAAAAAGGAATAACTGGTTAATATCACATACCGAGCCTCGCGTGAGAACATTGCAAATATTAGAAACCCGAAGCCGTTCCATTAGTTTCTACCAACAGTTTGATGTCTGGCTAAACGAAATGGCTCTCACTGAAATGGCGAATTTGATATACGATAAAGTTGATGATTTAATAGTTACAAAAGTATTTCTTAGGTAAATAAATACTCTTGGAGTACACAGACAACACAAAAAAAACAGCAGTCATACTTGTACGATTATAGGTAATTTTATGTCTGTGATCAAAAATACTACATTGCATATTATTTCATTATTTAACTTCAACTTTATATTTAATAGAATTCATAATTACACACTGAAGCAGAAGCGCCCAGGCAAAACTATAAAAATACCTACCTAATACCTACACAAGTATGTATGAAAGTTTTTAGTACTTATCTACTTTTTCTTGTTTTGAATGAACCAATTAAGATTGAACGAACAAAATATTTGCATTACCGGAAAAGCACCTCAAACACACAATGCTCTAGGAAGGTACCTTGAATGGAACGAGGTTTATTACATATTGTAAAAATAACAATACTACGTGGTAATACCCTGAAGAATCCACGAAAGTGGATGACTTAAAGCCACGCTAATTAAACATTGAATTAATCAAAATACCGACATGCGAATTGACATTGTGTGCAAAATTGAATGAAATATTTTCCGACAAAAATGAGCAAGTATATATAAGTATGTATTTTATTTTAGGAGTTAGATAATGGAGGTAACATTAATGAAAACAAAAGCTTTACCTAATTAATCACATAATTGTATATTACGAGTATGATTATGAAAGATGCTATCTTAATGCTGCTAAAAATCTATAACTAACGACACTTCAAGGCTGGCTAATCTAGAAACATTAAAATATTTATGGAAGAATATTTATTGAAGGCAAGTACCTACCTCAAAGATTGCCGGCACTTATACTCGTACGGTCCGGACGACATGTCGTCGACCTCCCGCCGTATAAGGAGAGATGCCAAATGTCTAGGTTGTTGAAACCATGGCGGTCAACCACTTGTTGTGACAATTTCATATTTCATTTATTTTTATTGGTTGCGAATCAATATTAACTTTACCTATAAATAGGTAAAATATGTTTGGTCAATCAATGACATTTAACTAAGGGCGGATTATGTCGATTGTAAAAAGTTTTAGCAAATTACATATTTATTAAAAAAAATATTGATCAAATAAGTACTCGTAACATAGCATTACAGTAAAACCGAGGCACTGTGAAACTACAAAATAACAGAAAATACCAGGAGACAACAATACTTACACTGAAATCAACTAAACATTGGATTTGGGCGTCGACGTAACAGCGTATATCGACAGATAGTGGAACCGGCCTAAAACTGAAGCGTTCTAGTAATCTGTCACATAACCATTACGCAGAGAAACCGTGCTGGCTTTCATCTCGGTCGTGCTGTGCTTTACGTCACCATACCGCCCGAGGACTAAACACCGGACAAAACATGAATGGCGGAGGAAAGTTGAAAACGAAGATGAGCTCATAGTGTAGGTACCTGTTATGGGTATAACAGGTAAGGCAGGTGCCTTACCGCCTTACCAGTGCCTTTCTAAGCATGTTGTTATCCTATTATAAATATGTGTAGGTAGAAATTGTATAACTTGTACCTATTCCAATACTTATTTGGTTTAGTTGAGTTTATTCAAGGATGTGTTCTTAAGTTTCTAGACGATCAATGGAAAGCTTTTTTTGCATTGAATAATTTGCATACTGTCCCCATCCAAATATACCTACATAATTGTATTGTATTTGCATATTAATGGCGATAACTAAAGAAAATGGCGATATTTTGCGCTAGACCAGTTTTCTAAATTTGTATTCGTATTTAAATAAGTAGTTATTGATTTACCACTCCAATACATTTTCATATGGAAAGATTAGCAAGAAAATGAGCTCTTGATTACTTGTCATGATTACACCGTAACCCACTCAATCTAAGCAGTAACCACAGTCAATCAGTTGACCGCAGCCCTCATAACGTCACGATTTCCACGGGAAATCTTATCGGCGATCGGTTAACTATGGTGCTAGGTTCAACGCTCCTGCTCTTGACTTTCAATTACTGACTAATAGTGTCCTACGGCGTGACTAAGCCGTGATTGGAAAACTGCTGGCTATTTAATTACACACGAATAAGTATGATATCTAATACAGTCTTATTGCACATGTCAAAATAAGATAAGTAATGATTTGATTGATTTATCTATCTGAGAATAGATACCGAGTTGCCCGTATGCTTTATTTATTCTAATACTATTGCAGTTACCTACTATCACATCACATTAACTTAATTGAGCCTGCTTTTTGAATAAGTTTTCCGTTTCAGTAAACCTCTGTAAGCAAAATAAAGATTCTTGACAAAGGTTATGGGTATTCAGGCAACAAAATTCGTACATTCCAGATGTCACGATTTAGAGGCCTTTCCTGCTCGAGCTCTATTTGATGGTTAAGACAAGTAAAATAGACAGAACGAGTAAAACAACGGTAGGTACCTAGGCACTTAGGCAGTACCTATTCGTAGTTCTAGTTATTAAAAGTGAAAATGCTAACTAGTCGACTGGAGACGATCCAAAACGGAACCCTTCAAATGCGAAAAGCGCAGAGAAAACACAACCGCGAACACACAGCCTCTCGCAAAGCTATCAAACCGGACTCACCGTTCGCCCCTCCAAGCCGCCGGCGCACGAAGCCGCGCGGGCGCTCACTGCGCACCGCGCCAGCGCTCAAAGATGGCCGTCGCGTTCCATTTTCAATTTCGTTTTTCTTCGCGATTTCTTTGCGGGCGAGTTCCTTTCGGTTCTTGAATTTGGAGTTGCCCCGTCGAGTGTACTTGTTTGTGGTGGTCTCGTTGTCGATGGATTCGGTGACGGAGTCGGTGTCCGTGGTGTCTGGAGGAGCTGTGGCTTTTGTGCGCCGGAGGAACGGCTGCCGGGATTTCGCGGTCTGTGGAGGAAAAATAATGGTGAGTTTCGTTAATTTTTGCATCAGAAATTGGTAGACTTCAAAAAGTTTGTCGACGAATTGAAAAAAATAAGATAGATAGAGACTCTACATTAACACGCTTTAATAAAAGATACAACTTAAGAAGAAAACAATTGATTAAAGATAGAGACAGGCAACAGGCGGTTAAGGCAGGGAGTAAAATCAATTGTGGGACCGGAAAATTTTCATAGAAAATTTTAAGGCATGAGTTAACAAGTCAAACTTTTTGGATTCAAAACAAAAAATCTTCAGGGTTACAATCAACTAAAATATAATGACAGTGTGGGCTGTTATTATTTAACAAGGAAGTTAAAAATGTAAATAAGTGGAATCGATCGCGTGCTGAGAGTAACCCTGGTGCTTTTTGTGTTGTTTTTTGTTAAATATTTAATTTTAGATTAGTTTGCATGTACAGTTTCGTTGTAATTTACACCTTTTTTAGGAATTTTTTATTAACTTAATTTTATTATACTTAGACAATATCTGAAAGGATCAAGGTTTGTAGGATTTACAATTAAGTCGTCCCAATTTTCAATAGAATTACTTCTTAGTATTATACTAACGAACTTAAACTCCCGGACTTTTAATAGTTTTCACTGTAGTATTAATTATACATTTTTGATTTCTTATCTCTCTACTTAACTTATCTAAATTTACTGTAGTTACATTAAGAGCAAATACATTAATACATACATATAATAAATAAATGCGGTCACCCAATGGCCGTTAGGAATGTTATGTATAAAGTTAATTGCTATATAATTCATCTATTACCGTTACAAATGGGTGTGTTATCTTAACAACGTTCCTTAACTCAATATCCTATTATTATATGTATAAGTTTGATAACATAGAATCAAACACATACTTAGCGTAAATGTCCCAGTGCAGGACATAGTTCTTATAGTTGATTACAATCCTAATTCCAAGCAGTAAAGATGGCAAACGGACTATCAAGTGTAATGGAATGGAACTAGGCTGACGAACACAGCATTTAAATGCCTTAGGTGTGTACACATTCGTTAATATCTGCGGGTAAACGTTCAGCATATCGGCAAATGTATTTTAAATAATATTTTTTCTAATTATATTTCGTTTTTTATAGCATTTGAAAAAGATTACGCGATCTTGGCGTGTCTTATAATTGAAAAACGCTTTTTAAAAATCAGTAACTATTAGTTATGAAAGTAAAATAATGTAAATAATCGTATATGATTCATAATTGTTACATATTTGCCGTGACTTATTTTTCAAAAGTGTTTAAATAAAAAGACACGTCAAGATTGTTTACCTTTTTTCCAATGTTAAATAAAATATAACTCTACTGTAGTGTGTGTGTACTACCGAAATTTAAATTTATAGGTAGTTCAAATATTATAGGTAGAACATTGCTTCAAGTCATAGTTGACGAGGTAGATTTAATGATAGTGACAGTAGCCGTCGGGTAGAAACTGCGATTTGCGGTGAAGCCTGTGGTTAAAATTACGGTATAATGTTACTGTTTACAGTATATAAGTATAGTTATTTGATGAATTATCAATTTAAATGAACTCTCGACCTATTTAACTACTAAACACATTTAAATACTTCGTGCAATAATACAAATAGGTATTGCTTGTTCTTGTGCTTTTAGTTAGAGAAGTAAAAAGTTGATTAATTTTAGACCAATATAATATGTCTGTGCTTATGTTTATGCATTCTTATGAATATGCAAGAATTCATAACTATCAGTTGTGAGGGAATATGTATAGTCGTGAAAGTATAAACACGATTGTCATTAGGTAGGTACCTATTTTACCTCCCTATGCAACTTTGAAACAAGTCTAGTCTAATCTATTCTATATGTAATTTTATATAGTTCAAAGTTTATTAAACCAATACATGTATAATAATATATGTAACGTATATATTAACTACCCGCAAAGTTACTGTACTTATCTGTATGGCTGAATTAATTATTCTATATATCTAGGTAGGTAGAGGTGCCTAATTCAAGTTACGATAATCTTTTGAGCTACGTTAATCACCATTACCTACGCTGTTTTTTCGACTATCCTATAGTTATTTAAGTAGATTTTACTAAACGAAGGACAAGCAATATTATTTGCTCGGCCTTGCCTTTACAAATCAGTAGTTGTTATTAGATAAGGAAGTGATCTGTTGTGTTGCGTCATCAACTTATATTAACATAAAGCTATAATTTATAATGTATAAACATTAGCCATTCATGTCTAGGTTTTATATAAAATGTATTTCTGTTGCCGCTATAAAAAAATACTTAATACAAAATAAAATAAATATTTAAGTGGGGCTCCCTTACAACAAACGTGATTTTACGGATTTGCGTAATAGTACGAAACCCTTCATGCGTGAGTCCGACTCGCACTTGGCCGGTTTTTTTAATGTTAGTATGACTCACAACAGTTTTAATTCAACTGTTACGAGTATGCTTTAAATTCGATTACTGCCTAGTAAACCGATTAAAATACTTGTTCCGGTTGTCATACCTTAATTAACTTTGAAGTTTGCCCTTGAATCATCGACCAAGTATGTTGTATAAGTATAATTGATTATTATTTAAAAGTTACCGACATTGCGTAACGGCTGTGGTTTATGTAATCTGTTTCGGATGTGGGTAAATTGGAGAAAGTTCCATCCGTTAATTAATTATACATATCGATATCGTCATATCACACTTCCTATTTTTATGTAAACTACGTATGTTAAAGGTACCATAATGTAGACTTTATACGTTGTGTCTTAGCTTGTTACATGTACGAAGGCAATCTGTCTTTAATTTTTTATCTTTTATCTTTAACAAAGTGTCTTTTAGCGCTCCGTACAATGTTCACGGAAATCACGGAACACTTTAAACTTTATGAGATAAGTAGAAATTATAAAAACGGAACAAAATGAACAAAATAGTTGTTTTGGCTTTGTAGCATTATTACATCATCTCAAGATCACTATGGTATTAACCTGTTAGCAAATATGTTTATTACGTTCTCCAAACTTACAAATGAACGATGTAATTTAAGATAAGTGTGTTGTGAATGAGATTGCATCTCGTGGTTACGGCCGGTTGGCGCGTAAGTACGCGTGACGGATAGGTGTCTATGGGGAGGAGGAGGGGGCTCAGTTTTGTGTATAATATATATGATAGGCGGTTAAGCTTTTAAAGGTTTATTACCTTAAGCTTCTAAAGGTTTATTACCTTAAGCTTTTAAAGGTACCTTAGGTACTAGTTATGTACTAGTAGTAATGATTATCTTTACTTTTTAAATATTTTAAAGAGAGGAACTACTCGTATAATTGGGTCAAATAGTTATGACCATATACCTATGCCAAAGACTTCCAGATTTAATTAAAGAGATTGTGGTGTAAGTTTCTATGCAAGCGTAGGTACCAGTCAAATGGCGTACATTTCTCTACCTACTCAAAAACGTCAGTAAAACCTAATTTATTGTAACTAGCAAATCGTTTTACTCTACTCTACTCTACTCTACTTATTATGTATGTTTTTACATCAGTGGATAACGTAGTCTTAACTTTTTAAACGACAGGAAACTTTTTTATATAAACTTGTAGGATATGTGTTCACGCATACCTAAAAACGTGCGCAAGAAATGCCATGTCCTTACACAGCTTGTAACTTAAACACTTGTGAGAATAATGTCGACATGGCTGTAATTACTGACGCGAATTGTAAGAAAAAATAATCTTAAGATTTGTTTTCCTTTATCAAATAAATTATACTAAGAGTTTTCTACTGATACTTATGACCTGCTTCGGCTACGCACGGGTAAACCATTACAAATTATATTTAGACCTAAACCTTCTACAAGAATCACTCTATTGATACTTGAATACCGTATGAAAATCCGTCCAGTAGTTTTTTAGTTTAACGCGAACACAAAGACATACAAACAGACAGACGCGGTCGGGACTTTGTTTTATAACGTGTCGTGATATTAGATAAAGATCTTTCTCTAGAATTGATAAAGTAAGTATTTACCTACAGGCTTGAAAGAACCTAGATTTATGTAGCTGCGCTGTGGGATACGAATAAGACCTTAAAATACTCATACAAGGTTGCATCACCATCAGCTCTATCACTCGCATACTTAATGCGGGATGCGAGGCTAGAGCATACATTATATTCCTAAAAAGGAGTTCATTACTGAACAGAACACCTACATCCTATGCTACGCCAATCGTGGCTTCCATTCAGTAGTCTCTGTGAATGGTTGCGAGATTGAAGCAATTATTGTGGTTAATTACTTATTACTTATTAATAGATTTTACCCAGGTAATTTTGCTGGACTATAACGTAAAATTAATATACTTAATTCAAATATGATTTCGTTTTTTCATAAACGTTTTCGGTTTCGCAGGGTTGACAGACGGTATCTTTATTTCGTAAAACCAGATTGCAGACACCTCTGAAACAATTATTTGTTATTTATTTATTCTCCTTTGCTTGAAAAAAATCGTCGGAATTATATTTTTGAAATTTATCGAGATAACTAGTAGTTGTAAAGTTATAGACGTTATAGTTTTTAGGTCTTAAAAAGTTACGATTTAATAGAGCATTTGTAAAAAAAAATCTTCGAAATTAAATGTTGTATGAATAGTTGTTTAGTAGGTAAATGAAGAGGCACCATACAAAAATAAAATAGTTAAGAAGCTATGTTTACTTACAAGATGTTATTTGATAGGTATTCGATGTTGAGGGCCTCAAGCTCGTGATGAGAATATAAATATCCAATTAATATAGAATCGTGCAAAGGTCGTGGTACTATCGGAATAATAATAGTAAACGGCGATCGTAAGGTTGTATCGAATACCTAAATAACTATTCGAACCGGACTTGAGCATCAGTTTATGTCATTTCAATTGTTTTTGAGGATAAATTCCTTTCTTTCACGGAATACACAATAATATATTATATGTGTTATATGCGCAGTTATTTATCTGGGTTATACCTAAGCTTCCAAGAAAATGGAAATATGTAGAGTTTAACAGAAATAAAGGTTGTGTCCGATCGAAATGACTAAGCTATAGTTAATACCTGTTATAACAGGTATTACGTGTTGTTATTGATAGTGTACCTGTTATAGTTTACATGAAATTCGAGGAATAGACAGAGTGATATGTGCAAAATTTTACATCTTATATTAATCAAGATGATTATCTGCCAATGCCAGTACTCGTAGAGCACTAATAATGCTACGTACCTACTATTTTCTTTCCAAACTATTGTTTTATGCTATCTGCCTATAAAGATAAAAGATAGTTTATTTTCCAAGGCATATTACAATGCGCTTATGAACGTCAAATAAAGCAACGCCTCTAACGCGGCTCTAACCCGTATAGGGTTAGAGCCGGCGCCTCTGACCCGATAATAACTTCGTGGAATTTTATGACTATACAAAATCATTATTTCTTTCTTTGTTTAATGCAGATGTGTACTCCCTTGTTCTTATTCAGCCATCTGAAATGGGCAGCCAAAATAATTAATTCCAAGTCGTGAGGCTCAACATATATCACATATGTCCATCTGCCTATAATTATTTACGTTAGCTGACAGGTTTTAACCGAACTACCTTGACCGTGGGCGAAGTATGCGAGCCTACGTCCTTGTGTTGAAATAACTCGAAGAACACCGGAGTTATTCGCTCGTTTGCGTTGTTGAGCGATTATTGAGGAGTGGCTCAGGTAATGTTTAACTTGCTTAAGCATTCTTGACTTGCTTAAGTTAAGAGGCTTGCGCTTAAAGATCCCTTAAGGCCTACTTGCGAAATACATTTTTTGAATTATGAAATTTGTAAAGATGCTTGATATTTTTGTTGGATATTTTGTTTTCCGTCGCTGATGCTGGGTAGTGGGTATTCTATTTTTATGATTCCGGGGTTTATTATTAATACTGTATTATTAAAACAAAATGCATTATAGCATTTATAGCATAATTCTAGGAATCTTTTATTTAGAATCAATTTACGTCAGCAAAAAGAATCATAAGCTTTTTAGTTTTTTTTTAATCGCCATTTTATGCGAGTTGTAAAATCAGATTAAACAAAATTAGCAAGCAGTTCGTCTCGTATCTTGACATACAATCCTCAATCGTGCTTAGAATCTTGTACCTAAATAAGAAGGTTGCCACGAGGTAAGCGAGCTACTTGTAATTTGTATGATTACAAGCATGCTGATGTGTCGATGTCACGGTCCGTATAATTGCCGCAGCTTTAGCCCTAATCCTAATTCACGAAGGCTTTTTCTTACATATTTATAAGGCAGATAGTTATTTTACCAAGTAGATACTTGGTTTGGTGATTTCTAAAATAAATATTGTATGGATAGTATTGTAAATTTACGCGGTACCTTAACTACTTAAGGTACCGCGTAAATTTTCATCTATTTAACCTGTCCTGTTAGCAAATGCAAGTTCCCTACTTTAATGGTCTATAGTTGGTTTTTTTTAGCATTAGAAAGAAGGTAAGCGATCTTGACATGTCTTTTAATTGAATAACGCTTTTTAAAAATCAGTAACTATTACTTATGAAAGCAGAAGAATATAAATGATCGTATTAGATTCATAATTGTTACATATTTGCTGTGACTTATTTTTAAAACGTGTCTTTCAGTTAAAAGACACATCAAGATTGTTTACCTTTTTTCTAATACTAAAAAGACGAACTATAAGGATGATGTTTTTGTGTTCGTCTCGAATAGAGGGAAATTTGGATCATAGACTTTCTTATTACTATTTCTCAGTAGGTAAATGCGGTTCTTCTCTCAATGCAAGAGTAGGTAGATATATGGATATGTGCGGTTAATGCCTACTTTTTAATACTAAACCATAATAGGTTTCAATGTCACGTGTCAATTCTTCTTTTGGTCATTATTGCATTATGTATTCAAATAAAAGTATAGTGTAGGTACTAGGTACTTGTCGCGTGTTCTCAACGTGTTGTCACGCTCGGTGTCGACATGGTGGGATCCAGCCTTGGCTCCGATTGTAGGAAATTAGCATGTATCTGTATATTAATAGGATTGATTATTCTATAATCGACTGCCAAGGTGTATAGAGAATCTTGGATGTTGACAGTCTATGAGGTAAAGTCGGTAAACAGAGCAGGGTCTAGGAATAATCAGATTGAAATGAGAATGGCTGAGATAAACTATGTGAATTGGAATAATGTTGGATATTCAATGTAAACTTGATGATGTTGTTAGGTAAATGGTAGTGTAAAACTAACTTTTTATAACATTTTGAAAGCTTTCGCTGTAGTTAAGATATTTCCAATTGAATACGTGTTAGTGTGGTAATTTCTGTTGTGAATCTAATGGTTAATATAAAAAATAACATACCTACATATTAAACGTTACAGACAGTCCTAAAATGATCAGATTGCAGTAGGTAACTAATACATAATATACTAATAAGTAATAAGTATCACTCTCCATATTCGCTAAACATGTAAATTTAATAAATAAAGTTATAGATAGGTTTTAGGTTTAACAGTTTTATAACATGTCTTATTACTGAAATAACGCAGGTTACATGATTACTCCGTGTTTTATGATCGTTGACAGCAGTAAAGAGCTAACAATGATAGACCGGAGACATACCGACAGACCGTCAATATCTATCAATTATATGAGTGCTGCCAAGTCTATTGTCTATCAATCAGTTTACTAACCACGTCTAGCTTGCTTATTGTTTGTGTGGATTGGAATTTATTCATGATATTTGAATTCATTTATTCTCTAAAACGTTATTACTCAACAAAAAATTTAACATAAAAACGTTAGACATCGAAAGCACCATCTACTCTTTATCATGGTATGGTATCTGAAGTTTCGTACAATGCAATTATGAATTGTATATCTATGGATGATCAGCGATACAATACAGTATCAGAATATCTATATTCTGATACTGTATTGTGTTCAGAGCAAGCTTTTAGTAATTTTACACTGCGTAATACAAGGTAAATTAACAAAAACACGCTAATATTGTTCAGTCGCAATTTAGTAAACGAAATCACTAGGTTAATCGCTGCCGCCAAAGTGTAGTTACAAGCATAACAGCGTGCAAGTCGGTACGCAGGCGCGGTCTGTCATTACGTGAACTACTTGTTTGGTTTGATCTTGAATGGAATTTGCATGTTACGCAAGAGTTGACTCATTTCCTAATAAGCTTTCTACATAATGACATTAATTTTTATCTTCCTCATTTGGCTTCACACCGCTGTTACGAAATAAACAAAAAAACAATCGTGTTTTGTTTGCATGCTGGCCGGTTTTAAATCGATGTTTGGTCTAATAGTCTAATGGAAATCGCGTGGATAATTAGCTTCCATATTTTAAATAGCCTTTGAAATTATAATTATGAAGCTATTTATATGTATAGGTAATTCGTTTTTTACCAAACCTTAATAAATAATACAGTTTCCGCCGTCACCTCACGAATACATGTTACAATTTTAATAATTTTGACTTTGAAGAAGACGAAATAAAATGAATGAAAATGTATCCTTGGTAGTTCCTGTAACTACATAACTTACATTTTTAACACATTTTCTTTAAATGGTTTTCTAAAATTTCGAATTTACTTAGCATTGTCGAATGCGTAGCAAAAATGACTAATATTCTCGAATCACCTATAAATGAAACCCCAAAAAATGGCCCTCTGTACCAATGGGGCTACCATATAGGACGAAAGCAAGAACAACAACAACCTAAATGTAAAAACTAAATATGCTTGGCGTAGTATTTATCCGTCACGTATCACTTGCCTAATCGTATTGTCGCGGTTGCGCAAGGAAAAGTCAAATGTAGGTGCCGCAGTACCTACCAATGATCGCAGCATCCGTGCGGAGAAAACCGCTTTCACCCGCTATCCTTGTCTAACTTTAGCCAATACAACAGCTCTTTTTATTTTAAAACTGTAGTTTAAGCAAATATTGTACAATGTAATTTTATTCTGACAGGAATTTATGTTTTTGAGAATTCTTTGCCAATATTTGTGATTTCTTTTCTTTGTAATTCGTCGCTTATCGGTAAAATTTCATCGCGTCGGATGTAATCGGTAAAATATTTTCTACACATAACTATATCGAGAAACGAGTCTTATTTTCCCGCTACGAGCAGAGTAACTAATTACAATTCTCAATGAATATCAAGTTATACCTAGTTATTCTCTATGTAGCTACCTACTTATTTATTCTCATCGTAATGGGATTACAGGTTAACTATAGGTAGGTACATTAAAACGATACGACAGATATACGATTATGAACTTGTTAAGGAGAATTATATTTTCATTTTATATTAAGAAACAGATACAAAATATATAAATCATAGATCTAGCCCTAAATTAGCCTGTGGCATTGTTCCCAGGACGCCGGCCGCGTTCCCCCTCTGCACAGTGAGGCTGAGTTTTTGAGCAAGAAAAGGGGCAGCTCGTAGGTCGCCAGACACCCAGACTAGTTTGGTAGAAATTTCTTTTACTAGTTTTTTGGTGTCTGACGACCAGGGACCGAGAGTTTCAATTGCAAGTGCCGCAAATACATAATTCGGTTTCAAGAATGCGTATTTGCGACACTTGGTAATTTGGGCGTCGTCTGCTGCCGTCCCCGGCCTCCTGGCAGAGCCCAGGACGTGGGATGGGGCCAGCGTATCAACACATGTTACATCCCACGCCAGGGGCCGTCCCAGGAACCAGGGTACGAGCGAGCAGCCGTCGGGCCTTTTGCCATCCGCCGCAGATAAACCGACTGGCTCCAGGGTTGCTGGTATGGAGGCGGTACCGAGTGCTCTGCGGATTATGTCGTTTAGAGCCGTGTGTCTATAAAATCGGCCGGCGCTTGATTGGCAGTGGAGTCCGTGGTGCCCATAAGCGTCAACATGGTTTCCACAGCGGGAGCAAGCGTGTGGCTCGCAGGCTTTCAAACCTAGCCTGAGGCATACGGCTACGCGCAGTGACGCCGGGTCTAAAAGGGAACCAATGTTCCGCGAAGGCAGGGCGCGTAGCCAATGCCCTGACTCGGGTTCCGATACTGCCAGCAGTCTAGCACGGTCGCGGGGATTCGAGTTATTGTCCAAAAGGGATTTGTGGGTTGTTTTTATTTTTATCAGGTCCCAGGCTGCTTGGCTGGCTTTTTCGGTAGGTGGGCTCTCGCCGGGATTTTCAGCACTCCAAGTTGACTCTGCATCTGCCAAGCTCGCCACTACCACACCCGTGGGATTGGTGACATTAAGAATGCCACGGATGAGATGAGCGACGCTGTGGACAGACGAGAGAAAAGCGGGGAGAGCCAGATCGCCGGTAGAGCGGATACCCAGGCCACCATAATTAATAGGCAAAGTAGCCTGGGACCAGCTTTGAGGGCTGAAAGAGACATTTAGAATTTTACAAACCGAATTTTTTAATATATTGTCAATGGATGACGTGAGATTCGAGAATTTCCAAACGGGGCTGCAACGTAAAACGTATAAGAATTTTGGAGAAAATAAACACAGTCGTAAGATGTAAATAGCCATATGGGCGTTAATTTTGTATAATAAATCTGAACAGTTGTGAAAGTTATCTAATTTTGAATTTATTGCTAAAGGGATGGCGTCTTCGAAAATAGGGGCACCGAGTAATACGAGGGAATCTCGTGTAACAAAGGTGAAATTGGGGGCGACAGAGTTGAGACTAAGAATTTGAATTGGAATTTATTTATTGTCTCATAAACCACACCACAGCCACAGGTAAAAATATAAAACATGCTTTTACGAAAACAAAAATCGTGGTAGACTGCATAAAATAACATGTCTAAAATGTATTTTATGGTAATAAAATTTAAATAATAACATGTTTATGCAACTTTTGGAGTGTATGTTGGTCCACATCAGACTCTGTAATCACCAAGAATTAATCAATGCCCATATGATATCGATCAAACGCTACGTGCGTGATAAATATTTTGAACTAGATTTTATTACTTAATCTTACGGAATCCACTGGATCTAGATTGACTAGTCGCTTTCAACAAGTAGGTTAAAACTGATAAATGGATAATTGATCACTATCAGGTAAACTCAAGTTTTTGGCGTTTTTCTCTTCGGATTTATGTAATTATACTTTTTTTCATAGTATTTAAAGCCATTTTGTGCACTAATGATTGTTTTTACGCTATATTTGGCAGTTGAAAAGCATGTTAATGCTCTCGCATATTATTGCGACGTACTTGTTAACTGTCCAGCCCTTATATGCGAAATTTTACACTTGTTTATGTAAGTATCTAAGTAAAAAGCCGATTATATTTCGCATGAATATTTAACACCAATATCGAATACATAAATGGTTATCGCTGAACAACAAATGTAAACAGTATAAGGATCTATCAGATCTTTTTATCCAAAATCTCCAATAAGGATTCAGTACGTTGCGTAACGCGATTGAATGTTTTTTTCTGGCGAAAAGTGGCACATAATTTTCCTAACTGACTAAAACGACCTAACAAACAAAGCATAATCGACAGTATTATCTCACTATAGGCATACCGTGGGTGCGCCCACCGCTGACTCATTCGTGCGTGCAAAAGCTCGTCATGGCGTTACACAGGACCTTTTACGGCGGCCATACGTATGGATATATTGGATATAGAATAATAAATATTTTCAGGATGTTTAGCTAGACTAACGTGTCATAATAACACTATAACGCTGCTGAAAAGGTTTCCACTCAGCTTATGTCAATGCACCCTTTCGATACCTTGACGCTGGTTTTGGCTGGCTGTCGAAGCCAATTTTATCAAACTGAGCTTATAATAGATATAATATTTAAAATCTGAGATCAAATATTCACATTAGACACCATAGTTTAAAATACTGCCTCTGTTTCACTGCTATAATTAGGTAATAAGTAGGTAGACAAATTTATATGAGTCGTGTAACCGGTTTTGATCAAATGATTGTTACCATTCCAAACTTTGTCTTGTTTATTTGACATCGTTATTAGGTGTTCCTTGGCAATAAAATGAATCTTAAAATTGGTTTTATAATTGTTTCAGATGCATATACTAGTAGCAGTACAGACGGAGATCCAGTTTTGTGAAGACAAGGGGGGTTGAAGATGCGATGACAATTTTGGATGAAACTATGACTGTCACTGGATTCAACTCATTCAACATTGCTGATGGAGATACTCAAGGTTAAGTCATTATAAAGGATTGAAGAATTAAAATGAAAATATGAGAATCAATCAGAATAAGGCATGAACCGCCAGAAACAGTTTTTAAAGTTGTAAAATAAAATTAGCGTGCTTGTGTCTTTACTTGAATTACCCCCGAACTACCCTTAATTTTAATAACTAGTCACTAGATTATCTTAGGCAAGTAATCGTGTAGCTTGATTGAAATGCATTCTTAAATAATTTTCTTACTTAACTCTTTTCATTTTAAGTTAAGTAATATCCTGAGGTATCCTATAGTTCATAATATTACTACACAGTATAAACTCGAGAAATAAATGGCCATACGCCGTATTTGTAATAATAATGGCTCCTTGTAGAAATCTTTAAGGTTGTTGACTCATCTCACGGAGCTTATACTTTACTTATAGCACCTGAGAATTTACTGTATACATATATTTAGTTTTCAATGATATACAGTAATGTGAACGAACTTATGAGGCTCGAAAGCCAGCGTACTTATTAGCTACTAAATGCAAGCAAAGTTATTTTCACATGTTTTATAGGTGCCATGTTCTTTATTACTTTTATTAGTTTAAACTTTATTGATCAAAAAACAAAAAAATATAGATGTGATGGCGACGCGACGACAGTTGAGAAGACCAAGTATGTTAGTAGGTAAGTTGACAGAATAGCACTAATACTTATATAGGTAAGTTCATGTTCATCTTCAATATTGCATAGTATACTTATGCTATATAACCTATCAATAATGCCAATATCATCATACAAAAATATAAAAATCAAACACCAATAGTACCAATACCAATGTACCAGAAGGGCTACAAGGTTTTAAAATCTCAGAGGACCTAGCCAAGTTGCCAATCGTTTTCACTGTAGCGAACAAAACGGTAATGTCTCTGTATCACTCTTCTATATTAGTGTGACGAGAGATTGGCGTTTCGTTTGCCACGGCGCAAATGATTGGCATCTTGGCTAAGCAGCATGTCAACACTGGGCTGGCCCTTAAACCTTTAAATAGGAATGTCGCAATGTGGTATTGTTTGCGAGACAAACGTCCCGGCAGGTTATGTCAGAGGTGAATAATAGAGGCTCAGCCCTGCGAGTTGCACGTAACAGCGATGATACCGCCCACGTAGGGTCAGAAAAATTTATAGTTGGAAGTATTGTAAGATAATCAGAAGATCAGTGGCAAGGCACGCTAGGGGATAGACAGTTATTGTAACCTATGGTCTAATCTAATAGCCTGACATGTTGCTTTACAAAACTTGAAGAACCCTAATATTTAGTCATTAAAAAAGCTGGTGTTCATTATACAGCGGAATTGTTCGTGGGAGAATTGCCCATTTGCATTTAAGTTACAGTTTATGGAGTTTTAGGGATGAAGACTCTGCTGACTAGAGAGCAGCCATAGTATTGACATGTATTAATTCATTAGCACTTATTCCTCTAAAGTCAAAAGCTCATAAATGGCAACTGAAAATAACTCTATTAGCATTGAGATAAGGTTTACTCGGGTAATTCCGAAATTCAGATGAAAATCACCTAAAATTCCATCATAATAAAAGTCTCTTTTCGGAATTATCCGACAGTTTTCGACATTCGGAATTACCCGAATACACCTTATATAATTAATAACTCGGATAGTTTACCTACGACAATTGTCTGCTGTCTGTACCATCTCCGCGAAACAGGTTTAACGACTAACCTTTAAGGTTCGTACAGGGTAAGTAATGGAGCCTACCCACAAATATGGTGGTGGATTACAGAGGCTTTTAACTGATTGTTTGAAGACACCTGTTACTCTTTTCGTAGGTAGGTACCAAAGATAGACTCGAAAATGTTAATACTTTAACTCTTTCGAGTACCTACCTAATGGTTGCTCTACCTACATAAATATTGGACAGTAAAGTTAAGGATACTGCATGTAAATAGGAAAACATAATTATCAACACTCCACCTCGTAAAGACTCGTTATTCTTCAAAAACTGATGAGATGAATGTAATTGAGGTCTATAAGTATTTTATTTGAATATAAATTTGTCAAAAATAGGACCCTCTTTGATACAGTCAAAGTAAGGCAATTTTCTTGTCAAACTGCATTAACATCCTAAAACGTTCGAGGTATCAATAATTGTGATTAACCATGTATTTCGTTTGTTTTCACTACAATCAAGCTAGACAGTAGACAAGTTTAATTGCATCTATTGATTATAATAATTAATAAACGGAATCATTCCGGAACATTAAGATGCATTAGTCAAATAATCAGTGCATCAAGTATTGTTACTCAAGCACGTTTTTAGATCGAGCACTATTTTCGGTACATGTCTATTATTTCTGTTAAGTAGGTTTTGTCAAGTACACCGGTTAAAAAAAACACTTAAATGAAATGGAAAATGATGTCCAATTAAATGAAAATGAAATGGAAAATAATGTATCCGTTTCCATTTCTCAACTTACGCGCATTTTCGACACATCATTTTCGTAGGTAGAGCCATCAATTCTTACAATAAATTTATATCGTGACTGCATAGAAATATATATTAAGAGCTTTATGATAAAGGTTATAAGACAGAATATAAAATAAAGGTCCATCCCTTCGTCAATATTAGCATTTTTATGTGTTGTTGCGCAAAAGTGACGAAATTATGTGCCATGAAATGATGTCAAAGGTCTGATTGTAATTTAGTGGTATTTGGTAGAAATAATTATTACAAAATATTGACGCAAGTCCGAAGGTACTCACAAAGAGCTACTGTACAATATAAGGTCAACTAACGTCCATAAGAAAACTGTTGAAATCTTAATCATGAATTCCGAATATTAAAAATGCACAAAATACTCAGGAAGGTAAAAATTAAACTATAAACAGAGATGGTGATCTATTCTCTTATTCTTGGTCCAGAAATACCACTATTGAAACCACCAGCTGAAATGTCGAATCTATAACAGTTTCAGAACAAAAAATTAAATTTAGAATCGGGGTATTGGAATTCTATTGATTAGTTCTTAGGTAAATGGAAAACCAAACGTGAGTGTAATGCATTGATATTGAATTTGCATTAAATTCTGACACAGAATCTCAACTAGCGGAATAAGTAATATGTAGTAAAGGTTGTAAGTAACGAACCTATAAATTGTCATATCCACTAGCACATGATCACATGAGACTCACACAACAGCTTCATCGCCGTATTTGCGCAAGCACCCTAGGATCAAAGCTCAGATAACACTAATGAGCATGCTAGCTACATTTGTCAGGGCATGATACATCCCTCGCCTAAGTTACTTGAGAAAACCAGTATATTTCTGATCTCTAAATTCGTGTACATTTTCCGTATCTTGAGGCCATAAGTAACTAGCTGGTCTGAGCTTGTGCGGTTGGCAATACACTACCATCACACACGACTAAATTAGCTAACGATTCGTAAGCTTTAATGCAACGAAATAAGGTCTATAATCGGTCAAATAGATATGGTGCTGTGGTATTCTTATATTAGATGCAATGAGACGGGATCTGTCGTGCGGGTCGTGATCCGCGGATGCGCGGGATTCGTGATATGTCACCGTCTACATTAAAGAAAATTATAGTCAATGAAGTGAGTATCGACGTACCTAAGGCATTGTCTGTTATAACTTTCTACGCCTGGAGAGATACACCTTTAGCTTTCTATCTGCTCTAAGAAACAATTCTATTCATGGATATGATGTACTAGGTAGGGTTCGGTTCGCAAATCGCAATAAAGTAATAACCCTTATACTAACTATTTGCTATTCCTTTCTAGTACATAGTTCGATTTCGAACCGTAATTCTTACGGTAGAGATGCGTTTTTGCTTTAAGCATATCGCCGCTATGGACGTAAGTTCAGAGTATCAATGGGTTAGGCATATAATATACGGCCCTAAGGAAAGCCAGTACATTTTCATGCAAAGTAAGTAAAAAATCAAGTAAAAAAAAATAATTTGAAATTTTATTCAGCGAAATGAATTCAATCCTTTCTAAGTACGGTCAGTTCCATACCGACATTAATTTAAGTTTGTGAGTACCTTTGGACTTGCGTCAATATTTTGTAATAATTATTTTACTTATTCTAAACAAATCTTGAAATCGAATTCCTTACGGCACGGCATTAAATCCGCCATTCCTACTTTCTTGTATTGTACAATAAAGGTTAAATAAATATATACCGTCATTGTTAGGGTATTTGATGTACTTACTCGTAGACTATTATTTCCGCTCTACCTATCCTCTATAAAGTCTATAAGACCAGCCCTAGTAGCACGGTCGCATTTTTATCATTTGTCACCATGCCTGTCACGTTCTAACAAGTATGTAAGTGCGAAAGTGACGGACATAGTGATAGTCGATAAAAATGGAACCATGCTGAGCCCGCTGGAAAACTGATTTTACCACACTATTCAAGGAAAATTACTACAAACGGTGTGCAGCAAATGCCTATAAAATTGGTATTTAATAGCTCTAATGTTAGAAATTGAATTCACCGCTCCAGTTTATACTCTGGTATTTATAATCGCGAGCATGGCTACATAATGTCTTCATAAATGGCTCGGAATTTTCTCACAATTTGGCCCGGTCTTAAGTCAGTTTGATCTGAATTGTCATCTGAAGTGAAGGGCGAGCGCCAGGGCTCATATATGGCTTAGCTAGTATGTGGGTCATTGCTAACTTATATGAATTTAACTAATGCGAATTTTAATTAAATTACTTATAGACATTTATATATTCTTTCACGTTTATTACACAATACACGAATGTACATGGCGAGTTTAATGCACTATTTACAAGTTAATCATCGAATATTTTTCTATTTAGTCTCATAATTTTAAATTAAAATTAAGAATGCCAGCGCAAATAATAACAATTTATCATAATAAGAAGTTTGACCTTTGCCTATAATTATTATCAATTTTAAGCTGCCGTAGAGAATCATTAAATATTATTACAAAATTGCCGCTTTTAATGATTTAATAACCTATTGGCGTGAATTCTTCATATACCAAATATCTTATGTAATGGGAGGAACTATAATTTTTGCTCATTTGACCTCGCCTCTTCAGATGTTTTTACGTAATTAAATAAATATAGTTATTTGCCATGTTCGCATTACATTATATTATTTATTATTTATTTATTTTAATCTTTATTGCACAATACATGAAGGTAAAAATGGCGGACTTAATGCCTTAAGGCATTCTCTACCAGTCAACCAATGGGTCAAACCAGAAAGATTAAGTAGGTGCAGTGTCTTTAAAGTAAATGAATTTGTAACCAAAACTATACATATATGAATTTTAAGTATGTTGATAAACTTACACATATACTTAATACAAATAAACCTACATAGATACTATACATATTTATATACCTAGTGTGAATCTGAATCACGAAGAAGAAAGTTTGTCTAGGAAATGCTTGCGCAGCATGCGCTTGAATGTGAATTTGGTCTGCGCTTGTCTGATAGAGAGTGGGAGACCGTTCCAAAGTCTGATAGCCTGGACAGTGAAAGAATTGGACATAAAACCCGTTCGATGTCGGGGGACAATGAGCTTAAGGCTACGGGAAGAGCGAAGATCTGTGCCTGGGCGTGGGGTAACAAATTTAAATTTCGAGCGGAGATAATCTGGGGCGGACGGATCAAACAAGATTGAGTAGAGAGTACACAGAATACGAAGGGACCTACGTTCTCGTATAGGGAGCCAATTAGGTTTTCTACAGAAAGCAGAGATATGGTCATACTTACGAAGTCCAAACACGAACCGAATGCAGCTATTAAGTAGCCGGTCAAATTTATTTAAATAATCTTGAGTGAGATTAGTGTAACAAACATCAGCATAATCAAGGACAGGCAGAACAAGAGCTTGGACGAGGAGAGTTTTTGTGCTGACCGGAAGAAAATGTTTATGCCGATAGAGTGCTCTTAGCGTGTTAATTACTCTACGACTAACGTCGGACACCTGTGGTTCCCATGTGAGCCCACTATCAATTGTTAGCCCTAGGTTCTTCACTTGCGATGAAAGCGGAATAACTTCTGTTTCAAAGAGAATCGGTGCCAATTCCACAGTGTTTACCAAAGAGAGTAAGCGGGTGCTGCCAAGTAATATGGCCTGGCATTTAGCTGGGTTGACTGTGATACCAAAGCAATGTGACCAAGTGGAAATATGGTTAAGGTCTAAGTTTATTTCAGCAGTTGCCTGGTCCAGATCCTTAGCACTCGCTTGGGTATAAAGCTGCAAGTCATCAGCATACAGATGGTAAGAGCATTTAATTTTAGAAGTAATAAGGTTAATAAAAATCGAGAAAAGAAGAGGTGAGAGAATTCCGCCCTGTGGAACTCCAGAAGTGAGAGTGCACCAGTCAGAAAACGTACGATCCGAACGAACCGCCTGACGACGGTCCTGAAGATACGAAGAGACCAACCAGCCGCAAATGAAGATATATTCAGATGCCTAAGAGTGGCCAGTAACAGATCATGGTTAACAGCGTTAAAAGCACTGGAGAAATCGATAAGGACCAACACTGTCAACAATGAAGAGTCCATACCGAGCCTCACGTCATCGACCACTTTGAGCAAAGCGGTGGAAGTACTGTGGCCACGACGAAAACCAGACAGAAATGAAGAAAGTAATTGATTGGAATAAATGTAAGTGGACAGTTGTTTATGGACAATAGCTTCTAAAATTTTTGATAGAAAGGGGAGAATAGAAATGGGTCTAAAATCTTTAAGTGCACTAGGGTTGGAAACTTTAGGCAGAGGAATGACATAGGCGTGGCGCCATAGCGAAGGAAAAACCCCAGAAGACATAGAGAAGTTAATAACATGCGTTATAACAGGGAGAATACATTCTAAAATGGAAGTAATCATAGTTCTACTTAACTCGTCATGGCCAACAGCATTCGATTTCACAGAAATTATTGTTTTTCTAATCTCTTCATCAGTGGCTGGGGTAAGAGAGAAAGCATTAGTAGTAAAACAAGGCAGGGCACTGATTTCCGCAATACTAAGAACTTTAGTAACAGAGTCTAAGGAAGAAGGTTTTGCAAAGTGGGAATTTAGATCATTTGCCGAAAAAAGAGAAGAAGTTAACTTATATTAGGAGATTTAACTACGCCAATCGATTTGAGAAATTTCCATGGCTCAGCTGGTGAAGACATGGCGATGTTGTGGTAAATGAATTTACGTTTCGCTGCTCTTACCATCTGGTTGCATTTATTTCTGGCAGCCTTAAAAAGGCACCAATTCTCCTCGCAACGGTCGCGCTTAAATTTGCGAAAAGCCCGATCTCGCCGTGTCATCGCAATACGTACCTCTCGCGTGAACCACGGCGCCGGAGGCCTCTTCAACCGTACTGTGCGTATAGGCGCATGAATGTCGAAAAGCTTAAGAACAGACGAGTTAAGGGCCGCCACCGCTTCATCAACCGACGAAGCTGACAGCGTCGACGACCAATCTACCGCGCGTGCGTCCCTCTGTAAGGCTTGAATGTCAAGTCTGGCAAAACTGCGGAGTTGTATCGTCACACGTATGCATTACAATATGTTTGTCTTAATTTACTTTGAAAAAGGTTTTTTTAATAAGGCTATGTAGGTTGTACTTAATACAGAATGATAATATTAACAAATGTTTGCATTTGTGTATATCCAAGGACCGGAAAACCCCTCTTTACGCTTAATCCTATCAATTCGGTAACCCAATCGATTCGGTTACCGTATCATTCGGTAACCCTATCATACTGTTACCTGATTGTAATGGTAACCTTATTGAAACGGTAACTGTACGAAACGCATATCGGAACTGGTTTACCCAATGTCCCGGTAGATGGCGCTGTTACCTCCGTCAAACTAGCGAACGTTAGTTCAACGTAGTTGTATAAGGTGTTAAACATTTTTTGTAATATTTCTGAGAATTTGTGTGGATAAATATACGTCTGTTTATTATTAAACACGGTATTTATTCTTGCTTCCCCTTCGAGACCCTGGTGCAAAATTGTACATGGTCCCTCGAATCGGATAGCCTTTTGAAGCCAAATTGGAGTGGCGTTTTTGGGAGACGGTGCGGACTACACTTCGCGTCCCGTGCTTAGCAGTGGTTCGCTGCTTCAAAGGCCGGGAAAAGTTGCAGCTAACTGAGGTTGCCAACGCCATCTAGCGTTGGATAGCTGGCGGTTTCCTGTAATCATCACTTGGATCATCGAATGGCGCGAGTGGCGCCATCTAGCGACGAGTAGCTGGAAGCATCCAAAGTAGCAGATACAGGAGACGAGCAAGTGGCGCAATCTGGGATTAGCAGACGGCACCAAGAGTTCAACGAAGTGTGACGTCACGTATCAGTGAGTGAGAAGTGCAAAATCGTGAGTACTTTTAAATTTATATTTCACGCGAGTTTCAACTTTATAAACAACGAACCAATTAGTGAATTTATTGCGGAATTTTGAACTTTATATGCAAGAGCATTTTTAATTAGAAGAATCAGTTGTTTACATCAACTTAGAAAATTTCATCAGCTATTTATATGGACTTTCAACTTAGAATAATTGCCTTAGTGATTTGTATTGAATATTAACATAGACTAATTTGTAGTTAGTATTAACTTAGAATTATAAGCGAAATCCTATTGGAACGGGGAACCTATGCCCGATTTTTCTCAAGTCTTACTAAGTTCCAAACACTTGTACAATTTTACGGATTTGGCTTGTAATTTATTCTAAGTGTTTTCTGTGTTACAATTATTGCTAAGTCTTTGAGATTTTTTGTGGTACATTGCTAGTTTGTTTACATTATGGACGTGTTACTTAACTGTCAAGATGACTTGTGTACTCGTATTTTTAAAGCAAGAGTTAACTTTAAAAAGTCGCCTAAGGAGCGCATAACACAGCATTACTTGGAGAGTAGGTTAGAAACCTTAGAACAGCTTTGGTCCGACTTTAGAAAAGGACACAAAGAATTAATGCGATCGCCCGATGTTGCAGCTTTAAAATCAAAGTCTTATGTTACGGGAGATACATATGACAAAACGGAAGAAGAGTATACTGATTACAAATGCGAATTAAAAGAAGGATTAGCTCAGTGTACTCGTTCTTTGGGTAGTCAGTCAAGGGGTAATGACAGTCAAGATAACACTTCCTATAGGCCAAATGTAGTGAAACTTCCTAAGTTGAGTATTCCTAGCTTTTCGGGGAAATATCATGAGTGGACGACGTTCAGAGATTTATTTGTGTCAATGATACACAATAATGAGTCGCTAGACAGTGTTCAAAAATTACAGTATTTAAAAAGTTATTTAACTGGGGAGGCGGAGCAGTTACTTCGCAATATACCTGTTTCCGACACAAATTATACTAGATGTTGGACACAATTAGAGCAACGATATAATAATAAAAAGTATTTGTCGCATTGTATACTTAAACGATTGTTAAGTCAAAAGAGTGCAACGACGGAGTCCCCAGGGTTCCTTAAGGATCTGATGGACACGTCGAACGATTGTTTAAGCGCACTGTCGAATTTAGGCATCGATGTGTCTACGTGGGACATTATTGTCATTCATTTGCTGTCGTTAAAACTAGACCCCGAATCGCGCAGGCAATGGGAACTTAACGTGGCGACGAACTCGGCTTCAGACGCTTTACCTACGTTTAGCCAATTTAAAGAGTTCTTAACAAGTCGATACAGAGCACTGGAATTTCTTGAACCGAGAAGCGCCAATAAGACCCCAAGTGCTTACGGGAAGTCGTCCAATAGTAATAATAGTAGTCACAACAAATCAAATGTACTCCATGTCGCAAGTGTCGCAACCGCACCTTCACTCGCGTGTGAATTTTGTACCGAACCTCACAAGCTTTGTTTCTGTAAAAAGTTTGCTGGTGAGGATTATGCCAAAAGACATGACTTTGTTACCAAGAATAAAATTTGTTACAATTGTCTAGGCGGTAACCACAATGTAAGATTTTGCCAAAAGGCCACTAGTTGTAGAATTTGTAAGAGAAAACATCACTCCTTGCTTCACCCAAAAGATGTATCCACGTCAACTGCCAATCCGAAGAGCGTAGTTCAGGCAGCTGAAACTGGGTCTGGGGAAGCCACACATATCGTGACAGAGAATACACAAAATGAGTCCACACCGACAGTCAACTGTTTTGCGACAGGGATAGTGAAAGATGAAGTATTGTTAGCCACAGCCCTCGTAAAGGCTGAGTCCAAAACAGGCGACTATCAGGTTATTCGTGCATTCATAGATCCAGGCTCACAGTCTTCCTTTGTCACGGAAGCTGTGGTACAAGCC
Organism: Cydia splendana; assembly: GCF_910591565.1. Lineage (NCBI taxonomy): Eukaryota > Metazoa > Arthropoda > Insecta > Lepidoptera > Tortricidae > Cydia > Cydia splendana. Next base: position 18,874,292 of record NC_085972.1, on the reverse strand, counting down.
TTAGGGTTAAAGAAAGTGCCTACCAAGAGTTCAATTACGGGATTAGGTGGCGAGCCGACGTCTGCGGTGCCTAAGTACACAGTAGACTTAACCATCCAATCGCTCGTTGATCCAGCATTTAAGATTGTAGTAAAGCCATATGTTTTAAACAAGGTCACCAATTACCTTCCTGGTAAACAAGCAACAGTCCCAGAATGGTTGAAACAGAAACAGCTTACCTTGGCCGATCCGACTTATAATAGACCCAATAAAATCGACGTACTATTCGGAGGCGAAGTGTACTGCCAGATACTTACAGATGGAGTACTCAAAGGTCCAAAAGGGTTTCCTCTATTACAGTGCACCACTCTCGGGTGGATTATATCTGGCCCAGACGGGTCAACGAGTACAAATGACAGTGTGACAGTCTTACATACGCAGGTGAATGAAGATGATATGCTGAAAAGATTTTGGGAGATGGAAGCAGAACCAAAAGTTCACTCCCGACTGTTTACAACCGAAGAACAAAGGTGCGAAGATTTCTTTGCATCTACGACAGTGAGAGACCAACAGGGCAGATATGTCGTGAAATTGCCGTTTCGCGACGATCCTACCTGCAAGGGCAATTCAAGGAAGATTGCAGTTAAAAGACTACACAGTTTAGAGAGGAAATTTGAAAAAGATAGTACACTTAAAGCTAGATATACTGAAGTCATAAAAGAGTATGAGCAACTAGGTCATATGAAACCTGTGACAGAACAGGAGCATAAAAAGGAAGAAGCAATCTACTTACCTCACCATGCCGTGATTCGCGAGGACAAAAGCACCACGAAGGTCAGAGTCGTGTTTGACGCATCCTGTAAATATGAGGACGGGATATCACTAAACGATCAGCTTATGACCGGACCCACCTTGCAACCAGAACTTCGTCACCTCATTTTGCGTTGGAGACAGTACCCCGTCTGTCTAGTGGCGGATATAGTAAAAATGTACAGGATGGTAAGAGTAGCCAACGAGGACACCGACTTTCAGCGCATAGTGTGGCGCGACAATGCTGAAAATGAAATCAAGGATTACAAGTTGCTGACCGTCACTTTCGGAACTGCTTCAGCGCCCTACTTGGCAGTAAAGGCACTCAATCAGGTAGCATGCGACCACAGAGAACAGTATCCTATAGCTGCACCACGGGTCCATCAAGAGTTCTACATGGACGATTTGATGACCGGATGCCAGACAGAAGACGAAGGTCTACAGCTGTACCACGAAATGAAAGGCTTATTGAACGAGGGAGGATTCGTGCTACAGAAATGGGCCAGCAACAAAAAAGAGTTGTCAAAGCAGATCAATAGAAGAGAAGGAGAGAACCTAGAAAACAAAGAAGAAAAGAGCAATCTGGAAATAAAGACAGATAATATAACTAAAATACTCGGACTTACCTGGAATCGGGATGACGACGAATTTCAGTACTCGGTAAAACTACCGCCGCTATCGCCACCTGCAACAAAAAGAAAAATAATTTCTGATGTTTCACGTTTGTTCGACCCATTAGGATGGTTAGCACCATGTGTCATTGCAGCAAAAATGTTTATCCAGCGCCTATGGTTAGCAGGGATCGGATGGGATGAGGAACCACCATCTGACATATTACAGGATTGGTTAACTTACCGTGAACAACTAGCTCACCTTATAGACTTCCGGATTCCAAGATGGCTTCACACGCACGCGGATGACACACTTCATGAACTGCACGGCTTTTGCGACGCATCCAACGCCGCTTACGCTGCTGTCGTTTATCTTCGAGTAGTTGACTCAACAGGGAACATACATGTAGCGTTAGTGACAGCCAAAACAAGAGTATCACCTGTCAAACAAGTTAGCATACCCAGATTAGAGCTTTGTGGGGCTGTACTTGTGGCTAAGTTGCTGGCAGAAGTGGCAGAAGTCATGAAAATACCCAAACCAAACATAAGAGCGTGGACGGATTCCACAGTGGTTCTGGCGTGGCTCAACAAGCACCCAAGCAGCTGGAAAACCTTTGTAGCTAACAGGGTAGCTGAGATATTAAACACCATGGATTCTGCGCAATGGTCTCACATCCGTACAAAAGAAAACCCGGCGGATTGTGCTTCACGGGGTATGCAACCAGCAGAGTTAAAGGAACACGACCTGTGGAAGTTTGGCCCTAAACTTCTACACGACAAGGTCATTCAGTATGCAAAGCCTAAAAACAATGATACTAATTTAGAACAGGCTGCAAGAGTTCACGTAGGAATAGTAGAAGAAGAATTCTGGAACAAATATTCATCTCTAAACAGACTTATACGTGTTGTTGCTTATTGCCGACGGTTTTTAAGAAAGCGTGACAGTACACAGAACAATCAAGTCAACACACGATATCTGCAAAAGTGGGAAATGGACGAGGCAGCCTTAATATGCGTTAAAAAGTGTCAAAACGCTGAGTTCAAGAACGAAATTGAGGAGATCAACAAAAGCGGGTACATTAGTTCAAAAACCTCGAAGATTCGTTCTTTAACGCCGTTTCTTGAAAACGGTATTTTGCGAGTGGGCGGCCGATTGCAGAACGCTTCAGAATTAGAAATAGCAAAACATCCTATTATTTTGCCCTACGACTCACATCTGACCAAACTGATTGTGGCAGATGCCCATGAACGTACTCTTCATGGCGACCAGCGAGCTATGCTGAACTACTTAAAGTCAGCTTACTGGATAGTACGAGCAAAGGACTTAGTGAAACAACACATTCACAAATGTGTGCGCTGCATTCGCCAAAAAGCCAAGATCCAAACTCAATTGATGGGAGCCTTACCTTCGGCTAGAGTTACTCCAGGTAGAGCGTTTATCCGCAGCGGAGTTGATTATGCAGGACCCATCAATTTAAGAACTTCAAAAGGCCGAGGACATCACTCATACAAGGGATATGTGTGCTTGTTCATTTGTATGGTTACCAAAGCCATACACCTAGAGGTAGTAAGTGAACTTACCTCACGTGGATTTCTTGAGGCTTTCAAGAGATTCACATCCAGACGCGGCCGCTGCTTAGAAATCTACAGCGACAACGGCACAAACTTCGTCGGAGCTGCTAAAGAATTAAAGGACCTCTTCAATGCAGAGAAGTCAGCTATGGTCCAAGAAATAGCGGAAAGTCTGGCTTTAAATGGAACCACGTGGCACTTCATCCCTCCTAAAAGCCCGAACTTCGGTGGATTATGGGAAGCAGGGATTAAGTCCACCAAATACCACATCAAACGGGTTATTGGAGAGTCGACACTTACGTATGAGGAAATGGCGACTCTACTCAGCCAGATCGAGGCGTGTTTGAATTCACGGCCTATCTCCGTTATACCCAATGACCCAACTGAGCCCAATCCTTTAACCCCGGGTCACTTTCTGATAGGAGAGCCTCTAGTTACGGTTCCAGAAGTGAACTATGAATGCTCGAATATAAGCACTCTTAAGCGATGGCAACTGACCCAGCGTATGCTACAAAATTTTTGGCGTCGTTGGTCTAACGAATACTTAACCCATTATTTACAGCGGTACAAGTGGGCGCATCAAGTCCCCGAACCTAACGTCGGGGACGTGGTTTTGGTGAAGGAGGATGATCTCCCTCCTTCTAAGTGGCTTTTCGGCAGAATCATGCAGAAACACCCTGGCTCAGATCAACTGACCAGAGTGGTAACTCTCAAATGCAAAAATACTTTAATAAAGCGACCAACGTCTAAACTTTGTATCCTGCCGGTAGCTAATTAGTTGTTAATATTTTTGTATCTTTAAGATCATTATATCATTAGTGTAAGAAATGATCCCCCACCAGTTTCTTTTTGAATTTTTGAAATTAGATTAGTTTTATAACATAGTCAAGCCTAATATTTCAGACACTTCACGGTGGGCGGTCATGATGAAGGACATGTTGTCCTTGGTGGGCGGCATGTACGAAACGCATATCGGAACTGGTTTACCCAATGTCCCGGTAGATGGCGCTGTTACCTCCGTCAAACTAGCGAACGTTAGTTCAACGTAGTTGTATAAGGTGTTAAACATTTTTTGTAATATTTCTGAGAATTTGTGTGGATAAATATACGTCTGTTTATTATTAAACACGGTATTTATTCTTGCTTCCCCTTCGAGACCCTGGTGCAAAATTGTACAGTAACCCTAACCTTTAACCGAGTTAATCTCAAAACCCCATCGCGATAGGGTTTTTGTTAAGGGTTTTTAACAGGTTTTTATTCAGTTATGGTAACCTTTATTATCGGTTGCTTACTGGTTTGCTACATTAAAGTAGTTTTAGTGATGTGCCGTCAGAACTAAAAAAAATACTAAAAAATTGTTTGTTTTATTTACTTTATTTATATTTTGTTGATTTTATTGACTTTATTTATTAAATTTATTAAATTTATTTAATTTATTTAATTTATTTAATTTATTTAATTTATTTAATTTATTTAATTTATTTAATTTATTTAATTTATTTAATTTATTTAATTTATTTAATTTATTTAATTTATTTAATTTATTTAATTTATTTAATTTATTTAATTTATTTAATTTATTTAATTTATTTAATTTATTTAATTTATTTAATTTATTTAATTTATTTAATTTATTTAATTTATTTAATTTATTTAATTTATTTAATTTATTTAATTTATTTAATTTATTTAATTTATTTAATTTATTTAATTTATTTAATTTATTTAATTTATTTAATTTATTTAATTTATTTAATTTATTTAATTTATTTAATTTATTTAATTTATTTAATTTATTTAATTTATTTAATTTATTTAATTTATTTAATTTATTTAATTTTTAATAATTTATTTAATTTATTTAATTTATTTAATTTATTTAATTTTTAATAATTTATTTAATTTATTTAATTTATTTAATTTATTTAATTTATTTAATTTATTTAATTTATTTAATTTATTTAATTTATTTAATTTATTTAATTTATTTAATTTATTTAATTTATTTAATTTATTTAATTTATTTAATTTATTTAATTTATTTAATTTATTTAATTTATTTAATTTATTTAATTTATTTAATTTATTTAATTTATTTAATTTATTTAATTTATTTAATTTATTTAATTTATTTAATTTATTTAATTTATTTAATTTATTTAATTTATTTAATTTATTTAATTTATTTAATTTATTTAATTTATTTAATTTATTTAATTTATTTAATTTATTTAATTTATTTAATTTATTTAATTTATTTAATTTATTTAATTTATTTAATTTATTTAATTTATTTAATTTATTTAATTTATTTAATTTATTTAATTTATTTAATTTATTTAATTTATTTAATTTATTTAATTTATTTAATTTATTTAATTTATTTAATTTATTTAATTTTCTTAATTTTTTTAATTTTTTTAATTTTTTTAATTTTTTTAATTTTTTTAATTTATTTAATTTATTTAATTTTTTTAATTTATTTAATTTGTTTAATTTATTTAATTTATTAAACTTATTTAATTTATTTATTTTAATTATTTTAGTTATAATATAATAATATTTATAATAAGAACACACCACACAGGTAGGTATAAAGATAAACAAAGGAAAGGCAAAAAAACTTGTTAGTGCTGGAGGCTTCATAGACCGCCCATGCCAACCTCGGTTATTCAATAATAAGTTGAATTTAAGTGTGCGTAAAGATTACAATCGTTTGAACTGGTCAAAAACCTCATAATGAGGTAACTGAATAGACTGGGTTTTTATTTCGGTTACCGGTAACAGAGGTTAACTCGATCTGATACGGTTACCGAATCAAAGTGTTACCTTATTAAGCGGTTACCGTTATGGTAGGGGTTTTTATAAACACCTCTAAAATAACCCTATGAAAAACCCCGGTTAAGGTAACCGGTTCCTGTCCCTGTGTATATCAAAGGTAAAGTAGAACTGCTGATACGTTTTGTTTTAGTTAAATGATTGTAGTTTTAATTTCGATGAGATTTTGTAAAGTAGGTATGTGTATTATAAAACCTAACCGGTGACCACGAAGCATAAACAAGAAATAAAATTAATTTAGTACATAATTATAGTATGAAATGTATTTATATTTGAACTTATTTATTATCATTTGTTTTTTGTGGCCAGCATAATTAAATAGGTACTTAGAAGTGTCTAACAACCACTGATTTAAATAAGAAATGTTAATATGTATATTCTTAATTACTGATTTAAATACCCATCGAACATGTTTTTCCAAATAAAAATATACATTTTACAAATTCTTGTTTTTTTAAAACGTGATTAAGACGAAACAGGAGCTGAGTTTTAAATATTTTAGGTAAATATACCCGTCTCGCTAACGGAAGCGGCACCTAAAAGTAGTGCGATAAGGACAAGGCGAAAAATCCTGCGTAAAAATCTCAAAAATCGAGGTTTCGTACTCCTATGTTTCCTCCTCCAAAACTTAACCAATCGTAACCAAATTTGGAAATCTAAATGACTATGAAATTATCTGTGTCGGACCGTTTTGCTTTTTTGGCTAATTGATATCAGTTTTGAATGCCACGCCTCTCATTGCGGCATAGTCAATTAGGCCATTTTGGCCATTTTTGAAGGGCTCTAGCGCCTTAAAAATCAAAAATATCAAAAAAAGCAAAAAGGTCCGACACAGATATTGACAATATTAATCTGTGTTGAAAAAATCATTGCTCTAGCTTCAAAAACCACGGAGGAAAACGAGGAGTACGTTTGTATGGAGAAATGACCACTCCTGTTGGGTCTTAAGTAAGTACCTACCTCAAAATTCTTGAATTCCAACCTATCCCATATACCTATTGCCACTTATGTACCGAAGTTTATTGTCTAATGTTACCCATGTGATGTAGGCACTGAACGCGTGCAGGCCGCGAAAGCTAGTGACATTAAGTAGATGTTAACTGATTGTGTCATGATTGTCATGAACTTTGTGTAGAGAAAACAAAAGAAAGGCGTAACCTGTTCGTACGTTACTCATATTTCTTAACATGTTGGAATTAATTTAGTGTGTTTTGAATAGCGCATACAAATAACTCCAAAGAGAATTATCATTGATTTTAACTTATAATTAATAAAATATCTGAAAAAGTCCACTACTAAAAAATACTATCTATAAAATTTGATTTTTACATAGGTAACGTTCGGCGACTCTTCAAGGAGTTGACCTATGCCCACTCATGGGAGGATTTTTTTTCAAGTAATTGAAAAAGAAAATTTATTTTATTCGCCGTGCTGTCTCATCCATGGGGATGAGCACGGAACATGAGACATTAGCTGATATGCCTAGAGGTACTCTTGAATGTCTTTACCTACGATGTTCAATATTTGAACGATTTTTCCCAAGCATACATTATTAATCGATTTCAAACCTAGTGACATAACTGGCACTGGCCCATGTCCGCACACCACATATGGCTAGCGTTATGTAACACTGTCGCGCCCTCTGGTGATCGTAATATCCGTATTCGGATGACTGATTGGAAAGCCGATATAGACATTATCTGATAATCATGAAGACAACTTTCATCTTGTGATGAAATTTGCGCGGGATTCTAGATGTTAGGATAAAAAAAAATACGATTTTCTGTGATCACGATGGTAAAGAATGTTCGTGTCTGATTAATACATTGTTGATAGTAGGTAGTTCTTTCGTATAGTAATTAACGTTTGATAAGCATGAAAACCCGGCTACATCTCTATGCTAATTAAATTATCAAAAGTTATGTTTTTATCATAGGTACTCTTCAAAACGTTCACACCGCATAAGTTACTGCATAAAATAACAAAATATTGCAAGAAACTGAAAATGAACAAGCAACAATGACTTCAATTTACCCATTAATGGGAAAAAACCTTTGACATGTTTGAATTGTCTTCACAAAATCTCCAGCCATTGTTCGGAGTCTATAAGAAATAGCACAATACGACATTATATTAAGAAGAACCGTTAGATGCCTCGAACAATTAAGATATTGAAGAATGCAACAAAGAATTAAATTGCTTGCTTATAATAAAATTGTGAATTAGTAGAGTAAATATAAAATTTCACTTACCTTGGAATGATCCGTCACTCTTCGGCACGTACAAACACAAATGTCGATAAATATAAACGAAACCTTAAGACCATAAGCTTTTAAAGCGTCAAGCTTAGCACATGAGGTGTAAATAATTTGGAAAGGTGCAACTGGGTAATACATAACATGATAACATACTATCAAACACGAAAATAATATAAATTTGTGTTTACTTATACTTTATTACAAACCTTTATCGCTTTTTTGAATGTTACAATACAAAAATACACATCGTGAATACAATGCTCGGTCCTAACTCGAGTACGTACCTATGTACATTTAAATTTTAAATAATTGGTAACGTTACGGCAACATTAATATCGTTACAAAACATTAAATAACTACATTACAATATAACCTACGACAATTTGTATTTGAAAGTCTTCGATATACCAAAACAAACTAACAAATTATAATATACATTTTTTGGTATAGAAAAACTTCCATAATCCTAATTTAAAGCTATGAATCTCTAAAAATATGACTACAACGAAACTGTCAAGTTTCTAAAGTTCTATATACAAAACATAAAGCCAATGAGTAGCAGATAGATACAAGGTTAACAAACCTTGAAGAGTCAATTTGAATCATTTACTTTTTATTAACCCTTTCAACTTCGGACTCGGGGAACCATGCTCTGAGAATCGGAGTTGAATGTTATTGATAATATCAGTCATCGGGTTACTATGGCCAGAGAACCGGACTCAACGGGAACATGCACTAGTTTAAAACTACGGTAAGGTTACCCTCATTTAGGTGTCTCCACTGACCTTTGGCGTTGTACTTTTTCGTGGCACGAATGCTGGCCGCACACTAATAGGCCTTATCGGCTTGAAATATAGTTTTCTCTCAGTTGTCGTTCTAGGTGCTTCTGTGGTGAATGATTTGGTTACAGCTTTAGGTGCTAATTTAGTGGTGTTCGTTTTCTTTCTAAAGTCAATGGGGACATTTTGAGCTCTGTTAGCAGTAAATCGGGATTTGGTCGGGTTGAATCCAGACGTTTTATTAGACTTTAGGTTATTAGAGACTACGGTAGCATTTATCTTTTTAGAAACACGCGGGGTTGGACTAGGTCTAGTGAAATTTGAAGGTTTAACGATGGGTCTACGAGGGAATGCAAATTTCCGTTTCGCGTCTAAGGGAGATATTTTGACAGTCGTGATTTCGTCAGCTATAGTCTCTGTTGTTGATGGTATTTCCATTGTGGTAATTGTCTGTGCTTCAGTTGTCAAAGTTGTTGGTGCAGGTGTCGTGAGTAAGTCAATAATAGGGCTAGTATTCACGGTCTCTGTTGTGGACGTAATCGACATTATTGTGGTGGATGATGGACTGTCAGACGTTTGTGATAAAATTGTAATATTAACCGGGTATTGTATTGTCGATTGATCAACTGACGCTCCTTGGAATTCTTGTCCTTTAGCAAAAGTTATTATACTGCGACCAACCTCTGGCTTTAGCACGTCCACTTTGACGATACTCGCATCATCTTTTTGTGAGGGCACCGATGCTGAGTATACAACAAAAGGTTGAGAGCCCTGGTCATTGTTCATCCGTCTAGCCATGACTGGAACTTCTGTCTTAAATAGAGCCTCTAAGGGTAAAGTAGATGGATCAGTTAGCATGCTTCGAGGTGTAACAACTTCAAAACTCTTGGCTGCTTTGTTTAGTTTGTTTTGCTCGTTTTCATAAGCAGCTGGCACAAATTGCCACTGAGAATAAGTGTTGTCGCTGTTTTTGTCGGTTTTATTATCATTATTAATGTAACTCAAAAAATCATCGCTTTCTATGTGCTCTACAGTGTGTTTCGGGACTTCACTGCTTGGCTTATTAGCTTCTTTGGTGACATGTCTGTAAGCTTCGTTGATGCTTTCGGAAGCAACGAGGTTCTCTTTAGGTCCATCAGCAAAATTGCTCAGAGCTCTGGCATTACGGCCTTCATCGATCCGAATCGGATTGTCCGGTGGATTTTCGACGGGATATATGTGTCCATATTTAGTTAGATAAATTGGGATTTCGTCTTCAACAATTTTGATAAGGCTGTACCTACTTACCTCACCAATTTTGTCTACCACTGGCTTCTTCTCGACCATAATTTTGCCTTCTTCAATAAGCCGTGTTTCGTTGTTTTTATTTAAACGATGTTTGTCTAATTTCGATGATACTTCTACAACGCGGCTTACTGAGAACAGTTTGTTAAATTGAGTTTTTATAACTGGTGGAACTGTAGGTACAGGCGTTGTTTCGGCAATAGGTTCTGTAGTCACCTCTGTAGTGCGATCATCAGCATCTGTTTCAGTTTGTGCGTTAAATGTGGTATCATGAGTGCTAGGGTAGTTAGTTGTTTGTTCCGTATTCTCTAAATAATCATCAGTACTACCATTGATTTCCATTTCTGCTGTAGCCGTTTCGGTCTGAAGAGTGTTGGTAGATAGAGTCTCATCACTGTCTGTTAACGTTGTACCAGGACCTTCAGTCATTGATAGATAATCATCGCCAGTGCTCATATCAAAGTCATCACTGAATATATTTGTAGTGGTTTCTTCAGTATTTTCGTTTGTGGTTTCTGATGCTTCATTAGCGACGCTTGTTTCAGTTACTGGAGCTTCGGCTGGTCTATTATATCCAACTGGTACATTCTGTACTCGCTTTGCTTTTGGGTCAACAGGTTTGTTTGGGCTTGTTCTATTGTATATTGAAGTCCTATTTAGAGAACCGCTTAAACGTTTAGGTAGTTCTGTAGTGGATGTGGAAGTCCTAAAGGTATTTGAGTTAACTACTCGTGGCACGAATGGTTTCCTAGAAGTCAAATTAGGTTTTTGTTCTTCAAAAGTTTCATCTTCAGAGACGTCGCCTGAATCTTCTAAGTCATCATCATTAAATTCAGGTTTTCTGGTAAATAATTTGCTCGGTGGAACGAACACCAGTTCGTTCTCAGGTTCTTCTTCCAAGATTTCTTCAGAGTAATCTTCTTCTGGTTCTGGAGTAGTACTGGACGTAGTGAAGGGACGCCTAGTGAAGGTTCTCGAAGAAAACGGCCTTCTAGTGCTAGGTTTGAAGGTATCTTTATCGACAGTGGCCGGGCTAGTATAAACTCCAGGGTTGAATTTACGGCTAAAAATTCTACTGCTTGGTGCAGACGTTGATTCAGTTGTGGAAGTGAACACTCGTTTAAGTGGTCGGTAAGGTGCCCTTGAACGCGATGAAGGCGAAGTTGTTTGTGTTGTGGTCGTACTCGGTGTTGTTTCAGGAGAGGATTCCTCTACCTCAGTTACTGGTGGTATTTCACTAGAGGGCTCAAGTGAGGCTTGATTCTCGTTTTCTGCTTCTGATATAATAATTTCTTTTTGGCTTGTTTCTAATGAAACTTCAGGCTTTGCTTCAATATTAGGTTCATCGGCAGGTTTTTCAGTCGTTTCTTCCTTGATATTGCTTTGGTTTGTTTGTGGGTGCTCAGTGTTATTTTCTTCGGCTATTGTACCATTTTCTATGTTCGTTTCATCATTACTATTGTTTTCATTTTCAACAATTTGTTCATCTAACTCCTTTTCTAGCTCTGGAGTGGTGGAAGAAGGCGCCTCGGTTGTTATAGAAATTATTGAAGTTTTTGTTTTTTCTCCGTAGTTAGTTACAATTTCTGTTGAACTTTCTTTATTAACTGCGTTCAGGGAACCTATAGATTTGGCCAAAATTTCGGGCTCATCCTCAATTGGTCTTATCTTTTTCCTAATTACCTTACGAATTTTATTTCTTGTTGGTTCAGTGGGAGCCACACTAGGTTCTTCGGGAGCAGCTGTAGAAGTTGGTCTTCGTCTAATTACTCTAAATTTCCTTTTGCCCAAATCATTTATTGGAATAGTTTCTGTAGCAATTGGACTCTCAGTCGTAGAACTGCTGGGTGTTCTGAGACGTTTAATGACAATACGCTTAGGAGTTTCATTAATTTCTTCGTCGAGATTATCCTCATGCTCTGTTTCACTCAGAGCACTTTCAGAGAGAGTGATATCTTCATGTTTATCTTGCTCCTCCTCGTCAATGTCACTAGTCAGTATTCGCGGAGTAGTAGATTGACGAGACGGAAACGATACTTTCCTAGCTTGGAATGTCGGTAGAGGAGTGGACGTCGACGGTCTCACTCTGCCAAATGGCAACCTGGGTGAGATTTTTCTAGTTACATCTTCACTAACCTCTTCTTCAACTTGCTCATCTAGGCCAGACCTAGACGCAGTAGTCGATCTAGTAAACGGGCGAGGCGTGAATTTTGTAAACGCTGGGCGTCGTGCCACTAATGAGGCTTCACTTGTGCTGGGTTCTATGCTTTCAGTGGTGGTGCTTCCAGAAAACCTGCCTCTACCCCTCGGTAATATGCTCGGCCTAACATCGAGTGTAGCGGCTGATACTTCACTGTCCTCAGCTTTATCGGCCACGGTGGTAGATGTTCTTCCTCGGAAGCGCCTGGGAGCAAAACTAGGCTTGGGTGCAGACACTGGAGCTTCTATGTCACTGTCAATATCTATCGGAGTTAATGAAATCAACTCCTCCCGATTTAAACGAGGCCTGAATTGCCCTCGCGGTACAGCAGACGCTTCAGCCGGGACTGAGTCGTCGGCTGAAGGTTGAAGCCTACTTCTATACCTACGCCCGGTCTCTCCATTGACCCTAGTACCTCCGATCTCCCGACTGTCGGGCGTTGTCGATCTGATTTTTCTAGACAGCTCAGCGGTTTCGTCCGAGTCCGAAGTGATCTCGTTGGGTCTCGCTAAAGGCCGGCGGCGGCGGACGAAATAATAATTCCTGGAACTCACCTGGGTGGTGGAGGGGGCAGCGGTGGAGGTGGTGGTGGTTGTGGTGGTGGAGCCGCGGCGGCGGAGGATGGTGCGGCGTGTGGGCGCGCTCGGCGCCGTTGTCGTAGTTGTTGTCGTCGGGGGATCCGTGACAACTGTCGTCGGGGTTTCAGGCTCAGGAGTCTCCTCGGGGGTGTTTAGTAAGGAAGATAATTGGACAGAAAGGACAGTAGTGGGTTCGGGACTCTCGGGCTCTTCCAGGGGAGGGGAGGTGGTGGAACGAGCTCTCACTATAGACGTGTACTGAGGTTGTGTTTGAGATGGGGGAGACGAGATTTCTTTTTCTAAAGTTGTCTCTTGTGAATCTTCCTCTCGCAATGTGCTCGGGTACCTGTAAATTAATAAAATCACATGTTACTGCGGATCCAGATTTATATTTTCATTGTTTAATACGTAGCATGTTGAGTATTAATCGTATACTTACAGGACAGTAGTGGCTTCCTCAGTAGTAGGGCGTTGTCTCCTGATAGTGACATACTCGGGAATATTCTCTCGCCTTGCGCTTTGAATATCCAGAGATTCAGGTGTTTCTGAGACCGTCACGAAAGAAGCCGGACGTTCAAAAAGAGCGTTCCTGAAATTAAAAGACATGTTAAAGTTACAAGTTCCATCTATGTTTTAAGGGAGTTCCCTCTGCCAACAAACTGTCCTGCAGTCTGGCAGAAGAAAAACTGTACAAATGTGGTTTATTTCGCCTGAATAAATTATTTGTTTGTTTTTTGTTAAATACTATACGGTTGACCTTTGTATATTAAGAAGGAAGAATTTTCATCGTGACGGAACTAGTGACACCTCTGAATCTAAATTGATGCTCTAACACGGTCAATACATCCGGAACTCTCCCTCTTAACGGGCCGTAATTACAAATGTTTACGTAATTAAGTACGCTTCGAAATCCGTTACTTTGACCTTCGTTTTGGAAAGAGGCATTTAACGGAGCTCGGAGGTAATTCATTTTGTGAATAATTGGGTAAAAGTATACCTAGAAGGGCGTGCCCTCCCGATGTTGACTTCTGCAGCGGGCGCACGGTGCCCCTAGCTACGTACCCTACGATTCGTGCGCGGCTCGGCCGCACCTGGATCCTCGGAATCCTGACACGTTCTGAATAATTAGGTGAGCATACCTTGAAGCGGTATCATCAGCGGTATCCGACGTGGCCACGCCGGGGCGCGCCCTCCTGATGTTGACGTACTGCAGCGGGCGCGCGGGGCCGGCGCCGGGCGCGGGCGCGGCGCGCGGGGGCTCCTGCTCGGACTCGGACTCCTCGACGGGTTCGGGGGTCGTGGCGGCGCGGGCGCGGTTGATTGTTGTGTATCTGGGGAGAAAATGGCGACATCAGTGCTAATCTTCAAAAACGCCAATCGCTGTCGCTTGAAATTTTCATCAATTATGTCAGTAAGGTTGTGTGTTGTTATGTATGTTATCTGTCAGTTCGGAATAGAAAACCTAATAAATTGAGAGCATAGCAAAAATACAAACACCTACACATTTTGTTTCAAATTAAATTACTTATCTAGGCCATGTTGCATAACAAACTACAACTAATATTACAAGCGGAGCTCCTTTTTTAATTAGTGAAATTAGAAAAGGAGTTCCGCTTGTAATATTAGTTGTAGTTTGTTATGCAACATGGCCCTGATGTAAGATAAAGCATAAAGCTAATATATTTTCTTAGGTAACTTTACCAAGTTTTAGTCTGAGGAAGCATTTTAACGGTCAAGAGACTGATAATATTAAAAATCAAGTATATAAACACTATAATTACTTACCTCATTTCTTTATTTAATTTTATTGCTCATAAGAAAACACACTGTACAAAAGCCGCACTTAATACCATAAGTTCTCTACCAGTCAACCTTTAAGCAAAGCACATTAGTTTTGGGCCTCAGGAAAATCATTCTTCTTCCTCGCGTTATCCCGGCATTTTGCCACGGCTCATGGGGAGCCTGAGGTACGCTTGACAACTATAATCCCAAGAATTGACGTAGGCACTAGTTTTTACGAAAGCGACTGCCATCTGACCTTCCAACCCTTCACCGAAAAGCAACTGGTAAATATCAAATGATATTTCGTACATAAGTTCCGAAAAACTCATTGGTACGAGCCGGGGTTTGAACCCGCGAGCTCCGGATTGAAAGTCGCACGCTCTTACCGCTAAGCCACCAGCGCCTCAGGAAAGTCATTAATAGTTAATAATCATTATACATACTGTGGCCTGTCCTTCCGTAGCAATTTGTCCTTGTCAGCAGTCTCCTCTAAACCTGCGTTTTGTGATCCTCTTTGTCTGTTTTGGGCTGATTTTTCGAAAATGCTGTTGCCTCCTTGTCTGATAAGCAAAAAACGTCAATTAATTGCTAGAAAAATATCTAGATAAAATAAAATGGTGTAGGTGCACCAAGTGGTGATCATTTTGTAAACGCTCCATGATGTGGTGATGGTTTATAGTTTAGTGTTATCTTATCAAGAAACACAGGTATCCTTCCACCACCTTAATGTACAGGTTCTTGTTCAAGGACGAAGGCGTGGTGGTCATGGAACAACCACTTGATTCTGACAGGTGCAGTTGTTTCTCTGTTACACTTACTTGGTCCTGGCGATGGTCCTCTCCAGCACCTTCTTGTACAGGTTCTTGTTGAAGGACGAGGGAGTGGTGGTGATGGAGCTGCCACTTGATTCTGACAGGTGCAGTTGTTTCTCTAGTTGTTCGACACCACCTAGAATAAAGCGATCAATAAATTTAATTGAATTTGTAATACGATAGAACCATTTCATACGTAATACTTATTTATAAAGGTAAAATATTGGTGTCAGTTGCAGTCACCGATATCGTGAAAAATAAAAAATAAAAAGTTTTTACATCCCTAGAGTTTGAGCGGCCTAAAATACTTTACATACCTGAATGTAAATTATTTTAGGCACCTTAAACGACAAAATGTACTCATGGTGTAAGACATGGTGTACGACAAAATGTAAGTGATGGTGACATTTCATAAGTACAGCTATTGGGCCATACCTACATACAACTACACACAAAGCTTGTTCCATCTATTACCGAAATTTAAAAATGGAGCCAAATTTTAAACCTAGTTTTTTTTTACTAGTATAAGTTCAAATCAAAGACCCGCACTACGTACGGTCACGCTCGGGATTGTTGAACCATTTAGCTAAATTAGTTGTTCAATGCTTACGCCATGGAATGTCCAATTTAGCTAGGACCCTAAATGGTTCAACAATCACGGAGCTTGATTGTACAAGTGATTGTGGAGTGGCAGTAACATGAATGTGATTGATAGTAGTTAAACTTACCGACTTTCTTGATTAGATCGATAAGTTCCTTGATGACCTTGGGGTCTTCGGCGTCCACGTCGACGGAATCTTCTTCTACCTCATCCTCGTACTCCTCCTGAAACACCAAGACACATATTGAACTATTAAACACCAAGAGTATTTTCTATCCATTCAAAGGGGTAAGATAAATCTAGGGAATTTATGTAGGTACTTATTTATTTAAGGTACCTGCACCAAATAAGGCCCGATTCTTAAGCATGCTAACTTCCAAAAGTTTATACTTTTATAAGTGTAAAAACTTTTTTTGCGTCGATGTCCTCTAGTACCAATATACAAAACTGCAAATTCTTATTATACAAAAAATTGTATTAATGTTGACAATATTAACAACTTAACTTAACGTTTTTGTTAGAATAAAATTTTTATGAAATAATTAACCTATGTACCTATGTACCTACTAACATATATTTTTTGTAAATATGAACGAAATGTGATCTCTAAAATTTGCTTTTACCAATAAAGATCTGTATTCTGTATTCAATAAAAAAATAAAAAGAACAAAGGGCCTTATTCGGTACAGTGCAGGTAACTTATGTATTCATCGTATGGCATTACACTAGAGATTGTGGTTTGCGCTCATTTATCTATTTCAGGAGTCTTGGTTTAGTGTTTAGATTATAGGAAAATAAATAATACCTATATCTACATAGGTTATTCATATTACTCTCTCTCCTCTCCGGTTTTAATTGCGATATAAAACAGCGCCTTCGATTTACCGTCATTCTTCTTGTCTAAGAAAACTTATATCTGAAAAATTATGAGAGTCGTTAAATACCTCGGGCTCAGGCGTGGTAGTTGTGGTTGTAGTCCTAAACAGCACGGAGCTCTTAGTGCTCAACTTGATAGGTTTCCTCGTGGTGGTGGCTTCAGTGGTGGCCGCTTTGGTGGTGGGGGCCTTGGTGGTGGTCGTGGGTTTCTTGCAGAGCACGTTGCGAGCGAAGTCGCACGAGTCCGCGGCCTTGTTGAAGAAGAGACCTGGAGGTGTTATGTTTGTTTTAAGAGTTGTTTTAACAGCCATTTTGTTCAAGTTTAAATAATAGCCAATTAGCCACTATACCGTAAAATGGGGTGAGTAGGTGCAAAACTGACATTCAAACTTCGATAACATTTTATTTTTACAAATGCAAACTGAATGATGTATATAATAAGTGTTCCGGACGTTTGTATTTTAGTTTTTTTTTATTTTATTTTGGGTAGTTCCATTTCATAACTTTGACGATAAACAGGAAATCCCACCTCACCCCGTAGTCTCTCGTATTTGGGGTGAGTTGGGTTTTCATACAAAGGTGATTTTGGAAGATTGTTGGATCGTTTTTTTTTATTATGAGTATTACTACTATACTCGTAGCTCCATTTTAAATTGGAATTCATTATTTTTGTAGCAGTAGCCTTAAAATCCCATCTCACCCCCCTTTCATCCCTTCTATCCCTATTCATAACCCAACTCTCCCCGCGAACCCTACTCACCCCATTTTACGGTACTCAAGTTAGACAAAAAATAGCTAGTGTAGTTTTTATTACGCATGTGCTTCGACGATTCAAAGGCTGAGGAAGGGGGACGGGTGCCCTCGGCCTCTGAATCCTCAGAGCTCGCGCACGGGTTGGGCATTTTTATGAAAATATACAAAGTAATCCTCTTACAAGAGGATATATATTTTTTTAATCAAGTCCTCACACACGCTTAATGCGGATTAAAGACACACTCGCCTTTAAATTTATTTGCAGATGTATGCACATTTCGAAATATTTTTATGCAGTCAAGAGCAACTGGTAAATAAAGAAACATATTTCCATTTTTAATTACATAAACGGGTCTACCGCGATATAATTTCATTGTATAAAGGTAAAAACAATGAAATTATATCGTGGTAGACCCGTTTGTCTAATTAAATATGTGTACAAAACGTGAGAGTTTAAAGTGTTATATTTCCATTTATAAGTACAAACAGCATCACTCCTAACTGTACATCGGTGGACCTTATTACAAAAGGCATAAGGTCCACCGATATACAGTTAACAGTGTGGGCGATGGTACGAGTCGAGGCTTGAACAGGTTTGGAAGTAAAATAGTGTCCGTAAATCTTACCAGAAGGACAGGTAAACTGATGGGCCACGATGCCGAGGTTAGACGGGCCGGAGTCGAGGCACCAGAAGTACTTCTTGCAGTCGCGTGGATGTTGGAAGAAGCCCTCGTCCGTGCACTTGAAGTCTGAAAAATAAATTAAGGAATTTAAGTCGAGAGTTGCTACACAGTTTATATCAAGCGCATGTGGTTTTGTTGAAGCCACTTTGCAAATCGTAACTAAAATTACATAATTAAAACGCAGGCTTCTAAATTGCGATCATTCGAACGATGTGACAATAATAACAAATAACAATTTTTAGATTCCATCAACTCCCAATAGTCCTTACGGGCAAGGGCAGCATTCGCGCGGTGTACCTACCTCTTACATTTCATTAAAGTGTCAAAAGGGTCTCTACATGACACGTTGGCTTCAGCTCCGCGCACACCTACCAAATGTCCGGAACACGATTATTCCGTGATGGGAAAGACATACAAGTAATAATAAATAAATAGGTACGTCAGAGAAAAACAAGATTTGGCGCCCTGAGTCTATACAGGTTTTGCCACTTGATAGCCACCCAAATCTGATAGCGTGGCTTTTCATGTTCGCGCTGGGGGCCGATTTTTGAATTTCGAGCGTTCGATTTGGTCACTCGAAAATCGGTGGAAAACCGCGAAATGCTAATTTTTGAAATACGAGCGATAGAAATTGGGAATCGAGTGGTATTGACCGCTCGTTTTCAATTCTATTAGTAGAATTTAAATGGCGGGTACTGGAGATATTATTGAACGAAATACACGAAATCGAGCGGTCGAAATTCAAAAATCGGCCCCCTGCTCGCTGTACGGGTCAGGGCCCCGTTTGACTTAAGGGTAAATTCGCCCCCGAATAGGTATAAATTCTACTTCAAACATCCTCTAAGGGGTCTCGTTTAGAGATTAGACTGTTGACACTGCCATACATAAACCTTGCGAGTTCCTCGTGTAATGACAATACCTAATATCTGGTAGACCGAGCTTTGTTGGGAAAACATGTAAAAACTCAAAAATGCGCGTTTTCCAGAGATAAGACCTCTACTCTAGACTCTAGATCGATTTTTCGCCCCCTTAAACTCCCACATAGCAAATTTCATCGAAATTGTTAGAGCCATACAAGAATTGCTCGTTTAAAGGTATAAATATCTGGGAGAAAACATAAAAACTCAAAAATGCGCGTTTTCCCCGAGATAAGACCTAGATCGATTTTTCGCCCCCTTAAACACCCATACTTATAGCAAACTTCATCGAAATCATTAGAGCCGTTTCCGAGATCCCCAAAATATATAAATAAATAAATATATGTATATAGATTTCTGAAATGTATGATAAGTTTACCTGATCCTGGGTCGGGGGTGGTTGGTGGCTCGGGGGTGACGATGTTCCATGTGGGCGTGGTGCTCTTGGCCGAGGGTGCGGCGCTCTTCCTGTTGTTGGTCTTAGCCCTCAAAGTTAAAAACAATGAAATTAGGAAAAGGTAAAAAAAACACTGAGAGCTGACATAAGAAAAATATCTGGGATAGGTACATGTAAAAACTAAAAAATGCGCGTTTTCCCAGAGATAAGACGTAGCTAGATCGATATTTCGCCGATATAAAAAAAAAACGGGGCCCTATTACTAAGACTTCGCTGTCCGTCCGTCCGTCCGTCCGTCCGTCTGTCCGTCTGTCCGTCCGTCCGTCCGTCTGTCACCAGGCTGTATCTCACGAACCGTGATAGCTAGACAGTTGAAATTTTCACAGATGATGTATTTCTATTGCTGCTATAACAACAAATACTAAAAACAGAATAAAATAAAGATTTAAGTGGAGCTCCCATACAACAAACGTGATTTTTGACCGAAGTTAAGCAAGGTCGGGCGGGGTCAGTACTTGGATGGGTGACCGTTTTTTTTTTGCTGTTTTTTGCATTATGGTACGGAGCCCTTCGTGCGCGAGTCCAACTCGCACTTGCCCGGCTTTTTTAACTAATTATATGTTTGTGTTGTAATACGCAAAAACAATTTTAAGCAATTTGAATTCTAGGCCACTACTATATAGGTCTATATACGAGTAGAACCATATCGCTTTAACTAAACACGAGATACACGACCAGCCAAATCATTGAACACAACGTTTAACCAGATGGCTGAACATCGTGTAGTCATCGGCGTTTAGTTGGCTGCGACATACATATTAGGTACTTTTCAGTAAGCACCATGCTTTCTCGAGATATTCATTTTACAGGAATCCGACAAGGGGCCTATTGCATAATAAAAAACAAGCTAATACTATTAGTGATTTTATATGTATTATGCAATCCGGCCCAGGTCTATAATATCAGTGCATTGCTGGACAGAACCAAATGGCGGGAAAGAGCTGGGACTTTAGCCAGCAGTGTGACACTCTAAAATAGGCTAACTAAAAAAACCAGTTTAAGTAATTTCAACTTACTTGACAGCCGAGGCGGGTTTGGCGGTGGTGGTGGTAGAGGCTTTAGGTCTTGGTCGCCTTCTGTTACTGGAGCTCGAAAGTTTCGGTTGCTCCGATACTACTGAGTTGTCTGTCGATCTGCCCAGAGATTAAGGGAAATTAATAGATTCCCTAAATTATTAATGTTATTGCTATAAGTGCTGTTTCGTTTTCTGTTTTTGTCACTAACTTAGTTTTTAATCTTTTTTACTAACCATTATGGGCCACTCTCTCTTAAATAAATGAATGAAATTAAATTAAAATAATTATGGCTTTATGGCTTAGAGCATTTTGTAACTGGAGAGGGAGCCATGACGGCTGTCATTTTCTGCACAAAACAGTCTGCCGATTTTTGCGGGGGAGGGGACGTCAAATGTATTGCTATTTCTACATGATTTGTACGTAGCGTACAAATATTACAAAAAGCCATGTCAGTCCATACAAAAGTTTGCACAATTAAGGTAAGGTAAGCTCTTAAAGGCGACTTCAGTTATAAAATGCTCTTAGCTTTATGGTTATCAGAGCTAGGTACGTAAACATGTTTAGTTAGTGAAACTGTGTGTTCTACTTACCCTAGTTTGGATATGTAAGCTTCCTTAGCAGCCTCGATGAGTGGGTAGGGCTTCGCGTGACATGAGCCGCGGAAGTCATCGTTGTCGATCGACCAGAACATAATGCCTGAGGAACAAAATTATTTTAATTATTGAGAAAAAAAAATCATTGAAATATACCTGTCTAAAGACGGGCCTCACGGGCGTTAAGAATGGGGCCAGTAGAACGGTGTCACGCACACGAATTCGATCGTGCAGTCTAACGCCACCACGCGATTGGTTGATGAGTGCGCATCACGCGCGTGATTGGTCGCAAGCGTTAGACTGCACGATTGGCTCTAATTCGTGACTGACACCGCTGAACTAGCACCATTCTTAGTGCACGTCTTTAGATATACCTGTAAAAAAAAAAGTTTCATTTTACGAATGCTGAGTTCAAATGAGCATTGGACTTTGGTTGTAATTTTAAATAAAAGAGAATGAAGAAAATCCACCACGGATGTGGTGACTGAGATTCTTACCTCCCAGTCCATTCTCAGCCACATATTCCGCCTTCTTCTGAACAATTTCTATGTCGTCGTATCCGACCCACTGGTTGCCCTTGTACGCCACGGGTCCCATAGCATCCTTGTTGGGGTACATCACGGTCCACGGCTCATCCTCTTCGGCGGATGATTCGTCATCAGAGTCTTCTTCGTCTGAGCTGATAGAGCGCTTCGTCCTTTTGTCCTTTAGGGCTTCGCAGATCTGGAATGTAGAAGTTGATTTAGTAACACAGATTTGTTGATGCTTGGTATGATCACTTGCAATATCTTGCTCAATGATGACAGCAAAATAAATATGACACACGACAAGTTTAAGGTGAAAGTTCAGGTCTAAATGAAGATAAACATATAGGACAGCATTCAATATTATCCCGGAAACCAGCGGGCTCAGCACGGTTCCATTTTTATCGACTATCACTATGCGCGTCCCTTTCGCACTTACATACTTGTTAGAACGTGACAGGCATGGTGACAAGGGATAAAAACGCGACCGTGCTAAGCCGCCTGGACTACCAGCCTCTCGGAATTCCAATAAAATTATGATAAGCCTCAATTCACATTAGGTAGGCCACTCATCTCTTTAGACCAGGCGGCTTAGCACGGTCGCGTTTTTATCCCTTGTCACCATGCCTGTCACGTGCTAACAAGTACGTAAGTGCGAAAGGGACGCGCATAGTGATAGACGATAAAAATGGAACCGTGCTGCGCCCACAGCAGGCACTTTGTATTATCGCGTATTGCCTTATACGGCAGATGCCCCGGTTCTGGCCACTTTAACGCCCTTTTTGGCCAGTTGAAATTTTAATAAATATATAAAATAGGTACTATGTTAACAGTATTTAAAAATATTTTTTTTTTGCTTTAAAACTTTTATGGTATCGAATTCGAGTTAGACCAATAAAAATCTGCAACGATTTTGATAGCACACGCAGTGCAAGTGTTATTTTAAACGACAAACTTCTATGAAATTATGACGTATAAATAACATTTGCACTGGGTATGCTATAAAAATCGTTTCAGACTTTTCTTGGTTTAACTCTAATATGTTTTGTGATGGTTTATATCAGGGGTCTCCAAACTTTTTTACCTGAGGGCTATATCGCGCCTCAGAATTTTCGCGCGGGCCACCTATATAATAAGTTTAGACAATAAATGGCCGAAACCCGCCCAGTGGCCAGAACCGAGGCATCTGTCCCATTTTCTGTTTTCTTTCTTACCTCATAATAAGCCAGATATCCCTTCTCCCTGGTCGCATCTCCCTGCTCGCCAGGGCCGTCGGCCGGCGCTCCGATCTCCGTCGCGTCAGGGTTGAACAGCGTGTATGAGCGGCCGTACGTCGGTATACCGAGCACCAGCTTTTCGCGGTCGGCGCCATTTTCCAGGTAGAATTTGATCGTGTAGTCCTAAAAAAGGAAAAAGGAAAATTAGTATGCTATAGGATAAATTAGTAGTATTTTGTATAAAATCTTTTGTATAAATAAATCTTTAACATATATTAGAGAAACAATTTAACCTCTAGCCGCCCAGACATCAAAACTTCAATACAAATGCAATTTAAATTTGTCAAAATAAAGATTCAAATTAGAATGGAACGTGAGACCTTTTTATAGGCCTAGGTGGCTAGAGGATAATCCAAAATAAATCCATATGCTAGGCACTATTGCATTACAGAGTGTGCAAGCAATTATGAATTAAAGCCAATCCTGAAGAAGGCAGTCATTATTGTTTACTATGTATTAGGAAAATAAAATAAATTGTATTTTTAGAACATATTTTAATTTGTAGTATTTCAAGTAGAAATAGCCCTGGGTACTGGAGGCCTTGGTCAACTTTTCTTGCATATATGTATGTAGCTAATTTATTTCATTTTATGATTAGTATTTATATACCTAGTTTGAAAGGAGTCTGTATTCTTTCAAAAGAAACACCGAGAATACCGAACTGGCAGTGCAGGTATTAATCTTATTATTGGTCACAACTTCGTTTTCACAAGTAGTAGTAGTCACTTACGATGTTGAGTTCGTTGTCAACGCTGTACTCGTTGGGCTCATCCAGCGGGAACAATGGAGCGTGGTGGTTGACGGCGGGCTCGAAGGCGGAGTGGTAGTCGTAGGTCAGCAGGTTACTAAACATGTCACAAGTAGTAGTCACTTACGATGTTGAGTTCGTTGTCCATGCTGTACTCGTTGGGCTCCCAAAGCGGGAACAAGGGAGCGTAGTGGTTGACGGCGGGCTCGAAGGCGGAGTGGTAGTCGTAGGTCAGCAGGTTGTACCTCCCGCCCCTTCTTACTTACTTACCTACTCGTAATATGAACACCCCCTTTAGATATACCCCTAAATATGGCCATGTGATCGTCTAGCTAGTAGTTAGGACCCCTCTGAAGTGAACCGCGGTAACCTCAAATTCTTTAATGAGTATCAGCTAAACTTTGGACTCTGATTTTATTTATTACTAGTATTATTACCTATATTTTATAAACAGATATTTATGGTAATGAATAATTATTTATGAAAGTAAGAAATAATCCAAAGAAAATTAATCAGAGAAATAGAAAATTATTCAGAATTTATTAGTGCAACGTAAATGATGGTGTAAAATTTACTATAATGTATTTAAGTATTACAGCATATATGATGATATAAATATATAAAAATGTTGTTGGTAAAATCCTGCCACACCTATTAAGCTTCCGGGATAACATAGAAGCAGCACTCCTGAGATAAGCTCTTTTACACCCTAGCATTTCAAGGTTAATTATAATTAACTATCATCTTCTAAACGATGTGTGATTTAATCACACGTGCTGCTCCGTACGCCCGATGCAGGTCTGGAAGCTCTTAGTCCGATTTGCAAGTATTAATCGGAACACCTACCCTACCAGTTTAGCCAGAAGGGCTATGACCAACACTTCGTAACCTAAACGCACCTAGATGATGATGAAAAGAAGTGTCAAAGTATCCATCAATCATCATAATTACTTATCTTTTTTATGTTCAAAAGCTAGGGATGCTAATCCCTTAGTCCCATTTCCCAGAGCTGATAATCTAAACAGAATTCCTAGTTTTCTAGATGTATAAACGAAGTACCGAGTTTATTCACTAATTATTATGTTTAATCGAGGCCGAAATTGAGCATTCACTCAATGTATCCTTTGTACTGCTCTTGCCTGACAAAGGTTCCCTAAAGCAAACCGTTCTTCAATCCCAGAATAGTCTGCGTTCCTAGATCCAGATTGATAATTAAGAGATTATGTTGTAAATACCTGATTGTATTACTCAGTACTTCGTCCCTACACCAGACAACCAGAAATGAAAAATAAAAATTTATAAAGCCGTTAATGATCCCCATATAAATTAGAAATTAGGAAGATTTAGGCAGATGAACCCTTCACCTTTTAAACACTCGTATTTTAAGATTAAGAAACCATATTTTTAAACCATTAAAGAGAAATATATATCAACCATATCAATTGTATAAACCAGAACTAAAAAGGACCCTAATAAACAAATGAGTGTGTGATTCTACCCTAACTCTACCCATTGTCCCTAATCTAGTACATTCAAAGCATAGTTCGTTCTTACCATCGACCTAATGCTTTGTAATATACGCAAGTGTGGTCCCTACGAGAAGCTGTAACGTTCGGCAGGCGAAACCGAGAAGGCAACCTACAGGCCAGTGTATTTGACTCCCTCCTTATCGCCCGCGGGCATGGTGGATAAGAATAAGTCGCCCTATTCCGTGTATATAAGAGTATCAGTACCCTAGCACACACACATACCGATCACATGGAAAACTCTGCCGAGACAAAGACTATAAGTGCAATATCAGTCACAACAGAAGCCTTTCCCCGCAACCAGCACTAGCATGAACCGGAGCACCGAAATATATAAATAAATTTAATAGGAGACCTAGTCTCAATTACTGTCGATTTCAGTGGGCCCAGATTACTCCGGATGACGCGCACGTGACGTCCCCACATCCATCTAAACAGCTGGGCCTTGAGACTAGTGAGATAATTCGTCTCTTATGTTGATATAAAAGAGACGCCAAGTCCTCTCAAACTTGGAGCAATAGACTCCTAACCATCCAATCCTTTGGCACCGTTAGGCGGAGTGAATGTTTAGCTGGACAAACTGTCAGTCCAAACAATGATCTGGCTTTTAAAATATCAAAAATACCCCATAGAAAGCACTAATATAACTAAGTTATTACATAATTAAATTAACTAAACAAAATAAGTGAAATTCCCTTAAACACCGTTATCTATATTTAACGTTACGAGAATTTCTTCCCGTAAAACCAAACACAGACACAATTCCAAACCCCGGCCATGCATTGACATTGCCCCTGCATAACATGACGGCACTTAGAACACACAGCGTAGAGAAAACTTCACAATAACTAAAAACCCACACATGGCAGTAAAGAATCTCCACAACAGTCTAAACTTAGCGTTACGACGATTAAAATCCCCGCAAAACCAAGCACAGACACAAATTCTAAGTTTAAATTCACTAGGATAATTCCAAGTAAAAAACAAACACAGAAAAAGTCGTGGAGAAACTTCACTTCCCCCCGCACTACGTTACACCCGAAAACCAGAGTCACTGCTAGCCCGGTCGAAGAATGAATGATCCGAGTCGACGGTCCGCTCCGCCTTTTATAACTTTTTCTAGAGACGAACCAGCGACCTATGCGACATATTGGCGATTAAACGGTGACATACTTGCGACATACTGGCGTCCCGCGACATACTAGCGTCCCAATAGTGACATACCGGCGACAAGTCGCGACATTCTGGGGCCCATTGGCGACATGCGACGTACTGGCGACATGCGACGTATTGGCGACGTATTAGGGACCTACGACATATTGACGACCCATTGGCGATATGCGACGTACTGGCGACATGCGACGTATTGGCGACGTATTAGGGACCTACGACATATTGGCGACCCATTGGCGACATGCGACGTACTGGCGACATGCGACGTATTGGCGACGTATTAGGGACATGCGACTAGGGTCATAACGGCGACATATTGGCGACATATTGGAGACATATCGGCGACATAACGGCGACATATCGGCGACATAACGGCGACATATCGGCGACATAAACGGCGACACAATAGTGACATAACCGTGACTTATAGAGACAAACGCTATTCCAAAAATACCAGGGCACCAGAACTGAGGAAGAAGTTATTAGCCTCGTGGCATGTAACGACGTTCGATTCAAGAAGAAAAATCATAAGCTCCATTTTGTTTACTAAGCCATATTCCTTAAATATTAACGTTCACAATTGCTTACTGCAAAGTATAAATCATGTCCCTTTCATTCATGCAGTTTAGAGAAAGATGGAGCTAATTTTAATGACGTCTACGCACACATAGGCAGCAGAGAACGTTCGAAAACATCACGTACGAATTTGTTAACATTATTTTACTTTGAGATATTTTAAGTTTATTTCTGAAAATCGTCCCTGTATTGAAGTATTTTATGTTTATTAGTATCAAATATATTATTTAAGACATCTGGGATCTAGAGGGTTAATTATTATAATATTTATTTTTGTCTTACGAATTTTAATTTCATGTTTCGAAATTGTACTAGGGCATCAGCGTAACGGAACGTCGAGCTGTCATTAATGTCACTGTCAACTCAATACTATTTGTTGTTGGTTGTTTTCTGAAGGCTTATTTTGTTTATATCTAAGCTAAAATAAGGATTAATTAAACAAAAATGCATCTGATAAATAATGAAACATGGAATCAAGTGCTTCAAGTTCCAATTGTTAGAATATTCAATGGAATCATGAACGAAATATGCGACCGCAAGGGACATTAGTATTACAAGGTATTTCCTACTATTTTATGTGTTTTGTAATGAAAAATGAGGCCAATACTAGGCAATAGGCATACGACTAGTCACAAGGTTACTAAACATGTCACAAGTAGTAGTCACTTACGATGTTGAGTTCGTTGTCCATGCTGTACTCGTTGGGCTCCCAAAGCGGGAACAAGGGAGCGTAGTGGTTGACGGCGGGCTCGAAGGCGGAGTGGTAGTCGTAGGTCAGCAGGTTACTAAACATGTCACAAGTAGTAGTCACTTACGCTGTTGAGTTCGTTGTCAACGCTGTACTCGTTGGGCTCCTCCAGCGGGAACAAGGGAGCGTGGTGGTTGACGGCGGGCTCGAAGGCGGAGTGGTAGTCGTAGGTCAGCAGGTTACTAAACATGTCACAAGTAGTAGTCACTTACGATGTTGAGTTCGTTGTCCACGCTGTACTCGTTGGGTTCCTCCAGCGGGAACAAGGGAGCGTGGTGGTTGACGGCGGGCTCGAAGGCGGAGTGGTAGTCGTAGGTCAGCAGGTTCATCCAGTCCAGGTATCTGAAAACGATGGATAACATTTCTTAATAATTGACAAGAAAATGATTAAAAAGTGTAAAGCTTTTACGGTAGATGTCGCTAGGCACCTCCCTATACTATACGGATATAAGTGATATTTTAGGCCCACTTGCACCATTATACCAACCCGGGAATAACCGGTTAAACCTGGAGTTACCATGGTTATCAGTACAATTTGACACTAGGTTAATGGTTTAACCGCTTAACCACGTGTTAGTGGGATGGTGCAAGTGGCCCTTGTGGAAACATTCGCTGTCGTCAAGTGGAATATCGATACTCGATAGCCAAATGTTTTACTGCTGAGTAAAAGTGTGTACATAAGCTGAGTTAGCTGTAACTCAGCTTCGCTAAGAAGTTACGATCTGACCAATGTAACATGTTTCTGACAGTGAATGCAGTTGAATAGACGTGGACTATTTCTGTAAACATTCGTCAATCCAGCGACTGCGTTTAATGCATACAATGATCAAATTTTCGTTCAGCGTAAACAGAAGCACTAGGATCGACTCTTTTCATTATTAGTTTAAAAGAATTCGGTAGCTAATAAAATTAATAAAAATGCAAGAAATTTTGATAACACTTATTTATTCGACTGGTATTGCTAACTAAAGATGACTAAAGATACATGAAGAGAATTACATTGACATTTGACAGTGGCGCTAGGTGAGTAAAACTGAAACTTTTTAAGGCAACACAGACTTGACGTCTAGGAATGTAAAATTTTATCTAAACCCCAATACTTTTAAGGCAGTCTAATATATTAAGATTTTGTTTAGTTGATTGTTCTTCTAAAACATAAGTGACTACCTCAATTAGGTACGTCACCTTGAGACAAACAAGATTTGTGCTTTAGTGTCTGAGTTTACAAAGAGTAGGCTGCTAAGTTCAAGACTTGTCGCCATGACTCATTAATTGCAATGTCAGGTCGGCACGTCTTTGTTCAAAGCTTTATAGACGCGATATAGAAAACTAAATTTAAATAACATGAATATGTCCAAGGTAGACGAGAAATCTATTAGACACGCACAAAAACGTAATTATCATACCAACCTGTCATTAGTTTTATAAATGAGCTTTTAAGAATTCATCTTCTAAACCAATTTGTCTAGCTGAGGTCAGTTCGGTGGGGTTAATAAGAACTTTATTACATTGAAGTATTTACAGTGTAGTGATTGGAACTAGATTTATTTAAAATGGTTATTTAAACTAAGTAACTTTTAGGTACTGTACTAAGTCATAGAGTCTGTGCGGAAAGAGAAGAGTCGTGGATTATATGGGACCCAATACTTTTTACGACTCTTCTCTTTCCCCACATACTCTAGTTGAGTTAGTGAGGCTGCGGCTGTATTGGCTGTAACTCCTAAAATATGTTTTGGAATAAATCTGCTTAAACCTACAATGTGATTATATCACGTCAATTAGACATTATCTGCCAGTCTACTACTACTACTACTACTAAATATCTAGGTATATAGCCCTCAGTAGAAATGAGATTTAGACCCCGGACACATTAAATTAATTAGCGGTGTTGTACCGCAAGCCTCTCGTTCGGTACCGTCGCGTCGGTAGATACGTAATACTTGGCTGCGGTAAGTAAATTGGGCTCATTTACTTGTAACTAAGTCACAGGAGTCATAAAGCCTTTATGCACCTAGTTTCCTTTAAAGTATTTATAAAAATACGATGCATACCTATTTTTGGTACCTGAAGCCGGATTTTTAATTTATTCGACCGCTCGATTTCGTCAATTTCGTTAACTAATATCTCCACTAATAGGCATTTAAATTCTACAAATAGAATTGGAAACGAGTGGTCAATGTCACTAGATTCTTAATTGTTATCGCTCGTATTTCAAAAAATATAATTTCGCCGTTTTCCACCGATTTTCGGGTGACGAAATCGAGCCAACGATATTAAAAAATCGCCTCCCTGGTGTTTCGCTGCTGGGGAAGCTTGGAACGATTTGAACTTTGAACTAAATACAGCACATGTAACAAAAAAATGTAGGTATGCAAAGGTATTCGAACGAATACAAAACCAAAACCAATTAAAGGTAAGGTTTTAGGGAATTTAAGGTAAAAACAATGAAATTATATCGCGGTAGACCCGTTTGTGTAATTAAATATGAATACAAAACCAGTTAGGTATCCTAGAGTAGATAGGTAAAAACATCTACTCAAAACAAAATGAAGCATTTTAGCAATTTACTTGAGGAATACCTAAATTTTGCCTTTTATGGAACAGGGAAAATATTAAATTATCTGCCATATGTAAAATCAGTTGCGACACGTGATAATGACGAGTGGGATGGATGTAATGTGGGCTAGAAAAGTGCTTGGCGAATGGAGGGTTAATAAGGTACAGTATATTACATTAGTTAAAAGCACTTCCATCGCATTATAGCTACTTCAGTTTCTGGTTGTATGCAATTAATAATATTTAATTAAATATAATGCATTTTATAGTCGATCAAACAACTTTGTTGGTAGAAAAAGGCGCGATATTAAAATTTTGCTATGGGACGATAACCCTTTGCACCTAACTTTTTTTTAATTTGCCGCCTTTTCTACTGACGGAAATGACTTGACAGACTATATAATATTGCCTTATTCAACCGGAGTTGTATGTACTCTAATTAGACAAACAGAAAAATTTAGTAACCTTATCAAAATATTCTTCCATTATTAACATGTCTTATACGAGTACATTGTCTCATTACATTTGGACGCTATTATGTTGTTACTTATGACATGTTGCAAGAGTCACGGTCAGGAGATGTGGGGCGGGGAAACAGAGCATGCGACGCTTGCTCGAGAAAACAAATAATTTGCATTGTTTAGCGAGATTAGAGATTGACCGAAAATGTAAGCATTATATGCTATTTTAACAGACTTTTAAATTGCGATACATTATACGCATTTACCTAACCCTTGTACTTTTTCTCCCATTTATTGCAATGCCTAAAAGAAGAGTTATAATTTTAGCAATCTAACTATGTTATTTATGACGGATAATTCACCGAATAGTCCATCGGAAGAAATTACTGAATCGATTATGATGCATGAGATGTTGTTTTATCTTGATGGACAAGATATGTAGTATACATATGATCCGGGTGACATAGGTTACAATATTTTAAGTCAACTCCCTGAGAAAATTAGCATGACAAAAATGTTATAAGTTAAGTAAAGTTATATGTAGGTTTCAAATGCTTTATCTATGTACTTTAATTTAGTAGTCGTTCGCAACAGCCGCTTTCAGTTTTACGTTATATAAAAGTAGAGCCCTACCTTGGCCCTACCCAGTTATAAAACAAATATGAATAATTATTGCTATTTACCTACCTCTACTTGTGTTGCCGTTTCTTTCTGTATTGTTTTCTTTTATTGAGGCGTAGGTACAATGAAGAGTATTTGTATTGTATTGTTATTATTCCGCCCGGCAGATTATTATGTTAACATAATTCAGAGCTTGTCACTGTTAAATTCTATGTATACATATTACTTACGTATGTTTTTCATATAAGTAGATATTGTTCTTTGACATCACAATTTCAATATACGAGTACCAATTATAATTGTTTGTAACCCACTGTTGCAAGGAATACAACACTGTTCCATTCAAGCCTTTAAAAAATAAGGACACAATACGATAAAGCAATCGTCACGTAAAATAAGGACACAATAAGGCAGTCCTAATTCCCCATTCTGTACCTAAGTAGATTTAGCAACGATTCAGGGCCACGGAGGAGCCTAGCGCCCGTCCCCATTGTGTTCCATTGTACATTCAAATCAGTTGCGACACGTGATAATGACGAGTGGGATGTAATGTGGGCTAGAAAAGTGCTTGGCAAATGGGGGGTTAATTATAACGATGAATAAATAGTTGCAGCGGTGCTTCAAAGAAATTAGTTAGATCGAAGTGAAATGCAGGTTATATGATTAAAATTTAGTTCTTTGTACGCGTCGATACTAGTTTATATAATATATATACTGCCCTCTTAAGCTAAAAAGCCGTATTTGCATTCAGTTTTCATACAAATTGACTACAAATACGGTTTTTTAGCTTAGGAGGGCAGTATAGTGCTATATGTTTTATAATCAAATGATTTTTCTTATATGTGAAATGAAATATTTTAAGGATAATATTCAACAAACTCGCCGCTTATATTTAACGTAACAAGCTACAGTTTCAAATCTGTTATTTTAATTAACACATTTTACGTCGAAAGCGAAATCCCTGGAAATATAAACTAGGCTGAACTAATGGATTTCAATTAAACAACAGGGATTGGTAAACCATTTACCGATAATGCTATAAAATACTACAAATAAGCTGGTAATTAAATCCCATTTACGGGGTAAGAAAACAATTACGACCGATTAAGCAAGAACTTTTATGATTGACTAACTTTCCCGAAAAGCAATCACACTCCCACACCATAGGAGAAAACGTTTCCTTTACAATTAGCATATATGCTCACATGCAACGCGACCTTTACGTAACCACAATGCTAGTTAATTGACACCAATAGCGCTACCAAAACACCCGTCAACGCTACTACGTGTCAGTGAGCGCTACGCATCATGTATCGTGTAGCCGCAATTATATGTGGTGACACGGTTCATTTATTTAACTTGTAAGTCTACGAAAGCATCTGTTTAAATTTGTACTCAGTGTCAGAGCAGTAGAGATCAAAATTGTAAATTTTGTGATTAGATGCTTTGGCTATACAGCGATATGCAAATATGGTTGGGAAAGAGTCACACGTTGTTCTAGTCCAATGTCAGATTGGGTAAGAGAGTTTGAGTGTGAATGATAAGATGGGAACTTTGTTGATTGCGCCTATACGAATGAAAAAAGATCCATGTAATGATAATTATGTTATTGCTTAATTCAACCATACATTTAATGCTTGAAAGGTATAAAGGTAGGTAAGCTTTAAATATTAACGCCAAAACTTTAAGATGAAAATTATAACCACAACTACTTCCATATTCTTAGAGGCTCACAGCCTCTTCTTAGTTAGTTAACTGTAAAAGTATTAAATTATATTACTTTCTTTTAAAACCGCGTAGTAAATGAAATAATTCCCTTTCTAAATTGAGCTGTAATTAAATGTATGCTGTAACTAGAAGTAGGTACTTACTGGTTCAAAGTCTTGACGTCGAATCCCTTCTGAATATACTCGATGCCAGCAGGCACAGCCATCGTGAGCAGGAGGCGAGATTTTCCTGTCTTCTCGCTCTCTCTTTCGAACTCGTCTCGCAGTTCTTTGACGAGTTTGGCGTAGTTTTCTCTGTCTTTCGGCTTGCCGCCGTCGCGGAACGCGGGGTACTCCCAATCCAGGTCCAGACCGTCGAAGTGGTTCTGCCTGAGGAACTGTGGAGGAGATTTTGAAATTAGTGAACTATTACTCCCGATACAAGTTGTATGATGGACAGCGACAAACGATTATTATTGGCTTGTCAACTTTAGTAAACGTTTATGAATAAGGGGGTAGGCGTTTATGGGCTAAGGGAGGTATTCCACCTGTCCAATTTATTGGTCCAATGTGTATTTTCGTCTCACAGTTTGAGAGTGAGACGCAATGTACATTGGACAGGTAGAATGCCACCCTAAGAGCCATTTATAAGATTATATGAGCTTGCAATCGAAACACAGAACTTGATAGATTTTATTTATTTATAGTGTTGGCAAGACGTTTATTTTCCCAACAGGCATTCCGTACAGTTACCTTTCGTACAAACAAATGAATAACCTAAATCTATCCTAATTTGTAGGCATCGGGATGGTACTTGATAGAGTGAAGGTTAAAATAATCCTCCAGTGCGAAATTGAACATGATAGACAGCCCAACTCGAACAATGTTTATAAGATGTCTAACGGATACGATACTCATGTGTTCTTGTCAAAATTGATATTTCTCAACCAAAAACGTAACTTTTGACGCTGACAGATCGGTATCGTATCGGTGTGAAATATAAAACATTGTTCGAATCGGACCGACAAGCAAATAGCTCGAATTGAACTTTCCCGCTAGACACTCATATAAACTAAGTAAAGTCATATTGCGTACCGATATAATATTAGGTATGCAATCCCATAGGCAGTTAACTCAATACATGAATCTAGTATATAACTGGATCTGTCATGAGGGGGATGGAATGACCGAACGGGATACTCTTATGTTACTTATGTATCTTTCAGTAGGAGTAGCAGCGAAAGCGCTATTATTGTTTGTCCTTGTCACAGTCTCACATTTTTTTTTATTCCCCACCGTAAATTTAGTAATTATGTATTATGGTGGGCAACAAAAATAAATTCGACCAATCATAGTGTCGCATTACGTATGTTTTGTCCCTCACGGAGGCACGCGTATACCACTTCTATAGGATCCTACCTTCTATGACTTAATACTATCCCAACTTATACAGATTGATATCTAACTAGTATTACTATTAATAATGTTAATGGGCATCGAGGTACACTTAGCCAGGCTAATGCTGGTCATTTTAGGTCCACGTCGGCTAGTTATAGTGGCTCGTAGAAAGGGGCAGTCCTAACGGTGAAAGCGGTACAGTCAGCTATGGTATTTGAGCTACTGTAATATGTGTGTATCAGGAATATCGGATAATCTAATATAAAGCAAAATACAAATAAAGTACCACTGTGACGATGAATGGGATCGGGACATTAAGTCGTGGACCGATTCATATATTAGGACTTGATATTAGTTACATAATGTACAATAATATATTTTAAATATAGGTACCAAATGAACACGCGTATTCCGCCTTAGGCTTCTATGTATGAAAGGTAATAAGAGAATAAACATACATTATGTTGTCGTATCATAATAAAGCAAGCAATTATATGTACGAGTGTGACGTGTAGTGACCTATTTTTCTTTTATTTTTAAGAGATATTTAGATATAATTTTAAGTGTCATCAGGCGTCGCCTATATCATAAATTAATAAAAAAATCAAAGTGATAATCTGTATAAAGATAAATAATATATAATTTACGATATACTCACTAAAATTAAAGGAGACTATGAGCGCACGTGTTACGTGCATATCGAGGAAAATATGTAGAATCTGGTTTTGAGGAAACCCGAATTATACAAAAACAGGTAAGAAACGAGTCTCAAGATGACGGACACATAAATACGAATTCACACTCAAAAGTGAAATTAAAAGTGGAACTTGTTCTGTTGACTGTACTTGTAGAGCAGAGATCTAGATTAAGCTCATATTTTATATCATAAGAAGCCTATCTATTTGTTATTAGAGATTTAAAATAACATTATTAAGTACGATGTTTATTTATTTCATAAATTAGAAGGTAAAAACTTAAATGCTATGAACTAAATCAGCATAGGTACAACCTAACATAACCCGTACGATTTTTTCGTTTACCGTGATAAAGATCAAGAAATAAAATTGATATAACCTCGTTTCGAACTCTTTACAGCTTTCGTGGTTAAAGGGAGACTAAACGTCGGGATGTAGGTACTTTAAAATCATTATACGCGATACAATCCATAATTGTTTTATTTCATAACACATAAGCTTAATAATGAAACGCAAACGTTGTTTTTCAATAAACTCTAATTCTCAGATAAACAATGTTATATATTTTATGTTAAATCAGGAAACATTCAACATTAAATATGAAGCTTTTCATTAAATGCCCCATTTTGTTTAGGTAATACTTGGTAATAGGTAAGGGGAATGCTATGTACCTAACCCAACGTGTCCACGCGCAGCTTTCGTAACACCGTCATCGGTAATAGAATGCTACTTTGTCTATGTCCAGCCGGACTGGCATCTCGTCGGTGACGAAATAGGACTTCACTGGTTCCCGTCCATTACATAACATCGACACATTCAAATGTTAAA
The DNA here is from genome assembly GCF_910591565.1 of Cydia splendana. Classification (NCBI taxonomy): domain Eukaryota; kingdom Metazoa; phylum Arthropoda; class Insecta; order Lepidoptera; family Tortricidae; genus Cydia; species Cydia splendana. The sequence continues at coordinate 18,838,056 of NC_085972.1, read as the reverse complement.
TACTGTAAAGACCTTACTAGATAGGTAACTGTGATTTTGTTACACTGTGTTATGGTGTCGGTAACAAATAAGTCATTAAAATTCAACAAAATATATGTTACAAGAGCATATCCGACTTGTCAAAACATCAGGTCGTGATATGGCCAAACGTAAGTACGTTTGTATAAATTTACGATTTATGATATATCTTATTGAAGATCTTGAATCATTTTCAATGTACTTACCTAGTTTATTACTCATTTTAATCGTTTATAGCAAAAACCATACTTGAGATTGGAGCTAAATTTATTTGCGGGAAATGTCTCCAAAGAAGTGTGATTATTTTCCTTCCTTACGGTTATGATTATAATAGAGTATTTGACTGTATTTAAAATAAATTATTTTGCACAATGCATGAAATATAGCACCAGAAGATTAATAGAGAATCGTAGACAGGAGTTATTTTTGGACACAATTTCTATTTTAAAACCCGTATAAAACTATAAAGAGTAGGTAATTTGATTGTGACGTCACATATTGCTAGTATTTCATATAAATTCCATACTAGCAAAATCGTTTTGACAGTTCGAAAAAAAAGAAACTGATTTGACTAGTAGTCTAATACCCTAAGATACTGAAATACCGTACCATAGTACTCAGTGGCGGATTTGCAGTCTTTGCCGCCCTAGGCCCCAGGCCCTATAGCCGCCCCTTTCGCAGCACCCATCATATTGACTACATTTTAAGTTATTTCTTGTTATCATCGCCAAATTTTTTGTCACAATTTGCCGCCCTAGGCCCGGGCCTACTGGGCCTTAGGGCAAATACGCTACTGATAGTACTACCATCCTACCGATTACACTTTAACTGATACATCCAGTGCATTGACCAACACGTCTCCATATAGGAAATACGCGAATCGAAATGCAATTTCCTCGACGGAAGATAGAAATCGGCGGACTTCCGAACAATATACCGACTCAATCCAGCTTTAATAAGGCTTATTAGTGATAGGAATGTCCGGAACGAATAGTATCTCCGTATATCTACGAAATTGGTGACAACTTTAATGTGATGCCGTAAGAGCTATTTCTGGATGGAGATCTTGTTAAAATTCTGTAGACAATACATCCTATTCAAAGTTTGTGACGAACGATAATGTACGGTAAATTGCAACGACAATGTTTTGATGGAGAGAAAAATTGTGTGTTCGCGCGAACTGTACAGTTCTCTCTCCTGTGCGCAATAGTTCACAGCTTGTGGACATGTAGGTAATGATTTTATCATTCTTATCCAAATAAATGCAGTACCTTTTCATGTAGATATGGGTTAAATAAGAAAATTAACCTTTATAGCCCTTAACTTTTGTGTATGTCTATATGAAAGACTCGATTACAGTTTTGTGCTTGAAATCTCTCTGCACTAAATCATTCGGTAGATTATTGGTTCGTAACTTCTCAATGTGGATAGACTTGAAAAGCGAAAGCGTCATTTTACCCTGTACGCCGACCCTCATTATTTTTAACACGTCGCCTAATCATAATTACGTAATCTTGATGTCTATCATATTTTTCATCTTAGTAATTACTTTAACCAGGGTTTCTAATGGGTGACAGATTTATAACTTGATTGAACCGGATGCTACAAATATGAAATTGAATACTTTTTTAGGCTCATACAATTTTATGTCTTGATTTAGGAATTGTATGTTCAGATACTAAATAAAGAAGCATCTTTGTTATTAAGTCTTAAGATCCTTATAGAAGTGTAGTAGTAGATAATGTAGGTATTATGCCTGCCTACATGAGCAATTAGGAGAGTTCTTACAAGTATATTGACAGACACGAAATGAAGAGCAAGATTTTTCACGTTCCTTTTCGTGAGTTTTGAACTCTGCTTTTCAAGAGGTGAAAAATTAGGAGAACGCTTAAAGGATGACTCACGCTAGACACGACCGGGGTCGGGCCGGACCTTCCGGTGCTTCGTTTTGCATGGAAAGCACCACGTGGTCCCCGATCAGCCGTCATAGAAAATGATTTGTCGGACGCCTCGGCCCGGGCACGACCCGGTCTAGCGCGAGTCAACCTTAATTCCATACATTATTTAAGTTTCGATGGGCGTTTTCTATCAACATTTGTCACCTTGGCTAGGCTCCTCAGTCTTATGTAGTAGAATAATTTTACCTTGATAGCGTTCCGTACGAACTCCTTCCTGGCGGCCTTGGAGGCGACCATGGGCGAGAAGCGCGTGGAGCCCTCGTTCCACCCACCGATGGCCAGCATGGTCTTCAGCTTCTTGTTGTAGGTCTTCAGACCCGTGAACTTGGCGTAGCCGCCTGGAGGACAGACGGAGGTTAATAAGGATGTTTGGAAGGTGAAACGATAGTGAGGCAGGTCAAAATAATATGCATAATGGAATAATTTGCTTAAATATTTATCTTAATAATGTTAATTAGCATATAATAACAATTATAGCTTTTATTGTTTTATTTATTCCAATTATAATAGTTCAAATTCAATTTTAATTTTAATTTTTAATTTTTGTTTATATTTATTTTATTAGTATTAATTAATAGGAATTTTTAAATGATTATTTTTGACATTTGTACAGTATTTTTAGGAATGACATATTTATTATACAACTGTTGACAACCAATTATGAGCCTTGTAGCTTGAAATAAATGAATTTTATTTATTTTATTGAGCAGATTTTGGTTAAAATAAGAATTTTTTTTATATAAATTGCAAATCACGTATAGGTACGTGTGAGTTTTTTATAATGACTTGATAAATAACTAATTATCTACTATTCGTTTATTCTAAACAGGTTTCTCAATAAGTTTTATAAGATAAATTAATTGATTAGATCAATAAAGCCCCAAAATTGTAAAATAACCTGACATCGACACTTCATATAATTTGTTAAATAACATGCAAAACAAACACAAACCTTTCTCAATATCTTGGTACTTGTCGAAGGGTTTGAGTGTGTTGTCCTTGGTGAACCCTCCGAAGGCGTAGATGAGATGCGTGCAGAGGTAGGGGTTGATGTTCTGGGGGTTGAAGCGCGCCGTGCCGGGCCGATAGACCGACCAATTTGTGTAGTAGCAGACCACGCGAGGCTCGTGTGTCGCCGCTGTGGATGCCAATCAGACTTTAGATATGATGGAATAACATTGTAAACTTTTTTACTTATTTTTATATTCTGATTAGGGTAAAATCTTTTTGAAAATATCAGCAAAAGTAAATTGTAAAGTAAAATTGTTGGTGAAACACCATCTCAGAACTATAATAATCAAATTTGAAGTAGGTATTTAAGTATGTCATTTTATAGCTATTTAAGTATTCAAGTATCAAGAATAACTGCACACATAAAAATGTCGCTTTCAGTAGGGGTCAAATAAAATGCGGCTAAATTTTAAAGTCGAATCACATATCACGGACTTGTTTTTAGTCTAGATTCGTCTAGTTAGAACATGAATAGTCTACATAGATAGCTATAAAAACATAGTTTCTCTGATGAATCACATATTATATGTGCCTACGTGTGTAACATATTTATATATAAAAATTCGCGTAAATTTTGTTACTACAAGGAATTCGCAAGAATTATAATTAAGCAATATTTATTTATAACATTAGCTAGTGAATATTTCACGATTAAAATTTACATAAACATACAAGTTATAAATCACAGTATTATGTTGGCTATCTGTTTTGTGATATCCATAGAAATATAAAAATGTCTTACGTTTACAGTGACATCGCTAAACTTTTTTATGAATCAATTTAAGTAACTAGTATATTTCTTAGTGTTGATCATAGGTTAGGGTACTACTTAATAGAAGGTAGAAATTCACAAGATCTGTGGGCGCAGCACGGTTCCATTTTTATCGTCTATCACTATGCGCGTCCCTTTCGCACTTACATACTTGTTAGAACGTGACAGGCATGGTGACAAGGGATAAAAACGCGACCGTGCTAAGCCGCCTGTTCATTGATTTGCGGTTTTTTTTAATATATTAGTTGCATTGCTATTTAGTCTTTTATTTGAGATGTACTTAAGTGTACTTAAGAATTAATAAAATAATAATTACCTGGTGTTGCGAATGTGAGAACGGCTATCGCTAAGGATAGCCATGTTGTCACTTCCTGTGGACAAAAAAAATTATATAAGTTACTATGTATGTAGATCAGTACAACTACATAAAGTGTCTTAAACAGAACTTAATAGTAGGTAATAATAATAATAATAATAAGCCCGCAGGGCAGCTTGTGGCGAGCTGTTGGGGAGTAACGACCCCACGGACCCGAGTGCTCCCGAGAGTCGGTCAGGGTCTCCGTCTCCGGCGTGTCTTCGTCGGTCGGAGTGGACCCCAAGGGGACCCGCAGGACTCTCAGCTCTGGCTTGCCTTCATTGGCCGTCCAGAGAGGAGTCGCTAGAGCTATATGCTCCAGGGGTGGAAGTGTTAAAGGGCATAACGCCGCGAGTAACTTCGGAGAAAGCGCAGCACCACCTCTCGACACCCCTGAGCCGCTCATGCCGGTGTTGCACCTGGCCGTCTTCACGATGGCGCATCAGTACGGTTACCATCAGTTTGTCACTGACATAAACGCCGTCGAGAACGTAATTTACTTTCTATACATCTCGCTCGCACTCGCATATTAGTGCAAACGGGATGTATAGAAAGTAAATTACGTTCTCGACGGCGTTTATGTCAGTGACAAACTGATGGTAACCGTACTGGTGCCCATCTAACGAGTGGCGAGTCACCACCTGCCTCGATAACACTGTATAACACAATGTTATGGCAGGTGTCCGGAACTCTTAGCAATAGCCCAGATTTATTTTCCACCCAAATTTAAACCATAGACCAGGACTCTTTCCATTTTTCTATAATAGCTCCCAATGCCTGCTGAAGCCGGTTTACGGGTATCTATTTATGTACCCGTGAATGGGTTCCAGCAGGCGTTCTACATGACATCAAAGCTCTCCAAACGGCCTCTACGTGTTGGATCTATATCCCCACGCTCGCCTCATAAATGACCGGGCTTAAAAACCCGAGAGTTTGTAACGGAGATACAAATAATAATAATAATAAGTATCCAATATCCCCACGCAAGCCTATCAAAAGACCGGGATTTATAGGCCCGTGTTATCTAAGGAGATAACTCCACGGCCGACTTCGGCCACGGCGACTGCTGTCAACTCCGTTGCTGTCGCTGGTGTGCTCGCAAGTGGCTGACGTAGCCGATCTTGTTAGTAAAAGTTCGCGAACATTAATCGTAGGTATAATAAGTTTTAAAGTGTACCTCCGACGTTCCCCTTGGTCTCGAATTTAATCACACTTTATATTATTATTTATTTACAGTTTCAAGGTTTTTACACAGTATAATTTATAAATAATAATGTGTAAAAATCGCGAAAGTGTAAATCAGTGTTTTACATAATATATCCCAAAATATCAAGTAAATTCATAGTTCTCTATAGTGATTGAGGTGGATTATATACCAACATATCTTCATTATTATTTTAAATTTCATGAAATCTTACAAGACTGTACCTACAGCATAAAATGTGTAATTTTCAGGTAAAAGCAACAGTAAACATTGCAATAGAAAGTTCTTAATTTCACGCATATTTATGCTAGTAATTGACAATCGATGAAATGGTGCTGTTGCCTGAAAACTACTGGCATTATTATTTACAAGTCGTGATGTAACAGATATCGACTAATTTCTAAAAAGTTTGCAAGGTTTAAACCAAAAATACATGCAACCGGTCCCATGCAAGACATTAGATAAAGGATGACTCACGTTAGACCGGGCCGTGTCCGGGCCGGAGCTTCAGGCGCATCGTTTTCTATGGAAAGCATCACGTGATCGCCTGTCATGTCATAGAAAAGTAAGCGCCGGAAGCTCCGGCCCGGACACGGCCCGGTCTACCGTGAATCATCCTTAATGCTTTGCTTAAGTTATGAAACTATTTATAATTAAATTATCCATAATATGATAAGGCTGTAAAAAAACAATAACGTTAATTTATCTAGATAAATTACCAGATCTACACTAACAAAAACCTCTTAATAAATAGCCACTCAGACCACTCAATAGTGTACATACTGAATGATCTTTTATTTTTAGCACATCAGGTGACTGGTCAACCGATTATGTAAGGCAACCTTATAGAAGCCGGATCATATGAAAATATTGCATATATTATGTTAAGTTGTGGTCAATATAAAACGTCAAATGATCAGGTTACGTAGAGGTTAATGCAGCCAGAGGTTATAAGGTTAGGCTGTCAATGTCAGGCTTCAAGATAGTAACAACGTAATATTCTAATAGGTAATTCGTCAGTAACTGGCCACCTGTTAGTAACTGGCCACCCTAAACTAAAAATGCATTCTATTCACTTATTTTAGTATAAGGTGGCTAGTTATTGAAGGCTGGCCAGTTATTGAAGCCTTATACTAAAATGAATTCTGTTTAATAGGTGAATAGAATTCATTTTTAGTTTAGGGTGGCCAGTTATTGGCCGGTGGCCAGTTATTGGCGAATTACCCTAACTAGAAATTATTCGTAATATTCTTAAATTTTGGGTACAGATAAGAAAAATAAGTAGGTACCTAATCCCTATGTAATATGTGTGACTGTGATCCTATTTTGAAATTCTTTTTTTAGTGAGTCTCCTGTCAAAGTGAATGACCCTTCTTTCCGCATGCGCTCGCGCATGTCAACTAGCACAAAAACAAATGACCTATCGTCACCCGCGTCACGCAAGTTTCCTCTGCCACAATGCACAATGACATTTCTTGCGTTTGCGCAGAAAAATACGCCGCTTTGCATATAATGCCCGTTCATGTTTACGTGTGCTAAGGAGGTTGACGACTTGTTAGATAAGAAAAAATGGAAATGTAAATTATGTATGACTTCAATAACCTATTGAGAAAGTAAGTAATACTACAAACATAAATATCTTAAGTAGGTATCGAATAATGTCCAGCGTTACATGGATGCATCATCAAGTTAGTAATTGTGTGACAACTGGCTAGGTATATAAATTTTATCTTAGTATTTGTAGCATCGCCCACACTGTTAACTGACAGTTCATAAACCTTATTACAAAAGCCATAAGGTCCACCGATGGACAGTTAAGAGTGTTGCTGTTTGTACTTAAATAAACGTTTGCTAAGTGGTGGTCCGCTGTAGTTAGTTTAGTTTAAAGATTAAATCTAGAATACGAGTAATATTTTTTTACTTACAAAACATAGTACAATTCAGCCATTGCAGATGCTACTCGGTCTACGCCGACTACAAGTATGGTCAACCATAATAACTTTAGAATTACACATACAACGAGTTACCAATTTAAAAATAAGAAGCATAAGAATTACCTAAATATATTGTTTTGGCACCACATTTCAAAATAATTTTATTTGAAACATAAAATACATAATACGCAGTTTTGTCTTATAACATACGAGTAGAGCGATATACAAGGCTACAAGGGAAGGAAGTGCAACATCGCCGAAACTGTATCCCACCACAAATCCTTATTGTTCATAAAACAATACCCCATTTACTATTCCGTACCGTGTCTGCGTCCATTACGGTAACGTACCGGACAGTTAGCGGCACAATAACGTACGGTTATGAAACCGCTTGAATATGCATGACAATTATATGAAATAAGAAATATCGAACGTGCCACTGTATCACAGTATAAGTTATCAATTACGGTGTCAACTTAACTTTACATAATTGTAAATAAATTAAAACATTTCGATTTTATTAAAGTGCTATCAACAATACTGAAATGGCAGTTACCACACGCGCGCATACACACAATTGAGTATAAAATGTTGTCCGTATAAGTAGGTCTACGTAATAAAATATGATTGTGATAAAAATCCGTCCGTCCATCCGGTCCATCTGAACCTCTGTTTCTTTATGTCACAAACATTTTACTCAAAAACTATAAGCTGAACTAGCTAAAATAAATTTCAGATGTCTAACATGAAACCAGACAACAACCATAAAAGAGGGTAGGTCATTATTAGTACTACTAGAGTGGCTCTATGAGCTATAGAGCTCGCGAGAATAATTTAAAACTGAATAAATGTACCATATTTAATTTTTTTTCATCTATTTATCTAATTAATCATCGAATCTGTTCACAAAATTTCACGAGAATCGGTTGAGAATTGCGACCTGTAGAGGAGAACATCCGGACGAAAGCTTTTTTGACCAAGCTGAAACGAAGACCTTCGCTAACGATCGGTTAATGAGTTGAGGTCATGCGATTTTCCTGTAAACACCAATAAATAAATGGACTTCAAACTAATATGAGTACTTTATCCTTATAGGCATGTTAATACCTTCTACTTCTTAAAATTTGTATGGTGTCTTCGAAAAACTTATCCGAATTGTTAACTTTTGTAATGTCGACAAAAAAGATGCCGGTTTTCCCGAACACTTTTTGACCACTTCGCTAATTATCTCTATGGATTAAAAATACTAACAAATTGGTTTACAAAACTAAAGTTAAAATACTGGTTATTAATACGATATACGTGGCTTCCTCCCTACGGAGCGAGGAATGCATTGCGAAAGATGGCAGGCTCTATATTTGAGTGTCCGCTACCTTCTGTGAATATAAGAATGGCAAGCAGAACTTATCATTTTCTAAGAATCTGAAAGCGTGAACGGAAATAATAATGTGCAAAGGTACGGATGCAATTATTCATAATTAAATTAAGACTCATAAATGGTCAACATTCTTGGAATATTTAAAAATTAGTCAACATTACACCAACAAAAAAAAAGACATATACATACATACATATATGATGTATTAGGTGTATTAGTAACATAATCTTAACAAAAGTGAGGGCAAAAACTAACCACACGTCACCATAAAGTGAATGTCAAGGTTACCCGCTTATCTTGGAATTGTCATAAGTTTTGTGGTTTGCCGGTATGAGATAAATAATATATGTATAATTCGTGATGTATAAAAATTCTAAACAGCTAATTCTGTGACAGTAAATCCGCTTTTGCATAGTTAATGTACTTAATCGTTACGTTTAAGAGTAACAGCTCTACGATAATATCCTAATTTATATATTTTTATAAGAACTTAAAATATGGAACACAATGCCGCATTTCAAACCGGCCCTGTTTTTGAAAACTGCTAGCCATAATGTAATACGGCGGATTACACGGTCCGACTGCGACATACATATTAGCTTCAGTTTTATTATGATCTTATGGAACGTATCATGGATGATGAAACGTTGCAGGCACTGAGCGCGCGTGGCGATGAGCGCGTTTATATCTTTTACTGCCGAGTGAGCTAGAAGGCCCTTACAAATATTTCACAGTGAGAGTAAGGAATAATCTATCTAAATCGATAAATGAATTTATCAAACTCTTAATAAATTAAGTAAAAGTGTAGGGATCGACTACTCTAACATTTACCTACCTACTTGAGGTCACCACGGGCTTATGCCTTTAGCTCTAGCTTCTATACTAAAAGCAATGTGTCTCAAACACAACTTAAGGTGTCGATAGTCTTGATAGCCATTGCTGTATTATACAGTCATAAGTATATTCTCAAGTCTACGCGCGTCTGACCCAATCGGCAGGAAGCACAGAAATATAACAATTAAACTAAATCATAACTGTAACATAACCGTTCGTTGTGCAACCTTACAGTAACAGTCCCCTGGCCATCATTGAACCTTATTGCTTTACAATAAGTTATATTAATTGTAAGTTAACATGGACAGTGGGCACTTAATGCTATAATACGTCATTTACGTGCCTGGTGGCGGTTGATCGATCGCATGCCGAAAATGGATGTTGGCTACTAGGTTAAATAGCTGCATAGTTGATTCGAATGGATATTGGAATTATAGCACCGTAGTTTATTTTTGTTTTTATGTTCCACTAGTAGGTTATGAAGAACCTTTATCTTGTAGCACAGCATTATTTTTTCCTTTTTTGGGGCACACCATTTGATTTACTTGTTGTCACATCGTGTGGCTCGTATTTAAGTATTTATAGAAACATGTCATTTGTTATTTTATATTTTATTTTATTTATTCAATTACAATTATAAGCTTACAATAGTACCAAAGCGCCTATAATGCTAACAACAGTATTCATCATCAGTCACCCAATTCACTTCATGGTTTGTTATCGAGATTGTCTCAAATCTTTGTATGCCATCTCTTGCCATTATTTGATAATAGAAAGTGATGCCACTTGATATTTTAGCCCTGTTTTCAGGCTCTTAGGTTGACAGTTCATTTGTCATACTCATAACAAAGTTTCAAACTACAGCCGTGTTGCAATATTTTTTTATATATGATTACAATTTAGTATGAACAATAGAATAAAGTCTGTTTAAGAATCTACGGCCGACAGTTTAACTAAAGCGTTCTCAGCTCTTTTGTGTATTACAAAAGACAGTTTACCAACATCGTTACTAAAACAAAACTCCACACAATGGAGGCAAGAGCTCGGAAAATATTAAAATAACTATTGCGGTTTCCTAACAGAAATAAATAGTTCCATTATAAATGTCTAGTCTATTTCTCTCTAGCTTTTTTTATCTTAAAATACTTGATTGAAAAGTGAACGCAAAGACTGTTATAATAAGATCGATTATAGATTCTACAAAAACTTTTACACAACATCTAGGCGTGATTGTAAAAAGTTTAGACTATGTTGCAAACATAGGTGGCAAATAAAATTTAATTTGGCATAATTATATTTATGGATCTATAGGCTACATATGCTCGATTATAAAAGTGTATTGTATTTCTGTATAGATTTTTAATCTTAAAATAAATACCTACATTATTATTAATTCTGAACGCAAACACTATCACAATAAGATCGATTATAGATTCTACAAAATCTTTTACACAACATCTAAAAGTAATTGTAAAAAGTTTAGTCTATGTTGCAAATAAAATATAATTTGGCATAATTATATGGATCTAATACATACTTACGTAGCAATTATAGAAACATTAACCGGTGTCTTAATGTAATTGGCGCAATGTAAAAGCAGGGCAGATCGGTTAATAAAAACGTACTTCTCCGTAAATAGTGTTACGCAAACTTGCTCAAGTATCGATGAGATCAGGTTAATTCGGTGTAAGATGAGGTATTAGTTCATTGATAAAATGATGGCTCTGTAACTAATAAGTTATCCTCTAATATTATGTAACATAAATGGGTAGCAAACTAAATTAATAAATAATTTAATTCATTAAAATATGTATGTGAGCATTTCTGTTTCAAATACACTGTTTTTGAAACACACAGCGTGGTCTCAGAAAACATGTAATCATGTGTGTTAACATTCAAACGATAAAATAATAATTCAGCATACATACGTCCCACAGTTTGGCATAGACCTAGTCTTATGCACTAGAGGATTTGGACTATAGTGCCCACTGGTCCAATGCGGGTTTAGGACTTCACACACACCTTTGAATTTCTTAGTGGTAAATATCAACTGACATTCCATACATAAGTTCCGAAAAACTCATTCGTTATGATTTAAGCCTGCGACCTCCGGATTGAAAGTCGGAGAGCAGATCCACTCGGCCACCAGTGCTATAAATTAATAAACTTAAGGAGTTTTCTTTTCAATCATCAATACACCTTCTCGCCTGGTCCTTCACTTTCACGCCGCACTTACACTAAACTGTCATTCTACGGAACTTGCTAACTATGTAAACAAACCGCCATATTGAAATTGTCTCTGAATGATGAATTTACTAGTGACTTTTGTTTACATAGTTAGCAAGTTCCATAGAATGACACTTTAGATACTTACAGTTCTTCCTGACGATAAGATTTACATTCTTATAATTTCTGGCCATGAGAAGCTCAACAACACTATCCAAAACAAGTGTAAGTATCGTCGCTACATCTTGAACGAATGTAGAAACATCTTTAACCAAATGTGTTTCCAACTGATTTTTAATGCGTCTCGCCCGCGACTAAGCTTGCGTGACGAATCGTAACCCAAGTACTGCCATGTTAAGACAAAAGGGCATAAGTCTGAGAAACTGGCTTGGAAATACAAGTTTTTGACTTAAGCCTGAAGTCGTATGTAATGTGGTCAAATGACTATGGTTGTGACGGCTTGGCTTACGACATAACGCTGGCCCATGCCTGGATTCTATGTTTCACTTTTATCGAACTGAAATTTGAACATTGTCATAGTGACATTAAGTCGAATTTCAACTGTCTTGAAAATGTAACATAGAACCCTGTAATATTGGGCCAGCGATAAGTTGCCTCACTGATATGATGCCGTTTGATTGACGATGTACGTGAGGTCTCAAATCGCAAGAGAGCTTATGAATTAGATATGAATGATATGATTCATAAAGTGCATTTGTTTCTCGACGCAAAATTTCAAACTAGGGAGCTATAGTTTTCATTTGGATGATTCGATTTTGGTTTATTTTTTTGTTAGTATGAGGATGATAGAAAATGTTTTAGGTAAAATTTTGTATTTTTAGGACTTACTTACCAAGGTAATTATTGTCAGTTATATGTATATGTAACGGGATAAATAAATTTAGCTCTCAAATTAAAATAAATCAATTAAATTTCTAGACATATTTAATATAAGCATAAACTCAAAAGTTCCCAGGCACTTACTTTAATTATAATACTTGTTTAGACAGTAGGCAATCATAATTTATAACATTGCACTCTAATTTCCATAATTAACTTGTCAACTGTTGCGTAATAATAGCGAATTGTGCGTCCAAAAGTGTCCATACAAACTGTACAAAGGGTGCTATTGCACATTATTTTTGACAACTCGTGATACCGGTAATCCAATGTCACGAACAAGACTGCCATCACCTATCACACAATGTAATTTTTAAATTTCAAATGTAAATTATAGATGTAAGTAAGTATATGATTGACTAAATTATTTTAAACAGATTGACATTGTGAAAGTTTGTGAACATCATAATGTAAGTACAGTTTGGGACTGTCTTTGCACAATTTCACAATGTCGAACGCTGACGAAATGTATGATCGTCATGTCAGAAGCTGCTTTTAAATTAAGTCAAGTTTGCCTCCCGAGCTACTTAGTTGGTCAAAAAGTATAATCTGCCACAATTTGCACCGTGATGGTTACGTCGGATGACATAATGCTGATGGTGTTCCCACGTCGACTGTATACTCTTACTTTCCCATAAACTCGCGTTTGGTGGGAAATCTAGTGCATTACGATTATGGATTATGTAAATAACAGTAATATTAGTAATGACAGGTACTTGACTACCCGTTTTATACTTAAGTAGGTAAATTCAGTTTGAGCTAGATGCTAGTAGATATATTGTTAATGGTCAAGAGTTAATGCAGCCAAGAATCGAAGAAATGACCTAATTATTATTTAAGAAATTACCTTATTTTGGTTTTAACGGGCCTAAAAATCCCGGTCTTTTGATAGACTTGCGTGGAGATATAGATCCAATACGTAGAGGCCCTTTGGAGAGCTTTAATGTCATGTAGAACGCCGGCTTATTATTATCAATATTATTCTAGAATTTAAGTTATTTTATTTATTTATAAAGCATTATTATTAGGGTAAGGTTAGGTAAGGCAACATAACTTTTGGTGCCTATTTTTTAAGATGCCTTCATGGATTTGCATGCTGTTTGTACACAGCTGAAAAGATGAAACATAATACTGTATAACAATAAGACCTGTAATTACCCTTTTTTGCAAATAAATAAATTGTTTGTTTGTTTTGTTTGTCGTATGCAACTTTATAACGTAATTAGGGTGAACAATGTATAATGGGTTTTCGAATAATGAGTAAACATCCGTCTGACAGTTGGTACTCTCATCCGGTACGGATATGATGGTCGTTCTTGTTAGGGTTCCGTACCCAAAGGGTAAAACGGGACCCTATTACTAAGACTCCGCTGTCCGTCAGTCCGTCCGTCCGTCCGTCCGTCCGTCTGTCACCAGGCTGTATCTCACGAACCGTGATAGCTAGACAGTTGAAATTTTCACAGATGATGTATTTCTGTTGCCGCTATAACAACAAATATATACTATAACAGCTATAACTAAAAACAGAATAAAATAAAGATTTAAGTGGGGCTCCCATACAACAAACGTGATTTTTCACCGAAGTTAAGCAACGTCGGGCGGGGTCAGTACTTGGATGGGTGACTGTTTTTTTTTTTGCCGTTTTTTGCATTATGGTACGGAACCCTTCGTGCGCGAGTCCGACTCGCACTTGCCCGGTTTTCTACGTGACAGCGTGATAAAACGTTGCCCGACATTTTCTATCCCGCGGTGTTAAAAAGTGACAGTTATTTTATCACGTGGATAAAGATGGATAAAGCCATCCATACTACGCCAGCAGATTTAAAAATATTTTTCATTATTTCCAGTCATTGAGACAGAGAAATATGTACATATTAAGCATGACAATGAATTGCGATGCTGAACAGCGTCGCTAAATGCTCATGGGATAAAAAAATAAGTAACTTTATCAAAAAGTTACATCAGAATTGAATTATCAAATTATTGGCAGAGTAACGTCCAAATTACGTCGGAAATGCTATATTTCCGACATTGTACAAAATGCACAAAACCTACTTGTCTAAACATCTATTTCCTATCATATTTTGTAACCGGATTGACCATTTTGCAACATTGTAGTGGTTATTAACGTGTTAGCAGCTAATAATTACCTACCTTACATGATAGACAGGTACCAATAAGAAAAAGCAAACTTTAAAATACTTTAACCCAAATACAGCTGTATTTGGGTTAAAGTATTTTTGTGAAACTACGTCTTCAAATTCGGTTAAAAATGAAGCCTTCGTCATAAGTAAAATAAAACAAATCTACCATTACCGTTACCAAAAACGGCTCTATAGTTTTGTCGTTACGGTGAAATATACAATAAACATAATATACGTAGTAAAATCATAACAATGTACCTAGCGTAGCCGGTGGGTTTAAATGAGTTGAACCGTACGTAGATTGTTATAAAATGTGTTACCTATACTATGTTTAGATTAGCTTAGTTAGGTGTTTTTGTATAAAACCAGCAAAAGTTTAGCATACATTGCTAATATAAATAATACAATACAATTACAATTACGGTAGTATCATCGCTGTTCATTCTTATTTATTTAAAATAACCCGAGACTACTAAGAAAATCAGAAAATCTCTCAGTACTACTTATGGCTTGACCTCTATTGGACACGCGATCCATGACTCGTTTTACTCCTTAACTTATGGTTTTCTCGCGCGCGTGATGATATGATATATTGTCCGGTTGTACTAGATAAATTGTCAGCTTTCTTTCTTTGTTCATCGTCTCATCAATATACCTAAAATAAATATCTACTCGTTAATAAAGTTCTTGTAGGTACATGAAACGCCAAAGGTTCTTCATAGCAGTTCCATCAAATTGGGTAGGTACAGAAAAATAACATTAGACAACAATTTACCACTAATAGTTGTAAGATTGATCATCCCAGTAAGTATAGTATTTCCCGTTGTCTGATGCTACCCCTCTATCCCCAGTTACCCCATTTGGCTTTTCCCGGTCACACGGCCAAACTTAACCAATCTATTTATGGACAGGATGAAGCATATAGCAAGCATGCGAAGCATCCCATCGTCAACCTGTCCGTTGCGCAAGCGCCGACGCAACTCCTGCGGCATTCTTACCAAGAAAGTACGTTTCACTTTCCTTACTTACGCACGGACGGACCCGGCTAAATGAAAATAAACTAATCATAATAAGTTAGGTTATGATTATTTGCTGATTATGTAAATGGTCCGTGACGAAGGTTTAGTTATTTTGTAAATATTAATTTTTTGATACAATCATACTTATATTGTTACATTTTTAAGCGGTATTTACACCAATTTTTCTATCAATTTTTTGTCGATTATAAATACAAAAGAATTTAACTACCTACTAGTTAGTTGAACGACTTGAACGTAAAGGATGACTCACGTTAGACCGGGCCGTGTCCGGGCGGGAGCTCCCGGCGCATCGTTTTCTATGGAAAGCGTCACGTAACTACAGCGCGCAGCTACAACCTAATATAAACCTTCATCCATTCAGACAAGGTACATGATAGCGCGCTACGCACGATAGGTGTGGCGTTAAAGGGTTAAGTGGAAAGTATTCGAGACGTCTTCATAAACATTATAAATACGGCAGATACCTGCGACCACGACCTTATGGTGAGTAAGTAGCAAACTTGGTAGAGGCATTTTCTAAAGTCTAAAGGTAAAGAAGAGTTGGAAGTATGCATACGTGACAGTCTGCACAGAAAATGCAAACATCTCAGATGAAGCAGAGAGATGGCTAGGGATTATACTACCTTTACGTCGGACAGTTTCGGCCATCCTTCAGCTGAGAGAGATAGAAAATTTCTCTGTATTTTGAATATGTATGTTATAACCCCTTTAGGCACGACTACGGTTTAAAAGTGAAGACAAGTAGTAAACTTGAATGGCATTTATTAATGTAAAGGCCAGTAAATGTAAACTAGTGGCTCTGTGAGCTGTAGACCTCGCGAGCAGAGTTTAAAACTGAATAAATGTATGGTTCCGTTGTTTTGAAGAATTTAGAGAATCTAATTTGACCATAAAAACTTAACTATCAATTGCTTACAAAATTCGGGAATTGGTTTAGATATGCGACCTGTAGAGTAGAACATATGGACATACGAAACAATTTTTGGCTAACAGGCCAATTCAAACTTACACTGATATCAGAAAGACATCTATCTAACTGATGTCATTTAGTTATCGTGCATTTCACTCGTTCTTGTCCGTACATGTATTGGCGCAAGCGAGACGCACGATGACTACTAAATAACATGATAAAAATATCATCCCGATGTCAGTGTACGGTCGATGCCCCTTAAGTATACACGTCGCCATACTAATTGTATAGAAAAGTGGATAGAGTTAGACCAAGAAAAGTCTGCAGAGATTTTGACAGCACACGCAGTTCCAATGTTATTTGTGCCAGTGTCAAAATCTCTGCAGACTTTTCTTGGTCTAACTCTACTTATGTTAGGAAACCAACATTACCTTTGAATTAACCTGTAAACTGCAACTAAGAAGCTTCGTGCGCGAGTGTGGCCCATAATTTCCGAAAATCATTTTTTCTTCGAGGCAATTACTCCGTTCTCATATTTTGCGTTGCCCATAATTTCCCGAAATCATTCATTCTCGGTAGCAATTACTCCGTTCCCATATTTTCCCAATGGTTTTCTTCCGCAATCGCCTATTTTTAACCGACTTCAATTTCATAGAAGGAGGAGGTTCTGTATTCGGTTGTGGCTATTTTTTTTTTTTTTTTCTATGTACGTTCACCGATTACTCCAACATCCGTAGTCCGATTTGAGTAATTCTTTTTTTGTTTGAAAGGAGCTACCTCCGAGTTGGTCCCATTTTAATTTGGTTCTGTTCTGATGATGGGATCGTTGAGGAATTGAGGGAACTCCTCAATTTTTAAAGGCACATGCATAGTGTTTTGGGCGTTTTCTTAAGCAACTCGAGCATTTTCTCCCGAAAACCACCAATTTGATGAAGTAGACTTGATGATGATGATTATTTTGATGATAATGATGATGATTTCTTTAAATGTAAGTATGTTCAGCGATTACTCCGGCACCTGTGATCCGATTTGAGTAATTCTTTTTTTGTTTGGAAGAAATTACCTCCAAGGTGTTTCCGTATTATTTTTGGTTCTGGTCTGATGATGGAATCCATGAGGAATTGAGGGAACTCCTCAATTTTTAAAGGCACGTGTTAAGTGATTTCGGGGTTTTCTAAAGTAACTCGAGCATTTGCTTCCGAAAACCACCAATTTGATGTACTGCAACTGTAGCCTTACCACGAGTTTGACATTGACACATTCGCTAACGTCTTATGCATCTAAATGTAACTTTTAAACACCTTAGTGTGAGCGAGATGCATAGGAAGTAAGTTACAAACATGCTAGCGAATATATCAATGTCAAACTCGTGGTAAGCTGGTAAGGCTACTGATCGGGGATTAGGGTTAGGAGTTAAGGGGTCAGGGATTAAGGGGTCGGGGAATGGCGGTTGAAGGGTTGCTGGTTCAGGATCGAGGGGTTCCTGGATCAGGGGTTGATGTGCTGTGAGGTTGAGTGATCGGGGGGCTGAGGGATTGGGTCAGTGGCGGGGCGGGCGGATGGATTTAGTTGACAGGAATTATAATTTCCTAGACGGACTCGAGAAAATTTCTGGTTCAGGGTCGAGGGGTTCCTGGATCAGGGGTTGATGCGCTGTGAGGTTGAGTGATCGGGGCGTTGAGGGATTGGGTCAGTGGCGGGGCGGAGGATGGATTTAGTGTAGTAGTGACAGGAATTATAATTTCCCAGACGGACTCGAGAAAATTCCTGATTACATATTTATTAAAGAAATAGGTACACGAATTTAGTGTTAAACATGATCTTGTTTTTCATTCATGCGTCGCGCTCTTAACAATGCGTTAAAACTAAAAATGGAAAAATAAAAACTTTTTACAAAAAAAAGCAAACCGACTTCAAAAAGGATGAAATAAAATATTATCCTTTTTGAAGTCTATGCGTTACCAACTGATATGTTTGAAGTCGGTGCCAAGCCAAGTAGTAACAATACCAGTCAAAAATAATCAGATTTATGGCTATAAATCCCATTAGAACTGTACTAATAACTATTACAAATGTGTAAGTAATTCTGTCTGCCTCTTTGTCGCCTTTTCATGGCTAAACAACTGAACCGCTTTAGGTGAAATTTGGCAAGAAGGTAAATTTCTTGAATTGTTTTATATTTTGAAATGTAGTCCTCTGGATAAGGAACGGGAAATTACTCAGGCCCAATCTCACACTTGCGTGCTATAGACTGTTCGAGCATTAGTAAGAAATGCTTTTTAAAAAATACGACGGAAAAAAATGCATTGGATTTCCACTAATGTGCCGACAAACATGGTACAGACTGCGCCAAGAAGGTTTGATCGTGTGTTCTTAGATACAATATGCGATAAGATATGTTTACACTTTTGCACCTTACTCCTTTGTAATAAGGCGAAAAGTGTAAACATATTTTTAACGTCGACTGTACCTACAGAATGTACGTTCATTGTCGTCGTGTAAGGCAATCCAACGTAGGTACATCCTTATCGAATCGCACCAAAATCATGGTATGCTTCAAAATTTGGCACCGACTTCAAACATATCAGTTGGTAACGCATAGACTTCAAAAAGGATAATATTTTATTTCATCCTTTTTGAAGTCGGTTTGCTTTTTTTTGTAAAAAGTTTTTTTAATATTTTTAAATTAATCTTTTCCTTATAGGTTTCGTTCTTTTTTTATATATCTAGGATAATATTTTCTTGTTACTGTATGTTAATAGTGTAGTAATTATATTTGTTACTTGTAGGTATTTCACATACAACAAATATCAAAAACACTAAAATTAAAACATAATCTACAAAACTACAAGTAAAAAACCAAACGCTGTCAGCCAATAACTCTAACCTACCTATCTCTGGGAGCAGATTCGTTTTTAGGGTCATCAAAAAAAAATAACCCTGACCTACCTATCTCTGGGAGCAGTTTCGTTTTTAGGGTCATCAAAAAAAATAACCCTAACCTACCTATTTGAAAAAAACCTGGTTATTTTTACCACTAGCATTAAAAAAAAGAGAAAATATGGAGATAGAGAATATTTAGTTAGTGAAAAAAAAACCTACTGGTTATTTTAACCACTGGGATTAAAAAGAAAAGGGAATAAATTGAGAAAAGGAAAATTTAGTTTATGAAAAAATGTACACGAAAAATTAAATAAAGCGAAGAAATTCCACTGGGAAAAAATGAAAACGGAGTAATTGCCTCGAAGAAAAAATGATTTGCGGAAATTATGGGCCATTTTAGCGAGGCGATCCTAATTAAAAGGCTCAAAGTCTAACTAACATTATAGTTAGTTAGACTTTGAGCCCGGGAAAGCGCAACGTACGAGCAACCTACAGCTAGTTCCCTGAGCCCAAGGTCGACCACTACCCTAGGCAATGTTAACCCCTGCGATTTATGGATGGTGACCGCCCATGCTATAAACGTAAGTGGAAATTGACTCCTGGAACAGCCATGCCCTTGAACTAAAATCGCTAAAAAAATTTTCAAACAAAAACTCAAACGAATACGCTTACCTCGCGCTTCGTGCTCGCTTGATCAATCAGCAATATGATGATAAAGTGCAAAACATAAATAAAAAAATTTGCATTTACTGGGGATCGAACCGGGTACCTATCCCATATCCTTGCTTGTAAGCGTCTTTCCAACTGCGCTATGATAGCATTTAGATGAGCTGACGAAATTTGGTTACTTATTCTCGAGTAAGAATTTAAATATCTAATCTAAAGAGAATAAAGTGTATAGGTGGCAGCACAGGAGCCGTCAGATCTTTGGCGCGAAGCGTAGATATGTAGTTTATGATTCCGATGTAGCCCACGAGATGGCAGAACCTACTATGCACAAGGAAACGTACTTACGAGAACGGTAGATGGTAGCACTTGCTTTGGCAATGTACATGTGCACATATGTTTCCGATTCAGGCCACAAGATGGCAGGCCCTCCAACGCGCACGGTCCCTATAGTGGGCGCGCGTGAACTATAGGGGGTAGCATAGGAGCCGTCAGATTTTTGGCGTGAGGCGTAAATGTGACGTTTATGCTTCCGATGTAGTCCACAAGATGACAGAACCTACTATGCATAAGGAAACGTACCTACAAGAACGGTAGATGGTAGAACTTGTTTTGGCAATGTACATGTTTCCGATTCAGGCCACAAGATGGCAGACCCTCCAACGCGCACGGTCCCTATATGTAGTAGAGGGTTATTGTCATACTAAATTTTGTAGTCACAGTAAATTTACTGCCATCTTTCGATACAGGATTAAAATGAAAATGAAAAAAAAAAATCAATAAATGTATATATGTATGGATAAATGATTTTTTTTATTTTTAGAACGCCATATGATTTTGACCCATGTTCTTTTACTGATATGAGTAAAAATTGTTAAATATAAAATGGTGTCGCCATCTAGACGAGCATAGGCCAAAGGTATGGCGCCGTATATTCAAGAATCAAATTTTCTTTAAAGCGCAAAAAGCCATCATCTCTTGCAAAAAATAAACGAATGCGCTTAGCCCGCGCTTGATAAATAAAAAATACGATTTTTTTAATTTTTTCAAAATAAAAAAATAAAATAAAAAACAACAATTGATACGAAATTTAAGTATAAAAAAATACAAAAAGTTATGTAGCAGCATACAATTACTGGGGATGGAACCAGGGACCTCCCTATGCAAACAAAAAAGCGAACGTTTGCAAAATGCGCCATGATAGTTCTTACTAAAGCTGACGAAATTTAGCTACTCATTCTCAAGTAAAAACTAAATATCTAAATACCGCCGAAACCAGAGATACAAATTTTCTGAATTTTTGGCCATTTAATCTATAAACATATATCAAAAAGAAAAAACTCTTATGATATCGATACGACTATTTGTTTAGGCGACAGATATCACGACTCCGCCATTTTTTAAAATTTCCAAAAACCGGATTGACAAAAAAATTTTATTTAGTCATAGAATCTGGTCACAAAATTTCATGAGAATCGGTTAAGAATTGCGACCTGTAGAGGAGAACATCCGGACATACGAAAGCAAAATGCCCGAGTCAAAACGTAGACCTTCGCTTCGCTTCGGTCAACTAAGCGGGAAGTGTGACATCTTCACAGACAATGCAAACATCGCAGATTAATCTGTTTGTAAGGTGGCTTAAAAGTGAACTATGTATGAAGGAGAAAGAGTAGGAGTAGCAAACTTGATGATGTTGGTGGCATTTTCCGAACTTTGAAGGCCAGGAAATGTAATGTAAACTAAGCGGGGAGTATGTATGACATCTTCAAACTCTTCATAGACAATACAATCATTGCAGATGCCGCGAATAGGCTAGGGGTCGACCTCGGTATTAAGATGCGGCAGAGACCTCGCATTTTTTATTTGATCCGTATTTGGAGTTCCTCTATTTGTACATGACTGCTGTCTGTTCATTTATCAATAATCAATATATTGAGTACATTTGTCATTTGTCTTAATTTGTATATATTGTGCTTTTTATATGGACTAGCGAATATTTTAACTGACTTCAATATTTCAGAAGGAGGAGATTCAATTAAAAACGAGTTGTTTGTTTGAATGTTTTTTTATTTCTCAACCACATTATGGAAAAAGGACAAATAAGTAAATAATGATGATATGCACCATAAATAGTATGTGAAACCAGTAATTAAATAATTATATACGAATTGGATTAAAACAAATTTGGAGCATTCCATGAAATTGTCTACCGTTTGTCCCGTACAAACGTGAATTTTCTGAAGATTAGCTGGTATAAGAGAAAAATATGAACAGAAAAATAATTGCCTGATTTAAATGCCGAAAAAAAAGTCGCAACACAGGAAATAAAATGCGTTTGTACGGGCCAAGCCGTGGAATGCTCCATTCACAGATACATTTTATAATTAAATAAATTAGGTAAGACGAGTTGAAGGAATACTTTGCGCCCTATAAGACGGTCTTACGTGAGATGGCTACTAGCCTAGATCAACTTGTTTGCTTCCTCGCTACTTTTAGCAATAAAGTATTTAAATAAAAACCTTCCTTGTGAGCTTTCTGTATTATGTAACATGTCAACAGGGATCGGTATGTTCAGTTACACCTATGGCAGAAGGATTAGGTAAGACAAACGGTATGTTTGTCACACATATTTTAACGTGTAGGTATATAAATATTATAAATGTTTGTTTCGTGTAAGTACGTAATGATTACCTAGATATTGTTGTCTGTGTTATAACATAATACCCTTTGTGATTAAGTATTTATCCTTTTTCAAATAAAATACTAGATCTATCTTCACTTAATTACATATACAAATCTTCACTTAAACTATTATATTTCATCATAATATTCATAGTCCCGAATAATTATCATTTTTTTCGTAACAAATATGAATAAAAATTTGTTACTCTTTAAACAATGAATGTATGTTAATATACTTCCTGCCTGTTTTAGTTAACTTAGATCGTAAATCTAGATTCTAAGCCGCATTACTGACTGCACCGTATCTCGGAATGATGCTCGTTAAGACATACTTATTGTGCCAATTAGGCTCAAGCCTAATTCGCCACATTCGAAGCGAATGACTCACAGTCGAGATCGATTTCAAAACATACATTATACAGTATGTGAATTAAAGTCAGATTCAGTTCAATTTAGTGCTCGGTATTTTTAATTTTAAATAAAACCTCACTAAATAGAGCAGCTTATGTTTAAAAAGTGTTCACATAGATATTTTAAGAAAAATCTAATTAAAATTACAGTTAATTACACTTAGAAGTATATCAATCTAAATAATCCAAATGAAGAAAGAAGTCTAACATAATTTTATGTTATAGACTCTGCTCAATAGATTTGTGAACAGTACGAGTAGGTTAATATCTTACAAGATTCAATGTTTTCAATTGATTTAAATGCAATTAAATGGTAATTAAATTTAAATTAAAGACTTGGTTGTATGTACTATAATTAAAATTCCTTCACAACAAGCTTGATTGGAATGTAAATGTCTGTTTTAGAAGTCATCATCATCGCTTAGCCTCATGTCGCCCACTGCTGAACAAGTCGGCTAAAGTCGCAAACCTCTTATTTCTTCCATACAACATAATTTTATGTTAGACTTCTTATATAAAACATTTTTCTATGTAAAACAACTTTCAATAAAATTATAAATTCACAAATACCATTCTCATTAAGGCAATCACTCCAAATGTGGTATTGATAACATACTCTAAATACTGAGTCAGAGGTACAACGTACAAGGAAATTTTATACAACCAGCCCACCCGATACCGACAGGTACCTACTGTTAACTGACAATTTTTAAACCTTATTTGAAAGGCAGAAGGACTATCTATGGTCAGTTAAGATTGCTCGTACCTGCCCGATTTGAGGACCACACCTCGCGGATCTGCGTTGCGACATCTCGACCAAGTCCAATTGGTTTTAAATGAGACGGCATTTCGTTTTATTACCAGTTTAATAAGTAGAGTCGAATGTCGATTTCCGCTAAAATGGGTAATTATTTCGTCCGCTTGCCGTCAAATATTACATGTTTAAGAGGGGTTTTAGAGCAAATATTGATAGTTTTAGAAGTTGCGTAACTTCATAGCATGAAAACCGGCAACTTTGTGTATAGAAATGTATTTTTAATTATTGTCGTACCAAGCCATCGTACGGATAAGGGAGGTGCATCGCCTGTGCATGCATGCGTCTCCCATTAATTTCTAGTGGAACCAGTATTTTTAATGTCTGTTCATAATCATAACTTACTGATAAGTGATAAGACTGATAAGTAAAATTATGAAAGACCAATAATTTTACCAAATGTTAGTACCTATTTATTTACTACTTAGCTATACATAACATAACACATGTATAACGATCGTCATCTGTTTATATTTTCAAACGATTTACAACCGAGTCGATTAAAATCTGGATTCTATGGCAACCATCGCACATGTATGATGCAATGCTCAATATTCGGAAGTTATTAGACATAAAACACGTAAAATAGTATTGAAACCCGGCCACCAATACCACCATCACGCCGGAATGTTGCGTGCTCGAGAGTGCCAGTTACTGGAGCGCGCGCAACGTCTAGCAGATAATCTTCATTCTCACATAATACTGCACATAATGGACTACATAATTGGGTCACGTTGGTGTAAAAGAAACGTGCTATCTAGTGTGAAATCCTTGCATATTGAAGGAAGGTAATGAGCACTAATAATACGTACGTACATACATTTACATACCTACTAGAAGATACATACCAGGAAGTAGGAATGATGGCTGTACAGATGTGTGTAGCTGTCAGAACTACGAATATAAACTATGCCTTGGTGCTCAATAGATTTGTGAACAGTACGAGTAGGTTAATATCTTACAAGATTCAATGTTTTCAATTGATTTAAATGCAATTAAATGGTAATTAAATTTAAATTAAAGACTTGGTTGTATGTACTATAATTAAAATTCCTTCACAACAAGCTTGATTGGAATGTAAATGTCTGTTTTAGAAGTCATCATCATCGCTTAGCCTCATGTCGCCCACTGCTGAACAAGTCGGCTAAAGTCGCAAACCTCTTATTTCTTCCATACAACATAATTTTATGTTAGACTTCTTATATAAAACATTTTTCTATGTAAAACAACTTTCAATAAAATTATAAATTCACAAATACCATTCTCATTAAGGCAATCACTCCAAATGTGGTATTGATAACATACTCTAAATACTGAGTCAGAGGTACAACGTACAAGGAAATTTTATACAACCAGCCCACCCGATACCGACAGGTACCTACTGTTAACTGACAATTTTTAAACCTTATTTGAAAGGCAGAAGGACTATCTATGGTCAGTTAAGATTGCTCGTACCTGCCCGATTTGAGGACCACACCTCGCGGATCTGCGTTGCGACATCTCGACCAAGTCCAATTGGTTTTAAATGAGACGGCATTTCGTTTTATTACCAGTTTAATAAGTAGAGTCGAATGTCGATTTCCGCTAAAATGGGTAATTATTTCGTCCGCTTGCCGTCAAATATTACATGTTTAAGAGGGGTTTTAGAGCAAATATTGATAGTTTTAGAAGTTGCGTAACTTCATAGCATGAAAACCGGCAACTTTGTGTATAGAAATGTATTTTTAATTATTGTCGTACCAAGCCATCGTACGGATAAGGGAGGTGCATCGCCTGTGCATGCATGCGTCTCCCATTAATTTCTAGTGGAACCAGTATTTTTAATGTCTGTTCATAATCATAACTTACTGATAAGTGATAAGACTGATAAGTAAAATTATGAAAGACCAATAATTTTACCAAATGTTAGTACCTATTTATTTACTACTTAGCTATACATAACATAACACATGTATAACGATCGTCATCTGTTTATATTTTCAAACGATTTACAACCGAGTCGATTAAAATCTGGATTCTATGGCAACCATCGCACATGTATGATGCAATGCTCAATATTCGGAAGTTATTAGACA
The DNA here is from genome assembly GCF_910591565.1 of Cydia splendana. Classification (NCBI taxonomy): domain Eukaryota; kingdom Metazoa; phylum Arthropoda; class Insecta; order Lepidoptera; family Tortricidae; genus Cydia; species Cydia splendana. The sequence goes on along the minus strand of NC_085972.1, from coordinate 18,811,842 downwards.
TAAAACACGTAAAATAGTATTGAAACCCGGCCACCAATACCACCATCACGCCGGAATGTTGCGTGCTCGAGAGTGCCAGTTACTGGAGCGCGCGCAACGTCTAGCAGATAATCTTCATTCTCACATAATACTGCACATAATGGACTACATAATTGGGTCACGTTGGTGTAAAAGAAACGTGCTATCTAGTGTGAAATCCTTGCATATTGAAGGAAGGTAATGAGCACTAATAATACGTACGTACATACATTTACATACCTACTAGAAGATACATACCAGGAAGTAGGAATGATGGCTGTACAGATGTGTGTAGCTGTCAGAACTACGAATATAAACTATGCCTTGGTGCTCAATAGATTTGTGAACAGTACGAGTAGGTTAATATCTTACAAGATTCAATGTTTTCAATTGATTTAAATGCAATTAAATGGTAATTAAATTTAAATTAAAGACTTGTTTGTATGTACTATAATTAAAATTCCTTCACAACAAGCTTGATTGGAATGTAAATGTCTGTTTTAGAAGTCATCATCATCGCTTAGCCTCATGTCGCCCACTGCTGAACAAGTCGGCTAAAGTCGCAAACCTCTTATTTCTTCCAAAGGCGTGAAGAGGTTTTCAACTTTAGCAAACAATATTTAAAGTTGCAAACCTCTTAACTACTTTGGAAGAGATAAGAGGTTTGCGATTTTAGCCGGCCACACAGGCCACTTATCTCGCTCCTGTGCTAGTCTCAGTGCCTCGCAATCTTCCGAATGCTAAAGGACGCCAGAATTAACGATAATATCGAGATATCTCTAATTCTTATACATTGCAACACTTTCATTATGCATTCGTAGCGTTGCTTATGCTGAGTGTAAATTATGATTTACCTTGTGGATTCACGCGAGAATGTCTTTGCTTCAATACGCAAACGTCATATTTTTTAGGAAAATTCGTTGAAAGATCACGCATGATATTTACGCTAATAAATGTAGATCATTGTGTCAGTGGGTGCCATAGTGGGTGCTCAATAATTTCTGTAATTGCACAGATATATGCCTAATAGTATATCACTTAGTTAACATTGATAAGATATTTAATATAAAATTGGTGTAGTTTGCGTCGGTGTGAAAAGTATTTACAAGTAACCAAATATTTCAATCACTAGGTACTAGGTATTTGAATGCATTAAACACATAATATTATGGCACCACACTGAAAACTTCCGGGGCTACATAACAGCAGTATAGAATAACGAGTGTGTAAATTATCAAATAAGACTGCGCAATCAAAGATTCCAAAGGTTACCACGAAAGGTCACATTTCGACAGGATTCGCGATCGATTCGCAGATTCGCGATTGTCGAAACGGATTCGCGCGCAACCGTGAGTAAGTCACGTGCGGGTCAAGTGTAAGAATACTAAGAATAGATGACGAAAGGAATTTTAATCGATTTTCTAGACTTTACAGGTGTAAAAATGTAATGTGCCGTGAAAGCTAAAGTGTGACGTGAACTATTACGACTGTTGTATTTCCTGTTTGCGACAGACTGGTTTTAATGTTTTTGCTTTTAAATTGTATATATTTTAGATAGACTTTTAATTCAAAATAACGTAATCGTAAAAGGGACAGTAACATCAAGCAATAAGAATAAGAAATTTGTGTATCCGTAGCGTAAGTGTTGCTAAAATATTAAGTGCTTCTAGTTAAGATATTAGCCAATTTCAAAATTACCCGGCTTTCGTAGTTATCCCAATGCACCTCATTCATTTATCACAATTATGACTAGGTAAAGTACAATATATTAGGTTCATCTACAGATCTGTTACATATTACGATGGTATTACATAAGGATCTAGTTTCAAAGTCATGCGCGGCCGATATTAGGTCAGAGTGTTCGCATGGCAGATCACTTACCAATCGACGTATCATGAGATAAGAGAGAGATCTTTTAAGATAAGATAAGAGATCTTTATTTGCATACCATAGTACAGATGTTATATACATGGACCCTGGAAAGAGTGTAGCAAAAATTGATGGTTCACAATTTCACAGTTTTGGTTATTATTACTACTGACTTATACTTATAGAGTGAGATCGCTTGGTTACGCAGCGGATTAATGTCGATAATTAGTCGTGATTGTGTTACCAGGTGTTTTATTGACACTAAAATATTACAGCTTAAACTAGTGGCTCTGTGAGCTGTAGACCTCGCGAGCAGAGTTTAAAACTGAATAAATGTATGGTTCCGTTGTTTTGAAGAATTTAGAGAATCTAATTTGACCATAAAAACTTAACTATCAATTGCTTACAAAATTCGGGAATTGGTTTAGATATGCGACCTGTAGAGTAGAACATATGGACATACGAAACAATTTTTGGCTAACAGGCCAATTCAAACTTACACTGATATCAGAAAGACATCTATCTAACTGATGTCATTTAGTTATCGTGCATTTCACTCGTTCTTGTCCGTACATGTATTGGCGCAAGCGAGACGCACGATGACTACTAAATAACATGATAAAAATATCATCCCGATGTCAGTGTACGGTCGATGCCCCTTAAGTATACACGTCGCCATACTAATTGTATAGAAAAGTGGATAGAGTTAGACCAAGAAAAGTCTGCAGAGATTTTGACAGCACACGCAGTTCCAATGTTATTTGTGCCAGTGTCAAAATCTCTGCAGACTTTTCTTGGTCTAACTCTACTTATGTTAGGAAACCAACATTACCTTTGAATTAACCTGTAAACTGCAACTAAGAAGCTTCGTGCGCGAGTGTGGCCCATAATTTCCGAAAATCATTTTTTCTTCGAGGCAATTACTCCGTTCTCATATTTTGCGTTGCCCATAATTTCCCGAAATCATTCATTCTCGGTAGCAATTACTCCGTTCCCATATTTTCCCAATGGTTTTCTTCCGCAATCGCCTATTTTTAACCGACTTCAATTTCATAGAAGGAGGAGGTTCTGTATTCGGTTGTGGCTATTTTTTTTTTTTTTTTCTATGTACGTTCACCGATTACTCCAACATCCGTAGTCCGATTTGAGTAATTCTTTTTTTGTTTGAAAGGAGCTACCTCCGAGTTGGTCCCATTTTAATTTGGTTCTGTTCTGATGATGGGATCGTTGAGGAATTGAGGGAACTCCTCAATTTTTAAAGGCACATGCATAGTGTTTTGGGCGTTTTCTTAAGCAACTCGAGCATTTTCTCCCGAAAACCACCAATTTGATGAAGTAGACTTGATGATGATGATTATTTTGATGATAATGATGATGATTTCTTTAAATGTAAGTATGTTCAGCGATTACTCCGGCACCTGTGATCCGATTTGAGTAATTCTTTTTTTGTTTGGAAGAAATTACCTCCAAGGTGTTTCCGTATTATTTTTGGTTCTGGTCTGATGATGGAATCCATGAGGAATTGAGGGAACTCCTCAATTTTTAAAGGCACGTGTTAAGTGATTTCGGGGTTTTCTAAAGTAACTCGAGCATTTGCTTCCGAAAACCACCAATTTGATGTACTGCAACTGTAGCCTTACCACGAGTTTGACATTGACACATTCGCTAACGTCTTATGCATCTAAATGTAACTTTTAAACACCTTAGTGTGAGCGAGATGCATAGGAAGTAAGTTACAAACATGCTAGCGAATATATCAATGTCAAACTCGTGGTAAGCTGGTAAGGCTACTGATCGGGGATTAGGGTTAGGAGTTAAGGGGTCAGGGATTAAGGGGTCGGGGAATGGCGGTTGAAGGGTTGCTGGTTCAGGATCGAGGGGTTCCTGGATCAGGGGTTGATGTGCTGTGAGGTTGAGTGATCGGGGGGCTGAGGGATTGGGTCAGTGGCGGGGCGGGCGGATGGATTTAGTTGACAGGAATTATAATTTCCTAGACGGACTCGAGAAAATTTCTGGTTCAGGGTCGAGGGGTTCCTGGATCAGGGGTTGATGCGCTGTGAGGTTGAGTGATCGGGGCGTTGAGGGATTGGGTCAGTGGCGGGGCGGAGGATGGATTTAGTGTAGTAGTGACAGGAATTATAATTTCCCAGACGGACTCGAGAAAATTCCTGATTACATATTTATTAAAGAAATAGGTACACGAATTTAGTGTTAAACATGATCTTGTTTTTCATTCATGCGTCGCGCTCTTAACAATGCGTTAAAACTAAAAATGGAAAAATAAAAACTTTTTACAAAAAAAAGCAAACCGACTTCAAAAAGGATGAAATAAAATATTATCCTTTTTGAAGTCTATGCGTTACCAACTGATATGTTTGAAGTCGGTGCCAAGCCAAGTAGTAACAATACCAGTCAAAAATAATCAGATTTATGGCTATAAATCCCATTAGAACTGTACTAATAACTATTACAAATGTGTAAGTAATTCTGTCTGCCTCTTTGTCGCCTTTTCATGGCTAAACAACTGAACCGCTTTAGGTGAAATTTGGCAAGAAGGTAAATTTCTTGAATTGTTTTATATTTTGAAATGTAGTCCTCTGGATAAGGAACGGGAAATTACTCAGTCCCAATCTCACACTTGCGTGCTATAGACTGTTCGAGCATTAGTAAGAAATGCTTTTTAAAAAATACGACGGAAAAAAATGCATTGGATTTCCACTAATGTGCCGACAAACATGGTACAGACTGCGCCAAGAAGGTTTGATCGTGTGTTCTTAGATACAATATGCGATAAGATATGTTTACACTTTTGCACCTTACTCCTTTGTAATAAGGCGAAAAGTGTAAACATATTTTTAACGTCGACTGTACCTACAGAATGTACGTTCATTGTCGTCGTGTAAGGCAATCCAACGTAGGTACATCCTTATCGAATCGCACCAAAATCATGGTATGCTTCAAAATTTGGCACCGACTTCAAACATATCAGTTGGTAACGCATAGACTTCAAAAAGGATAATATTTTATTTCATCCTTTTTGAAGTCGGTTTGCTTTTTTTTGTAAAAAGTTTTTTTAATATTTTTAAATTAATCTTTTCCTTATAGGTTTCGTTCTTTTTTTATATATCTAGGATAATATTTTCTTGTTACTGTATGTTAATAGTGTAGTAATTATATTTGTTACTTGTAGGTATTTCACATACAACAAATATCAAAAACACTAAAATTAAAACATAATCTACAAAACTACAAGTAAAAAACCAAACGCTGTCAGCCAATAACTCTAACCTACCTATCTCTGGGAGCAGATTCGTTTTTAGGGTCATCAAAAAAAAATAACCCTGACCTACCTATCTCTGGGAGCAGTTTCGTTTTTAGGGTCATCAAAAAAAATAACCCTAACCTACCTATTTGAAAAAAACCTGGTTATTTTTACCACTAGCATTAAAAAAAAGAGAAAATATGGAGATAGAGAATATTTAGTTAGTGAAAAAAAAACCTACTGGTTAACCACTGGGATTAAAAAGAAAAGGGAATAAATTGAGAAAAGGAAAATTTAGTTTATGAAAAAATGTACACGAAAAATTAAATAAAGCGAAGAAATTCCACTGGGAAAAAATGAAAACGGAGTAATTGCCTCGAAGAAAAAATGATTTGCGGAAATTATGGGCCATTTTAGCGAGGCGATCCTAATTAAAAGGCTCAAAGTCTAACTAACATTATAGTTAGTTAGACTTTGAGCCCGGGAAAGCGCAACGTACGAGCAACCTACAGCTAGTTCCCTGAGCCCAAGGTCGACCACTACCCTAGGCAATGTTAACCCCTGCGATTTATGGATGGTGACCGCCCATGCTATAAACGTAAGTGAAAATTGACTCCTGGAACAGCCATGCCCTTGAACTAAAATCGCTAAAAAAATTTTCAAACAAAAACTCAAACGAATACGCTTACCTCGCGCTTCGTGCTCGCTTGATCAATCAGCAATATGATGATAAAGTGCAAAACATAAATAAAAAAATTTGCATTTACTGGGGATCGAACCGGGTACCTATCCCATATCCTTGCTTGTAAGCGTCTTTCCAACTGCGCTATGATAGCATTTAGATGAGCTGACGAAATTTGGTTACTTATTCTCGAGTAAGAATTTAAATATCTAATCTAAAGAGAATAAAGTGTATAGGTGGCAGCACAGGAGCCGTCAGATCTTTGGCGCGAAGCGTAGATATGTAGTTTATGATTCCGATGTAGCCCACGAGATGGCAGAACCTACTATGCACAAGGAAACGTACTTACGAGAACGGTAGATGGTAGCACTTGCTTTGGCAATGTACATGTGCACATATGTTTCCGATTCAGGCCACAAGATGGCAGGCCCTCCAACGCGCACGGTCCCTATAGTGGGCGCGCGTGAACTATAGGGGGTAGCATAGGAGCCGTCAGATTTTTGGCGTGAGGCGTAAATGTGACGTTTATGCTTCCGATGTAGTCCACAAGATGACAGAACCTACTATGCATAAGGAAACGTACCTACAAGAACGGTAGATGGTAGAACTTGTTTTGGCAATGTACATGTTTCCGATTCAGGCCACAAGATGGCAGACCCTCCAACGCGCACGGTCCCTATATGTAGTAGAGGGTTATTGTCATACTAAATTTTGTAGTCACAGTAAATTTACTGCCATCTTTCGATACAGGATTAAAATGAAAATGAAAAAAAAAAATCAATAAATGTATATATGTATGGATAAATGATTTTTTTTATTTTTAGAACGCCATATGATTTTGACCCATGTTCTTTTACTGATATGAGTAAAAATTGTTAAATATAAAATGGTGTCGCCATCTAGACGAGCAGGCCAAAGGTATGGCGCCGTATATTCAAGAATCAAATTTTCTTTAAAGCGCAAAAAGCCATCATCTCTTGCAAAAAATAAACGAATGCGCTTAGCCCGCGCTTGATAAATAAAAAATACGATTTTTTTAATTTTTTCAAAATAAAAAAATAAAATAAAAAACAACAATTGATACGAAATTTAAGTATAAAAAAATACAAAAAGTTATGTAGCAGCATACAATTACTGGGGATGGAACCAGGGACCTCCCTATGCAAACAAAAAAGCGAACGTTTGCAAAATGCGCCATGATAGTTCTTACTAAAGCTGACGAAATTTAGCTACTCATTCTCAAGTAAAAACTAAATATCTAAATACCGCCGAAACCAGAGATACAAATTTTCTGAATTTTTGGCCATTTAATCTATAAACATATATCAAAAAGAAAAAACTCTTATGATATCGATACGACTATTTGTTTAGGCGACAGGTATCACGACTCCGCCATTTTTTAAAATTTCCAAAAACCGGATTGACAAAAAAATTTTATTTAGTCATAGAATCTGGTCACAAAATTTCATGAGAATCGGTTAAGAATTGCGACCTGTAGAGGAGAACATCCGGACATACGAAAGCAAAATGCCCGAGTCAAAACGTAGACCTTCGCTTCGCTTCGGTCAATTACATAAAGAACTGACGTCACATAAAAAAGTAGAATATCAGCAATCTTTCTCAGCATTTCCGAGAGCAAATGCTTATGAAAAAAATACTGAATAAAAAATAGCCATTTGTGTGCAAATTGTCAAGCAACTTTGATGTCGGGAGAAATTGCTGTATATTTTACAGTGTATAACTGCTACCGGGTTAGAATGGTAATGCTTTCACCTCACATGCTTGGAGTGTTGGATCAGTCACTTCACGTTACCAGCAATGACAATCGTACGCATTTTCTTCAATAAGTTCGAAACCTGATTTTTACATTTTGACCGTCAGATTATGAAAATTCATTTAAATAATTGTCAGATTAACAATTGTGGACCAAACTAACCAAATCCACAATCTACTTTAACAATTTGGTGGATAAGGTAGACACCAAGGGTAGCAAGATATCACTCATATCTGTGACACGCTCGAGTAATTACAAAAATTCCCTCTTTGGCTCCCCTACCATAATAAGTACCTATCTAGTTGAGGTGTTCTGAGTTCTGAGTCTACTGCTTATTCCAAGAATTCGACCAGCGTTCACGCAAGTAGAGACAATAGGCGGCTACCACACACGTTCCGTAGCGTATTACATGGAATAGATAACGTGGTGAGGTTCATTTCATTCAAAGATATTATCTCCCCATTGAAATGCATGTTCGTGACTGCTTTGTGATTTTGCTTTACATATACCCTCAATGAATTAGTAAATATTTATGATATGAAAGAAAAACACAATTAAAATGAATTGCCAATATTCATGAAGCAAAGTAATCAAATTTTGTATTAAAATGAGCTAAACCCGCGTTTCCACTTAGTGTTCTGAGCAAACATTTTGTTTTGAGCAAAGGTTCTTTCCATTTACTATTGGAGCACGTGATTCCGTTTGCAACGAACGAACGATTGCTCGCTCAGAGAGTCAGAACTGCTCAGTACCCCTAGTGTAAATCTTATTCGATAGCGTGACGGACGCGTCCGTATCGAATAAGATTGAGTAGTGATCCAAAAGACTCGAGCCTTTGGAGCTCTTTTTTAGGGCTCGCCTCATTTCTTGACGCCTAAAAGGCTAAAAGCCTATTTAGCTCTTTAGCCCCCGAGCCTAGTTCTATTTATGAGCCTAGAATCTTGGGGCTAATAACCTTATTAAGCCCCTAAAAAAAAGCCTATTTAGCTCTTTAGCCCCCGACCGGCTGGCCGGGCTTAATAAGGTTATTAGCCCCAAGAGTCTAGGATCTTAAATAGAACTAGGCTAAAGAGCTAAATAGGCTTTTAGCCTTTTAGGCGTCAAGAAATGAGGCGAGCCCTAAAAAAAGAGCTAAAAGGCTCGAGTCCTTTGGATCACTAAGATTGAGACTTAACGCAAACGCGTACGTCCGCGGACGTACGCGTTTGCGTTAAGTCTCATTTTGTAAGGGATTTCGGCGCTGTCCAAGCAGGACGTTTTGGAAACTCAAAATCCGATAAAAAATGAGACTTAACGCAAACGCGTACGTCATTTCACGCTATCGAATGAAATGTACACTAGAGGTACAGGATGTTAATAATATAGTATAACAAGCGGTGTTAACCATTTCCTAAATAAGTTCATACTGTCTCGGATAGCTTTAGCTGTCATCTTCGCTTTGACAGATATGTTATCTTTTCTCTTTGATTCTAGACACCGTTCGGTTGACATCGTTTCTCTAGCTAAGTAATAGATAAGTCTTTTAATCCTAAGCCATCCTTTATTTCAAGTGTATGATATTGCTCTGGTTTAATGAATAAACTCCGTGCAACATCTATATGCGTGTTCTGGATTTATTTTCTGTCTCATCATCCTGAAGTCGTGCTGCAAGTGTGCATTTCTGCCAAGACAGGATACTTAGTGAAACCGCGGCTTAAGACGGACTGTATTACCATTATTATGAGATGAAACTGACTCATAGACAAATCTAGAGCAATACCCCGAAACGTGACACTTCGCAGATGTCAACAGCCTCCACGATTATCATTACAGCGATTTAAGAGCGCATTTCAAAACGAGCATAGACAATAGAGACTATACAACAGGTTGCACAATGGTTCGCACGTCAGATTCACAGGGATCGTTCTGAAATGGTTGACCTTTGTTTATTGTAGATTTTGATGATTTTAAAAAGTAGAACATGGTCTGTAAACCGTATAAAATATTTGACTAACAGTATTTACCTAAAAATATTAGATTTGTAATTGGGCACCATACATTCCACGACTCGTCTCTTTTCGCACAGACTCTAAGTATTTGTATTTTTGCACGTGCTATGGACATTATGAAATCTGATAAAAAAACAATTGATTCGTATGATCTCGCTTGTGCTAACAAAATTTTTAAAGCGACACAGTTTTAGCTACGTTGATTATGAAAAGAAAGCTCTGATTGGATCACGATTGGCTAGATTAAGTATAGGCACTAGACAACAATTACATATTTATAGCCGGTCAAATTACTTTGTCAGAAGAAAAAGGCGAATTCAAATTTTCTATGGGACGATAACGCCGCATTTCTACTGACGGAAATGGCTTGACAAACTTTATTTAAGTATAGTATCCAGATACGGGTTTGTATTTTAAACATAAGTGGTTTTAAGCCTAAGATTCTGACTGAATAATTGTTCAATCTCTTCAATTAAATGTACAACAGTAGTTATTCCAAATATCTTAGAACTGCGTCTGCATAGCAACAGCTACCTACCAATATTGTCAATTAATCAGTAGTTATTCCAAATATCTTAGAAGTGCGTCTGTATAGCAACAGCTACCGATTAGAACGTCGTGCCGTCAATGAGGACGAGTCGGGTAATCGGTGCGTAATTACCATCGTTACGGAATCGAGTCAAATGCGTCGACAGATTCGTTCGACAATAATTAGCCGATTTGCGCGGTTCACTGTTGTGTAATAGAAATAGACTATTTATTTTTAAACGATTATTAATAGGGAATTAGTAAGGTAGCAAAACTTATTTCTAGATATTGTCACACATAAAATGTTTTAAATTACTTTTTATAATATTGTTATACCGGGTGTGGCCTATACCGCATGACACGAGCAAAAAATTAAACTGTAGGCTGTTCTCCTCAAACTTACCAACATTTGTTCAGCGACTTTTAAATATTATGAAGTCTTTTACTTCCAATTTAAATGTTGGTTAGTTTGAGGAGTACAGCCTACAGTTTAAATGTATGCTCGTGTTACACGCCACACCTTGTATAGGAATCGTGTTTTTTATCGATCTGAGGTGATGATTTGGGGATACAAAGCATCCGATATATTTTTTATAGAGTTAATGATGTACCTCGAGATGACACAAAAAAATGTCTGCCTATTCATGTTTAATTCATTGCAATTGCACTACAGACATATTTTATGTAAGGTTAGTTTAAAACAATAGAGCCCCAGGTAACTGTAGAATTGATATTATTGTTAATAAAATGATATTATGCGTTGGTGATTATGCGAGATAATTATAGGAGTGTAGTAGTTACATAATTAAAATTATTAATGAGCATATAGCTTACACTATGACCTATGATAATAAGTCAATGTTGACATTTGTCAGACATTGTACTCATGATAAACAATTGATGATAAAGTTATAAAATGTAAAGATATTATCTTGACACCTCTCAATTGACTTTTTATTATATATCTTTGTTAGTGAAGTTATTATAATATTCGCATTAGAAATTGTCGTCATATCCATTTTTATATACCTACCTAACTTTGAATTACCAATTTAAAGTAGGTAGATAGCATGTCAAATGGGATTGACACTTAATGCACGTCAAAATTGTTAGCTGTCAACACTGCTGATAAAATCAACTAAAAACGATAAAATCAAAGTAATTTCCTGTTAAAACTAAAGCGAATTGGTGTCAAGACAAGTGGGAAATTTGTTTCAAGTAAATTCAAAAACATACAAAGGTAATTTTAGATTTTTGTCTGTTCCCAAAATTAGAAAATACAGATCGCGATAAATGAAATGAGTAACAAAGGCAATTTGATGGACGATGTAGAATTGCGATGCAACCTTACCCAAAAAAAAAGTAATGATCAAACCAAACATACTTTTTAACAAAATTTTTGCTTTGATCATTACTTTAATTTGATTTGTTGATAAACGAAAATATGGAATAGAAACACGAAATTAAGGCATGATCTAAAATTTTAATACATGATCATTTTCAAAATCATCGTTTCTCCAAAAGTTCATATAGAAAACGTTTTACGTCTTCATGTCCGTTTCATATTAAAAAATCTGGTGTGACACAAAGATACGATAATTTTATACCTTTATACGAGCAATTCTTGTAATACATATATTTATTTATATATTTCGGGAATCTCGGAAACAGCTCTAACGATTTCGATGAAATTTGCTATAGGGTGGTTTTCGGGGGCAAAAATCGATCTAGCTAGGTCTTATCTCTGGGAAAACGCGTATTTTTGAGTTTTTATATGTTTTCCGAGCAAAGCTCGGTCTCCCAGATATTATAAATTACATGCGTTGGAAATGCCACTTCAATCAATGGTCGACGCGGGAAGCGAAGGTGCTTTAATTACAAACGCCGCCTCGAAGAGGATAGAAAGTAAGTTTTTTCTGCGATTCATAAATGCAGACCATAGCTACTCTAATTACACCAATACCTCATCGCTACTTTTCTATAATGTCAGGACAGGTGAGTGATATATACCTGAAACAAATAAATAATAGCAATTAATACAAAAGAAAAAAAAAACAGTTTTGCACAGTAGTAGAAATTTTGACCAAACGATATCGATAGTATGTTCACTTTTTGTCCACTAAAGACATCAACGGGCTTACATTCCTGAACTTAAATAAGCAATATGATTTTTTTTTTACATTTATATACCTAAATTAATATTAAAGATCCATAAATTGCTTATAGTACGAACGTTATAGCAAAGAAACTATGGTGTATATTCTTATCTTTTATTTGGTTTTAATAAACTCGACAAGTTGCAAAGTTCAATTATCCTTAATAAATAACTATTGTTTTAACATTCATACTAACTAGTAGTGCTAAACCTAATTATTTAGCTAAAATTTAATAGACATTTAAAATTGAAACTAAAAATAACTAGACACCTATTAATTTTCGAAACCCGAAAATACTTTGCAAGCGTGCGAAACTGACTAGATTTTGAGGTGCAATTTTTTCATTGTCTCGTAACCAGTTATTATACAACCGCGTGTTTTATTACATTTCTGTTTTGTTACATTTTAAATCACTTAAAATAACGAAGTTCCGTTACGTTGTGGTCAAAGTAATCAGCCATCAAAGTGACCAACAAATGGGCGTACACATCGTTAAAATAACCAACTAACCACAAAACGATATAAGATATTTTCATTATCTCGATCGGAGATAGTGAAAGTGTTATTTAATTAATAACAATGTTAAACTGCAATTTGGATCGTTAACCAGTAGTCAGCATACATTCCGCCTAGTTATGAATAACGACCAAATAATTTATTTGATATTTATTGTGACATTAAAAATATTCGTGAAATTATTGGAAATTGTTAAAAATTTGCATTTAAAAAATGTGGCTGTAAACTCGAAATCAGACTAAAAAATATAGGTTTAATAGTGTTAAATTAAATATAAATAATTAGATTAATCATTCTTTTATTTATTTTTACTTATTATGTCATAAGTATATGAGGTATGTATAATAAAGTCGCTTATTCGTAATCTCATAAATTAATAATTACACTTTTTACCCACAGCCGCAGTAACAATCACTCATTATCAACTTTCTTAAGTAAAAAGTCTTTTACATTAAGTAGAACTTACCTGATTGTGATCAAAGCCTTTTGTATAACATACTTGTAAAATGATTTAACAAGCGATGAGTACTGCCTCTATTTAATTCTCTCATAAATTTACATACAGACAATTGTGTTACAGCCGTATTCGAACAATGAGATACGTCAAATACTAGATATTGAAACGATATGGATTGGATATGTCAGTGTCAAACAAGTTTCTTCAAACAAAAACGTCACTTTTGACACTTGTTTGACACTGACATATCCAATCCATATCGTTTCAATATCTAGATATTTGACGTATCTCATTATTCGAATACGGCTGTCTGTACCCACATCATTTATTGGTATGGTGTGGGTTCCGCCAAGGCGATTTGGTAGGTAGGGTTATAATATGCTAAGAGTCATGTGTTATGTATTAATTATTCTCCTCTGGGGGCCGATTTTTGAATTTCGATCGCTCGATTTCGTCACTCGAAAATCTGTGGGAAACGGCGAAATGCTAATTTTTAAAATACGAGCGATAGAAATTGGGAATCTAGTGGTATTGACCATTCGTTTTCAATTCTATTAGTAGAATCTAAACGCCTAGTAGTGGAGATATTATTGAACGATATACACGAAATCGAGCGGTGGAAATACAAAAATCGGCCCCCTGCTCTCTGCCATGGTTCAATAATGCGTTTTTTTAGGAATATTTTTATTACTTTTATAAAATGTAATAAAAATTAAAACTGCAATCAGTGAATTGAAACAAGACGTATATTATCTTTAAAACATTCTCCTTTGGGTTTAATACACACACGTTTTGTTAAATCAAGAATATGCATAGTAATAAAATTGTTTATTATATATTTTGGGCCAGCCTACATGACGTCTAAGATGTACACTGGTTTTTACTTTTTCAGTTTTTACAAAACGGGTAATGATACTTATGTGTTTGAAGTCTAGATTCATGTTTAAGGACCAATTACCATGTAAATATAAGGAGTTCCTCCTTCTTTAGAAACTTATCTCGTAAGATATAATGCCACAAAATGCTTGGCAACATAAACGCTATCTAGCCACTATCTGACATTCTGACCGTACCTTTACTAACTTAAAATACCTAAAGCATGTCTTTTTAGGTTTCTGAAATATTTTATACTTTACTTTTATATAGTACACTTTATTTTAAAAAGGGGTTTATTATATTACGTGGCACACTTAACGATTATTCAACAGATATAGCAAGTAATGGAAAGCGTCGATTGTCTCGTACGCGCATTCATCGTTACGTCACACGGCACACGGCGGATGCCCTAGGATCCGAACCCGGTATCTCCTGATTCGTCGGCTGACTAGGCAGTACCACTACCGGCAAAGGCAAAGGAGACCAACAAATCATATAATTTTTCTAGAACCCTAAAACTTCATATTTCTGGCTTAACGACTATTCAGAAAATTTAGCAAGTAAAGGAAAGCTTTGGGCGTGGCGTCCGCGTATGCGTCGTTACGTCAATGCGGACGTTCGCTTTCTATAACTTGTTCAACATGGAGGCAGGTGAGGTGACACCCTGAAGGCAACTACATATTTTACAGGCCAGTTCATGTTGACAATTGACAGGTGACCTAATAGTAACAATGTATGGCCGTCTTGTTTGATCTGATTCGACCCGGGCATAATGATTGTTTAAAAAATACAACAAAAACGCTAATTATGTCACAGTAAGGGCCTATGCACACGGTGTAAAAAGACGTGTAGGTGACGCTTTGCGTGTATCAATGCATAAAGCGCGTGCCTAAACCGTCGCGATAAAAATACGCGGTGTGCATAGGCCCTAATATTTAAGGTGTTCCATTAGCTTCAAATAGATAGGTACTATAATTCTAAAGTAAAAAAAAAATTATAGAGCATTGAGAACTTTTTCGTTTCCTTAAAAAATATTGTCACTCTTCCGTCCGCTGTATGCAATGCACCTGTTTTATTTATTAACATATGCGCAACACTTATGTGACACCAACATTGATTTTACACGTATCGTATCCTTAATTTTGTTTAGAATTTTTATCACATTCTACGTTCACATCGATTTATCCGCCGTAACGTAAGTCGAATTTGTTAATTTACGATAGAATCTAACTACCTGTCACAATTAAACGTACCTACAGATACATATAAATTTAACTGCTGCATAAATCTCATACAACCACAGCAGCGTGGGAATCGCCTGCGTATCAAAACCACCAACCAAACAGTATAATTACCTACTGCATGTTGTAACTGTATTCGTCAATGCTAGTACTTACAATTAGCAGCTTTGTCTTTAACGCTCTTCATATAAGGATTCGGCGACACCAATAACGCTTGCCACACCGTTCTATCAAATAATGTGATCCTTAATATCTATGCCAGAAGGGTTATTGCAAAGGGACATCGCTATGCACCTCTGATGCAAGAGATTGCACGTAAAATCTAGAGCTACGCATTACTGCGTACGCCATTTATATTACTCGAAGACCATTAGACTTAATAATTTGAAAGGCAATTTAGTGATGCAATGCTTAAATGTATAAAATATTATATCCTTCTTCTAATACAAATTAAGTACCTACTTGGAATATCTGACTATACGACGTACATCGATGCCAATTTATCTATTTCATTGGAGCGAGCCAGCCAGTATTTTTTTCAAATGTTTAATAATAATTCTATGAAATGGGCTATATTTAATTTAGTACAGGGCGTCTAGCCAAGATAACACCAACAACTGCCAAACGAATAGAAAAAAGCGTCAGCGAGATAATGACAGGTCTGTGAGAAAAAATGTGTCAGTATGACAGATGCTACGAAAAGTGTACATTAAATAAATAAACAAATAAATAAATATTATAGGACATTCTTACACAGATTGACCAAGTCCCCAAGTAAGCTCAAGAAGGCTTGTGTTGAGGGTACTCAGACAACGATATATATAATATATAAATACTTAAATACATAGAAAACAACCATGACTCAGGAACAAATATCTGTGTCATCACACAAATAAATGACCTTACTGGGATTCGAACCCAGGACCATCGGCTTCACAGGCAGGGTCACTACCCACTAGGCCAGACCGGTCGTCACACACATTATTTCCATACATTATTTAAGTTTCGATTGGCGTTTTCTATCAGCGATTGTCATCTTGGCTAGTCCCCTTGGTACTCTAATAATCATTTATTAAAAAAGCAATAGTACCATAAGAATCATTATAAATCACCAGAAGGTAACATTACTCTACGTTACGCGGCGCGGTCAAAAATAAGAGACAGTCGGAAGTGGGTTTTTAATTGGCAATATAAATGACTTTCGCTATCAAAGGCGGCACTGCGACTACTGAATGATTGCACGTTGACTGATACTGCTCTAGGGCATTCGATTTTTTGTTATACGCCTATTATTAAGTAGGTATAGAAGATTCATAAAATGATAAATAATAATTTTCACACTCTTTCCATTACGTCCAATAATAAGGTCACATTTTGGTAATAACAAATTTACTCACTATTTAATAAGAGTCATAATTTTGATTCTATTTTAATTAATCAAATTTCAAATTTCGTTTATTGTGGCACTCTTTGGGGGAGGCCTATGTCCAGCAGTAGCGTCCTCTGGCTGATATGATGATGATGATGACGATGAAATTTCAAATTTAAATGACGTAAATTGTCCGGGAGCCGGTTCCTGCCACTTCAAGGGCTAACTACTTATCTTCCTTGGTGTCTAAGTACTCTAAGTGTTCTAAAAGAAATAAATAAGGTTAATAATGGAGTCGCTGTGTATGTTTCAATTACACATTCTTAATTACCTATATATTTATCGATTCATACTTATCAATAGGTTTTGAATTTCAATAATGTATTATCAGTCTTCTATTAATTTATTTATTAATTGCATTGTGTACAACCCTACGACTACAAGAATACTGCAACGAATCATCTTAATAAATCAAACGAAAAGCAACAATGAACTCCGTTAAATAACCATCTTTAAAACTATTTTCATGCAATTACAACTCGTATTACTGCGGTGGAAGGCGTGAAAATGGCATCACATTTCATAATTAAGTCGTGACATAACCATCGTAATAGATGTTACATTGACCTGCAAACCGTATTCTGATTGTAAAGATGTTGATATGTTCGTTGTTCGCAAGTGAAGAGTGCTGACAGCTTGGCATTTGTTGAGAGCGAATAGGATTCTTTGATATGAATGATTATGATTATTACTCCTAACAGTACATGATGAGATTGATATTAAGCTTACATATAATTCCTATTTTACACTAATTATATGCATTTTTAAGGACGCGACTAATATCGTTAGAATAATCATGTGATTACTTCAAATTTATCAGACCATCAGACATTTTATATAGGTAGATAATACTGTTTCCTGAACTCTGAAAATTCATGTCTGATACATAATAATTATGAAATATTTCAGATTTGAGAAAAAGTGGCAAAAAATCAGAACAATATAAATAGAAACGAATATAATATAAATAGAATAAATAGCCCACCTTTCTCCAGAGTTCATATAGGTTAATGAATGTATTAAAAAAAGAACTATATCCGATTCTTGCTAAAAAGTTAACGATAGAAAAACGACAAAAAACAGTTTTTCTTCGAAACAAGTCAGGCTAGGCAAATTTCACGTTTCACCCTATTATCACGCGCACGTTAACGATGTTACGCTTCGTTTCGCAAATGTTACCGGCCCTTAGCCTAGCCGTGTGATGTTACACCTACTGTGTGCTGTTAATTTTAGATTTTGCAATCGTGTAAGTTCTTATACGGGGGTTAATTCTTTTCTAGACAGATAATTGAATCTTTAGTAGGTGCCATAGGAAAGTAAAAGGCTGCCGTAAAACTTGGTCTACTTAGATTCGCGGTGTAACATTGATCATAGATTTTTGAGGAATAGGAAGTTGATTTTTGAATGCGAGCTGAATAATTAATCAATACGGTTGGCAACCTTATCAGAAATTCATGATGAAACCGTTCAGAAACCAATTCCTTTGGCAAGGTGCAAAGTCGGCGAAGGAAGAACTGGAGCTGGTTGTCACAAGCACACGTTATCTTGTGAATGTCCCACATTAATGCTAATAGCGGCAGCCGTTTGAACTATTTGACTCCATAGGATTTAACATAGAAAATCCCACAAGATGAGGGCAGCACTCGTCGTGCACCTAGCGAAAAGTTTAAAAATCGATGAACAATGTTAGAGTCTATGCGGAAAGAGAAGAGTCGTGGAATGAATGGGACCCAATACATACCACGAGTTTTCTCTTTCCGGAAAGACTACCCCACGAATGACAGTAACCTGAGTTTACCAGTTCCTTAAATTTGGGATGATTTAAGTTTATTGTACCTATATTTACTGTTGTGAATTGCAAGAATTTGGATGACACAGCTGGATTACAAAAGAATGCTATTATAAAATTTGTATAAGAAAAAGAAGATCGTTTTTATTTAATTATGCAGTTAAATTGTGAATAAAATTGCAGCATCCCACCTTACTTAAGGCACCCAACGATTAAACAACCATGATACCACCGAAGCGAATCACTATCATCTCCTCTAGTGTTAGTAAATCAGAACAAATTGCGACTTAATCAAATCATTGTGCGCGTCGAAGCGTGGCGTCAAAAAAGGGGCCCCGTACACAACATGCCAATCGCGGTAACGCTACATAGCGAACTGTCACTGTCACACTAATATGGAAGAGTGATAGAGAGACACGAAGCGATTCGATGGCGTAGCGCAAGCAATTGTCACCTTGCCTAGGCCGCCTGTATTCCGCAGCGCAGACGAGCGTTCGACTCAAGCTATCTACGCCCCGGTTTTGTATGTTCCTACTACAATAATTATTTTGTGCAGTAAAATGACAATTAGATTGGCCAATCTGTCACCAAATCCCGCTTTTTAGTCGTGTCCGAGAAATTGGGACAATCGCTTTTGGATTGGCCAAAGGTATGGTGCCATCTTTCCGAGCGATGGCGCTATACCATTTGGCCTACTGTCGAGAAGATGGCAATACTTTTTGACATATAACAAATTTAACACATATCAGTGAAAAAATAAGGATCAGAGTCAAATGGCGTTATAAAAGTGTTAATCATTTGTATCGAAAGATGGCAGTAAATGTACTGACTACATAATTTACTTTGACTATATTCCTCTATTTCAAATTCTCTCTGTAATGTACAGAATATCCGCAATTCTATTTATCTACCGTAAAATCAGATAACTTTAGTCCACAACTTACAACTATGGTCCAAATTCAAGTTCCAGTAAAATATGTATAAATATTTTTCAAATTATGTTGAGTATACAATGTATAATACACGGTGTAACATGAGGAAACCGAATAATTTTAACAGCGTATTCCTTGATCATATTTAGAGACAAAAATGTCCTATAAACTTTTTTAAAAAATTCGCCTAGGTTCAGAGATTATATTAATAAAAAAAAAAAACAAGATTTTATTGTTACATAGTGTAAAAGGCCTTTTTGATGGTGATGTTGCTGCTATGGGACGTAGTCTAAATATCCTTATTGATAGATGTCAAAAAGTGACAATAACACTTTGCAAAAAGTAGGTTTTACGAAAAAAAAATGTAAAAATCAATTTTAAGTGACAAGTTTACCAATAACATTTATTTTTTATGTACAAATACATTCAAAAAACTGAAAAAACAAAACAAAAAAATTTTTCTTTTGCCGAAATTGATTTAGGTTAGGTTGAGGTAGGAGTTTAGACTCATATCACATTTTTTCCTTCTTTTGACCTCAGAAATGCGTGGTTAAAATTATTCGGTTTCCTTATGTTACACCGTGTATAGAACGAGCATTAATGTATCTAGAGGTAAGCTCCAAAATAAATGTAACGAGTACAAATCATAAAGGCTCGTTAATAATCAACGTTTTAACTGGACCATAGTTGGAATTAGGGACTATAGTTTATAGTACCCAACAAATATTAAAGATAAAATTTGTTGGATACCTGATTTTACGGTACCCAACAAATTTCATCGTAATCTGGCGGATAAAAAACGACAACAAAAATTAAAGTCGGCCCTAATTTAAAGTAAACAAATTGTAGTGAAGCAAACAGTTGCGAAAAAATGTTCGTCTTGCGACTCGCTTGCGATTCTTTGTTTACTCTATATTTTTTTGTACAAAACAGACCACTCACTGTTCCCAGTTTCAAATCTATTTACGAAACGAAGTTCATTGATTGACAATTTGTTGCAAAAAGTATTTTAAACGCTGCGCTGGTAAATAGAAGCGTGTTGAGTCAGATCCCCTTCAAATTAGGCTTAAGTCTTGAGTAAGAATAAATTACAAGTTACTAATCTAACTAACTATTTTCTAAGACTGTTTCCTGTCGAAGATTATATAAGCTGATATCCGAGTACTCTAAAATTGGACAGTAGTTATTAAATATATATTTATATTTGATATATTAAGGGTCTTTCTTATTTATTACTACAGGGAAGAGCGAAAGCAAATAAACGGCCCTGTTGAGCTATTTTTGTATTTACTTATAAAGAAAATACTATAATTATATATCATTTCACGTTTCCGTAATTAAACGCAGTGGATCACGGGGACACGGGGGTTACGGGGACATTATAGTAAATTATATTAGTTCCTTCCTAAACACTAACATTAGCTTAATTAACGCCTTCCGTTTCGACTAAAACCGGGTTCTGTTATGTACATTTTATGGCATAAGTACGTGTACACATAATTATATTTATATTTTTAGTTTTCCTACCAATGTGTTACCACAATCATTATTTTCATAAAAAGAAATGTAAAGTTATTCTCGGAGCCCTGCGAAGAAAATTTTGCCGCTTTTAGGGGCACATAAACCTAACAGACCTTTCCAAGTATTTTCCAATGAATAATCATGTGAAATCATACCAATGAAGTAAATAAGTAACATTTTCGGATAATTATAAGTAGGGATATTAAGTACTTAATATCATATGTTATATAATACGCCCCTGCGTATTAAATTATTTTCCCTACATGACAAGACAGGAACTCTATAATCCGCGATGTTGTCTGCTTGTCTGTCCGTTCAGACTTCGCAACTAAACTTTCACTGGTGAGGTCAACGTGTGATCCGCGTAGCTTAGATTAACTATTCAATACGTTAAGCGCCATGTTAAGTGTTATGTCTATAATTTGAACATTGTTATTTAATATCGGTTATTGTGATTTTGTAATATGCGAGTCATGCGAAAACTCAACGTCTGATGGATGATGTTTTCATATCAGTGTTTTATATTGGATTGGTTACACAATTATAAATCTTTGTAAGATGATGTTTTGATTGCCGATAAATTTCTCATTAGAAAAGAAAATGGAAACATAAGAGTCCTAAGTTAGAAGTTCTAAAATAATTATGTGATGGACGTAATTTTGTTGAGCAATTTTCGAAATAAATAAAATACGTGAGTGACCCGTTTTTAATATATGTCATACGTCTGTGTTTAACGAAAGTTTTGTAATTAAAATATTTGTCCTTGAAAAACCTCGCTCACCGCCAAAACACAAAAGTGAAGAGAGAAATAAGTTAAGAAACAAATTAATTTATTAAATTTTATTTCGGGTATAAACTTTTGTCATCAAGATCCCAAATATAACCACAGTTGCGGTGAAAACACTTGACTATTAGTTTATACCTAAGCATTAAATGTTGTTAGATTTCTATATTCCTTCTTAGATCTAGGTATGCATTATTTTCCATGGCAATATGTGTTGCCATGCGGCTTGTCTAAAAGTAACAATGTAAACACATATTAATATTATTAATAGGCAACTAATTTAAGCAATATCTCTTTTCCTTAATAATTTTACAAGGTCTTCACATTTCAGTAGCTTGGTCAACGAGGCACTTACCAAACCTATCATTCCTTAACAAGCTATTAAACGACATGCTAGTACAAAATTGACCTTCGAAATTCCACGGTAAGGTCGGAAGAGCTCAAATCGGTCAACTTTGACATTTAGCCAGCGGTGGACGGGTTGCGAAATATGATAGACAACAAGCTCGAAACAGGTGTACCTACCTATGGCAGGGATACCAATTTTGGACAACGGATCAGTAAATTCTTTATTATTATTCAGTCAAGGTGAAATACAGAAATTAGTTATTGATAAAACGCTACTGTTACTTAACTCTATTAATTATTAGTATGATAAAATTAATAAATTTTTAGTAGGTATATTTGTAACATATTACTTGGTGCCTACTACATTTTCACTACACAGCTCAGCTGTAGGTGAAGGTAAATAATCTAAATGCTTTTTAATTGCTTATATTCAATGTATAAATTATACATTGACGACCGGTCTGGCCTAGTGGGTAGTGACCCTGCCTGCGAAGCCGATGGTCCTGGGTTCGAATCCTGGTAAGGGCATTTATTTGTATGATGATACAGATATTTGTTCCTGAGTCATGGTTGTTTTCTATGTATTTAAGTATTTATATATGTATTACATATATCGTTGTCTGAGTACCCACAACACAAGCCTTCTTGAGCTTACCGTGGGGCTTAGTCAATTTGTGTAAAAATGTGCTATAATATTTATTAATATTTATTTATTATTTATTTATTTATTTATACATACCCATTTCAAGTCAATAAAATATACATTTAAATTTTAAACATTTTTAGATGCTATTACTGCTATTAGGCTGGTCACTTTTAAAAGGTCATAATGCATTATTTACGCATGATTTTAGTATCGAAGTTACAAGTTGCTGTAGCCTTTTAGTTACAGAATGTCAAATCCATTGACTAATGTTCGTCAAAGTTCAATAGATAGACGGAGACTGTTAACATATTCAGACGGAATGATTCAAAATAATGACTGGGCAAAGATAACCGCATCAGACTGAAGGAGTGGCTATTCTTCAAAACGCGGAATTCATGGTACTCATACGCAATCAATGTTATAATATGATACCTACTTATAAGTTATAATTATAACTTACAAAGTGACGTGAATTGGTCAAATACACGCAACTGCTATGTTAAAATTTAAACCACCTTTTAATGTTCAATTTTAACGCCATTTCCATACGCTTATATGACTATGCGCGACCTAAGTATATGACTAATGGCGAGATTTTTATATTAAAGGAAAAAATTGAAAAATTTACGCTTCCGGCAGGACTTGAACCCGCATCCTCCACAATCCGTGGATGCGGGTTCAAGTCCTGCCGGAAGCGTAAATGTTTCCATTTTTTCCTTTAATATAAAAATTTGGAATATCGCTCGCAGACGTATCTGCTTGTTAAAAAATTGATACATACATACATGTCAATATTTTATGTCAGAAAAAAAAATACACCTCGAAGAAATGTCGAAAAAATCGATAACGGATAGGTATGATTCAGAACTTACGCAAGAGTCTATCCGGAAACTTGAGACTTCGTAGCTAAATATTGGTCGAATTAAGGAGAAAGTGCACAATGATTATATTGGATTACATTACATGTGAACAGTGGTGCTTTTAGAATAATGAAAGCTATTTACTAACACGAATAGTTATAGAAATTGCATTTACGTTGAAGTTTGAATCAAGATTTGAGCTTAAAGGTCAATGTGGCAATACAGTGTGCGGGAAATATGACCACATTTTTCTTTTCACCGACAGCGTGTTTGACCGCTGGAAATAAAAGCAAGCTAAGTAATAATGGGATCACATTAATTTGACCGGGATATTTATCGTTAAAGTTATATTAATTAGTACCTACACTTTTTTATTCGAAAAATGCGCTTGTGTACCACAAGTGGAATAACATCTTTTTGTCTCAAATATAACAAGTATAACAAGCCTTCTGTTTACAACTGACTTTGAATACAGAGCACCAAATTATGAGAAACGCAACACTATTTGCATAAAAATGCGGTTTCGTTGTTCTAAACCAAATACAGGACATTTGTCACTATAATTCTTACAGGCAGGCTTATAATGTTTGACAGGAGATCAGATTACAAATAGGTAATTTATATCGTCCTTGACATAACATTGACTAGGTAAATATAACCACGCCGATTAAAAATGTAAAAGAATTACAACGTATTTTTTAAAATGTATGTTTAGTATTCTGATACTCAATTTAGGTAATTTAGGTTTTAACCGACAAGTACAATTAAATTCTCTTCAGGACTTTTATAGCCAATTTATGTTACCTATTTGTATGTACATATATGTGCTTCAAGTTTTGTAACTTAAATTTGAACCACTTCCCGGTGTCTGGTTGAGCTGAAATTTGGTATACTTCCGTATATCCGATGACAATGCGATAATATGCTAACATGGAGCTGATCTGATGATGCAGTCGGAATATAGCCACAGGAACTCTTCAATGGAAAAACATAAACACATCGAGTTTAGGCTTATTAGAAAGATCACTAGAAGTAGTTGATCGATATGCAAAGGAGAGAAAGTACAGTCGGCAATAAAAGTGTGTATCAAAAAATATTTTTGACGGTCACTTGTCTAATTAAGATACCTAGTTAAGATTCACATTTATAAACTTTATAACCGTGTTTCGTCTTACAAGGCACACGCTTTCATGAAACGGGCCCCTAGACACACCCAAAACAATATTAAGCTGAACTTAACTTTGGTGAACTTTAAACTGCCTATCCCCACCTTATAGCCTGCAATAAAATTACTATAGCAATCGCTTAGTCAGAACGACTTAACAGCACTAAGATGACAGACCACCATAAGCCCTATTGGTCTATGATAGAAAGTTTCAGTAGTGTGTAAATGTCAGGGGTGAACAAGGCACACGACTTTGACTTTTAGCTTGACTGTGCGTGATCTTTACATTGTTAGATTTGTTAGTCACTGGAGGCTGAATGCCGCGACACTCCACGTGGGATCAACGAAGGCCTATTTCGCTATCTAGAGCGGATTCCATTTGAAAGAGCGTGAGTGGTTGGGTAATACACAGGCGTATTCTAATTTTAATTGGTGTGTCCCCAATTATTGTATGGGAGCAAACTTTTTTCTGCTGCGTTATCGTACAAAATGTAATTTATATACCGGGTGTGGCCTGTAATACGAGCAAAAAATCTAACTGTAGGCTGTACTCCTCATTCTGACCAACATTTGTTCAGCAACTTTTAAAAATAACTTGTGGTTTGATTTTTAATACACTTTAAAGTTTATTCTAAGACGCAATGTATTGCGAATTTTGTTATGTTTAAGGCATGACAAGCAACGTCAATCAGATAAGATGTGGCATGGCGATGGCGTCCATTGAAGATAATATTTATTTTGTATGATAAATAGGAAGTCTAAATACTTCATAATTTTTAAAAGTTGTTGAACAAAAGTGTCACCGTTTGAGGACTACAATCTATGTTTTAATTATTTGCTCGTGTTACAGGCCACACCCGGTATGTGATCAAGTTGTTAATTTTAATGTGTTAATTAAATACTTATGGAAGTTATGGATATACAAAACTGTAAAAAAAAAATCAACATGGTTTTTGATAAATCGGTTTTTCTTTGCTAGGGACTCTAGGGACACAAAATCAGTGTTCTAAAAGTTGATCCACCCATTTATCTATATATAAATTGATATCTTCGCGTAGTAGCCCATAGTAGCTTTGCTTAGCTTAGGGCTAGGCCGATCTGTGTAATATCCACAAAGTATTTTATATATTTAACTTACCATCGTACACACTATTAAGTAACAATTTGTAGACCCTATTTCAACGAAATAAGGTTATAAAAGATGGTCAGTTAAGAGTATTGCTGTAAGTACACACCTAATATGGGCCTAGATAGTTCAGAGAGAGCTGTCCATACAAACGCACAACGGTACCGAATGAAAGTTTGACAAGTGATCAGCCATAATATCGATATTGTAACGAGCCAACAGTATCGTGTTCGCTCGTTAGCGAATGGAAAGTGATCTCGAACACCTGCAGCGGCGAGCCATGTTTCTTACGCTTCTATCATTGTTTGAATACGATAGGTTCTGCTGTTTTGATTTATTTCATTTCATTTATTTTGTTGTAAAGTCATGTACCGTAAAATGGGGTGAGTAGGGTTCGCGGGGAGAGTTGGGTTATGAATGGGGAGAGAAGGGGGGTGAGATGGGATTTTAAGGCTACTGCTACAAAAATAATGTATTCCAGTTTAAAATGGAGCTATAGTAACTAATACTCATAATTAAAAAAAAAACGATCCATCAATCTTCCAAAATCACCTTTGTATGATAACCCATCTCACCCCAATTACGAGGGACTACGGGGAGAGGTGGAATTTCCTGTTTATCGTCAAAGTTATGAAATGGAACTACCCAAAATAAAATAAAAACTAAAATACAAACGCCCGGAACACTTATTATATACACCATTCAGTTTGCATAATTATGTAAAACTAAAATGTTATAGAGGTTTGAATGTCAGTTTTGCGCCTACTCACCCCTTTTAACGGTACATAGTAAATCCAGATGTGATACAATAAAATACAAGTCAGACCATTACACCCTCCCATACAACCATTTCCAGTCGCCGTTACGACGCGGTGTTGACACATCTTGTGTCGACACCGTCTGTTTCGGTCACAATTCCAGTCGCAGAGTCGTCGCCGTGTCGACACAGTTACCAGAAATGGGGAAGGGTCGACACATGACACAAAGTGACATAAAGTGTGGTCGCCGTGTGCACACATTGTTTCGGGTTTGCGACTACTTTATGCCAAAATCATTCGTTCATTCGTTCATTTTGTTCCTGTCAAATGGAAACTGTCAGATGGAAAAATACTTAAATAAAAATAAGTGACATTAATACGCCATCTCTAAAACGGATTACAAGACGTAATTATATATTGTTTGCATTTATATTACAATAGGACTTAAATTATTATGGGGAATTAAACTGCTCGAGTGATTTGATAAACTAAGTGTAATATAATCAACGCGCCACCACATTGTTTTAGTTTAGCCGGAAATGAAATTGTTTACTTCTCAGTGCCTGTGTTCATAACTATATTATTTGAAGCATTTTTAGTACTTCGATGCGTATACTATACTTAAATAACAGAAATAACGCTTTACATACTACGAAACTTGTTAATTATGATGTATAAATATGGTTTAAGGCTGAGAAATATTGCAGTCACAAAGTAGTTGCAATGTTTCGACTTTGTGTCGACACTGTGTTGACACATGACACGCGCTGTCAAAAGTAATAACAAAGTTACTGGTATGTTACTGGATTTGCAAAATGGCTCCTTGTGTTGATTTGTTTTCAGATATTCTCAAAGTGTAAAAATTCCGTGGTCAGAGATGGGCATTAATCGATTAACTGTTTATTCGACTAATTAATGGAATAAAAAAAGTTAATTCTCAAATTTTAATCGCGATTAGTTTAGTCGACCTAACAGATTGAAATTGAATTAATCTGAATATTAATCGAATAAATTATCGATTAAATCTCGATTGAAAGTTGACAGGGGGCCATTTTTGTACGTAAAAATAATAGAAATGTCTTGCATGCAGATGGTAGCAAAACACTTTGTCATAAAAGTCGAGATGGGTGTCGATATATAGGTTTTAGGGAGTGCCGATTTCGAAAATAATGACCATTTTGGAATCCGAAATGGCGGCCATGCACTGTGTCATAAAAGTCGTCATGGATGTCGTTTTATACGTTTTAGGGGGCCCCAATTTTGAAAATGATGACCATTTTGGAATCCAAAATGGCGGCCATGCACTATGGCATAAAAGTCGTCATGGGTGTCGTTTTATAGGTTTTAGGGGGCGCAGATTTCGAAAATGATGACCATTTTGGATTCCAAGATGGCGGCCATGCACTATGTCATAAAAGTCGTCATGGATGTCGTTTTATAGGTTTTAGGGGGCCCCGATTTAGAAAATGATGACCATTTTGAAATCCAAAATGGCGGCCATGCACTATGCCATAAAAGTCGTCATGGTTGTCGTTTTATAGGTTTTAGGGGGCGCAGATTTCGAAAATGATGACCATTTTGGATTCCAAGATGGCGGCCATGCACTATGTCATAAAAGTCGTCATGGATGTCGTTTTATAGGTTTTAGGGGGCGCAGATTTCGAAAATGATGACCATTTTGAAATCCAAAATGGCGGCCATGCACTATGTCATAAAAGTCGTCATGGGTGTCGTTTTATAGGTTTTGGGGGGCGCAGATTTAGAAAATTATAACCATTTTGGATTCCACTATTATGACAAAATACGTAGCCGCCATCTTGGATTATAAAATGATCATCGTTTTCGAATTCTGCACTCCCTAAAACCTATAAATCGACATCCGTGACGACGCAAGTTATCTTTATTTTCAGATCTAACAAATTGCTACAGAATACAAAGGACAAAAAAGAAGCGAGGAGGTAATGAAACAAGCAAATATACAGATGATTCCTCGACGCAATTGGGTGATTCTTAAATTGTGTCCAGATTTTTTTTGTTATAAAAGTGTTTATTTTTCACATATTACTCTCACAAGTTCCGTGACATTTCGACCTTGTAATTTTTTAAGTAAATGTTTTTGTTTATCTATGAGGATCTCACTAGAATAGTATAATCAAGGTATGTTTATATTTGATGAATGAAATAGTAACGCAAAAAAAATATATTTGTGTCTTATATTATATTCCTGCCGAAGACTTTTATTTTACCTTTTCCTTCTACACAAGTTTGGCCAAGTAATAAGAATTTAGGGCTCTCAATTTTATTTTGACTTCTACAACAGTAAAGCTACGAGGCCATGTTTGGTATCGTTTTCGTATAAATTCGCAGTACCAAATTTAGTTAAGGTATCACATTGACACCATTCCGAAGTAAAAACATATAAACTTATTAAAATACTTTCTTTTAAACTCCTCTTCACGCTTAAACTGCTGAACAGTTTTAATTTAAATTTGGTACACATATATTTTGAGTCCCGAGACAGGATATAATAAGTTATCTCAAAAATCATCCTTTAAAGGTGTGAAATGAGGTGTAGGGGGGAATTCAGAATTGACTTCTTGAAGTTAATACTGTTTAAGTTTAGGTTTGAAGTCATGTTTTTTCATCATTTTTAACTAAATCAAAGATGTAGACCATCCCAAATTTCATATAAATCGGTTCAGCGGTTATTGATTTCCCGTACAAATTTCCACGCCACTTTTCACACCTTCAAAAGATGATTTTGGTTATAAGATCTATCCTATGTCCTGTTCCGGGACGCAAACTATTTCTATACCAAATTTCAACGAAATCGGTTCAGCGGTTAAGCGTCAAGAAGAGTTTCAAAAAACCGGCCAAGTGCGAGTCGGACTCGTGTATTAAGGGTTCCGTACATTAAGTCCGACTCGCGCTTGACTGCATATTTCTAATAGGTTTTCCTGTCGTCTATAGGTAAAGAACTATTTTGTGTATTCAGACGGACATACAGACGCACGAGTGATCCTATAAGGGTTCCGTTTTTTTCCTTTTGAGGTACGGAACCCTAAAAAGATTTATTTTTATTTTGTGGAATGGTGTCAATGTGATATCTTAAATGGATTCAGCACCCCAGATTTATACGAAAACGATACCAAACACGGCCTAGCACCTTCACTGATATATATCAAGATAAAATTGAGAGCCCTAAATAAACTTTCAAGAGCGGATATCTCAAAAACTATTCAACATATCGAAAAAATTGACTAAATAAACTTGTAACAAATTAAATTAACTTTCATTTTGTAGAAGTGGCCATGTCGCTGAGATGCATAGTTTCCGAGATATAATCGAAAAACGGGAAAATGGGACCTTCAAAGCCCCCTCTCTCCCCCCCGCTCAAGGGCTACGGCCGGGGACTTTTGATATGTTCACCTCCTAACTTGTCAAACCGAGTTACGGAGTCAAAAATTGTGTTCCGAGCATTTCCCTCTACAACTTTTAGAGCATTCGTTGCCTGACCTACGTAGCTTATTGAATTTCTTTAAAAACTTTTCTGTAAAAGGTTGACGGGTGTTGG
This sequence comes from Cydia splendana, assembly GCF_910591565.1. Taxonomy (NCBI): domain Eukaryota; kingdom Metazoa; phylum Arthropoda; class Insecta; order Lepidoptera; family Tortricidae; genus Cydia; species Cydia splendana. The sequence continues at coordinate 18,781,543 of NC_085972.1, read as the reverse complement.
GTGTTTATATGGTTTCGGTCGATTATTATCATTTGCATTGCCCATGATGACTTACTAGAATTACGAGCACACGAGACACTAATAGTAGTTTGACAAACCTTGGTTTTCAAGAGGTATTTTATATTGACATTTGCTGTCACAAATTTGCTGTCAGATTTAGTCGCAAACCGCACGCAAAGTGCACACAAATGTGTCGACACCTTGTTACGGAAAAGTGTAGACACGGCGACGACACTTTGTTTCGAAACAATTCTAGACACATTGTGTGGACTCTGTTACGACACATCTGACATTTAGTTACCACTTTGTGATTCTGCGACTGGAATGGTTATATGGGCTGTAAGGCACACAACATTAAGTTAAAAACGAAACTAGGCAATTTATCTATATACCTACTTGTTTACATTTTGCACTTGACAGCATACTTAGTCTATTCCGACCATGCTAAGTATGCACCGACTTGGCAATAATAATTATAGGAAGTAATTACATATCCCATAGGAACACTAAGCTACGTTTACTTGATGTAGCACTTGGCAAGAAAACTTCGGTTGGTCAGACTCTAATTTAAATTTGATATCAAGATTCGTATCATCTATGCGTGATATTGACAGGCTTATACTGGCTCGCATCTGCGAGCCAGTATAAGCCTGTCAATATCATCATCTGCCTGGGGTCACTGCTGATGCAAATAATAAACACACACCTACGCACAGATGCCAAAAATGATAAAGTTATGCAACTAAACATCTAACTGGGAAAAACTTGTCAATGAGCTAAACCAAATTAGCAAGTAATTCAAAACTCCTATAGCCGTATTGCGAAGTTGCATTTCACTAACACAGCTACCGTATGAATTTTATACGTATGAGGAATAAAGACAAAAAACTTTTCTTTAAATAAAAAAAATATGGTCCATACAAATACATTCGAGTTCACACACATCTTTATGAAATGAAATGAAATGAAAATAATGTATTTGAAACAACACAATCTTAAAATTAATAGATGACAAACATGTGACATATTAGTTAAGTAATTGGTTGTCCCAAAGATACCACTCAGCATGTGTCGGAGCACTCAGTGCAACGAGGCTGATTTTCAGTGGACCCTCAAACTTATAAAATAAGAAATAAAACATTACTAACGTAAACATACTAAACACAATAAAAATAAAAACAACAATAAACAAATTTACCAGCCAATGTTCCAAAAATACATTCACACGCCTCCAAGACACTGAAAATATGGTGATGTAAATATATATATTTTAGGAACGTACGGCTCGATTCGGGAAATGAATTAGACACTCACTAGATATGAAATAGTAAAGATATGTGACGTTCCACTGCAAAAGGTTCCTTATGGCGGCTGGCGCCGCGATTCGGTAAATGAGTTAGAGATTCACTAGATATGAAATAGTGAAGATATGTGACGTTCCACTAAAAAAGGTACCTTATGGCGGCCGGCGCTCACGTCGCATAGCGCCGCAATAATATTGGAGCGGCGTTAATAATAGCGTAAGCGCCAACCACCATACAACCTTTACAACCTTTACCCGTGGGACGTCACATATCTTTACTATATCGTATCTAGTTAATATCTAATTCATTTCCCGAATCGCGCCGTAAGTCTTGTAAAAATGTTTGTGAACTCGTGTAAACATGTACACACTACATACCGATTTAGATAAGATAACCACTCTTACTTTTGTATGTGACATTTGACGTCGGTGGAAAGAGTAACCGGATTCTTTACTTTGGTTCCTGTATATCCATATAGGTAGAATGACACCTTGAATCAACTTACCTGTAAACAAACAAATGTAAAATTACTGTCAAAACTCTTTCAATATTTAATAACTTCTTAAGTAGGCCCACTTGCACAATCCTACTAACCCAGAGTTAACCGGTTAAACCGTTAACCCAGTGTCTAATTGTACCCGCAACTATGGCTACTCCAAGTTTAACCGGTTAACCCCGGGTTAGTGAATGGTTCAAGTGGCCCTTACAGGTGTGCAAGATGTGGAAAGTTTCATAAAAGTTGGAAAAATCTGTTTCTCGGAAACTGTAAAGAAATTTTAAGTACCTATAGAAAATTAGAAAACACCCTCTGAAAATAGACAATTTCGATCCTTATGCATTAATATGAGAAGTTTCCAAAATTTTTCAATTTTTAAATATCGCAATATTAGAAACTTTTCGAAGGCACATCAAATGAGTAGGTATTGTAGCCTTCATGTTCTAATGCGATAAATTACTAAAATTGTTATCCTTTAAAGACTTTATAAAGGGTTTTAGTAAGGGTATAGGCCAGAAACTAATTATAAATTGTTGGAAAGTGTCCTTGTAAACTGAAAGAATTTTGTTTTATAGGTAACTGCATAAACGCACGTGGAACAAGTTTAAATCGCAACACAAGCCATATTGCAATTAAACACGCAAGCAACTGCAGATTTCTTCAAAATTAAATTTATAATACAAAGGCCGCCATGTTTCGACAACGGCAGATAAGGTTGAGGACATTGCCTTATGCGAGAAGATTTATTACTAACATCCTCTTAACTTACCATTGATGGATATTATGTCTTTGATATAAGGTTTAAAATGTGTCAGTCGACTGCGTGTCGTTGGTACATGACGATATGATTGATGCCGATTGGACACAGTGCATCTAGACTAAAGACAAGGTAACTTGCTTCATATTCATTACATTATGGCTGCAATATGCCTTTCCATAGCGTTTTCCCTCTTGCGCATAGCTGAATAAATAGGTATAGGGCATCTTTTATACAATCTGCTTTTTACTGATTCCCCATACAAACTTTAACCCCCTTTCCCCCTAACGCCCTTTTCCCCCCCATTTTCACCTCTACGGGGTGATTTTGGGGTTGAAAACTTTTCTATATCCTTCCCCATAATAAAAACTATCTACATACGTTACATTCGATGGAATTAAGATTATGTCTAAAGAGAACACAATATGAATTACAGCGTTCGGTCAATCAAGAAACCGGATATTAGAAAATTAAAAAAAAAGAAAACAATAATTGTCTCATAGATTGACTTTATCTGACGAAGGCGTCTCCGAACAGCTATTAGCGCCAATCGAGATGAAATTTCAATTAATAGAAATCGTTTACAATGAAGATTGTTTTTCCTATTTATTGATGAATTTGATAACAACTTTCATTAAATGTCTGTTAAATTATTGTGTTCTCGTTGGAACTTTCGTACGATGACACTTTTTAACAATTGACTCTATTTAACAATAAACGCATTATTTATAAATTTTTACATTAAACATTTCACTTTATCTCTTAAGTAATCCTAGCTTTTTATAACCTACTAAGTAAATATAATAATGATGTACCTAATGTTCACAAAAGACACCTCTTGATAACATTTTTTACATCCTCAACATCTATCATAAACTTATAAACTGTGAGCAATAAAACATTATATCTCATCATATTCCTGTCTTGTCTACGGGCTAGATGAGGTGGCTACAAAATAGCTTACCCGAGTCCATTACGGAAACAATCTGTATTAGATGTACCATACCTATAATGTCTATCGCTCTCTCATCGCGAAAGTGCAACGTGCCCCGTTTGATAATCCTACACATTCTTTCACTTCTCAGCGATTCACAAAACCGAGTAGAATGAAGTGATAACGATGGTTTTTGTGACTTACGACTTTACACTTTCGAAAGTGATCCCCGAAACGGATGTTTTCGGGTGTAGATGTATGCAGAAAGTTCTTTCGCAATAGGCAACGCGAGGTTAGTTTTTCGAGGGAATTTAAAGTTACGTTAGGTAGAATAAACATGCATTGGTTGGCATTCGAAATGTAGAAGTTGGCACCTAATTAATGTATGATTATCTTCAAAAATGTCTCATTGTCTCATTAAAATAAGATTGAAAGTATTACATGTCGAGGAAATCAGGGAAATTTACCCTAAATTATTAACTACGTTAATTATCGTGATTAAGAATGCGCAACCTCGATTTAAATCATTATCGAATAGGAAAGTGTAAACGTGATGTAAAGATAAGAAAATGAACGCGTTATGTTAGCATTATAGGGATAAGTTCGCCTTTGTACCTACTTCCATTACGGTAATTTATTTTTGTAAACCTGTGTTGTGTACAATAAAGTGATTACTACTACTACTACTATTATCGTCGTGTGAGTGTTGCGAATCGTGCATTATTTAGATGCTTTCGTGACAGTTTCTATATAAACCTACAACGCTTGGTTAGTTCACGCCTTTCTGTACGTCTACCATCAGTTTTGACATTGACATATACTCTCACGTTTACGTAACTTACTTTCTATGCATCTCGCTCGTACTCGCATATTAGTGCAAGCGAGATGTACAGAAAGTAAATTACGTAGACGTGAGCGTTATGTCAATGTAAAAACTGGTGGTAGACGTACTGTAATCCTTAACTTGATCTATAAATTAGTAGCGACATTTCAATAGACCTGTGGTCATTTTACAGTAGAAACGACGTAACATTTCAAAACCAAAAAGTTAAGGGCAACCGTATGATCCTTATGAAGTGGACAGAAAGGTTATTTTGTTTGTTTGAAGTGCATTTGAAGTTTCGTTAACGAAGTACTTGCGACGCAGGAATTTAGTTCCAAAGCTTGGTAAAGCACAACGTATTTATGTGTTCGTAAATGTAAAGCTTAGTAAGCTGTAGTATTTTTTGTATATTATGAGTCCTTTTACACACACAAACACACACACACAACAACACAACTTACACTCTCAAGTAATATAACTGACGATAACAGAAACGATCTCTGTCTAGTTTCCAACGATGCGATGTCAATATCAACTAGAAGTATTTAAGTAAACAGGTTAACATATATTCATAAAATAGCTCGTGTACTAACGTCTTTCTAACAAGTTTGTATTTATAAGGAGATTCACAAGTATAATTAACATTAACACCACAAGCCAACGATTGTATATTACCTAGTCTTTAGCAATCGTCGCATACAAAGTTAATTTCCACTTTCCTTTAGCCGGTCTGGCGAGGTAAGGCTCTAAAGGTCACAAGGCAGCGACTAGGTCAATACTCACTATGGTCAATCGTATATTGAATCCTAAAGAATTGTAGCAAATATCCTGAAGTAATATAAAAAGAAAACTCTTTTCAGTTTCATGTACCTATTGCTGTTGATTGTTTTATTAAAAGAAACTTAATATTGCGATTGCGCTAGCAGACGTTTCTGCTTAGTACAAAAATGAATTTAGATAATAAGTATGACATAATTACATTTCAAAGACCTAATTCACCTCCTTATGGGACTCACCTGAAACTTTAAAATAATGAATCGATAAATAAACTATTGAATATCAATATCCTGTATATTACAATTATTAGGTACGGCGCAATGCTATATTTTTCATAATAAAATTGTATCATATTTTACAATAAGTACCTATGCCCCCATTATAAAAGGTATTTGCAGTTACGCTTTAGTTAACTTAATTGGTGTAGTTACTAACAATTCCCTTAAAGGCTGCCCATGCCTATCTTAAATGGCAGCAATAAACTTACTGCACCAGATGGCTATTCTGATTCTCTGGCGAATTGGTAGTTAAAGCAAACCGATATTAAAAGTGATATCCGATATGATTTGTTATCAATAGACTAGAATCTACCCTTCTAACTTTACAGATTGATGTCAATTTAAGTTCATTTTGACATTACTTACAGTACATTTCACGCACATCATTAAGTTGCATACATTTTCCATTAAATTAAGAATGCAGAATGTTCTTTGAATCTTCCGGAAAAATTCACAGAAATTACATTGTTTAGTTCCTGATAAAATATTTTGAGAAATGTCCAAGAAGTTATGTGGAAAGAGCCGTGATTTTAAAAACTTTCTGTAGGCACAGCATTTACTGCAACAGATATCACAATGAAGTTAAACCGAGATCGATTTTGTATAATCTGAAAGCCACTCCTGAACTCGCGCAACCAAAGAGAATGCATGCGCCCGCGCCTGCCCTGAGCGCTCGTTAGTCTGTGGGAATCTACATCGATCGCTGATCTATATTCTAGCCAGTGTGGTGTCATTCATCTTTTCTGTGCCATTAGTTTACGTGGTGACTAAGATTCGTTTCGCTACATATATTATGTGCATTAGTTTCGTTTTTCTAATTAAATTAGTATTTTGGCAAAAATTACGTAGGTATGTTATTATACCTGTATAGGTAATAGAAGTAGTCAAAGATTAATTTTGTAATATGCTTATAATATAAGCATCGTTATGCCTTGTTGTAGAACATTAAGTATATAACGAAATAATTACAAGAAAAATATGTTTATTTATTAGGAAGTAAGATAACAATTATGTGCACTACGTAGCATGACGGACATGATGATCCAATTCATTCAATCAAGTTGTGAAGTGTCCGGCCAGCAAATCATAAAAGATAAAAAAGGTGGCAAAATTTACAGTTTAATTCTGTGTAAACAGAACGATAGTCCGTTGGATCACTATATACCTACTCCTAAAATTTTTGAATTTCTCTCTTTATTCTAGTGACATCAATGGTTGACCGACTTATTATTTTTATAATAAGTATTTATTAGGTATCAAAAAATGTGACATTACATATTAGAAACGGATCTAATAGACGATAGGGATGTGAAATAAAAGTTATATGGAATGCTCCGCAACTGATAGAAAGCTTGCTTTCCTCTCCAACATGATTTATTTTAAATAGTCATAGGTCAAAAGTTACGCCGGCAAATATCATAATAACTGCATTTCGTTCCCTCGAGGCAGATGATAGATAATTTAATGTGTTTATAATTGATACGTTAACAGAGTACTTAAGTTCATTAAAAATATTAAACTTTTTGACATGATATTTATTCATTGTAAGCACCTAGTTACTCGCGTGTTTTTATTGGATTATTACTTGAAATGTTACCATTCATTACGAAAATCGTCTAAAGAAGGATCACCTACAGCGATGTTAACCGAACGTTTTCATTAAACTTTAAATAATGATTAAGCTATTATAACTTATCGCCTTATTTTTAAAACTTTAAACTACTTAGATGCTTTAGATTAAGCGTTAAAATTCACTTTGCTTTTTTTTAACGACCAGTAAGGAATAGAAAATCTGAATATCGGCCGCTGAATATGCTAAACATGTATTGATTTTGACTTAACATGATTGAGCAGCTACAAAAGAGGCTTAGATTATTTGTATCATTTCGTTGTTGTTCCTTCTTTATACACCAATTGTCTCTTTCTCTGTTCCTTTATCTATTGTGATATGGTCCTAATATATTTTCCTTTCTGACTTCCAAATAAAATTCATATCACTACAACACCTATAAGATACCTACAATACATAATAATATAATCGCAGTACCTGACGACCTAACCCAGCAAGGAAAGTTGTTTCGTAACACCAATAGAAGGTACCGTTCTTACGGTTCGTTACCTCAGAGTGCGTATTTTTTGCCACTAACTACGTGTTACAGGTTGCCACTAAGTCGTGATGAGCACTTGAGCAGAAAGGGATAAGAAACGCCCTAGACCATCGCCCACACTGTTAACTGTACATCGGTGGACCTTATGCCTTTTGAAATAAAGTCCACCGATGTACAGTTAGGAGTGTTGCTCATTGTACAGGTTTTATATTCTTAAATAACATTTCAATTATTAACAGAAGTTGTCATCGGCTTTTTATTGGTCGTTCCGGTTTTTAGGGAGCTGAAGATATTACAGTCAAAAAATGTGATTTCCGACCCTTTTTGTAGCTTGTCACAGTGAGCTCTCTAGCGACTTTCATAGGTATTGATTGTCACTGTGACATTAAGGTACGAAATGGGTCGGAAATTATATTCTTTGACTGTACACTTTTTCTGATGAATGGGAAATAGAAAGTGATTAAAATAATAACTGTTCTTAACGTTGGGTGTTGGGTTTTTTATGGTCTTCAGGATATTCATTGTACTCGTCACTTCCCTAAAAGGTATATTATTGGAAAATTCACGCTGCGACAAAGTCTTGGTGTAAATATATGCAGTTACAGAATTACCAAGTGTATTTTCGTACATTTTCCATTTCACTAAAATCATAGTCAATATTTGTTGACAGATTTCTGACTTTGCACAAGCGTCAGGATTTGTGTTTATAAAGAAAAGGCAACGGCCCGTCACACCAAGCAGTTGTATTGTAATTAGTCAAAGTCACAGTAGCCTAATAGTACCTAACTAGTAAGATACTTATATTGACAGGGCACATTTTATTTTATTACCTATCACATTTTACTGCATACAGGTATACCTCAGTAGGACCGATCAAAACAAAAACTAAACCATTAAGACCAGGTTCTAGTGTGACTAATTGTTGCCTTGCCCCTATCAACTCGCTGTACCTAGTCTAGGTAATTTGTCACTGATTCGCTAATTGAACGCGGTTTTAAGAAGCTTTTTGCTAGCTTGTACTTAATAACAATTTTGTACTTTATTATTTTGGTTGACAACCGGCGATGTATATTAGGTACATTGACATTGCTTATTTCCAGATAACCGATACTGGTAGGTGGGAAACTTCTGTAGAACTAAATTATCTGTGCCATCGGCTTTGTCACGCAGTAGGGTACGACACGCACGGTACGCGAAAAGCGTCACAAGCTACTAACGTACGTACTTTCGAAAGGGACCATTGCTTGACAACTAAATTTCTATATTGGACCTTACGTATAAACAAATTAGATCTCAATTTCAGCTTAAGCGTATAACCATTTTTGTAAAGACAACTGTTGAGATTTACTGAGTCAATGAACTCAGTAGGTACCTTTAGAGGTAATTGCACCAAGGCGCATTTTTCAAATACTATAAATACATTTGTGAATCATGTTTTGTCCCTAACCTGCTTTTTTAGCCATCTTGGACGAAGAGTAGCAAAATCGTTCATGCCTATCGTACTTGAAAAAGGGCCTGTGCCTAACAGTGGGAAGTTAGATGTATACCTGATATGATGATGATTACGTTTATTAGTGTTATAGGGCGCTTTCTAATATTTATTTCTAATACGAAGTCTGAAGTAACGCACAATTAATAATTATAATCATAATCTTTGCGTAATGATAAGTCCCCGAGTACGACAAACGAAAAAGGTTAAAGAAATCTTTTCATTCCTCATGCGATTTGTTGTAGCCACACAATATCCGATTAAATATTTGTTGCTATCGTCAACTTTTGTAGAACATTTTTTAAGATCAAATGAACTTGAAATGTTCGTCAAAACATCAATCTAGGCATCATTTAATATACCTAGTCAATTTCTACTGCTACGCAAACTCGTATACAGAAACATTGCATTTCGTGTGATACGAGCTTTCCCTAAAGAAAGTGACAATCCAAAGTGACAGCGTTTAATGGTCTGGTTCTATAACACTGAGAGCTAGTAATTGTCACCATTAGGCTTAAAATGGTCATTACACACATAGGCATAGTGAAGGAAATTTGTCTAATAGAAAGATAAAAGCGGTAATCAGCATAGTAATGTTCGGGTTTAAATTAATAGAAATTGTTAAAACAAAGACTCATTTTAACGAGGTTTCGGCGAAAGTACGAAATGTTCTACATCAACCAACTCGAAACAAGTCTTACAGGCCTATTCGGATTTCGAGATAATCACAAGATCTTGAGACGATTTAGAGATCAACTAGATCTACATTGGATATCGACTAGATGTGACTTGGATATCTAAGTCATAACTTGTCGAAATCGTTCAAGAGGACCTCCAGAATCGCGGAAACGTCAAATTTGACATATCTATCTTACAAATATCTTTAAATTATCCGTATCGTAACTTGTTGAAGTCTAGTAGAAATCTAATTCATTTTCCGAATCGAGCCGTTAGGCCCGATTTACACATTGATTAGGTAATAGTGTTAAGTTCGAGCTCATACGTTTGTTACTTGTGTTTAGTAGCAAATGTATGAACTCACCCCTTTTCTACCCTACCTATGTATTATCTAATCCTTTGCCTATGTATTACTTATGATTGTTATAATAAATACTTGGTATTGAACTACAAAAAAAAAACAACGGGTTGCACTCCGGGAGTGCCGACAGAAGTGAAAACTCAATGACTAGTCCAAAATGACTGCCGCACTATGTATAATTGACCCATCCTCCTTTGTATTGAAAAACTTTAGTTCCGAAATTGCTGGCCAGTGAGCTTAAAATTGTAGCGTTAATTGTTTAAAATTCGAATAGAAATTGTAAAGTTACCTTGCAGACCTCGCATCTAAATATATTTGGTCATGATATTTTGAGTTTTATTCACCAGTACTAGAGTTCACTTTTATTAGCGATTTCATCAAGATGTAGCTTTATTGAATTATATTGGAGTGATATAAAGTTATGTAACTGTGAGATCCTCGTATTTCAGCCCGTACAAGATTAGAACATTGAGCTTTATTGCTTAATATAAAAGTCCAGTTTTAAATAATTGACCTGATTATGATACGTTATGACTAAAGTTCTTTTGTGAATAACATTGTCCGTGACACATGACGTCACCGTTATGTTACGCGTCTGAATCGAGTTTATCATTTTTTCCCCACCTCAAAAAGTGCTCAGCGCCGCTAAAGAAGTTTTCACTTCAAAAATGTATGGACTCACACTTAACACTAATAATCAATGTGTAATTCGGGCTTCAGGAAAGCTTTGAACCTGTAAGATCTACCTATATTTTTAATAATTTTCAAATGTTCCAAGAGAAAAACATAGAATTTGATAAAAAACAAATTTTTCACATCATCTTTTACTAATTAGTCCTAAGATAGGTATACAGAAGGATCAAAATAATCTTGAAATCCCAAAAACAACACTGAGAAAGTTAGGCAAGTGAATTAAAATTTGAGTAATCAGTATAAGATACCCTGTGATATACCGGGGGAGAATAGGTATCGAACGGGCTTATTATGGCGAACAGACGAAAAACTCCCCGATAGCCGAGCGCAAGCATTGAAGCGGTAAGATACGCATTCCAATATTACAAGGTAAGTACCTACAGGAAACATAAACCTTAATTAGTCACCGAGGCCGTGGGAGTGTGGGACAGAATATGCCAATAATCAATGATCTGGTACTTACACTTGCGGTTGCAACTGAGACCGGAGCATCGGTCACAGAATATATCATACATTAACGTATTCACAACAGTAACTTCTATGTAGTTTGCCCCCGCGACCTTGCGATACATACATTTACTCATGATCATGACTCCTTTCCACTTTCGGGTAAACTTTTCATGTTCGAAATTTATATTTATGGAGTTCCATAAACTAAACACATTCATGAAAATTTATTTATTATTTTTCAAGACATCGTTTAACAACCTTGGACTTTTCAAACACGAAAAGCACACCCCTAAGTGACCCTTATGCCTCACTTCGCTCGGTCGGATGGAAAATGACTTTTTAAGTGATTTATCAATCGTCATACCTACCTGTTATTAATTTGGTAATACCGGTTTCCTCATATCTACTTCGTTATAAATATGTTTGAAGAATAGTCCTTACCTGCAACAATAAAATAAAATAAATTAATATAACAATATCAAGGACAGTAAAGTTGTTTTAACTTTGACAATAGTATCAATATGTAATTGATTGATTGAGAGACCTAAAGGGTGACATGCCTATTTGCCCAATTGGACTAGAAAAGTTCAAAATCACATCAATCATCCGTTCTAAGAGTCTGTGCGCAAATAGAAGAGCCGTAGAATATAAGGGAGCCAATATAGTATTCCATGACTCTTCGCTTTCCGCACAGACTCTAGTACAAAATCAGATAGAGTGGGTAATCGAACTGTATTTATAACTGGGAAATAAAGCCAAAGTTGAGTTACTGCGTCAAACTATGTGTAAGTACACTCTGGCCTGGCGTTCTCTACCAGCCTTGGAGTGATGCAAATGAGCACGTACCAATACCACCATTCAAATTCGAGAAGTCATATCTACTCATAAAAATTACAGTAACATAAGCCTTTTTAGAGTTGGGCCGGTAGCACGTACCAAGACCATTGTACCAACTCAAAAAGCCAATAAACCAATTCACTATCACGGAAATTATTAACAAGTAAACAGATGATTGAAATTATTTAAATGCCTCAACAGGTTACTTTCAGCTTCGCACGAGAATGCCTGAGATATTTTAGGTATCAAATTTATTGTGGCCTAGAGGGGTTCACTATATTTAATTACATGGGGCGATGGTGTATTATATTTTGAACCACTGGGGAAGTAGATATTTATTTAAAGGTTTTTCAATCAATCATAATAACGACAAACGCCAAACAAATGTATGGGGATGGATGACGGATGCTAAGAAAAGTCACGTGACCATTTCCACACATAGAGTTAGACCAAGAAAAGTCTGCAGCGATTTTGATAGCATCGGTACGCAGTGCGAGTGTTATTTTAAACGTCAAACTTCTATGAAATTATGACGAAATTATGAAATGACACTTGTGTATCAAAGATTGTAATCTTGGCTAGGCGCCCAGAAGAGAAAAAAGAGTTTACATGTTCGTGAAAATATTATCACAGTGTCTCTAACTAAATATGATAGCAGATAAGTATCTAGTTAAATAATAAAGGCTTATTATTAACAGGGCAGCTCAAATATTAAACAGGAACTTTCATTGGGCATATATAATAATATAATTTGTCTGTGCATTAATATTTTAGCGCCAATAAATTTATAATAGCCTCAAATATAAGCATCATATTAATAAAAAAACGGCAGCAAAATCAAGCCACCCAAATAATTTATAGGGAACTTGAAATGATAAGTTGGCGTCTAAAATAATAAGTTGGCGACTAATATTGTAAAGCGATCATAAAATTTGGTTATCATCTAGTTTTTCACATCTACTTAGAGCATAATTATTGTGTCAGGTAGTATTTTAATACGGAAGCAGTTAAATTTAATGAATATTGGTCACTATTTACACAAAACACCTCAAATTAATTTACCAATGCGCAGTGGTCAGTATACTTATAGTCGAAATTCCTAATCATAAAACACCTAATGGCCATTATACCATTAGATCTTTCAATTTTTAATTACCAATTTCCATAGTTGCCAATGTTTTCTGCCAAAGTTAAAAGATAGGTGCGACGACGAGCGAAGCGAGGAGGAGCGTGTTAGGTTGACCGTGTAGTGACCAAACAAAACATTTTAAAAGAACTTCAGTTTTGAATTAATAGATAGCCGTTTCCTTTTTAAAATGTGCTTCATAAATGGTCTCCAATATAATAATTCAGTTGCCAAATAAATACTTGGAACTCTGCCTAAAAATAATCTAAAGCTGTCACGGCATTAAAATACAACTAATATTGATATATTTTAAGGCTCCGTTTTTGTTGCCAAACTATTAATTTTAGTACCCATATCTATTTTTTTAAACTACCCAAATTCGATTAATTAGTTGATCGGTTAGATACGTGCCAATAATAAATAAGTAGCCATGCGAAATAGTAAGGTACAATGTCTACAATAGAACAATGTTCGATTATAGTGCGGCAGCTACTCGCAGCAGCACTGTCCGTCACGTTTTGCAACTTCAATGCAACGGACAGCTGGCAATCTTCTCACATTAAGTTCGCTTTAAGAGCCCAGACATATTTACGAGGTTTTGTAGGCAGTTGTTTCTGAGCTAATACAACTTGAGCTCTATTTTCGTAATACACGTAAAAATCGGAATATTCGAGGGCGAGATTCAAAATTAAGACTTTGCACTACTTTGCAGGGATACTGGCTCTGGCTGTCGTTACGTATAGCTTCGTGATTTTACTTGATTGCGATATCTATATTTCCTTCATTACAATTATTCGTCAGAACCCCTAGTGTAAATTTCATTACATTGGATAGGGTGACGGACGTACGCGTTTGCGTTAAGTCTCATTTTGTATGGGATTTTGAACAGCGCGCCAAGCGGGACGTTTGGGAAACTCAAAATCCCATACAAAATCACACTTAACGCAAACGCGTCACGGCACGCTATGGAATGAAATTTACACTAAGGGTACACTTCAGGGTACTTTACTTAATTTAACTTAACTTTACTTAAGGGTAGCTCAGACTTCTACTGGTTTCACTGTGACGAAGTGGTTTGTGAGCATTCGTCATAAGGGCGAGTAATTCCGTAGTACTGCGGTTGGAAACTGGCTTGTGGTTACCCTACTGTTTATCGTGCTCTACTTGCTAAACTCAATGCAGGGAAATCATCGATGATTTTTGACCTATATACCTGTGTTGTATTGTTTTTTTTTATTCACTGATTGGAACAGTTCTAGAGTTCTTAGTTTCAATAATTTTTTGTTTGATTTTACTGTTTTCACAATAAATACTAGTTTGAGTACACTTTTAACTTCAAAAAGTCATCACAATAAGTGTCACTGGTTATATTTTACGTTTGTTAATAAAGGATTAAACTCTTCTTCTTCGTCGTAACCTCATGACTGAGGGTCGTGACCGCCATAAGTTGCGTTTTCTTGGATTGCTCTCCAACCTGGCCGATCTTCTGCCTTCCGCATAGAGCCCTGGAACTTGACGCGTGTGACTGCCTCAATGGCATCAAACCAGCGATTAAACAGCAGGCAGGATTAAACTACTGATATATAAAACACTAATTATCTTTCACAACAAATCTCATTTTCTTTTAATTTTTACATGGTTTGGACATTTGAGTCTTTAATAAACTATTGCCTTTAAAAAAATATATATTTATATATTGTCTCTTTATCTTACATTTGTTTAAAATGAAACCTAAAGTTCCGGTAGCCATAGTTCACAGAACAAACAATCCCAGCAAAAGAAACGCGTACATTGCGTATTGCGCCACTCATTACTTAAGACGGTTAAGACAAGTCAACATTACATTCGCAACGTGTTTGAGCGCCCCACATATACACAGCAATACTCTTACTTGATCGTCGATGAACCTTAATATCTTCTCAATAAGGCTTACAATGTATCAGTTAACGATGTTAGTAACAGCTACACTCTTAACTGAATAATTGTGGACTTTATGTATTTGAAAATAAGGTTTACATGTGACAGTCTGCTAGCCCGCGGTTGCCGATTGGCATAGCTTTGATTTAGGTTTGGTTAATGCGGTTTGGGTTGTTTGGCTTTAAATGGAAATAAGAACGAACTACGAAACGATTCTCATTAGGTATGAATATTAAGAGTGATATAAACTCTAGAGTCTGAGCAATTTGACCACGCCACGTTTTCATGCCAAGTGCCAAATATGGCACTCTTATGGGATAACCCCCTTATTCATAAACGTCTACTAAAGTTGACAAGCCGATAATAATCGTTTGTCCCTTTCCATCATACCAATACGTACGTTTATGGATAAGGGGGTAAGTATGTAAGTACGGTCGGTGCCCCAACTTAAGTACCCAAGATGCCATACTAATTGTATAGAAAAGTGGATACTTATGTTAGGGAACCGACTGTACCTATGCAGTGTCATTGGTCGAAGTCTAGTATGTTATGATAAACTTAAAAACCTGTACGTACCTACTTACGTAGCAACGCCAAATGTGATCTATAAGGATCATAAAGTGAATGTAGAAGCATGTTGTTACTGGGTGTGGCTATAGGTCTAAATTTTTGGAACTATAACCAAACCATTAATGATAAATTAATTTTGTACTCAATTTCAATTAGTCAAAAAAGTGCAGGCCGTTTTTCGAGACATGCTTCGCTTAATGACATAGTCCGTCGGTCTCTTGCCACCATCAATGTGCCTGCTCTTCTTGAGCCGACTGGCATTATCAGAGATGATGGCAAGAGGCCCGATGGGGTGTCTTTAGTTCCTTGGAGCTTGGGACGGATGTTGGTGTGGGATGCTACCTGCGTAGACACACTGGCACCGTCCCACCTCCAACGGACTACTGTAAAAGCGGGCGGAGCGGCGGAAAGCGCCGAAATTCTAAAACGTAACAAATATAAGAGCCTCGGTAGAGAGTACCATTTTGTACCATTTGGAGTTGAAACTCTAGGTCCATGGGGTCCCAGCGCGCATAAGTTGTTCGCAGAAATCGCGAAGCGTCTGGTTGACGTAACTGGTGACCGAAGAGCTGGCGGCTACCTCGCACAACGTATCAGCATTGCGATACAGCGAGGAAATGCCGCCAGCATCCTTGGTACAATGCCTCAAGGGCCTATTTTAGATTTAAGCTACTTATTAATTTCGTTTAGTAGTACCTCTGTATATATATTGTATGTAAATAAATGATTTTGATTTCAATTTTATAACTATATAATACATAAGTGGATTCAATTCAATAACAATTAGTAACACATTTGTATTGTTCAAAGCGAACAAGTTTCTCGCAATTACTAGTAATATTCGTTATATCTCAACCTTCGCATGATGCAACAAAAATAATTTACAAATAAGCGAACAATCGCTAACCTACAATTTATTTCCTAAAAAAACACACATGTATGTACTTCACGATGTTTTTTCAGGAAGTCACTTCCTTCCATGAAAACAATAGACGAATTACCGCCTAGTTTTGATGCTGGCTAGAGCAGGATATCCGGAGAAGGAGATGAGAACAGCAACAATAGGTAATTAGTTGGACTTGGTATCTTAAACAGCTTAGCGCCTTGGGCAAGACTTAACTTGACGTAACTTAGAGGAGAATGCTATACAGTTAAGCCGTTTTGAATGTGGGAATGTAGATGCGACGATTTTTGATAAGATATAGAATTGTATGCAGTTATTAAAGTTTAACTACGAATAAGGTCTCGCGCACAATATATATTTATGTTTTACGGCGTTTCAATGCAGATTTGAGTTTGGACAAGCTGAAATAAAATAAAGGCTAACAAATCCAAAAATTAAATGTGTTCCAATTCCAACGTAATAAATAGAGCACACAAAAATGTTTATTAAAAACCCATTATTGGCGATAAATGTCAAGTTTAATTACACCTTAAATATTCTAGTTTTATACCACCATGTAACTCATTAGAGTTAATTTGCATAAACTCATTCATCATTCAAGTTTGCCATTATTAAGCTATATATTAGGTCCTTACCTATGAAATTGGCGTTTTTGTTCATAGATATAAGTCTGATCCTAGTTTTTTTTTTTTTACAAAAGTACATACACAATTACAATAAAACTACAGTGCACTCAATAAACAACGATTTTACATACAATTAATTGTTATTTTTTATTGTTAAGTGTTCAGAATTAAGCCTTGAAAATAGGTCTTTTCATGTGCTGTCGGTTCGAGTATTAAAATTACTTATATTTTTCTAATGGTACCAATTTTCAAGAAATGGAGATATTGAAAACATACCTTAAAGGTGTCAAAAATTACTGGAAAAATTTTGTTTGGTTTGAATTAGCCATCAAAAAAATATCCGCAAAATTAATTGTATGGAAATTCGTGTTTCGTTGAAATTCTCCGAACAAAACGCCAATTTCATAGGTAATGACCTAATATTTGTTGCTGAATGTACAATACTCACAAGCAAAAAAGCACTGCTGCTCTATTATCTTCTGACCAGACATCGTAAATTTTATAGCATTTTCGGTGCAGCGGAGTAGTGTTAACGGAATTGGTATAAACAATTTCAACCCTAATGATTAATTAGCGTTAATTACGTTAATATTAACCTTAATGTACCATTTCAGTTGGAATTATCTATACCAATTCCGTTAACACCACTCCGCTGCACCAAAAATGATATAAAATTTACGATGTCTGCTTTTATGACATAATAATTGTCCAGTTAAGGTTGTATTTTACAAGTTTCTATATATGCTCTATTGTGTGAATGACTCTCAGATATATCACTAGTAAACTACAATTAGAATAGCGACCATGGGCCAGCCTTCCAATCCAACAATAGATTTCCTACCCACTGGGAACGAATGGAGGACCTTGTGGCGTAATCATCGGATTTTTCTGTTCTCTGTTTATTTATACGATTGATATAATGGGTCCCTGAATTATGTTAGGTTTAGATATGTGGTATTAAGTATTATGACAATGGGCTTCGGATTAATGCCATCAGATTTCATTGTACCAAGGTGCTGGTATTCGGAAGTAGCTATAGCGAAAACCATGAGATTCTATTTATCAGTGGATCTCAAAGCCATATACGCCGATACCACAGAACAATACTCGTAATGAAATAGTTTTTTTGAAAAATTTGTTAGTGCGTTCATCATTTGGTGTTTTCTAGATCACTTTAGATATCCAATGCATTTCTATGTAGGTATAGGTACTTACTAATGTGAGCTTTTTCGTTCCTAGTCATAAATGCCTTTAGTCACAAATTTCCACTCACTTAGTTTTTGAATACCTATACTTAAATATGTACGTTTTACATCAATATTAATTTATCACTCTTCATAAATAATCGCCTGGTGTTTAGTAGTCTGCTAATTAACCAGATTGATTGAGTTTTTTATAGGTTAGTTTAATTTTTATACTATTTATGTATGTACTTACATATTTACTTAATTTTAAATTGTATTTTAATTTAGATTACAAAATAAATCATATTTTTATCGGTAATGTCCGCGCTTAATTTTATAAGTTCTAATAAAATGAAACGATTATACCTAAGTAAACGCAATTACATAGGTATTTAAATGGGTTTTGAAATACTTTTTAATCAAATAATAACTTGCTTAACTTAACCTCGAGTATTCCAAGTTATTTAGTATGCATATTATGAAATATTAGCAAGTAAAAACCATGTCCACAGCCTGTTTGAATAACTAAACGAGTTTGTTAGAAAGCCAAGTATTTGGCAGCGCACAATGTTTTTATATAATGCCTTAAGCTTTACTTCCCGGCCTGAGGCGTCTCTTGAGTCAGAATTTTCTTTACTTAGTGCCTATTGTGTGGTAATATCAGTAGGTGTTTATGTCGCCTATAGTGAAAATTGTGATACCTCGTAAAAAAAATCTTAATTGACAAAATTCGTTTGTAAATATTTTCCTACATGGGCTACATGTGAGTGATGTGGGAAGATTCATTTCAGATTACTATTGCAGTAGTAGTAAGTGCGTTGCCAGCATTTAAGATGGGAGTAGGTAGGTACGCTCTTTTCTTGAAGGTCGTAATCGGTCGAAATAGTGCAGGCGATAGTTCATTCATCACAGTTTAGCTGTGCGAGTAGGGTTACCAGATGACAGGAATTTTCCTGACATGTCAGGAGTTTTGGCCTTTTGTCAGGAATGGGGACGGAACACGAAAATGTCAGGATTTTTTTGGAATTGATAGATTTTTTTATAAAGTACCTTTTTATTTACTTAAATTAATCCAAAAACATTGTAAAAACAAGATCCACTCAACTTTTATCAATAACTTCGTAATTGTTAATTAACAAATCTTTACTCAAGCATACATACCATACATAGATGTTTTAGAAATCGAAATCATGTCTAACATTTGAAGAAGTTGACGCGACTATCGGCTCAATCGGGAATCGGGAATTTTGTCAGGAAATTCTAAATTTGTATCTGGTAACCCTATGTGCGAGGCAGGAAGCACCGAAGCACTCGCCCCAATATATGTGACGATTGTCGGTGGTCGATAAGGTTGATTTCAAATTGAAGCTATATGGAAATAGCGCCTTATACCGCACCGACAATAAGTACCCTTTTGGTTGATAATGGCACATATGTTTTATGTAATTAAGGGCGAGAAGCCCTGCGAGTAACGTGCAATCATAAACTGAGGCGCAACCGCGAAATCGAAGTTTGTAAATTGCGGGCATCTTTCTCTATCAATCTAATTACGCCTTCCTTGGAGTAAAACAGAAAGATCCCCGCAATTTGCGAATTTCGGTTTTCGCGGTAGGCCCTCTGATTTATAAAGTTCAAGCGGCACTCACTCCCGCTGACTATGCGCGCGCGCCGTACAAGGAGAGAGCGGGTGACGCCGCATTCTTAATACACATCTAGATTTACCGACTATTGAGCCAATATTTGGTCTGCAAAGGAAGGCTAAGCAAATATTAAGGAGACTTTAGAGATCTTTATTAATAGAAGCAGATTAAGTTTTAATTCAAAGATTGTAATTTAAGTCTAGACGTTTAGAGTAGTACCTATAGACGTGAAATTCCAATTTCTGAATAGTGTTCAACTAAATAATTCAGCCCTATACGTCTAAATGCTGGATACAGGCTTCCTCTCATGCGCGAGAGGACCTGGACCGCAGTCCCCACGCTATCGCTAGCCCACTGCGGGTTGGGGACTTTAGACACACCTTTGAATTTCTTTGCGGATGAATGCAGGTTTCCTCGCGATCATTTCCTTCACCGAAAAGCTAGTGGTACCTTTATTTAAAATACGTTCCGTAGGTATCTAAGTATCGAATAACTTATTTAAATGTTTTTTTAATTTTAATCCTCGACCTCCTGGACTGACCGGACTGTAAGTCGGACGTCAGATTCGGCCAACACCACTCCAGTGTCCAACTCTGGGTTGCAAAATAAAATGAAACGAAAATGTATAGGAATTGGCTACGGCGGGGCTTAAAATATACGTATGATACACAGCAAAATGTAGGTACGCCTAAAATATCCCACAAGACACGTCATTCAGTTCGTCGCAGTCTCAAGTTCCGGCCTTAACTTTGAACATGACTTCCCTAATATTAACACTAGGGCTAAAAATCAAAGATATGCTGACAGATATCGCTATTTGCCTTAAAGTATCGCATGGCACTCAGTGGACATGTTCAAACATCTGAATTGGCGATTGCTAGTGATATAAGAAACGCGTCGCACGCCGGTGCGTAAGCAGGTGCATTTGTATCCGCGTAGTGAGATTATTGGTACAGGTGACTGTCCGCTTCTCGCTAGCGTTAAGATAGCGATAATTTTAAACTAGTGACACTCGGTATTAGTCGCTATTCGAGCAACACATAATCTAACGCCAAAAAAAATATCGGTATTATATTATCACTGTTCTTTCTTTTTACGGACGCCCGGATTCGCTTCAGCAGTGTTGTAAAGTTTGAACTAAGCGACAAATACTCTAGTTAGAGTCGCTGTGTGATGATAATAATATGTATTATGTAGGTAGGTAAGATAATGGAGTTGCTTGCAGGTTTACAATTAAACGTACCTATATACCTACCTAAGGGTAACTCACAGAGTGGTATGGGTGTTGTGTACCTCTACATAAGTTGCTGTTTTTATTGTATTGTATTCTGTATTTCATAATCGAACAAGGCATTTTTTAAATTTGACAGCTGATATTTTATCCTAGGGTAATTTATAGGTAAAGCCTTGCGTGTGCGTCACTGCTTCGACCGTTTACTCAGCGGCCTCAGCGCACCTTTTTAATTTTGAACGGATCTACAGGGTGAAATTTAATTCACTGGCCAAATTGAAACACCCGAAAGAACTCGAAAAAATATTAAACACGTGTTTTTTCTTTTAATACCGCTCAGTACATTTTTTTCGAAATAACTCATCATCAAGTTGTCCTAAAAACCTCGTACGTTATGGTGAACCGACAACTACCCACTACACCCGCTTCTCTCTTATCAGTTAAGGTCATTGACACCCCGCCCCTCCCGCTGTTTGCAATCGCGTCACCAATTATGAACCCTATTGCAGCGAGATAAGACGCCTACCTACATAAGTTGCTAATTTTTCCTTCATACTTTAACGGGCTTAGAACCGTCAAAATGCAAAGGCAACCCATTTTTAATCTAAAATGTTATTTCTGACTAATGATTATTAACAAAACGTCCGTGGCTTAAAAACAATGAGTAAAAACTAGGTCAGGAATCTTTGCATTCAGGCGTATTTAAAAAATTGAATCAACTTATGTACATTTGATTAAAAATCGATGCAATCAACGAAAGTCCCACGAGATGGTACTTACTCTTGGATTCAATCCTTGTCTGCGAAGGCGTGGAACTGATTCCATTTCGTATAATCATTGTGCACCACGTAAACACTCACCACTTAATAAATAACACCGTACCATTTCGTAATATTCCCGGTTCGGAAACATTTTTTTAAACCTTAGTACGCGCGCGATTATTATTTTAAGGTTGGCGAGTGACGAGTGACTAATCATTTATGCTTACCGTTATGTTTACCGCTAGCGCGGAATGGTTTAGACTACCCTCGAAATTGATAAACCTGCCTACCATCGCCAACACTAACTGGGTGGACCCTATTGCAACGATTATAAGGTTTAGTGAAGGTCAGATAAGGGTTTTGCTGATGTTGTTGTTAAAACTTACTATTAGGTTTGTTTACATTTGTGGTAATAGGGTGACCACGACTCGTGGAAAATATTTAAAAATTGAAAAATGAAAATTAAAAAAAATGTACTCTTTTTTTTTTGCTAAATAGATTCCTTAAGTGTAACCTAGTGCCGGGAATGAATATGGCCAGTGATTTAAATTTCACCCTGTATATCGATGACATCAGCAGGTCAAGCCGGAATGTTCGTGGAACCGTAATGAGACCACTTCGTGATCTATGTGCTCTTTAAACTATGTTCAAGGAGCCGTTACTTGATCTATTTTATGTTAGCTTAATATCTATTTAATCAAATCGTGAAACTGTAGTAATTGAACACTTTAATGATTTTGGAATATCTTATATCAATAAAACAAGATAATAAATAGCTTGTGTCACGAGATGCATACCTAAATAAAAATAATTATGTCAACTATTAAAATATAAGAATACCTAATGCCATTTGGCATTTAGCAAACTATTTATACCTGATACTACGTTGCGTTGTTCTATTGTTTTTTTTTAGTTTTTTAGTATTTTGCGTTGTTCAGTTTTTCAGTAAAGTTTAATTGATACAAAATGAGCATTCATTTGACCGAATCGGGTCACAACTGTATAAAATAACTCTATTCCAGTTTGGACAAATTATGTCCTAGAATTTGCTCCATTAACCTTCATAAACTTCAAAGTATTGCTTGTTTTATGCTGGGTTTTTATTTGGACAACTTTACTGACATTGAGGATAAATAATGATGGCTATCTCCTTATCTTAGCAACTTTGAAGCCATAATGTAGTCAGTGTTGAATTCAACTGGTGACATTCCACGTCGTGAGCAACCCGTTGACATTGCCGCGCCCTCGAGATCGATCTTACAAGAATTACAAGATCGAATAATTATTGGCTAAAGAACCCCTTTGTAATTATTACATACTGTATAAATAACTTTTATTTGGAACTAACTGTGCTGTTAAAAGCGCGATGAAACTGGCGAAGAAGTGTTTTTATTTATGGAAAATCATTTATTTACATACAATGATTACATACAAGTGATTTTAGAACAAGAGAACAATTCCTGAAATGTTCACGATTATTCTAGAGTAATCGAATTTTAACTGTCGTGAGCCATATGATTTTTTGGTTTTACCATTGAACAACCTATAAAATAGTTCCAAATACACATCTGGCGTTTATCAACGGTGCAAGAATTTAACATGAGAAAAAGAACGCTTTTCAGTCGAGAAGACATAACTCATCAGCATCACACTGAGTAAAAAATCGAATAAAACAATTTTTTTTTTTTTTTTTTTTAAATTGCATTTACGTTTAATGCTTTAAACAGTTCCATATGAGCCTATCGAACCAAGCAGTAAAGTTTACTGTTCGTACGTTACGTACGTACGTAGGTACATTAGTTGATATTGTATAAGTATATAGCAGTTAATCTTAATGAAATCACTTTATTGTATGGTCGATAGATCATATTTTTTTCAGTGCATAGTCAACCAAAAGCACAGGGGCTAATTATACAGTCATCCTCATCACCATTATACAGCCTTTAGGCACGAAGATTGACGAGATGATTATAGGCACCAAAAGGTCCTCTCAGCCTTGGCATTATCCAACCGGATTATTTCCGGACTGCGAGGTCCATTACTCATTATTGTTACGGCTGTCCATAATCACCATAGTTCAAAATAATAGATCGATCAGTTTCATTTTGAATACATTAAATTTGTAAAGCGAATTTTGTCGGAGCTATCAGTTGAAACATAAGCTGTATTACTTAAGATAGTGTTAATATCTGTATTAGCTTATTAAAATAACGTTGCTTATTATTATTATGGCACTAGGTACCTATTTAACTAAATGTAAAGTTAGTTTCGTATTCTAAGACACCTTTACTGATCTGATTATAAATTTTTTGCTGTTTTATCAACCACTGATGTAGGTATGCAATTTTATTGCGACGTATACAATTGGACATGGTCGACATAGAGGAGACAGTAATAGTTATAAGAAGGAAGAGGATCTTCGGTATAATTTTCAGTACAGGATTCCTGCTCAGTCTTCGCATTCGAACACTGATTAATACATTTCATCTACAGTAAATTTCTGGGAAAAGTAATTCTTATGAAGTTAGGTACTTTTACTTAAATATAAATGCTGACATTGTTAAAAATAAGATTTTATCGCAAAAAATAAATAACTACACAATTCAACAGTCAACCTGTTTCTGTTATTGGTTCAGCAAAAAGTCAATACGGCATATTGCTAAAAGCAGAATCGAGCGCAGTTATGAAACGCTATTACGACTATGCGCTTGCGATGTTTTTTGTGTGTATTACTCAGTCTACACAGATACCGCATTATGAAGCGTTCACGAAGTGCGCTAGGTCACCACACATAGGTGCTATTTCACTTTTAAAATGCGACATTTCAAGCAGCACAACTGAGTTTTTTTTTCTACACAAAATACTTTCCACAATATTTAGCAAAATTAATTATTTTTTATTATGCTGTCAATTGATTGTTGGTTTGTTAGAGTCTGTTCGAAAAGAGAAGAGTCGTGAAATGTATTGGGTCCCATACATTCCACGACGCTTCTCTTTCCGAACAGACTCTATCGCTATTTTCAAAAATATTCGTGTTACATCTCCTTCACTTTATATGACAAACGTAAGTGATGCAAACCACGTATTAAATTGATCGATTCAAGCAAAAATAAACAAACATTACGAAGAATAAGTAAATTTGTAACGTAGAAGAACCAGTTACACTACACCTAAACCGCTAACTTCTTCATTAACTTGATAATAGCTCTATTTACTGCTCAAAATGTATATATGAAAATATATACCGCTTAGTATTACCTATTACTTGATAATACAACCTGTTGTATTGTACTTGTATCATTAGTCCGTTATAGTTTTATACAATAGCCAATTCAACGCTGAATAGTGCTTGATTGAGCCACGCGTCGAAGTCTTTTGTATGAAACATTACACGACCATTATATCGTGAGCTTTAAACGCTTACTAGCTTATATCAATCCAGGGGTCTTGTTATATGGATGACTAAGCACGTGGCAAAAACAGAGAATATAATGAAAATGAAACTCTCACTTTTTTCACTTAACGAAACAAGTCTAATCTCATTAGCTCTTAAATGAAATATGCCTTTGTTCTGAGCTTAGAAACTTAAGCGGGCAAAAGTCGTAGATTTAAAAAAAGAACAATTGTAATGTTATGTTATGATTAACGAGTTATTAGCAATCTTTGAATACAATCGTTTCACATGAAAACACTAGCAAAATTGTGCGAGCACTTGGTTCTAAGTAAGCAATAAAAGTTATTGAAATATGTATGTAAATTTATTTCGTTAAGCTTAAGCTTACAAATCTTTTAAGATGGAAGGACTTAATCGTTTGTGGAATATCGTTCCTCAGTTTCTATTGTATTAATTCACTAGACTTTTAAATTATTGACTTAATTCTAAATTTAATTCAATAGAAGTAAAGTTGTAGGTAAGTATGCCATTCAATTCATATAAAGATTATTTCAGGAGTTAGGAAGAGAGCTTCTTACTTGTTTTCCCTGTTAACTTAAAATCCTACATTTATGTTAGCCGCCTTTCAATTTCTGGAACATAATTTTACCACTTTTTTTACGTGTCAGACCCATTTCCATACCGCAGTAAAGCTTGACCAAAACAATGGTCAGTCAGTAGGCTCAGGAGCAAAACAAATGCACATCGGAATGCGAAGAGGCGGGCTACAGCCAAGGACGAGCCTCTTACCGCGCCACCAGCAGCAAGTACGATTCACATACTCGTACCTATATTTGTATATATGAGTATAGACAAACTAGCAGTGATCATTTTTACATACGTGAGCCATTTTTTCAGCCGAGCCATTGTGAGCCATTGTTGAAATTTCGTAATAATACCATAAACATAATACTTACTATTAAAATTATAGAAATGTGGCTCTTCTTAAGGAGCAGAAAAAAAAACTTGTTGACCTACCCGTGTATTAGTTTATACGGAATCGCTTTCATGGCTACATTTTGGTACATGTGGAAATTTATAATGACATTTTCAGTTAACTGATAGAAATAAAGGACCTCTTACAAATGCCACTGAGTTTTGTAAAACAATAGTAGAAATACATATATAATTAAATGAATTAACTTAAAAAACTTAACTTGATTGTAGGTACAGTTAGCAGCAGAGGTGTTCAAAATGATCTTGACGTGACTTTATTGCTAAGGGAATAAGAGCGTGACAAGGTCATTTTGAACACCTCGCCCGCTTAGCAACTTCTGATGCTGCCTGTACATAATTTTGTATAATTGCGCAACATTTACACTAACTGGTTTTCTTACTTAACGAAGTTAACTATTACTTAATTATGCTAAACAAGTCTTTTGCGGCTTTCAATTAGGTTTCTATTCTAAACGTTTCTAAATTGATAAAGTACTTTATTTTTATTGCCTGCCCTAAATGTGTGTTTGTGTATAACATACCTACGACCCTTAGAAAAAAAAAATGAAACTTAATTATAAATAAATACAGTTTGGTATTGGTACCTAGCCAGGTATTATGTGCAACTTACATTGTAGAATATTATTGGATTGGTGACATGTATCTTTTCGGACTTTAGGACCCTGATATCGATTAGATGTTGGTTTGACCGTATTGCACGCATTCGAGGGCCACTCCGGCCGACTATTGCGATGAATGTCATATCAATATCAAATAAATAAAAATAATGACGCTCGTGCCCTGTTGTCTACGGCTCTTAAATTTAATAGTAGATATTTTTGATCGACCATGAGATCGAAAAATCACCTGTCGCGTCTGCCTGTTTGTATGTTCGCAATAAACTCAAAAACTACTTAATGGATTTTCATGCGATTTTCACGTATCAATAGAGTGATTCTTGAGGAAGGTTTAGGTGTATAATGGGGTTGGCCGGTGGAAGTTTTTAGCAGATGGCGCCATCATAGCTTGCCCTGTCAATCCCTATAAATGTGTCAAATTTTTGTTTTTTTAATACACTGGATGCCAGCCCTTTAAGCCAAATCTCATAGAAAAAGGGGCAAGCTATGATGGCGCCATCTATGCAAACCTTTGACAGTTGCCAACCCCATTTGTTAAGGTTTTGTGTAACCCGTTAGTTTTGCGTATAGATCCGCCAATGCTCCTCATATTACACATAACCATAGTAAAAATATGCAAATAATATTTTATTCATTAAACGAGTGGAGAAATCTTTGCAAATCGAATTTGGTGAAAATGCGGGTTCGTGGTCACAACCAGTTTGTTACTCAATACTCAACTGCTTTCTTCGTAAATTCGTTACGAACCTATTAATTATTAATGTGGCCAATAGGGACTATTAAGTCATTAATTTATACTACTTACAGCGAAGATATTCTGATTTTTATATTAAACTTTTTTAATCGTTTTTAGAGGATGTGCTATGGCACAGTTATCGAGTGTTGCTGTTGGTACATATTTATTATATAACACAATTGAAGTAATATTAGACTTAGATATATCCGGTCAAACAACTTTGTCAGTAGAAAAAGGCGCGAAATTTATTTTTTCTATGGGAAGATACCCCTTCGCGCCTAAATTTTTTAAATGTGCCGCTCTTTTCTACTGACGGAAATTGCTTGACAGACTATAAGTTTTATATCTATGTAGGGGTTGTAATCAGTGACATAATTACCGTTATTTTTAAAAATATCCAATAACAACACATGTACATAATTAATTTGTTATTGTAGGTAACTGACATCATGAACGTATTTCTTTCGTGCAAAAATGTAGTTGGAACACATTCGGAATGTTTACCGGGTGCGCTGTGTAAATGCACTTAAAGTTTTTTTATGCGTTTTTCAGTAAATACTCGACGTCAATATGAAGTAAAAGGAATCCGTAGAGGTCATTAGTAGTAATTGTAAAACTTGTTTACAAAGTTTTATAAATATAATATGATATAATTACTATAATTAGGACAAACGCTTACCATTTTGAAAATCGTGCCGGTTTTACTCCTGTCAAAATTTCCCATAACGTGAAACTCACAAATCCTGTATAAAGTTTCTCGTTTCTATTTCTGGCACAAATGTTTCTATCACATCATTCACAACACTAAATACGAATCGACACAAACAACACTGGCCGATAAACGCGCATCCAAATAAAAAGTAAAAATTAAAAAGTCAAGTCGCGTTCGTTCGATATTCAAATTTGGCGGGAGCGTCGACTCGCGCGGACGGCGCGCCACAGACTGGCAAGATGGTGGTTTTTTTGACGGTTCACACGAGCCGATTCACTTTCTACGACCTTACGTTGTATGCGACTTGTAATTAAGCATAAAGTTTTACGTAACGAGGCGATGTAATCCTCGTCAGGTTCGATTTCCGCCAAATTATTATTTGCTGCAATTTTTGGGAGCGTCTTCGCTTCCCGGTGACGTATTATGTAATGATGACAATAGGCGACCTGCTTTTAATTTCACACCTTTTTGTTTTTCTATTGTTTTTACCGTTGATTCCTAGGTAAAGATAATGTGAATGTGTTAATTTATCTTCGCGATCACACTTTTGCAGAAGACTTAAAGTAAATATCATATCACAGTAGGAATGTCGCTCCAAAAGTCCAAAATATTCGAACAGGAAGGTCGCATGAAGACAAATATGCAACAATGACGTTTAGCAGACGTGAGGTTGTGACAAGGCTGTTGTTGGCGACATTCTCCTGCGATGCAAGTCAAGTCATGCAAGGCTTTAAAGTTCGATAGGCTATAGGTATGAGTATGACATATTATAAGTTTATAGTGTGTAGCTCATAACGAGCTGAATTTGTTTCTAGGAATTCTAAGGCATCAGACAGGAGAGTCAGGGCAGTCACTCTCGTAAAAAGTTAGTGCCTACGCCAATTTCTTAGATTAGTTACTAAGCGGATCCCGGGCTCCCAGGAGAGAAAACCGGAACAAACGTAAGGAATATGAAGATCATAGCAAATGTCGATACCATTTTCAAAATATCTATTTCAATATAGAAAACTATTGCTTGAGTTTCGTTCGATACCTCCCTTAAGGGAGGTATGAGAGGCCGTTTCCGCCTTTGCGACGGCTGCTGCGGGTCGCTCCCAAGTCCCCACCGTCACCCACGACCCCTAGCCTGGTGATACCGTTTAAGCGCGGGGCCAGAAAGAAAACTATAAAATACGACAGAACTTTTAAGGTACTTACGTTTATGTTAGCCTACTGACTAACATACGAGAGCACGTGGCCCTTCTCTCGACCAATCCATGTCGGTTAGCCTTCGATGTGTTCTAGATTGACGCGTGACCGCGGCAAAAACTGCGGGAATTTCGTTCACAACGCCACTTCGCCACAAGTCGACCAATGAAGTCTGACCTCTAGGGCCTAGGCTAGGCTGGCTAGCCAAGATAACGATAGACATACAGATGGCGTTTCGTTGTCGTAGCGCAAACAGTTGTCATCTTGGCTTATAGTCGGTATCTTTAGGTATTTTAAATAAAAGTAAACAAAATCTACCCTTAAATGGCTCCTTAAGCCAGTTGAGGGTAGATGAAAACATTACATGATCAAATAATATAGGTTAAAGTCAGGTTGTTCAGTGACAGATCCAGGCGGTTTTGTATTTGGTTGGTCAACCAATAAATGTTATAACTACCCGAAAATGTACAAATTATTTGTTTACTTTTATTTAAATACCTAAAGATACAGAGATAGGCTCCATGATGAAAAGTTGAAAACATGAAAGGTCGTGAGTTCAAACCTCCTTGGCGCTCAATAGTTGCTACTATTGAACGCCGAGGAGGTGATTCTGGTTAAGAAAAAAATACAAAAAAGGGTTAGTGGTTATATCCGATTTTAAAGGGTTAAAATATCTAAGCACCTAATCTCGGGGTGAAGTTATGCTAGTCTAACCAACAGTCGAAGAAAATGCTTCGCGAACAGCATAGGAATGCCGCTCGCGGCCGCGCCTAGCTCTTTCTAGACAATAGCATATGTGGTTTTTATTGAAGTGAGATTGGGTTGACAACCTGACCACGACTTATATTACTATTACTCGTAGTAAGGATTTTCCATCCAAAAGTTATATAGAGTTAGGCCAAGCTAAGTTGGCAGCAATTTTGATAGCCCAGACTGTGCAAGTGTTATTATTAAACGTCAAACTTCAATGAAATTATAACGTTTAAATAACCCTTTCGCAGTCTGTGCTATCAAAATCGCTGCCAACATTACTCTTGGTCTGACTCTAGTAGGGATTTTCATCCAAAAGGTTTTTAGTTACGCTACACAATGCTCATGATTCTCATTGAGTCATGCTCATGCACAAAGTGTACGTTCATGCTGTGTCGTTGACTCGGCGGGAATTTCGCATTAGCCTCGTCCATACCCTCCTCACGGATCTGATATCTTCTGTAAAGCTCTCGCTACACTGGAGAATCGGTACTTTAATGATGGCACCTAAATACTGTAATTATAGGTACAGAATAAGTAACATTCCTTCATTTATGTCATCTCTACTTCCGTTGGTCACCTTTAATGCCAACTGCCTGAAGGCGTAGTCTAAGGGCGGGATTCCACCAGTGTGCGGTACTGCAGCACAAGCATATTCTGTACATAAATGCTTGTGCCGCACTCTGGTGAAATACCACCTTAATGAGCCTCCCAGCTGGGCATAAATCTATTGGCATTCTTTCTATGACCTTTTTTTAATACCACGTATGCAAACAAGCCTACGGCCTGATGGCAATCACTGTAGCCTATGGACGTTTGCACCTCCTAAACCTGCTTCTGACTCGCCGCCTGCTACCTAAGTACTGTCTGACCTGACAATAAGCCCATATGTATATGCCCAAAACTTGTTTTAGCTCTGTACTCCTTGAGGTTATAGGATCATTCTTCAACTAGTTATTCTGTGGTAGGAGCGAGTATTATTTAGTGCAGCCATTCTCTAAGTGTGTTCCGCGGAACCCTAGGGTTCCGCGACACCCCTGCAGGGGTTCCGCAAGAATTTAGAACACTATGCTTTAGTCG
Organism: Cydia splendana; assembly: GCF_910591565.1. Classification (NCBI taxonomy): domain Eukaryota; kingdom Metazoa; phylum Arthropoda; class Insecta; order Lepidoptera; family Tortricidae; genus Cydia; species Cydia splendana. Next base: position 18,750,126 of record NC_085972.1, on the reverse strand, counting down.
CCTCGAAAAATTTTACTATGCAAAAAACACACTTCTAAAAACTCTATTGTTTTATTGTAGGGTTCCATCAAGCATTTCGCTTTCCAAAAGGGTTCCGTCAAAAAAAAAGATTGAGAACCGCTGGTTTAGTGGGTCGAAAACGACCCAATAGGCATAAGTATGTGGGTAAGTTTCTGGAATTGCAAATTTTGTTCCTCATACAAAAACACATATTTAATTACAAAACCAAACAAAACAAAACAAAAACTATACAAAACGCAAAAGTTCTGAAATTTAGGGTAGGTAAATATTATTCTTATTTTGTTATTAATTCACTTGGTGTGCAAAGCCTAAGGTTACGCCTACAATGGTGACTCAGTCGGTAGTCTCCTTGCTAACAATAACGCTCCTGAGTGGCATACCGAGTGAATGAAAGTATTTTCTCTACATCAGTCGATTAGATACGTATACAATAAACAAAAGGCGTTAACGAACGGTCTACTTATCACATAATGTACCTACTTATAGTACACAAATTCATAAACTAAGGGGATGTGAAATGACTGCTATTAGTATAAAAACGAAGTGGTACAGTACACAAACATGTAGTTGTGAGATCTTTTTAATTACCTACGCATTTTTTTATTTTCTCAGTTTTTCAACTATTACACAATACACACTCGCTAGTGATAAGGCAAATGAGGCAAATATCAAAATTATAGTTATTTAAACTCCGACAAACCCACTTTCTCAGTAGAATAAGGGTGGCATATTTGATAATCGTGGATTAGCTACCTACTCTATGTTTGAAAAATCGTCTATTACCTACTGTTTATTTATTTTATTCACACAATTCAAGTAAACCAAATACCTAACATTCGTTTTGAAAATTTACGTGGATAATATAAATATTAAACAGTTAATAGATAGGTATGAATTACGCGTGAAATAAATATGAGAAATTAACTCTTTTATGGAATAATAAAATTAATAAAACTCCACTATTGAAATTCATTCAATTTTGTTATATTTAATAATTTTTGTGTCTATTCAAACTTTTTGTTTAAAAATCGACTAAGTTAATGGCGACTGCCAACATATAAGAATGGAGAATACGTTAATAGCCATTAAAATTATTAAAAAAAAAGAAGAAATGGTTTGTTTGTATTCTATTCCCCAGTAGATGGCAGCACATAAATGAATTGTTAGCTGTATCTAACTATTCACTACGAGATGGCGCTGTAAACACCTCGCGCTTACAGCGTGTTAAACTAAGACTCAAATAGTGTGACACCGGTCCGAATTACACCCCGGTATCTTTATTTTGACCTGGCTCTTTACTGAAACAAAAAAAAAGTACAATACGGACATTTGCCTTGTCACGTCTGTCAAAACCTGTCAAATAGTCAAATCAATCAAAAATGTCAGTGTTTGGAAAGCGGTCGATCGCTGAAGTAATGAGCGGAATCATGTAAAAAAAATCGTCTATGATAATTTTACATTGTATATTAGTTACCTCTTAAGTGAATTTTAATAAATCCAATGTAAAAAGGACAATATATAAACGGAGTTGGAATTTACAAGCAAGATGGCCAAGTGAGTAGATTAATTTTATAAAACAGTAGGATCTAATAAGATTATCGTACCATGCTATGCTATATCGTGTATACCTTCGCGGACAATTGATTCCGCACACAGCACAATTCATGCGTACATAATACAATAGTTATTTGTGATACTTATTATTACTTTTATAAGCATGAAAATAATATCGTTGATTCGCGTGTGTTCTGACACGAATTTGTATTGGAATGTAAACAATGCATGAAGTGGTTTTCCACATGTAATATTCCGCAATAAAGCGTATTTATTAGCTCCTAATGTTTAAATAATGTGATATATTTTTCAACATTCTTCTCTTTGTAGTAATAACAAAGAATTGAAATCCAAATTTATATGTAATATTAGGGAATCAGTATGTTGACATTAAAGTAGATATTTATATTAAGATTTATCAAAAGTGTAACCAGTTAAGTACTATTTATATTGTTTTTAATGTAACTAACATTTTTATTTTATTTTTTTCTTTAGCCTATTAGTGTGTCCCACTGCTGAGCAAAGGCCTCCCCTCTTTCCCGCCACTTGTCTCTGTCTAATGCACACTCCCACCACTCCACACAGAATGTATCTAGGTTGTCCCGCCATCTCCGTTTGGGTCTTCCTCTAACTAACATATATATTATTATTTTTAAATATAATAAGATAATAACCATGATGTCCTCTAGTCAAGAAAGATTTGAATAATTCCATAATTAGAAGGATATTAACACTTCCAGTGCCAACAGCCCCAATTCTATCGGGACTATGGGGTTCTTGGCACTGAAAGTGCTAAGTAATTCTCTTGTACATAATTAACTTCCAAGAAACTCATGGGTTTATACCTACCACCTTCAGGGCATATTCAGCAATTATGATTCATTCACTAAAATTTATTTTGACATGTTTGTCTAACAGGGAAATGATGATAGTGTTTGTGTACGACACACAATGCTGCGTTGCGGAGGAGGATGACCCCATCAACGCTGTTCTGTACTTCCACCCTGGTTGGGTGTCTGATACACAACGGCATGCCTTAGCCGGACAGGTACGGACTGCAATTTATTAACACTCAGCTGACTAATAATGCTGAGTTGGTTTTAACATGATCTCTCATACTTTTGTGGCTTGATGTTGCTTATGTCCATGGGCGACAGTGACCACTTACTAATCAGGCGGCTTGACTGATTTTGTGGGGTGTCCAAATGTATTTGTGTATTCTAATTACAGTAACCAGATTCCTCCCGCGTAGAAGCGAAGCAAGATTTAAAAAATAGGGAACATGTTTAAAATATCAAGGCCCTTCCTTCAATTGTTTAGGCTCTACGTTGTCTGACAATATCATGAGAGCCTGGGATCCGCTTGGCGATAAATTCCAAGATTGACGTAGGCCAATTTTTTTACGAAAGCGCTTGTCATCTGAACTTTCAACCCAGAGGGGAAACTAGGCCTATTGGGATTACCCCGGTTTCTTCACGATGTTTTCCTTCACCAAAAAGCGACAAGTTCCGAAAAACTCGTTGGACGAGCCGGGGTTCAAAGTCGCACGCTCTTACTACTAGGCTACCAGCGCTTCTATAAAGCAATTATTCATTTATATTCAGTTATAAACATAGATTCTAAAATGTTGTTTTTTAGAAAGTCTCACTTCCACTGGGGAAGAACTTGTCAAAAATGCGACAGAACAGGTTCATGAATAAATCATTATCTAAACCCGTTCTGACCAATTTAACTATGTCTGTGATTACACAATTTTGTTATAACTACAAAACACACTAATCTTTCTGAGTAGCCTTGGATCTGTTACGTAAACCTAGATGTTATAATTCCATTATTTTTTTAATACATTCAGAGTTTTTCGAAGATCTACTTAAAAAAAATGAATATTTTATTTTACCACTTTGTCGCCATGATTGATTTATGGATCCACGCCAAATGAGACAAGACGGACATGGCTAAACTATAAGGGCTCCTAGTTGACTACGGAACCCTAAAAGTTACATTCCAAATTTTCTAGATACGAAATCTAATTTAAACAGTCATCATTTATTTAGGTATTTAATGCGATTCAATACCATTTTCGGCTGCTATCTACGTGTCTACAATTCCTAACTTATTCATTGTCAGTTCGATACGTCCGACCGAAATCGAAACCGAAACCGAACCGCCTCCTTGCTCTAGTTTCAGCTGAAACCGAACCTTCGGCCGTATCTTTAGGTATTTAAAAAAGAGTAAACAAATTCTTGAAAACATCACAAGATCAAATAATGTAGGTTAAAGTCAGGTCGTTCAGTGACAGATCCAGGTGGTTTTGTATTTGGTTGGTTAATCAATAAATGTTGTACCTACCCGAAAATGTACAGATTATTTCTTTATTTTCATTAAAAAGATAAAAATTAAGTAAGTACCTAAAGATACAGAGTATAGCCTTCGGTCGGACATTAAATATATCAACATTACACTGTTAACTGACAACCTTATTCCCAAGACATAAGGTCGACAACTAATCAGTACATCACACGCCTAACAGTCATATTTTGTAGGTGGTAGGCGCCGCGCACTGCGTCAAGTCGTTGTTCTCGCAGCCCACCGCCATCACTCTTCAAAGCGGCAAGTTCATCATTAGGGAGTACGGCAGATACATTCTGGTGAGTCATGGCATGAATATGTATACATATATCTAAGGACGGACCTTACGGGCAATAAGAATGGGGCCAGTACAGCGGTGTGCCGCACACTTCAAGCAGTCGGCTGCAGCAGCCTTATGGAGGATGAACTGAGCATAACAAATGTAGGTATTACTTAATGTTTGAGCTTAACAAATCTTACACGTCACATATGAAACGATAATAGGTGTAATTTTTTAATATGAAACTAAACCCAATTTGACAAAAATGGAAATTGGACTTAAAATTACATTAGATTCTAAGTTTAAGTAAAATTTAATATTGTTAAACTTTAATTCAACCATTACGTGTTCATTAAGTATAAGTATTTAACTAATCGAAACAGGAGCTAATCTACATTTAATCACAAATGAAAGTAGTTTATTGACGTCATTCACTCATCCACTTTTCCATCGTCCCGTATCGACTATTATTAAACCATTCGAAACCTTACTGCAACGAGATAAGCTCTACCAAAGGTCAATAGCATAGGTACACATAGGCGTGTCAGCCGTAAAGATTTATGGTTATAGCCGTTATAGGTATAGATAACCCCTACCTTATTGCTGGGGGCAGGACGAACATGACATGTTTACATAAGTGATTTAGTTGCACGTTTGGCCACCCACTTGACATTGGATTCCTGGTTTTAGTACCTACTCGTACTTTGTTTCATAAAATCGATTCATAACAAAATTGAATAAGTTCACAGATGACAGACGATGATGACAGATAAAAATGATCATGGAATTCAAAAATTTATAAATAAATTAAATCTGTAACCAGTGTACCAAGAATTATGTATGTATGTAATTGGGACAAGCAGTTGATACAAATACATATGTATTCTCGGAAAATATGACTCATATGATAGAATAATATTTACCTACTTACGGAATTTACCGTTGTTTCTGATTTATCTGTTTATTTTGACACGAATTTTTATATATTTACGTAAAACAATACATGCAGTTTGTTTACAATTTAGTGTCATTAGTTGTTATTTTTAGGGTTCCGTCCGTACCTCAAAAGGAAAAAACGGAACCCTTATATTATCACTCGTGCGTCTGTCTGTCCCACCATTCCCCCTCCCTTCCGAACCCATGGAACGCAAGTCCGACTCGCACTTGTTTTATAAAAATCTTACTAGAAAAAACATTATGTCAATAGTACCTTATTTTGAATATAATGGCAGGTTATTATCAAACTGTTCGAATATTATTCGGCCTAGTCATTAGAAGGCGATTGCGGTTTTATCCAGGACGGCTGTACTACATACTGTATAGGTACTTGAACGTAGGTGAAATCGATATCGTTATGAAGAAATATCTTATAATCCATAGTCTCTGCAGCTTACTGTACGTACACAAGCAGTACGTAAACTAACCAAAACGCACCCCTTAAAACTGGTTGATTGTACTGTAACCTGTGATGTGAACCATATAAAGGGTTAAATCTCTATTGCACGCGCATATTGCTGTCAAGTTAGCACAGTGACATTAACAACCGTCATCGTGGGCGGGACAGCAATCGCGAGCAATAGAGATAGCAAAGCGTCTCACCTTTCTTCTTCTTCTTCGTTACACTCTTGACAGAGTGGTCGTGGCCATTATGTAAACTTTTGAGCGACTCGTTTAACGACACGTCGCCATTCCTCCCGTAGAGCTGCTTTCCGTGAGCATTCGCTTACTGTGGCCGACACACTGGCTTTGATTTGGTCGGTCCATCTCATTGGCGATCTTCCTCTAGCCCTGATACCTCCCACTCTTCCTTGCCCACTAGACGTTCTATGGATGTTCCGTCTCTCCTTTAATGGTCGGTATATTCTAAAAGAAACTTTTTCCATAGGCCATAGGCAGCGACCGCAACATTCCCGACTGGGTGCTCAAAAACCGCGCGTCCCTCCTCACGTCCATGATCAAAGTGTACCACGGGGACCTGCAAGCCTTAGCTGTTCAGATGGAGGACCAGAAGCGGCTGTCGGAGAAACTGTATCAGATCTTCGAGACGTACTTACCTGTGCTACAATATGGATGTCACATTTTTCAACGAGTGCCAATGCTTAGTCTACCAAAGGTGAGATACAGCTTACTGTTTCCATAATTAACCCTTTATAAGGCATAAGGGTGTCAGAAATTGTTCTAATTTGAACCTTCGAGACGTGCTGGTGCTGCAGTATGGATGCTATATTTTCAACGGGTTCCGATGCTTAATTTGCCGAAGGTTTGTAGTAGGAATGCATCGCGTTCTTCTCGCTGTCATAAAATCGAAGCTTTTTATTTTATCTAGACTATGATCAGGTACTTTCCGGAAGTGAATACCTACCTAGAAACCGTCTTATTTTGACGTATCTACCCCATACCTTAAACTTAAATAAATAAATCGAACCGTGAAAATACGAACCGGTTAAAATTACGTACCGTAACCGGTACTAAAACTCTGAAATCTTCAGCATAAATTAAGTGAATGGTTTCATTTATCAGTAATACATCTTTTGAAATCATGACTATCATGAGTCATCACTAGCTACGTCGCTATTAACAGAAGCTAATAATATTACAAAATAAATACAGAATTACCGTAGACAGAGATAAGATAATGTTTGGAGTATTTGTTTGCTTTGCCGGCCGGCGGCCAACAACATAATGTGTTTGCGTAGAGGGTGGAAATATTACGTTACCTACTTGATTTTGTCCCTACTTATGCTTAGGGGCCTTGCTTCTGAATCTTTTGACACACGAAGAATAGGTACTAGAATACAAGTCACAAATCGTTAAATTATGTGGAAAACTGTGGTCGATCTTATCGCTTTAATCTGCAGGCAAACTGTAGGTACTTAAATACAGTTTTGCAGGGACCTATATAATTAAAAGCTCTGTAAGTACTGTATATTAATAATAATAATAGTTATTTGTTTTACAAGGGGGCAAAGTTGTTGTTTAACTGCTCGTGCTAATATTGATACCCGAGCAAGCGAAAGATTCCAAAATTGAACACGAGCGTAGCGAGTGGTTCGAAAAATGGAATCTTGAGCGTTGCGAGGGCTTCAAAGCACGAGGGTTAAACAAAATTTGCCCCCGAGTGAAACACAAAAATTTTCACCACACCAACCCAAAGCAAATATTAAAATGTAAAATACCAAACAAAATCAAATCCAAATGAATGTTATTAAATATTTATCATCCAAAATCATCATTCAAAAGTCAATTCTACCAGCAAACATACGAAAACAACTCAAAATTGGCATTTGATTACGTTGCCTCACATGTGAATAAAATGCAACTTTGCTATCAGTTTTTGAAGTGCAAAGTAAGCCTTTCCGAGCTGGTGTGGTGAAATTAAATAAAATCGCATATGAGCGATTATTTCCAGGCAAACTTGGGGTAGCGGAACTAATGCCACTAAAGTTCAGAATAACACAATAACGTTAAAATAAAAACCTCTCCGTTTACGTCCAGCGGCGGTAGCACGATCGCATTTTTATCGCCTGTCACTATGCCTGTCACGTTCTAACAAGTAGGTATATAAGTGCGAAAGTGATAGGCATTAGTGACAAACGATAAAAATGCAACCATTGCTACCACCGCAGGCCTCAAACAGTCCTTCATAAAATCTTCATATAAAACTGTTTTCGTAATGAAGGAATCGGTAGGTGCGTTTACGTCAAGTACATTGGAAAGGTTTGAAAATTTAACTGATATGCTTCCTGTCGTATTATACACACACATAGATGTGTGTAGGTACAGTCAGCAGCAGAAGTTGCTAAGCGGGCCAGGTGTTCAAAAAGATCTTGACGCGACTTTATTGTTAAGAGAAAAAGAGCGTGTCAAGGTAATTTAGAACACCTCGCCCGCTTAGCAACTTCTGCTGCCGACTGTACAATGCTGCTGCTGCTGTATGTTACACGCTAAAACGATTATAGTCGTATCCGCCCCGTGATCATAGGATCACGGGGCGGATACGACTATATTCTCCCTCCCCTCCTATCATTAACCTTTTGACCGCCAAGGACGGCAACTGACACGCGCGGCTACGGCCCAATATCAACCTTCGTGCATTCTGACAAGGTCAGTGGGGAGACACTCCTGACTTCGGGCAAACTCGGCTCCGTTCGGCTCAGCATTGCTCCGAGCAATTATTAGGCTTGACACAACTTGACGTCCCTTTGCGTTCACGACCACAGATAAGATAATGACTTGAATTTTGACAACCCTAAATAGCCGAAAGGGATAGTGCCATAACTTAGAAAGGGATATCATGACTCGACCCTGAATCGCTGTCAAACTTCGGTTTTGTAGGAAGTGTCCTTTCTGTACGGTAGTAGGGTCAACTGTAAACTTATTCTAAAATATGTCCCATAGTTCTTAATTCACTGACAAAAGAGCTATGGGATCTATTTTTGAGATGATTTGTGCACCCATATTTTTACACTTGACCTATTACTTATACTGTGACAAGGTTCACGATGACGCGCCGCAATAGGCGTGGTCAAAAGGGTTAATAGTTTTTAATCGACGCACATGTTTTTACAGAGTGCCACAGCAGTATATCTGGAATCCATGCAGATCCTGGAGCAGTGTCGTCGCAACCGCGGCGTGCTGGGTGGCGTCGTGCTATACAATAACAAGTAAGACCCTGCCTTTTAGGGGCCCACTGATTAACAGTCCGTCGGACGGTATCGGCCTGTCAGTTAGAACAAAATTTTGACAGTTCCAAACAACTGACAGGCCGATACCATCATTACCATCCGGCGGACTGTTAATCAGTGGGCCCCTTTAGGGGCCCACAGATTACCAGTTCGCCGGGCGATATCTGCCTGTCAGTTGTTCGGAGCTGTCAAATTTTGCGTTTAACTGACAGGCTGATATCGTCCGGCGAACTGGTAATCTGTGGGCTCCTTTAGGACAGCGATTTCCAAACCACGGCCCGACAAGTGCCAATTTCGATACAATCCAGTCCACAAAAAAGTATAGAAGCCTGGCTTTTGCTCTCGGATCAATAAAGTGGAAACCAGACACATATCCTAGTCCTAGGTCTTAAGACTTTAGTCTCCAGTTAATGCCGTACACGACGTATGGGTATATTTCTCACATGATTAAAACAAGACAAACATCCGTGCATTTTAAACAAATGGCATAATATGTGTCATTCCTAAGCATAAAGTCCCACATTGCCGCTTGCCATAAGGACGCTTTGTCAGGTTATTCGTATAAAGATATACAATCTCATCCTTATGGTAATTAAGCGACAAATTAGGACATTTGCCTAACTTCGACACACACACAATACAAATCCTCTTTATGGCACAACCTCAAAAACATTTACAGAGAGACACACATAATACATGAAGACAGAATATTGTCTTTAATAAACGTAATTATGATAGACTCGATGGATTCAAATTCATATCTCATATAAAATAGGGAACAAGAAATACCAACACAGTATGTAAAGTTATAAACTAATGCTTAAAACTGGTACGTAAGCACATTATGAAGACTTTTAACTATTAAGATTGTAAGAAAATCTTCATTTATTCCACAGAATCGTCGCAACACTGCTACCACCAAGCCTCACGTCCTACCTAACCGTTGTGGACCCGTACCGGATAAAATCTCCTGCCGAGACCCTTGAAACAGAAACGCCATTACCGCTAGGCGCTCAGCTATTGGTCGTTTACGTCGCTAAGAAGATGTATAACAGCCTTAAGAAGCAAGCGGAGAAGATGCAGGAGTTCAGTCACAATGGGGAGGAGATGATTGCTAGGTTCAAGAAGGTAACATTATGTTATATGTTCTAGTAGTTACTTGAAACAGAAACAGCATTGCCGCTAGGCGCTCAGCTATTGGTCGTTTACGTCGCTAAGAAGATGTATAACAGCCTTAAGAAGCAAGCGGAGAAGATGCAGGAGTTCAGCCACAATGGGGAGGTAACATTATTAAAAGTTGAAAAATTCAGTCTCTGGTGGGACATGAACCCACAACCACTGGATCGCTAGCCTAGTGGCTGCCATCTGAGCTACCAAGACCTTACCCAATACAGCGATTATTTCCACCATATATGAGCCTTAGGAAGGCCCTAGTGACATCTACCGAAAGAGTGTTTTTTTTTTTATTGGAAAAAGTTAAACATTTGACCACAATCTCACCTGATGGTAACCCAAGTAGCATTGCAAGCTGTATATAAGCTGTATTAAAGTGTATTTGTATACTATAAGCTGTACAGTTAGGCTGTACAAACGCTGTATAAGCGCTTATACAGCCCTTATAAGTAAAAAAAGGGCCCAAATTATACAGCCTTTGGCGTTATTAGAGCTGTAGAGTAGCTGTATAAGCAATACATAAGCTGCATAATAGCTGCATTACAGCTATATTTCGGTGTAACAGGAAACCTTAACACTACAGATAATCTCTTATAAGTACGATATAAGAATATAAGTTTTAAATGAGTTATAAGAAAGAATTACAAGAGAATAATAATCATTTAAGAAACTAAAATGTCTTAATCTTGTTCATTCGTAATATAGTAATGGCGACAATAAAGTGTTATAGTGGATGGTAAAAGTAAAAGTAAATATTATACAGGACTTGAATGGAATATTACATTATTGGTAAGTGCGGATTATTATTTATTGTGAACCTGTGTATCTTTTCTGGCAAAATATTTACGCGCCTGCAAAATAACAAAGAGAAACCATAAGGAAAATATCAAAAATCGGTAAAGTTACTGTTTGTTTTTAAGGTTAGAGTATCAAAAATATTTATAAATATTAATTCTAAGGCTAAACAATTTATTTTAGCTGGTAATCATAACACGGCGTTAGTCTGCTAAATATTTGCAAGTATTTCTTTAATTATATTTACAAATACGTTTTTTTTTTATTGTAAAATGGCGACAATTTTTAAACAGCCTACAGGATAGTTGGAGAGCATTATAATCTTAGTAGCTGTGCTGTGTAATAAATGGAGTGTCTTTTACAGCTTTTATAATTAAAACAGCTTTTTAATAGAATATTTGTATTCGTTTGGCTGTATTTCGGTTCTCCGTACATAAGTTATAATTCTCTTTAGAGATCCGTATAAAAAATAAAAAAACCTGTACTGTAGTTGTCATATATTCCTTTAGTTTTATAATACACTTATTTTCAGAAATCATTACACTACTATACTTATACGAGTGTACAATTACGCCAAAAGATTGTTATAAGCGACTCTGTCAGTAATACAGAAAAAAGCTGTACTATAGCTGCCATTTATTCATTTGGTTTTATAATACCTTACGGACAGAAGTTATACAACTACTATTCTTATAGGAGAGTAAGATTACGCCATAAGAAATAGCTTTAAAACGGGGTTGACAGATACATTTGTACAGCTACAAGTGCCAAGTGATACTACAATACAGCCTGTATACAGCTTTTACGATAAAATTAGCTTGTAGTGTTTCACAACACTTAATGTTTTAAAACGGAGTTGACAGATACTTTTGTACAGCTAAAAGTGCCAAGTGTTACTACAACACAGCCTGTATACAGCTTTTACGATAGAATTAGCTTGTAGTCTCTCACAACACTTTTAGTTTTATAGTAGATTTTTTATATTCTGATAAAGCACCCCATGCTTCCGCAGAATCCTTTATAATGATTTTATACAGCTTGAGCTGTATAATGTCTGTAAAGTACCTTTTATACAGCTTAAATCTTTTCTGACACTCTTATACGTCCCTTAAATCACTCTAAGTTCTTAATTGGCTGCTATATTGATGTTGCCGACACTTCCATGCTACTTGGGAAGTGCCGATGCAGTCTAGGATGGAACATGCTTACCTAAAAGATGTCTATTCACTCTCGATTTAAAGAGATCCAAGTTATAGTTGAATGGGAATAGATTTGCAGGAAGTGAATTCCACTCCTTAGCCGTTCGCATGATAAAGCTGGATGCATAGCGCTTAGTTCTATAGTTCGTTTTTTTTAGCATTAGAAATAAGGTAAACAATCTTGATGTGTCTTTTAATTGAAAAACACATTTTAAAAATAAGTTACGGCAAATATGTAACAATTATGAATCTAATACGATCATTTATATTCTTCTGGTTTCATAAATAATAGTAACTGATTTTTAAAAAGCGTTTTTCTATTAAAAGACTTGTCAAGATCGCTTACCTTCTTTCAAGTTCTTTCTAATGCTAAAAAAAACGAACTATAATCAATAGCAGAGTAACGACGTAAGGGTGAAACGCAAGTCCGCGTCTAGTCCCACGGTGGCAGAACGGAGATGGGGGGATTAGATTATGTAATCCCATCGCACACTCCCCGAAATGTATCCTGTGCGAAGTGTTATACTTCTTAAACGACTACCAGAGTTCCATGACAGGTATCGTTCGCAGACGTTTCTGCTTTAATTTAGGTAACATTATGTTATGTTCTAGTAGATAGTTGGTACAGAAACACCACTGCTGCTCGGTGTTCAGTTGCCAGGGGTATATGTCACTAAGTAGATGTACCATAGCCTTAAGAATCAAGCAGAAAAGATGCAGAGAGAGATGATTGCTGGGTTTAAGAAGGTAAGTCCTCAGTAGAATGTAATGGGTATTAGTTAATGCAGGTAATTGTAAATCTACTGTTCAGAACCATAAGGTTGATATAATAATAAGAGTGCGTTCTGAACCATTCTCGTAGCAGTTTGCGGTTTTGAACACTACAATAGAATCTCTAATCGAATTCACTGTGGAGGCAAAATGCTTTATTTATATCAACAGCAGTCTAAACTAAATATGTCTGTGTTCTTTTGCAGAACCAAGAAGCCGAACGGGACAAGCGCGACTTCCCGACAGGGATGAAGCGAGACAAATCCCTCCTGTTCACCGCCGTGCCAGAAGAGGACCACACGATGATCTCCCCTCCCACCCGCGACCCGCACGACCCCCTGCCCCCCGCCATGCCCGACGTCGTCCCCTTCACCAACAAACCCAGACCAAGACCAAATAAATTATCTCTAAGCTTCAAAACACAAATATCGGTCGACGAGGAATCAAAGGAAAATGAAAAAGTATTCACAGGACAAACTAGTGTCTGCTCCACACCCATGCTAGAATATAAAAGACTCCACGGAAATATGCTCTCCATCTGCCAAAACCCCGACCCGCAGAAAGAAAAACTAGAATCAGAACCCGATGTCTTAAAGAACATAGAAAATTGTGCCAAAGTCATTGAGAACGAAAAGAGAGACAACAAAATAGTCTTAGACATCAACTGCATCGCTGATCATTATATAAACAAACCTGAACCTATTCGGAAAATGGCGAGCGTTATAGACATACAGGAAACCTTTAAAAACGTCACTAACAGAGCCACAGCTAAATTCAAATTAAAAAGATCACATGTCCCTTTAAGTGATGATATGTCGCCTGAACAAATGCAGAAAAGCGTCAGTACAATGACAATTAACGATCCCTCCTTTCCCGTATTCAGAAATGACGGGATCGAAATATCAGAATCCCTATTCAACCAATACTTAGAACAGCACTACGCTAGCATGAAACAAGATTTATCCAAAGAGGACAACATGTTCACTTTTAACATGAAACTATGCGAGCAGGAGAAATTCGAGGGCTTCGATTCGGAGTTGACGAAATCGCCTCAACGGACACCAAAGAAAATCCCCAAAGATTCTAAAACCGTCGATCAGTCCAGGCGAAAATCGCTGTCATTACCTTTAAAATCTTTATCAGAGAGCTCAGAATCGCAGATCGGCTCGGATTCGTCGGCTAGCTTTAAGAAGAAACTAAGTGGCGTGCAATTGACGCCATTGATGGAGAAGTTAAGTCACCTGGCGTTCTCGGACAAGTCGAGCGGGTATAGCAGTCGAGTAATGACGCCGCTCGAGCTTAGAGAATTTACTCCGGCGGCTGAACGACAAATAACCTTCAATGACAGGTAAATTACTGTAAATAATTTGAGCAATTTATGTATTTCTAGATATATCGCTTTGGCAGACCTTTTCATGATTCAACACCAAGAGAATCCAATATAAATATCAATTTGTTTTGTTTCTCTTTCTGATTTTCAAGCAAGGACATTTCATTCAAGCTGCCTTACGTTTATTTGAACCTTGCCTTGAATGACAATGAAAATGCCTTGAATGACAAACAAGTTACAATTGACGGATGATTGTCTTAACAGCAGCTGTATATAACGTTGAACTTCTTTGAAAAAAGCCTTAGAACTTACAAAAGAATCACCTGTAGATCAAATGCAAAGTTGGTGTCTTTCAAGGATATTTTGTGCCTCATCGGACTGGCCTAGCTAGACGCGTCCAGCATGTGATCTGTACCTAATATTGTTTCAGACCAAAAACCCAGCGCCAAGACTCGGAATCGGACTACGACTCCGACTCAGACTTGGAGCAGCTACCTTCCTACACGCAGCACGCCGTGAAATGCGGGTTATTCGTGAGCGGCCTCCACAACATGGCGTTACTAGCCCTCGTGGACGTCAACGCGGCTGGCGACAGCGACGTCATCAACTCCTTGGTAAGACATTACTGAGACTTGGCTAGCTTACTGCACACAACACGCCGTCTTCGTGAGCTGCCTCCACAACATGGCGTTACTAGCGCTCGTGGATGTCAGCGCGGCTAGCGACAGCGACGTCATTAACTCCTTGGTAAGACGTTACTGAGACTTGGCTACCTTTCTACACGCAACACGCCGTGAAATGCGGGTTATTCGTGAGCGGCCTCCACAACATGGCGTTACTAGCCCTCGTGGACGTCAACGCGGCTGGCGACAGCGACGTCATCAACTCCTTGGTAAGACATTACTGAGACTTGGCTAGCTTACTGCACACAACACGCCGTCTTCGTGAGCTGCCTCCACAACATGGCGTTACTAGCGCTCGTGGATGTCAGCGCGGCTAGCGACAGCGACGTCATTAACTCCTTGGTAAGACGTTACTGAGACTTGGCTACCTTTCTACACGCAACACGCCGTGAAATGCGGGTTATTCGTGAGCGGCCTCCACAACATGGCGTTACTAGCGCTCGTAGACGTCAGCGCGGCTGGCGACAGCGACGTCATCAACTCCTTGGCAAGACATCCCATACAACCATTTCCAGTCGCCGTTACGACGCGGTGTTGACACATCTTGTGTCGACACCGTCTGTTTCGGTCACAATTCCAGTCGCAGAGTCGTCGCCGTGTCGACACAGTTACCAGAAATGGGGAAGGGTCGACACATGACACAAAGTGACATAAAGTGTGGTCGCCGTGTGCACGCATTGTTTCGGGTTTGCGACTACTTTATGCCAAAATCATTCGTTCATTCGTTCATTTTGTTCCTGTCAAATGGAAACTGTCAGATGGAAAAATACTTAAATAAAAATAAGTGACATTAATACGCCATCTCTAAAACGGATTCCAAGACGTAATTATATATTGTTTGCATTTATATTACAATATGACTTAAATTATTATGGGGAATTAAACTGCTCGAGTGATTTGATAAACTAAGTGTAATATAATCAACGCGCCACCACATTGTTTTAGTTTAGCCGGAAATGAAATTGTTTACTTCTCAGTGCCTGTGTTCATAACTATATTATTTGAAGCATTTTTAGTACTTCGATGCGTATACTATACTTAAATAACAGAAATAACGCTTTACATACTACGAAACTTGTTAATTATGATGTATAAATATGGTTTAAGGCTGAGAAATATTGCAGTCACAAAGTAGTTGCAATGTTTCGACTTTGTGTCGACTCTGTGTTGACACATGACACGCGCTGTCAAAAGTAATAACAAAGTTACTGGTATGTTACTGGATTTGCAAAATGGCTCCTTGTGTTGATTTGTTTTCAGATATTCTCAAAGTGTAAAAATGCCGTGGTCAGAGATGGGCATTAATCGATTAACTGTTTATTCGACTAATTAATGGAATAAAAAAAGTTAATTCTCAAATTTTAATCGCGATTAGTTTAGTCGACCTAACATAGATTGAAATTGAATTAATCTGAATATTAATCGAATAAATTATCGATTAAATCTCGATTGAAAGTTGACAGGGGGCCATTTTTGTACGTAAAAATAATAGAAATGTCTTGCATGCAGATGGTAGCAAAACACTTTGTCATAAAAGTCGAGATGGGTGTCGATATATAGGTTTTAGGGAGTGCCGATTTCGAAAATAATGACCATTTTGGAATCCGAAATGGCGGCCATGCACTGTGTCATAAAAGTCGTCATGGATGTCGTTTTATACGTTTTAGGGGGCCCCAATTTTGAAAATGATGACCATTTTGGAATCCAAAATGGCGGCCATGCACTATGCTATAAAAGTCGTCATGGGTGTCGTTTTATAGGTTTTAGGGGGCGCAGATTTCGAAAATGATAACCATTTTGGATTCCAAGATGGCGGCCATGCACTATGTCATAAAAGTCGTCATGGATGTCGTTTTATAGGTTTTAGGGGGCCCCGATTTAGAAAATGATGACCATTTTGAAATCCAAAATGGCGGCCATGCACTATGTCATAAAAGTCGTCATGGGTGTCGTTTTATAGGTTTTGGGGGGCGCAGATTTAGAAAATGATAACCATTTTGGATTCCAAAATGGCGGCCATGCACTATGTCATAAAAGTCGTCATGGGTGTCGTTTTATAGGTTTTAGGGGGCGCAGATTTCGAAAATGATGACCATTTTGGATTCCAAGATGGCGGCCATGCACTATGTCATAAAAGTCGTCATGTATGTCGTTTTATAGGTTTTAGGGGGCCCCGCTTTCGAAAATAATGACCATTTTGGAATCCAAAATGGCGGCCATGCACTATGTCATAAAAGTCATCATGGGTGTCGTTTTATAGGTTTTGGGAGGCGCAGATTTCGAAAATGATAACATTTTCAATTTAAAAATGGCGGCAATGCACTATGTCATAAAAGTCGTCATGGATATCGTTTCATAGGTTTTAGGGGGCGCAGATTTCGAAAATGATGACTATTTTCGATTCCAAGATGGCGGCCATGCACTATGTCATAAAAGTCGTCATGGATGTCGTTTTATAGGTTTTAGGGGGCGCAGATTTCGAAAATGATGACTATTTTGGATTCCACTTTTATGACAAAATACGTAGCCGCCATCTTGGATTATAAAATGATCATCGTTTTCGAATTCTGCACTCCCTAAAACCTATAAATCGACATCCGTGACGACGCAAGTTATCTTTATTTTCAGATCTAACAAATTGCTACAGAATACAAAGGACAAAAAAGAAGCGAGGAGGTAATGAAACAAGCAAAAATACAGATGATTCCTCGACGCAATTGGGTGATTCTTAAATTGTGTCTAGATTTTTTTTGTCATAAAAGTTTATATTTTTCACATATTACTCTCACAAGTTCCGTGACATTTCGACCTTGTAATTTTTTAAGTAAATGTTTTTGTTTATCTATGAGGATCTCACTAGAATAGTATAATCAAGGTATGTTTATATTTAATGAATGAAATAGTAACGCAAAAAAAAAAAATATTTGTGTTTTATATTCCTGCCGAAGACTTTTATTTTACCTTTTCCTTCTACACAAGTTTGGCCAAGTAATAAGAATTTAGGGCTCTCAATTTTATTTTGACTTCTACAACAGTAAAGCTACGAGGCCATGTTTGGTATCGTTTTCGTATAAATTCGCAGTACCAAATTTAGTTAAGGTATCACATTGACACCATTCCGAAGTAAAAACATATAAACTTATTAAAATACTTTCTTTTAAACTCCTCTTCACGCTTAAACTGCTGAACAGTTTTAATTTAAATTTGGTACACATATATTTTGAGTCCCGAGATAGGATATAATAAGTTATCTCAAAAATCATCCTTTAAAGGTGTGAAATGAGGTGTAGGGGGGAATTCAGAATTGACTTCTTGAAGTTAATACTGTTTAAGTTTAGGTTTGAAGTCATGTTTTTTCATCATTTTTAACTAAATCAAAGATGTAGACCATCCCAAATTTCATATAAATCGGTTCAGCGGTTATTGATTTCCCATACAAATTTCCACGCCACTTTTCACACCTTCAAAAGATGATTTTGGTTATAAGATCTATCCTATGTCCTGTTCCGGGACGCAAACTATTTCTATACCAAATTTCAACGAAATCGGTTCAGCGGTTAAGCGTCAAGAAGAGTTTCAAAAAAACCGGCCAAGTGCGAGTCGGACTCGCGTATTAAGGGTTCCGTACATTAAGTCCGACTCGCGCTTGACTGCACATTTCTAATAGGTTTTCCTGTCATCTATAGGTAAAGAACTATTTTGTGTATTCAGACGGACATACATACAGACGCACGAGTGATCCTATAAGGGTTCCGTTTTTTCCTTTTGAGGTACGGAACCCTAAAAAGATTTATTTTTATTTTGTGGAATGGTGTCAATGTGATATCTTAAATGGATTCAGCACCCCAGATTTATACGAAAACGATACCAAACACGGCCTAGCACCTTCACTGATATAGATATATCAAGATAAAATTGAGAGCCCTAAATAAACTTTCAAGAGCGGATATCTCAAAAACTATTCAACATATCGAAAAAATTGACCGAATAAACTTGTAACAAATTAAATTAACTTTCATTTTGTATAAGTGGCCATGTCGCTGAGATGCATAGTTTCCGAGATATAATCGAAAAACGGGAAAATGGGACCTTCAAAGCCCCCTCTCTCCCCCCCGCTCAAGGGCTACGGCCGGGGACTTTTGATATGTTCACCTCCTAACTTGTCAAACCGAGTTACGGAGTCAAAAATTGTGTTCCGAGCATTTCCCTCTACAACTTTTGGAGCATTCGTTGCCTGACCTAAGTAGCTTATTGAATTTCTTTAAAAACTTTTCTGTAAAAGGTTGACGTGTGTTGGGTGTTTATATGGTTTCGGTCGATTATTATCATTTGCATTGCCCATGATGACTTACTAGAATTACGAGCACACGAGACACTAATGGTAGTTTGACAAACCTTGGTTTTCAAGTGGTATTTTATATTGACATTTGCTGTCACAAATTTGCTGTCAGATTTAGTCGCAAACCGCACGCAAAGTGCACACAAATGTGTCGACACCTTGTTACGGAAAAGTGTAGACACGGCGACGACACTTTGTTTCGAAACAATTCTAGACACATTGTGTGGACTCTGTTACGACACATCTGACATTTAGTTACCACTTTGTGATTCTGCGACTGGAATGGTTATATGGGATTACTGAGACTTGGCTAGCTTACTGCACACAACACGCCGTCTTCGTGAGCGGCCTCCACAACATGGCGTTACTAGCGCTCGTGGATGTCAGCGTGGCTAGCGACAGCGACGTCATTAACTCCTTGGTAAGACGTTACTGAGACTTGGCTACCTTTCTACACGCAACACGCCGTGAAATGCGGGTTATTCGTGAGCGGCCTCCATAACATGGCGCTGCTGGCACTCGTGGACGTCAGCGCGGCTGGCGACAGTGACATCATGAACTCCTTGGTGAGACATTACTGAGACGTGGCTAGCTTACTACACACAGCACGCCGTCTTCGTGAGCGGCCTCCACAACATGGCGTTACTGGCGCTCCTTGGTAAGACATTACTGAGACCTGGCTACCTTCCTAGTCTTCCTACACGATCTTGGCGTGTCTTTTTATTGAAAAACGCTTACATATTTGCTGTGACTTATTATTCAAGTGTTTTTCAATAAAGAGACACGTCAAGATCGCGTAGTCTTTTTTTTTTCTAATGCTAAAAAAAAAGAGGTAGAAACCGTCGCTATACCTATTCAAAATTCTACTTTTTGAACGACTCGCTATAACCACTCGGGGCTGCACTTTCAATATTAGTGCAAGGGGTAAACAACAACTGCTTTTTAACCCAACTACTTTTTTTGCAGTGGGAAACCTCCCTAAACGCCCTGGGGCCCATCGAGCAAAAATGCATGGAGCCCCTCGGAGCAGGCGCGGACGACGCGAGCGACTATAGCTATCTTACTCTAGATCCCGATTGGGGCACTGTCCGTAAAGGCGGACCTTGGGCCGCGCTTGATATAGCTACCATGGGGCTGATACACCATGAGTTTGCTAGCGATCCTGATATGTCGGAGATGATTCTAAGGTAAAACTACATCTAACAAAGACTCTTGCATTCTCGATGGTTATGTAGCATAATTTCTAAAATCAAATATCCCAAGTACGAAATCCTAAAGATGATGATTTTTAGTGTTCCGTACAAAACTTTGTTCACGGAACACTTATTAAATGTACAATACTGCTAGTGCACGAAAATACTAACGACCTTTTTTCCTACGTTCAGTTGACCTAAGTTTAATATCTATAAATTGCGAAATTTCTAACGATATTTTATTTCCTAAACATCAGGACAGGATGTTTATCCTTTTGTCTCCATTTTCGGACCGGAAGACAAATTGGGGCAATGGAACGAAATCATTTAATACTTTTCCAGGCCGCACCAATCTACAAGGTTTTCCCGAAAAATCCAAATATATTCCACAATTAATCCAGCTTTGATGATTCATTTGAAAACAAGTCAAATTTCCCGAAAGTGCAACCTAATTTGAATCATAAATCGGAATGCCAAAGTTAAAATTCTAGTGGCGCGTATGCGGTCGATAAATCGTACTATGCCTGGAAAAGGGTTAACCGTCTGGGAAATAAAAATTGGACAAACTGACAAGTACAGATTTCAGAAAGAGTAGGTATATCGTAATGATGTTTTCTCCAATATGCTCGGAAATGTTCACCTTATTGTAGCAAAAATAGTACGCGAAGTTCTTCGTTATTGTCAAACTCTAATAAAAAAAAATCAAACTATCGCTGTCCTGCTCTAGCGGACGGGAAGTACAAAAACACTACAGTAATAACTTATTACTGTAGTGTTTTATACTTTTTAAAAATAAAAACGCAAACAGCCAATTATTATAACCGCGAGCCGCGTCTACACGTCCCGATCAGCTATCATTTCAAGCTATAGGATAGAGTGAGATAATAAGATAAACGACCTTACTTGTCTCGTTCTTACAAGACCGTTGTGCTCGTGTATGATCGTGCGAATACTTCTTAATAAAATCAAAGATTATTTTTTTAAGGATCTCATCGGTGTTCATAAAGCTTATATAGTTTGTCAAAGGACTTTCTCATTTCAATCATAGACAAAGAGAATCATACTATCTTTGTCTTACACTAGTACTAGCACCCAAAAGAAAAGGATGGGTATAGTTTTCCTGGTTCTTACTGACTGACAAATTAGTTTGACCAACTATATTGCACAATTATATTGAATGAACGAATATTGAATGGTACTGAATGGCAGAATAAGTTTGTGCCTTTAACTTTTAAAAATGTATTAAAGAGGGAAATAGTTTTTGACTTGACATTTTGATGTGAAGGTTCGATTTGAGTGATGCTTCATGCTTAAATAATTATTTTACCTTATTTCCTCGCATGTTTGGAGAAAAGCACTATATATGCCTCGGCAGGAATAGCAATTCGTGGATTGGTCTTCTTTGTCGGACTCCGCTTCGCGTCGTCCGACAAAATCGAGAATCATCCACGAATTGCCCTTTCCCGGCCTCTGCAATAATGTACTATTCCAGGAGCGACGAGAGCTGCGTGGTGGGCGTGTCGATGGGCGGCGCGCAGATCTACTACCAGGAGAGCGGCGCGCGCGGCGCCGGGCCGCCGCCGCCCTCCGACCCCCTCGCCGCCGCCGGCCTGCGCGCGCGCCGCCGTCTGCACCGAGACCACGCCGCCACCATCATATAACACCTGGGCTCTAGAGGCCTATGAATAGTACCAACCGTTCCTCAATTTATTATTTAAACCGACCGATCGGTTAGAAGTTTTTAAAAATTAGAAACTACCGAGTACAGATGTATGCTTGTGTGAAATAATGACATGGAGCCTGAAATATCATGGCGCCTTTGTTCAGTAGGTATAAATAAATAAAGTAGGTACCTATCCCTAAAACTCACCTAATTCCTGGTAATGACTCGTTTATTATTAAATAGGTATATAGAAGGGTGTAAATATTCCAATTTTCCCCACCGGGCACAGATGGAACAAGGTGTTTCATATAAATCATTTCAATTTTTTCCCAGTCAATGTATAGCGGCAGTCACGTGAGAGAGAGACAGATGGGAATACACCCGTGGAACGCGTATTATTTCGTTATATTAATGTAAGCTTGTGACGCAGTCAATCTTTGATACCGTCTAGAATAGTTAAGATGTGTAGTTGGAATCTTATTCCTTATTTTATAATCTTATTATTATTATGTAGAATTCACTATTTATACAAGATATCACAAAATCATAAAGGAACTTGATTTGCGAAATCATGTAGATGCATCTAGCATGCTTACCACATATTGTGCTTAGCACTCGTCCAGTCACGCCAAAATACTTTATTTTTTACCTAAAAAGGGTTGACCTTGCCATAGATTTTTAATTATACAACGTATTTGCTAGTTTATTTATTAGCTATTGTATTCCACATATATTAGATATAAGTATGTTTTTATTATTATTAGCAAAGAGAATTTAGACTAGTGGAATATTGTCAAAGTAAATTATGTATTCAGTACATTTACTGCCATCTTTCTATACAAATGATTAAAACTTTTAGAACGCCATTATTTCTTCACTGATATGTGTTAAATTTGTTAAATATCAAAAGAGTATCGCCATCTACTCGAGGATAGACCAAAGGTATGGTGCCATCTTTTCGAGCGATGGCGCCATACCTTTGGCCTACTCTCGAGTAGATGGCGATACTTTTTGATATTTAACACATATCAGTGAATGAATAAGGATCAAAGTCAAATGGCGTTCTAAATTTGTGTGTCGAAAAATAGCAATAAATGTACTGACTACATAATGTACTTTGACGATATTCCTCTATTTCTAATTCTCTTTGTTATTAGGAACTGAATGAATTAACTTTCGGTGCCGTGCTTCCCAATTCCCGTACTAAATAGACTTTTGGCAGTGAAGTGTTAACTCTTAGAATTGCTTCGGGTTATGGAAAGTCGTCTTCTATTAAAGTAGGTGGTTGTGGGATTAAGATGAGATGAAAAGTTTTCCTTGATCCCATTTATATTTTGATCAAGATTTATTTTTTGACTAAAGTACCTACTTTTTGCAACTGTTTTATCTGAATTTGCAGAATTAATGACCAGTACAAGATTTGTATACAGGTGTCTACATATCATTCCCATCCCACCTACTCGTGGGTTTTCTAAATCTTCTATGTATATACCGACCGTATACATAACAGAGCAAAAAGTGGTAGACGTAAAAAGTATAAATAATCTGTACTTTAAGGAAAGGCAGCTACTTCCAGTGTTTAAAGACTGGACGTTTCACGGACCTTTTCAAATAGTGGTAGTCTATTTATACCATGACTTTGAAACAAAACTTCATCCGACAAATGTAAGAGGTCCCAATGAATCACCATGACGGACTTGACACGTGACGATTCAGTAAGTTTACCTTTTCAGGCTTTCATTTACTTTACTGTAAGAATTATTAAGTAGAAAAAAACTACACTACCTCTGCTTGCTTCATTTTGTATCCAAGAAATGGCAAGTCACGAATTGTATTCCTCTTTAGCTCATCTTATTCTTGCCATTAGATATAAGTTTCTGGCCAAGTAGGATAATGGTATTTATGCGCGCTCAATCTTGCCATCCAATCAGAGTATTGTTAGCAGTTTTTTATGTATACTTTGTATTCCATGTTTTTGTTATTCAGTATTATTTGACATTCCAAGTTGTGTAATGTTATTATTTTGACATATTTCACGTTGCCACGAGATATCCTCATAACAAATTACGTCTAACGATTGTTATTTTACATCATTGAAAACAGACAGCCACTAGCCAATACGGTTTTCACATTGGTGCCGTGACCACGATAACTCCGGGAATCTTATGGCGTCCATCGAAAGGGTAAAATACGACCATATTATTATTCTTACATGATCTAATCATCAATTGTTTTCCGATAGTCATGTAAGGAGTACGACGTTCAAGGCAACCCGGAAACTGTAATTATATGTCCGGTAATAAAGGGTTAAGGTTCAAGTCTCCCGGCAACATGAAATTAACAATTTTACCTAGTTTTAAGAAATGTACAAAATGTTACGCGTCCAAAGCTAGTTTTTTTGCATAACAATTTCTCGTATGTTAGTGCTATTATTTTAACAGCCAGAATGAGTGCTTATTTATACAAAACATACGTTTTTGTGCAATTTACGATAGTCTAATCAACGAATTACATGAAACAAATTACTTACAAACAATTATTATGGGTCCCATATATCTAGTTTTCTAACATTCCATAAATTAGTCCTACCTAAAATACCTTTACTCGATTGGAATGTTATTTTTATTGTTTTTTAAATAATTTTATATTTTTACATGATTTGGAAGGACATTTGAAAAGTTGCCATTGTAAGGAGTGCCAATGTGACACGTATGTAATATTTATTTATAATAGTTATACATAGATATTGTTAAGGATTTTAATAAAAACCCAATAGAGAATGTTGTTTGTTATTGATACAGTAAATATACCCCACTAATCTACTTAAAATACAATATAGAATTATAATATTTATAATACATCATAAAGAGTACACTAAATACAAATGACTAAATGGGCTAGTCTACTTTTCCATCCCATAGACACAGGCTAGGTTAATGTAAGACTGTAAAATTTTATCCAAGACTGGTCTATAAATGGCTGTTCCTTTTTTACACTACCTCGTCTGTGTCTTATTTCTCAAGCTTTTAAATTAAACTATTTGCTTTAAAATCTGTAATTATGTTACATGAAAGATTCAGAGCAAGTGGTATTAACTGTTTGCTCAATTCCTCCCGCCCGCCACATCAGTCGGAAGTTGAAGGGATGGTTGGACAAGAACAGGTGGGACAGACTGAATGAAGAACCATAATGACATTACAAAACTAATGTTTATTAACAAGTCGCTCACAACACAAGTCTACACTAGAGAATGTGAAATATGATGTCATACTCAATACTTCGATATATAATTATATTTAAATACATACTATGTCTCTGAAAAATGCAAAAAGATCACGTTGAAAAGTAGGTTAAAGAAGTGGATGCTTAGACTTGATAGTTAGTTGTCGTTTGATAAGAATATGATCTGCGCTCCCGCCAGTGTCGCTGCCTACTTTACGCCGCCGACTCGATCATATTCTTTTCGCTTCGACATTTGCCAACATTTTCCGAAAGCTTCGCTTCGGCACCGAGCTGTTGTATCGGCACCCACCAACCGGTCGGGATTTTCCATTTCGAAAGGACTTTTCAATCAAACATTTTCAAAACTTCAACACAGTTAGTTTCAAGGAACTTCATCCTTTACTTCTTGTTTCAATACCTTTTCAAACAAACAAAATCAATATTAGACTTAGTGTTAAAACTTTATTAGTTATAATTTTACAACCTAGAGGCAACTATGCCCCGGCGGGGGCGTTACAGACTAACTTACATCTAGACCCTTTCAGCATCGCGTCTAATGTTAAAACAAAAACGAGTTCCTCTCGTTGACTGGACATCAGAGCGCGCGATCGTGGCGAACGATCGATATTAAATCAATTTTATTTACAAAAGTCATATCAAATTAACAATATTCGATAAACTACGCCGGCCTACGCAGAAACCGTTTAAATGCACAAAGGAGGCCAGCGATACATTGGGGAGGGTTGTATCAAAATCTATGCTATGAAGTTGACCTCAGCATCACGGAACTATTAATAACGACCTGCAAAGTCAAAGAGGGGAGTAACCAGGGTGTTCATGGCATGGGTGAGACGCGGCAGTCATCACTGGTGCTTGTCTGCCAATTGTACTGCCAACTATTCATTATTCAACTATCGTTTATACTTATATGGTTTCTACACTTTCAACTGATGGACAAGCACCATTTGTAATGAGAAAATGAATTAAACTTAGGCTTAACAATTATACAAAATAAAAATTTGGTATGTCTGAGCGCATTATAGACATCGTTTTTTTATTACAATGTCTTATTTGATATTACTATAAAGTCACACTACCAATTTTCTTTGGCTCGCATAATAATTTATAATTTTTCACAAAGTTAAAATGGGGTAAAAGGAAAAAGTGGAAAATTAATATGTTCTTTTACTCCATCTCACTTGACCGTAAGGAATAAATATGCCTGTTTTAGGCATATGTTGGAAGTTCAAAAATCTTAGATAGATCATATTTCAACAACTAATTGCTGTGGCTCCATGCAATGACAATTTTCTTACCAAAGATTTGAATGTATGTTTAAGTGCATTGATATTATAACATGCCAAGCAGAACAAGATAGAAAATAAACAGGTAAAACCTTCACATAGGTATGTTGTAAAATTATTCATCTTACACAATTATTAATTACCGAATACCGATTAACAACTCCTATCAATTTTAATAGTACGCGCATATGTCGATTTGGTACTAAGTACTAAGATAAAAGAATTATGGACTTCATGTCTGTTAGGTTTAAAAGTTGTCAGTTAACAATGTTCATGGTGGTACTATGGTAATTTCAGTTGAGTTTAACATGTTTCCTTCCTTAACAATTTGTGGACTTGGTATATACTATAATCAACTTATGCGCGTAATATAACTGTTTAAAGAAACAAGCATGGGTACAGCGGTAAACCAAGTAGGAAATGTTATTTGTTCAGACATTTTATGACATCGATAACGACATGCACAGACTGATTGTATTGGCTAGTTTATGATTGCATTGGTTGTACCTAGCAATACTATAAAAACATATGAGCTAACTAAAATGTAACTGTATATTTACAGAATTAATTTACTAGAAAAAGCGTAGAGTAATGTAAACGCCAGGACTCACATAGTCATTATTGTATTTATAGCTTGTGTCATTGTAGAAATTATATTGGAATTTTTAAAATAGCTTGCTATAATGATAACATTATAATAAAATATTGTCTTTTCAACACGGAGATAATGTAATAGTGGAGTTTTGTAATTGATTACATAGCTAATATATTTAGGCACATTTATTTTTGCTACAAATGGTTTTCAAGGATAACTATGGCACTTTTCAAGAAAGTTAACAATGATATCAGTATAAACTACAGGTTTAAGTGACATTCCTGGCTTTGTTAACTTATAGTGTAATGGCTAAATATTTGCTGGCTTGCTAGCTGCTCAGCTATTTAAAACCAAACATTTAAAAATATATATATTTGTTTAAAACTGCGAGAGTCCTAGCGTTAGGCGAACTAGACTACAGAGCCACAGCATTGACACATGATCTATATAGTGTTGTAGTTTAAACCATGACCGATTCACAAAATTATAAAATCTCTTTTTTACTACAATGGCTAGCTTGCACCAAACCGTCTGTCACCACTAAAACGTTCGCTAAATTTTATTATACGGTAAATTTCTTAGTTGACTTGATAAGTGGCGTTGATCAGTCCATCTTTTGTGATCGTTGCATCTGTCCCTTAGTCTTGACAACTAGTTTTTAACATTCAACCATGACTTAACTCACAACACTATGTAACCAATGGATAGTAACTGGGGGACAGTAAGGGGGGAGGGGGGGTATCTATCGTTCATAATAAGACTTACGCGGCGAGTAGGAGCGCTCGCGCTCGTAGCGGCGCGAGCGGCGGTAGTGCGGCGACGGCGAGCGGTGGCGGTACGAGCGGTGGTAGTAGTCGCGCTCGCGGTAGCCGCCGCCGCGGTAGTAGTAGTCGCTGTAAGGGAAAGAGTGTTAAGAGGAAAGTGACGATCGGTTCTCCATACAAACGTAGTCTCCATTTTCCTGTCTAGATATTGACATTATGAAAAAAAAAGATAGAGAGAGCCCCTTCATTTGACTTGAAATCTAATTCTTATACGAATAAGCCGTCAGAGCGTCCTTATGGCAAGCGAATGTTAAGTGAATGTTATGAAACAACACTTTATACTTAACAACTAAATACTAAATGATGCATAAAGAAAATATCGGCCCCTAAATGTTAGTAGAGCGACTTCTATATAGGCACTGGCCACTCTTTACAAATCAGAAATAAACAAGACAATAGAAGTCTCACTCTTAAGAGTCGCCAATTACTATAGCAGTCACCCTAATCTACATCTAAGATTAAACTAGAATTGAAAATAAATGATATAACTTACTCTCTATCCCCTCGCCCTCGCCTGTCGTAGCCGTTATCACCTCGACCGCTCACACTATAAACAAAGATTAAACTCAATCGAATGCACAGTTGCACACAAGCACTTTAAATAGAATAGAAATAATTTATTCGTAAGCACAAACACAAAAGAGAAAATTAACAAAAAAGAAAAAAAAATCCAAGATAGCTACGGTTCCTTGAGGTCCCCAAATGTCAAATAGCGTGTGGACATGAAAACGAGACCTTTAATTTATATAAATACCAAATTTCACGACTGTTCTAGAGATTCAGAGGTTTGTCCTATTTCGATTGTGCTTATCGTTCAAAATTTTATTTAGATGGTTATATTGGTTATTCTTATGTCAATTTTTCTCAAAATGTGAAGAAAAAGCTGACAGTTAATAAACCCGTCTACAACACAATGTACGAACAGGC
This sequence comes from Cydia splendana, assembly GCF_910591565.1. NCBI lineage: Eukaryota > Metazoa > Arthropoda > Insecta > Lepidoptera > Tortricidae > Cydia > Cydia splendana. Next base: position 18,721,219 of record NC_085972.1, on the reverse strand, counting down.
CTTTAGTAATCCAGCTAAACTTTTGGCTGTCTCACTCTAAATCTGCTCATTAATCTACCAACACATAGGGGCTTCGCGAAAAATAGGTTTACGGAAACATTTCATGTTGGATACCAATTCAAAGGAGACATGTGGCTATTATAGATGTACGATATGATTATACATTGGACAGCATTGTGTATGAGTTGTTGTGACGATACTACACAATAATTTTGTTTATAATTGCTATCACATTGGTGAATCAGTCGCTTTTTGCTACTATATAGATCATCTGATTGTGCCTCTAATTATTTACCTCTGCTATCTTTCAATTACATATACATAGTTACAAATGTGTAGTTTGTTCTCTGATTCTATCATAGGCGTACCCACGGTGGGGCAGTTGCCCCACCTTGGTCTGTGGTCTGACGAGAAGCTAAAAATTTTTAGGAACAATTAAGGCACGTAACCCTATTTCTGCCCCACCCTTTAAAAAGTTTAAAAAATGCTGGGTACGCCCATGGATTCTATGGTATCCCGGGAGGGCAACAAGAGATGCATATCAAATTTTTGATATCATTATTCCCTGTTACGCTTAATTTCCACTCATGTCCCTATCCAATATAGTTTAACAATTATCTAGTCCTAGATCATTAGTTAACCCGTCAAATCCTAAGAACATTTCAATGTATTTTTTTTTCTAATTAGGGGATTTCAAAGGTCAATATAGAAAAGACTTAGGGTGACTGCTATAGTTATTGCCCACTGCATAGTGTTTGGCCACTCCTAACAAATCAGAAAGAAACAAGCCAATTGAAGCATTATTGTTATGAATGGCCAGTTCGTATGTAGTGGCCAATAATATAGCAGTCACCCTACTACCAACTAAAGTAGTACTCACGTAGGTTTGCCCATGTAGATGCCGGGCGTGGGCGTGTGCGCGCGCTGCGTGATGGAGTAGTCCACTCGGATGCGACGCCCGTCTATCTCCATGCCGGTGCACTCGTTCTTGGCCACCTTCGCGTCGTCCTGGGACTCGTAGTATACGAAGCAGAAGCCTCGGGATCGCCCCGTCTGTATTAAATAACTTTATAAACGGGTGGCTAAGAAGAAAAATTGTTTTTAAAACAAATAAGTCAGTGATGAGTACGATATTAGGATCTTGCGTACAAGAGCAGGGTCGCGGCCAGACCATCGGCATTCCCTCTTCCTTTTTCCGGACCAAAAGCTTTAAGGGCCAAAAAACCTCAATGTAACAGATAAGCGGACTTCTGTAGGGTCTAGATAATTATGTTCAGTTCCTATGCCAGTGTTATCGGTATCTAGAACTGCGATGTATCAAGTAGATTTTTTTCCATATGATAAAAAATCGCTTTACCTAGAAAAAGTCACACAATTATCAGTGACCACCCCACATCTACCTATTGTAGCTTAGTTTTCATTATCACGCAAAAAGTCACATGATAGATCACTGTACTAATGGGTAGGTCGCATGTCAATGTCTAGATGCACTAATAGGTGGGCACTAATGGTCCCCCACTTAATGGCCGCATCACACAGCACAAGAAGTATTTGTCGCGTTTTCTTTGCATTGTTTTCGTTGATTCCTTATTCTAAACATGACCGTTCCCCATTTTACTTCCGAACGTGTAACTTGCAAATTTCTATTTCTGTAGTCATTTATAGATCTATATCATATGCATAAACAATAAATATGTACCTACCTATTTCCAAAGAACAACAACATGAAATAAAAATGAATAAGGAGTATTTGGGCTAATCTGGTTGACAGTAATGGTCTCGAGTCAAAAGCCACAGGTTCTTCATTTTTAGGGATCCATACCCAAAGGGTAAAACGGGACCCTATTACTAAGACTCCGCTGTCCGTCCGTCCGTCTGTCACCAGGCTGTATCTCACGAACCGTGATAGCTAGACAGTTGAAATTTTCGCAGATGATGTATTTCTGTTGCCGCTATAACAACAAATACTAAAAAGTACGGAACCCTCGGTGGGCGAGTCCGACTCGCACTTGTCCGGTTTTTTTTTTATTACAAATTGACGTTATTGTTGAATTGACTTCATTGATTGACTTGTAATGAATGCACTTTTCTACGCCACGCCTATCGTGCGGTGCGCGTCATTGTGAACCTTGACGGAATGCACAAATGTTGATATTGGGTTGCAATCGCGCGCATCAGTCTTTGTACCTACTGCGTTTTTTCTATAAATAAGGTTATTCATAAAAAATGTGTGTATCTCACCTTAGCATCTATGACAACTTGCACTTTCTCCACCGGCCCATATTTAGAGAAGATGTGATTGATCTGTTGCTCCGTAGTGTACAGACTGAGCCCAAAGATCCCCAGGCACCGCGACGGCGTCGGGTTTTCCTGTAGACAAGTTACAGGAGCATTACCAAAAGCTTTGCAGCTTCTAAAAGTCATGATCATGAGGTTCGAAAATGCCTGAGTTACAGCTAATATGAGTGCTGAATAACACCTAATTCCGGTAAGTGCGGCATACGGGTAAGTGTGACTGACCTTCAAATTGACCTGTGTACACATTGATTAGTGTTTATTGCGAGGTCGTACATACCAGAGTTGGGCAAAAATTAACTTGAATAAGAATAAGAATAAAAACAGAAATTTTATTCTTATTCAAATCAATTTGAATTAGAATAATTCTTGCACTAGTTATTTTAGAATAAAATTAAGGTAAATAAATCATGTGACTCTTATTTTAAATGCGGAATAAAAAACAGAATAATTATTCTAGAAGTGAGGCTATTCTAACTAAGGTTTTATTCAATTAAAATGTTATTTAGAATTAAGTTAATTTTTGTAGTACATTTGGTTAAATTTTGTAAGTTGATTTTCACCCTTCTATTTAAAAGTCGGATTGATTTGATATTTGTTACTATAGTTTAGGTATAGTACACATTGAAGAGTTCCGCTATACGCTATCTAGTTCTATCATCCGATCAGGGTGCTTAGCCAACATGCCAAACGTTGACGCTCCGTAGAGTTGCGCATATTCTCTCTCTATCACTCTTACATATTAGTACGATACAGAGACAGATAGCGTTTCGTTGTCGTAGCACTCGTAGCGCAAACGATTGGGTACCTAGCTAAGATGCCAATTTTTGTTTTTAATTTAATAACCAAATCATTAGGTACAATTTAGCTGCTTTTAGCGCTTTCTGTCTCTATCACTCTTACATATTAGTGCAAAAGAGAGACAGAGATAGCGTTTCGTTGTCGTAGCGCAAACGATTGGCATGTTGGCTACGCACCCAAGGTGCTAAGCAAAGATGACAATTTTTGTTTTTAATTTAATAACCAAATCTTTGGATACAATTTAGCTGTTCTGGGGGCCTAGCCATTATGCCAATAGTTTGCACTCCGACAACGAAGCGCTCTTTCTGTCTCTCTATCGCACTTATATATAAGATGCCAATTTTTGTTTTTAATTTAATAACCAAATCATTAGGCACAATTTAGCTGTTTTTAGCGCTTTCTGTCTCTATCACTCTTACATATTAGTGCAATAGAGAGACAGAGATAGCGTTTCGTTGTCGTAGCGCAAACGATTGGCATGTTGGCTACGCACCCAAGGTGCTAAGCGAAGATGACAATTTTTGTTTTTAATTTAATAACCAAATCATTAAGTAAATTTAGCTTTTCTGGGGGCCTAGCCAAGATGCCAATCGTATGTGCTCCGACAACGAAGCACTTTCTGTCTCTATCACTCTTACATATTAGTGCGATAGAGGGACAGAGATACCGTTTCGTTCTCGTAGCGCAAACGATTGGCATATTGGCTACGCACCCAAGGTGCCTAGCCAAGATGTCAATTTTTGTTTTTAATTTAATAACCAAATATTTGGGTACAATTTAGCTGTTCAAGGGTTGGTTATTAAATTAGAAACAAAAATTGTCATCTTGGCTAGGCATCTTGGGTGCATAGCCAACATGCCAATCTTTTGCGCTACGACAACGAAACGCTATCTCTGTCTCTCTATCGCACTAATATGTAAGAGTGATAGAGACAGAAAGCGCTTCGTTGTTGGAGCGCAAGCGATTGGCATGTTGGCTAGGCCCCCAGAACAGCTATACCCAATGTATGGTTATTAAAATAAAAACAAAAAATTGGCATCTTGGCTAGGCACATTGGGAGCGTAGCCAACATGCCAAACGTTTGCGCTACGACAACAAATGCTATCTTTGTCGCTCTATCGCACTAATATGTAAGAGTGATAGAGACAGAAAGCGCTTAGTTGTTGGAGCGCAAGCGATTGGCATGTTGGTTAGGTCTCCAGAACAGCTAAATTTACCTAATGATTTGGTTATTAAATTAAAAACAAAAATTGTCATCTTGGCTAGGTTCCTTGGGTTCGTAGCCAATATGCCAATCGTTTGCGCTACGACAACAAAACTCTATCTCTGTCTCTCTATCGCACTAATATGTAAGAGTGATAGAAACAGAAAGCGCTTTGTTGTTGGAGCGCAAGCGATTGGCATGTTGACTAGGCCCCCAGAACGGTTAAATTTACCTGATGATTTGATTATTAAATAAAAAACAAAAATTGGCATCTTGGCTAGGCACCTTGAGTGCGTAGCCAACATGCCAATGGGTTGCGCTACTTCAACGAAACGCTACCTCCGTCTCTCTATCGCACTAATATGTAAGAGTGATAGAGACAAAGCGCTTCGTTATCGGAGCGCAAACGATTGGCATCTTGGCTAGGCCCCTAGACCAGTTAAATTGAACCTAATGATTTGATTACTAAATTAAAAATAATACGGTTACTGAAACTATGCGTTATGCGACAGTCAATTTGTAAGATTTTATTCCATAAAATAGGTATAAATTAGACAAGAGACTAAGTACTATTACATCTACCTAACTATACGTAATTAGTACCTATACGGTACCCGAACTACATTTTTATTCGTGGAATATTATTTCAATTAAAAATCATGATTATATTTATTTGATTAAGAATAAGTTATTCTCATTCAATTTTTTCTCATACGAATTATTCCTGACCAAAATTATTTGAATATTTTTGACGGGAATAAAATCGAGATGATTTTATTCCTACGAATTCTTATTCAAATAATGATTTTATTCTTGAATGCCCAACACTGGTACATACTGCTACTTGTTACTTGCTTTTTGTAGAAAATGTAAGAACTCGCAATAAACATTAATGAATCTGTAAACACGCCCGTTACCCGTATTGACCTTACTAATAAAGCTATATATTTATGTCTCCAGAATTCTATAAAATTCAATAAAAGCTGCAAAGGAACACGACATCAATCTTATCTTAAGGCTCCTGCCTTCTGCAGCTGCTGAAAACAAAAGGTATTATTAAATGCATTGCTCGGTTCAAAAATGTGTTTGTCAAAATACTAGTGGAGACTAAGCCAACATACAAGCTTCGTGAAATAATAATGCGCGCAAAGTGGATCTACTACAGTTACAAAATACGGGAAGCAGTATATAAACTACAAACAAACAGCTTCACACAAAGCGCTGTTTTGCTCACACAAGGAAACATACGGTGGCAAACATTTCTGATAATAACCAGACCAGTGGCGTAACTACAGATGTGCAAGTAGCGGAAATTTGCAAAAAACTTGGAAAAGTTGTCGGAAATCGCAGGAAAATTTTATAGGATATTAAGGAAATATTTACTTTGGAAACGGAAAATTTCGATCAGCATGTATTATTAAATGTGGAAATTTTCCGTCGGCAAATCCCTAGGCGTAAAATATAGTGGCATAGCGGGCAAAATGCTTTAGCCCGAGACGGGTCCCTATTTAACCTAGAGGCCGAGAGCACAGCACTTCTATTGCCCCCTTGTGATTAATTTGCCATCATTTGCTATATTGAGGAGTATACATATAGAGAAACTTTAGCAACTATGCTGCAACGAAAACGCCACAATATTCGCGATAATTTATCGAAAAGAAACGCCGAGGAACTATGTTGTTAAATTTAGTTAACATACTGTTTGTAGTTTATATTGTGCTACATACGATGAAAAACTAGGTTAAAGAAACTAGGCTGATACGATGGGTCGCATGTGGTGTTCAAATAAAATAAACATTAGATACCTACTCTAATACTTATACTCCGTTTTTTAAGATTAGAATTTTTCTAACCTCAAAAGTAGTGGTAATTACCTTTTTCTTCAGAAATGTTAAAGTTCCTATGATATCTAATACTGCGATACAATAATATGTAAACGGCACTATAATTCAGTGCATAGTTACTACGATTTAATTTTGGAGAAAAAGTTATCACTACTTTTGAAGTTATAAAATTGCTACTCTGAAAAAAAATGGACTATATTATATAAAAAAATCTGTCAAATAAATATTATCATAATTTTACGTTTTTCTCACGTATTATTCACTGCGCGTGGCATTTTCAGAGGTATGCATTTTGAAGTATTGAGTGTGCTTAATTTACGTGACAAAAACCGTGAAATTACTAAATTCAAATGGTTCACAAAAGTTTAACTTCTATAACTGTCAAATGAATATTTTGCTGGATATATCTAATTTAAACCTTTTAGCTTGCACCCTTTCTTTCACATGCAAGAAGAAAAAGAGAGTGTTATCTTTATCTGACAGATAATTTTCAGACCTTAAATATATAAACATAATAAATAAATCTTAAGCTATAATTATATCTAATTAAATAAGTCGTGCATGAGCTCGGTGTAAGAAACAGAGTGCCACTTCAAACCAAAAACAAATTGTTGCCAATACATTACATTCCGTTGTTTGTGTGTGAAACATGTCCTGTACAAACATCCTACAGAGTGACTTACAGAGTCAATTGTTTTGATTGCTTCTGACCTGCTATTGTATGTAAATGGGAAATGGACTGAGAAATTGATATATGCTCTGTCACAATTTTTTTTATGATTGTTGAAAAATATACATGTTTTACATTCTACGACTTCTGTCTATTTAATTGTGAATCTACTCAATTTCGTAATGCTAGAATTTTTTGGCTCAAGGGCTAACAATAAAATTGTTGAAAATTTCTCACGGTCGTATTCTATTCTTACATAAGAAAGTAATGAGCAATAACTTCATGTGTATTTGACAAAAAATCTATTCAATACTTGTTTAATGTATGCTTTATTCAATTATTTCTAATTTATAACCTTCATCAACTACAAAATAATTTATGCGTCTAGAATAAACTAAATTAGGCTAGGTACATTATGTATTTACCAATTATCTAAGGATGAAATCTAAGGACTGATGTAGAACCTAGAAATAACAGTATTATAGTATAGATCATCATAACTAATTTGTTATACTATTGCGGCAAACAAGCCTACAACCTGCCTAAGGGGAAGTAGTTTCTTAGCTAACGTTTCTGGACCTCGAAATCAGAGCAAGGAGATTTTGAAAAACTACGAAAATGTATCTGTTTTCATTAGAAAATGTATGGTCACTGTCGCTCTGTTTGTTACACGCCGCCTAGCACCACAAGATTGTTCACGTACATATGAAGCAACCCTCACCCTGTCCCCCTGGTGGCGGCGGCGCGAGGACATGGGGCTGTGGCTGTGGGAGCGGCGGTAGGAGCCGCGCGGGGAGTAGGAGCGCGAGCGCGAGCGCGAGTAGCGCGCGCGGTAGCCGCGCCGCGCCGACCCCGAGCGCGAGCGCGACCTGGGCCAAGAGCTAGCGTCAGTGCAACATGGGTGGTCAGTGTCATGCTGGGATTGGGAAGGAATAGGAGTATATATGGCGCATGAAAATGTCAAGGAAAAATATATTAGGAAAACAATTTTAACAATACACTGTACTGGGTTTTTGTATGATTTCCTCCAATTGCCAGAACAAATATTGACTTGGAGAATTTAAAAAGATATTTGAAGTTTAGGTAAATATATACAGTAGTTACTTTTTTTTTATTGCCCGTTATAATGTCCTACTGCTGGGCAAAGGCCTCTCCCCTTGATTTCCATGACTCCCGTTGTTAGCAAATAAAATAATTCTGATTCTGATTCTGTTGAGCTTTTTCCAGCCATATTATAAATTTAAAATTCATCTTCTACTTGTATACATGCCCTGGTTGGTAGGAATCATATGTTATAAACATAAAATGTACGGAATATGTGATGACATACATCAACAAGATGTATTTTGAATTTGTTTTCTTAGCTAAAAGTTTCACCAAGCGGTGCTATATCTGTGTCAATCTGAATAAATATTCGTATAGTTAAACAAATTTACAAAACAGCTCTTCACATATGTTAGCTAATAGATTGGTTAATGTTAAAAGCCAAATGGAATGTAAAAGTCATTAAAATTATGTAAAACAAACACGAGGAGGATAATTACAACATGCTGATTAGCCTACATACATTTGGACAAGGAAAAAATTGTAACTCTTATCACATTAATGAATCATGCTGCTATTATTATTTAACATAATGAGCTTGATAGCCATTATAGCTATGTAATGGGTCAGATTAAGAGCACCAAACACTACTGCCATTCTGTCTTCAACCTTGCTATGTCTACACATAGCAAGAGATTGGTAAACAAAAATTAGTAACAAATAATTTTTGATTAACTTTAACCCTAAAACACTCTGGGTGTTCTTTAATTTGAATACATTTTCAATTGATATAATTGCATAAAGGCCTGTCTCCATATTGCGCGGCAAACTATCGATGCGCAAATATCGCGCGGCTGCCTCGCGAGCCAATGTTCGATAGTTTTCCGCGCAATATGGAGACAGGCCTTAACAGTCGCAGAGGTAACTTTTCTGCCGACAATATATTTGGAGAGATGGAAGTTCAAATTAACTAACTTAGTTTAAATCAGGCAAGATTAAATCCAATTTTGGATCCATGGGTTAGTTTTTTTATCCATGGCTTGATATGCTTACACCCAGGTTTTTATGCAAACATTTATAAAACTCAGACCAGTTCCATTTATATTGGACATAAATAATAATAATAATAATTCAGCCTATATACGTCCCACTGCTGGGCACATTGGACATAAAATGTTTATAATCCTGTGCACCATAACTCTTATCAGCCCATAATATTAATTGGTTGGTTGTGCTTGTAATGTAGCTATTGATAAAACAGGTTGCCATAGCATTATTACTGTTATTGACCAAACAAACCACGATTGTACTAAGTATATCTCATTATTTTCACTACATACTGAATTCGAATTTGCGAATGTAAACAAATCTGATAGCTACATTTAAAATGGGAATTAAAACACGGAAAAAACAACTGATCGGTCAGTGATTCCAGTATAGCAGTTGATGTTATCAAGTTGTTCTTAGGCGACAACGCGCGTTTACAAGGACGATTTTAAAATACACGCAAAATTGCGCAATGAAGTATACGCAAAAATCACACATAACCTTGACAGCGAGGTTACATGTCGTTTAGTAATATATTAATGCAAAATAAGTAATTCAATGACTGTTAATTACAAATCGATAGAATTGCACTACATCTACTGTTTGCGCTCGAAGGTCAGTCGTGTTACAAAGCAAATAAGTACTCACGGGCTTCTATACTTCCTGCTTGAAGCTTTTGGCGGGGGCGGCGTCCGAGACCGGCTTCGGCTGTGGCCCCGCGACATCGTCGGAGGTTTAGGTGCTGCCTCGTGGGAACCGTTCCGAGTCCTAGAGCGACTCCTCTGAAACCACGGAAACGGCACGCTCGTCAGTAAATATAGCAAACAAACGAAATACGACCAAATAAAACATGCGGTCTTGTACCCAACGATTGTCTAACAATACGCTAATATAGTACCTCTCGATCCGACATGATGATCTCTATGGCGTGTACAATGAAAGCAAAACAATTGACGCGTATTTAATCTATTATTAACCGCAGAAAACCAAATAATATCACACGCGCACGCCTCACTGTGAACACCAACTGAAAAACAAAATGGCGGCACAACGATTGGCGATGGATTGGCGCTTGCTTTCGTACGTTTTGTTTCTACGCTTTGTAAAAGGCGGCAAATCAAATCAACTAAAAATAATTTAATTTTAGTAGATAGAGCTCAATGATTGTTAAGACAATTTTTATGCAATACAAGATTATATTTTATTTGAAAGCTACACGTAAAACTTACTAAATTCTAGTAATTATGAGAAAATGTAAACTGCTTAGATATTTTTATCAGTTAACGAAACGAAGCTGTCATCGACAAGGGCCCAACGTATTCTGTTCTCTTCATAGACCTATATAATAGGGACAAGACATATTGTTCTATACGTACAATTGCTTATAGAAATAGCACCCATTTTGACGGCACACACATAAATATATATCTATCTCGTTTTTACTCAGCACTGTAACCCTTAGCAAAAAAAGATGACAGTATTTCAGTACGTACATAAAGTGTTCCATGAAAATACGTAAATACCTAATGCGGCCGAAAATCCGCCATGTTTAGTCACCCAAATGTCATTGTCTGTCAGTTCAGCCGGTACTTGTCCTGTCAAAAAGTCGTGGTGAAAATTAAAATTATTAATTATCTTTCAATATTTTGCTTGTGATTGAAAATAATTGAAGCCAAATGTGAATAATTACGTCGCGAATATGCCAGTGTGTAGTGTATTAGGGTGCGGCATAAGAAAACCACCAAATCAGCCATCTTTAACCATACACAGGTACGCTATAATTTACATGAAAAATATTGGTTATTGTTAATGTTCCTGGGAAATTTAAGGATGTTTCACATTATAAATAGCAAGGTTCTTCTGTGCAGTTATAGATCATGAAGTGATTGGATTTATTTAACTATATTTTTACGCTTAAATAATGTAAACATTTCAGCTAGGGTTGTACTTTATTTATCGACTTTGATATCGATATATTATGATTGCCTATTTATATTTTCTTATTTTATTATGCTACCCCGCTTCAAACCAACTAAATTATCTTAATTTAATAATTAAATCATTTTTTATAGGTTACCAAGAAATGAACATAAAAAGAAAGACTGGCTGGAGATGGAGACCCTGACCGACTCTCGGGAGCACTCGAGTAACTCGGGTCCGTGGGGTCGTTACTCCACAAGCTGCCCTGCGGGCTTTTTTATATCATTATTATAGTTTTATAGTTATTCGACATTAAGAGACCATATACATATAGTTGTAATTTATAAAATGGTTAATGTATTGTTATTATTTTTGCTTGTATGTAAATTCAATGTTGACGTATAAAAATGCCCTTGTGGCCTATTTGCTGAATAAATGTTGAAGAAGTTGAAGAGCGGAAGTCATTCCTTATTTTTGTAATAAAAAAAATGTTCTGAAGGTGTTTTGTTTTTTTTCACCCGTCGCTTAATAAGCTTGAATTTTGTATCGCTCTCACTTATAGATATGGCGCACCAAGGTCGAGGTGCAGTGCGGTAGTGTGTTACAGACTTTAGGGTTAACAACACAACGAAATTGATTGTAATAGAGAGGTAAAGTCCAAGAAAAACACGTACACTTATTCTGACATCCAAAACAGATGGCGCTGTACTGCGCCATGTGTTTTGCGGTCACTAAGTTGTCAAACGTCAACTTTTTTTCGTCAAGTTACCGCAAAAATCGCAATATGTATTGAGTAGTACAGCGTCATCTGGTTTACCTGTCAAATTTGAAGCACGAAATTGTCCTAGACTCCACACATCTTACTCAATCAAAGTATCTTTTCACATAACAATATACTAATAAAGAATTTTTATTTATTTACTTACTTGCTATTAAAACATAAACTCCACAAATAATACATACTTAGTATTTTAAATAAAATGAGCCGAACACGTTAAAAAGTTATCGATGTATCGATAAAACCTAGTAGCAGTAAAAATCTTCTGGGCAGCACTAAAACCGCCATGTTTTGTTCCCGGATGACGTCACACTGGCACGCATTTTTCGTTGACGTTTCACTTCCATAGGTTTCATATTTCAGTGGTTCTCTCTCACGGCGCAGCAACTAGTATCATTTCTCTCTCCTCGCTCTTTTAAAAATGCCGTTTGTCAAAAAAGGACAACCATACTGTTGACAAGATGGACTTCAAATCAAGTGTTGCCTTTTGTGATGCGCCCAGACTGTGTATGTGTGCGTAAAAGCGTATATGTGTGCTCATTTAGGGATGTGAAAAGTCGATTTTAATCATGTTATATATCGATAAACGCTACACAGCGGAACGAAATAGCGATTAATTGAAGCTTCAATATCTTCGTTAAACATAAACATAATTGATATGCTAATGGATAATGAATATATTATAATATAATAATATAATTCAATTATTGCGGAATACCTATTTTAGGAGGTATTTATGTATTTTAATTAAATATCTGAACTTTCCCTTGGTTCCCTGCTGGGGCGTGACTATAAAATTGTGATCTGATAACCACAATAAAGAATAAAAGCGTTTTTGTTCATTTTAGGTACCGTTAAACCTTTGAAGTAAAATTAAAATTGCAAGAAATGTCGATAGTTTATCGATATGACTTTATCGACATGGCTACAGCAAGGTGGGCCCATGGAGTTATAAGAAGGAGTGAACTGTCACTTTTTTTGCCATACTAAATTGAACCTTATCACAGAGCCAGAAAGACGTTCGTACCAGTACAGAGAAAACGGTCCACTTGAGATAGCAAAGGTGGGCCGCGGTGTCTCACTCGCACATGTTGCCAATGTTAAAAATATACCATTGTGGTAGTATTTATATCAATATACTACTAAAATTAAATACCTTCTTATATTATTTAAGTGCTATATTCAGGGTACGGTTCTGATATCTTTTAGGAAATTTGTAAATAATTATGATGTCAATATTATTAACTGATTTAACCAAGCATGTGCACAACAATAAAAAACACTAATTTTGATATGGCAGACATTGTAGTAGTAAGTTTGAATATTAATTGGTATCCCTAACCTGATGACATATTTACAAAACACATGAATGCAAAATTTCTTAAAAATGGTGAAGAAATGTTGCGTTAAAGGTTGTGGGAGTGAAATAATTTCTAATTGTGTACTATCGTTTCACAAGGAAGCCACAATTATTACATTTTACGATAAAAATACAAGTTAGACATTGTCAAACTCATTAGGGTGACCATGATGTCGGCACGATGTGAACCAGTTTTACCACTTCCTTTATGGTTTTACACAATTCTTATTACGTACTTAAACGTAAGTTTTCATAAATAGGTATGTATTTATTTCGGCATGTTTAAATTGGTGAAATGAGAGCTAATACAGAATAAATAATTGCAAAAATTGAAATCCAAAGTCCTTAAACATTACAGACACATTTATAAATTGTTATAATAATAAAAAAACACATAGATAATAAAAGAAAAATAGAAGTTTATCGTAATTTACTGACTTTTGGGACGATACCAGAAACGTTACTGGGAATTTAGCCCTCATAAGCACGAGCGCTTTTTCAACGCGCGTTACAAAAGGGGTTGAATCCGTTCACACGCTAAATTCGATTTAACGACCAACGCTTAAAGTCGAAAAAAAAACAAGGCTTGATAAAAAGCGCCACCACCATCGTGTGAACAAATCTAATGTTTCCATTTGTTTCATTCTAACGCGCTTTTTTAACGCGCGTTGAAAAAGCGCTCGTGCGAATGAGGGCTTACCCTCTTTGGAAAATTTAAGTAGCTAACACACTATCGCACCGCACCAATGACCTTGGTGCGGTGCGATAGTGTGTTAGCTACTTTACTGGGAACGGCACATCACTAGTTTCTTTACATTTCACGACTCTTCTCTCTTCGCACAGATGGCCTACCACCGTGAACACCGAAGTTCGCAAATTACGGGCATCTTTCTCTTTTACTCCTATAAAGGAGTAATTACAGTGACAGAGAAAGATGCTCGCAATTTGCGAACTTCGGTGTTTATGGTTTTCGGTGACGCCGAAATAATTTTTAGCTTGTAAGATTTTTACTATTGTACGTATGTTAGTTTGTAAGGTATGTATCTATGGGCCTTAGTCGCCTGATAATAAATGATATTTATTTTTTTAATTTAATTTATGCTCCAGTGATAAGCGTCCTAGTTAAAAACTATAACAAACGGGCGTTGCGGATCCACGCGACCCTGAGGCAGTGGCGGATTTGCTCTAAGGCCGAGTAGGCCCGGGCCTAGGGTGGCAGTCTATATGATGGGTGCTGAGAAAGGGGCGTCTAGTGCTTGCTACAGGGCCTGGGGCCTAGGACGGCAAATACTGTAAATCCCCCACTGCCCTGAGGGCCTACCCCAAACCACTTTCGACATTTTGTCTCTCTGTCGCACTTGTAAATTCGTACGTAAGTGTGACAGAGATGCAACACGTCGAACTTGGTTCGCGGTAGACCCTCTGGTTCTGTCACCATATCTGTCTCTCTATCTCTCTCACTCATACCCGTGTTCTTGACAGACGTTACGGCAGACCACATTCCTGACGATCCACCATGTTCGTGGTCCAGTGCGCCTATTAGCAACAGCTTTTAGAACAACTAAATTAAGTGCCTAAGGTTGTGTGAAGCGTTTTACAGAAGAGAAAAAAACTATATCCATCCCTTTTCAGGCCATAATACTAGTACAGCGAAAATACAGTATGATTCTCTATAACTATGCACGAATAAGAAAAGATCCTGGCCAAACTATATATTCAATGTTATCCTAATATCCCACATACATATGACTTATGGTCACCCTAATTAGAAAGAGATGCAACGGCCCACCTTGACTTCTCATGTGGACACACTTTTTGGCTAATGTACTCTGTCCGGTTTACTCTCTAGGTCCGTGGGTGGGCCTCATTGTTAATCGTACACTAAACAAAAGTGGCAACAGTGACAGCTCGCTGAGACACCGTCTCTATATATTATAAGTCTATGGTCATCGATAAGATTTATTCGTTCTACGCATCTGTTCGTAAAAAGGAAAAAACTATTCATTTATATACTTTATGAAATCATAAGAATATTTAAATACAAATCACTTTCACGGTATATCTTTACTTCAAATTATTATTTAGTTACTGCGTATAGTAACGTTTTTAAGGGCCCGACAGTAATTGAAAACATTATCATTTTTAATCTTACTCCCGTCATGCGTAGTACGAAAAGCCTACTGTGAATGTCATAGACTTATAATATATAGAGACGGTGTCTCAGCGAGCTGTCACTGTTGCCACTTTTGTTTAGTGTACGATTAACAATGAGGCCCACCTTGCTGTAGCCATGTCGATAAAGTCATATCGATAAACTATCGACATTTCTTGCAATTTTAATTTTACTTCAAAGGTTTAACGGTACCTAAAATGAACAAAAACGCTTTTATTCTTTATTGTGGTTATCAGATCACAATTTTATAGTCACGCCCCAGCAGGGAACCAAGGGAAAGTTCAGATATTTAATTAAAATACATAAATACCTCCTAAAATAGGTGTTCCGCAATAATTGAATTATATTATTATATTATAATATATTCATTATCCATTAGCATTTCAATTATGTTTATGTTTAACGAAGATATTGAAGCTTCAATTAATCGCTATTTCGTTCCGCTGTGTAGCGTTTATCGATATATAACATGATTAAAATCGACTTTTCACATCCCTAAAAGAGCACACATATACGCTTTTACGCACACATACACAGTCTGGGCGCATCACAAAAGGCAACACTTGATTTGAAGTCCATCTTGTCAACAGTATGGTTGTCCTTTTTTGACAAACGGCATTTTTAAAAGAGCGAGGAGAGAGAAATGATACTAGTTGCTGCGCCGTGAAAGAGAACAGAACAGAATACGTTGGGCCCTTGGTGAATGTGTCAGTTTTTCGTCACCCACCTTCCCATACTCGCAGATATCTCTTTCATATTCGTTGTAGTGTGGTGTATCATCAGTGAACAGTTTCTAGTTTAAATTTATATGAAAACATGACTGACAACGAGGTACAGAATGGTTCAACGGGGGACCAACCCCAAGAGAAGACTGCCAAGCAGCTGGAGAAGGAAGCCAAAAAAGCTGCAAAGTTAGATAAACTAAAAGCCAAGTTGGACAAAAAAAGCACCGCGCCAGCTGTGCAAAAAGATAAGCCTGAGGTTATTTTTTTTACGATACAATATATCTTATTTAATATAAACAATTTTGAAGCGTCTTTTAGTAATAACTCTTGTTTGGTATACTTGTGAACATAAAGTGAAAGTACAGTGATGTGGTACCCTAACCACAAGTACAGTCGCCATCAGATATATCGGAGCGGCCAAGGTGTTCACAATATCTGAACACGCGCTCTAACGCCCTGACAATAGAGGCGTGTTCCGATATTTGTGAGCACCTTGGCCGCTCCGATATATCTGATGGCGACTGTACATGGATAGCCTTGCATGAGTAATTTAGTAAATTGTCTATTGTGTTGTGTCAGCAAATATAAACTTAATGCCAATTTTTTTTTAGAAAAAGGCAAAGGAGACTAAAGAGGCTGCAGTGTATACTGCTAACACAGCGCCTGGTGAGAAGAAAGATCTTACTGGGCCTATGCCGGATGCCTACAGTCCCAGATATGTAGAAGCTGCCTGGTATTCCTGGTGGGAGAAGCAGGGCTTCTTCAAGCCTGAATATGGGGTAAGTTATAAAAATTATAACTTCACCAAGCATAATTAAATTATTGTTTTTTTTTTTCAAATTATGAATGATTAATTATTAAGCATGTAATTGGATTTGTCCCATAGTTGGATATTATTCAATGAAGACAAAAAAGTTCATTAAAACAATTATGATATTTAGGATGTCAACAAATGCTAATAAATTTTATTATAAAGATAAGGTAAACATACTTGTGCTCGACATGCTAATACCCAATAGATGACACCTTGCTGTCACCTCTATTGACAATGACTTAAGTTTCAAGATGACATGTACTGGGATGGTGTTGAGCACCAGTATGTTTACCTTACATTTGTATAATTCTAACACAAAATAAATAATTTTATGCCATCAGGCCTACTTTGTTTTTGAGTTATTCAAATTACAATTAATTAACTGTTTTCTGGCATACTGCTAAGAGGCATATCAACATAAAAGTCTTCATAAATAAATATGTTGTATTTTCAGAGAAAGTCAATATTGGAGCCGAACCCAAAAGGCAAATTTGTGATAGTATTTCCTCCTCCTAATGTCACGGGCTCCCTGCATCTTGGCCACGCACTCACAAATGCTGTACAGGATTCTATTACTAGATGGCACAGGTTTGTTGATGATCTTTAAAACATTTTAGATCAGTTTAAGTATAGTTTAATTTTGAATCTAATACAAGTATGAGTATTATGTTTATTAAGCATCACTGTTTGGGGGTTAATGAATATTATTGAGTAGAGATGCGCAAAACGCTTCACTGAGTTGAAATGATTGATTCATATCTTTCAGTCGTGGAGATGTATATCACTAATTTTGCTCTCAGAATCATGAGTGGGAAAGAATGAGCAAGTAACGCTGAGATAGATGAGTTACTGAGTGAGTTAATTCAAAAGATATAGTTCATTTAAATCACTCACTCCTACTTGAAAAGTATAAAGAGTTTAACAAACCACCATATATAGGCTTCATAGATTACAGCAAGGCTTTCGACACTATCAGTCATAACGCTATATGGGAAGCTCTACAACTAGCTCAGCTTAATACAAAATATATCAACATATTTAAGAACATATATAAAAACAACACCAGCAGAGTAAAGTTAGACAGAAGAGGACAAGCAATAAAAATAGAACGGGGTGTGCGGCAAGGTGACCCACTCTCTCCTAAGCTCTTTATCGCAGTGCTAGAAGGCGTCTTCCGGAAGCTCGGCTGGGAAAAGAATGGAATAAGGATAAATGATCAATACCTAAGTCATCTAAGATTCGCTGAAGACATAGTGCTATTTTCAGAAACTGCCACAAGCCTAGAAACCATGATGAGAACACTAACTGAACAAAGCAGCAAAGTAGGACTGGAAATGAACACTAATAAAACAAAAGTGATGACCAACAGTTATGAAAAGCCTATAATCATTGGTAACGAGACAATAGAGTATGTTAATAACTATATATATTTAGGCAAACAGGTATCATTTTCGAAAACCAGCAACGAAGAAGAGGTTAACAGAAGATCAACTATAACCTGGAAGAAGTACTGGTCTCTGAAAGAAGTTATGAAGGGAGACTACAGCATGACATTAAAAAAAGTGGTGAGTGACACCTGTCTCCTGCCATGTCTAGTCTATGGCTCACAAACATGGGTATACACCAACAAAGTGAAGGAGAAAATAAGAACTACGCAGAGAGGTATGGAGAGAAGTATGACGGGGCTGCGGAAAATATACAAAATAAGACACACAAGAATCAGAGAAAAAACCAAGGTAACCGACGCTCTTATCCATGCTCTCAAGCTTAAGTGGAACTGGGCTGGCCATGTAGCCCGCATGACAGACAAAAGATGGACCATACAAACCACAAAATGGAAGGGACCACACGGAAAACGCCCCCCTGGCAGGCCGAAGAAACGCTGGTCCGAAGACATTACCCAAATAGCCGGAAAACATTGGATGGAGACAGGAGAAGACAGAGAAAGATGGAAAAAACTGGAGGAGGCCTTCACCCTGAAACGGATCCATATAAATAAATAAAACAACTATGTAGTGTTTGTGTTACTTAGCTACAGTAGGGATGACGTAGTCTCGGGTTCACGGGTGGTGGGACGACAGTCACGCGAGAGCCGTTAGTGGGAGCGGGCATGTCGATCTCAGCTACTGGTGACGTAACGAGCCATATCTATACTTGTTCCCCTTGTGTTTGTGAGTACTTACTACATGTGGCGACGAGAAAAAAGGTCAGTGGAAATATATTCTGAGTACATACATTTTCACAAAGGAAAGGAGGGTTAGAGGTTATGTTTTGAAAAAACTTGTATGTCTATCTATACTGCGATTTCTATTTGACTACACGCTCAGGGAATATAATTGAGTAGATAACATGAATTCAAGCCATCTAATGGATAATAAGTTGCTAAAAAAAGTAGTAAACATAACAAAAATTGTTGGTAGCATGAAGTAAACAAAGCAACTTATATAAATTGTATCTATTAGATGTATATTGGACGGATCGAGTAAACATTGTCGTGTCAGAGTGAAATAGAATTTTGAATAACTAGTGGCTACGTCATCACTAGTTTTATTACACTGATAAGTGATAATAGACGGGTGCATTCATTATTTAACATCTTTTCTATAGCAAAGTTAATTCTATATAAGTAATACTAATACACGTTTGTGCCTACTTACCGATGTGTAACTATGTTGATGAGTAAATATACCTAATCATGTTAGTTTTTTTAGCAATGAGATACTACATAACCTTTTCAGTGGCATTCGTCATTTTGAGTTGATGGAATTTCGATTTTATTTTAATTAATCAAGTATCAAATTTAAATGACGTAAATTGTTCGGGAAACGGTTTCTGCCACTTCAAGGGCTAATCTATGTTGTTGTGTCTTGTGGGATGATAGATAAAATATTTGGTTGAAAAAAAAACCGCTATTTACAGTACTTGTTCAAACAGTAGATTATTTTGGCAGTATATACGACGTGCAAACATAAACCGTGCGTAAGTGTGTATGTATAGGCAGTACGGGCCTTCATGAAATTGTAAACCGTGCGTAAGTGTGTATGTATAGGCAGTACGGGCCTTCATGAAATTGTAAACCGTGCGTAAGTGTGTATGTATAGGCAGTACGGGCCTCCATGAAATTGTAAATCGTGCGTTAGTGTTTGTGTATGGGCAGTACGGGCCTTCATGAAATTGTAAACCGTGCGTAAGTGCGTATGTATAGGCAGTACGGGCCTTCATGAAATTGTAAACCGTGCATAAGTGTGTATGTATAGGCAGTACGGGCCTTCATGAAATTGTAAACCGTGCGTAAGTGTTTATGTATAGGCAGTACGGGCCTTCATGAAATTGTAAACCGTGCGTAAGCGTGTTATGGGCAGTGCGGGCCTTCATGAAATTGTAAACCGTACGAAAAATACACTAAATAAATAATTACATCAATGTGAAATAGTACGAATTAAGGCAGTATGGGCCTTCATTAAATAAAAATGTAAATCATACCTACGTTTGTTGACTGTGTGGTCCATAGGTAACTTTTGGTTTCAGGTCGCCCCAAATATACTACAAACATGGCAAATTTACTTCCACCTCCCGAGAAACTTGATCTCGAAGGTGACAACGCCACAATCGCTTTGCGTTGGGAAAGGTGGAAAAGGTCGTTACAAATCTATCTGGATGCGACTGAAATTAAAAGTGTAGAGAAGAAGCGAGCTACTTTGTTACTTTTGGGTGGATCTGAGTTACAAGAAATTGTTTATAATGTGCCAGGAGCATATGTTGAAGCTTCTGAAAATGTAGATGTTTTCAAAACTGCTATTGAGAAACTGGATGGATACTTCCTCCCTAAGAAAAATAAAATTTATGAAAGGCACCTGTTTCGCCAAATCAAACAAGAGGACGGCGAAAGGTTTGAGAAATTTGTAGTTAGGTTGAGAAATCAAGCTAGCAAATGCGATTTTACGTCTTCAGATGAAAACTTGATTGATCAAATTGTTGATAAATGTTCGTCTTCAGAGCTAAGAAAAAAAATATTGACCTTAGGAGATAGTGCCACTTTAGACAAAATAATTACAGAAGCTAATACACTGGAAGCGGTAGGGTATCAGCTGGAAGGATATGGACAAAATAAAAATGCGTCTACTAACAATTCCGACGTTAATGCGATTATGAATCGTTCAAGCAAACCTAATTTGAATAAACCAAGAACTCAAAAATGTGGAAGATGTGGCTATAATACGCATACTTTACCAAATCAGGAATGTCCGGCAAAAAGGAAAAAATGTCACTCTTGTGAAAAAGTAGGGCATTTTAGCGCGTTGTGTAGAAGTAAGCCTCAAAAACGAAAGATTGAAACCAGCCAAGAGGAAGATAGGAAAATAAAAAAAAGCAGAGATGAAAAGAAAGTAAATTTTATTGAAGACGGAGCTAAACCCGAAAATGTCCATTATATTTTCAACGTGAACGATGATGCAACCATAGAATGCGTAGTTGGGGGAATCAAAGTATGTCTTTTAATAGATTCTGGGTGCAAGTTTAACCTTATCACGAATAAGACTTGGGACATGTTAAAACTAAATCAAGTAAAGCTGACCAATCATAAAGAAGGAGCAGACATAACTTTGTACCCATATGGTGGTAAAATACCACTGGATATAAAAGGGACTTTCCAAACAATTATTGAAACGAATGGGAAAGCTGAACAAGCAGTTGTTTACGTGGTCAACGGGGGTTCTAGAGATCTATTAGGAAAAACCACCGCCATTCGTTTAGGAGTTTTGAGACTAGGCATGGAGGTGAACGAGGTTGAGCGAACGTACAAGCCATTTCCGAAATTCAAAGACGTCCTTATTGAAATCCCTATTGATGAGACGTGCAAACCTGTATCACAGCCTTATAGACGTATACCAATTCCTATTGAGGAAAAGGTAGAACGCAAAATACAGGAATTACTCGATAGTGACATTATTGAAGAAGTCCATGGCCCCTCTGCATGGATTTCACCAGTAGTACCAATTTTAAAAGACAATGATGACCTACGTCTTTGCATTGATATGCGGCGCGCCAATCAGGCAATTTTAAGGGAAAATCATCCGCTGCCTTGTATGGACAGCCTATTACCAAAAATAAAAAAAGGACAATACTTTTCGAAACTAGACATTAAAAATGCTTTCCATCAAGTGGAAATTCATCCCGATTCTAGACATCTGACGACGTTCATCACATCAAAGGGGCTATATCGTTATAAGAGATTAATGTTTGGTATCACGTGCGCACCGGAGTTATTTCAGAAAATACTGGAGAGAATGTTAACGGGACTAGAAGGAGTAATAAATTTCATCGACGATATTTTGATCTTCGGAGAGGACGAAAAACAGCATGATGAACGACTTGAAAAGGTGATTAAGACCTTAAAGGAAAATAATGTACTACTGAATGAAGCCAAGTGCGTATATAAGGTACAGACAATCAATTTCCTCGGACACGAATTAACGCCTGATGGTGTTAAACCATTAAAAAAATATATGACCAGTATTGAAGATTTTCGAACTCCGAAAACAATTGAAGAACTCCAGAGCTTTTTAGGCTTGGTCAATTACATTAACAAATGGCTGCCTAATCTTGCAACCATGACAGAACCATTAAAAGCTTTGTTGAGACTTAAGATAGCGAAAAAGGCTAGTATTGAGGACTTATGGACTGGAGAACAAGATCAAGCATTCCGTCAGTTAAAACAAGCGTTATCTACAGTCAAGACATTGGGTTATTATGATGCCAAAGATGAAACTCAAGTTATCGCAGATGCAAGTCCAGTTGGCTTAGGAGCTATCTTGATCCAGAAAGATAGCAGAGGCCCGAGGATAATTGCCTATGGTAATCGAACGCTATCAACTTTGGAACGAAAATACAGCCAAACGGAAAAAGAGGCGCTTGCTTTAGTCTGGGCTGTCGAGCACTTCAGTATCTTCTTGTTTGGCAAGAAATTCGATCTGATCACGGATCATAAACCACTGGAATTCTTGTTTGGTCCTAAGTCAAAGCCGTGTGCCCGGGTTGAGCGTTGGGTGCTACGATTACAGACCTATCGATTTGACGTGCGTTACAAACCAGGCAAACTTAACATTGCCGACCCCCTGTCTCGACTTTGTACTTACTCTAATATACCATCAGGTACTATTGAAGATTATGTTCATCAGATAGTGGAGCAAGCTCGTCCTCACGCTGTTTCTATGCATGCTATTACCAAAAGCTCAGAAAACGACCCTGAAATAAGGAATGTCAAAAAAGGAATTTATAATAATGATTGGCACGAATCTGTAAAAGAATATAAAGTTTTTGAATCGGAGCTTTGCTTTTATGATAATGTTCTCTTGCGTGGCAGTCGGATTGTAATACCGAAAGATTTAAGAAACAGTGTTCTGGAAGCGGCTCATGAAGGTCACCCAGGGATAGCGGCGATGAAAGGTCGCTTGAGGTCAAAGGTGTGGTGGCCGCGCATAGATAAAGATGCAGAGTCCAAGGTAAAACAATGTAAAGGGTGTACCTTGGTGGGACTGCCTACTCCTCCAGTGCCCATGAAGCGCCGTGAACTTCCAGTTGCTCCCTGGGTTGACATCGCAATGGATCTGCTCGGACCTTTACCAAATAATGATTATTTGCTCGTAGTTATCGATTACTACAGCAGATACAAAGAGATTAAATTTACCAAGGTCATTACGAGCTCACAGATTATAAAATTATTAAAAGAAATCTTCAGCCGTCTCGGTTACCCCACTTCTATTACAGCAGACAACGGCCGTCAATTTGTAAGTGAGGAGTTCAAGGAATATTGCAAACAGTGCAATATAAAGTTGTTTAACATCATTCCCTATTGGCCACAGCAGAACGGAGAAGTAGAGCGTCAAAACCGGGATATAGTCAAAAGGCTAAAGATAAGTCAAATTCAAAAGAAAGATCTTAAAGAAGCTGTAATGGAGTACTTAATGATGTACAATTCGACACCGCATTCAGTAACGGGAAAAACACCTGCTGAACTATTTTTCAATAGACAAAATAAGGATAAAGTGCCATCCTTATTATACAATGAACATGGATTAGACGATTCCGAGGTGAGAGACAGAGACACAATACATAAGGCAAAAGGGAAAGAGTATGGGGACAGGAAGAGAAGAGCAGAGGAGACGCCATTTACAGAAGGTGACAAAGTGTATGTTAAAGAAATGGAAAAGCAAAATAAATTGTCGGCAAACTTTAAAGCAACCCCACATGTTGTGGAACGAGCGGAAGGTGGAGATGTGATAATAAGGAACGAGGAAACTGGCCAGACACTGAGACGAAATGTGATTCACTTAAAAAGAGTGGAAGGTGAATGGAAAGTTAGAAACGAGGATGAAGGAAATACAAAACACAATCAAAATGAGGGGGAAGTAAATGAAGAGATAAATTAAAGACGATGTATACGAAAGGAAACTAATAAAGTTCTTGTGATTATTGATTCAAATGTAAACCGATTTCTTTTAATAAAATTGTAATAAGGAAGGGATGTAGTGTTTGTGTTACTTAGCTACAGTAGGGATGACGTAGTCTCGGGTTCACGGGTGGTGGGACGACAGTCACGCGAGAGCCGTTAGTGGGAGCGGGCATGTCGATCTCAGCTACTGGTGACGTAACGAGCCATATCTATACTTGTTCCCCTTGTGTTTGTGAGTACTTACTACAAACTAGTTCGAAAATACATAGTTAAACCAAGTTAAACTAAAAATGGATATGGAAGAAAACGATACCATTTCGGTATCGTCTTGGGTCGTCCCATTCGTTTTTCGTCAAGTTCTTAAATTAGTCCTATTCTGCTTTCGTCACTCATTCTACATTCGTCACATCGTCGGTGGCTTTCAATGTAGAATGAGTGACGAAAGCAGAATAGGACTAATTTAAGAACTTGACGAAAAACTAATGGGATGACCCAAGACGATACCGTATTTTTGGCAGCATCGGTTTCATGAAATAATTGCTCTAAACTCCATCTAGAAGATTCCTAGTCTATGATTATAACCATTATTTACAGAATGAATGGCCGCACAACCCTCTGGAACCCGGGCTGCGACCACGCTGGCATCGCCACACAAGTGGTAGTGGAGAAGAAGTTGTGGCGGGAAGAGAAGAAGACTCGCCACGACTTGGGAAGGGAGGAGTTCATCAAGCGGGTTTGGGAGTGGAAAAATGAGTAAGTTATTAAAATAGGGAATTATACTGTATTAAAAATTAAATATTTTACACCATGCATGAAATAAAGCACCAGATAATTATTAGAAAAACGCAGATAGGACTTATTTTTAAACACAAGTTCTATTTAATAAATCGGATAGAAATATAAAAAGTAAGTGAGTTGACTGTGACGTCACGATGTAATGTTTCATATAAATTCCATATTAGCAAATCGTTTTGACAGTTCTAAAATAGTAACTGATTTGATTAGTAGGAAAATACCCTATTGTCGCCGATTATCTACCGTTTGCTCACTAGTGTATTAACACAGTGTGTAAAAATTATCACTATTCACTAATTTCGTACCTTTCCATTTCCATTTCCAGTGAATGCGCCTGTTTGAAAAAGGCTCATTAAATGTTCGCTTGAAGTACAATGTGCACCATGCATTTATGTGTCGCATTCGCCAGATGTGTGTGTGATGTGTGTGCCAAAAGTGACAGTGGGCCGGTCATATTAGTCGTAGAACCGATAGCCGTTGGGGTAGACGAGTTCTTGAGTGGAGACCGCGCATCGGCAAACGTAGCGTAGGACGGCCTCAGACATGAAGCAATGACCTTCGTAAGGCGGCTGGCAAGAGCTGGATTAGAGTTGCCGCATATCGTGCTCAATTGCGTGCAATAGGAGAGGCCTATGTCCAGCAGTGGACGAGAGTAGGCTGATGATGATTCACCAGATAACCGCGAACCATTCCATTTGTTTGTTCCTCTATTTGACGTTGTCACATAACGAAATTTCGATTGTCAATGTGCTCCTGGACAACTTGTTATATAAAAAAATACGTTAATATCCTCATCTCTTTTCAGAAAAGGCGGTCGCATCTACGAGCAGCTCCGCTCGCTAGGCTCCTCATTCGACTGGTCCCGCGCCCGCTTCACCATGGACCCCTCCATGTGTCGCGCCGTCAACGAAGCCTTCATACGGCTGCATGATGCTGGCGACATCTATCGGGCGAACAGACTTGTGAACTGGTCTTGTACGCTCAAGAGTGCTATCTCGGATATTGAGGTGGATAAAGTGGAGTTGCCTGGACGGACTATGTTGGCTATACCGGGATATGATCAGAAGGTATGTTCCATTTTTACCTGAAAGTCTTTGTCCTATAACCGTATTGTTGATGAGGCCTTTATGAAACAAACCTCTGTTGATAGCAAAGTTGACCTTCATAATTATGTACAAAAAAAGTTGTAATTTAAGACACTAAGCCCCCACGTAAACTGGTGATGGTGCTCAGTGGAACACCACCCTAAATAGCAACTTAAAAAAAAAAAAAACAAAACCATCTGATTATGGCTAGAACAGCCGATTGCAGATTTACGTTGAGAAAAAAAAAATTAAGACGCTGCATTCCCGTATAGATAAATTCGGCGTGCTTGTAAGGCTCTGATGATGAAATCGTTATGGCCACTACTCGTGTAGAAACCATTCTTTCATAATCGACAGATTTATTGTAAAGTTAACCTTATTATGTACAAAATAAAGTTCATTTTAGACATTATGCCCTTACTATTTCCCCATAGGTGGAGTTCGGTGTGCTGGTGCACTTCGCATACAAGGCAGACGGGTCAGATGATGAGATCGTTGTAGCTACTACTCGTGTGGAAACCATGCTCGGTGACGTCGCTGTGGCTGTGCACCCTAACGATGAGAGGTATTGATTGTCTAAAATTCTAATTTGCAAGAAATATCCGTTTTCAAATAATTTGAAAGTGAGATTTTATTTTTTTTATTTGTAAATAACTCTTGCGGGCTTACAGGTGACCCCAAAACGCTCACAAGATCATACAACATAAAATTGCAATACAAATAATGTCACCTTACCTATTAAATAAATTAAATAACACAATTATATAAAATTGAAACTGGCTTCATACCTTTGAGGGGCAATTTTGGTTGTTGAAAGCGTGCGTAAATTGTAAGGGACATGGCAACACAGGAGGTCCCCGAATATCAAGTTATTTTTCGTATGTATGCCATAAGAACCCCTAGGGTTCTCCAACGCGCTTGATCTCTATTGGCGCCATCATAGTTTGCCCCTTTTTCTGTGAGATGTGGCTTAAAGGGCTGGCATCTAGGCCATTAAAAAAACTAAAATTTGATACAATTCTAGGGATTGACAGGGCTGCAAGCTATGATGGCGCCATCTGCTAAATACTTCGACCGGCCAACCCCATTTCTTGCCGTTATATAGAGGTTAACGATGATACGTTCACATAAAAATGTTGAAATGCTACGGGCAGCATTCATGAATTGTAGGGTGGAGCACCTGTTTTTTGACGTGTAATATTACTGTCAAGTTTGAGCTTTTCATGTAAGCTAGACCGGCTAGAATGACTTGCGTTCTCGCGTGCGATTCCATACGTCTAGCGCGACTTCACTACACCTTATAAAAAAGAAAGTCCCCCGCCGCGTCTGTCTGTTTGTGTGTTTTTTCGCGATAAACTCAAAAACTACTGAACGGATTTTCATGCGGTTTTCACTTATCAATAGAGTGATTCTTGAGGAAGGTTTAGATGTATAATTTGCTAACCCGTGCGAAGCCGGGGCGGGTCGCTAGTCTAGTGTAAAGTCGCGCACGAGAACACAAATCATGCTAGCCAGTCTGACGGTGACAATCCCCCCAACGCACACGGTTCTCGGCCCCTATGAGTATGAGTTTTCTTGTATTTAAAACTAAGTCGAAGTTTTTACTCGCAGGTACAAGCACTTGTTAGGCAAGCACCTCATCCATCCCATCTGCAAACGGAAGATGCCGGTCATAGCAGACGAGTATGTCGACATGAACTTCGGAACCGGTAAGTCCTTGATAAAAAAATTACTTGTAGTATTGCACTTATCATTATCCATATTTGCTTTTTGTATATATTTCTTGATTGTTAAACTTGGGCAGCCTAAATGTGCATGTGTACTTTCCAAGAGGTGACGTCTTAATTCCATAGATGGTAGGATCCTATAGATGCGCTATAGGATCGGTCGAGTTTATTTGTTGCCCACCATAATCCATACTAAATGAACGGTGGGGAATAAAAAAAATGTGAGACTGTGACAAGGACAAACAATAATAGCGCTTTCGCTGCTACTCCAACTGAAAGATACATAAGACTATCCCGTTCGGTCATCTCCCCCCACCCCTCACGCCTGATCCAGTTATACTAGATTCATGCCTAATCCTAATAATCATATCACCTTGAAATGAGAGCTAACCTTTTGAACGCCACAGATGGCAATTGACGTCAACGCAAAATCGTGACAACGACGCCAAAGACGGCATTTGACGTCGATAGTTTTTTGATGAATATCTACTGAAAAATACCCCACTTTTAGGTTGGCATTATTTATTCACAAAACTAAATTTTACCCCCGTGGCACGGCAAATGGATGCGCCGTTTGGCGTTCAAAAGGCTAATAAGCTAGAAACTCGTTTTGGCGTCCTGAAAATTGTCTCAAAATCTCGTATCTGGGTATTCTGGGTTGTGCTTATGCTATTCAAGGTCAAAAGTCACAAAAACATGTTTATGCAATTAATTAGCTATAGCTCCAATAACACGTTACCTGTTATTGACACCTATACTCATATACTCGTGAGTGTAGGGTATCATTTGCCATAAATCAGGTGTTTTTCCAAAACACACTACTTTATACTCATATTTTATTGTTAATATAAATACTACAATATTATTACACTGACCATATTTAAAATACAAAACTAACTCTAAAAGGTGCCGTAAAGATAACTCCAGCCCACGACCCCAACGACTACGAGATCGGCAAGCGGCACAACCTGCCATTCATTACCATCTTCGACGACGAGGGACGCACGCTTGACAACTGCGGTGCATTCTCGGTAAGTACCTAATATGTATAGGGATAGGGTTGAAAATCAAACGGCCAGCACTTGTAGCTGGGAGGGTACGATGCTGCTGTAAAGTACCTTATGGTTATGGGGTTAAGCACACTTGACCCTGGATCAGTCTTCGTAGTATTACAATACCACCTTCTGTATATAGAGTTAAGGTTGAAAATCAAACGTCTATCAACGCATATGGTTTAATGACGCACGGTGGGTGCTATTAGTTTTTATAAATGTTTTGCCAATGTATTTTCAACTTTATCCAGTTATAACTAAATCTAAATTCCCCAGGGCATGAAACGTTTCGACGTCCGCCGCAGCATCATCAAGACTTTAGACAGCTTGAAGCTGTATAAGGAGACCAAGGACCACGCTATGGTGGTACCACTCTGCAGCCGCTCTAAAGATGTGGTGGAACCTATGCTTAAGCCACAATGGTAAGTGATCATTATTATTTGGAAAAGATATGGGAACACTAACTGAGGCATATTAATTCATCTAGATGGGACTTAATCGCGAACGTTTCTTTATTTCTCATGTAGTTTCTAACGTGGCCGAAGACCGGCAGTTCTAGACCCAACATCTTCTATCTACTATGAGAAAATTGACCCTCTTGTTTCTGAAAATTAAAATAGAAGACCCTAACTTATGGTTTTGATTTAACTTGGTGGTATCGCGGTGTGGTGGTGACTTACACCATATCGGCCAAAAGGCTTGTACCAAAATTATGGATATATGTATCACTATCTGTACTTTACTTTTTGTTACAGAAGAAAATAAAATTAGAACCTATGCCTGAACCTACTTTTTTCCTAGGTACATCCGTTGCGACAAAATGGCCGCCGAAGCCATCAAAGCCGTCAAAACCGGCGAGCTCAAGATCATTCCAGACGCGCACGAGAAAACCTGGTACCACTGGATGGAGGGCATCCGTGACTGGTGCATTTCCAGACAGCTGTGGTGGGGACATCGCATACCGGCCTATCGCGTGACGTTGCCGCATTCAGAGGTACGTAATCCAAACGCTATGTGTGGCTTTCCATCAGAGAAGGGTTCTTATGCTTCATGTGCAATAAGGGCATTTTCACTTAAAAGTGTACCATTGGCTTTTTTTCGAAAATCCATTAACTTTTGGGTTATTTCTACTCAAAATCACGAGGACTATCGATTTAAAAGGAAAAAAAATGTGTCCCAAAAAAAAGGCAGTTTTGTAACACATTTTCACATTATTTTGTATGGACCGTTCCAAAACTGACACCCAAAATTTGTATGAAAAACTGAGAACACTTTATTTCTTTGTCTCATTCAATAGTACTCGTGATTCTGAGTCTAATAACACAAAGATTGATGGTTTTTTGAAAAAAGTAAACGGTACCATTTTTTCTGGAAATCCCCATAAGAATCATTCTATCAGAATTTCTGTTGAAATTTCAGATAAAAAGGTCCTTATTGCACTTGAATCATAAGGACCCTTCTGTAATGGAAAGTCACATATTATTCACTGAAATATAAGGAATATTATTAACTGTTGTCATGACAAGCCCTATTGGGCGATATCTTGTAAACTGCTTCAGGGAATTACATTTTTGCACATATACTGGAGGATTCTCGGCTCAAACCACTGACGTAACCTTAGCTGGCGTTCGTACGTTGTGATACAACTCTAGCTAGAGCATTATACTAGATCGCCTGAAATGACTTACGAAATTTGTACTTACAGCGCCCGTTGGCCAGGAAATCATCTGTAAATTCACTTAGCGCCAATTGCACCATCCCACTACTCCGGGGTTAAGTGGTTTAACCGTTAACCCAGTGTCAAATTGTACTGGTAACCATGGTAACTCCGGGTTTGACCGGTTAACCCCGGGTTAGTGAATGGTGCAAGCGGCTAATTTCGGTGCCAAGCTGTAACATGAACCCTGCCGTTCTCTGGCAGCAAATGTATATAAAAAAAAATTCTACTCCTGTACTTTTATTTGTCATTTAAAGGGTTGTGCACACACCTTTAAACCCCTATCTTATAGTTGTCAAGACAAGTCTTTAGTCTATTCCCCAAAAAAGTATTTGTGCATACACGCAGTATCTTTTTGGCACTTTTACGATACTTCGTGTAATCACCACTTAAAAAATATTGTATGAAATACATTGTTGCCAACCTTATTTTAATTGTCATCTCTGACAGATGAGTGAACCATATTTTTATTCCATTCATTCTTTGCTACTTCTTGAATGAAAAATATTCGTTAAATTTACAATTTTATTTCAAAGTAAGTGATTTGTCGTAGAAAAAGTATTGTATGCAACGTTGTTTAACTGAGTCAAAAAATACTCGTGGCGTCTTTATTAACAATTTTCGGCTTCGCCTCAAATTGTTACTCACGCCACTCGCCTTTTTTGATCTCTCTTAAACAACGGTTGCATAATAGTACATTATTGTTGAGGCTCGGAAATAGCTACTTGCAGGCTGAGGATTCGTTTTAAACGGACGACCTTGGGAGTCCGTTTAATTGAATCCGAAGCCAGCAAGTAGCCTTCCAGCCGAGTCATATATAGTGCTTTTCTCAAAAATGGTGGAAGAAATATAAATATCATAGAAATATTTTACAAAAGCAACGTTGTTACGTATATATTTTCACAGAAGAAAGCCCTTGCCGCCTTTTTATTTTTTTGATAAAAAAATTGAAGTGTATTTTTCTGCCGAAAATACGCCAACCTATTTGAGACAACTAAATAGTCGCGGCACTAATCATCTGTTTGGCTGTTCAAAGGGCCTGTGCCTTCAATTGATATGGCCATTTCAACTTTTAAAAAGTTTGGAACTCGACAAATAATGGAATTTGTATGCGACATTGCAGTCCCAAAATCGAGACTGCAATGTTTTTAACTTTTTAATTTTTGACTGACCATAAACTAAGCGCTTCGCGACCTATTTTTTAGACGGCAAAGTCGACTTTGCCGTCCATTTTTGAGAAAAATACTATAATAGGTGTGTTGTTTATCGCTGCAAGGACACGTCGAAAGCTGCGCCGCGGCGGCGCCGCACGCGCTCCGGACGCAAGAAGAGCGCGCGCATCCGCTCGCGCAAGCACACCGTATGTCTAGTGTCATTACGTCACCAGTGCATGGCTAGTCTGGCTAACTTACTCTCATACTTACTTAATGGTGCAGCGACCCAAAATGAGTCTTGGCCTCCGACACGTGTAACGCCAGTTGTCTCGATCCTGTGCCATCTCCCGCCAGTTATTACTCTCATAGTAACTTAAAAAGCCTTTTTTAAATTTTGTCACTTTCTGGGAAACACAAATGTTAAGTCATATATTACATCGGCATTTTAGATTAGATAGATGTCGAATGGATCATACATCGTTTAACAAAACGTTAAAAAACCTTCGGTTTATTACATTAATGTTTTATATACATACCGGGTGTGGCCTGTAACACGAGCAAATAATTAAAACATAGATTGTACTCCTCAAACGGTGACACTTTTGTTCAACAACTTTCAAAAATTATGAAGTATTTAGACTCCCTATTTTTCATACAAAATAAATATTATTTTCCATGGACGCCATCGCCACGCCATATCATTGTGATTGACGTTGCTTGTCACGCCTTAAACATAACAAAATTCGCAATACATTGCGTCTTTGAATAAACTTTAAAGAGTATTAAAAATCAAACCACAAGTTATTTTTAAAAGTCGCTGAACAAATGTTGATCAGTATGAGAAACACAGCCTACAGTAAAATTTTTTGCTTATATTACAGGCCACACCCATAACATACATTTTGTGTACAGCTGCCATTTTCGTTGACGCTACATATATGTAACATTCAATTGCAAAAATATAAAATTCTCTCATAACTTATCACATCAAAAAACAGAAAACATCCGACATTGTATACCATACTTAAATGTGTGATGAATACCACTACAATTCCTTCATCGATACCACACCATGGAAATATTTAATTATGCAGCTAACTACTTATGTTGTAAAATTACTTAAATATAAAAATATTATGTGCTTGTTGTGTTATTGATTTTTTTTTGCAGCATGGTTTTCATATTGTTTTATTAAAGATATTATCTTTCTCATTATGTTGTAATAATGCTAACCAATGTTGATGATATCATTGTAACATGTAATTCTATACATTTTTGAAACGTTTAACTTGGTATCCACTGTTTCTCAAATCTGGAAATCAATAACAGTGTTCAGAAACATAATTTTAACCGTAACACTGCCAACTCTATCTAACCCACCATTTCCCACCAGACACAAGCCAGCGACGAACTCTGGGTGTCAGCACACACAGAAGAAGACGCGCTAAAAAAAGCATCCACAAAGTACAACGTACCAGCCTCCGACGTCAAACTGGTGCGAGACGAAGATGTGTTGGACACGTGGTTCTCGTCTGGGCTGTTCCCGTTCGCTATATTCGGGTGGCCCGACCAGACTGAGGACTTACAGGTACAATCCTTATATTCTCGTTGCATCCCTTTCGTTATAGAGTAGGTAGATGGAGATAAAAATATAGAGAGTAGACGTAGAGAACGCTAAAGAAAGTCGCAAATACAATGTACCGGCGTCCGACGTCAAATTGGTGCGAGACGAAGATGTGTTGGACACGTGGTTCTCGTCCGGTCTGTTCCCGTTCGCGATATTCGGGTGGCCCGACCAGACTGAGGACTTGCAGGTACGATCCTTATATTCTCGTTGCATCCCTTACATTATAGAGTAGGTAGATGGAGATAAAAAGATGGGGAGTAGACGTAGGGAACGCTAAAGAAAGTCGCAAATACAATGTAGCGGCGTGTGACGTCAAATTAGTGCGAGACGAAGATGTGTTAGATACGTGGTTCTCATCGGGACTGTTCCCGTTCGCGATATTCGGGTGGCCCGACCAGACTGAGGACTTACAGGTACGATCCTTATATTCTCGTTGCATCCCTTTCGTTATAGAGTAGGTAGATGGAGATAAAATGATAGGAAGTAGACGTAGGCAACGCTCAATAAAGCCACCACGAAATACAACGTACCGGCGTCCGACGTCAAACTGGTGCGAGACGAAGATGTGTTGGACACATGGTTCTCATCGGGGCTGTTCCCGTTCGCTATATTCGGGTGGCCCGACCAGACTGAGGACTTACAGGTACATCAGTCATCGATTTCATCCTTACGAAGGAAATGATCCGTCAAGTACCATCGCCCACACTATTAACTGACAGTTTGTAAACCTTATTCCAAAAGGCATAAGGTCCACCGATGGACAGTTAAGAGTGTTGCTGTTTGTACAACATCATAATAGCTTCCGAACCTGAGAGTGATTAGGATTACCATAGGAGTAAAACAACTTTTGTAAGGGGTGCCTTACAAAAGTTGTTTTACTATAAAGTTTTACTAGAAAGCTTATCTGTATTGTATCGATTTTCTTGGAGTATTTTAAATTTGTCGTGAACATCAATTTCCCAAAAACCCATCGAGCTAGATGGGTCCCTTAACTATCTCATTTCTTTACTATCCGTTTGATGCTGCGTTTTTTTGTGATCATCTCCATTTGCATATTTTCATAATGTTTGAAAATTTTCTCAGGCGTTCTACCCCGGGACGCTTCTGGAGACCGGCCACGACATCCTGTTCTTCTGGGTGGCGCGAATGGTGTTCTTCGGACAACGGCTCCTAGGCAAACTGCCCTTCAAGTAAGGCCTTTACCTTCACGATATTATTGTTTGTGGGGGTCTGAATGTCCCATCGCGATGGTACAGTCATGTGTAAAAATATGGGTGCACAAATCATCTCATAAATATGTCCCATAGCTCTTATGCCAGCGAATTAAGAACTATGGGACATATTTTGACATTGGAAATGTCTTTTCGTTCGCTCCAGTATACGGTCCGATTTCACGAAAAAGTGCGATCCCCTTATATCTCGGAAAGTTGTGAAGATATGATATTAAAAAATAGGCTCAAAAGACGCATAATCACGAGAGCTGTAAGGTGCAAAAATAATTATTCGAGAAAGTCAAAAACAAAAAAAGTTATGGTCGAAATAGTGAAAATAAAATTCAATTTTTTCCGAATTTATGATTTTGGTGCTCGATAATTTGGAAACGAAGAATGATATCAAAAATTTGAGAAAAACGGCTCTGGACAATTTAGTCAGCTACAATTTGAGCCTAAAACAAAGACGATCGGGTTAAGGGTTTGCCTTGTAGCCTAACCTTAAAATAGTCAAAAAGTCAGAACGACATTTTTCACAGGACATTTATGACTTCATGTTTCGCAGAGTTCGTTATCGGTGTTTGTTGTGAATTATCGGGATTATGACGGCAGAATTATGACTATGAATTATGACGGACAGGGAGAGGGAGAGGGAGAGGGAGAGGGAGAGGGAGAGGGAGAGGGAGAGGGAGAGGGAGAGGGAGAGGGAGAGGGAGAGGGAGAGGGAGAGGGAGAGCGAGAGGGAGAGGGAGAGGGAGAGGGAGAAACACAAAATAACAACTTATACAGAGAAACATAAAAAAGAAAAAGTGCCACGAAATGGTCGCACCTCAGCATGTTGCTGGCGGCTGCTAGCAGATAGCTGATGCTGAACCCTGGCAGTACCTAGTGGAGCTCGGGTTTAATACAACATAAACACACGCTGTTTTGGTCATCGGACTCGTCTCGATGAGCAATTAGGAGAGTAGTACCCAAGATAGAGCTCATGCTGAACCCTGGCTGTACCTAAAGGAACTCAGGTTTGTTGCAACATAGGCACACGCTGTTTTGGTCATCCGACTCGTCTTGATGAGCACTTAGGAGAGTAGTACCCAAGATAGAGCTCATGCTGAACCCTGGCTGTACCTAGCGGAACTCAGGTTTGGTGCAACATAGGCACTAGCTGTTTTGGACACCCGATTCGTCATGATGAGCATTACCCAAGATAGCTGATGCTGAACCCTGGTAGTACCTATTGGAACTCAGGTTTGGTGCAACATAGACAAACGCTGTTATGGCCATCTCTCGTCGCGTCAAACTGCTGTCAAGAAAATTTCATATCTTGCAGCAAATGGGCCGCTGGCGCCGCTGCCGATCACCACTTCTCGAGTTGACTACGGATTTGCCGTGTAATAATTTTCTTGTACTTTGAACATTAATATATCCTGCTTATTAATCGAAAAATGAAATATGTACCTATACTTATGCGCCACGGCGACAATTATTCAAACTTGGATACGCGTGTGGAAATTTTGCAATTTGTTTGTTCACATGCGTTATGTCCAGGATACTTGTGTTAGTCTAAGAATAAAATAATTATCATTCAACGTTGTAGTTTTATTTTGTAACTTTTTCCTTATCCAGACTTTCTCGTTTTCTCAGCGACAATATTTATTCGAATTCCGTAGATTCATTTCCAATGTGCTCGATAGTCGTGTGAGGCACGAAATCTGTGAATTTTTTTGAGTAAGTTGTATGCACCCATATTTTTACACTTGACTGTGCAATCAGACGGTACATTTGGACGATGCATTGTCCGCACAGTTATTTCAAGTTGACATATGGTCTTCACGTGGACAGTTGAGTGTTACGTTTATAATTCATTCTATATTGAGGTGTGACAGACGAATAAACGGTTATGAGCGGTGTATTTCACTCTTTATCCAAGCTTTTTTTTTTAAAGCATACTCAAAATAACAATCATTTTTTGCCATTGACTTATATTTAAGTATAGAGACGGGCCTTATGCTCTGGTTTCCTATGATAGCGATGCCGTCATATAGCGGCCGTCTCCATACAAATACTACGACATCCATATGTTTGCCCTATTATTTAGTATGGAGACGGCCGCTATATGACGGCCCCGCTATCCTAGGAAAACCGAGCTTTACGGGCACTAAGAATGGTAGGTACTCAAGGATTCGAGGATTCGCTTGTGACCAATCGCGCGCGTGGTGCGAACTCATCAACCAATCGCGTTGT
The DNA here is from genome assembly GCF_910591565.1 of Cydia splendana. Lineage (NCBI taxonomy): Eukaryota > Metazoa > Arthropoda > Insecta > Lepidoptera > Tortricidae > Cydia > Cydia splendana. Next base: position 18,684,485 of record NC_085972.1, on the reverse strand, counting down.
GGCGTTAGACTGCACGATTAGCTCGAATTCGTGTGCGTGATACTGCTGTACTGATCCCATTCTTAGTGCCCGTCTTTGTAAATATAAGTCAATGTTTCTTGCCTACTGCTTGGTTAAAAACACAAAGCACGTAGAGTAGATGTGATACGATCTAACATTATTTTGTTCAACAGAGAGATCTACCTGCACCCCATGGTCCGCGACGCCCACGGCCGCAAGATGTCCAAATCCCTCGGGAACGTCATCGACCCCGTGGACGTAGTGCGCGGAGTGACCCTCGAACAGCTCCATAACCAACTGCTGGACTCTAATCTGGACCCCAAAGAGATAGAGAGAGCTAAAGCGGGACAGAAGCAGGACTATCCTAATGGGATTCCGGAGTGCGGGACCGATGCGTTGAGGTAAGGTTTATTCTGGAACGTCTGGATTTCCAGGTGTAGACCAAATTTGCTTAAAACAGTGTATTATTGGCAATGTGATCTACCTGGTGGTTCGTGGAGCCACAGTACACTAAGAACAGTAGTGAATCTAAGGCTGCTCGGCAAGTTATTTGCCTACACTTGCGTTGGCGCTTAGGGTTGTCACTTTTATTTTTAGTTAAATATTATTTGCGTATTATGAGTAGCACTACGTTTCTATTTATTATAATGTTGCCTAAGTCAGGTACGAGATCGATAAGCTTCATTATATCACTATTGTATACAATACTTTTCTACGAGTCAACAAATATAATACTTTAAACTAGTAGAATCATACAAACAACCCAAACCAAAAGTATACCTACAGCTAAAAGCGCGAGCAGCCGCGATACTTTCATACTGGTACGCGTCCCGGCGCGTTGGTCAACGACACCTTCTCGTAACTCATGAGGCCCTGGTACTTGCTCCGCGCTAAATTCAATTTTTAGACAGTTGTTTTCTCGATATTGGCCACCGTAGCCTATGGGGACTAACAAGCAACTCTAAGTGGTTTTCGTAGTCTATGGATGTTGCTATATTAAGGGTGTCACATGCGCGTTTCTGACTTATGAACCAATTGTTTCTACTATACAACCATAGTCTAATAAAACATGGTCTTCCATTCCCAGAGTGACACGGGCCTACGTCACAACAACATGGCCGCTATATATAGCGCTATCGCATATTATCATATAGCGCTGTCGCGTGATGACGTAGGCCCGTGTCAGTTAGGTGACCTAGAAAAGACGGGAATGGAGTACCAGGCGGAGTATATTATTATACCATGTATACAACCTAAAATAAATAATTAATTTGAGCTATGGTTTTGTTTCGTCCTCTTGCTCGCGGCGAGCTGTAATTGGCCAATTTAATTATAGTTGAGTAAACTGTATCGAAATGAATATTATAGTTGAGTTGGGAGCCCATACATTAAAAATACCCAATTGCAGTATGGTATAAGAAATCTTAATTAAAGAATTACAGTTGACGAGTAGAAAAAATACTATTGTCTCTGTTCGAAGTCATGGTCAAAAAAATTAAGGCCTACCGTCAGAGCAGACAAATGCGAGCGGGCGGGCAGCGTACTCGAATGCACGCGATCACAGTCGCGGTACGGCCCACACTGCCGCCACCGTATTCCCCCGTATATTATACTAATGTGTGCGTGGCAGTGCGTGCGTACACGGCGCCCGGCGCGCACGCACACATTCAAGCCGGCAGCGGCACATTTCTATGAAGATTCACTACTGTTCTTGTACTGTGGTGGAGCTTAGGATAGCTGCATAACCAACTGCTGGACTCTAATCTGGACCCGAAAGAGATAGAGAGAGCTGAAGCGGGACAGAAGCAGGACTATCCTAATGGGATACCGGAGTGCGGGACCGATCCGTTGAGATATGGTTTATTCTGGAACGTCTGGATTTCCAGGTGTGGACCAAATTTGCTTAAGACAGTGTATTATTGGCAATGTGATCTACCTGGTGGTCCGTGCAGTTCAGAACAGCTGCATAAGCAACTGCTGGATTCTGCTGGAATCTGGACCCGAAAAAGATAGAGAGAGCTAAAGCGGGACAGAAACAGGACTATCCTAATGGGATACCGGAGACCGGAACTGATGTTTTAAAGCAGGTTTCTTGTTACAATAAAACCATGTTGCTGCAACTTGAACTCCCCTTTGTGCGCGCTCACTATGCCTCTTCCTCTATGTATTATGTAGAGTCGGACCAACCTACCTTTGCATGGCATTTACAATGACAAAGTATGGCGATGTCATCATTAATGTCAAATTTCTACGACAACATGACATATCCTCACTTTCTGTTCAAATCGGTGCAAGGGAGCTCAGTTGGACTCTAAGCACCACTTGCACCATTCCAAGCCCAGGGTTAAGCGGTTAAACCGTTAACCCAGTGTCAAATTGTACTAGTAACCATGGTAAACCCAGGTTTGACCGGTTAACCTGGGTTAATGGAATGGTGCAAATACCACCCTAACACATATTCTATAAAACCATACTAGTGCAAAATCTGTAACGTTGCATTTTCCATAGGTTCGCCTTATGCGCGATGACACAAGGCCGCGACCTGAACCTGGACGTGCAGCGCGTCCAGGGCTACCGCTTCTTCTGCAACAAGCTGTGGAACACCGCCAAGTTCGCGCTCATGTACTTCCCCAAGGACGCCGTGTTCGAGGTACTACCATCGGCACACTGTTAACTGTCTATCGGTGGACTCTATGCCTTTTGTAATAAGGTCCACCGATGTACAGTTAAGAGTGTCGCTATTTGTATAACGTGTTGGCAGGGTCGCCCTGTGACACTAACCTAACCCGAACCCGTACCTAACTAAGCGCGTGCAGGGCTACCTCCAAGTTCGCGCTCATACGAGTATACTTATTTTTTTCCTTGACTGCTGCTAAAATCTACTAAATTGTAATTTTATATTAAACTAGAGGAATTTTAATTTGGGACATGATCATATGATAGAGTAGCAACTATCTGTTACATTTTTGTGATGTAGGTACACACAGCTGAAAAAGTGCATAACTACGTTCTTTATGTGGATATATAGTTTGAAAGAACATTCGTTGTGTGGCTGGGCTAAGGAAAGGGGCTATTCTGAACAACATCCTATTCTAATTCGTACTGAAACATGTACTTTTCCCCAGGTGTTCCCACCCACACTACCCAGCACCCTAGCCCCAATGGACCGCTGGATGCTGTCCCGCGTGGCGCTGGCGGCCAGCAAGGTGAACGCCGGCTTCCAGAACTACGACTTCCCGTCCGCCACCACGCACTGCTACAATCTGTGGCTGTATGACCTCTGCGACGTTTACTTGGTAAGGAAGTTGTGTGTAGTGTCTGTGTCTGTATGATCTCTGCGATGTTTATTTGGTAAGGAATTCTAATAAAAAATTGTCAGTAATTGTGTTAGAAAATGGAGTTGAAATAGTTTTTAACAAAACAAGACAAAAGCAACTTTGTTCCATTTAATAATGATTCAAAAAATTTACTATTTTGCACTAGTATAACAGATACTAAAATAACATTTCGATTGACCCAATGTGTCTAACCGTCCTGTTATCTTATAGTACAGCTAGAAATATCAGGTGAACTTTTAGGGATAAAAATATTATGTGTCTTATGTTGGCTATAGGCATTGAACTAGAGAGGATGGCCGCACACACACGACATAATACACTGAGCCGACATTAAAATGTTGTGGTCTTGTAAAATTGTTCACTGCATACTATTTTTACACGTATGTGAGATTGTATTCATTCATGTCATTTGCTGCTCTAAACTTAGGGAGATCTATTTATAAAATTTCCTTCCATTCTTTTTACCCGTTAGAGTGATTGATCAAAATCACTATATTATACAAACCTTCACAATCAGATGTAATATTAGTAGGATTTACACGAATATCACTAATATGTCCCATTTATTTTGCAGGAATATCTCAAACCCGTATTCGCGTCCGGCACCGACAGCGCGAAGGAAGCCGCCTGGCGCACCCTCTACACGACCTTGGACTACGGACTCAAACTACTCAGTCCGTTCATGCCTTACCTCACCGAGGATCTGTACCAGAGGCTGCCTAGTAAAGATAAAAGCTGCGAATCCATCTGTGTGGCTAGTTATCCTATTGTAAGTTGATTTTAAACCTTATGAGTTGAAGTTTTAAGTTTATTTTAGATTGCTTAAATTTGCAATAGCTGTGGAAAGAGCGATTGGGCTACGGACGCAAATTAGTCAGTCCCTTCATGCCTTTCCTCACTGAAGAGTCTTGTCCCATTTACCACCAGTACCAAAACGGTTCTGATCCACTATTTAATTATTTAAAGTTTTTTGCATAAAAGAAAACTTATCGTACAAAAGGCGGACTTAATGCCAAAGGGCATTCTCTACCAGTCATCCTTAAGGCAAAGCAGAGAGATCGCCTAATCCAATTGTAAAAAAAATAATATTTGCAGGAATCCGACGCCCCCTGGCGCTCAGAAGACCTAGAATCCGACGTCGACACAGTCCTCAAAATGATCCACCTCATCCGCTCAACCCGCGCCGAGTACAACCTCACCAACAAGCAGAAGACCACCGCACACCTCGTGTTGAGTCCCGAACTAAAAGTGGCTGAACTCAAGGCACTGTTCAAGAATTTGCAGAGTCTGGCGAATAGTGAATTGTCGGAGGAAAAACCGCCGGTGGGATGTTCGATATTGACAGTGTCGGATAAGATCGAAGTGCATCTTGTGCTTAAGGTTGGTATTTGTATTTAATAACTCATACTAAATAACAAGTAAATAGACAAGACTATATCACACCTATTACTCAGTCCCGAACTTAAAGTGGCAGAACTCAAGGAACTGTTTAAGAATTTGCAAAGTCTGGCGAATAGCGAATTGTCGGAGGAAAAACCGCCAGTTGGATGCTCGATATTGACAGTGTCGGATAAGATTGAAGTGCATCTTGTGCTTAAGGTTGGTATTCTGTAAGATAAGATAGGATAGGAGTTTATTAGGTCATACACAAAAGACCACTGAAAACCTCGTACTCAGTTTTGAGCCTAATGCCCCATTTAACTAATAAAACATAACAATTCAAGAACTAGCATGCTATTTTTGTTACATTGCGGTATGTGGTCGATCGACTGATTCATTGTATCCTGTAGCAATGTACCGAATATTGTATGCAAGATCTTGAACCGTCTAAAGGCCAGAGCACACCGGCTGCGTGTGCGTGACGTGCACGTGCGCTAAAATGATTGAGCCGCGCACGGACACCCCATACAACCATTTCCAGTCGCCGTTACGACGCGGTGTTGACACATCTTGTGTCGACACCGTCTGTTTCGGTCACAATTCCAGTCGCAGAGTCGTCGCCGTGTCGACACAGTTACCAGAAATGGGGAAGGGTCGACACATGACACAAAGTGACATAAAGTGTGGTCGCCGTGTGCACACATTGTTTCGGGTTTGCGACTACTTTATGCCAAAATCATTCGTTCATTCGTTCATTTTGTTCCTGTCAAATGGAAACTGTCAGATGGAAAAATACTTAAATAAAAATAAGTGACATTAATACGCCATCTCTAAAACGGATTACAAGACGTAATTATATATTGTTTGCATTTATATTACAATAGGACTTAAATTATTATGGGGAATTAAACTGCTCGAGTGATTTGATAAACTAAGTGTAATATAATCAACGCGCCACCACATTGTTTTAGTTTAGCCGGAAATGAAATTGTTTACTTCTCAGTGCCTGTGTTCATAACTATATTATTTGAAGCATTTTTAGTACTTCGATGGGTATACTATACTTAAATAACAGAAATAACGCTTTACATACTACGAAACTTGTTAATTATGATGTATAAATATGGTTTAAGGCTGAGAAATATTGCAGTCACAAAGTAGTTGCAATGTTTCGACTTTGTGTCGACTCTGTGTTGACACAGGACACGCGCTGTCAAAAGTAATAACAAAGTTACTGGATTTGCAAAATGGCTCCTTGTGTTCATTCGTTTTCAGATATTCTCAAAGTGTAAAAATGCCGTGGTCAGAGATGGGCATTAATCGATTAACTGTTTATTCGACTAATTCATGGAATAAAAAAAGTTAATTCTCAAATTTTAATCGCGATTAGTTTAGTCGACGTAACATAGATTGAAATTGAATTAATCTGAATATTAATCGAATAAATTATCGATAATCTCGATTGAAAGTTGACAGGGGGCCATTTTTGTACGTAAAAATAATAGAAATGTCTTGCATGCAGATGGTAGCAAAACACTTTGTCATAAAAGTCGAGATGGGTGTCGATATATAGGTTTTAGGGAGTGCCGATTTCGAAAATAATGACCATTTTGGAATCCGAAATGGCGGCCATGCACTGTGTCATAAAAGTCGTCATGGATGTCGTTTTATACGTTTTAGGGGGCCCCAATTTTGAAAATGATGACCATTTTGGAATCCAAAATGGCGGCCATGCACTATGCCATAAAAGTCGTCATGGGTGTCGTTTTATAGGTTTTAGGGGGCGCAGATTTCGAAAATGATGACCATTTTGGATTCCAAGATGGCGGCCATGCACTATGTCATAAAAGTCGTCATGGATGTCGTTTTATAGGTTTTAGGGGGCCCCGATTTAGAAAATGATGAACATTTTGAAATCCAAAATGGCGGCCATGCACTATGTCATAAAAGTCGTCATGGGTGTCGTTTTATAGGTTTTGGGGGGCGCAGATTTAGAAAATGATGACTATTTTGGATTCCAAGATGGCGGCCATGCACTATGTCATAAAAGTCGTCATGGATGTCGTTTTATAGGTTTTAGGGGGCGCAGATTTCGAAAATGATAACATTTTCAATTTCAAAATGTCGACAATGCACTATGTCATAAAAGTCGTCATGGATATCGTTTTATAGGTTTTAGGGGGCGCAGATTTCGAAAATGATGACTATTTTGGATTCCACTTTTATGACAAAATACGTAGCCGCCATCTTGGATTATAAAATGATCATCGTTTTCGAATTCTGCACTCCCTAAAACCTATAAATCGACATCCGTGACGACGCAGGTTATCTTTATTTTCAGATCTAACAAATTGCTACAGAATACAAAGGACAAAAAAGAAGCGAGGAGGTAATGAAACAAGCAAAAATACAGATGATTCCTCGACGCAATTGGGTGATTCTTAAATTGTGTCCAGATTTTTTTTGTCATAAAAGTTTTTATTTTTCACATATTACTCTCACAAGTTCCGTGACATTTCGACCTTGTAATTTTTTAAGTAAATGTTTTTGTTTATCTATGAGGATCTCACTAGAATAGTATAATCAAGGTATGTTTATATTTGATGAATGAACTAGTAACGCAAAAAAAAATATATTTGTGTCTTATATTCCTGCCGAAGACTTTTATTTTACCTTTTCCTTCTACACAAGTTTGGCCAAGTAATAAGAATTTAGGGCTCTCAATTTTATTTTGACTTCTACAACAGTAAAGCTACGAGGCCATGTTTGGTATCGTTTTCGTATAAATTCGCAGTACCAAATTTAGTTAAGGTATCACATTGACACCATTCCGAAGTAAAAACATATAAACTTATTAAAATACTTTCTTTTAAACTCCTCTTCACGCTTAAACTGCTGAACAGTTTTAATTTAAATTTGGTACACATATATTTTGAGTCCCGAGACAGGATATAATAAGTTATCTCAAAAATCATCCTTTAAAGGTGTGAAATGAGGTATAGAGGGGAATTCAGAATTGACTTCTTGAAGTTAATACTGTTTAAGTTTAGGTTTGAAGTCATGTTTTTTCATCATTTTTAACTAAATCAAAGATGTAGACCATCCCAAATTTCATATAAATCGGTTCAGCAGTTATTGATTTCCCGTACAAATTTCCACGCCACTTTTCACACCTTCAAAAGATGATTTTGGTTATAAGATCTATCCTATGTCCTGTTCCGGGACGCAAACTATTTCTATACCAAATTTCAACGAAATCGGTTCAGCGGTTAAGCGTCAAGAAGAGTTTCAAAAAAACCGGCCAAGTGCGAGTCGGACTCGCGTATTAAGGGTTCCGTACATTAAGTCCGACTCGCGCTTGACTGCACATTTCTAATAGGTTTTCCTGTCATCTATAGGTAAAGAACTATTTTGTGTATTCAGACAGACATACATACAGACGCATGAGTGATCCTATAAGGGTTCCGTTTTTTCCTTTTGAGGTACGGAACCCTAAAAAGATTTATTTTTATTTTGTGGAATGGTGTCAATGTGATATCTTAAATGGATTCAGCACCCCAGATTTATACGAAAACGATACCAAACACGGCCTAGCGCCTTCACTGATATAGATATATCAAGATAAAATTGAGAGCCCTAAATAAACTTTCAAGAGCGGATATCTCAAAAACTATTCAACATATCGAAAAAATTGACTGAATAAACTTGTAACAAATTAAATTAACTTTCATTTTGTATAAGTGGCCATGTCGCTGAGATGCATAGTTTCCGAGATATAATCGAAAAACGGGAAAATGGGCCCTTCAAAGCCCCCTCTCTCCCCCCCGCTCAAGGGCTACGGCCGGGGACTTTTGATATGTTCACCTCCTAACTTGTCAAACCGAGTTACGGAGTCAAAAATTGTGTTCCGAGCATTTCCCTCTACAACTTTTGGAGCATTCGTTGCCTGACCTAAGTAGCTTATTGAATTTCTTTAAAAACTTTTCTGTAAAAGGTTGACGGGTGTTGGGTGTTTATATGGTTTCGGTCGATTATTATCATTTGCATTGCCCATGATGACTTACTAGAATTACGAGCACACGAGACACTAATAGTAGTTTGACAAACCTTGGTTTTCAAGAGGTATTTTATATTGACATTTGCTGTCACAAATTTGCTGTCAGATTTAGTCGCAAACCGCACGCAAAGTGCACACAAATGTGTCGACACCTTGTTACGGAAAAGTGTAGACACGGCGACGACACTTTGTTTCGAAACAATTCTAGACACATTGTGTGGACTCTGTTACGACACATCTGACATTTAGTTACCACTTTGTGATTCTGCGACTGGAATGGTTATATGGGACGTCACGCAAGCGGTGTGCCGTCTCTCATAAGGAGATAGTACTCAGCTTTGACATATCACAAGGGGCACATTTTTTTAATTTGCCTAATTACTTTCACAGGCTCCAAACAGTCAAAGCTAACAAAACTCGGAACCTTACTTATTATTTTTTTCCAGGGCCTAATCGACCCACAAAAGGAGATAAGCAAACTAGAAAAGAAGAAGGATACCCTGTCTCAAACCATCACCAAGCTATGCCAAGCCATGGCCGCCGAAGACTACGCGACCAAAGTCCCCGCCGACGTCCAGAAAGGCAACAGCGAGAAACTAGCGCAGTCCCAGGGAGAGATCGCGAGGTTACAGGCCGCTATAGAAACGTTGAAACTCATGTAACCGTCAACTAGATAGACAATTTGTTAACCAATTTTAAACCTTATGCTTGAAGCATTAGGGTCACGAATAGTATTCGTCTAATGACTAGTGATACCACAGATAGGGTATAAATATTTTGTATATTGAGTTATCAAATTGGAAATATTAATCGGTTTATTTTCACAAGTTCTGGATTGTAAATTAAACATGCTAGTTTAAGCGGAAGATTGTTACATCTGTATATTTATTTATTTTGTTTTTGCAATAAAATGTCGCTTTTTTACAGTGTCTATTTTTCAAAAATTAGTCAGCCCGAATTTACATTCAAGAAAAAATAGGTAATACATCTCTCTTTATGCTCCAGATATGATGTGAGTATTTTTCACCACACCAGCTCGGAAAGGCTTACTTTGCACTTCAAAAACTGATAGTAAAGTTGCATTTTATTCACATGTGAGGTAAAGTAATCAAATGTAAATTTTGAGTTGTTTTCTTATGTTTGCTGGTAGAATTTACTTTTAAATGATCATTTTTGGATGATAAATATTTAAGAGCGCTCTTACAAGAAAAGTCGAAATAATGCAAAATTGATGATACTAGTCGACGAAATTCAGGACTTTGCGCTCATTATTAGAAACAATGAGTACGTGTTCCAGTAAAAGCGTCTTCTTATCTTTATAAATATCGTTGTAAATATTATAAAAAGGACTTATTAAATTAGTAATGATTTTTTTTCTGATGGTCGTTTCCGAAAAACCCCGTGAAGCACTGAATGGCGAGCTCTTATTTGGAAATGTTGAGAATTTTACTCTGCTAAACCTGGCTATTTTGTATTACTAATACCCTGTACTTTAGGCATATCAAACTATATTTTTCCTACATATCTTTGAGAAAGAGAAAATCAAAGTAAAACGAACTCGATTTTCTCTCCGAAACAAGTGTCAATTCCTACGAAAATCTACTTAATATCGAAGTCATTTTCATACTCAAGCAATCTGCAACGTTTGCTTATACTGTTGGTATACATTAGTGTTTATGAAATTCTACTATAATTTTTTGGCAATTTTTTGAAAACTACTCTATATTACCGATGACGCGCGCTGCGCCAGCTCAGTGCCGCGGCAGAGCTTGTAGAGGCAGGACGTGTGTCGGTCGGCTCCGCACATTTTCAACGGGACGACGAGGTTTTTTATCATTGTGTGCGGCGGGCGCCGTGTAAAACGCTATACTGTGTGCGTGTAAACCGCAACGAGAGACTTTGATCCTAGCACCGTTTTTATAGTATTATAATTTATAATGGTACAGTTTAATAAACTACCGGACAGGATTAAAAATATTTGAAACGACCTGACATTCTATATGTATTTATTTGACTCAAGATAGTTTGACTCAGGGTCTGATGATGGAGCCGGAAGGTGGTCACCGGTATCAATCAACCATGCAACTAAACCACTTCGTGTTTGGGCTCGTTTGATTCGGCTCAACAAGATCTTTGACTTAAGATAGTACTCAGGGTCTGATCATGGAGCCGGAAGGTGGTCACCAGTACCAATCAACAATGCAACTAAACCACTTCGTGTTTAGGCTCGTTTTATTCATCTCAACAAGATCTTTGACACAAGATAGTACTCAGGGTCTGATGATGGAGCCGGAAGGTGGTCACCGGTACCAATCAACCATGCAACTAAACCACTTCGTGTTTGGGCTCGTTTGATTCGGCTCAACAAGATCTTTGACTTAAGATAGTACTCAGGGTCTGATCATGGAGCCGGAAGGTGGTCACCAGTACCAATCAACAATGCAACTAAACCACTTCGTGTTTAGGCTCGTTTTATTCGTCTCAACAAGATCTTTGACTTAAGATAGTACTCAGGGTCTGATGATGGAGCCGGAAGGTGGTCACCGGTACCAATCAACCATGCAACTAAACCACTTCGTGTTTGGGCTCGTTTGATTCGTCTCAACAAGATCTTTGGCACAAGATAATACTCAGGGTCTGATGATGGAGCCGGAAGGTGGTCACCGGTACCAATCAACCATGCAACTAAACCACTTCGTGTTTATGCTCGTTTGATTCGTCTCAACAAGATCTTTGACACAAGATAGTACTCAGGGTCTGATGATGGAGCCGGCAGGTGGTCACCGGTACCAATCAACCATGCCACTAAACCACTTCGTGTTTAGGCTCGTTTTATTCGTTTCTATAAGATCTTTGACACAAGATAATACTCAGGGTCTGATGTTGGAGCCGGAAGGTGGTCACCGGTACCAATCAACCATGCAACTAAACCACTTCGTGTTTAGGCTCGTTTGATTCGTCTCAACAAGATCTTTGACACAAGTTAGTACTCAGGGTCTGATGATGGAGCTGGATTGTGGCCACGGGTACCAGTCTACCATGTAACTGAACCACTTCGTGTTTGGGCTCGTTTGATTCGTCGCAATAAGATGTTTGACACAAGATACTACTCAGGGTCTGATGATGGAGCTGATGATGATAGACAGGTACCCGTCGCCACCTTCGCGCTCCATCATCAGACCCTGAGTACTACCTTGTGTCAAAGATCTTGTTGAGATGAATAAAACGTGCCTAAACACGAAATGGTTTAGTTGCATGGTTGATTGGTACCGGTGACCACCTTCCGGCTCCAACATCAGACCTTGAGTACTATCTTGTGTCAAAGATCTTGTTGAAAGGAATAAAACGAGCCTAAACACGAAGTGGTTTAGTTGCATGGTTGATTGGTACCGGTGACCACCTTCCAGCTCCATCATCAGACTCTGAGTATCACCTAGTGTCAAAGATCTTGTTGATCTTGTTGTTGTTGTTGGTAATGGTACCTTCCAGCTCCATCATCAGACCCTGAGTACTGTCTTGTGTCAAAGATCTTGTTGAGACGAATCAAACGAGCCCAAACACGAAGTTGTTTAGTTACATGATAGACTGGTACCCGTGGCCACCTTCCAGCTCCATCATCAGACCCTGTGTATCTTCAGTGTCAAAGATCTTGTTGAGACGAATCAAACGAGCCTAATCATGTTACTACATGGTTGATTGGTATCCGTGACCACCTTAATCATCATCAGATCCTCAGTACCAGTTCGTTTTTAAACCCTCGTTGATACAAACTTTACAACCTATAGGTACCAAATGCAATGACGAAACATGTAAATAAGCGAGTAGGTACCTATAATTTCTTTCGAGTAATATACCTTCATAAGTACAAGTATGGGGCTATTCATAAATTACGTCGTTTCAAATAGGAGGAGTGGGGGGGGGGTCTGGACATCGAATGATGGTAACATGACGTAGGAGGAAACAGATTCATCCGAAGCTTGATTTTTGGATGATTTGAGGGGAGGGGGGGGTCAAAAATCGTCAAAAATAGATGACGTAATTTATGAACAGCCCCTATGTACATTTGCACTGCATTTAGTATTTTCGTACTTACCAAATAACAGTTTTAGAACTTTAAAAGTTAAGTACAGTTAGTGTTGTTATGGTTGATTTCAATATGCTTCGCGAAGGATCAAGAATGTTTAATCCATCATTGTAGTGCGAGTGTGGTAGAAGGGATCGGCGTACTGAGCTCGCACGGCCTGCCGCAGCGCGTAAAATACCTAAACTCGCTCAACGCCGAAATGTAATAGCGCTCTTAATAACATTCATTTGGATTTGATTTTCTTTGATATTTTACATTTAATATTTGCTTCGGGTTGGTGTGGTGAAAATTTTTGTGTTTCACTCGGGGGGCAAATTTTGTTTAACCTTCGCAACGCTCGAGTTTCCATTTTTCCATAAAAACAAATAACTATTCAGTTTACCTAACCATTGTAGACATCGTTATTGATAAATCGTAAACCTTATTGCGAATGAATAAGGTGTGTGTAGTTACCAAAACCCAAGCTTACAGAAACACGTGTATTATGATTTCAAATGATTTTAATCTTTCTAGATCCTTTAAGATAAATGTGATGTTGGTCTATTAGAAAAAAAAAATGTTATTCTACTGGACGCTAGATGGCGTTATTTTTGTAAAACATCATATGTGCCAACATTTCTGAACGGACGCTAGTTGTCATTTGTCAAACTGACATTGACGTTTGTAGGTTATGTTTCATCATTTTTGTTTTGATTTGGTTTCATGACCAAGCAATACATTTTCACTCGGAAATAAGTGCAAAAGATTGATAAAACACCTGTGAAATGGAGTTTCCAACATTAGGCGAACATTGCATGTTCCAAAACTGCAATCAGATAGATTTTCTACCGTTACAATGTAAATGTGGAAAGGTTTTTTGTCGTGAACATTTTACTGAGCACAGCTTGTCGGGAGAGTGTGAGTTAGCGCCCGAACCGAAGGAAATAAAGCTGAAAAGCGATGATCAGATATTCCGTTGCTCGTCAAGAGGCTGTCGGAAGGGTAGTTTGCATGAAATATTGTGTCCAAAGTGTCAAAAACACTTCTGTATTGAACACCGATTTCATCCGTAAGTACTTCACGATATTAGCCATTTAGGGTGCTACAAAAGCTTATTGTCGGAGGCCAACATCCACTTCGGGTGCTGAGCCAGCGAAGTAAGTAAGTAAGTAAAATTACTTCTTAATATATAGTTGGTCAAGCAAATCTTGTCAGTAGAAAAAGGCGGCAAATTTAAAAAATGTAGGTGAGAAGGGTTATCGTCCCATAGAAAATTTGCATTTCGCCCCTTTTTCTACTGACAAGATTTGGTTGACCAACTATATTATAGTACAGTTACAAGGGTCTGAGCAACTTTTTTTTTTACAAATAGTATGATGGTACAGTATTTCAAATTTATATTACACTCGCCAAACGTTAATGGTGAAACTTAACTTACATCTTATTAATGTTTTTATTGTGTGTAAATTTACATCATTTGACAGCAGTGGTAACATTTCCAGCATTTGATAGCAAAAATTATCATATTATTGTTTTTAAATATAATTTTTCAGGTCATGCCCAGAAATTGATGATGAAACCATGGCAGCTAAAATAGAACAGCTGGAAGCCCCAAGACGTCAGTTCCACGAGGCGAACAAGCATTTGCAAGAGAAGGTACATTCCCGTTACATTTGCTTACAAAAATTTGCATATTCACTTGACAAACTAAGTAATCTTATTCAACATGATTGCCATACTCTATGCAATCTTTCCACTTATTTTTGACTAATTTTAATTTTGATAAATACTTTTTGTTTTCTTCTTTTTGGAAAGTATTGTTTTTTTTACACTTAGTAGTACAGATATCTCTTGATTGCAGATAACAGAAAACATAAGAAAAGCACTTCAATCTACAGCTAAAGTGAAAACAGCCTCAAAAATCCATCTCATGAGGATAAAACAAAAAGCAAAAGGTCCTAAATCTATCCCTGCTTCAGATCGCGTCTATTTTGCTATTGGAAAACCAAAAAACATGGAAGCCAAGTCTATGAAAATCGTTGAAGATCTGGATAAACTAGTAGCATTAGAATCTGTGACTTTAGATCCTGATTTAAAGGATTCTGTGCCTGTATTTATAAGCTCAAAATGGAGTTTAGGCCGAGCAATAGACAGTATTTGTGACACTTGTGACATTAAAAATGAAAATAACAAGATGAGTGATGTGAAACTTAGGCTGTTTCGACAGTTGGACGGATACTGCATCAGTCCTCAGAAGATGGATGTGGAGATTGGAGACCTGATGATGCAAGAAGTGTTGCTGGAAGGTGACAAGTTAGTGGTAGAGTATATTGATAGTAAAGTGTTAAGTGGTGTTTCAGAAGATGCTCAGATTTTCTTAAGTTGATGTATGTATTGACAAAATTAGTAAAGACATCGAAAATAGTTGCAGTGTAGTTTTTCTTTTCACTAACCAGGTCCACACAGAGCGAGCATACGCGCGAGGCAATTTCCTCGCGGACAATAAGGTGTATCTAATCATTGCATCATTTTCATTGTATATTTAGTCTCACATTGTTTAACACATTCGACACCGCGTACCCGACTCTCGGGCACTCGTAAACTTTACTCAGATGCCGGCATACCCGCTAGTCGGGCAAGAGCTATAAACCTACACGCGACGCCGAAGTGCCCGACAGGCGGGCAAGCATTGCATCTTCACTACCTCAGGGCTGCCACTGCCACTAACAGAAAAAAATGTAAGTCTTCTGATTATTATGTGGTCGAAAAGTTGGTACAGTTGATTATTATATTTTATTACTTCACTTTGTATTTTTATTTACTTTACCTAATGCGATTACAAAATAAAAATTCTTATTAGTTGGTTACGTGAAATTGCATACACGGGTATGTATCAATAGGAGTTAGAATTAGGAGAAGAACAAAACGGGGAGCCTAAACAGATGAGACAGCAGATTTAATTTTATCCACGTACTTATACGAAAGTTACTTGGCACAGCCCTGAGCGTCCGCCGCTTGCCCGACTAGCGGGTTCGCGGCGTGCGGCATTGAGTTGCATGTCGTTGCCCGACTAGCGAGTATATACTGTCGGTTTCTGGGGTATTGTTTGAAATTTTGCCTGGTTGCGAAAGTGTTAATATCAAATAATTACTTACCATTTTAATAGTGAATACCAACAACACTCATTTCAATATTACAAGCTTTTATTTAGTTTCACCTGACCGTTGTCTGTCTGTCGGTCTGTAATCAAATCTTGCAAGTTAATAAATTTGATCCACTTCCCGGTTTCCGATTGAGCTGAAATTTTGCATGCATGTATAAATCGGATGACAATGCAATATTATGGTACTATCGAGCTGATCTGATGATGGAGACAGGAGGTGGCCATAGGAACTCTGTGATGAAACAACGCAACCTAATTGTGTTAGGGGTTTTTATAATTGTCTCGATGAGTATTAGTTGTCTGTCGTAAGAAAAGTACAGTCAGCGATAAAAGCTTGTACCACCAAAAACTTATTTACCAAAAACAAAGTATTTTTCAATTGGAATAGGTCAATAAAAAACAACATAATAAATAAATTATCTAATAAGCATAAAATTACAAATATCAATAACAAACGTAAATTAAAGCAGTTCCCCATTTTCCTTGCTGATTTGCGACGTGCTCCTCCCATACTGCACTAGTGGAAGAAGCGGCGCCGGCGCCGACTGCTGAGTGTGCGCAGTAGCGGGGGGCGTGGCCGCCAGCTTGTACCGTTTCACCAACCAATTGCAGCGCCCGCTGCGCGCGATCAAATTTATAAAGTCCCTACGGTACTGCTTTGTGAGTATTGCGTAAAGGAACGGATTAGCGCACGCGTTTAGAGGATAAAAAAATACTAGCAGTACTTTTCCGTGGCTCACGTCGACTAGAGGAACCCCCGCGAGCGCCGTCACTCCGAAAAAGGCAACCGGCGCCCAGCAGAGTAAATCCGTACCGATTAGTAAAGCCATTTTGTTGGCGATGCGTCGTTCAGCAGCCGCCGCTGCTGCTCTACCTCCGTACTTTTCTCCACCGCCTCCAAGCGATCTGTATATCCCCACGTAGCACACCACTATTATCACCCACGCTACGGCATTGAAAAGAAACAGCGATCCTTGGTACAATGCATCTGAGGTCGATAAACTCTTGACTGGCAAGCAAATAGAAGTAGAGGAATAATCTGACACACCAGCCAGAGGCAACCCGGCCATGTGAATAGAAAACAGCCAGCCACCGATCATGATTTTAGCTGCCGTTCCCAAAGAGATTCTCCTCTCCAAATATATCGCAAAGGTAATCGCGAACCAGCGTTCCAAAGTCACTATAGTTAAAGTAAAGACTGATAGCTGTCCAGAGAAAACTGATAAGAATCCAGCGATTTTGCATCCAACTCCATATTGCCAGTCGTAAGCGTAGTTGAAGAATTCGCCGTAAGATTGTAGGTCTACTACAGCTAGCATGAAGAGGTAAATTCCAGTGCACAGGTCAGAGAACGCGAGATGGCACATAAGGAAGCGTGGGACGGTGAGTTCCGAGCGGTTGGCGAGGAGGACGATGAGGACAGCGAGGTTGCCAACGACTGCCGCGGCGACCACGAACCAGACGCTGGCGCGGAGCCACGTCCAACCCATCACGTCTTCGCAAGGATTGAGGGCGTCAGGGAGGGGCGTGCAGTTCACCACGCGTAGCCTGTTGACAAAATTTGGCGTTAGTCCGTCCCGTTATTTACTCGGAGGCCTGAATGATCTTGAGAGATTTCTCATAGCCAGCAGTCATATTATAGCCTTGCGTGGCCTTGCTCATCGGGCACGACCTATGAAGATATTGCTCTCGAGCCTAGGGCCATTTTATTTAAAGTTGTCTACACTTTTTTTTCAAAATTGGGATTTTTTATGTTATTTCTACTCAGAATCATGAGCTCTTTTGATCCTAATAGGAGAAAAAAAGTGTCCCAAGATTTCCATAAATTTTTCTTTCTTTCCATGCCGAAACCGCCATACAAAGTCTATGAAAAAATGGTAACGGAATGGGAAAAAAGCCTTGGGACACTTTTTTTCTCCTATTAGGATAGAAAGAGCTCGTGATTGTGAGTAGAAATAACATAAAAAATCCCAATTTTGAAAAAAAAATGTAGGGGACAACTTTAAATAAAATGGCCCACTAATGCGTGCAATGCGCGACTGTAGGGATAGGTAACATACTCGTATCTACTGTATCACACTAGACAAGCAAGCTTTTCCAGTTCTCTACTCTTGAACATGGTATACCTCATCTAATTAAACTATGTGATTATTGATTAAATATTGTGAGCTTTTGGATAGCTGTATTCCAGGACATCGAACAGTCGCTGGATTCACAATTAAGAGCCCTATTGACAGCGGCTGGATCTTACTTGGCGCTGAAGTTGCCGCACTCCAGCATCTCGGCGCCGGTGGTGTTAACGGCCTCGTGAAACATTTCGTCGCCGTATTCGGAGCTGACTTCGCCGCCGTAGTCGAAGTCGAACATGTTCGGCGAGTAGTCCTCGCTCGTTGTTGCCGTTGACTCGTCTTCTTCTGAATTCCTGGACAAAACAGCTTATGATATTTATGTAATTATATGTTCGATATTTATGTAATTATATGTATGTGACGTTTTCAACCAAAAGGTACCACATTGTCGGTTGTAGATATATAAGGTGGATTTTTAATTGAAGCTTTATGGAAATAGCGCCTTGTTGACAACCGACAATAAGTAGTCTTTTGCTTGAGAATGGCACATATATTTGATCTACTACCTACTTACTTGGTGTTACATGCATCAAATCGTATCACTATAGTTTGGGACACTTCAATAAGGGCGAAAAAAGGGGTCAGCAACGCGCGTGTTACGCCTGGAGATACAAATGCCAATAGGCTACTGTAATGTAACTGCCCACCATGGCATGCGAGCTGCACCTTTTTTTGCCATCGATGCGGTAAAAATAATGTGTATAATTAGATCAGAACCGGTACGAGCGGTGGCGCTTTAAAAGAGAGGCGGGCTATATGGGCTGAAAGTGATGATGATGAATTGTGAACGAGGGTAAAACTATAACTTACTATTTTTGCCACCTTAAGGGCTCATTTAGACGGTACGAGAACTCACATGCGAGTTTCATTAGATTGCGTTATTTGATCGGTCGGCTTAGATGAGCCCTAATTCTATTGTATGCGATTGATACTCGTTGCTTTGCTTACCCTTGCAATTGCTTTATTAACCGTTGTGTGTCGAATTTTCTGATAGGCTCCAGGGATCTCTGTCGTCTCTCTGCAGACTTTGCATCTTGAGCACATTTCTGAAAAATAAAAGTTGTTATAAATAAAGTTGTTGTTGTGGTTGTTGTTATGTAACCACCTGTCTTTAGTAAAATCTTAATAAACCTATACTATCCGACGCGAACTTGTTAGCTTAGATATCCTGATGTCCCCACCGACCACACATACCTCTTTCTAATTATACATCTACTAAATTTCAACCCCATTGGGGAATAAATATTGTATGAGTTATTGAACGTTTACTAAAGGTAACAAGCCGATAATAATCGTTAGTCCCTTTCCATCATACAAATATGTCGAAAAGGGACAAACGATTATTATCGGCTTCTCAACTTTAGTAAACGTTTATGAATAAGGGGGTAATCTTTAGGTATTTAAATAAAAGTAAACAGAATCTACCCTCAAATGATTACATGATCAAATAATGTAGGTTAAAGTTAAATTTGGTTGGTAAACCAATAAATGTTATAACTACCTGAAAATGTATAAATTGTTTATTTACTTTTATTTAAATACCTATAGATACAGACTAGATAGGTACGAGCGCTGGTGGCCTAGCGGTAAGAACGCGCGACTTTCAATCTGGAGGTCTCGTGTTCGAACCCCGGCTCGTACCAATGAGTTTTTCGGAACACATACTGTACGAAATATCATCTGATATTTACCAGTCGCTTTTCGGTGAAGGAAAACATCGTGAGGAAACCGGACTAATCCCAATAAGGCCTAGTTTACCCTCTGGGTTGGAAGGACAGATGGCAGTCGCTTTCGTAAAAACTAGTGCCTACGCCAATTCTTGGTATTAGTTGTTAAGCGGACCCCAGCCTCCCATGAGCCGTGGTAAAAATGCCGGGACAACGCGAGGAAGATGATGATGTCAGACTATAGGTCTATAGGTTATTATAGGTACTAAGGTAAACTGCGTTCATATACCGCAATATAATGAAACTTGCTTGCAAGTGCTTGCTGTGTGGTGACCTTGGACTCTTTGTAAAGGCTTCATAATGTGGAGTCCGTGTAGTCAGAGTTTTAAGTACTCTACCTCTTCGTGTAGAAGCAATTAAACCGTTCCATGTAGACTGTATTTAGTAGACGGGACTCGGAGTAGAAGACGGGGACAGCAGTGGAAGTGTGTAGTTTTAAGTACCTACCAGTGGCGGCGCGTCCATAAAAGCCGATTCCCACCGGCTTGCCTGTTTTTGGACGTTTGAGCAGAGTTGTGAAGGAAATATGTAAGCCAAATTAGGCTTGCCTATGGATATGTTTGACGGGCCGCCACTGGTACCTACTATACCTCTTTCAGTTGTTTAATGAGCTCTACTCAGATCGCATGGCGTGCCACGTCATGACGTTCCAAGAAAGCGAACGCACAGCAGTGGAAATGGTGAGTCCAGTGCCACTCCTTCAGGCTCTCTTTTTCTTTCTTTAGAGTGGGTCTCTAATATTGTTCCCCAAAAAGTTTTAAGTCATAATGTATTGTTTGCCCGCATTTTCGTTAGTCATAATTTATTTGGTTCAGAAACGCGTCACTATCCAGGATTGCCATAAAACAAACCTAACCTAACCTAACCTATCTATAGGAAAAAAAACCTATCTAGGATAACCTTACGAAAATCCTGAAAAGTTAACGGTTTGCGTTTTATGACTAATGATAGTAAGAAACAATACATTATGATTATTTATGATTTAAAACTTTATGGGAAACAAAGGGACCCCATGTAGAGTTCATTGAGTGCAGGGCGCTCAGAGCTGATGTAGGGACAGCAGTGGAAGTGTATAGTTTTAAATACTTTACCTCTTTCAGTTGTTTCATGTAGAGCTCATAAAGTGCATGTCGAGCTGGGTCATGGCGCTCGGGAAACGCGAACGCGCAGCAGTGGAAGTGGTGGGTCAAGTGGGCCTCCTTCAGGCTCTGTAGCAAACACAATTTATTTGAACAAAACAACTTCTAACATATCTAAATAATAAGTTTACTTTAGATAGATCAATCAAGGTATGGAACGTTACCAAACTGTCACCCAAAATTTGTATGAAAAACTGGAGACACTTTTTTTCTTTGTCTCGTTTAATAAGTACTCGTGATTCTGAGTCTTAACAACCCAAAAGTTAATGGTTTAACGAAAAAAAGTAAATGGTACCATTTTATCTGAAAACCCCCTTATGAGCCTTATACACATAGTATGTGAATAAGGTGTAAATTAGATAAGTTTTAACCGCATATTAGCAGTCACGCAGCAGAATTTTAAGCTTATAAGTAAACGGCTTTTGGGTGGCGCCTCGACATATAAGTCGACATACAATATGTGCTAGATTAAATGAGGTTTAGCATTAAGTCAATAAAAGCATTAAAAAGCTATGCTGCCCGGGATAATTGAATTGGACCTAATCCCTGAGGGCAATTCGAACTTACATTTTGATGTCAAAATGATATCTAAGTAAGGGCAACTTGCACCATCCCACTAACCTGGGGTTAAGCGGTTGAAGCGTTAACCCAGTGTCAAATTGTACTGGTATTACTGGTAACCATGGTAACTCCAGGTTTAACCGCTTAACCCGGGTAAGTGAAATGGTGCAAGTGGCGCTAAATTATGTTATTTTGTATCATTCGGCCGTAGGCACGTCTCGCTTGCGTCAATAGAATAAGGACATGTAAGTACGAATAAGTACAAGCCAAATGCACGCGCGAGTGATAACAAAATGACATTATTTTGTCATCATAAAAAAACCAGATCAAATTCATTACGCGCTATTACAATCATAAAAGGGCTGATTTAGACGGCGCGCGAACTCGCATGCGATTTTAGTTACATTGCGGACTGTGGATTACGTCCAATTCAACCGACCAAAAAAACCCGCAATGGTATGAAACTCGCATGTGAGTTCTCGCATCGTCTAAATCGGCCTTAATACGCCTGTAGTTAAATCTAGTTTTACCTGTAAATCGTATATCGATGGGATGTATTTGAGCGCGGGGGTGCGCTCTATCTTGAGTATTTCCAGCTTTTCTAATCCTTTTATAGGTAAGGAGGTAATTGCGGTGTTGCTTAAATCTCTGCAACAAATCAAATAGGTATAATTAAATTACCTAATTATACCGTTTAACTCAGGTATTTTGAGTCATTCGCGCAACTTGTTTAGGAAAGATTACTCGTAGCCTAGGTGTCCATTATCAAGCACTAATTAAGAAAAAACCGGCCAAGTGCGAGTCGGACTCGTGCACGAAGGGATCCGTACCATTTACGCAAAAAATGGCAAAAAATCACGATTATCGTATGGGAGCCCCACTTAAATATTTATTTTATTCAGTTTTTAGTATTTGTTATTATAGCGGCAAGAGAAATACATCATCTCATGGTGACAGACAGACAGACAGACGGGCAGACAGACAGACAGACCGACGGACAGACAGACGGACAGCGTAGTCTTAGTAATAGCGCGCCAAGTATGTTATTATCGCTAAAAATCAAATTTACTAATTAGAGATACATATATACTAGTAGTTGCTAGTAGGCACATATGTGTCGCTTAACTTCAACCTGTGAGAGCCATTGTTGAGAATGAAAACATAAAACAATAATAAGTAATGAGTAAAGTTAGCAACTATAATTAATATTGGTTTTATGTTTATATAGGTATTCAAAAGATGGTAAATATTTGGTTTTATAGCCAATTAGCGTTTAATCTTAGCATACAAATACCTACTAAATGCATTATTTTTGTACTTAACTAATTGGATAAGACGTTGTTTATCTAAATTATGTGTGTTTTTACCTAAACAAACACTGCAAGGTGGTTTTGTGACTTTCGTGTAATGCAACTAAAATAAATTTAAGATAAATTGACATTTAGGTACACAATACACACGTGTTCACAGAACTCACGTGCTTACATAGACCTATTATAAGGCAATATACCTAGCTTAGTAAGTAACCTATTTAGATATTATGTACCTAAGTATATATAGTTACCTACTAAGTTTTCGTCTACACTGGATTATTTTATTAATTAATTTGTACAGTGTTTCGTTTTTATTATTTGGCCTATCTAATTGACAGCATACCTACCAACTTAAGAAAACAAAGCAATTGTTAGGTTTATTCAAAACACGGTACTTAGTAACAGCACCAGTCATGGGACATTTAAGAGGAAATTTGGAGTATTTATGATATTTCCCTTGTACATGTAAATGGTCTTCCGCTTAGCGTGTTAAAAGATGAAAGTCCTATCCGCCTTTCATGTTTTAGGCGTGTTGTATCAAAGATACTGCAATGAGTTTCCACATAATTAACAAATTAAAACTATGCTTTTTTTCTCCAGTCATGGACACCAAAGCTCCAGTAATGGGCCCCCGGTAATGGACGTGGATCCAGTAATGGGCCCCCTATAATGGACATTGCTCTATCAGTATAAAATATTGAAATGGGGAATAAGTTA
Source organism: Cydia splendana (assembly GCF_910591565.1). Classification (NCBI taxonomy): domain Eukaryota; kingdom Metazoa; phylum Arthropoda; class Insecta; order Lepidoptera; family Tortricidae; genus Cydia; species Cydia splendana. The sequence continues at coordinate 18,660,898 of NC_085972.1, read as the reverse complement.
TGGCAAAAAAAACAATTTTTGGTATAAGCTTTTATCGCTGAATGTATTTTTCTTTCCACAGCCAATTATTATTGTATTAGATTTATCGAGACAATTCTAATATACCCAAACACAATTAGTTAGGGTTTATTGCGATAAAGTTCCCATGGCCACCTCCTGTCTCCATCATCAGATCAAGTCCATGTTATCATAATATTGCATTATCATCCGATTTGCATACTTAATTACGTACTTACACAAAATTTCAACTGAATCGGAAATCGAAAAGTGGGTCAAATTCAGCTACCAAGATTTGACCCACACTAACTAAAAAGGCAAGTTAAATAAAAGTTTGGAAAAACGATATTAATTTATCCTAAATCCGAGAATACCTCCTGGTTGACATATTTCGTAACTACATTTTACTTCTGTATTGTTTAAAATATGAAATTATGGCATGGCAAGCATCATTATGTCAATTGTCCCATCATAGGAGGTATGCAGTTTTACAGCTCCTATAATGGGATTGGGCCAAATACCACCATTTTTTTACATCTGTGGAGTCACAACATAGTGTATTGTATACCTTATCTCATGGTAAATGCAATTAACAAAACACATTCTAGTTTTCATCAAGTATTAATTAATTAAAATTTAATAAATTAACTCACCTCTCTTAGCGAATTTTTTTAGTGATATTTTTTTTTCAGCGGCACGACAACTTTTGGGTTGAAGCACATTTCTTAAAAAATAACCGAATTTAATAAAAATTCAAACATAATCAGCTCTAGGACTCTTATTTATGATAAAAATATATCCAGTGTTTATAAACTACTTTTATATACTTATTTTAGAGGAATTGTGTTTCTTTGTCCCATTACTGGTTCCGTGTCCATTATAGGGTATACTACTATAGTCAAAAGTTATTAGAACTATCAGAAGGTCTAACGGATTATCGACTCTTGCATGTAATCTATTGTTCATAGATATACTCGTAGAGCCGATAACGGATCTTCAAGATAGTTCTAACGATTTTTAGGGTTCCCAAGTCAACTAGGAACCCTTATAGTTTCGCCAGTCTGTCTGTCCGTCCGTCTGCGGCTTTGCTCCGTGATCGTTAGTGCTAGAAAGCTGCAATTTGGCATGAATGCATAAATCACTGTACGTAATAAACTACAATTAGATACATATTTCAAAGTTACCGTAAAAACTACACCATCCCTGCACACTAAAGAAAAACCCCTTTTGGAAGGTATACCTTAAAAAACCGGACAAGTGCGAATCGGACTCGCCCACCGAGGGTTCCGAACTTTTTAGTATTAGTTGTTAATAGCGGCAACAGAAATACATCATCTGTGAAAATTTCAACTGTCTATAGCTAATAGCTATCACGATTCATGAGATGTCAGCCTTGTGACAGACAGACGGACAGGGGAGTCTTAGTAATAGGGTCCCGTTTTTACCATTTGGGTACGGAACCCTAAAAAACTGCTTAATTAAAAACTACCTACAGCATAAAAAAATATTTAGTTAAAATATTGTAACTTACAACTGCCGGAGCACCAGGTTGCCGGCGAAGGCATTTTCATCCAAATGCTTCAGATTCATGTTGCCCCTGAAACTCCTGAAAATAGAACACAATACGTCGTAAATGTAATTAGTTGACTTTAGTTTAGAAGTGCAACGTTGTAACCGATGACATTGCGTTATAGTTATAGGTATAGGTACCTACATACATTACGCTATACTCTAGCCGCCCATACGTCAAACCTTGCCAAGCAAAATGAAATTTTATTTTGTCAACACAAAGTTCAAAATAGAATGTAACAGGAGACCTTTTTATAGGTCTCAGGGCGGCTAGAGGATAAAATATATTTACGAGTATCCTGCAAGTGCATTTAAATGTTAAAGAAAGGTCAAACTTCATAAATTGTATTGTTGTTTGTAATATTTCGTAAATTTGACAGTCAATGACGTACTTATAAAATCATAACACGTAACTAAATTTCCACGTATTGAAATAAGTAGTAACAGCATCGGAGTCAGACCTTTGATGTCATTGTCATGATTGATTTGATCTTTATACCTACCTATATATATTTAGATTATTGTGTCAATGCGATTGCATAAATATGTATTAATTTGGTCAGAATCAGGATTATACTTACTTACTTCTGATGACTCAGTGAACCGAAAAGGATCTTTGCCTCTGACACAAGAGAACGCCATTTTGTCCTGTTCTGCGCTGCTTCACGCCAGTTGGGTACACCGAGAGCGGACAGGGCTTCCTCACTCAAACGATCCTCTCCAGGTGACCCTGCCAGCGGATACTTGGTCGGTCTACATATCAGCTTGGACACTAGAACTCGGTGTAGCGCTGCTGAGCATCTTAGGGCGTTTTAGATTCGAAGACCTATCTCTCCTTCCCTTCGGTTAGTATCCATTACTGTGTAACCAGGGTATCTAAACTGACCCACACTTTTATAGGCGGTTGTGCTCCGACTAATAGGTCTTCTCTTTGCACTTTAAGAACATTGAACAAAGTGAAAAGGATTATACTTACAGTTTGGAAATCTCAGCGAACTTGAAAGCGTGTGCCGGCACCTCTTCAATCAGGTTGTAGTTCAGTGAACTGCAATAAAGACGCATGTTATAGCGATAAACAAACGTAATCTTATTTTTAACATCATATCCTTATCGAACGCACTAAGGTCGAACGTATTGATATCTGGTAAGTAACTACTGGATTGAATTATTTGTATTTTTAAGGTGACAATAACACAATGACTGTTGTTCATTAATTACAAGATAGGATGATCACATTGATCACCTTTTTGTCGTCATGCGTAATATTTGCACTTTTGTCCTTTTATAACGGAATTGTCAAGATAGCAGGTAGGTATACCTAAAGGAGTGATCAGACCTACCTAAATATATTGGTATACACGAAGAAGTTTTATTGGTGATCTTTATGACTGTGACTGAATTAGAAAATTTGATTCCTGATCACCGATAAAATTTCTTCCTGTATACAGTATATTTATTGGTATATACTTATAATAAGTAAGTGGGGAGAGTCTACTATGAGTAGGGTAACAGGATAAAAGAGCAATCTCTATTGAAGAAAACCCGTAGATTTTCATGGTTCTTAAAACTATCACAAAATTTGCATGAATTGTAGATAGGACGCTTAAAGCGTTGTTATAGGGGAATCTGCTCTATAATCTTTGTGATTTATAATAAGTAAGTTAAGGAGAATGTTAGTAAGCTAGGGTTTAATTTATATCTCGACAACGACGAAGCATTTTCGCTAGCAAAGTATATAGATGCAAACAAAAAGCAAAAGAAAAGATAGATGCGTTGGTCGGTATGTAAGCAGGTAAGTACCATTATGCCTAGTGACTTAACTTGAGCTGCGCGTCGTCTAAAGAATTGACCCATGAAAATTTGTCGCCAAGTAAAAGGACACCTTCCTTCCCAAAACAAAAATAAAAGAAAAAAAAATGCGTTCGTCGGTATGTACCTAGTGACTTACACTTGAGCCGCGCGTACGCGCAGCGCGTGTGCCGGGATACGTTTGATGTGGTTGCCTTCAAGGTCTCTGCGAACAATTGGAACTGTTTTAACCTTTTGACCGCCGCGCTTTATTTTATTATAAAGTAATTTTATATATAGATTCGTTGCTTGTTGGTAAATAAATATTTATGTTCACTTTGTACATTGTCCCAGTAAAGTAAAGACGCTAAACTCGAAGATTTTCGTACATCGACCCGCCATTATCCATCTCTATCGCACGCGCATAATTATAATTGCTGCCCCCCTATGATCCGGCGGTCAATGCCTCTGTATGTAAATGTCTCTAAGTATATGTAAGTAACAATTTATTTAGACTCTGACAGATACTTTTAGACGCAAACTGTTAAGATACTTACATCCCTATTTGGATAAGTAATCCAGTGTGACAGATTCTTTTGGCGTGTAGTTTCATCCGTTACTACTGATGTTGAGTGTACCAGCCAACATAGCAGTTTGAGCAGAATCAGGCACTTACATGGCTTGCAAATATGCTGCGGAGGTGTTGGCTCTGTTCTCGTGCACGTGGCTCAGGTTGGGCACCTCCACTAGGCCCGACGTCGTGATCATGCTGCGAATTGGATTTCTAGATAAATCTCCTTTATTTTGAAATGGCAATCAAGATGTCTCTAGACCTTTGTCAGATGTGTTTTATTGCCAAATTGATACAACCTTTATGCCCTAAGCGAATAGTTTCAGAATAGAACTCACGCAACATTAAAATATGTGATCGAGCTGTTTTTACTGGAATTTTCACTACCTAAATAAATTATATGAAAAACTTGAACACACTCGAGCAGAATATCGAGTATTCGAAGTTTTTTAGTAAGCAGATTGGGCGAATTGTTCGACAAACGCTAGTCCTTCTGTTCGCCAGAATGCTCATTACACGCGGATGCTCAAATCTATCAGCACCCATCACCCAAAATAAACCAATTTATATTGACTACTTTCAAAATGAAGGGAATTTCAAATTTTATGAAGTTAAAAGCACTCCATGAGCTCACCACACTAAAACATGAGTTTCCAAACTAATTTCCGTGCACCCGTCCTTTTGGCAAGCGGCAAAGAAACAGCTAGGGAGCGTAGCCAAGTTGACAATAATTGATGGACAACGCTAATCGAAACTTAAATAATGTATGGATAGTCACGTGATTTTCCTATAGTCTGTGTCTTTAGGTATTTAAATAGAAGTAAACGAAGTCTACCATCAAATGGCTCCTTGTCCTTGTCATCTTGGCTTCGGTCAAGAAGATTGAACACCCCTGCACTAAAAGGTTACTGTGTAATTATATGGTGGTGTTAGTGAATAGTAATATAGAGTGACATACATACGTACAATGTGAGCAGTTCCGGTAGCGCGGGCAGCGGCGCCACTCGCTGCAGCTTCGGCGCTTGCGTTATGTACCTGCGCAAACGCATATTACCTTGTAATTGTAATGTACAGTATCAGATATATCGGGGCGGCTAAGTTGCTCACAAATATTTGAACACGCCTCTATTGTCCAGGCTTTAGATATTTTTGAGCATCTTGACCGCTCCGAGATATCTGATGGCGAATGTAGAGTTTCAGTTTTGTAAATCTGGGAGTTCGACTCAATTTTTTATGGTTTTGCCACAGACTACACAGACACCGTATTATGAAGCATTTACAAAGAGCCACAAGGTCACCACACATATGTACAATTTTACTTGTGAAATGCTACGAATCTGTCAGCACAATAGATCTGTATTTTACGCTATTTTACTTATACTACAATAGCCCAAGAATACCACTAAAGCTTAATAATTTTTAAAATATCCGAGTAGTGGTCCTAATAATTATGGGCGCAACTGAAATAAGCGGTCGCTCTGCTATACTAAATTCGTATTAGAGAGCATATGTGTGGTGACCTCGATTGACTTATGTGCTCCGTCTAATAGTTGAGGATGGTCTGTGGGTTTTGCACACGGAATCTAGTTCTGTGGTTTTGCACTGGTTTTTGCAGATCGCTTACGCTGCACGCTGATTGATGCATGCGAAATGAAGTGGAGGTTATGCGTGAAGCGTGAGATGCGCGCAAATCACCAAGATGATCGTCAGGGTCGTATCAAAACCATAAAATATTGTTAAATCTGACACTTTAACTCTCGCGTTTTGTACACATATTTAATTACACAAACGGGTCTACCGCGATATAATTTCATTGTGTTTAACTTAAATTCCGACGTTTCAGCTGAGTTGCGCCAGCTGTGGTCACGGAAAAACCGTGTGGCGACGGAAGGTCTTTCCGTGACCACAGCTGGTGCAACTCAGTTTGTGTAATTAAATGAATCTGAATCTGGCTCTGGGGCTATTTGGAAGTATAGAATCAGAACATGTGCTTCAAGTAGGTACATACAATACAATACATAAAATCGAAAAACTAAAACAAATGGTCTAGGTACGGTCGGTTGTAACGGTGCGTACCGTTACAAAAAAGTATTCGATGCCTAAATATTGTGGTGATGGCTAATTTTTATCCCCAAATCCGTTTAAAGCTAAATAAATTAAATTACATATCAAGATCATCAACTTCATAATCGTTCTCGTAGCCTTCTTTTCTTTCATTTTATCTCTAGAAATATCTGTATATTCTATACATATAAAATCTAAATTTTGGAATAATCTGCTATGCATTTGGCATAAAAGTAGCAATAATACTTTTTAATTACCCTTTATATAATAAATAAATAAAATGGATTTAATACATAAATATTTAGGCACTTAGGTAATATAGGTTATAGCGGTGTAGTGTGGGTTTTTTTATCATTTTCTCCATGGGAATTCTTTGCTTCACAAAATACATATCAGTAAGACATCGTTTATTATTATCGACTATCGTCCTCCTAGTTTTATCTGTTAAAATTTAAATTTATAGTATTTGTGGGTAGCTTTTTAGCAAGCAATTCCCATAAGATTTTTCAGCCCACGGGCATTGACTTATACAGGGGAGAACCGTTACATTACTCTACTTAAGCTGCATTTGTATCACATTTCATACCTACCTACATAAATATAGACCGACCGTTTAAATGAGTCCCCCGCCTGTGCGGTACGGGGGCGACGGGTAGGACGGAGGTGCGGCCGGCAGGCGTACGGCGCCCGCACCTTCCCCGCCGCCCTTAGTCGTCCTACCCCGTCGCCCCCGTACCGCGCAGGCGAGGACTCATTTAAGCGGTCGGTCTATAGTTATCTCAGACAAAGAAATCATAAACGGCTTTATGAAATCCAATGGGCTCAATTGACATTCTTAATGAATGACTCACCATGATAGTGATGCTGTCTTGTCATTGTGGGAAAGAAATTTGATACTATTTTAGCGAGTTTAAAAGTCTGGGTATTTATTGCTCCAATATAATAACTACAGGTTGCATCAAAATTTCTATAAGTAGGTAATTATAATTAAATATTATTTCGAATGGATAGCAATTAGTACATTAGGATAAAAGTGCGAAAAATAGTAACTCGTGTCGATTTAAAACACTCCCTTCGGTCGTGTTTTAACCTATCGCCACTCTTTGCGAATTACCTATACGCACATGTATCGTAGAACGTTTTACAGTACATATGGCCCTTTACATTTTCGACATAGTTACGTAATGTGCTAATTATCGCACTAGTGCGGTAAAGTTGCACTCATTAAGTACCTGTTTTGTAGGTACCATTAATACAAGACGAATGGGGTTGGCAACTGTCAAAGGTTTGCATAGATGGCACCAGCATAGGTTTTCCCTGTCTCTAGTTTTGTTTTAATGAGATTTGGCTTAGTACGACTTAGGGCCACTTGCACCATTCACTAACCCGAGTTTAGCAGGTTAAACCTGGAGTTACCATGATTACCAATACAATTTGACACTGGGTTAACTGTTTAACCGCTTAACCCAGGGTTAGTGGGATTGTGCAAGTGGGCCTTAGACGAGTACTTCTAATAAGCTACCTCACATAAGCTACCTATATCATTATCTATTAAGTAGGTACCCATCCATTAAAATAAATTATAAACAATTGTATTCGGTAGTAGGTACCTACATACCTAGGTTATTTATTTGTAGATTAGAACCGAATCACCATTACATGTATGAATGGCTCAAAGATGGCAATAGATATTTTAACTATCTTATCAGTAGGTAAGTACCTGTGCTATTCATCGAAAGTAGCATGTTAGCATTGTCAAGTAGGTACCGTTATCGATAAAACATTTAAATTTCCTCAGCATATTGAGTTCTTTTAGATTAGGGTGACAATTTCGGCTGAAATCAAAGTCTGGTTTTTCGTGGGTTTTTCCGTACCTCGATATGCTTATTGAAAGATACTAAACATGTCTTTTTATTAAGCGCAGTCGATATTAAAGATATGTACACACTGTTACACCTTACTCATTTGTAAAGTAGGTATATGTACAATCATATTGAGAAATATACTTATTTATATTATAACATTATCTTATATACCTAAATATGAATTGCGTATATTATATACACTAATATCCAGTGTTTGATTACATTCGTGTAATTCTTGGTTAGGTTAACATAGGTTAAGCAGACCCCTGTTTCACAAACAGTGTTAATTTTGCCGTAAATTGCTATTAACAAGTAAATATATTATTTTTCTCAAAAATGGACGGCAAAGTCGACTTTGCCGTCTAAAAAATAGGTCGCGAAGCGCTTAGTTTATGGTCAGTCAAAAATTAAAAAGTTAAAAACATTGCAGTCTCGATTTTGGGACTGCATTGTCGCATACAAATTCCATTATTTGTCGAGTTCCAAACTTTTAAAAAGTTGAAATGGCCATATCAATTGAAGGCACAGGCCCTTTGAACAGCCAAACAGATGATTAGTGCCGCGACTATTTAGTAGTAGTAGTAGTAGTAATCACTTTATTGTACACAACACAGGTTTACAAAAATAAATTACAGTAATGGAAGTACAAAGGCGAACTTATCCCTATAAGGGATCTCTTCCAGCTAACCTTCGATTAGATGAGAGGAAAACTCCAGTCAGGTCAGATAGACAAACTTACGGGATGTACAGTAATATTTAGAAAAAGTAAACTAACGTATTGTCAAGTCATAAAATACATAAATAATATTATAGAATAAAAATACATAAAATACATACATACATATTTAGTTATCTCAAATAGGTTGGCGTATTTTCGGCAGAAAAATACACTTCTATTTTTTTATTAAAAAAATAAAAAGGCGGCAAGGGCTTTCTTCTGTGAAAATATATACGTAACAACGTTGCTTTTGTAAAATATTTCTATGATATTTATATTTCTTCCACCATTTTTGAGAAAAGCACTATATATGACTTGGCTGGAAGGCTACTTGCTGGCTTCGGATTCAATTAAACGGACTCCCAAGGTCGTCCGTTTAAAACGAATCCTCAGCCTGCAAGTAGCTACTTCCGAGCCTCGACAATAATGTACTAATATTGACGCTTTGTACTGTCCTTTAGTCCTTACTTATCGACACGGAAATGTACAGAAAATTGTTAGTGTCAGAGTCAAGTGTCAATTGTCAGCGCGATGAAACAGGCTTCTGGTAGCTCTGGTAAGGGGTCCACTGATTACCAGTCCACCGGACGATAGCGACCTGTCAGTTAAACGGAAAAGATAACAGGGGCGTTACCATGATGTCCTTATTGCGATTCTGTTTAGGACCTAAACTAGGAGCTATATAAGTTATATAGCTCCGTCCTTTAGCGATTCAGTTTAGGTCCTAAACAGAATCGCAATAAGGACATCATGGTAAGGCCCCAGTTTCGAACAACTGACAGGCTGAGATCGTCCGGCGAACTGGTAATCTGTGGGCCCCTGAACCGCACAAAATGTTTATAGACTAAAGGGGCCCACTGATTAACAGTCCGCCGGACTTATCGGCTTTTCAGTGAGAACAAAATTTTGACAGTTCCGAACAACTGACAGGCCGATACCGTGCGGCGCGGCGGACTGTTAATCAGTGGGCTCCTTAACGTAGGTTACAATTTCGCTTCGGGATTTCGTTTGATGGATTAGTTGTCAATAAATAAGTAAAGAAAATAAATGATAATAAGTAATGCAATAGGTACTTACAAGGATTTGAGATTAGGCATCTTAGTCAGATCTTCAACTTTGACATGCTCGAGCAGCGGCGCATCTCGTATGGTCCTGCAAAACAAAACACTCGTCATTCCAACCGAAATAGATATCTGGGAATTGCGGAATGTAGGCAGTTATCTAAAGCCCTATAGCATTAAGACAGTAGGTACATGCGTATCGCTCCGTTGTGTTGCCGATTCAAATCTAGAGCCCAAAATTAAACTACCTATAATAATAATAGTATATTCAGGGTTTAAAATTCTTATTTTTTTAAGGTGAATCTGCCTTGAACTGTTGCAAAGAGCTGCAAGTTCGGGCTCGCAAAAAGTTTTCACTTCTTAGGGAATAAATTTCAAAAATCGTTTCGTAGTGGAGCTCTGTAACATTTGAAGCTCTATTACAAATATCAACGTCCTACATTTCAGTCAGAACTGTCGTTTATTTCGATTTAGTTTCACAAAATGCTAAATTTCACAGAATTTTCAATTTATATCTTTGTTTTAATTTTAAAGTTTTTTTTATCAGATACGATACCTACCGGCTGTGTGCAGGTGGTAGCCGGCAGCGTGGATGGCGCGCGCTGTCAGTGACGTGATGCTCGGCTTTTAAAGTTCCATCGTCAGTACCGCCGTCACCAGCCTTCTCTCTCTTACACATAACTAGCTGGTTAAGGAGGTGCAGGACTGCATCAACATACTTACAGATGGCCAGCTGTGTGTAGGTGGTAGCCGGCAGCGTGGATGGCGCACGCTGTCTGTGACGTGATGTTCGGCTTATAAAGTTCCATCGTCAGTACCGCCGTCACCAGCCTTCTCTCTCTTACACATAACTAGCTGGTTAAGGAGGTGCAGGACTGCATCAACATACTTACAGATGGCCAACTGTGTGTAGGTGGTAGCCGGCAGCGTGGATGGCGCACGCTGTCAGTGACGTGATGTTCGGCTTATAAAGTTCCATCGTCAGTACCGCCGTCACCAGCCTTCTCTCTCTTACACATAACTAGCTGGTTAAGGAGGTGCAGGACTGCATCAACATACTTACAGATGGCCAACTGTGTGTAGGTGGTAGCCGGCAGCGTGGATGGCGCACCCTGTCAGTGACGTGATGTTCAGCTTATAAAGTTCCATCGTCAGTACCGTCACCAGCCTTCTCTCTCTTACACATAACTAGCTGGTTAAGAAGGTGCAGGACTGCATCAACATACTTACAGATGGCCAACTGTGTGTAGGTGGTAGCCGGCAGCGTGGATGGCGCACGCTGTCAGTGACGTGATGTTCGGCTTATAAAGTTCCATCGTCAGTACCGTCACCAGCCTTCTCTCTCTTACACATCTAGCTGGTTAAGGAGGTGCAGGACTGCGTCAACATACTTACAGATGGCCATCAACTGTGTGTAGGTGGTAGCCGGCAGCGTGGATGGCGCACGCTGTCAGTGACGTGATGTTCGGCTTATAAAGTTCCATCGTCAGTACCGTCACCAGCCTTCTCTCTCTTACACATCTAGCTGGTTAAGGAGGTGCAGGACTGCGTCAACATACTTACAGATGGCCAACTGTGTGTAGGTGGTAGCCGGCAGCGTGGATGGCGCGCGCTGTCAGTGACGTGATGTTCGGCTTATACAGTTCCACCGTCACCAGTTCGCCAAGTGCTCGCCGGCCTGACAACAAACAAATTATACAAATGAGGTGACTGAATTATAGATGGTCAAGCGAATCTTGTCAGTAGAAAAAGGCGCGAAATTCAAATTTTCTATGGGAAGATTATCCTTTCGCGCCTACATTTTTCAAATTTGCCGCCTTTTTCTACTGACAAGATCTGCTTGACCCAGTATATTATGTCGGATGAAGTGGCGACATCGCGCGCCTTTTGACACACAATGGCGACACGTATCGTGGGACATTTGTCGCCTAGTGTATCCCTTTATAAAGAAGCGGCGTCGTTTAGTGATGTTTAATCATAATCAGTTCCAGTTTTTTATTTCCATAACTTTGATGTTTAGTCTGCAGAGCAAGCATTCCGCTCAACAGCAAACCATCAATGTGTTATTGAGGTTGTAGAGTGGAGTATACGTAAATAAACCAATGATTGTGATTGATCGTTTCTATTCACATAACGTTACTTACCGAAAAAAGTGTTGGGTATATTACTTAAGGCTACAGTAGGGTCAGAGAACGGAGTCGTAAATTTAATTAACAATCACCAAATCAATTCTTTCATTTGTAATTAATTCTTTCCATCCATATTCATATCACGATTTAAAACAGTTGACAATACAATAGGTATTTTAAACTTTTAAACGACGATTCTCAATTATTCTCACTGTAAGTGAGTAATGCGAGTTCAATGGTTCTATTCCTGTACAATGGAACGGACTCGAGAGCACAATTCATTAGTCTGTTTACATGTCATTCAAGAGCATTTTGCAGCTGACTGAATGGCCGTTTTATGCAATAGTACCTACTGTTAAACACATTAACTTCAAAGGGAAACTGGAAAAACAGATCGGTACCTACATTAAATAGCTTTAAGTGGTTATAAAATAAGCAAAACATGAACTGTTTACCGTAATTTATTTATGAACTGGTAGCATTGTACTGTTTGTGGATTCCAAGTGTTCCAACCCCGGGCCGTATCCGAAATAGTTGGCATATATGAATTAAAAAAACAACGGGTTGCCGGGAGTGCCGGCAGAAGTGAAAACTCAATGACATTGTAACAGTTTTTCGATCAGGTCACGTGTCCGTCTTACGAAGCGTCTTACGTCTACGCTGTCGCGAGTTTAAAAAAATTTCCCCATCACAAAAAGTGCACATCGCCGCTAAAGAAGTTTTCACTTCAAAAATATAATGAAGAAACCGGACTACATATTACCTATATATAAGGTCTATGTTCCCGTCTTAATTAGAGGATGTAATAGTAATCGCTCTTATCGCTTTTATCTATTCACCATTTCTACTATTTATACTATGCATTTCTAATTCCCATTTTACTTGCACCCAATATTATGTATATTTCCGTAATAAAATACGTTTGTATTTTACGTACTAACCCTTTACAAAAGGATAGAAGATCCTTTTTAACATTAGGTTATATATTATATAGTAACATGCCAATGTCACTTGATTGATCTGTAGTTTAAATATCTCATTAACCCTCATTGCTTCATGTATGTCTTCAATGTCATGCAAAAACTCTTGGTCACGATTCTACATGACAATAGGCATATATATAGGTTAGCAAATATGACCCCATTTGCAAACTTTTGTGTTGGTTATTGCCAATTAATATTGTGCTCACGACGTAAGAGATACTACAACCGACATTTTTAAGGGACATTTACATCATGAAACATTTTTAATTTATCCTCTCATTTATCTATTGCCTACTAGGGCTACTAGTAATAATTAAGGCCTCGCCTTCGGCTTCAGGCTTCAATTCACACTCGTCCTTAAATTGATTATTTCAACCATTTCGTATTAAGTCACCCTATTAAAACGTTAGAATTTTGTAAACACAACTTTTATGCTATTTATTTTAACATATGCTTAAATTAGACAATTGATGGCTTCAATTAACCCGTTCAATTACTTCACTCGCTTTGTAGTTGAGATTTACACGACATGTGATCGATTCCAGGCGCACGTGATTTCAGGCATCCTCGAGGCTTAAAATTCAATCAGGTAGGTACTAGATTAATAATGAACTTATTAAAAACGAATGTATTTAACAATACTGCTTAATTGTGGTGGGGTTGATAGGTACATCAAAAGATGCAATTTTTTTATTAATTTAATTGTTCTATCTATTTAATGCTATATGTGCCATTTTTAGTGTAGACATACATACTTCGTATAGATTTATGAGTTGATTTAGTATTTTATGTTACCAAACGTTAAGAGGTCACGCGATATTAAATCAGGCCTCGAAAGCTAGAGCTGTTTCTGTTTGCGGGATCCTGCATGCATACTTACTACAGAAAACTGGATCCTGCAATAAACCGTACCCGCAAAAAACTGGACGTCAGTGGGAAACAGCTATAACCTTATGTCGCTTTAAAACATTGGATGCTTGTTACCTATATTGTCAATGCCTGGCGCTAGCCCCGCTAGCCTCTGTTTGCACACAGACTGCTCAGCAAACATAATTGTCAATTTTAAACAGCGTTATCAGTGACGTGTCGAATGTAATCGTGATAACATTGCTGAGGATCTGGGCCAATGCGAAGTCTAATAAAGCATCTTTACAAGAGAAATTTGTACAAGGCCTTAAGTGATCGGATGGCTTACGATACCAGACAGTTTGAGTCGGACAAACACCAGATGCTGATGCACATTAAAGGATGACTTAGCTTAGGATACCAGACGAGATGTTTAAAGCGGTTGAGGCGAGCAGCAAATGCAGTTATGTTTCGATCGCTGCACCTTCACAGGGTAAATAAAGAGTACAAGGCCTGAAGGAACGGCTGGATTGCGATACAGACAATTGAGTTGGACGATCATCAGATGTGCAGAGAAGCTGAGTGGATGTGCATTAAGGATTACTTCGTACAGACAAAAACGAGGAAGACTCACGCTAGACTGGGGCGTGCCCGGGCCGAGGCGTCTGACATATAATTTTCTATGACGGCTGATTCGGTGATCACGTGGTGCTTTCCATAGAAATCGAAGCGCCGGAAGCTCCGGCCCGGTCTAGCGTGAGTCAACCTTAAAGAGGCTGAGAGCAGCATAATGCAGTCGAAATATCGCTGCATGTCCACTGCTATTTTAACTCGAAATTATGAAGGGCCCATTGCAACTAACAGCTCGAAAAACTCGCGGAAATTTGTAGAATAATATGATGTTGATATTGCCAGTACTTCTCCGGGACTAACTAATGCAATGTCGTGCTCGAAAAGTCAGAGATAATTTTCAAATTTTAGAAACGAAATTAACGTTTTTTTTGTGTATAATAATTTGTGTGTAAAAGTCGTCAAAGTTTTAAAATTACATCAATTTAAATTAAAATTGGAAACGGTTACAGCAAAATATAGAATGTGTCCTTAGCTCGCATCAATCCATGTAAAGTAACTTGACCTTTTGTATTTACGCAATTTTGAGAAGTTAACATATTTAATTAAATACTCGCCAGAGCATAGACAATTTTTTATAGACCGAGGACCGATTAACATTCGTGCTAGACACGGAATACCTAGCGTGATGAGACTGATGAGTCATTAGATGAGTCTAATACTGTGTTGTGCATTAGTTTAATCTGTCTTGTCATAACATTTCACCGAGCCGTACAGAGAATTACTTCATCGTAAATTATTTATAAAATTAGGCTATTTTGAGCGGGATTGTCCGTTGTATACACGTGCACGTAGCTACATTTTAGCTTGGTGTTTACGCTTTGCAAAAATGTATTTTATGACGACAAAATAAAACATAAACATTTATCTTAAAATATCTCACTGCTGTGAATCAAATTATATACCTAACACAACTTTGTACGTATAATACCTATATTGTAGTTTTATTTTTAGAAGTAGAGTTTCAAAAGTTACCAATTTCCGCTTCCTTGCTCGTTATTGTATAGAAAATTATTACTAAAATAAATAAAATGTTATATTCAAGAAACCAGTAGCTCTAGGTATGGTTAGAATCTGTTAAGATTTCCGAATTCATGAGAATTAGAAGAGATTTTGCTTAGGTACGAATTGAAAATTTAACATTGCAGATTATTGTACACACACTCACACACATACACACACACACACACACACACATACACACACACACATACACACACACACACACACATAATAATTAAGTATATGATAGTATAATACTAAATAAATTGTAAATTAGATATGGAAGAGCGGTGCCTCCCAGCACAGGTTATTTTGTAAATAACTTACAGGGAGACACCAGCCATTGGTAAAAATATGTAATGGTTTTTAATGAAATAAAGAATTTTGTATTTGTATTTTGTATTTTGTATTGAAATAGTATTGGGTAAACCTATAAATATTTCACATTATTTGTAAGTGGAAATAAAATTCGTAAAAATACGATCCATCATGGCCGGCCGAGGTCGTCTGTGGGGATAAAAAGAGCATATATAAATAATTAGAATGTCAGTGGAGCGAATCAATCAACTTGTTTGGAGAAGCAGAGATGTGGGGCTTCAGGCTGAAATCGAAAAGTGGCGTCTTGTACAGTCAGCATCATAAATGGTGGAAAATACCCGGCGAACTATTGATTATGAACCATTACTCATGAAATAAAATTATGGAAATGGCTATATCGCGTATACATCATGAATTAAATAATACATCCCGACGTTTGGAACCCTTTACGTGTTCGTGGTCAGCGAGTGACAGTCTACGCGTTATAATCTCATCATCATCATCATCTCAGCCATAAGACGTCCACTGCTGAACATAGGCCTCCCCCTTTTGGATTGTGAATGCCGTAATCGCCACGCTTGGCAGGCGGGTTGGCGATCGCAGTCGAGTACACCGAATTTGAGGGACGCTGCTGCCCGTCCACCGGTGGTCTTGGACGTAGTTTAAGGACATACCCGGGTCGATATAATCTATTTCCACAGTTTTATTCTCTTATAGCTTTTTCAAAAGATATGCACTGACTGCAGACTGAAGATATTATGTCCCTATTGACAAAATACTTTTAGAAGATGGCATATCTGCCTTTGGCTTCTTGTACTATACGTTACTATTGATGCTGACTGCTATAGGTATACATATAAACAGTAAGTATGTATGTACATACAAACAAAATTAATGAAGCATTCAGCATTTCGGATACGAGTGGACGGGTGGCTTCATGACACTTACATTAGACGGGTCTACCGCGATATAATTTCATTGTTTTTACCTTTAATTCCGACGTTTCAGCTGAGTTGCACCAGCTGTGGTCACGGACGGAAATATGTGTACAAAACGCGAGAGTTTAAAGTGTTATACTTACATTAGACACTACATTAGTTAGAAAATCATCGAAAATCAGTAGATTGTTTTGTGTTGTTCAGTTGATTTTTCCTAATTTTTCAGCGTTGGGCAAAATGTTTTCCCACCATATTTTGGACTTAATTTTTTTTTAACAAGGTTCAAACTCTGTTCAAAAACTAAAAAAAAAATTAATGCAGTTTTTTGCCAATAAAATATAGAAGTCTATTCGAATAATCTATTGTGCTCTCGGACAATTGTACACCTTTCTTAATAATGGTCTAATACCTACTTGTTATTCGATTATTATACCTATCTATCTAGCACATGTAACCATTACTGTTTAACGTAGACGGTCTAATCATCTAATGAGGGTAAAATTTAAGTGGCCACCTTCAATCTTAATACATAACAATGATGACAAAAACCACTGTCAACTATTAGAGTTAAACTGGCATATACTTAGGGCGTTTACCTTTCCACATACCACTCAGGGCGTTTAAATAAATGGTTAGTACCTAACCTATTGATTATATTTAAAAGGGTGAGGCCTGCTTACGTTATTATACATTTTTCTCAGTTATATATATCACCCGATATTACGTTCTCCACTTTTCCATCACACTTGTGGGCGGCCCTCGACAGTATGTTTACCATATCAATTGAATTTTTCCGAAGCTGTATTTAATCATGCCTAACAACACTTAGTCACGATCCTTTTACGAGCACAGCAAATAGTGTCACAACTTTATGAAGCCAAGTTATCTAAGTGCCGCGGTGTCATTGCCATGGCGCTTTTTAGGGTTCCGTACCAAAAGGGTAAAAACTTAGTCTTAGTAATAGGGTCCCCTATTACTAAGACTCCACTGTCCGTCTGTCTGTCACCAGCCTGTATCTCATGAACTGTGATAGTTGAAATTTTCACAGATGATGTATTTATGTTGCTGTATTTATGTTGCCGCTATAACAACAAATGCTAAAAAGTACGGAACCCTCGGTGGGCGAGTCCGACTCGCGCTTGGCCAATTTTTATTTCGTTGACTATTTCACTTACAAGACGATTTTAGCTTACCGAGATTTTCAATTTCAAACATGTTTTTAGGGTTCCGTACCCAAAGGGTAAAACGGGACCCTATTACTAAGACTTCGCTGTCCGTCCGTCCGTCCGTCCGTCTGTCACCAGGCTGTATCTCACGAACCGTGATAGCTAGACAGTTGAAATTTTCACAGATGATGTATTTCTGTTGCCGCTATAACAACAAATACTAAAAACAGAATAAAATAAAGATTTAAATGGGGCTCCCATACAACAAACGTGATTTTTGACCAAAGTTAAGCAACGTCGGGAGTGGTCAGTACTTGGATGGGTGACCGTTTTTTTTTTTGCTTTTTTTTTGTTTTTTTTTTATATGGTACGGAACCCTTCGTGCGCGAGTCCGACTCGCACTTGCCCGATTTTTTAGAATCTAGGTGCAGTTTACAAGTGAGCGAGGTTAGTTCTTGGCTTTTTAATTTTTAATCCGCATTGTTTTGAAGATAATGAAGATACGATGAATCCCGAACCCGAGTAGATAGGTACCTACGTACCTACTAAGAATTTTTTTTTAAGCTTATGAATTGCTTTTATACCTACACACTAGTTTGGAAAACACAGAAACCACATAATTATATGTATGTAGTTAGAAAATGATAGTTTTTATCAAGTACCGTAAAACGGGGTGAGTAGGTTTCGCGGGGAGAGGTGGGTTATGAATAGGGAGAGAAGGTTTGAGAGGGGGGTGAGAAGGGATTTAAGGCTACTGCTACAAAAATAATGTATTCCAATTTAAAATGGAGCTATAGTAATACGCATAATAAAAAAAATCGATCCAACAATCTTCCAAAATCACCTTTTATGAAAACCCCTCTCACCCCAAATACGAGGCACTACGGGGTGAGGTGGGTTTTCCTCTTTATCGTCAAAGTTATGAAATGGAACTACCCAAAATAAAATAAAAACTAAAATACAAACGTCCGGAACACTTATTATATACATCATTCAGTTTTCATATGTAAAAATAAAATGTTATCGAGGTTTGAATTTCAGTTTGGACCCTACTCACCCCATTTTACGGTAGGTATAGTCGGATGATTTTAAAATGTCGGTATCCACTTGAGAGACTACCTGACGATGAATGGCATAGTTATCTTTTGTTAAACCAACTGCTTAATTACCTGCGAAAAATGAAATGCAATAACAACAAAAGATTCTAAATATCTTTACCGCTTTAAGGATAGAGTTAAATTACAATAGCAAGTACCTACTCGATATAGAACCTTTTGGAAATTAAACATGAAATATAGACCAACACGTCCAACACCCTGGGCGACCACGGCTCTAAATTCCAAAAGGTCCTATAGGTATCGAGTACCTGCTATTATAATTCTAACTCTATTCTTTAAGCGGTACAATGCCATTCATCGGCAGGTAATCTCTCAAGTGGATTCCGACATTTTAAAACCGTACGACTATGACGTGATAGATATCAATTCCAGTATTTAGTTGTATTTACACTATAATTTTTTTCTTAGTCCATGTACAAAGCTGCAGCGATAGATAATCCAATAAGTACATTAGCACGTTGTTTGCGTCAAGAGAGCCACACCTTTAGACCTAGGTATTAAAGTGTAGCTCTTTACTAAGAGAAGACGCTTTGAATTACTTAATGCATCGCACATAGGGGTAAATTCACGATCTACGGGGCCAAAATTATTTTGCGGGTTTTTGTATTTTTTAACGTTTTACGAAGTTGAAACAACTGTTTCATGATAAAAAATTTTAATTTATAGGGTAATTTTTTCAAAATTCTACTGATATGTAAAATTTCGACATCTGCACAAAAGAGGAAAAAATTAAAAATATAGTAAAATGTATATAATAATTTATTACTGAAATAAAATCAGTTGCCATATTAAGCTACAGTCTCTGCTATGATGTTTTCTTCTTCGCTTCCGGAAGAGCACTCTGGGTTCGGATCGGCAGGCAATAGCAATTCTATCGTCTCTGTCAGTAAAGTACTGTGCTTTCTTTTTTTTACTTTTCTCCTGCAGCTCAGTAAGGGGTCGGAACTCAAAAGTAAGCGATTCAAAATAACCGTGTTGCAGCTTTCTTTCGTAAACTTCCTTGCGAAATCAAGTCGATAAGATCGGAAATGCTTGTTACGCGCTTCTGCAGCTTCTTCAGTCAGCTGTCCAATGGGTAGTAACGCATTTTTTTTATAATAACAGCACCATGGACTAGTATCTTATGCATCGTGGGCGTCATGGGATGCCATCCGTATAATTTGACATATAGTTCTCCTGTTTCCTTTGCGTAACTGTCGTATTTTTCAGAGTCAATTTTGTGGCAGCTTGATATCGTCTCTAAAATTACTTTTAATCTATATATCAGCTCGTAACTGATTCCAGTTATATTTGATGCTAATTTTGGATCATCAAAAAACCTTCTGCTGGTGTTTCCATCATTCGTGTTGCCGAAATTTGCCTTTGGCATATCTACAAACAACGGACTTTCAGCAACGACAATCGCGAAAGAGCCTTCTAGCCAAGAATTATTATTTTTTATGAATCTGTCTTCTTTATACTGAGCTTTACTCCATCTAGTCTTAAATTCTGACTTGAAATAAGCAAAATTGCTTTTAAATAATTCTATTTGCTCATTAGTGCAGCCTTCACTAGAAAAAAGTTGATCTCTTAAGGAACACAGTTTTTCTTCCAATGTAGGTAAATTTTTACTTTTGAAGAGATAAAATATGTGTTTTCTAGTCACGATCTTCATTTCTGACGTATTTGGTACATCTAAAACAAATAAACATGTCGATTAAACTCAATACAAAAAAAAGTTTATTTTTGAGTAAGCATGCGGAAAGTCTTTTTTTAAATTATAATAACCAAAGCAATAGACTATAACATGTCGTTAACAATTCTGCTCGATCTCACCCTATTGTATTACTTATTAACGAGTGAAGTTTTTTTTTGCGAAAAATGACGCTCAAAAACAGTCTCTCTTTCAGAGCATTAACCTAGCCTCAGAAACAAATAAATAAAGCATATTTTTATTTTTGCTTATAAATTACTAACCTGCTGTTTCAGAATCCATGATTTTTTTCACTCTTGATCTCTTAAAAACAATAAACCACACCGTCAAAGTTTTGCTTTTCTAAGAGCGCCGAGAACAAGTAACATACACGAAGTGACACGATCAAATTCCGACTGACGTGAAACGAATTAGAAAGTGCATACGAGGGTGGGAGGGGTTGTTATCTAGCCGCTAAAGGGTCCTCTACCGCAGGTAGCTGTTATCGCAGAGGTATTTATTGTTTTGATAAATCGACTTTTGGCCGCGTAGATCGTGAATTTACCCCTTAGTGCATCGTATTAGTCCATTTCAGGCGTAGGTAGGTACCTACCTAATACCTAGTCAATAATACTGTATTGCAATTTATGAAAGTAGCTCTTGACGCTGTAGCGGTTACGCTGTTGTGACTAAGTTTGGTGTAGGCATGATTGGTGCAAAATGTAAACTTCTTGAAAAGTAAACTAACATTCGTAAGAAAAACATGTATTTTTACTTAGAAAAGCATGGAAGCGTAATTCCCTTACCCGCCTTACTTTCTTATCGTGACAATCTACATTTAACAAACGCGGAAGCAGTAGTCAGTGGTCAAGGCTATGACCCAATTGAGTAGGAGTTTCCATCAATAAATTGCTTATTTATTCCAATATTTCGTGCTGTCTAACATTTTTTTAAATTTGGAGCTTAGAAATTAGAAGGTCCTCCTAGAAGAAGCAAAGAACACACTTCAATCTTCATTAAGTACACGGAGATAAGTACAAGACGGTACAATACAAACGTCGGTGGAAGGTAATGAATGTGTCACGGCGTGCTAAGCGAGGAGTCAACAGCGGCGGGCGTGAACGAAGGAAATCAATTAAGAAGATGGACACGTGTCGGTCGTGACACTACAAACTAAGTTCAGTGAATAATTTTTTGTACTAAGCAGAGACAGGAGTGAAACTAATAATTTTCTATTTACTAGTTAGAATAGGTACTAAAATAGTGATCACGTGGGCCAGGGACAAAAAAGAATACACAAAAAGAAACCATATACCTAAGATGTACATTCTAATTTCTACATGTGAGTGGAGGGCGCATAAGTATGTACAAAAGGAGGCTGCATCATCTGGCCTCGGCTGGATGGAGCTAGTAGGCCGCGCAGGCCGCGTAGCCAACATGGCAACATGCTAATCGTTTACGGTCCGTAGCGATCGAAACGCAATTGTCACTGTTGCACTAATATGGAAGAGTGATAGAGAGGCACAAAGCGTTTCGTTGTCGTAGCTCAAGCGATTTTCACCTTGGCTAGGCCAGCAGGACCGTGAACAAATGGCTGCGAATCCTTCGAACCGCGAATCTGTACTTTTACTTTCTGAACACACCGACCGTTTCAGTAAAGCAACAGACCTAGGTACAGCAACAAAACGTTACGTAATATTTTAAGCCTCTGTATTAGGCATGCTAGTTTCGCACGTAATGTGTTATCAGTTATCAGAATAAACATGGGTACTTAAAGATCTGGTAAGTATTAGTTAGACAACAACACTCAACGATGTTTACCTCTTATTTTAGAGTGTCACAGAAACATACACATGCAGTTAGACCAAGAGAAGTCTGCACGGATTTTGACAGCATATGCAGTGCAAGTGTTATTTATACGTCATCATAATTTTATAGAATTTTGACGTTTAAAATAACCCTTGCACTGCGTGTGCTATCAAAATCGCCATCACGTCTACGCGCATCCGGTTTGCACAGGCCTTTTGTCTTGTATATAACAATATACAGGATAATAAACCCTTCATTAAAGTTTACCGGCTCTGCCCTATCGTAGATAACCCTACTTTTTTTGCAAATGTACCCACTAAAATACAGACAGAAGTTAAATACCGACAAACATTTAAGTATTGTATCATTGCCATGAACTGTCCATAATAAATTCACCCCACACCAATAAAAAGTCCAAAATGATGTTTCTCATTATGCCATAAAACAGCGGAGAGGAAGCAAGCCGGATTCTAGTGCGTAAAAAACTTATCATTAAAATCTATTTGAGATACTTGCCTGACGTTTACGCAAAACGATAATAGGTTATATAAATAAATGATGAGAACTTCGTATTTACATAACTCGCCACCCGGATTTACACATAAAATTTAATGATGCATAAGTACTTTTAGTTCGTGTGTCAAATCCAACTAAAATAGATCATCATCATCATATCAGCCTTTTATCACCCACTGCTGAGCATAGGCCCATAAGCCTCTCTTATCTTCGAGTACGCCACTTAAGTGTCCCGATCCCGAGCCAATATCATCCAGAAGTGATCCGCAATCTTCCGAATGTCCACCCAACAAGCCAAGTAAGCCAACGGACGCTAGGGACTCCTTTCGTCTGTAACCGGCCACCATTCCGTTAACATTTTGGCCCACCTGCCATCACTGTGCCTGGCAACATGTCCCGCCCAGTTTGGTAATTACTAAAATAGATACTTATACTTACTAAAGTTAATGTTTATTTTAAAAGGTACATAATAAGCGAGTTTACAATAATAATATACGTACTTCACTCTATGTAACTATATCTTTGATTCATTTGAAGGAACTACATTTTCGGATACTTAAAGGATTTTGTGTAAGTAGGTACATTAACTTTTTCGACGCCGTGTCAAACACAAAAGCTGTCACGCGGACGCCACGTCACCGAAGTGTCAAAACTGAAATTGAACTTTATGCATATGCACGTAGGTCGATGTTGCTTTGTGGTCTGTGACCGATTAATCGGTCATTGGCGTCCAAAAACTTAAAGGGTTGGCAATGCACATGTGACATACCTGCTGTTGCATGCGTCCACAGGCTACGGTAACTGCTTCACATCAGTCGGGCCGTAAGTATGCTTCTTTGCTACCGTTTTAGTATCACAACCGATTTCATACGAATTCAAACAGAAGGCCATAGTCTTCTCTTCCCAGAGTGACACAAGCCTACGTCACAATAACATTGCCACTTTATATAGCGCTATCGCATATTATTATATAGCGCTGTCGCATGATGACGTAGGCGTGTGTCAGTCACGTGGTCGGAAGAGAGTACCAGGCGGAGTATATTATTATACCAGACAGAATGCCGATTCAGATTAGAGTCAAGACCAAGAATAGTCTGCAGCGGATTTGATAGCCCACGCAGTGAAAGTGTTATTTTAAACGTCAAACTTCTATGAAATTATGACGTATACATGACACTTGCACTGCGTGGGTTATCAAGTCCGCTGCAGACTTTTTTTGGTCCGACTCTAACAACTTGATACGGTTTTGAACTGGTTTCGATACGACCTTGACGGTCGCCTTGGAGATTGGCGCGTATTTTAGTCACGACTTTCATCAGTGGGGAGACACTCCTGACTTCGGGCAAACTCGGCTCCGTTCAGCTCAGCATTGCTCCGAGCAATCCGGGTTGACACAACTTGAGGTCCCTTTGCGTGCACGACCACAGATAAGATAATTACTTTAATTTTGACAACCCTAAATAGTCGAAAGGGATAGTGCCATAAGTTAGAAATATCATGATTCGACCCTGAATCGCTGTCAAACTTCGGTTTTGTAGGAAGTGTCCTTTCTGTACGGTAGTACTTTCACTTCATTTTGCATGCATCAATCAGCGCGAGCCATCTTCAAGGTCACATTAAAATAAGATCAAAACCGCAAGTACTTACTTTAAATCAAATCTAATTCGCGGTCACTACAAATCTTTCCCTAAAACTGATTTCTTAGAAAGTTACCTTTCATCATCATCTTCCAAAGCGTTTCTCCGTGCTTTTCGCCAGCCGGGAGCCGGGGGTCCGCTTGGCAAATAATACTAAGAATTGGCGTGGGCAGTGTAGGCACTAAGTTTTTATGAAAAGCGACTGCCTGACCTAAAAAAGTTACCTTTGTTTACAGTAAAATACGAGCATATTTCAGTCGATCTACGTTACTTTAGTCTAATATTAGAGCTACTCTTAATATAAACTAACTACAGCAAAGTATGTTTTCGGCCTTCTCTCAAATTATCTATGGCTTCCCATGTTCTAATATATGTAGATTTTGGTTAGGGTTACGGTACATACAATCAGTAGGTACCGTCTTTACCATAAGGGCACACGGGGCCCGTGCCCAGGGCCCCCATCCTCAGGGGGGCCCCAAGGACAGACAGTAGCAGTATATTTGATTACCCGATAATAAAGAGAAGATCATAGTTAAAAAAAATTAGTTTAATTAGCTTTCTTTACTTTCCTAAAGGGCCCCAAATTCTTATGTGTCCAGGGGCCCCAACATAGTTTAAGACGGCCCTGCATACAATCATAGTGATTCAGTCAATTACCTGATGTCAGTGATGTCGTATTCGGTCTAGCAGCATTTTTATGTAAACCTATGTTGTGTACAATAAAGTGATTCCTGCTACTACTTTTATTATTTTAGATAATTAGGTACCTAATACTTAATCAAATTGTCTCTACAAATCCAGTATTTATTTTGTTTGTACCTATAGATCTAATTGTAATTATAGTTAAATTCATTTATTTACATACAAGATATGAATGAATGAATGAATGAATGAAAATCTTTATTTCAGGCAACTAATGGCCCATACATAAATACCTTAAAACTAGCATACATATTATATAAAAATATATTTTAAAAGAAAACTTAAAAAAAAAAACTAAACTATACATATATATATCACATTATGGCTGCGATGCATTACGCAACCCCGCAGTGTCAGGGAGCCGGCCGCGGAACCGACGAAACTTGACACCCTTCGGCCAAAACTCCTCCTTGGTGAAGGTCGCTAGATGGTCAGTCGGAACGCTCACCACAAACGAATTAAAATTCGCATTGTGTCGAGATCCAACTTCGCGACCCTCAGGATGAATCCGGTCTTCGTTTTCACATACTTTATGATGTCATCGCCCTTCGTAAGGTAATGTAGACGGGACACATACAGCAGCGTCGACGGTGTTGCAGGACGCAGCAAATGATTGGGTCCAGTCGGTGCGGTACCACACTGATTCTGACGAGCCGGTTTTCTTCTCTTCTCCACCTTCTTGAAACCGTCCTCGTCACATCGCGACTCCCTTAGAGTCGGCTGTGATTGATTGTGATATATCAGGTGGAACAGAATGAAGGATTTTTACGCAAACGGGCAAGTTAAACATTAGTGCAAAAATCTATATGTTTCAACCCTAGCAAGTAGATCCTATTGAATGACATAACATGTGTCAATTTAAAATGTAAATAACTTTGTAGCGTTGTCACTGATATAAAAATATTTCATTTTAATGATTTTGTTTTACTTTTTTATCCAGCCTTACGATTATAATAACTCGATTCTAGATCACTTAGATAACACTATCCTTTCAGCTCAGTCTCTATTAGAAATGCTCCACCCTGTATACAGCGGTACTACTAAACGAAAATTAATAACTAGCTTAGGTAGCTTAAAACTAAAATAGGGCCTAGCCCATTGTAGTTAGTTAGGTCAATATGGGTTAGTGCGGCTGACCTTTACATTGGGGCCTGTTTACACATTGATTAGTGTTTATTGCGAGTTCGTACATTTTATGACTAGCTACTTGCGTGGCAAATGTATAAAGGGGCCCACAGATTACCATCAGTGCGCCGGACGATAACAGCCTGTCAGTTGTGCGGAGCTGTCAAATTTTGCTTCTAACTGACAGGCCGATATCGTCCGGTGAATCAGTAGGCCCCTTAATCTCGCGATAAATCGCCAATGTTATATTATTTTCAAAATGTTATTGTAACTAATTGCATTTCAAACACAATCTTGTATTGTTGATGAATAAATATGATGATGATAATGATATAACTGATCAATGAGTAAACAGGCACTGTGAAGGCCAGCCACTGTTACCCCGCAGCCACATTTATGCATAATATATTGATCTTATTTACGTGATTTAGAGTTTTAGACTAACGAACATTAATTCACATCAGTAAATGTAATTAAATAAAATATTGTAGAACTTTCATCAATCAATCCGTATAAAATTAGTACCACTATTTATCTTGTTGTTTTCCATTTTATTTATGTGGAAGTCTTTCTTGAGTAATGGTTTTCGGAATCACTAAATGAGACAAATGATGTTATCAGAGTTTGTTAAATGTTTGGTTATTTATTGCGTATTTAAAATAAAGAGAGATAATCGTGATTATTGCAAAAAGTAGCCAATGTTTATGTCTGGTAATAAAAAAAATAGTCTGGCAAATAAAAATATAAATATTTTATCGCCTAGGTACCCGGAAACCATATTACCTTTCACAAAAAGTGCGTTCGACACTAAAACATTCGATTTTATGAAGGCGGACCGATCGTAAATTATAGTTTAGGAGTCCATCGTAGGTTTGCTTGCGTCATCGGTATACCGAGCAGGGAACATTGGGCCTGAACGAAGCACAGACAATGTTGGTAATACATTAATTAAATAATTGTTGGATAAAGATACTTTAAAAACACATTTAATTTGAATGACAGAAAACCCATAAATATTACAAAATGATTGCCTTGTTCTTAAGTTATACCTACAAAAACTTCCCTATACTTGATCACCGTTACAGCAGAATAACACACTTACAAGACTTTGAAAATTAAATTCAAGTTAGGTAGATTACTGAAGTTTTATGTACAGTACAGGCAACATTTTTGTATGGATGACAAAATGTGTATATGTTGTCATTGAGTATTTCAATATTTATAGGATGTATAGGTAGTTTATAAAGCATTCATAGCGTGCAAAAATATAGTAACCTGTAATGGAACATAAATAATAAACAATCAATCTTACAGCCTAGTAGAACAAGTGTCTACAACTCAATGTCATTTCAGCTGTATATTAGGTAGGTACTTAATAGGGGTGTGCCTCACAAATTTTTGTATTAAAGGAACGAAAAGACGTTACTGCTTGATAAAAATAATTTAATAAGTAGGTAGGTACATTGTCAGTATTCATAGTAAGGTTGGAAAACTATCGTTTGTCTTCCAGTCTATAGCAGAACCGTAAATAAACTAGGGTAGGCGTAAATCAATTCATCAAAGATTGCCCGATATAACCGCGATAGATGTATAAATCGGTTTTATCGGCCAAATATTGATTTTGGGCCGGTCATTGCGGGCTGCCGGCAGTAACTTCATCAGATACGTAATATATATGTACCTACCTAAGTACCTATTAACTACCTTACCTATCGCAACGAGTGGAGGACTGGGGTTCACTGAGATGGTAGTTCTTTAAGTCTTCTATCATTGGCTTTCGTTTGATCTGTACCGTAAAACCATCAGCATCACCAAACTATAACTATTTATTTATTTAATCTTTATTGCACAAAAGAAAAACCTACATAAGGCGGACTTAATGCTATGGCAAGCATTCTCTACCAGTCAACCTTAAGGCAAAGCAGAGAGATTGTGAGCGGTGCTACAATTACAACAGCAAAAACAATCAATAAATTACGAATAACATATTAATTACCTATACAAATATACTCTAATATATATATATATATATATATATATATATATATATATATATATATATATATATATATATATATATATATATATATATATATATATATATATATATACTATACTATACTATAACTATAGCCCAAAGGCTCGCAAGTCGCAACTATGGTCCAAAATTAACCCGAATGTTTTCGTTGTCTATAATTTGATTGTCGGCAAAATATTTGTACAATCCATATACAGAAATGGATTGGTTTATTACAAAAAACAATCTCCCTAATGAGGGACCACTGGAGCCACTGGACGGTCGGCGCCCTCTTGAAGAGTGTTTTTTTAAAGAAAACCCATCAAGCTAGTATGATACGGAGATAAAAGATTACCGTAATCACCTGTTGATAATGTCGGCAAACACGTGGTTACAATCACCTGCAATAATATGTTACACAACGAAGGCCGAAAGAATATCTGACACGATCTTATTTGTAGACCCGTAAGAGCGTGTCACATATTTTTGCGGCCTTCGAAGAGGATATTATTGCAGGTGACTGTACCACGTTTGTACGTCGCCTCGTTTCACATAATATTGAGATTACCGGCCTTTGGCTTTGTTGTTTTTAGATAGTCGTGAAAGTAAAAGTGGCTTTACTCCAAAGTGAAATTATTAGATATCACAAGATAGTTTAGCTTAGGATCACACAACTTGTCAAGTTAGGAGCATTAATTGCAATACCGATATTATACGAAGTAAATTTTAATTTGCATAATGTAATTAGTTACATAGGCAATTATTGGCTATGTAACTAATATAATAAAGTACCTAGACGAGTCCATGTGAATGGATCTTGTGTTAGTGCAACAATACATATTCTATCGTTATGGAGGCCAATTGATGCTTTTATGACATTAGATGCTATATAAGTGGGTAACGACAGCGACCTATAGACTGCTAATAAGACTGCCAATTCGCCACCCGTCGAGTTCAACCAGAAGAAAAACATTATAGGTCTTACTCAAGTTTTATTAGTATTACCATAGAGAAGTATAGTAAGTCTTATGCTCAACAACATAAGATTTTTCCGGTCGGTGCTGCATCTATTATTGTCACTTGACAGTACTAATACTGGTACAAGAGGGCTATTGCCATAGTAAATTTTGTAGTCACGGTACATTTACTGCCATCTATCGACACACGAGTAAAATTTAAAATAAAATTGAAAATTTATAAATTAATCAAAATATGTATACCGATAAATGATTTTTAATTTTTATTGTTCCATACTGACCCATGTTCTTTCACTGATATGTGTTAAAATTGTTAAATATCAAACAGTGTCGTCGACGCCATCTAGCCGAGAATAGGCCAAAAATATGGCGCCATCTATTCGAGAATGACTTTTTCTTCATTTCCGAGGCACGTTTTTTTCTTAGACTTTATTTATCTTAACTATACGGAGTTACATATATCTTTGATGGTACTTAGCAGTGCTGATAATTCCGCTACTCGATGCTAGATGTCGACTATGACAATATTAGTCTTTTTGGTACGAAAACTGATGTGTGGAGTGAGCAAACTATGTATTTTTTTCTCTATGGTATTACCAACTAGCGACCAGCCCGGGCTTCGCGTGGGTTACACAAAACCTTAACAAATTATACACCTAAACCTTCCTCAAAAATCACTCTATTGGTAGGTGAAAACCGCATAAACATCCGTTAAGTAGTTTTTGAGTTTATCGCGAACATACACACACACAAACAGACAGAAGCGGCAGGGGACTTTCTTTTAAGTATAAGGTGTAGTGATATATGAATGAACTAGAATAACTATATAGAAGTAACGTATGACTAGATCTTAAAAATGACACGAATATTTGTGATAAACACACAAATAAATGCGCTTACCAGGACTTGAACCCGGGACCTCCTGCTTCGTAGGCAAATTAATAAGTCTAAATATTATACATATACATATGTATACAAATATTCTAATAGGTATTATTTATACCTATAAAACAGTTCCGTTACACCCAGCCTAAACCGTTAAAAGAAACCTTGCAATTTGAAACATAACGTCTACAAATGTGGTAGAGTCTTCGTAGAGCTCCATTTATAAAAGATTTATTTTTACAGTTCTATCTATAAATGGGTGAAAATGGAGCTAAAAGTTTTGTACAACTTCTACGCGGATATAGATGCGGGGGGCAGAGGTTGGTGTATGGTATTTACTCCACCTTATTTTGATGATGATGATGATGAGGCGTGTCAAATATACATATATTTGGAACTTTCGCTTGTAAAGATGACTGTGAACTCGGCCGTACTAATACATTTTAAAATAGTACGACCGTGACAAATGTCAGTAAGATATCGATGATCACCTCGTAATGTGCGAGTTATTTCAGTTTCGCGAAAAATTTAAATTATGGCATCGGAGTAAATAATGCTATTAGCGCCATTTAATAGCTACATAGTATACCAATATCATTGAGAGACACCGTAATACAAGTATATGAATCTAAATGATAAATATATTAATTCACGAACGCTGTAAAGGGTTCGAAACGTCGGGATATAGTATGAATTCAATATACGCGATATAATCCGTTTCAATAGTTTTATTTCATATATATTCATTATTTATTGAGGGAAAAAAACCAGCATTTCGTCAACATTCGTTTTTGCGCTTTTGAATTTAAAAACTTTCTTTTACTTCTATAAGAGTTCAAACCCCCAATTTAATTTGTGTACAAGTACGCCGGGACTTAGGTACGAACGAGGTTAAGCTGCTCGCATATACCTATACTGCGAGGGTATAAAAGAAAAATGTAGCAGGATTTCGCTAATAAGTACTCGTATCGTATGCCAGTCTGCGGTGTAGGAACCACTATCAGCGGCGTCTTTGGTCGTTATCATTGAGTTACAGCCTAATCCGTCAGTCACGCTGTCTAACTGGAGTGGAGGACGTTCGAGAACACATCTAATCGTGTTCGACTAAGTTTTCAAATAAATATAATTCCTCATAGACACTTCGTAAGCAACAGAGTGGTTAAAGCTTGGAACAACCCATCGGGCCAAAGTGTCAATGCATTTAAGATAATAATTTTGCACAAAAGATCCCTATGGGTCGAAGTGTATCCGCAAGGGCCCCCGAAAACAGCAAGACAAACAATAAGATAATAATGAATAATAGGTAATTTTATAACTAAAACGGCAACCGCGGTCACTGCCAAGTCTGCCGCAGGAGTGATTTGGGGATTCGGCCATTAAAGGATTAGGGATCACTCACGGACCACGGTAGACCGGGCCGAGTCCGGGCCGGAGCTTCCGGCGCTTCATTTTCTATGAAAAGCACGTGATCACCGATAAGCCGTCATAGAAAATAACATGAGGGACGCCTCGGCCCGGGCCGGTCTAGCGTGAGTCATCCTTTAAGCCAATTTAGATCTTCCTAGGTCCCACAACCTTGCTTTCCTACAAGGAACGATGAACGAGTGGAAACCGTTATAATAATTTTCAAAATCTCTTCTGTGCTTTCTGTATTTTAAGCAGCAGCTTTTCAGTTTGTGTTTTTTAGATCGTTGTTATAGGTCGTTTAGTTTTACGTTTGAGAATTTTCCTGTGAAAAGCACTAAAGACACATCAGAGGGACCTTATATTTGAAACTATTTTTCAGACAGTGCCTAGTTAAAGTAGTTAATTTCCCATCTCTTTTTTTTTCAATTTATTTAGCTTCACCTTGATTAGACTCGTCAAATAACCAAACACCTCCTTAATTAGTAGGTATCATATTTATATTCACGTAATATATTGTCATTCATTATTTGCCTGTCACAACACAACATTAGGGGCGGGGCGTCGCAATTTTCCCGCAAAAAATATGTGGCTATAAAAGAGCTTATAGTATGACTCACGTTAGAACCGGGCCGTGTCCAGGCGGAGCTCCCGGCGCATCGTTTTCTATGGAAAGCATCACGTGATCACCTGTCATGTCATAGAAAAGTAAGCGCCGGAAGCTCCGGCCCGGACACGGCCCGATCTAACGTGAGTCATTCTTATGTCCGTGAAAAACAAGAATCACTAAAGACCACTATTCGTGTTTTCTAGGAGGAATGTCTCGCGGGCTAATGTGGATTTTCTCATTTTCGTCGGCCTTGGAAATGATTAATGGCTCAATCATAGGAAAAACAGACAATGTTCTTGATCATAGAGCGGTTAAAGCGATACTCAACCTGCGGCCCACCGGGCTTTATTAGTTGGGGCACTAGTAGTGATAAAAACCATATAAAAACATAGCCGTGACATCCGAACGTCACCTTTAAGAAAATTCATCTTGCGGCCCGGGGTTACAAGGCAAAACCGACTTTTGTGGTTCTCATAAAAAAAAGGATGAGCCTAATGAGCCTATCATAAAGGAAGGGGGGCAGACAAATATCAAGATTGATTTAATAAGAAATTTAGCGATTTGTTTATTGATTTTGGCAAATACACATACCAATGTACCTACCATGGAGAGGCGCCGTGGTACAGTCGGTGTTCTAACATAGATATCCACTTTTCCACAACCTTGTACATATGATAAGTTTAAAATTGTTATAAATATGTATTACGTTCATTGATAAAGTACTTATAAAATAGCTTGTTGATGTTCATCTACTCCCATCCGCGCAGTAAGTACAGTCTTTACTACGAGTATAAGGGCACACGGGGCCCGTGCCCAGGGTCCCCATCCTCAGGGGGCCCCGAAGGACAGACAGTAACAGTATATTTGATCACCCATAATAAATAGAAGATTACTTATAGTAGAAAAATGTTAGTTTAATTCGCTTTCTTTACTTTCCAAAAGGGCCCCAAATTCTTATGTGCCCAAGGGCCCCAGCATAGTTTAAGACGGCCCTGCATCCGCGAAGTAAACCTGCCTGGTCTATGTACGTCTATATTATGAGGTAAAGGTAAAACTATGTCCAGGGTGCAACATCTTTCCCTACTCACTGTATATAACGCAGATAACGGATTTCTAGGGGTTTTTCTAGAGAATACAACCTCTTGTCTGTTTATTATGATAACGATCCTGACCGAATTTTCAGTATTTTTTACAGACTTCAAAAAAGGAGGAGGTTAATTCGACCTTTTTTTTTGTATGTATGTTATATACCTCATAACTCCGTCATTGGTGAACCGATTTGGAAAATATTTTTTTGTTTGAAGATATTGTTATTGTTGTTATATTGTTCCACGTGGTCCCGTTTTTATAAAATCCCAGTTCTGATGATGGGATCCATGTGGAATCCAGGGAACTCCTCGAATCGTGATGTTTGTGTTTTCACCAATAAAGTAATAAGTATTTACGTTCAGAAAAAGTGACTATGAATAAAATGGAACTGCTGATGATGATCAAAACGGAACTCTTTAACGATACATAGTTCACTTTGGCGATTTGTCAGTATTCAGTATTCAGTATTCATTTATTTCTTGCTTCCATGGTACATTTTAGGTAGTATTTACATTTCTTATGGTATCACATGGACCCTGAAAAGGGTGTAGCAAACATAAGTACATACATAATTCACTTAAGTTACAGGTACTTAATATATCTCTAACATAACTCTAGTGGCTTTTACAAACGTATAACTAACTTATCATTATATAGATATTTAGAATATTTTATATTAATCAATAGGTTTATTGTAGGACGTACTATGTCTAAAATTTCTTTTCTTCCATAAATTCGGTTATTGTATAATATGCTTTTTTTAATAAAAGTTGTTTTAATTTTCTTTCAAATGTATTGTTGTTTTCTTCTGATTTGATATTGTCCTCTTGGTTAAGTTTACTAAGCCAGTAAGATTTATAAAGAACATTTTTATCAAGGTTTAGTCTGATGATGGATTCTATGAGGGATTGAGGTAACTCCTCAAATCTTATTATGTGTACTTATAAGATTATAATAAGAATACAGCGATTTTTGTATTTTCATCAACAAACTAAGCATTTACAATTAAAGAGTGCCATTTGATAAAGTGGAACTGTTGATGAAGACTTGAAGTCGGTTTTACTTTTTTTTAAGATAAATTTTTCATATTTTTCAAGAATCATGTTTTTGCTCTATCCGGCACGACTAAAGTTTAACCCAAGAATTTTGATCACCGCACACATACGAAAGCTTGAGTTTATAACAAGACACATTCTTTGGTTTAGAGCTAAACACATAAAGTTAAAAGTGGCCTGTCTTGCATTTTATGCATTTTTAAATATACAACATAGGTACATGTTGCTGTAAAATTGGTATCTGACCCGTGTTTTATGATGAGTTCAAAAATGTGGGTTTTGTTGTTTCTGGAATAACAATATAAGACTTTATTCAAATATACCTATAATTAACATAATGTACCTAAAAGTAATATTAGGGACAATAGTATAAATCAATACAATGTTATTAAATTGCATTAAAAATTCAACAAATATGTATAAGTATTATTTACTTCAGTTTTATAGGTACTCAAATCTTTCATTACACTTTCAAATATAGTATACTGAGTATATCTTCTAAACCACAATGTAAATGTGAATCTCATAATTGTCATAATAATTGTCGTAAACATGGTAGCTAAAATTATTATTCTAGGATAGAAACTTATTTAGCCTTTACGTACCTATATAGATCTTACTTTGATTGAAAGATAATACATATTATTATATGAATACGTATGCGGAGTGCCTATCAACGATAATGATAAACAAAAACTAACACTTTTAACTTTTAACCATATGAACTTTTAATGTTCAGCTTAAAGTTTAATCAAAATTATATTTTATAATAATTCATACTTACTTAATAAAATTAAAAACAGCACGGCAAACATTTGTAATCTCCAAACGGCACACATTTTCACTAAATAATCCTTAAATCACTATAAACAGTCAATTATGTATCATTGTCACTAAAAACCACAAACTTGCTAAATCTAAACATCATGTGTCCATGAATCTAAACATCATGTGTGTTCAAAAACATTTTATCCACTGTTTCTATTTCGCCGAATATTGTTTACGTAAAATAGACAGTTGACATCACTGTTGATAGCGTCTGCTCGCGATGGATCAGCAAGACGGACTGCCGAAGGAACGCTGAAACCTAAGGAATTTTCATACGAAACGGAACAAAATTTTCGTACTCCTATCTATCGAATCTGAATCTTTAAAACAAATGCACATCAATGACTGCTTGTTGATTTTTTTATACTGTACACTTAATAAAAGTTTTCGGCCAGGGGGCTGATTTTTGAATTTCGATCGCTCGATTTCATCACTCGAAAATCGGTGGATAACGGCGAAATGCTAATTTTTGAAATACGAGCGATCGAAATTTGGAATCTAGTGGTATTGACCACTCGGTTTCAATTCTATTAGTAGAATTTAAATGCCTAGTAGTAGAGATATTATTGAACGAAATACATGAAATCGAGCGGTCGAAATTAAAAAATCGGCCCCCAGCGCGTATGAAGAATTTTCATTACATCCTATACAAGAATAATATTTTCGTACTGTGGCTATCTAGCTCTCTATCTGGGTATCTAACTAGCCTAGTTTGAACTTCACCTTCAAACTGGCTGAAACCCGTATGCAAATTGAATGCCTTTTGAATTTTATTTTATAATTTTTAGCTAGTGTAAATTTGCAACGACAGTGAAATTTCTACGAAAATATGACATTTATAATGATATTTCCTCACTTAGTTCTACTTTAGCTGTAGGTACAGACTTTTAAAGTCTATACAGTAAACGTACTGGTGCTCGACGCGGTCCCTGTACATGTCATCTTGAAACTTAATTCATTGTCAATAGACGTGACAGCAAGGTGTCATCTATTGGGCATTAGCATGTCGAGCACTAGCACGTTTACCTATATTGTTAGGTATTTCGATTAACGACGCTTATCGGGGAAGGCGTTGGGTTTTTATATCTGCAAAAGGAAGGGATTAAAATGTATTAATTTTCTATCTCATACCTTGAAACTAGCAATTCCTGTAGGTATATATTTTCATATTTATTTATTTATATAGGTCTTATCTCTGGGAAAACGCGCATTTTTGATTTTTTAAGTGTTTTCCGAGCAAAACTCAGTCTCCCAGATATTAATTACATTTGACAACGATTTTACAGTAATTTAATGATTTTATTCTAATTTAAGTAACTTATTATTTATAACTGAACAGTTTTTATATTTTAAATGTGATTTGGTTGTTTTATTTTTATGAATGTCAGGAATGTTCTAATATTTTAAAATTTCTATAGTATTTATTATTATTTGATTGTGTTGGACCTATGTTGTCTTAAATAAACGGATTTATTATTATTAATTATATAATAAATGTCTATGAAGTTAATAATCTCGATTTATTTGATTTTTAATGGATTTTTTATAGATTGATACATACCGATTAAATAAATTTATTTCTCGGTTTTATTTATTGGCTTCTAAATTTATTTACCTTATCTCATATAAGTTTATTTGATGTATGAATTTAGATGTGGCTCAAATCCATTATAATGGACCTTTAACATAAATTAAGGTATGTACTTTAAGTACCTATGTAAATAAAATTAACTTTAGTAGGTAGGTATGTTATAATAATTAATATGTATAATCTTATTTATTCCTTATAGTCTGCCCTATAATTAACTTGTTTTCGAAGGCCCAATTTTGTATACTTAATGAATAACTCCACACAATAATTTAATTAATTCTTTTAATAATTTATTCTCTCGAGGTGCTCGCAAAATTACAAATTACTTTATTATTTATTGCTTTATTTATAAACACAAATAAAAACATTGAGGGTTATTTAATGCGGGTATAAATTTTGCACCTGAGGCACTCAATTATAACGCTTCATAGTTGTACAAACAAGATACAGATATATATATATATATATATACAGTGGTATTTAGAAACTAGTTGTGAATTCGGTCTGGGAGACCAATTCAAATTTAACAATTTGTTATGGAACTGGTTTTGATACGACCTTTGCGATCGTCAGATCACTTTCACTTCAATCTGCATGCACCAATCAGCGATCTTGAAGGTGGGCATTTTCGCTTAAAAGTGTACCATTGACTTTTTTCGAAAATCCATTAACTTTTTACATTAACATTGAGGACTATCGATTTAAAAAAAAATGTCAGATTGTTACATATTTTCACATACATTTTGTATGGCCCGTCACAAAACTGACACCCAAAATTTGTATAAAAAACTGGGGACACTATTTTTCTTTGTCTCGTTCAATAGTACCTACTTACTCGTGATTCTGAGTCTAAATAACCCAAAAATTAATGATTTTTCGAAATAAGTAAATGGTACCATTTTTTCTGAAAACCCCTAGGTATTAGGGAGTGCCCTGCCCACACTGTGGTAAGGAGGAGACTAGCTCACACTTACTAGCAGAATGTATTATATTATATGCGGCACCGCGATATAATACATTTGGTAGAGACACACTGAAAGAAAACGAACTAAAGGATGTCGAACTTAAAGATGTCCTTCTGTTCTGCAGGAAAACAAGAAGATTTGAGGAGAATAGTATGGGAATGCCGCCGGGACAGTAACCTGCCGGTCCAACTCCAGGATGAATGACTGAATGAACCCGACACGCGATCGACAGCCCGCCTGCTTCCGGCCGGGCGTCCCTACACTACATCTACATCTAGGGAGTGCTCCCGGTACTGGGTTTCTATACAAATACAGTTTCGAAACCGGTAATTCTCGCCATACAAACTCAGTACCGAGCGCATTCCATACTAGGTACTTAAAATATGTGTTTTCTCTACCCAAAGCGTTTCCGTAGCTTAAACCAGACCAGATTCACTCTTGGCGACTTTTTTATTACCTATCTAAATTCCGATGCTCCTTTTTACAACATGTAGTTTAACAGGTCTTTTGGAGAGTTTATGGGCGCAAAACTTTAATATGCATGAAATAATGTAGGTACATAATAACATCATCAGTACAAAAGAATTATCCAGAGTCATTTGGTATATCACTCGAGAAAGCTCCCTTCAGAACTTTCGGTGGCAAGCATAATTTAGAAATGTACATACAGATTACCTAAATATAGATACAAGATATAATTATTAAATAATTAATTACTAGCTCAAATCTAAAATAGGCCTTTGACATGAGGCATTGTACCAAGGAATCCAAGGATGCTGGCGGCATTTCCTCGCTGTATCGCAATTGCTGATACGTTGTGCGAGGTAGCCGCCAGCTATTATGATCTATTATGACCTAAATTATAACAGAGATGTGTTTATAATTAGTATTAAATTTATAATCGCCTTAAATTTCTGAATTACTACATACACACTGAGCTAAATTTTACACTCATTTGTTTTCTCTTCCACTGATTTAGAGTTCATCAAATAAACATTCAATACAATTATCTCCATAACGTATTTCAGGTCATAAATCATAATTGCTTACAGCTTTTATTTAAAAGAAGTGTGTTTGTAAATGTATACCTATCTATGTTTTGGCAGCGCGCCATAAGTTTAAAAGTGTTTTTCAGCAAGATTTATAGATCTTTTTATCGATCGAATACCAATTTATCAGTTGGAGATACGTAAAATATACGAGTAGCTGTAATCCTCGGAATTTTCTGAAATACTTTTGATACAGGGATTTGAGCACTAGTTCAAATATTTATGTCTAGACTCTTTTTGAGTCTAGAATAGCCTAACTTTTATTACATTCATAGTTTTTTTACCGATATGTAGATACAGTATGTACACTTTTAAAATGATTTTATATTTTTTACGATGACATTAAACATTTGCTGTTTATTTCACCTTTTTACCGTCCAAAAATCTCAAGTCATAACCTGTAGATAAGCTACCAGTCGGCATGCCACACCTAGCTTCAATTAATTTTTAATATTTAAACCCTAAGCACTATAAATTTTGTTTCTAATTGTTATCAGTCCCGCTAATCCGCTGTTTTGAGTAGTAAGGTCACTAAACACTGGCGTTTTTAGCTAGTTCTATTTTTATCGTAATCTTAATCTGGCGGCGTGCCAACACTGGAAGCTACAGGTAGTAAAATTTACATTTTATTGTATTTAGTATAAAATTTAAAACACTTTGTCTGATCGTAATTTTGACGATCTCGTGATGATGTAAATATATGCCCCGAAAATTTTCCGGACAGCGCGTTAACATGTAATAAAAAGCGGAATAGTAGATTGTTAACCAAGGGATGAAATGATGCCTTTCACCCGAGTTAAACACTCTACTTTTCATTTCGAATACGAGGAAAGTAAAATGCATGTGTTTTTTTTAAAACATGACTAAGTATAAATTATTATAGTATTTTTTGAGGGTACTTTTAATTAACAATTTAGGCAAAACTATCGTTATTTATGGAATGGGGAGTATAATATCAGGGGCCGATTTTTTAAATTCGACCGCTCGATTTCGTGTATTTCGTTCAATAATATCTCGACTGCTAGGCATTTAAATTCTACTAATAGAATTGAAAACGAGTGGTCAATACCACTAAATTCCCAATTTCTATCGCTCGTATTTCTAAAATTAACATTTTCGAGTGACGAAATCGAACGATCGAAATTCAAAAATCGGCCCCTGAATGAAAATTGTAGGTATAACAAATCCATGTATACCCAAATTTCAATTGCTTATCGTAAAAAAAAATCGTACTTGGAACCTAAAATGCTCATCATCACGTATCATTTTCTGCACACCTTTTAGATCAACAATGACCCTCTTTCAGAGCATGAGAAATGATAAAGAATTTGACACGCGCTGAAGTAACTACAACTAACTCTGTGTGTATGCCTGCGAACCCTCAGGGCCAGGGCACCACCTAAAAAAATCCAAAAAATTAACCGATAAAATAATTCGAATAAATAATAATTGTAATTATTAAGGCATCTCGCAAACGCGGAAATCGGTCGAGAAATGCAACCTGTAGTATTCGGTTCGGACAGACTACAAAAGCATTTTTAAATTTTTTACCCTTGCTGTAACGGAGATTTTCACTACGTTCGACCAACAAAATATGCAATGCTTTAAGCTAACTTTGAGTTCATATACACAAAATTATCAAGAGTTTATCACTTTCTGCACAAATTGAAACTAATAAACATGTCAAATTATCAACCCGATAATCAGTTGTAAATTCTTTAATAAAGTAACTCCTGCCACTCCGAAGCGATGGAATTTTCCAATTAAGCATTATTAAAGATAGCATATCGGTTAACTGAAATAGTGGATCAAAAATAGAACGATTATTATGATTATTATGAATCAACGTGAAAGAATGTAATTATTGGGGAAAACATTGTTTTTTAGAAGTCCTGCATTCTTCTGTTGTTGATAATTATGTGCGTAAAACGTTGATGAAATTTTTATGGAGATTAAAAATAAAAGAAAATATAAAACTTAGTACGTATGATATGTGGATTAACGGCTAGGTACCTACTCGTATTACTATACATTCACACGAATTTACTTTAGGTAATTCAGGTAATTGTTATAAAACGGGAATCTTATCTGACGATTGCATCTTGGATAAATTGAAGAAACACTTCAAATATGTTGGGTATTTTTCCTTTTAATGTTTTTTTAGCTAGTAAGTTTTTATAGTGAAGTGGAGCTGTGGAATAGCTGACGAAGACCAAAACAAGGATGAGTTTTGTTTAATTATTAAGTGAGTTAGTGAGTTTTGGTTGTAATATATTATTTTCGTAAGTTTTCATAAGTCATCTACCACAACTTATCAATCCCGAAACGGTACAGACCTATGTTATCCTTACCACTCAAAGTCAGTTTTCTTTGCGAATAACGATCTATGTATGTCAATAAAAATATTTAATCATTTACCCGTAGAAATAAGGAACTCAGAGATGCCTGAATTTAAACACAAATTAAGTATATAAATTTTGCTTAGATAAATGTTATTATATATAGAATTAATGAATACTTGACATCTGTAAATGAGTAAATAATTTTTATATAATGAATTGTAAATCTTAGGTAGAAATTGACATTTATAAATGAATAAATAATTTTATATTATGGTATTATTGTAAATCATAGGTACTTAGAAATGAAACCATATGTGTATTTTGATGATGTTATTATTATATAACTTACCTTAGCTTCAATTTGTATATATTTAGTTATAGTACCTAGTTAGTAAGAAAAATTTGCATGCTTCTTCAAGTGAAATGTACGCATCAAAAATTACTGTCCACCTATGTTCATCACTACATTTTTGCAAATAAATATCTTTATCTTTTATCTTTATCTTTCGGGTGATTTTCTGCCTACCATAGCAAAAGAATTAAACAAGATAAAATTGAATTAAAGAGATTCTGTTTCTTTTCTCCTTCTTTACACATGTTAAGTCATGTTATTAGTACAAACTTTTCAACAAAACAAAGGGCGCCGAACTAGGTTGCAACTGATATTTTGCATCTGTTGCACCAATTCATTGAAATGTGGTTCTTTTAACAGGTGCTACCCTTCCAGCTGCGCAAGGGCAGTGTGATGGCCGAGATACTGAAATAAACGCCAGCTTTTGCCAATCCGTTAAGTTTCCTGTTTTATCATATGACAGATTATTCAAGATTTTTTATATTTCTGTACTAAACTACTCAACGCCACTTGGTGCATGTGCGTTAACTCCGTGTTAAACGGTTAAACCTGGAATTACCATGGTTACCAGTACAATTTGACACTGGTTTAACGGGTTAACCCCGGATTAGTGAATGCTGCAAGTGCCGCTAAGTGATACTACCATACAGGGTAAAATTGTTATCTTTGACCAAACTCTGAGGGTTGTTCTTTGGTTCTATAGAAAACATTGACTCTGATTCACCAAAATGTATGAGACGGCAGATTTTTTTTTCGCGATTTCGGGGTTGGTCCCATAATAAAAGTTGTTCAGTATGACCTACCTAGAAGTATTGAACTCCTTCAACTCATTATAGGTACAAGGAAAGATCCAAAAAGATCATCCGGACGAAGACGTAACTCATGGCTCAATAATCTCCGAATATGGTTCAAACAGAGCACACGCTCATTATTCCGCGCAGCTATGTCTAAAGTTCGTATAGCCCTCACGATAGCCGACCTCCGGTAGGAGATGGCACTGGAAGAAGAAGAAGAAGTACCTACGTATCCACTCCTCAGAGTATGATATATCAGAGATCACAATTTCACCCTGTATTTCCATCTGCATGGGGTCATTATTATAAGAAAAATCTTGGTCTATTCAGGATTTTTTCTCATATAGACTACCGCCTTACCAGGGCGGTATGATGGATGGGTACTGAGAAAAATCCTATGTAACTTAAGACTTACCGCTGTAGGCCCGGAGACGTGTGCGCCGCGCCGGCGCGCCGCCGCCGCCGGGCTTTTTTGCCACGCCGCCGCCGCCGATAAATAATCAGCGTGAAATCGGCGTGACCTTGAGTGTTGTTAATCAGCTATTTTAACTTGATACTTGGATTACCATTATATTTTTTTGTATTATACAGGGTGGAAAGGCACGACGATCCTTCCCGGAAGTATTAGGTCGTTTAAGTGATACAGAGACTATTGGTAATGGTAAGAATCGTTAATTGAGTAAAAAATAAAAATTGCAAAAATACTACTTTTTAACTGTGGTGATAACCCTATCCTATAGCATGTGCACATGACGGCTAGATTAAGGATCTCCGTCGGGAAAGCTCGGGACTTTACACTTTTTTCCGATCGTTGACAGTATCGCAATGACGCATAAATGTACATACTTTCTTAGATAATTACTTTTTTCCAATATTTAATACTATCTTCTTTTCACATACGGTGTTCATATGTACCTCCGTGTATTACAACGCCGCCGCAGCCCGTACCCGAGTATGTCGATGCACATGCGATATAGTGTATGCTCTTCGTCATTTATCCTCCGCAGAAAGCACCAATTAGCCTTTGTCTCATTTCGTCCGCAGTTTCACATTCCGTTTGGTTTGGTACACCATATCTTTTACACAGCCCCACAAATTTAAATAGCCACGAGCATCTAACATTTTTATTTGAAGAATATGACATTCAATAAGTATAGTTCAATGAAAATTTAATTTCAAACATCAGACGTCTTGTCTATTTCCTACCACGCAAGAAGGTTTGTTAGTTTGGTATTGAAGAAGTATTTATTCTTGATTTA
Organism: Cydia splendana; assembly: GCF_910591565.1. Lineage (NCBI taxonomy): Eukaryota > Metazoa > Arthropoda > Insecta > Lepidoptera > Tortricidae > Cydia > Cydia splendana. The sequence continues at coordinate 18,617,457 of NC_085972.1, read as the reverse complement.
TTCTTAGTATTTCATTTTTGCAAGTTCATTTGGTGCAACTAACACAACCTACATGTATTTTTTTATTATTTTAAATAGTTTCCAATTATTCGAAAATAATTTTGTGAAACGTGTTAAGAAACTAAAACCTTTTTATCAGTCAAGGAAACCAGAGATATTTATAAGACGATTGCGTACTTTTGAGTGGTTGTCAATGTCACCATTTGAACTGTCGTTGTAAACAATGTTGTGGTTAGTATTATTAATATTAAGGAATAACATAACTATTTCATTCAAGTATTGAACAAGTGGAACCACTAAGAAAGCGAAAATCCTGCAATGATTCTTACCGTGCTGTAAGCAGACCTAAAAATGGTTAGATGGCAACAAATTAGCATAATTTCCTGTCGAATACTGATTGTTTACAAGTAAGTTCATTGACCCTGTCACCTGTTAGGGTTAGAACAAAGTAGTTTTTTGCGTGGATGTTTAAAAGGTCATAATTTAGAAACGGTTGCCCATATTAACATAGTTTCTATGGAGAAAATATAGAGCTTAGGCTAAACTATCTCCCATTTCCGGAAAGGATCGTCGTGCCTTTCCACCCTGTATATGTTACAGTTGTCAAATATAGGTATATCAATTATTTTTTAAATGAAACAGAATAAGCCAGGCGCACAAAGTATTTGACACACCGATTAAAGTAACTGAGTAATCCTTAGTGTTAAGCGTCAAAAAAGATGAGGGAGCATTATATGCAGTATTTTTACCTGTAAATTGTGTATTCACATTCAACTATTAATTAGAATTTGTATGCCTTCACCTCACATACGAAGTTTTTTTTTTTTTTTAATTTATTGTTATATAAAACATATACAAAAACAGTACCAAAAATTTCGCCAAACTGTACAAGTTTGTTGGCGGTGTGCTCTTATCTTCTATCTTAAATTAAAAGTACCTAAATCTAAAACAAGCTCAAATAGAAGTGTACAGAAATGCAAACAAGTATAACTAGTTAACAGTTCACCTCGATTTTTTAACTACACTAAAAGTAATAATAATGCTATACTAACAGTGGTTTCTAGAATAATTATTTAACAATATTTCTTTAAGCTTTGCCTTAAGACTACCTATTTTTAGAGTCAGAATGCTATTTCATGAAAATACTTGCATTGCAATTAACTTGGCAACCAAAACACATGACTCATGTACGAGGGGCGTTCAATAAAAAGTGAGAATGAGTATGTTAAATACAACTTTTATTAAATGTTATTTTATTTTTCGACATAGTCACGTTTTAGCATAATACACTTAGTATATCTTTTTTCTAAACTTAAAATTCCATTTCTAAAAAAGGTTTTATCTTGAGTACTTAAATTTTTTTGTATTGCAGCGACTACCGCGTCGTCGTCTTCAAATTTCTTGCCTCTTAGGTATTCCTTCAATCTCGGAAATAGGTAGAAATCACTAGCACACACACAGCATCACGTATTGCAGCCATTGCAACGGCGGACTTGTGTGCCGGTGCATTGCCCTGATGGAACAACACAATTTTCGAGAGTTTACCTCGCCGTTTTTCACGGATCTCATTGCGCAATGTTGCTATTTGTTTAGCATATAAAGTGCCCGTAATAGTGGCTCCATGCTCGAGATACTCAATCATTACGACCCCTTTACCATCCCAAAAACAGAGCCCATGACCTTACCGGCAGATGGGCCCACCTTGAATTTTTTCGGAGTTGGAGATGATGGCCTTTTCCATGACATAGACTGCAGTTTCGTTTCAGGGTCGTAATGATGGAGCCATGTTTCGTCCATTGTTATAAATAGCGCCAAAAAAAGTTCCCGGTCTTGCTGTATCAGGTCCAAAGCTTCTTAACAAATCTCGACTCTAGTTTGTTTTTGCGTGTCAGTAAGCATTCTGGGTACCCAACGCGCTGATACCTTTTTCATACCCAAGCGTTCATGTAAAATATTATGCACGCTCCCCGTTGAAATCTTTACATTTTCAGCACTAAAACGAACCGTGACACGACGATCCGCCAAAACTAAGTTTTCGACTTTTTTCACAATTTCTTCAGTTACTGCTGTAGTAGGGCGTCCGGGGCGGGGGTCATCCATGGTCGATGTTCTTCCACGTCTAAATTCGACGCACCAACGTGTGACTGTCGAATACGGAGGAGCATTAGACCTTAAAGTGTCCCGTAAATCTAAATTGACTTAGTCCGTAGAAAACATTTTCAAACACAAGTATTTGATAACGGCGCGCAGTTCAATTTTCTCCATTTTCGCTAACGTACTCAATAGCATCGCAAAGAAATCGCCGTATTTTTTTTTAACCAAAGATCAGCTAGTTTTTTTTTTTCATTGCAATCAGCTAGGTAGATTAGCTTTACTGGCCAGTATTTACTTTCCTAATATTTAAAGAGTTTGCATCTCATTCTCATTATATATTGAACGCCCCTCGTACCATGAAACCTCAAGGAGCAACAGAAAAGGAAAACTAACTAGCTAATGTTGCGTTGCGATCATCATCCTTGCTTGTACTATTGTCGACTGGCTTACGGGAGTAACAACAAAAAATGCTTTTTATCGATAAGACCGCCTGTTGTTTACTTCTGCTTGTATTTCTGTTTTCTTTTGTATTGTTTTATTTTATTGAGGTGTGCAATAAAGAGTATTTGTATTATATTATATTGTACATCGAAATGGTGCCTCTGAAGAAAATTGAAGTTGAAAGTTCTAGAGTGGTCTTAAGACCAACCATTCTGAGACCAAAGTAATGGTTGTGGACAAAGCAAACGTACTCCAAGTTACCGACGCACTCGGCGATTACGAAAAAGCGAGCAAGTTTGTATATCTTGGTGGTAGGAGTTCTCGTCTTTCCTATATTCCAGTATGGGTCTCAAAAATGGTGACGTGCAAAGGTTGGCGCTTTAGAAATATAGTGTTGGCGGAGACTGCTGCTTATACCTAAGACAGCTAGAAGAACAAACCCCTTAATTTTCAAATAGCTCAATATCGCCATTCGGGTTTCTACAACATCTTTCTTCGGACTTATTATGCGGTTTCCAATGCATGATGTGGCGAAATGTAATATGAATTTTGGCCCAATGAATGGCAAATGTGCTCAGAGTGGAGCATGTGTGAGATGGTCGATGGCTGGCGGCATTATGCACCGTGCAATTCACACAGCTTATGACCGCACGAAATTGAGACAAATTACATGTGGTCGCAATCCTCAGCAATGAGAAAACGAGAAAGAAGAAGATACTTCTCAGTGAGCCTGGTGCTTGTACGGCAAGAAAGCCATTACCTAAAGGGAAGCCGTAGCAGACCACTATGTCTGGGATAGTTTAAGATAAGCCATGAACATCATGACAAAACGGAGTTACAGAGAGATACAGATCGGATCGAAAGTCATTGGGACCAGATACCCCCTAAATACAAGCCAATTACCTACTAGGAAATCAAGTTATTGTACCTATCCTATATTCATTTACAAACCCTATTTTACTCAAAACCTATTCAAAACTATACGTAAATTACGTAGTTCACTTACTAGCAACCTGGATTAATCAATATTTTCAAGAAAAACGACAAATTGATGATTTTTCTTTAGAAACTTGAAAGTCAAGGTCACGCCGATTTCACGCCGAAAACACGCCGCCGCCGGCGATTTTTCGGCAAACGCCGCCGCCGATCGTTTTTTAATCGGCGCACACGTCTACCCTGGCTTACTGGGCCTTGGGGCAAATCCGCCACTGCCCAGGTATCCAAGCCCTTAGCCAACAGAGCTTGCATAAATCCTAATGCAATATCGCTAATTGTCCGCCGCTGTTTGTCTTGTAATGGAGAATCGATGCTAATGACGCACCACATGATTAATGAGGTAGACATGACGCAGCGCGTCGCAAACACAGGGATTTCATGTTACACCCAGTGAGAGATTGTTTTTCTTACATAGGTACCTACTTATAGAAAGAACTAAGCATTTGATATTTACCATTGTGAAAACCGGACTATAATCCCATTAAGGCCCTGCCATCTGACCCTCCTGGTTGGAAGGTCAGATGGCAGTCGCTTTCGTAAAAACTAGTGCCTACGTCAATTCTTAGGATTAGTTGTGGAGCGGACCCCAGGCTCCCATGAGCCGTGGAAATAAATGCCGGGATAAAGGATGACTCACTTTAGACCGGGCCGTGTCCGGACCGGAGCTTCCGGCGCATCATTTTCTATGGAAAGCATCACGTGATCATCTGTCATGTCATAGAAAAGTAAGCTCCGGAAGCTCCGGCCCGGACACGGCCCGGTCTAACGTGAGTCATCCTTAACGCGAGGAAAAAGGAGACTTATGGAAAGAACTAGTTCGATGAAGGAAAACATCGTGAGAACACTGAGAACACTTGCATAAATGCGAAGAAAGGTGGAATCCCCAACCAGCATTGTGGCAGAATGGGGGATAGCTTAAGCCCACTCGCGCGTGAGAGAAGGCTTGTGTCGACCACGTTATAGGCTGAATTGTTATTAGTACATATAGAAAGAACTCACTAAGCGGGTGATATGGTTCAATAGGCAGTCAAAAATCTTTACACGCATTACACTGAAATAGGTACCTATTTGGGAGACATATATTTCAATTTCTTTATTATTCAATTTAGGCATTAACATAATGCACCTATGAAGGTCAAAAAAGTACAATTGTACAGAATTAAATCTAAATTAAACAATCACAACAAACATCAAATACATAATTACAAACACATTGCATAATTGGTATACTTACATAGCATCAAATAAAATAAAATCAGTTTCAATTATTTAACCGTTTTTTGGTTTATGTCAATTTTTTTTTCCATATATCCCGATCAGTGATATAGTCCTTAACTCTATAATACGCTCTAGCAATAAGTGCTCGTTTAACCACGGTTTTAAATTTTGCATCCGTTAGCTTACAAATTTCTAAAGGAATTTTGTTGTAGAACTTTGTACAATTCCCCAAGAAGGACTTTTTTGTTTTTACTAGCCTGTAGGATGAGACTTTAAGCTTACCCGAATTTCTGGTAACCTTTGGTTTATCAGTATTTGTTGGAAAATTGTACAAATTCCTCCTAACATACATTATTATCTCGAAAATATATAGTGACGGTAGCGTTAAAATGTCAATTTTCTTGAATATTTCTCTCAATGAGTCCCGCGTTCTTAAGTTATATATTGCCCTTATTGCTCGTTTTTGCAGTATAAATATAGTTTCTATATCGGCAGCAGAACCCCACAGTACAAGACCGTATGACATCAAACTATTAAAGTAGGCGAAGTAAACCAATCGTGCCGTCTCTACATTAGTTAACTGTCTCATTTTTCTGACTGCAAAAGCAGCTGAGCTCAACCTACTAGCTAATGTAGTTACATGGGATCCCCATTGCAGTTTTGAATCTAGGGTTATTCCTAAAAACACCGTTGTTTCTACAAAGTCAACAGACTGACCATTAAGTTTGATATTAGAGACTAAATTTCGATTAGAACCATTAACTAAAGAGAATTTCATACATTTGTTTTTTTTTGGATTCAACATTAAATTATTTGCAGCAAACCAATCACATACTTTAGAAAGAGTGTCATTTATCTCAGCAAGCTCAGTGTTTTTTCTGTTCACCTTGAAAAGCAAAGAAGTGTCATCGGCGATCATAACAATGCCGGATTCTCGGCTTACCATATAAGGCAGGTCATTCACATAAACCAGAAACAGAAAAGGACCTAAAATCGATCCCTGTGGCACACCCAACTCTACCACTTCATCTGACGACAAGGCACCATTTACAGCAACCTTTTGGCTTCTCTCTGTTAGATAAGAGTGTATTAGATTTAATGCTTGTCCTTGAATGCCATAGAAACAAAGCTTGGCAATTAACGTCTTATGGTCTACACAATCGAAGGCTTTGGAAAGGTCGCAGAAGATATCACTCGTATGCATGTTTCAATCAGCTCAGGAACAGCCATATTGTTCTGAACATTTTCATCGTTTTCTTTTTTTTACTAATTTTCCACCCGTATTATTGGACAGTGACTCCTTTATGTAACTAATACCTATGGCATTTGCTATTTCACACATTAAAGTAGATCAGTGATTTCACTTTTAAAAAGATAATGCACCCGCATGTCTGTCTCGACTCAATAACGCGGTTACTGTAAACCATCTGTAAACTATTTTTTATTATACATTAAGTACCTGGGGGCCTACGGCGAAAATCAAAATTCGTACCTAAATTGCGGAGATCTTTCTCTTTTACTCCAATGAAGGCTTAATTAGAATAACAAAAAAACAGGCCATCAATTTGCGAACTTCGATTTTCGCGGCTATAGCCCTGCCCCCTGCCCGCCTGTTATGGTTTGGGCTAACGTATGTTCAACCAGCTATATTTTGGGGCGTCGATATAGAATAGGTCAGACTGACCAACTTTTACTATGTGATTAATCTCGATAACGCGAAAAAACATTCCTGTTTCATAGATTCTGGCTGATCAGATATCGACATTTTATTCGTGAGTTTGAGGTTTATTTCATAGTACCTATGTACTACACACCTCCTGCACACCTCGGATTTTTTGGATTAGGGTTGGAAAATATCGCTGGATTGCGTGGCGCACACCCTCTTATTTCCTCGGCTAGAAAATTAAGTACCTACTGTATTGGTAATCTCCATGCTAGCCCAAAGCCGATTGGACGGGGTCCCTTTGTTTGACGTAAGTACTTACCTAATTATTGAAAGTCATAATGTAATGATTGTCAGATTATCATTAGTCAAAATTCTGAAACCGTTACCTAACTTTTCAGGATTTTCGTAGGGTTATCCTATAGATAGGTTAGGTTAGGTTTTATGTTTTGTGGCGATCTTGAAAAGTTACGCGTTTCTGAGAAAAAACAAATTATGACTAACGAAAATGTGGACAAACAATACATTATGACTTAAAACTTTATGGGAAACATAGAGACCCAGATTGGACACTTCACAATTTCACACTTGAATTCTTTCCTGTAAATGGCGTTTGTTGGATATTTTCCGACACCTAAGAGTAAGAGGAAAATATCAAATAAATTTCGTGCCAGAACTTGTGAGAAACTCATTGGTACAGGCATCATCATTAGGAGTGAATAAAACAATGCTCTAAGCCCAAAATTTTCTGCCACACTCTAATTGTCTTCATTTAGAGTCATGTCTATTTTTATACAGATATACCAGAGAATGGTAGTAATAGACTACGCTTTTGTTTATTTGTGTATTTCATAAGAATCATAAGTTTACAGCTCACGCCAAAGACGCTCAAATAATTTAATAAATATAGACTATACCTGATAGTAGAGTAGAGATAGGCTAATAGGTACTAATTATACATATATATTTAGAAATTTCTTCCCTTGGAGGGGAGGGCAGGGAATCACACATATGTAGGTACTAGGTACTAGGTACACCGATGGCCACGCAGGGGAAGACGCAGGTATTTAATTACCTATATGATAGATGGCTTCTTTTAAGTATTACCAAAAACAGAGAGGCTTAGGTTATTTATTTAAAATAAATCATCATCTTAAGAACTTAGGTACCTACTTCACGAATGTACTGAAAGTTTTAATTTAGGTATGACCCATTTCGTACCTTTGTCACAGTGACAATCAATATGAAAGTCGCTAGAGACTAATATTGTCACTGTGACAAGGTACAAAAGTATGAAAGTAAAGGTATGTAAGTAAACATGTAGCTACACCCACTGGGTAAAATTGTATTGATTCTCACTGTATTGCCTAACATCAACATGTACACATACCTACAATTGAGTCGCTTAACTTCAAACTCGGGTAAATCCATCTGTCAGATTATACGATTTTGGTATTAAGAAAAGGTAATAGGGTAGATATTTGCTGAAAGGGTCGAATGGATTTACCCGAGTTTGAAGTTAAGCGACACAATTTATGGCTTAGGAATAAAAAAAAATGGATCATAACTTTAAACTTTCGACCGTACTATGAGTTTTCCTGAAAAATTTTCTCTTCAAAAATGCACTGGAAATATCAAATTTCCGTGGGTAAAATTAAGTTTGGAAAACTCATCGAGTGTATCGGTCCGATAGTCGCAAATCATTCGGCGAACGAGGCAGAACTCTTTAAATAAATAAGCTTGATTTTTAGGGTAAAACGGGACCGTATTACTAAGACTTCGCTGTCCGTCCGTCCGTCCGTCCGTCCGTCCGTCCGTCCGTCCGTCCGTCTGTCACCAGGCTGTATCTCACGAACCGTGATAGCTAGACAGTTGAAATTTTCACAGATGATGTATTTCTGTTGCCGCTATAACAACAAATACTAAAAACAGAATAAAATAAAGATTTAAATGGGGCTCCCATACAACAAACGTGATTTTTGACCAAAGTTAAGCAACGTCGGGAGTGGTCAGTACTTGGATGGGTGACCGTTTTTTTTGCTTTTTTTTTTGCATTATGGTACGGAACCCTTCGTGCGCGAGTCCGACTCGCACTTGGCCGGTTTTTTTTAATATACCTACACACCTAAATTACTAATAGATCCGTAACTAACCAAATATAGACTCTATTATTTTCCAATAAGGATCACGCATGGTAAGTTATTTATCAGCGATGGTAGGTAGTAAGTGTAGGTAACACTTGAATTTATTACACATTTATTTATTATAAGTAGCCACCGTCACAAGCCACCGAAGGCCTGCCAGATCAAATATTGTGTTTAACACCTCGGCTTGGGATCGTGACTGTTCCTTTAGCCGTACAGCATTCTGATTTACACCTTTATTTTTTATTATTATATGTTAAAATTCTGCCAGCGTCGAGGCAGTAAATTGTACATTGCAAATATTGAAAACATAATAAAATTAAGTACTATGCACAACCGAGAAGGTATCCGGCTTCATAACCGGATCGGAATTCGTACCTAAGTGGGTCAAACACATTTTAGAAAAAGGTCACTTCTGCGGACAATACAATCAAAGTTAACGATTCTGGTAAATAGATATCCCGTTTTTCTTATTTGAGTTCGAGTTAGCTTTAAGTTCCCTTAAATTTGCGATGTTTACAGGAAATACGCGAATGAGTTTGCAAAAAAAAATGTGTATAACCCAAGTTGGAGGTGCAAGCACTTATATACTGCTTGTCCTTAGAGTTGGTCAAAGAAGCCCAGTTATCTATCTAAAAGGATAATTTCCGAGATAATAAAACCTACCCTAAGATGTCCTTTCCCAGGACTCAAACCACAGATTATATAATAGTTTTTACGACCATCTCCACTACCACCAAACCAAAACCACCACTCCACTACCACCATACCAAATTCTGCAAATTCATCTAAAGGAGCATTCCATGAAATTGTCTACCGTTTGTCCCGTACAAACGCGAATTTTCTAAAGATTTGCATGTATAAGAGTTTCCTTTTCTATGACAAATGGTAAAAACATGCACAGAAAAATAGTCGCCTGCTTTAAATGCCGAAAAAAATGTCGCAACACAGGAAATAAAATGCGTTTGTACGGGACAGCCCGTGGAATGCCAAATCGGTTCGTGGTTCAGCGGTTAAACCGTAAAGAGGTTAGACAAATAGAAAGACAGAGTTAGGTACTTTAGAATTTAGGTATATACTTAGGTATATTAATATTATCTGCAGTGATTAGTAGGGATAAGTACCTACCCAGGGATTATGGAAACCACGTCTTACACGAACTCGCTTATGTACCTACATATATAAAACCAAATATCATTTCGGACGCTGACGGCGTCTGCCAGTGCCAATCGCTCCAAGTAAATATTGACTCCCAAAATATTGTGGCATGTCATATTTATTTCATTTCTGACTCTAATTTAGCTAATTTGAAGGTTAAAGAAATAGGAGAACCTAATTTTCCCCTCGGATACGTGCTGAAAGTTGTTATTCGATTTTTGTACTAATTACTGGTGATATAGGTATCATCCTAATGTTAGCTATGGCGGTATCACGGCCGCATTTTTATCGCTTGTCACCATGCCTGTCACGTTCTAACAAGTATGCAAGTGCGAAAGTGACGAGCATAGTGACAGGTAATAAAAATCGGGCAAGTGCGAGACGGACTCGCGCACGAAGAGTTCCGTACCATATAAAAAAAAAAAACAAAAAAAAAGCAAAAGAAAAAAACGGTCTCCCATCCAAGTACTGACCACTCCCGACGTTGCTTAACTTTGGTCAAAACTCACGTTTGTTGTAAGTATGGGAGCCCCATTTAAATCTTTATTTTATTCTGTTTTTAGTATTTGTTGTTATAGCGGCAACAGAAATACATCATCTGTGAAAATTTCAACTGTCTAGCTATCACGGTTCGTGAGATACAGCCTGGTGACAGACGGACGGACGGACGGACGGACGGACAGCGAAGTCTTAGTAATAGGGTCCCGTTTTACCCTTTGGGTACGGAACCCTAAAAACGGAACCATGCTGAGCCCGGAGTTCTATGCAGGGGGGGTTAGTTATGTCTGCAGCTAACTGATGTAACATCAGAAAGTTGACCGATTAGAAATCCCATTTATTATTTACATTACCTGATTCATTAATTATACTAAATAAACGAAACTAAACGCTATCTAACTAGTAACTTAATAATATAAAAATAAAAATAAAAATAAAAATCGTTTATTGCAGACCATCAAAGTCCATAGGAGTGTTAGTAACATTCATCTTAATTGCCTAAAGGTTAGTGTACACAAAGAAAATAAAAACAATGAAGAGAATTAATATCTACCCACATTCTGTCAATAAAATTAAAGCGGGTAGTAGAACTACTTAGTTCTGTCAAACATTAGTTCTTTATTAAATAGATATTTACCATGGCTGCTGGCACGGAATCCAACAAGAAAGAGGATAATACATCGCGTAAACGTGGTAAGTTAGTTAATTTCTCCTTGTTTACTAAATTGTATCGTATATTGTAATACGGACAGGTTTTCACAACTCAACGACTAGCATCTATTTTGCGTTGTTTATCTTTCTTTTCAGGTTAGATTTTTTAAATAGCGATACACGATAGCAATGTCACTTTAATTTTTAAGTACGAGTAGGTACCTTACCTTTCGATAAAGCAATATTTAGAGCTAGGTGTCAATATACATGTAGGTATGTGTATTACTGTATGAACAGTCACCTGCAATAATATGTTACGCAACGAAGGTTAAAATATCTGACACGATCTTATTTGCAGAGCCATAAGAGCAGCTAACATATTTTTCCGGCCTTCGAAGAGTAACATATAATTGCAGGTGACTGTACATGGTAAAATCTGTAGCTTTAAGGTACTCTCTGTCATTGGCCTGCGTTTTGATCCTACTGAACACGACACTCTGGAAGTGTAAGGTAGGTAGGTATTAGCAAAGACATATGTATGGTATTAGGTATAGGAGTGATCTTATAAAACAATCACATTAGGTGCCGCCGACATCGGGCTATGGTATGGGCTATGACTGCATGGTATTAAAGTAAATAAAAAAAAATAAAGGAACCTCATCAAGCCCTTACAAGCGCCTCGTCTAGATGTAGTCGTCGAGTCGTCGTCTTTCTATATGTCTGTATCTAATTCTGCATTTAGGCGTCATTAGGGTGGTATTCCTCCTGTCCAATTTATTTGTGCAATGCCATTGCGTCTCACTCTCTCATTAAAGTAAAATGTGAGACGCAATATACATTGCACAGATGGAATACCATCCTTAGTCACTTGAGATGTGTCGAGTCTTTGGGGTGTAATTAAAAAAAAAATACGTCAGTTTCTGAAGCCAATCGTTTATATTATTTATTTATTTTATTATTATTTATTACTAGGTAGTAGGTAGTATTAAAAGCTTCTGAAATACTTGTCCTGTGGAATTAATATTATTATCACTGTTAAAATTTGTCACGGTGATAATACTTTGTGTGTCTTGTTTATTTGCCATTTCATCAGATTTATTGTTCATAGGGTAGTAAATTTCGGTAATAAAGTTACTTACAGTAAACGGGCTTTTATAGACATTTTATTGTCCAAGGCCGTTTATACAAAATATTATTGTATTATGCATTCTAGAAAGGGGTAAATAATAAATATTCAGTGATTTGTAGTCACGCCTGCAAATTGGGTCAAAATGATAATTTTGGACAGATTGTACTAAAAAGTAATTTTTAGCAAACAACGCCCCTCCAGAGAAAATAATAAAGAATTATTAATTTTTGTTTTTAGCATAGACTTATAATATATAGAGACGGTGTCTCAGCGAGCTGTCACTGTTGCCACTTTTGTTTAGTGTACGATTAACAATGAGGCCCACGTTGCTGTAGCCATGTCGATAAAGTCATATCGATAAACTATCGACATTTCTTGCAATTTTAATTTTACTTCAAAGGCTTAACGATACCTAAAATTACCAAAAACGCTTTTATTCTTTATTGTGGTTATCAGATCACAATTTTATAGTCACGCCGCAGCAGGGAACCAAGGGAAAGTTCAGATATTTAATTAAAATACATGAATACGTCCTAAAATAGGTGTTCCGCAATAATTGAATTATATTATTGTATTATAATATAATCATTATCCATTAGCATTTACAATTATGTTTATGTTTAACGAAGATATTGAAGCTTCAATTAATCGCTATTTCGTTCCGCTGTGTAGCGTTTATCGATATATAACATGATTAAAATCGACTTTTCACATCCCTAAAAGAGCACACATATACGCTTTTACGCACACATATGTCAGCCTGGGCGCATCAAGAAAGGCAACACTTGATTTGAAGTCCACCTTGTCAACAGTATGGTTGTCCTTTTTTGACAAACGGCATTTTTAAAAGAGCGAGGAGAGAGAAATGATACTAGTTGCTGCGACGTGAAAGAGAACAGAAAACGTTGGGCCCTTGGTTTTTAGTGTCATCTAGGAATTTTAGTATAAACTATTTTAAGCTTTGATTTTAGCGCCATCTAGTTAAAAAAAGTATTTACTTCTGTATAACACTAGCGAACGATGAGCGGACGTTCTGTTATGAGCGCCATCTAGATAATTGAGAATGACTTAAATTATTTTTGCTTTTAGCGTCATCTAGTACTGATTTTATGAACTTCCTATGTCATGAGTTGACGTTAGTCATAGACAAATTAAACAGTTTTCTTAAAAGAATATTTCCGTTTAGAAATTTATTTTATTAAGTTTATCATTGCTATTTAATTCCAAATTAACAAATACTTATCTTCACTTTTGTATTTACAATGAAATGTACTTGCATGTGTAAAGAAATTATATCATTTTCGCCATTTCTCAACGTTTTTTTCGCCAATTTGTCTATGGTCAACTCTATTATTTTGCGCCTGCGCACTTGATGGTCTACGCGACGTACCTACATAAAATCATTTTGTGGAAAATTTGAAGTTTGTTGATATATTGGTGACAAACCATTCATATTATTTATGAAAGCTTCGTGCTAATTACCATTCCAGGCGCGAGGCTGTGATCATCAGGTGGTGGTCAGCCTGGATGCGTTCAGTCACTATTGTTGTACAGTTCGAGCGGTGTACGGTAGCCATCTTGGAATCGAACAAAGCTTCAGATGTGTAGTTTGTCTGTTTATCAATAATTTTTGTGCATTTTGTTGTAAATAGTTTGTATGTTTAGGATATGTACGAAACGTTCGTCCACATGTGTAAATAGCTATGGCTGCGACAAGAAAATTACAAGGTAATTGTCATGTTATCAGGTTAGAGATTGACCCCAACCGATATACGTGTTCTAGAGCATTATTGTCAGATTGACGACTCCTCTGCCATCCTGGCGGTGAAGAGCTCTGCTAGACGGTGGCTAACATATTGTAGCGAATATTTCCATAACGTGGCATATAAGAAGTATTCAAGCTCCTCTTGACAGTTCATAGCCGCGATGCTGATACTATTGAGTCGTTAGTTTTTTTCGATTTCTTGAATTGTAATACGAGTGATAATTCGAAAGCATCAAGTTTAATTACTCCAGCGATAGGGCTTAAGTACATTGTTGTTGAAAACTAGCATTGTTTTTGTTTAAAAACAAGGTTGCAAACAGGTTTTTTGTTTCTTATGTTAATATGGACGTATGTTGCTTGCAGGTGAAATAGACAGGTGTTTAAAAAAGGTAACGGAAGGGGTGGAGACGTTTGAGGACATTTGGCAGAAGGTTCACAATGCCACTAACAGTAACCAGAAGGAGAAGTATGAGGCAGATCTCAAGAAGGAAATTAAGAAACTCCAGAGGTTACGAGATCAAATCAAGTCTTGGATCGCCTCCGGAGAGATTAAGGATAAGAGTACACTTTTAGAATATAGGAAACTAATAGAAACGGTGAGTACCAACATATTACTACCTTTACATTGTGACAAAAACAGTAAAAATGTCAAGCATATTATTGATATGAATGGGTGACACATTTTTCTACATGTAGGTAGAATTTTCTTGTAAGAAAAACATCGTTTTTCTATACTACCCATTGTTCAACTAATAGTCATAACCTCAAATAATAAAATAAAGTACAACATAATAAGAACTATGAGTAACATATATTTAAAAAAAAAACGTGATAATAACCTTTATTATATACACATGAAAATATATTAAATTGATCCATTCGATCATAATATCTTCAGCTATGCCGTTGGATGATTTGAGGTTTGGCTAGATAATCTGAATGATTAAAAATACAACAAACCAATCTTTGTAAAACAGCAACCATGGGATACAAATCCTTCTTATATTAAATTGGCAAATATCCCTATGTGTAGTGTAAGGGTTTATTATTCCAACAACTCCAAACTTGGTCTATGTGTGGTATTCCATCTGCTCAATACATTGGTCCAATATGTATTGCGTCTCACATTTTTGCTTAATGAGAGAGTGAGACTCAATTACATTGGACAGGTAGAATACCACCCTTTGCCACCTGTAGCACAAGGCAAGGTGTAAAGCCCAACCAAAATTATATCATTTATCTATTTATAGTAGTCAGTCTAACTGTATTTTTTTGTATTTCGTAACTTGTTTATCTCCAAACAACACTGCTTATATTTGACACAGATACTGTTAAATTTGAATACAGTGTAAACATCACATTTACATATGGCAGATTGTTTACGCAAAACTGGTTTTGATGGTATTATCATATAAAATAACTACTTTGTTTACAAAATAAGTAAAAAACATGGAAAAATACCTGTTACACTATGTAGACTATCTCTGTACTTTTCTTAACCCTTAATTTGATAATGTCTCTCTTTTTGTTTTATTTTCCTGATCGGAATCATTAGTAGTACTAAGCACTTGAGCGCCGAGGAGACTTGAACTCACAACCTTCTGTGTTTTTAGGGGTTAAAATCAGGGATGTTGCGAATATTCGCATCCGCATCCGCGGAACATCGCATTATTTTCAACATCCGCATACGCATAAAATCGATGCGGAGCTCATGCGGATGCGGATGTTCCTGTTACCAAGTCGGTAACAGGAACGTCTAAGCGGCGGCGTAAGTGCTAGGTGATTTCGTCATTATATATAACGAAATCGTCTAGATCCCGAAAAGTCGGCCAAGTTACTGTTTATTAAATAAAACGCACCTATACCTACTATATTCTTGCTCAAATACTAAACGTTTCGTTTTTTTTAAAAAAAATTACTAAAAATTTAATATTTGACGTTTTTTAAGTACCAAATCTTGACATCCGCATCCGCATCCGTGGATGTGAGGCTTTAAATATCCGCATCCGCATCCGCGGATGTCAAAAAATCTGCATCCGCAACATCCCTGGTTAAAATACACCTCTCGTAGACCAATTAGACTAGAACCAGCCTAACATATGTTTGAATGGAATTCTATTATCGTAATTGAGGTTATTGAACTCTGTAAATTATTAAAAATCAATTAATAGCTCTCCAACTTTTTTTATTCTTACATAGCAAAAAATCTGTTGACATTTTACTTATGACGCATCATACAATATGCTAAATGTGTCTCACAATCATTTAAATTGGCCTGACATAATGTTAATGTCGATCAGTAATAAAATATTAATGATGTTTTTCAGTAGCTCAGTCTTAATTAAGTACTTAAATGACTAAATAAGTAATTATTTGAACACAATTATCCTTGTTGTTCTTTAAAAATGTTACTAGAATATATATCGGATGTAATATATTATAATCAGATGATTATAATGGTTACAATAATTGCATTACTTATCTTTTCTCAAAAATGGACGGCAAAGTCGACTTTGCCATTTAAAAAATAGGTCGCGAAGTGCGGAGTTTATGGTCAGTCAAAAATTAAAAAGTTAAAAACATTGCAGTCTCGATTTTGGGACTGCAATGTTGCATACAAATTCCATTATTTGTCGAGTTCAAAACTTTTTAAAAGTTTAAATGGCCATATCAAATAAAGGCACAGGCCCATTAAACAGCCAAACAGATGATAAGTACTTATTATAATAATGTTGGTATCGCGACTATTTAGCTGTCTCAAATAGGTTGGCGTATTTTCGGCAGAAAATACACTTCTATTTTAAAATTAAAAAATAAAAAGCCGGCAAAGGAAACTTTTTCAATTGTTTCTACTTTTTTCTGTGAAAATATATACGTAAGAACGTTGCTTTTGTAAAATATTTCTATTATATTTATATTTCTTGCACCATTTTTGAGAAAAGCACTATATATGACTCGGCTGGAAGGCTACTTGCTGGCTTCGGATTCAATTAAACGGACTCCCAAGGTCGTCCGTTTAAAACTAATCCTCAGCCTGCAAGTAGCTACTTCCGAGCCTCGACAATAATGTACTATTTATTATTAGACGAAAAAGTAGGAAAGAAAGCAGAGGTCACGAAATACATAGTTAAACGAAAAAGTAATTACCTTCCAAGGGTCACCAATACGCTTATTATAAAATTCTTAGGTACAAATGGTCAAGTTCTTATTGATAAAAATAAAAAGCATATTCTGCTATATCTTTGTTATGCTAACCTAAAATTGTTACCTCGTAATACCCAAGCCAATATTTGCGCTTTTGAATTTGGAACTTTTTTTTATTTCTATAAGAGTTCATAACTCGAAATTAATTTGTACTTCTACAAGTACGCGGGGACTTACGAAGTTAACTAAATCTTACTTATGCTGCTTGTTAGTATAAAACCTTACAAACACCATAACATGATTGCAAACTTTGAATGAAGCCATTACTAACAAAGGCAGTTGTTAAGTTTTATATAACTTTGAATGGAAACCTTGTTTTGGCTGAAGTGAAGGCTTGTTGCTAAGGTTCTAGTTTTGGTGGTGCAAACAAACTTTCACATATGCCAAATTGGCTTCTTATTTACGCAGTTACATATACGCGGTTACGCTAAATGCCTACAACGTAATAAATAAATATATGTAGTTGTGTACATACATTTTTTCAATTCATTCAATATGTTTATATCAGGCTAAACAAACAAAACAAACAAACAAAATTTACTTTATTCATGTAGGCCTAGCAACAAGCTCTTATGAATCGTAATTAATCTTAATCTAATTATCAGAGCAATTTATTGATGTTAATATTATTCCATAATAAAATTGGATTATTATACATATCAAATTTAACACTAAAAATTTCACAAAAGGATCGTCAAACATTAAAAAGATTGTATAAAAAAATACTAGTCTAGAATTTCTAGAATAAAATCTAAATGTCAAAAAAAAAGCATAAGTGACAAAAGAAGTAGATAGTATTACATCGGAATATCCATTTCCTCATCAATAATCAAATATACCTAATAAATAAATAATCATTTCGAATAACAATTAATCCCACGTTGTAATATCATTCATGTAGTCTTGTGTGGTATAATAAGCTTTAGAAATAAGTTTACGCTTTACATAATTCTTAAATTTATTAATAGATAATTCAGTAATATGGTTTGGAAGTTTATTATAAAATCTTACACAATTACCCATGAATGATTTTTTAATTTTATGGAGCCGAGTGAAGGGCACTGCGAGCTTATGTTTATTTCTAGTATTAATATTATGGATTTCACAATTTTTCCTAAAATTTACAATATTTTTATGTACGTACAGAATATTCTCATAAATGTATTGACAGTGCACTGTCATTATGTCAATTTCCTTAAATTTATCTCTAAGCGAGTCTCTATGGTTCATTTTGTATATTGCTCGAATAGCCCTCTTCTGCAGAACAAAAATGGTATTTATCTCTGAAGCACCGCCCCACAGTAAAATACCATATGCCATAATGCTATGGAAGTAACTAAAATATACTAATCGAGCTGTTTTCACATCAGTTAACTGACGGATTTTGCTCACTGCAAAAGCTGCAGAGCTCAGTCTATTCGAAAGAGTAGCAATATGGGGACCCCACTGGAGTTTAGAATCTAAAGTTATACCAAGAAAAACTGCACTATCAACTAATTCCAATTCCTCATCCTTCACAATGACACTTGTTTGCACATGCCTTACGTTACTACTAGTGACAAACTTAATACATTTAGTCTTTTTCTCATTTAACAGTAAATTATTAACATTGAACCAATTTACTACTTTTGAAATAGCATTGTTTACATCATTGTAAGCTTGTTGCTGTCGTTTGACTTTGAAAATAAGTGAGGTGTCGTCTGCAAACAATACTATATCATGGTGGGTCTTAATAAGGAATGGCAAGTCATTTATGTAGATAAGGAACAGGAAAGGCCCCAATATTGACCCCTGTGGAACACCCATAGAGACCAATGACCCAGGTGATCGCTGTCCACTCACATCGACCCTTTGTATTCTACCATTTAAGTAGGACTTAAGTAAATTCAGTGCCGATCCTCTAACTCCGTAATAATGAAGTTTCCTGATTAATGTTTCATGACAAACACAGTCGAAGGCCTTAGATAAATCACAGAAGACACCTAAAGCATCTCGTGACTCCTCCCAGGCATCGAAAATATGCTTAATTAGCTCAACACCAGCATCGGTTGTTGAGCGACCCCGTGTAAAACCAAACTGCTTATTATGCATCAAATTATTAACGTTAAAATGTCGTACTAATTGAGAAAGAACTAATTTTTCAAAAATCTTGCTAAATGTTGGTAGCACAGATATCGGTCTAAAGTTAGTGGGGTCAGAGCTGCTACCAGATTTAAATAAAGGAATTACTTTACTATGTTTCATTAGATCAGGAAACTCGCCGCAATCAACACTGTTGTTAAATATAACTACCAAGTCAGGCGCTACAATTTCTACTAAGGATTTGACAGCATGGACAGAGACTCCCCAGAGGTCATTAGTTTTTTTGACATTAATTGATTTAAACGCCTTTATTACATCTGAGGTACAAACATGTTCAAAATGAAGGTCTCCACAACACTCTGGAGCGTTATGTTTTAATAATGTAACAGCAGATGAGGGTGATGAATTTAAATCCTTAGTTGTGGATACTGGTACCTCGGTGAAAAATTTTTCAAATTCTGTAGCTACTTCTAAATTGGAATCTATAATTTTGTTATCAATGTTTAGTTTAAGTTCTTTAATTGTATGTTTCGAGCGACCAGTCTCCACATTTATAACTTTCCAGGTTGCTTTAACAATGTCGGAACTACTTTTTATTTTCTGACTTAGATAATTTCGCTTAGCTATATGACAATCTACTTTAAACTTCTTCGAATACTCCTTCACATGTTCTTTAAATTCATCACTCTGATTAAACCGCCGTTCCTCATATAAGGCATACAGTTCACGTCTTCTTTGATGTAAGTCCGCAGTAGCCCACTCACTAAAAACTGATGCACCACTAACTACGACCGATTTTGAGGTGAATATCGCATTATAATGATCCATAAAAGTGTGAAAGAATGAATTATACATACTATTAGGACTCATATCGGAAGACAAAAAGGGTAGCGCCTGAACTAAACTTAGCTTCATTCTTTCCACGCGGTCCGAGGTTACTGGTACAAAAGTTATTTGTTTTCTCATGGTATTTTTCCTTAATGCCTCAAATACCATTAATTGACCTAAGTGGTCTGATTCTAAATTGCTGATAACTTTTTTAGCAATAGGAAAAATATCTGTGAAAATATTATCTATACAGGTTGCACTAGTAGCAGTCACTCTAGTGGGCTCCATAAACATGTGGTTGAGATTACAAGATTTAAAAAGATTCAATAATCTACAAGACATTGTTGAATTTTCCATAATATTTACATTAAAGTCGCCGCATATAAGCAATTTCTTACTAGAAGATGATATTTTAAGTAGGGCAGATTCCATTATGTTTTCAAATAATTCAAAATTACTTAATGGCGGCCTATACACACAGACAACAATAAATTGCTCTAATTCTACTGCACTTAGTTCTATAGTCCGTTCAACAGACATGGATACAATGTCCTTACGTTCCTTAAATTTTAACTGACTATTTAATATAATTAATGACCCACCATGTATGGAACTAAGTCTGGTGAACGAACTTCCTGCCTGGTGATTATTAAATTGGGGCATTAATTCATTATTATTTAACCAATGTTCAGTAAGACATAAAATATCAATATTAAAATCATTCAAAAAAAGTTCTATCTGTAAATTTTTCCCTCTAATACATTGAATATTTTGATGCACCAGGTGGATATACTTTCCATGTTTGCAGTATTTTTCATTATATTTATTTAAAACTAAATTGCCAGAGACAGAATCTTTTGTCTTAACAGCTAGTTTAAATCTATTAAATCATTGGTTATGACTGGAACCAATTCCATGTTCATACTGGGCTGCTCAATAGGAGCAGAATTGTCTGCCAAATTCTTGGCAGAAATGTCAAGTAAATATGATAGCGATAAAGCTATTTGTCTTTTGTAATAATTTGAAAGGCAACACTTGCCTTTAGTCAAAAACACCATAGACATATGGTATTTACTAACAAAATTGTTAGTGTCAATTATGCTAAACTTACTACTATATGTACAAAGATTATATAGAGATATATTTAACTTATGTCTAGTGGTATTTTCTGCCTCTGACATTTGCTCACAATAGGGGAATGTGAAAAAAATAATTTCATGCACTGCAAGCGAGTTTAACTGTTCAAAGTATTTAATTAAATTATTTTTGTTCACATTACCCCTATTCCCCATAAGAATAAGCAGTGTTGTCTTAGAATTAATATTACTGTCATTTAAAATTTGTTTTAAGATATTTTCAAAGCTACTGTGAGGCAGACAATTGCTGATTGTACTAAGTCCCTTTAGGTAAAAGCTTAAAAATGAGCTCATATTGCTTCCAATTTCATCAGAATACATAATAACATTAGGTTTAGGTGTGCTTTGTTGTGTAGTGTGGAAGGAGCTATTATCATTTACATGCTGTTGTGGTAAACCGTCACACAGGCTTAGGTCGAGTAAACTGGTCGACGAATGTTCAGTCACTTGCTTACATGACTGGGCATTGGTCAGTGACTCAAACCGTTCTGAATTAAGCTAGCTAAAATGCCCATAGATAAAACAAAAAAATAACAATGTCAAATCAAAATCAAAGTAACATAAATTTGAAATACAAATTGAGTTACAAATAAATAATAATAAAATTTAAGTACAACATTTTAGTGTAAATGACTAATTGACTATGTTATTAGTATGATGACGATTCTGACCTACCCCATTACAAAATGTGTTCTACTATTCATATAGCAACAATAAACTCTAAAAAATGTGTAAAAACCATGATTTGATGTCTATTTTATTTTAAAAATGAACTGTATAAAGGTTATCAGTTATAAATATATTTCTGTTATTTAGAAATTGGGTGTATGATTCAGTGATAAATATGTTTATATGATATTAGTTTTATATACCAATATAAAACTACCTATGTCCTATATGAAATGAACTTTTAATTTAAAGACTGGGTTCTTAATCTTTCTATATTTTTGCACTTAATGTCAAGGCTTTATTATATCTTTAGGAACCCTGATTCAGGAGACATGCTAGACATTTTTGATTGATTTTACTAAGTTTGTACATGGAACTTAACCTTTTCTTGGCAAGACTAATTGATATACTGATCAAGCATTTCTTTGTGTGATTTTCTTGCTTAGAAATACTCTTCTAATTAATTTCCAAATTTATTTTCCAGCAAATGGAAAGGTTCAAAGTAGTGGAACGGGAGACGAAGACGAAGGCGTACTCGAAGGAGGGCCTCGGCGCCGCGCAGAAGCTAGACCCCGCGCAGAAGGAACGCGACGAGATGTCCGCGTGGCTCGTGCAGTCCATCGACGCGCTCAACTTACAGGTGAGAGCACTGACCACAGGTGGATCTACTGTCTTTGTATTAAGGTTCAAAGTAGTGGAACGGGAGATGGAAGACGAAGACGTACTCGAAGGAGGGCCTCGGCGCCGCGCAGAAGCTAGACCCCGCGCAGAAGGAACGCGACGAGATGTCCGCGTGGCTCGTGCAGTCCATCGACGCGCTCAACTTACAGGTGAGAGCACTGACCACAGGTGGATCTACTGTCTTTGTATTAAGGTTCAAAGTAGTGGAACGGGAGATGGAAGACGAAGACGTACTCGAAGGAGGGCCTCGGCGCCGCGCAGAAGCTAGACCCCGCGCAGAAGGAACGCGACGAGATGTCCGCGTGGCTCGTGCAGTCCATCGACGCGCTCAACCTACAGGTGAGAGCCAGCATAAAAGCCCTATTTCGATGGTTCAAGAAGAAGTGCATGCGATTTTCTATACAAAATATTTGGTTGGAAACCAATTAAGTGAATTTTGCTCTTAAAACCCGCTTTATTTGTTGATATACAATCTGGTGTAAAGATGCCTAATCCCTCTTTCATTAAAAAATGTAAGAATATGAATAAATACATAGCACCAAAAGTTTTTTACATATTGCAGTGTGTAAATACAATTATTTGTTTTTTATTATCACTAACTCGTGGCGCCACTATGCTAATTGTGTTTGTCAATGTGTATTATTTTCATTCAACACCTAATTATCTCTTATCTTGCTGTTTATTTTTAATATTTTACTATCTGATATAACTATGAGGTATAATTACTTTCTGATTACCTTTACACAGCGGTGAAAATACAGTTTTATTGCACACCTCACATACTCGTAGTTTACAATAAATGTAATATTTAGTACTAAAAACATTAACCGAACAATTAGGAATAACCTCCTAAACATCATTATTTATCACTATCAGCAGTATTTGATAGCTTATCCCACCTGTCACTGTTAAACAAAAAGTTATAGAGAGCTTTTTGATAGGAGACTATCACGTTAATTTCATTTGACTTGCCCACAATTGCCCTGAGCAACCATTAAAGCTTATTCTAATGAGTGAGAAAGATGTCATTCAACTCATGCGTTAGAGGGACAATCTGATTTGTTGTTTATTTGATTTATTAGTTTTTTCTTAACCTTTAGCCTACGAATTGCGAATCCGGCTGCCACGTCACAGGCTTAGCCTAGTGTGGGGCCACAGGATACCTATCGATATTTGTTAACAAGGTTCTTACCAAATAAATATTATTCTTCTTCTTCTACAGTCGGTTTTTATCAAACTGTACGAATTGTGTATGTAGACCTATATTGAAATCTGTTTATACCTATAGAAGGATCTATTTCTATATTTCAAGTATTCCTGGTAGATTGAAACCATATGCGCCTCGCTAGCCGCCTTTGCCGACCTCTGACCTTACCTAACCATGTCCCGTTAAAAACTTGCCACATGTGGCTTACCACGATTTACCGACCCCTGACTTATCCTAACATTTTCTATTTACATTTACAGGTTGATCAGTTCGAGTCGGAGATCGAGTCGCTGCTGGTCGGCAAGAAGAAGCGGCTGGACAAAGAGAAGCAGGATCGCATGGAGGAGCTCAAACAGAAGCTAGAGAAGCACCGCTTTCACATCAAAAAGCTCGAAACCCTGCTGCGCATGCTAGACAACATGTCCGTTGAAGTTGAACAGGTAATAACAAATAAATATTACTGATTAACACCCTATTATCTTAGCGTTTGTGTCCTAAAGGAGCTTAGGTCCGCTTCCGGATTGGAAAAAATTACGTAGCGGCTTACGAAAGCGAATGGTCAAGTTTGAAGTAGTAGAGGAGAATCTATGCCTTTAGGAATAAGTCCAGTCTCTTACCGACTCTTATTTCACCGTTTTCCTTTACTGAAGAGCAACTGGTAAAAATCAAATTGGGACAGGAATCCCGAAAACACATCCTATGCTTTGAAAATATCCATAGTATATAAGTCTGTTGCGCTCTACTACATAGTAATTATTGCAAGATAAATTACGACATGGCCCCTGCTGCACAAATATAAAAATTAACTAAACATAATTAACTAAGTTTGAAAGTCTGAGGCTGACATTTAATTTAATTATTTGACTAAAATATACCAACTTAGCAACCTAACATTTTCTTTGTACGATATTCGCGCTTAATCACTTTTCTTTCTAAATTCCAGATAAAAAGGATCAAAGACGACGTAGAATACTACATAGACTCATACTTAGAACCCGGCTTCGAAGAAAACGAGTACATATACGATGATATCAACGGTTTGGACGAGATAGAACTCAGTGGCGTCGGGCTACCATCCTCCGCGACTACAGACTCTAATAGTAACGAGTCAAACGGCTCGCCCACTAGCATTATATCAGGTACTTTACATAGTACATATACATACAACCAGGCTTTTAAGAGAACAATTACATATACGATGACGTCAACGGTTTGGACGAGATAGAACTCAGTGGCGTCGGGCTACCATCCTTCGCGACTACAGACTCTAATAATAACGAGTCAAACGGCTCGCCCACTAGCATTATATCAGGTACTTTACATAGTACATATACATTTAACCAGGCTTTTAAGAGAACGAGTACATATACGACGTTATCAAAGGTTTGGACGAGATAGAACTCAGTGGCGTCGGGCTACCATCCTCCGCGACTACAGACTCTAATAGTAACGAGTCAAACGGCTCGCCCACTAGCATAATATCAGGTACTTTACATAGTACATATACATACAACCAGGCTTTTAAGAGAACGAGTATATATACAATGACGTCAACGGTTTGGACGAGATAGAACTCAGTGGCGTCGGGCTACCATCCTCCGCGACTACAGACTCTAATAGTAACGAGTCAAACGGCTCGCCCACTAGCATTATATTAGGTACTTTACATAGTACATATACATTCAACCAGGCTTTTAAGAGAACGAGTATATATACGATGACGTCAACAGTTTGGACGAGGTAGAACTCAGTGGCGTCGGGCTACCATCCTCCGCGACTACAGACTCTAATAGTAACGAGTCAAACGGCTCGCCCACTAGCATTATATCAGGTACTTTACATAGGACATATACATTCAACCAGGCTTTTAAGAGAACGAGTATATATACGATGACCTCAACGGTTTGGACGAGATAGAACTTAGTGGCGTCGGGCTACCATCCTCCGCCACTACAGACTCTAATAGTAACGAGTCAAACGGCTCGCCCACTAGCATTATATCAGGTACTTTACATAGTACATATACATACAAACACCTGAAACCCGGTTATAGTGATATATAAATAAATGGGAGAGTGTTACAATTATAAATAACCAATAACTATTGAATAATACGTTTTTACATTTGAAAATTACAAATAATTTCTACTTTCTGTGGAAAACTTTGGATACTCTCAATATTTGTAAACATGTACGTAATCGTTTGGGTCGTTGAGCCATTGAAATAAGTATACGTAATCCAAACACATTATAAAAATGAAAATTTCCCTATTTTATACTCTAATTTAATGCGGGGAAGGTTCAAAATCGGTGAACATATATTCCACGAATACCAATTAGTTGAACGTGTATTTTGGCACAGTTTCTTTGCTGATTGGAAACTGTCAACGCCACTGGATATTATAACTGCTGTGTTAATATTATCTCTCAACGCTCAACTCACGGCTGCTCCAAGCAGTAAATAGGCTACAGTCTGGCAAGCAACAAATAAAATATATCATGCGTAAAGGGGCCCACAGATTACCAGTTCGCCGGACGATATCAGCCTGTCAGTTGTTCGGAACTGTCAAATTTTGCTTTTAACTAACAGGCCGATATCGTCCGGCGAACTGGTAATCAGTGGGCCCCATTAGGGGCAAAATTATATAACGCGGTTAACGCTGGGTTCTGCTCGTGAGAAATCTGTAGATATTATGTGCTCTGTGGTGCTTCCATTATGCAGTAAGATTGACAGTTATGCCTTAAGACGAAAGTGGAGGACCCGCGCGTAATCGCCTTTCCATACAAACGGAGTCCTCATTTTGCTCTCTGTTTATTAACATTATTGAAAATATTTTAACACAATTTGTTGTATACCAACCACAGCTATGGCCCTACGTTCGATTTTTTTCGAATTATAAATTATTATAAGAGCATTTAAAAATTTAAATGTTTTTGCTCCTAATTTTTACCATTAGTAAAAAAATCGGGGGCATGCTATGGTTAATATACATCCAATTACGTAAAAAAATGGAGAGGAAAATGGGAACTACGTTTGTATGGAGAAACGGCCGTGCCCTTTCCTCTTAAATCATGAGTATCATGACTTTTTCATTATGATCAATATGCTAAATATTTTCTTACACCTATTGACGTAATATTTCTTTCAGTACTCACGTTTGTTCTTTCTCATTTCAGGAACAAGTCCCATTCCGTCTCCCACGTTAGAAGTCCACAACCACTCCACAGATTCCATAGACATTGAGAAGAAAAAGAAAGAGGAGGTCATAGCGAAAGTGAGTACCATAGACAACACGATCATTCATTCATCATCTAACATTATTATACTGTATATTTAGTACAATGTGGAGTATTGATTTTCCAAATTGATTTTGTTGTTGGTTTTGGGTTCTAAGCTGGTTTATTTGGACCTATAGTTTACGTTCCTGTATAGAAATGTATATCGCAGAAAGTGTGAATACTTAAAACGCTTGTATTTAATATTCTCTCACTTGAAACCTAGTTACTTTCACAATAAGTATCTAGATTTGAGTTATGAATAGATTATGCCATTGCAATCATACTGCAAGGTATCGGGACGGAACATTCGTCTCGAAAAGGTGCGCTTATCAGTAGTCGGCGTTTATCAATAGTCTCCTCGCGTTTTCTAGGATCCCTTCCTTTGATTTTGTATGAAAAGGGACGAACGATAATATATTTTGAAGGGCTATTTAGGCCTATGGAGACTGCTACGTACTTACGGTAAGGGGGGGTTAGAAAGAGTCGCAAATTCAGACTGGTAAATCCAAAAACATCTTAACTAAGCATAGGGCTAATGATTAAAAAAAAATTATAGATTTAGATTTAGATATTTATTCTCATAATATTAAATTACATTATAAATTATGCTAGACTAATCTACACGAATTTATATTATGATAAGAGATTCAACCGGTTTACAAGTGCCTACAGATGGAAATGCTGACTTTATCTTCTTTGGGCAGGCTCACACAGAACGAATTGCCTCGTCCGAGGCAAAAGCACGCTGCAATGCCTCGAGGCACCTCTTCACAGGCAGCTACATCGGAATTTTTCGCAAGGCGGTTCATTCTATGTGGACCCTGTTCAAATGATTTTGGCTTCATAATGGGGTTGGCAACTGTCAAAGGTTTCTATAGACGGCGCCAGCATAGGTTTTACCTGTCTCTAGTTTTGTTCTATAAGATTTGGCTTAAAGGCTGACTAGCTAAAATTCCAATAAAAAACACGAATTTGACATTATTCGTCTGATTGACAGGTAAGACCTATGCTAGCGCCATCTGATAAAATACTTCGACCGGACACCCCATTGTGCCGAACATCGGTCTTCAAATTCGATGCGGATCCACACGCTGCTCCGTTGTACGAGCGTGACATCGCTATATACGTGCATAGTGCTGTCTCTCTCGTACACCGGAGCGGGGTG
Source organism: Cydia splendana (assembly GCF_910591565.1). Taxonomy (NCBI): domain Eukaryota; kingdom Metazoa; phylum Arthropoda; class Insecta; order Lepidoptera; family Tortricidae; genus Cydia; species Cydia splendana. The sequence goes on along the minus strand of NC_085972.1, from coordinate 18,589,449 downwards.
CGGCGTGCCGCACACGCTCTAATCAATGCGTGTATAGATGATATTTTCTCAGGTGATTTTTTTGCCTTAAATGTGCATCTCTAACAAAAGGCATTGTATCTTTCATGCGGCGCGGCTAGCTACCGAATCCGTCACGAGTGAGAAGAACACCCCTTAAAAAGCAATTATACCATCTGTTTTATATGGTTCAAATTCGTGTAACAGCTCATTGTATGGTTCAAATTCGTGTAACAGCTCGTTCTATGGTTCAAATTCGTATAACAGCTCATTCTATGGTTCAAATTCGTGTAACAGCTCATTCTATGGTTCAAATTCGTGTAACAACTCATTCTATGGTTTAAATTCGTGTAACAGCTCGTTCTATGGTTCAAATTCGTATAACAGCTCATTCTATGGTTCAAATTCGTGTAACAGCTCGTTCTATGGTTCAAATTCGTGTAACAGCTCATTCTATGGTTCAAATTCGTGTAACAGCTCATTCTATGGTTCAAATTCGTGTAACAGCTCATTCTATGGTTCAAATTCGTGTAACAGCTCATTCTACCGAATATTTTTACCTGAATGTGGGCGGCCAATCCTCCTGCCAGAAAAGCCAAAACGTGTTGTGTTATCTCTGAATGAGCTGTTTCATAAATTTCAACCATATCAGTAAAATGAGGCATTAAATCCGCCATTTGTACCTTTTTTATGTTGCAAAAGAGTTTAAATGAACAAAAAATATGGTAAAATGGTTTTTAAGCCTTTATAAGGCAGAGATATATTTCCCACCTGATTTTGAACTTTTCAAAGTGATAGGCTTCAAATTTGCATAATTCCTGACACCATTAAGCCTTATAAAGGGTTAAAACGGGCTTGTTCGTTGTCACTCACGACGAATTCGGTAGCTAACCGCGCTGCATAAAAGAAACAATTCCTTTTGGTTAACAGATTAGGCTTTCAGCCGAAAACTCACCTAAAAAAAATTTAGTATAGGCATAGAGAAATATAGTAAGACAAGAGTGCTCACTCCATACACTTGTTTTGGTACCAAAAAGACTATTACTTTCATAGTCGACGTCTAGCATCGAGTAGCGGAATTATCAGTACTGCTACTTTACAATAGATGTAGCACCGACCGGAAAGTCTTATGTTGTTGAGCATTAGACTTTCCGGTCGGTGCTACATGTCAAGTAGCAGTACTGATAATTCCGCTACTCGATGCTAGATGTCGACTGTGAAAATAATAGTCTTTTTGGTACCAGCACTGATGTATGGGGTGAGCAATCTATGTATTTTTTTCTCTATGGTATAGGCTGCGAACCCAAAACCAGGCGGCCTGTGTGTGTGTTGCTATATTGTGGTGTATATTTGCAGCCGGTAAAGCCCCTGCCGCTGCGGGCGGCGAACAGCGTGGTCAGTAATAGCACGTCACTCGTTAGTTCCTTGCTCAATAACTCTGCCGCCTCCACCAATAGGTCAGTCCACTGACTTTCTTCTTACTGCTGTGTACAGTCACGCGGGATTGTGATGCCATTTGGGCATTTTCGCGAGAAGAGATCCAATCAACTTTTTTCTAAAATAGGTAAATTTAATGTTTTTTTTTCTACTCATAATCACAAGCTCGATGCTACTAGAAGAAAAAAAAGCGTCCCATATTTTGTTTTTCCAATCCGTAACCATTTTTCAAACACTTTGTACGGCGGTTACAAAATGGAGAGTGAGTAAAATTACTAAATTTTTTGGGATATTTTTTTTCTCCTAGATCTAAAGAGCTCGTTATTCTGAGTAGGAATGATATTAAAACCTACTTTAGAAAAAAAGTTGATTGGATCTCTTCTCGCGAAAATGCCCATTCAGGGTTCTTGCTAAATCGGTAATTCTATAGCGTAAGTATTGAACAACCGATTTAGTTAGGACCCTAAATTGCGCACCAATCGCGGAGCGTGATACGTGCTAGAACAAAATTCACGGCACTAAAGGTTGCTATACACAACGCCGCATAGCCTTAGATTGGCCAATGCTGCCCCAATGTGTATAGCAGTCCTATAATAACTTAACCCTTTTCTTGGTAACTTATCTGACATAAATAATACATACACATAGTTTAACACCCTCATTTTGTATTTTTTTTGCTCTGTCAGGTGTCGTGAGGATTGAACTTACCTTTGTTTTTAGTTTCTTAAGAAAAGGGTTAAACGTCGAATTTATGGTTAAAGCTAATTTACATTTTACTTTTTGATTTACTTTGAATTAAGGCCTGTTTACACGTTGATTAGTGTTTAGTGCGAGTTCATACATTAATTCCTTGCGTTTAGTTAATGTATGAATTCGCACTAAACACTATTCAATGTGTAAATAGGCCCCAAGAAGTCATTTAAGTGAATTTTGTTATTGCACATAATATACGGCATTTTTGTAGAATTTATTAGACCGTAAACAATTCTTTTGCAAGTAATTATGTGAGATAAGGTAAAGTACGTTATTTTTCTCGTAATCTACTTTATTTTATTGTGCTATTGAGAATTGTTATCGGCTAATATGGTAGAAAAGAACACACTTTAAAGAATAAGAATACTTTCAGAGTACATAATACATTTTTAGCTTATAGGCTAATATTATAACTAAATATATTTATCTTCATTGTTGATTATGGAGATGATCTTTTGTAAAGCCTTCTAGCCTCTAGTTGTCGCCATACTCTGTGTACAATGTCACGTTCTAGCAGGGATCCGCAAACTTTTGGGAAGAAGAGCCAACCATATTAGAAAACACCAATTTTATGATTCTATCTAATGCGTTCATTTTTAGGCGCCTTGGGGAGACCCAATTTTCTATGTGAGGCTCCGGTTTGCCGACCCGGTTGTTTTGTAGTAATTTTAGTTTCTTGTATTACAGTCAGCGTTGAGCGTGCGTTCCTTGGCCTTCGGATAAAATAAGCCTTTCGTGGCAGAAACGTTACACTGGGGACAGTACCATCGTCCACACTGTCAACTGACAGTTCGTAAACCTTATTACAAAATGCATAAGGTCCACCGATGGATAGTTAAAGAGCGTCGATGTTTGTAATGTACACAGCGTACGGCACGAAACGGCCACGGCCTAACACAGGGTATATTCATGTACTGAAGTGATATTTCCCCGCAGCATAAACAATACGGGCGTGTCGGGCGCGTCCACGCCCAACAAGCAGCCGCCGCCGCCCAGCCCGCCGCAGCCGCATCCTCATCCGCATCCGCACCCCCCGCACGCCGCGCATCCGCACCGGCAGCCTAACAACACTGGTGAGTACAACTTTTCTTAATGGCTCCTCTACACGATGGGCCAGCGCTGGCCACTCCAAGGGACGCATTTATGCGTTAGAGGGAGCAAGTGATTTTGCTATCTCATTCTACCGCATGGCTGCGTCCCTTGGAGTGGCCGGCGCTGGCCCATCGTGTAAAGGAGCCATAATATTGGCGAAGGGACAGCTTGAGTCTCAGAATCGGAATTCTTAACGCTTTGAGCACCACTGCTAATGTGCGCGGCGCGTCTTCGTGAACTTTGTCAGATTGATATTGGGCTGTAGTCTTCGCGCGTCAGTTGAGGGTTAAAGATATACTTGTGCTCATCATAGGGAGTTGAGAGATATTCTGATCAATAGAATAACAGTCCTCTCTTTAAACTGCTCCCGAACTAAATTACAGATTAATGTCGGTAATCCGCATGACAGCTTTCGCAGAACTGTGTCTATCGAAACTAATTTTATTGAGAGTGTGGAAAGTATTGTACTGAAGATGTAAGGAACAAAATAAGGTAAATTGTTTTAATACTGGCCATCTTCTAATAACTGGACACCTTATAGGTACAAAAAATGTTTTTTTTTAATAGTGTTATTCGCCAGAAACTGGCCACTTTTAGTAACTGGCCACCGCAAACCAGAAATGAATTCTATTCACCTATAAATAGAATTCATTTTAGTATGAGGTGGCCAGTTATTGAAAGCTAGCCAGCTATTGAAACCTTATACTAAAATGAATTCTGTTTATAGGTGAATAGAATTCATTTTTAGTTTAGGGCGGCCAGTTACTAAAAGTGGCCAGTAATAGACGATAAATCCTTAATATATTTGTCTAGCAGTAAAGGACTAAACAAGAATTAAAAATTAAATAGATAATATGAGTTTCATCAGCATCATCATTTCAGCCTATATACGTCCCACTGCTGGGTACAGGTAGGGTTGCCAGATCGAAAGGCGCTATTATCGGGAAACAATATAAATTTTTCGGGATTTTGGGATTTAAGTCGGGAAAAAAAAATTTGAGATGCCACGATTGCCATGATGCCATGATTCGGCAACTATTCGGTATTCGGCCTATTCGGACACTTTGCCCAATATTCGGTATTCGGCCGAATGTTGCCTACTATTCGGCCGAATACCGAATATCTGTTGCATCTACCTAAAAAGAAAAATTACAAAAAAAATAACCAGTAACTAGGTATATTTAATATTTAAAATATATTCTTGGAAAGTAGTTAAATACGAAGGCACGTTTTTGAGCATTTATTGATTACAAAATATTTTATTTTTATCATGGGTCTGATTTGATTGACTCTAATATACAAATTTGATTGACTCTAACATAAAAATATATCTTAGCAAACGTAGTGCTTTGATGGCGAACAGTTTGCATAATAATTGTGACTCAAAATGTTCGCATGTCATGTCGAATATTCGGTATTCGGCCGAGAGAGATTCGGGCAAATACACTATTCGGGGCATCTCTAAAAAAATACATTCAAATTAAAGTAATTGTATTAAAAACAACGATATTTTACATTATTGGCACTACGTCAGCTCGCTCGCTCGACGACAGTTCGGAACTTGAAATTATTGTTTTATAACGAGAAGCTGTTTTTCGGGACAGTTTACACTTTGTCGGGAATCGGGAACACCTGCTAAAAATCGGGAGAATCCCGCCAAATCCCGACCATCTGGCAACCCTAGGTACAGGCCTCCTCTCATGCGCGAGAATATGAGTTTACCTTTCATCAAATAATTATCAGATATTAGATTAATCAACCAGAAAACACGGTGGCCCCGTCAATTGAATTACTACATTGCTAACAACTGCCGGTGGTGCTCAATGTTCTATTCCAACTCTCCGCCCTCTACTAAATAATGTATTGTATTTCATATGGCTTATTACTAATATGATTAAACTTGTACCACAGACAAGACATCCTCCAGACTAAGCATAGTAGCTCTACCTCCTCTGCCACAAATACGGTAGTTTTACTCCATTTTCGAGTCGAAAGTGTCTTTGTGTGACGTCCGTGTCTTTGAACGGACCAATCACGGCACGGGACCTCGCTCACCTCGTCCCCCGCACCCCCGTATTTTTGGCAGCATCGGTTTCTTGAAATAATTGCTCTAAACTCCGTCTAGAGGATTCCTAGTCTACGGGCTTACTACTAATATGATAACTTGTACTAACGTGATATATAAGCGGGATATGTATGTGTGAAGCTCTGGCGCTGGCCGAGTACTCGCCCGAGGAGGCGCCGCCCGCCGCGCCCGCGCACGAGCCGCGCGTCTACAGCGCCAGTGAGTGCCCATGATGTGCTACCTTATCTGACTACACAATGCACCAACTATTTCACACTCGTGACTACAGATGTGCTAGTTGCACAAGGTTTCTAAAAAGTTCGAAAAGTTCTCTATAATTTTAGAAAAATGTACGGGAAATAAAGGAGATTTTCATTTTGGGCATGAGAAATTTCGGATCCCGTACAAAAATATGAGAAGTTTCCGAAATAATTTATCTCGTAGAAATTTCGCAATTTTGTAATTTTTCCTACGGCATATCAGAAGCCATGAGTGTGTTAAATATTTCAATGCTTTGTCCTGTCAGATGTTATAGACTACTAAATGAGAGCTAGAAAACTATAATCTTATTTACATCTCAGATCTTTTCTATCATTACTGTTAAAAAAAGTTTTAATTGACATTTTCTATCAACGATTGTCATTTTGTCTAAAATGTCCAAGCCCCCTGATCACTCCTTCGATACGTTAATAAGATTAGAATAGACATTGCGTCAAAATTAATCATAATTAGCCCTCATTTAGTAATTTAATGACATATCCTCTCCACTCTCCAGCTTGAAAAGTGGACTTCATGTCTAGAAGCACAGATTTTTTGTTGGCTATGCGTAATTATTAGTTTCGAATAAGTAGTTGGGTCGGTTTTTTATGCACGATTCATGATTTATTTATACTTTGATATTTTAATTCGGTATTTACTGCAAAGCATGCATATACGTACTTTTTAGTTGTAGGTACAGGTTTTTTAGTCAAAAGTTGCTTGCTTTTCTCGATAAGGTAAAACATGAGTTAATATGACATTTTTATGTAGGGTCTTCTATTCATTCACCTATAAACAGAATTCCTTTTAGTATAAGGCGGCTAGTTATTGAAGGCTGGCAAGTTATTAAAACCTTATACTAAAATGAACTCTGTTTATAGGTGAATTATAATTCATTTGGTGGCCAATTACTAAAACCGGCCAGTTACTGGCGGACCCTATATCATACCTCACGGGAGTTTTGTATTAGAAATACACGAAAACAAAGGTTGTAGGTTAATTAATGAATATATAACGAAAAATTCCCAAAAGATTAATTAGGGCTTTCCACAAAAAAGGTGCACTTTGTCGCCAACGTGACGCGCGTGGCAGCTACCTTAATAACCTATAGAAATCTATATTGTATACCGTTGAATTCAAAGCTTAGTTATTTAACGTTATCATGCCAAATGTCGGCTTCTTAGGATGCTATTCCACGTGTCCAATATCTTGATCCAATGTGTATTTACATTTTGCTTAATGAGATGAGAGAGTGAGACGCAATGCACATTGGACAAAGAAATTGGACAGGTGGAATACCACAGCTTCACATACTTAGGTCACATACCCGACAATTTTCTAGAGAGCCCCATTATCTTTGATACTGGTGTATGTGTATCTGTATCTAGTTAAAGCAGTATTAGTTTTTATATTGGGTCGTCCAGAAATCATGTGATCGTTTAGAGGGGGGGTGGGGGTATGAAAAATATCACGAATAATCACGATGGGGGAGGGGGGGGTCAGATCAGATATCAGTTGTAATTTTTTTTTTTCAAAGTGGGAAATACAACAAAAATTGAATCAGATCAAATAATCCGCTCTATTTTATATGTGTATTTACCCAATAAATAACATTCAAGTCAAAAATAGGCCAAATATGATCACATGATTTCTGGGCGATCCCTATGCCTAGATGTTCGAATAAGTAGAAAACGCGCACGTTGTCTAATCTATCCGCAAACTAGTTATATCGAGAAGTTGTCATTCCCAAGGTTATCATAACAGCGGTATCGTTTGCCCTATGTGTCTAAAGTTATTTACGGAAGTATGACGTTTGAAACCGCAATACGGTTCTAACTTACCCGGATACGTTACAAGTACATTTCATTTTAGAATACAGATGTTGCGGAAAGTTTCTAAAGATTCGAAAGTCCTCGGTGATTTTTTTTACAGGAAACAAACAAAACTTATAATAAAAATAATTCAATTCCCGTACTAATGTATGACAAATTTAGAAAACTTTCCGAATGCACATTAGAGTTTTAGAAAAAAATATCTTTCAAAATTTGACAGTTCTGTTACTCATAACATAATCCTTGACAAGCGCCGCGGTTGACAACGCTTACGCATAAGAAAAACATATATGACATTAGTAACCTGCCAATCGAATTCGCAATCAGTTGTTTTAAAAGATAGCGAGTGCAAAACTAAGGTTAGAACAACAAGTCCAAGATAAAAATGCAATTAGGTAAGTGTAGCGATTTATAGATAGTGTACGTGATTCATACTCACGCTATCAAACATCTAGAGTTATCCAGCGAGCGTTATCAGCATTGTTTACAAATAAACAACGTTATCGCCGCGTGAATGGCGACTCGCCACATTACAACGTTACACCGTCCGCCATTGGCCGCGCGCCAATCCTAGCGCTCTCCGAGCGAAGTTGGCCTCGCGCCAGCGCCACCGAGCGCAAACAGTCGCCACCCGTCCTCCAACCGGCCAGCATCTAATTAGAAAAAAATATATAAATAAAAGAAAAAATAAAAACATGATTTCCCGCCTAAATACCGGATAGATTAAAAATATGGACGATGGTAAATAAGTTTCGTGTGTGCATGAGTTTTTGACGGTGTTGCGCGGATATGTGGTATGTTTTCGATGTGTTGCGTATTTAGTTTTTTTCGGTGTGTGTTTTTTAATAGTTTCTACGCAAAGTTGCTCGTTATGTAATTGTGTTTGTGATTGTTTAGAAGCTATACGCGTAGCAGTGTAGTTATCGATATACGTGTTAATTGATTGTTCGCAAGTTATCGCCTCCACGTGGAAGACAAAGGACTTTATTACTTTCATTTACGTACAACAGCCCATTATAGATGTGACGATGTTTTGTGACGACATATGAACTTGAGGATAGGCTAAAAACGGAAAGGAAACAGGAAGAAAGTTTTGTTTTTAATCTATGAATATTTTTAAGTTTCAAAGAAAATATTGATATCATGAAATTACTATGAACAATAATGATAGATTTTAGTCTCTAAGTGCTACGAAAACAAGAACGGTTATGCTGACACACAATCCTCCAAGTGCAAATGTGTTTTGATCTCCAATATTTAAACATACGTTTATGACACTATAACGTTAATTATATTATTTAACCTCAATCTGAAATCACTCACTGCGCTCCAAATCTAGATATAAACAAGTGCATTGACTTGTAGTAAACCGCCCAGCGTAAATAAATACACGACAAGTAACACGCATTATGGCGTCACTCATGACTCAAGTAATGAGTCACTTGTTTTTTTCGACTGTACTCAATTCTTCATTTTATCGATTCAGATATCTAATTATAAGGAAGTAGGACGTTGCAAATCGACTACTGCTTCTAATTTTTTTCGTTGCACGTTTAAGTTTAAACTTTATTTGATGTATTTAAGGTTGCATTTTCAATAGCAAAGTTACAAACATGACAGACCGTTATGTTGTGTGGGTTGCCATGCCAACCTTCTTGTAAACAACACGTGCTTTATGAAAGATGCATGTGAGGTTAGAAGTCGTAAACTTGAATTGATAGTTCAATTATACTGTTTACTGTGAACCGTATTGCGATGATATAAGGTCTAGTTTTAGGTATTGCGTTTTGCCTTCGGAAAAAAGCAATTATCTAAATAAATCATGAATACGTCGTATAGGTACTAACAGGTACTTCGAAGTTTTAATGTAAAGACGCGTCTTATTCCCACGTACAGTTTATTGATAATAAGAACTTGTCTTGACCGAACTTGAACCCTACGTGGGTTGTAATACACCTAACAGTCGAGTACCTTTTATTTATGTATTAGGAATGCATGCATATTCAGTGTTTTTTTAAATGTGTAATAAGTACCAGAACATTTTAGTGCATACTTATTGTTTATAGTTTTATACCTAAGTGAATAGGTTTTTTGTGTGGTTGAAATTACCTGAGATGAACTTATTAACATATCTATGTACGATTTTTTTCTTTGGTTTTATAACGCAAAAAATATTTGTTTAACAATATAATTTACCAGTACCTGAATAGTCTACTATATAAAGAAAAAATGTAGTGAGGCTCGGTTAATTTACTTGATTTCAAATAATTTCAACTATGTATATGGAAGATGAGGTCAGAAGAACAAGGGCTACATTTTTTCTGCGTTTTGATTAGCAAATGGGCCATGAGTCTTCTTTGCTCTCTATCTCTTAGTAATCTATTAGTAAAAATGAAAACGTGATACTACTTAAAGCTGTGTTCAAAGTTAAACTAAAGAAATTAAACTATAGAAAGATTTCGGATAAAGTTCGTAAGTTCCAGCATATCTACTTGTATGAATGGGGTTGGCCGGTCGAAGTATTCAGCAGATGGCGACATCATAGCTTGCCCTGTCAATCCCTAGAATTGTGTCATTTTTTTGTTTTTTTAATGCGCTGGATGCCAGCCCTTTAAGCCAAATCTCATAGAAAAAGGGGCAAGCTACGGTGGCGCCATCTATGCAAACCTTTGACAGTTGCCAACCCCATTAAATTTCATTGAAATCCTGCTTTGTACGGTTATAATAATAAAATGAAAGAAGATTGTGGAATTTTAAACGCAAAACTTTTTTTGAGTTTGAATGGCTATAAGGTGCAGCGGGGCAATTTCGACTGCGGGTTAATTTCAACTAATCGAAATATCTTCCATGTTTTACATTATTAACTAGAATGTCATAAATGTCCAGATAACGAAAAAGATGTGTTGTGTGTGACTTTAGTTAATAATGTAAAAAATGGAAGATATTTCCATTAGTTGAGGTTAACCTGCAGTCGATATTGTCCCGCTGCACCTTAATCAAATTTAACACGACACTGATGTGATAAAATCTAATCAGTCGAGCGTGCTATATATGATTTTACAGCATCCATGTGAACGATTTGTATGTGTAGTTCGTTCCGCAGTTATATCGAACGCGTGTATAACAAATCGCATACGATCATGAAATAATCTACATCGATTCGCCATACACATATTTTATAAAATTGTATTGTACAAATACACCGTTAGTTTAAATCGTTCTCGTGTGTCAGGCGTCAATTGCAACCTTAGCACGAGTGCACTGCTAAAGATTCTGTTTCTCGCGCGCGACATATACTACTCGCCTCTTTTTAAATAACAGATAACGATGGGTAGTCTATTTCGCGTGCTAGGTTCTGTCGCGGTGCATTCCTTTTAAGGCCGATGGATGAAAAGACCAATAGTAATTGGTATTAGGTGTTTATATTTCTGTATCTGACGTGACGTGTGCGTGTGTGTGTTGCAGAACTAGTGGAGAACGGCCCCCTCCCCGCCGCGCCGCACCCCGCGCAGCCCGCGCCCGCGCCGCCGCCACCGGTCAGTACACTCAGTACCTTCTACATACTTGCCATCATACAAGCAAATAGAGATCAGTCCCATTCTGCTCCACCCTGCAGGAGACCCATAACGACCAGTATTTACTGCCATTATTTTTAATAGTCATGAACATTTCTACTATATATTTCTGTTTTTACCTATTGCACTTTCGAGAAAGTGGAATGGAAATTGTTGTTTTTTGATTATAATACTTGTAATCTTATATTTTAGGAACGTGAATTCCTTCCAAACAGTTCGATCCTGGCTCTTGTAGTTTGTAGAAAACTGTTACCATGCAATCAATGTAGCGGAATCTGAGAAAGGGTGCTAAACCATGTGTAAACTGTTAAATTATACTTAGAATGCAATCAACCCTCTCCAATCGACATCGTCATCGATCGTCAAATATCGAGCAGAAACCAGACTAATTCCAATTAGACCAGGGTTCCCTGGTTTGGGTTGGGATGCCAAACGGCATTGGCTTTGGTTTCAAGTATTGTTTGTGCCAATTCTTGGCATTACATTGCCAAGCAGACATTAGTTTTTCTAAGTGAACCGTAACCGCAAGAGATGAGATGAGATGATACAATGAAACTCAGTATTTTTACCATTTTATTTTACAGACGTCAAAGAGTTCTATCGCGCCCGCGCCCAGTGTTCCCACGGAACCCGCCGTGTCCCCTCTCACCGTCAACGGCCCCCTCCACCACCATCCACACACGCCGCAACACACAGTCAATAAGTAAGTTATTTACTGTATTGGTAGTTATCTCGAAAATACTCCTCGTCTCATGAGGTCGTTGACGTACTAACACGTTAAAAAATATCAATAATGTCCGGCCGAACGCGCAGCGTCTTCGTTTCAGCTTGGCTACAAATGTATCCGTGTGTCTGTTCGCGGCTGAAGAGGCTGATACATGGACATATATCTAAGTACGGGCCTTACGGGCAATAAGAATGGGGCCAGTACAGCGGTGTCACGCACAATCGTGCAGTCTAACGCCACAACGCGATTGGTTGATTGATGAGTGCGCATCACGCGCGCGATTGGTCGCAACTCTTTGCATTAGACTGCAGGATTGGCTCGAATTCGTGGGTGACACCGCTTAACTAGCACCATTTTTAGCGCCCGTAAGGCCCGTCCTTAGATATATGTCGATGGGGTGAATCTTTATAGGTGGTATTTCTCAACCGATTCTCGTGAAACTTTGTTTAAATGAGTGTTAATGTTTCTAGTGGGCGAGGTGAGGCGACGACGCCACTACTGGCCGGCGCGGGCGGCACCGCGTCGCTCAAGAGCATGGCACAGGAGGCAGTGCAGCGAGCGGGGCTAACCACACAAGGACAAGTAAGGCCGCTCTTACTAATATACACACAGCTGAAAACGTATATACCCGCCATAGACTAGGAATCCTCTAGACGGAGTTTAGAGCAATTATTTCATGAAACCGATGCTGCCAAAAATACGGGGGTGCGGGGGACGAGGTGAGCGAGGTCCCGTGCCGTGATTGGTCCGTTCATAGACACGCGCGTCACACAAAGGCACTTTGACTCGAAAACGGAGTAAAACTACCGTATATTTGTGGCAGAGGGGGTAGCGCTACTATGCTCAGTCTGGAGGATGTCTTGTCTGTGATACCCACTTTATGAATTCAATCTAATCATAGTGGGTATGCACTTTTACAGCTCGCTGTACAGTGAGCTGCGAAATAGCTTGGAGAAATTATGAATGAATTCATTGATAAATTCGCCATGCAATTTTACGGCTGATGGTACATATTTGAGCTCCGAAAAATCCGAACTGTTTTTCGATTTGTGACAAATACGTTGCAAGAAATATAAATATAGGCTATGTTTATAGCATAGACGAAGAAAAGAAGGATATCACGTAGCTAAGATTGGTATTCACTATTCCACCTGTCCAATTTCGTGGTCCAATGTGTATTGAAATTGAAATTATTTATTTCAGGCACAAATCCCATATAGTGTCAAAAGTACAAAAAATATAATTTAACTACTAGGTATATCTATGTTAGTGTACAATACGACGGAAGACCAGCGTTGGCCCATCAAGGCTAACACCATGCTGAGTCGGGACCATTTCGTGGCTATTTACTTGTTCTGTTATGTAATGATGTGTTGTAATGTTAAGTGTAAATTTTATTTTTGTTCCTCTTTCCTTTTTTTTTGTTTTTCTCTTTTGTCTGTTACCTATGTTTTATGCCACGAATAAACTATTTCTATTTCAATATGTAAAATAATAAATACCTAAGACTACTTAATACTATTTATTTTGATGATGCGTTGGGTTCGTGTACTTGATTCCAACGGGCCTCATCAATGGGCAGTCTACTCTGTCGACAAATGCGTTTAGGAGACTGTTGGTGCTGCCCTGCACTCTATGCAATAGGGATGCCGCTCTTTTACGTATAATACGCGCGTAAGTACGACAAAAAACGACATGTTATAAAGTCACAGTTTTGTGTCGGCGACGATAAACTCGTGGTATTTCAAGTCCATGGTTTATACTCGTAGTATCCCCTAATATCATACTACATCAAACATATTTACTTTAACCAATGTTTTATGAATACTTGCAGAGCGTGCGGCGAGGCGCGGCGCTGGCGCAGGCGCACATCCCGCCGCTACTCGGGGTCGCGCCGCTCGGCCCGCTACCTCTCAACTCGGTAACTACACATCTCTCTATCTGACTCGGTAACTACACATCCCGCCGCAACTCGGGGTCGCGCCGCTCGGCCCGCTACCTCTCAACTCGGTAACTACACATCTCTCTATCTAACTCGGTAACTACACATCCCGCCGCTACTCGGGGTCGCGCCGCTCGGCCCGCTACCTCTCAACTCGGTAACTACACATCTCTCTATCTAACTCGGTAACTACACATCCCGCCGCTACTCGGGGTCGCGCCGCTCGGCCCGCTACCTCTCAACTCGGTAACTACACATCTCTCTATCTAACTCGGTAACTACACATCCCGCCGCTACTCGGAGTCGCGCCGCTCGGCCCGCTACCTCTCAACTCGGTAACTACACATCTCTCTATCTAACTCGGTAACTACACATCCCGCCGCTACTCGGGGTCGCGCCGCTCGGCCCGCTACCTCTCAACTCGGTAACTACACATCTCTCTATCTAACTCGGTAACTACACATCCCGCCGCTACTCGGGGTCGCGCCGCTCGGCCCGCTACCTCTCAACTCGGTAACTACACATCTCTCTATCTAACTCGGTAACTACACATCCCGCCGCTACTCGGGGTCGCGCCGCTCGGCCCGCTACCTCTCAACTCGGTAACTACACATCTCTCTATCTAACTCGGTAACTACACATCCCGCCGCTACTCGGGGTCGCGCCGCTCGGCCCGCTACCTCTCAACTCGGTAACTACACATCTCTCTATCTAATTCGGTAACTACACATCCCGCCACTACTCGGGGTCGCGCCGCTCGGCCCGCTACTTCTCAACTCGGTAACTACACATCTCTATCGACTCATCATCATCGGGTCCTGAGGGCCTACCGCGAACCACGTTCGACGTGTTGCCTCTCTATCGCACTTACGTACGAATTTACAAGTGCGACAGAGAGGCAACACGTCGAACGTGGTTTGTGGTAGGCCCTCTGGTCATGGACGGTTTTGACCATGACCTAGTCGCTTTCAGGTGACTGACGTAGCCTATTTTAGCAGTGAATGTAGGGCATTGTAATGCCACAATCATTGCAAGTTAGCATTCCAACAACATTTTAGTAATAAAAGGTCGAAAAAGAAACTTAACAAATTTTGTGTGTAATTCCAGGAGCACCAGCTACAGTTCCAGATGATGGAGGCGTCGTTCTACCACATGCCGCACCCCAGCGACTCGGAGCGAGCGCGACACTACCTGCCCCGCAACATCTGCCAGACTCCACAGTACTACAACCAGGTGTGTGTTTAGTTTAGGCAGAGTTAACCCTTTGAGCGCCAAACGTTAACCGACGCGCTACAGCTCAATATCAATCTTAGTGCATTACGGCAAGGTTCACAATGACCCGCCGCGTATGATAGGCGTGGCGTTCATAGGATTGAGCACACAATGAGATAACAATATGCTCAGAGCCCTCAAATGTTCTAAATATTTGCCTGTTCCTTACTCATTATCTTGTACAGGTAGTGGCGTTCATAGGATTGAGCACACAATGAGAACAATATGCTCAAAGCCCTAATCAAATGCTTTAAATATTTGACTCATTATCTTCTACAGGTAAAAGCCTCCCCCCGTTTATTTCAATCATTTCTTTCAACCGCTGTTATATTTCTCTGTCAATCTATACTTTAAATACGAACAGATACTTTTTCAAATTGAAAAAGCGAATATCAGCTGCTGCTTTAACGCACGACCTGGCGTAACAACACTATATTTAACCGCACGTTGTTGCCGCGCGTAGTAAATAGAGTCTGTGCGGAAAGAGAAGAGTCGTAGAATATATGGGCCCAATACATTCCAGACTCTTCTTTTTCCGAACAGACTAACAGGCTTACATACCTTGAAAAGTGCACGACTAACAAATAATAGTTCTGTTTCTGCAATCGCCGCCAAGCTCTGCCAAATTTTGACTTAAGATTCTGAAGTTCTTCGAAAAACTTACTATAACCTTATGTTAACATTGCAGGTGGTAGTCCCGCACTCAGACAGCGTGGAGTTCTTCCAGCGACTATCGACAGAGACTTTATTCTTCGTGTTCTACTACATGGAGGGCAGCAAGGCGCAGTACCTGGCCGCCAAGGCGCTCAAGAAGCAGAGCTGGCGGTTCCACACCAAGTACATGATGTGGTTCCAGCGACACGAGGAGCCCAAGCTCATCAACGAGGAGTACGAGCAGGTACGTACATGTACAAATGTCTGTGCCACGCCTGGCAACTGTCAGAGACGACTGAAGGACCAAAGCTGGCTCCACACGCTCCACACCAAGTACATGATGTAGTTCAAGCGGCACGAGGAGCCCAAGCTCATCAACGAGGAGAACGAGCAGGTACGTACATGTATGACATGTCTGTGCCAATCCTGGCGACTGTCAAGAGACGACTGAAGGACCAGAGCTGGCTCCACACGCTCCACACCAAGTACATGATGTAGTTCAAGCGGCACGAGGAGCCCAAGCTCATCAACGAGGAGTACGAGCAGGTACGTACATGTACAAATGTCTGTGCCAATCCTGGCGACTGTCAAGAGACGACTGAAGGACCAGAGCTGGCTCCACACGCTTCACACAAAGTACATGATGTAGTTCAAGCGGCACGTGGAGCCCAAGCTCATCAACGAAGAGTACGAGCAGGTACGTACATGTACAAATGTCTGTGCCACGCCTGGCAACTGTCAGAGACAACTGAAGGACCAGAGCTGGCTCCACACGCTCCACACCAAGTACATGATGTAGTTCAAGCGGCACGAGGAGCCCAAGCTCATCAACGAGGAGTACGAGCAGGTACGTACATGTACGACATGTCTGTGCCAATCCTGGCGACTGTCAGAGACGACTGAAGGACCAGAGCTGGCTCCACACGCTCCACACCAAGTACATGATATAGTTCAAGCGGCACGAGGAGCCCAAGCTCATCAACGAGGAGTACGAGCTGGTACGTACATGTACGACATGTCTGTGCCAATCCTGGCGACTGTCAGAGAAGACTGAAGGACCAGAGCTGGCTCCACACGCTCCACACCAAGTACATGATGTAGTTCTAGCGGCAGGAGGAGCCCAAGCTCATCAACGAAGAGTACGAGCAGGTATGATGTAAAAAGCCGGGTCCACACAGAGCGAGCATACGCGCGAGGCAATTTCCTCGTGCACAAAACTGCCGGTGGAGCCCGTGGGCTGTCCCGTACAAACGCATTTTATTTCCTATTTTGCGAGTTTTATTTTTCGGTATTTAAAGCAGGCGATTATTTTTGTGTGCATATTTTTGACCATTTGTAATAGAAAAGGAAACTTTTACCTGCAAATATTTAGAAAATTCGCGTTTGTACGGCACAAACGGTAGACAATTTCAAGGAATGCTCCCGGTGTAGACGTGCCTCGCGCGCGCTCCGAGACCGAGGCGCGTCTACACCGGCAGTTTTGTGCGCGAGGATATTGCCTCGCGCGTATGCTCGCTCTGTGTGGACTCGGCTAATCGCTTAACCTTCGAAGCTTTAACTCCGCAACTAACCCAATATCAATCTACATTCCAGCAAGGTTCACAATGACGCACCGCGCACGATAGGCGTTTCATTTCATTCGATTTTAAAACAGTTCTATTTTCTAATACCATTGATTGCAATTTGATAATTATATAAAGTAGTTGAACGGCTAACCTGTAGTAAATTCATTTCTTTAGAAAATAATAATTACACATGTTTTTTCAAAGCCTCCCAAAAATATTAGATGACCCTCTTCCGACCTCTTTTCTTATATTTTTTTACAAAATGTAATTATATATATTCCAGGGCACGTACATCTACTTCGACTACGAGAAGTGGGGCCAGCGCAAGAAGGAGGGCTTCACGTTCGAATACAAGTACTTAGAGGACCGAGACCTGAACTGAGCCCTCGAGGTGTGCGACAGAGACAGTAGCGCAACAACCCGTGTCTAGTGCAATGGTGCAGGAGTCTAACTCCACAGAACGGTCGGTTCGGTTCGTTCCTAGTTTCAATTTGCAACTTTTTATGGACACTAAAAAGTATGAGTAACATTTGAAATAGTCACAATCACTGACGACGCTAGCGTCGCCGTATCGCGGATTCCGTTGCGTCAGTATTTTTTATATTTCTCAGTAGAGTAAGTTAAGTATTTCTGTGATGAATTTTCCAATAATGAAAAAAAAAAGATGGTAATGTCTGATTTTTTAATTAAGTAAACGTTGAATCGATCTGTTGTAAAATAACTTTGCACGCTGGCAGTTTGTATTATTGTTGTACACGGTTTTTTGTATCGAATTTGCATGTGAACGAAGTAAGCGAAAGATATCATGTGATGCAACTAGCTTCCGCCGTTGGTCGGTTATTATAGATAACAATGTGATATTGATATAGGGACCCCGGGCTTACAGCGCTGCGTCTGCGACATGGCTCCTCCACTAGACTCGCGACTAAACATGTTATTGTAGTCTTCAGTTCCGAGCTCAAAGCCTAGCCGTGATAAACCCAATGACGTATTCGGTTTTCACAGCTACGAAAAAAGGTTATAAAATAGTTTTATAGCCTTTTTTGCCGAGCTCAAACATTTAGACATCACAATTAGGAAAACGCTAGGTGAATTATGTTGTCTAGGCTACCTTTAGATTTAGTACCTAACTCGACCCGCTCAGTGGGACCCGTATAGTTATAGAACATCCGTAGTATAATGAGGCCCATGACGCACCCGCAGCGCCGCGGCATCACCGAGCAACTAAATAATATGCTAGTCGTAGTATTCAACAACAGTGTGCCTATTTAGGTAAGTCAGTTATAACCTGCCGCAGAGCCCGGGGTGTTTGATTTATTAACTTGTGTATAGTCGCCTAGGGGAGGCGAGGCTCGACCGCATGTCGGCCTCGCGCCGCTCGAGCGGTAAAGCTGGCTTTGCGACCGCGCGGTGTCTCCTCCCTACTGTCAGGCGGTGCCATCCACTGAAGATATCGTGTATCGAGTTTTTTTACATTACGAGGCGAAATTTTATACTATCGGCGAAAAAACGTATGAAATTTAACATTCCAACGTTTATGTAAAAGACCCAGTCGACTGGCACGTTCAGAAACTAATTTACTTTTCACCTTGAGTACGTTTTTTGTACTGCTCGGGAAAACTTTCTGAACGTTCCGTACGTGACGTTACGCGAAGTCGACACGTGTGGATGGCGCCGCGCTGACGGCCCCGATACATAGCAATAAAGGCCGCGCGGCCGCCTAGCTGTAAGACATCCAGTGTGATTCATTACATAGAAATAATACACTTTTTCACCGCCCATTGTGAAATTTAATAAAAAGAAACCTATGTGATTTGTACATTTAATTTTAATTAGTGCATTTAAATTGAACAAAAGTATATAAATTGTGTAAGAGCATTGTATGTAAATCACTGCCACGATTGTATTATATTCGGATAATTAGAATTATCGTCGGTTTAATTTGTACTTATTTATTTGTGATAAATTATTTGTATGCGTCAGACACTCGGGGGGGTGGGGGTGGGGGGTGAGACAGTGTATTATTGTCGACTGCCGGCCGCGAGCCTTGTCGTCGACCGTACATCTGACCGCTGTACGTACGGGGCTCTCCCAGAATTGTTGCACTTGCCTTGCGCGAACATTGAAGCCTTCCGTCTCGTTCCGTGTGAGTTGTGTGAGGGTGGTTGTTGCGCGGAGCTGCGCCGGACCGGACCGGACCGGACCCGGACCGGATCCCGCCGGACCGGACCGGACGGCGGCGAGCGGACGCAGCGCGCGATCTCGTTTATTCCGTGCGTGATGTTGATAGTTTTCACTTTTGTAAAAAGTCTATCGTGAGAGCAGTTGAAAATGTGGTAAATAATAATTTAAAAAATTATCTGTACAGTTCTATTTGTATAGAAATAATAAATAACGATTAAAAAAATTTAAAACAATGTTGTGATTTCTTCTAAACGGTTAAGTTAAGTGCGCGGGCGTCGTTTACAGGCGCGGCGCTTTTTGGCATTTCTTTTCTTATTTATTTTTTTATTGAAAGAGATGACTGTTTATTTTGTAGAATAAACTGTAAGAAACCATTTTAACATTTTGTTTGCTTGAGAATCTCTCTGATTCCCGATTCGTCTTCGTCAACAATTATTTTATGACTAATTGATCACCTGGCTGTGGTCCTCTATTTGAATTATTTGCTTTGACGAGACATTTTTATTGATTTTTTTTCTGGTTGATTTTACCAACAATTTTCACGCTGAAGTAATGTAGTCTTATACGTGATATTGAATCCTAAAGCAAATATATACAATGCAGCAACTATCATATAAAATTCATTTTTATCTACAACATTTTTCGTAGACAAAATTTTCTATAATTATCAATATTAATAATTTAGAACACTAGAAATTACTCTTTGCAATAAGTATACCTCCTAAGACCCAGAGTCATATTTGCAGTTTTTAATTTGGAACCTTTTATTCCATTAAAGTTCAAAATTCGATTTTAGTTTGTTATTTTTAAAGGAACTCAGGACTTAGGAGGAACGTAGCCCTGATAAGCTTTGCTGGGACTTGTATTCTTCGGATAAAAGTGGTAAGTATAAAAAGATCTACGGATAAAAATCAGTTGGTGTGCCTGATCTTTTAGCACTGTCGCTGTTTTAGGATATCATTAGGACTCTACATGAATAGTAACAATGTGCTAACAATAAGATAAACTACCCAATGATTAGCAACTGATTGATTGAGAAAGATTGTGTAAGGACTGTAAGGTATCTAACTACAACGACAAGTACATGCAGCACCTCTATTTCGTCAGGTGACAACCAAAACTCACTAATTATGTACTAAACAAATAATAATCAAAAATCAACCTTATTTAGGTATTAATATGGTTCACTATGGTTATTAGCCTTTTCGACGCTATATCAAACAAAAACTGTTACTCGGACCACCACCGAAGTGTCCTAACTTAAATTGAACTTTATTCATATGCACATAGAACGTAGGTCTATTTTGCTCTGTGGTTAGTGACGGATAATCCGATTTTGGCTTAGAGAATATAACCAAACGGAGTGGTCATGAACAGGCGTTCCCCTCTGTCGAAAATAGGCGGCCAATGGTCAACCTCATGTCAATCACATGTATGGACTGACGTTTATCTGACATGGCTATGTTTACGTTACGTATACATTTGATGTGCCCCTCCCCCGCAAAAAATGGCAGACTATTTTGTACCGAAAATGATAGACATGGCGTCTCCGTTGGTTATATTCATAGATATATGATATACTTAGATGACGCCTCAGCGAGCTGTCACTGTTGCCACTTTTGTTTAGTGTACGATTAACAATTTAACACCACCTTGCTGTAGCCATGTCGATAAAGTCATATCGACATTTCTTGCAATTTTAATTTTACTTCAAAGGTTTAACGATACCTAAAATGAACAAAAACGCTTTTATTCTTTATTGTGGTTATCAGATCACAATTTTATCGTCACGCCCCAGCAGGGAACGAAGGGAAAGTTCAGATAATTAATTAAAATACATAAATTCCTACTAAAATATGTGTTCCGCAATAATTTAATTATTTTATTATATTCTAATATATTTATTATTCATTAGCATTTCAATTATGTTTATGTTTAACGAAGATATTGCAGCTTCAATTAATAGCTATTTCGTTCCGCTGTGTAGCGTTTATCGATATATAACATGATTAAAATCGACTTTTCACATCCCTAAAAGTGCACACATACACGTTTTTACGCACACATACACAGCCTGGATGCACCAAAAAAGGCAACACTTTGATTTGAAGTACATCTTGTCACCAGTATAGTTGTCCTTTTTTGACAAACGGCATTTTTAAAAGAGCGAGGAGAGAGAAATGATACTAGTTGCTGCGCCGTCAAAGAGAACAGAAAACGTTGGGGCCTTGGTTATATTCTCTAAGGTTTTTGGCGTTAGACCTTTGGTGCGGATTTATCCGTCATTAGCGTAGAAAGGTTAACTTGTGTTAGTTTTAGTTGTCACTTGACGATTTAAAAACGTTATATATTTTCAGAAAGTTGACGTTTATTTTATACTAACCCTGCCAGATAATTGGCTAACCCCCTTATTCATAAAACTACGGTCCTGATTTAGTTAAATTATATTTTCACCACCAGCTCGGAAAGGCTTACTTTGCACTTAAAAACGGATAGCAAAGTTGCACTTTGCTATCAGTAATTCACATGTGAGGCAAAAGTAATCAAATGCAAATTTTGAGTTGTTTTCTTATGTTTGCTGGTAGAATTGACTATTAAATGATGATTTTGAATGATAAATATTTAATAACATGCATTTGAATATGATTTTGTTTATTTGCTTCGGGTTGGTGTGGTGAAAAATTTTGTGTTTCACTCGGGGACAAATTTTGTTTAACCCTCGTGCTTTGAAACCCTCGCAACGCTCAAGATTCCATTTTTCGAACCACTCGCTACGCTCGTGGTTCAATTTTGGAATATTTCGCTTGCTCGGGTATCAATATTAGGACGAGCGGTTAAACGACAACTTTGCCCCCGAGTGAAACAAATAACTATTTACCCTTTCTTACAAATGCATAAGTCAAAATGACAGATAAAGACAACCGATTATTATTAGCTAATTGATGCTTGTAGCGCGTTTATGAATAAGGGGGCAAGTCTTCAGTACGGTTACCATCAGTTTGTCACTGACATAAACGCCGTCGAGAACGTAATTTACTTTCTATACATCTCGCTCGCACTCACATATTAGTGCAAACGGGACGCTACACAGCGGAACGAAATAGCTATTAATTGAAGCTGCAATATCTTCGTTAAACAAACTGATGGTAACCGTACTGCTCATGGAACTAACTACCTACTATTGAACAAAGTGAGGAAGTATACAATATGAGAAACTAAACCATTATCAGGCGTGGCTCACTCCGCGATTTAAGTCACTCACAAGTACATCCGTTCCACACCACCCATATAACCATTCCAGTCGCAGAATCACAAAGTGGTAACTAAATGTCAGATGTGTCGTAACAGAGTCCACACAATGTGTCTAGAATTGTTTCGAAACAAAGTGTCGTCGCCGTGTCTACACTTTTCCGTAACAAGGTGTCGACACATTTGTGTGCACTTTGCGTGCGGTTTGCGACTAAATCTGACAGCAAATTTGTGACAGCAAATGTCAATATAAAATACCTCTTGAAAACCAAGGATTGTCAAACTACTATTAGTGTCTCGTGTGCTCGTAATTCTAGTAAGTCATCATGGGCAATGCAAATGATAATAATCGACCGAAACCATATAAACACCCAACACCCGTCAACCTTTTACAGAAAAGTTTTTAAAGAAATTCAATAAGCTACTTAGGTCAGGCAACGAATGCTCCAAAAGTTGTAGAGGGAAATGCTCGGAACACAATTTTTGACTCCGTAACTCGGTTTGACAAGTTAGGAGGTGAACATATCAAAAGTCCCCGGCCGTAGCCCTTGAGCGGGGGGGAGAGAGGGGGCTTTGAAGGTCCCATTTTCCCGTTTTTCGATTATATCTCGGAAACTATGCATCTCAGCGACATGGCCACTTATACAAAATGAAAGTTAATTTAATTTGTTACAAGTTTATTCAATCAATTTTTTCGATATGTTGAATAGTTTTTGAGATATCCGCTCTTGAAAGTTTATTTAGGGCTCAATTTTATCTTGATATATCTATATCAGTGAAGGTGCTAGGCCGTGTTTGGTATCGTTTTCGTATAAATCTGGGGTGCTGAATCCATTTAAGATATCACATTGACACCATTCCATGAAATAAAAATAAATCTTTTTAGGGTTCCGTACCTCAAAAGGAAAAAACGGAACCCTTATAGGATCACTCGTGCGTCTGTATGTATGTCCGTCTGAATACACAAAATAGTTCTTTACCTATAGATGACAGGAAAACCTATTAGAAATGTGCAGTCAAACGCGAGTCCGACTCGCACTTGGCCGGTTTTTTTGAAACTCTTCTTGACGCTTAACCGCTGAACCGATTTCGTTGAAATTTGGTATAGAAATAGTTTGCGTCCCGGAACAGGACATAGGATAGATCTTATAACCAAAATCATCTTTTGAAGGTGTGAAAAGTGGCGTGGAAATTTGTACGGGAAATCAATAACCGCTGAACCGATTTATATGAAATTTGGGATGGTCTACATCTTTGATTTAGTTAAAAATGATGAAAAAACATGACTTCAAACCTAAACTTAAACAGTATTAACTTCAAGAAGTCAATTCTGAATTCCCCCCTACACCTCATTTCACACCTTTAAAGGATGATTTTTGAGATAACTTATTATATCCTGTCTCGGGACTCAAAATATATGTGTACCAAATTTAAATTAAAACTGTTCAGCAGTTTAAGCGTGAAGAGGAGTTTAAAAGAAAGTATTTTAATAAGTTTATTTGTTTTTACTTCGGAATGGTGTCAATGTGATACCTTAACTAAATTTGGTACTGCGAATTTATACGAAAACGATACCAAACATGGCCTCGTAGCTTTACTGTTATAGAAGTCAAAATAAAATTGAGAGCCCTAAATTCTTATTACTTGGCCAAACTTGTGTAGAAGGAAAAGGTAAAATAAAAGTCTTCGGCAGGAATATAAGACACAAATAATTTTTTTTTTTGCTTTACTATTTCATTCATCAAATATAAACATACCTTGATTATACTATTCTAGTGAGATCCTCATAGATAAACAAAAACATTTACTTAAAAAATTACAAGGTCGAAATGTCACGGAACTTGTGAGAGTAATATGTGAAAAATATAAACTTTTATGACAAAAAAAATCTGGACACAATTTAAGAATCACCCAATTGCGTCGAGGAATCATCTGTATTTTTGCTTGTTTCATTACCTCCTCGCTTCTTTTTTGTCCTTTGTATTCTGTAGCAATTTGTTAGATCTGAAAATAAAGATAACTTGCGTCGTCACGGATGTCGATTTATAGGTTTTAGGGAGTGCAGAATTCGAAAACGATGATCATTTTATAATCCAAGATGGCGGCTACGTATTTTGTCATAAAAGTGGAATCCAAAATAGTCATCATTTTCGAAATCTGCGCCCCCTAAAACCTATAAAACGATATCCATGACGACTTTTATGACATAGTGCATTGCCGCCATTTTGAAATTGAAAATGTTATCATTTTCGAAATCTGCGCCCCCTAAAACCTATAAAACGACATCCATGACGACTTTTATGACATAGTGCATGGCCGCCATCTTGGAATCCAAAATAGTCCTCATTTTCGAAATCTGCGCCCCCTAAAACCTATAAAACGATATCCATGACGACTTTTATGACATAGTGCATTGCCGCCATTTTTAAATTGAAAATGTTATCATTTTCGAAATCTGCGCCCCCCAAAACCTATAAAACGACACCCATGACGACTTTTATGACATAGTGCATGGCCGCCATTTTGGATTCCAAAATGGTCATCATTTTCGAAAGCGCGGCCCCCTAAAACCTATAAAACGACATACATGACGACTTTTATGACATAGTGCATGGCCGCCATCTTGGAATCCAAAATGGTCATCATTTTCGAAATCTGCGCCCCCTAAAACCTATAAAACGACACCCATGACGACTTTTATGGCATAGTGCATGGCCGCCATTTTGGATTCCAAAATGGTCATCATTTTCAAAATTGGGGCTTCCTAAAACGTATAAAACGACATCCATGACGACTTTTATGACACAGTGCATGGCCGCCATTTCGGATTCCAAAATGGTCATTATTTTCGAAATCGGCACTCCCTAAAACCTATATATCGACACCCATCTCGACTTTTATGACAAAGTGTTTTGCTACCATCTGCATGCAAGACATTTCTATTATTTTTACGTACAAAAATGGCCCCCTGTCAACTTTCAATCGAGATTTAATCGATAATTTATTCGATTAATATTCAGATTAATTCAATTTCAATCTATGTTAGGTCGACTAAACTAATCGCGATTAAAATTTGAGAATTAACTTTTTTTATTCCATTAATTAGTCGAATAAACAGTTAATCGATTAATGCCCATCTCTGACCACGGCATTTTTACACTTTGAGAATATCTGAAAACAAATCAACACAAGGAGCCATTTTGCAAATCCAGTAACATACCAGTAACTTTGTTATTACTTTTGACAGCGCGTGTCATGTGTCAACACAGAGTCGACACAAAGTCGAAACATTGCAACTACTTTGTGACTGCAATATTTCTCAGCCTTAAACCATATTTATACATCATAATTAACAAGTTTCGTAGTATGTAAAGCGTTATTTCTGTTATTTAAGTATAGTATACGCATCGAAGTACTAAAAATGCTTCAAATAATATAGTTATGAACACAGGCACTGAGAAGTAAACAATTTCATTTCCGGCTAAACTAAAACAATGTGGTGGCGCGTTGATTATATTACACTTAGTTTATCAAATCACTCGAGCAGTTTAATTCCCCATAATAATTTAAGTCATATTGTAATATAAATGCAAACAATATATAATTACGTCTTGTAATCCGTTTTAGAGATGGCGTATTAATGTCACTTATTTTTATTTAAGTATTTTTCCATCTGACAGTTTCCATTTGACAGGAACAAAATGAACGAATGAACGAATGATTTTGGCATAAAGTAGTCGCAAACCCGAAACAATGTGTGCACACGGCGACCACACTTTATGTCACTTTGTGTCATGTGTCGACCCTTCCCCATTTCTGGTAACTGTGTCGACACGGCGACGACTCTGCGACTGGAATTGTGACCGAAACAGACGGTGTCGACACAAGATGTGTCAACACCGCGTCGTAACGGCGACTGGAAATGGTTGTATGGGCAATTTTGGTGGCTAGCCATAAGCCGCGCGTGGCGCTGTCGCCACCTAGCGGCCATATTTGTCCTGATCGTAACAGACGCGTTTTGTTAGAGTGAGTCTTCTGTACCTAGTACTATTATTTATTCTGTGCCATTATCAAATACATTAACCATGTTGATAATTCAATAACATTGTTCTGTCCATCATTATCAAGAGTCCCATACAACCATTTCCAGTCGCCGTTACGACGCGGTGTTGACACATCTTGTGTCGACACCGTCTGTTTCGGTCACAATTCCAGTCGCAGAGTCGTCGCCGTGTCGACACAGTTACCAGAAATGGGGAAGGGTCGACACATGACACAAAGTGACATAAAGTGTGGTCGCCGTGTGCACACATTGTTTCGGGTTTGCGACTACTTTATGCCAAAATCATTCGTTCATTCGTTCATTTTGTTCCTGTCAAATGGAAACTGTCAGATGGAAAAATACTTAAATAAAAATAAGTGACATTAATACGCCATCTCTAAAACGGATTACAAGACGTAATTATATATTGTTTGCATTTATATTACAATATGACTTAAATTATTATGGGGAATTAAACTGCTCGAGTGATTTGATAAACTAAGTGTAATATAATCAACGCGCCACCACATTGTTTTAGTTTAGCCGGAAATGAAATTGTTTACTTCTCAGTGCCTGTGTTCATAACTATATTATTTGAAGCATTTTTAGTACTTCGATGCGTATACTATACTTAAATAACAGAAATAACGCTTTACATACTACGAAACTTGTTAATTATGATGTATAAATATGGTTTAAGGCTGAGAAATATTGCAGTCACAAAGTAGTTGCAATGTTTCGACTTTGTGTCGACTCTGTGTTGACACATGACACGCGCTGTCAAAAGTAATAACAAAGTTACTGGTATGTTACTGGATTTGCAAAATGGCTCCTTGTGTTGATTTGTTTTCAGATATTCTCAAAGTGTAAAAATGCCGTGGTCAGAGATGGGCATTAATCGATTAACTGTTTATTCGACTAATTAATGGAATAAAAAAAGTTAATTCTCAAATTTTAATCGCGATTAGTTTAGTCGACCTAACATAGATTGAAATTGAATTAATCTGAATATTAATCGAATAAATTATCGATTAAATCTCGATTGAAAGTTGACAGGGGGCCATTTTTGTACGTAAAAATAATAGAAATGTCTTGCATGCAGATGGTAGCAAAACACTTTGTCATAAAAGTCGAGATGGGTGTCGATATATAGGTTTTAGGGAGTGCCGATTTCGAAAATAATGACCATTTTGGAATCCGAAATGGCGGCCATGCACTGTGTCATAAAAGTCGTCATGGATGTCGTTTTATACGTTTTAGGAAGCCCCAATTTTGAAAATGATGACCATTTTGGAATCCAAAATGGCGGCCATGCACTATGCCATAAAAGTCGTCATGGGTGTCGTTTTATAGGTTTTAGGGGGCGCAGATTTCGAAAATGATGACCATTTTGGATTCCAAGATGGCGGCCATGCACTATGTCATAAAAGTCGTCATGTATGTCGTTTTATAGGTTTTAGGGGGCCGCGCTTTCGATAATGATGACCATTTTGGAATCCAAAATGGCGGCCATGCACTATGTCATAAAAGTCGTCATGGGTGTCGTTTTATAGGTTTTGGGGGGCGCAGATTTCGAAAATGATAACATTTTCAATTTAAAAATGGCGGCAATGCACTATGTCATAAAAGTCGTCATGGATATCGTTTTATAGGTTTTAGGGGGCGCAGATTTCGAAAATGAGGACTATTTTGGATTCCAAGATGGCGGCCATGCACTATGTCATAAAAGTCGTCATGGATGTCGTTTTATAGGTTTTAGGGGGCGCAGATTTCGAAAATGATAACATTTTCAATTTCAAAATGGCGGCAATGCACTATGTCATAAAAGTCGTCATGGATATCGTTTTATAGGTTTTAGGGGGCGCAGATTTCGAAAATGATGACTATTTTGGATTCCACTTTTATGACAAAATACGTAGCCGCCATCTTGGATTATAAAATGATCATCGTTTTCGAATTCTGCACTCCCTAAAACCTATAAATCGACATCCGTGACGACGCAAGTTATCTTTATTTTCAGATCTAACAAATTGCTACAGAATACAAAGGACAAAAAAGAAGCGAGGAGGTAATGAAACAAGCAAAAATACAGATGATTCCTCGACGCAATTGGGTGATTCTTAAATTGTGTCCAGATTTTTTTTGTCATAAAAGTTTATATTTTTCACATATTACTCTCACAAGTTCCGTGACATTTCGACCTTGTAATTTTTTAAGTAAATGTTTTTGTTTATCTATGAGGATCTCACTAGAATAGTATAATCAAGGTATGTTTATATTTGATGAATGAAATAGTAAAGCAAAAAAAAAAATTATTTGTGTCTTATATTCCTGCCGAAGACTTTTATTTTACCTTTTCCTTCTACACAAGTTTGGCCAAGTAATAAGAATTTAGGGCTCTCAATTTTATTTTGACTTCTATAACAGTAAAGCTACGAGGCCATGTTTGGTATCGTTTTCGTATAAATTCGCAGTACCAAATTTAGTTAAGGTATCACATTGACACCATTCCGAAGTAAAAACATATAAACTTATTAAAATACTTTCTTTTAAACTCCTCTTCACGCTTAAACTGCTGAACAGTTTTAATTTAAATTTAGTACACATATATTTTGAGTCCCGAGACTGGAGATAATAAGTTATCTCAAAAATCATCCTTTAAAGGTGTGAAATGAGGTGTAGGGGGGAATTCAGAATTGACTTCTTGAAGTTAATACTGTTTAAGTTTAGGTTTGAAGTCATGTTTTTTCATCATTTTTAACTAAATCAAAGATGTAGACCATCCCAAATTTCATATAAATCGGTTCAGCGGTTATTGATTTCCCGTACAAATTTCCACGCCACTTTTCACACCTTCAAAAGATGATTTTGGTTATAAGATCTATCCTATGTCCTGTTCCGGGACGCAAACTATTTCTATACCAAATTTCAACGAAATCGGTTCAGCGGTTAAGCGTCAAGAAGAGTTTCAAAAAAACCGGCCAAGTGCGAGTCGGACTCGCGTTTGACTGCACATTTCTAATAGGTTTTCCTGTCATCTATAGGTAAAGAACTATTTTGTGTATTCAGACGGACATACATACAGACGCACGAGTGATCCTATAAGGGTTCCGTTTTTTCCTTTTGAGGTACGGAACCCTAAAAAGATTTATTTTTATTTCATGGAATGGTGTCAATGTGATATCTTAAATGGATTCAGCACCCCAGATTTATACGAAAACGATACCAAACACGGCCTAGCACCTTCACTGATATAGATATATCAAGATAAAATTGAGCCCTAAATAAACTTTCAAGAGCGGATATCTCAAAAACTATTCAACATATCGAAAAAATTGATTGAATAAACTTGTAACAAATTAAATTAACTTTCATTTTGTATAAGTGGCCATGTCGCTGAGATGCATAGTTTCCGAGATATAATCGAAAAACGGGAAAATGGGACCTTCAAAGCCCCCTCTCTCCCCCCCGCTCAAGGGCTACGGCCGGGGACTTTTGATATGTTCACCTCCTAACTTGTCAAACCGAGTTACGGAGTCAAAAATTGTGTTCCGAGCATTTCCCTCTACAACTTTTGGAGCATTCGTTGCCTGACCTAAGTAGCTTATTGAATTTCTTTAAAAACTTTTCTGTAAAAGGTTGACGGGTGTTGGGTGTTTATATGGTTTCGGTCGATTATTATCATTTGCATTGCCCATGATGAGTTACTAGAATTACGAGCACACGAGACACTAATAGTAGTTTGACAATCCTTGGTTTTCAAGAGGTATTTTATATTGACATTTGCTGTCACAAATTTGCTGTCAGATTTAGTCGCAAACCGCACGCAAAGTGCACACAAATGTGTCGACACCTTGTTACGGAAAAGTGTAGACACGGCGACGACACTTTGTTTCGAAACAATTCTAGACACATTGTGTGGACTCTGTTACGACACATCTGACATTTAGTTACCACTTTGTGATTCTGCGACTGGAATGGTTATATGGGGTGTTGGATAACCCGCAACCATAGACTACCACCCATAGACTACGTTTTATTAACTATAATATTACTTAACACTTTGAACTAGTGATCCAAAGGACTCGAGCCTTTTAGCTCTTTTTTTAGAGCTCGTCTCATTTCTTGACGCCTAAAAGGCTAAAAGCCTATTTAGCCCTTTAGCCCCCGAGCCTAGTTCTATTTAAGAGCCTAGACTCTTGAAGCTAATAACCTTTTTAAAAGACTACATATTTAAAGGCTAAAAAGTCTTTATCTAAATATTAAGACTCAACCTTTTTTTAGCCCCAAAGCCTTTTAGCCTCAAAGCCTACACAAAAAGTAAACTCGACGCGTTCTGCGCGTGGTGTATTGAATCAAAAAGCCTCAAGTTTGTTTACTACGACATTGATTAAAAATCGAAGTTCGTCAATTGCGGCCGTTTTTCTCTGCCACTAAATAAAATAAATAATCAAAATCCAAAAAACATGCTTCGAATTACCCCCCCCCCCCCCCCCCAAAAGGTTATATATTTAAAAAAAGGCCTCTAGCCTTTTTTAAGACTAGCTTTATTAAAACCTTTAGCCCTTTGAAACCTTTTTGATTAAGCCAGCTCTAAAAAGAACTCGGGAGCCTTAAATTTCGGGCTAAAAGGGCTCGAGTCCTTTGGAACACTACTTTGAACGCCAACAACCCTTAACCCATTTCCAAGCCGCAGCAATCTACAAGGTTTTCCCAGATAATCCGAAAATATTCCAATTAATCCAGCCAAAAAGAATATAACCACTACATATAGTGTAGTAAATAAAGGTAGTGGACCCCGCAGTAATTCCTCAGCCAGAAAAAACTTTACAGTATGATAAAGTATCAATAAATAAAAAGTATTGTATAAATTTCCAAAGAATAATAATAATAGAATTAAAGTAAATACCTAAAGTCTTAAATAGTCAATATCTTTTTACGGAAAAATGCTCCGTTCAAACTTTCTTCACCAGACATATTCATGTAACGTATTGCAACAATATATGAAATATCAAAAAAAATATCCCAGCAGAAATACCAGTATTAATAAAACATAATTTTTTGGCGTGTCTTGGACCGGAAAATTGCTCAGTCTAATTTTTACACTGGAATGCCATTTAATTGCCGTTTTATACCTACAAAATGAAAATCTAAAAAATTCCACTCTCAGTTTTTAATAGTTCTATAATACATACATTTGGGTACGCATTTTTTTTTTTGGATTTTTTTACCGACTGCGCCAAATTATATTCTAAGATCATATAAAAAGAAAAAAATGACAGAGCAATTTTCCGATGAAAATGAGCGTCAAAGAAAGGAATTCTCATAAAAAAATATTGTCATGTTTGACAAAACTTTTAGATTTTTTTCTAGTATCACATACTGATACAAATAACTTATTTTGTAAAATAATTTTGGACTGAGGAATTACTCGGTTCAATATATAATCAGATTTGTGTTTTTACTTAACTTAGGAGTGTTTTTTTTTTTTGGATATTTATATGTTAGCCTCGGCTCATACTATACAATAACCAAGCTAAATTTCATCGACTGAGAAATTAATGCATGGGTCTCCATACAACAACTTGCTTCATTTACTACACTAATAATCCAGCTTTGATAATTCATTTGAAGAGACAAGTCACATTTCCTGAAAGTGCAATCTAATTTGAACCTTAAATCGGAATGCTAAAGTTGAAATTGCAAGGAGGTAATTATTTTAAACTGCAATATTGTATAGGTATACTAAAACTCAGTATTTGTCTATATTTCTGATTTACATGAGTAATTTCACCTAATAAACGGTCGTAAACGTGAATGTACCTGATTTTTTTAATAGCGCTCACGCTCTCATACTTTAAAATGAGTTGTAACCGCGAAACGCATATAGGCACTTCATCTATTATGATATGTGCCAAAAGCAGATGCGGTTGGTTTGTATTGAGTAGGTAATATAATACGGCTCCGGATAATTTTCCCTCAGTCACAGGCAATATTATGTTCTGACATGTGCATACGACAGGCGACAATTTCATTCAAACAAAAACGGTAAAATTGAACTGGACACTTGGACAGGACCATACCGGTTGCCTTATACAGTTAATTACGGTAAGTTGCGATTTTATTAAGATTCTGATTTACCTTGTTACATTTCGTGTATTTAGACTAGGTGTTCTGTAGGTAAGTATTTTTCTCAAAAATGGACGGCAAAGTCGACTTTGCCGTTTAAAAAATACGTCGCGAAGCGCGTAGTTTATGGTCAGTCAAAAATTAAAAAGTTAAAAACATTGCAGTCTCGATTTTGGGACTGCAATGTTGCATACAAATTCCATTATTTGTCGAGTTCCAAACTTTTTAAAAGTTGAAATGGCCATATCAAATGAAGGCACAGGCCCATTAAACAGCCAAACAGATGATTAGTACCGCGACTATTTAGCTGTCTCAAATAGGTTGGCGTATTTTCGGCAGAAAAATACACTTCTATTTTTTTATTAAAAAAATAAAAAGGCGGCAAAGCTAATTTTTTCAATTGTTTCTACTTTTTTCTGTGAAAATATATACGTAAGAACGTTGCTTTTGTAAAATATTTCTATGATATTTATATTTCTTGCACCATTTTTGAGAAAAGCACTATATATGACTCGGCTGGAAGGCTACTTGCTGGCTTCGGATTCAATTAAACGGACTCCCAAGGTCGTCCGTTTAAAACGAATCCTCAGCCTGCAAGTAGCTACTTCCGAACCTCGACAATAATGTACTATTAATTTGACTGATTCTTAATTAGGGTGCAGTAAATTAAAATGTGATTAAAAACCCACAAATTACATACATAATGTAATTTCCAACTGTCTTGAAACAAAACAAACGTTTATAGTCTAGTTAGGTAATACCCTCTATGTTTATTTGAATTTGTCATAAAGGGTGTATTTGAGTAATTCCGAAGAATTCAAAATGTCGGGTAATTCCAGAAATCAAATATGATATAGTAATTGAGGTTTATTAGAAATCCTTACATATTTTTTTAACGATTGATTGCACCGACATCTACGTTAAGCTTTGCATGTTTATCCTAATTAAAATTATTAGTGACTCTTGAGTTCTTCAAGCGCACTTCGAATCTTTACTTACTTTCAGATGTTTTTTACAAGCGTATGGTGGTTGTCACTGGTGACCCTCACTGCCGCTGACTACGTCACCTGGCCCGACTGCCCATTGGCAACCGTCAAACGAATCATCCAGCCCAACAACCCAGACCCAGAGGCCACTATTCTAGACCTCAAAGAATGCAACATCAGCCACATTGAATCCAACAACTTCGCACATCCCAATCTTGAGTTACTTGCTATAAGCTCGAACGATATAACAAACCTAAATGCCGACGTGTTTAAATCTCTCCCCCAACTAAGATCGTTATATTTAGGCTATAACAGAATTAAAGGCAAAGATATACCTCCGAACATCTTCGAAAATACTCGACGATTGGAAAGAATAGGTTTTACGGGAAATAACATGACCGGTACGCCTCAAATTTTACTACAGGGCTTAGATTCACTAGGTACACTATGGCTAGACAATAGTTCCTTGCAAGAAATACCTTTTTTCGCCGCACACCCATCTCTCAAACAGTTATACCTCTATGATAACCACATTAAGTCACTGGACAATCCAGACAAATGTATTTGGTTTGAAAACTTACTAAAACTCCATCTATATAACAACCTTATTGAATTTATTCACGATGATTTCTTTCGGCCTCTTAAAAATATAGAAAACATAGATATGAGTCGTAATAAAATTCGATACCTCCCAGATAAACTATTTACGAATTTAACTAGTTTAAAAACCGTTAATTTAGAGAAAAATCGTATTAAATACATAACTCTTGAATCATTTAGCGGCTGCAGAAACCTTTCTCATATCAACTTATCTTACAACAAGTTAACATTTTTGCCGATAAATTTCGTTTCTCAGTTTGGTAGGCTCGAGTATTTATATTTCGAACGGAATCCATGGCAGTGTGCTTGTTTGAACGATATATTAATAGAAGTGAAGTCAAAGGCGGTACAGTATAGAGATATAGACAATAAGGGTAACTCTCCGGCTTGCATAGCTATTGACTTTCGATGTCATAGGTTGAAAGATGTTCATCGCGAGCTTTTTGATTCTATAATACAAGACGGTTTCTAGAGGCATTATAGCGGTAAGTAGGTCGTAGGTCTGTACTACGAGTATAACGTCTATAATTATGATCTCACAAGTTACATGGCAAACGGCAATTTACTCGCATCCAATTTTGAACATCATTGTAACATTATGTGTGTCATTTTTGTGTATAATTTGTACATTTGAATTTAAATCTATAGTGTATCATGTAAATTATGTTGAATTCAAAATATAGTAGTCGTGTACATACTTACAAGTATAATACATACGTCGTTATTATATTATGCTAAGGGGCTATTCATAAATTACGTCATTTCAAATTAGGGGGGGGGGGGTCTGGACATCGGATGACGGTAGCATGAAGTAGGAGGAAATGGGGTCATTTGAAGCATGATTTTTGGATGATTATAGGGGGGGGGGGGGGGGGGGTCAAAAATCGCCAAAAATCGATGACGTAGTTTATGGACAGCCCCTAAGCTCGGCAGAGTAGCTTACAGGGTTTACTATTATAATGTGACTGCCTTGAATAAAACCCATCGTAATATTTAACCGTATATTCATCGTTTCTTCTTCTTCCCGCCACGGTTACTTCCCCCCTTTCCCTTCCCCTTCCCCTTGATTCGGCGGCGCACGCCGGCCGCGTTCTCCGTGTCATCATCATCATCGTCCGCGCCGCGCTTGCGGCCCTTTGTGTTCCTCTTGTCTTCTAGCTCTTTCATTTCCTAGGGATAACAAGAGAGAGATAAATAACAGCTTTCATATCAAATTGTCTGTCAATGAAAGATGCTTTTACTATTATTTAAATACTCGGTAGATTTCTGCTCTGTCTACTAGTAGCACACAATAAGTAATAAATAGTACTACCGTCAGGCGTGGCTCACTCCGCGATTTTGTCGCTTTGCTACAGGTAGCTAAAAGTACATCCGTTCCACACCAATTTTGGTGGTTAGCCATAAGGCTCGCGTGGCGCTGTCGCCACCTAGCGGCCATATCTGTCCTGATCGTAACAGACGTGTTATGTTAGAGAGTGAGCCTTCTGTACCTAGTACTATTATTTATTCTGTGCTACCGTACAGAAAGGACACTTCCTACAAAACCGAAGTTTGACAGCGATTCAGGGTCGAACCATGATATCCCTTTCTAACTTATGGCACTATCCCTTTCGACTATTTAGGGCAGCCATTCTCAAAGTGTGTTCCGCGGAACCCTGGGGTTCCGCAATGCCTCTGTTGGGGTTCCGCGAAAATACTTGTAATAATATGAAAAAAACAATAGGTATGTATATCTGGTCGACAGTGACGAACGAAAATATTTAGTTTCGGGTTCCGTCAAATATTTCGCTTTCCAAAAGAGTTCCGTCACCAAAAAAGTTAAGGAACCGCTGATTTAGGGTTGTCAAAATTCAAGT
The DNA here is from genome assembly GCF_910591565.1 of Cydia splendana. Taxonomy (NCBI): domain Eukaryota; kingdom Metazoa; phylum Arthropoda; class Insecta; order Lepidoptera; family Tortricidae; genus Cydia; species Cydia splendana. The sequence continues at coordinate 18,553,234 of NC_085972.1, read as the reverse complement.
AATTATCTGTGGTCGTGCACGCAAAGGGACGTCAAGTTGTGTGAACCCTAATAATTGCTCGGAGCAATGCTGAGCCGAACGGAGCCGAGTTTGCCCGAAGTCAGGAGTGTCTCCCCATTGCTAGTAGATGAAATACTTATACTTATAGGATAGAATCTGCTCTGTCGAGTGTGAATATTAAGTACCTAGTTTTTTATTTTATACAGGGTGGAAAGGCACGACGATCCTTCCCGGAAGTATTAGGTCGTTTAAGTGATACAGAGACTATTGGTAATGGTAAGAATCGTTAATTGAGTAAAAAATAAAAATTGCAAAAATACTACTTTTTAACTGTGGTGATAACCCTATAGCATGTGCACATGACGGCTAGATTAAGGATCTCCGTCGGGAAAGCTCGGGACTTTACACTTTTTTCCGATCGTTGACAGTATCGCAATGATGTATGAATGACGCATAAATGTCAAATAAATCAAATGCATGCAAAAATATTACAAACAATTTTATTACTTTCTTAGATAATTACTTTTTTCCAATATTTAATACTATCTTCTTTTCACATACGGTGTTCAAATGTACCTCCGTGTATTACAACGCCGCCGCAGCCCGTACCCGAGTATGTCGATGCACATGCGATATAGTGTATGCTCTTCGTCATTTATCCTCCGCAGAAAGCACCAATTAGCCTTTGTCTCATTTCGTCCGCAGTTTCACATTCCGTTTGGTTTGGTACACCATATCTTTTACACAGCCCCACAAATTTAAATAGCCACGAGCATCTAACATTTTTATTTGAAGAATATGACATTCAATAAGTATAGTTCAATGAAAATTTAATTTCAAACATTAGACGTCTTGTCTATTTCCTACCACGCAAGAAGGTTTGTTAGTTTGGTATTGAAGAAGTATTTATTCTTGATTTATTCTTAGTATTTCATTTTTGCAAGTTCATTTGGTGCAACTAACACAACCTACATGTAATTTTTTATTATTTTAGATAGTTTCCTATTATTCGAAAATAATTTTGTGAAACGTGTTAAGAAACTAAAACCTATTTATCAGTCAAGGAAACCAGAGATATTTATAAGACGATTGCGTACTTTTGAGTGGTTGTCAATGTCACCATTTGAACTGTCGTTGTAAACAATGTTGTGATTAGTATTATTAATATTAAGGAATAACATAACTATTTCATTCAAGTATTGAACAAGTGGAACCACTAAGAAAGCGAAAATCCTGCAATGATTCTTACCGTGCTGTAAGCAGACCTAAAAATGGTTAGATGGCAACAAATTAGCATAATTTCCTGTCGAATACTGATTGTTTACAAGTCAGTTCATTGACCCTGTCACCTGTTAGGGTTAGAACAAAGTAGTTTTTTGCGTGGATGTTTAAAAGGTCATAATTTAGAAACGGTTGCCCATATTAACATAGTTTCTATGGAGAAAATATAGAGCTTAGGCTAAACTATCTCCCATTTCCGGAAAGGATCGTCGTGCCTTTCCACCCTGTATAATCGACTCTAGAAATTGCAGAGAAAATAACCATACAATATACTTACAATCTTCGTAAGTCTCTGAGCCTCAGCTACTCGCTCCTGTAGCACCATAACCTCGCTTTCTTCAGTCGGGTAGAGGGGCAGCTGTTTGCCGATCAGCTGCTCGATGCGCTGGTACAGTTCCACGTCGTACTAGAATTAACAAAAAAAAAAGCTGTTAACACATTGATTATGATTAATGTTAAGTGCGAGAGAGAGGTCACACATTTGCTACTCGCGTTTGGTGGCAATTGTATGAAGTTGCGCACTTATCTGTATCTTTAGGTATTTAAATAAAAGTAGCAAAATCTACCCTCAGATGGCTCCTTAAGTCAGTTGAGGGTAGATGAAAACATTACATGATCAAATAATGTAGGTTACAGTCAGATCGTTCAGTGACAGATCCAGGTGGTTTTGTATTTGGTTGGTTAACCAATAAATGTTATAAACTACCCGAAAATGTACAAATTACATATTTGTTTACTTTTATTTAAATACCTAAAGATACAGACTATAACGCTAATCAATGTGAAAACAGATAAAGGATTGGGTAGATTAATATTGAGTTAGATTTGCTTTTATTTTTATACCGATACAACCTCACACAGCAAACGTTCAGTAAAACGCGAGGATCACATCAGTCAGTTCACAACTTTGTACTCATTGCACTGATAACTAAGGGTACCATTCTATGTGTCCAATATCTTTGTCCAATGTGTATTGCGTCTCACATTTTGCTTTAATGAGAGAGTGATACGCAATGACATTAGACAAAGAAATTGGACCCATGGAATACTACCCTTACTAACCTAGTGATAAAACAAAATCGGGTTTATCGCGAATTTATCTGTTTATTGTTACTTTAATTCCAACGTTTTAACGCAGGTTTCACTGATCGGGGTCGTCGATAACTGATGTACCAGCAAAATGCCAAAATAGAAATTTGTATATAGAGTTAAGAGACCGACGAAAAGTCTATGTAAAAGTTAGTCAGTTCACAGGTGTGTGACTCACCTGCGAGACGAAGGTGACAGCCTTACCGGCCCGCCCGGCGCGCGCAGTGCGGCCCACGCGGTGGATGTAGTCCTTGCTGTGTAGGGGGATGTCCAGGTTGATCACAACGTCCACGTGAGGGATGTCCAGACCTCTGCACAATAAGAAATTGTGAGATTCTAACACAGTTGATAAAACTTGGACTTTCATTTAATGACCAGGTGAGGTAAAAGAGTGCCTTGAAAGAAGTCTGCTTTGCTTAGGACACAAAAAGAAAAATAGAATAAGTAGGTATAATATTATATCACAACATCATAGTGTGCCAATTTACTACATATGTCGCCGGTCTTGGAAGGAAAAGTGGCAAAATGTTTTAAACATTGAGCATAATTAAACAAAAGTGTGACAGGGGTATTTATTAGGTAAACTAACATTTTGGATTAATACAAATATTAGTAGGAACGAAATTGTAGTCTTTAGTTTTCAAATTGAGCTAGTTTGAAATTCTACAGCCTACTGCATTAGAAACCGCAAACTGGAAGTTGTAAAAAGTTCAGTGTTCTTTAATGTTTATCTATTATCATCTCTATGCCCCTAACCAGTAGATAGTACATAGGTATATAAAATACAAAACAAGCCAATAAAATTCGTGATGATTTCCCGAGACAAACTCACCTTGACGCTACATCAGTACAGATTAAAATCGATCTGCTTTTATTCTTGAACTTGTTCAAGGCCGCTAGTCGTTTGTTCTGTGACATCTGGCCGTGCAGCGGTACGGCGGCGAGGCCTAAGTTGCGCAGTAGTAGGGCGGCTCGCAGCGCGCCGGCGCAAGTGGCCACGAACACGATGAACGAGTTGCCGGAGAGCTCGTTTAGGATGTGCACAAGGTATACGTCCTGTAAGAGATTCATTTATTATTTAAGGCCTCTACAAACCTCGCAACAACAAACAACAAATTTTATTGGAGCAACGAATTCATTCGATCGATCAAATGCCGCTATGTTATGTTATGCCGCGTTAACACTTATAATTCAAAACAAATGACATGAAGACATCTTTTCAGTCTTTTTTATAACTTTGTAATTTTTTTACCATTAAAAAACATATGTATTTGTCATTTTTGTAAGCATCATTATAAACTTTATGTTGCATGGCAAGGTATTCAGATGACGTTTTTGGAGTTGTAAAATTTTTAACAGCAGAGTTAAGAAAGTTACAGTCTAACTTTACAGTTAACTATTGTACGATGCACTGCTTCAGTAATGATAGAGTATTCACTCTTGCATGAAAGAGACAAAGATAGTATTAATCAAAGAGTACAGACTACAGGAGTGAATTCCAATTCATAGAAATCTACATGTTTTTTTCCCAATTCTTAGGAAAGTACTATGTACTAATCCAGTACTAACCTTATATTTGACCGGGATGAACACATAGTACTGCTGCAACTTATCCACCGTCTGGTACTTAGTGGATACCTCCACCTTCACCGGGTTCTGCAGCGAGGCCCGCTGCAGCTTCTGCACCTTCTTGGTCATGGTGGCGGAGAACAGGTACGTGCGGCGCTCCCGGGGGATCACACGGAGGATCTTGTCCACTTCCACTTCGAAGTCCATGTTGAGAATGCGGTCTGCTTCGTCCATGACCTGCAAATATTGTAATATTTTTGTAAAGTGCTTCTATGATTGACAGACTTTGCGTTTGGAAGTTTACAAACAGCATAGAAGCCCTTAGTTGCTATAAGCAAAGACATATGTAACTTCGTATAAGACGAATAAAGTCTAAGGAAAAAACGTGCCTCGGAATTCAAGTAAAAGTCATTCTCGAATAGATGGCGCACACACCTTTAGCCTATCCTCGGCTAGATGGCGTGACGACACCGTTTCATATTTAGCAATTTTAACACATAGATATCAGTGAATGAACTTGGATCTAAATGATATAAAAATAATAAAATCATTTATCCATATATATACATTTTTTGATAACTTTATACGTTTTCATTTTGAGTTTTAGTCGTGTGTCGATAGATGGCAGTAAATTTACAGTGACTACAAAATTTACAATGACAGGACCCCTCTATACTATCAATTCTTTTTGCTATAAGTCACAACAACGCAACATTTACAATAACAGCACAACAAATATAAAATTACAGTCTTCTGGCCCAACTTTCAGAATTGAAAAAGGCGTCAAACAGGGTGACCCGCTATCTCCCAAATTATTTACGTCCACCTTGGAACAGGCCTTCCGTAAGCTGGCGACCGATTGGGAAGATAGGGGCGTTGAAGTCGGCGGCAGACGGTTAACAAACCTTCGCTTTGCTGACGACATCGTCCTTTTCTCAGCGTCGGCTACAGAACTCGAAAGCATGCTCCAACAACTGAGCACGGTAAGCCTTGAGATCGGACTGCAAATGAACATGTCAAAGACCAAACTAATGACAAACAGCGCCAAACGTAGGATTCAAGTAGACGGCGGAGGAATTGAATATGTCCATGAGTACATTTACTTGGGCCAAATAGTCTCTTTCCAGGCACGACAAGACAAGGAGGTCGCAAGACGTACCGAAAATGCCTGGAAGAGCTATTGGTCCATGAAAGAATACATGAAGGGAGACCTTCCTACATCGCTGAAACGCAAACTCATGGATATGTGTATTCTACCGATCCTCACCTACGGCGCTCAGACTTGGTCTTTGACTAATGCTCAAAAGCTTTCCCTCAAGGTTTGCCAGAGAGCGATGGAGCGCAGTATTCTTGGTGTCAAATTGACTGACAGAATCAGAAATTCCATCTTGCGCTCCAAAACCAAAGTAGCCGACGTAGCCCTGACAGCCGCCAAGCTTAAATGGGACTGGGCCGGACACATCTGCCGTATGCCAAACGACTTGTGGGCCAAGAAAACTACCGAGTGGACACCAAACATAGTGCGGCGGCACGGCAGACCTAGAAGGAGGTGGCGGCACGATCTCGACGTCTTTCGGAAAGATTGGCCTAATATTGCCATAGAACGAGACGCGTGGAAGAAAGAGAGGGAGGCCTTTGCCCAGCAGTGGGACACAACAGGCTAACAAATAAATAAATAAATAAGTCACAAGCCATTTCAATCAGTGCATAAAATACCTTCTTATAGAACTAAGGGGTCATCCATTAATTACGTCACACGTTTAGGGGGTGGGATAGGGGGTCAAGAAAATGTAACATGTTGTGACAAGGGGGAAAAAATCCTGAAATTCGTGTGACATAATTTATGGATGACCCCTAAGTATGTGTTCACAATGGTAATTTCTAACATGTGTTGTGCAACTGAGTTGCTAGTTTTGCATTAATTCTTGTCTCAGTACTTTTTGTACAGAGACTGACTGAAATAGCAAGACGCGTTCGTACGTTTCCGTGAAAATACGATGGAAAATAATTATGCACAATATCTGTATTTTCTACGCCCTATAGTTCGTTTTTTTTAGCATTAGAAATAAGGTAAACAATCTTGATGTGTCTTTTAATTGAAAAACACATTTTAAAAATAAGTTACGGCAAATATGTAACAATTATGAAACTAATACGATGTTTTATATTCTTCTGCTTTCATAAGTAATAGTTATTGATTTTTAAAAAGCGTTTTTCATTTAAAAGACAAGTCAAGATCGCTTACCTTCTTACAAGTTCTTTCTAATGCTAAAAAAAACGAACTATAATGTATGACCACGTTTCGGAGGCGTAAGTCATCGCTGGTAACACACATTGATTAAAGACTTTCGTCTTGAGGCACTGAGGTATGTCGGACGAAAAGACATTACGTAGAAGACGTGCGCGCCGCGCCGCCATTCATACGCGCCGCCGCCGACTCGTCCACTCGGCGCGCCGGTGCATGTCCATATATATGAATTTTTCGATTTTATTTTTTTATGGCAAATCTAATGAGATCCTAACGATTTTAATGCCTGAAAAAACGTGAACTAACGTCGCCCGATGACTTCACATAGTTAGTTTGGCTGATTTCGGGATGGGGTGGTTAGCGTGAAGACAGCCACCCCACTTTGAAAAAAAAAAAAAGCGGCCAAGTGCGAGTCGGACTCGCCCATGAAGGGTTCCGTAGCAGCAAGTAACATAATAAAATTGCGGTTTACGATTTATGACGTATTAAAATATACTACTTACTAGATCTCGTTCAAACCGATTTTCGGTGAAACTTTGCATGGTAATGTACTTACATCATATATTTTTGTTTAGTTTTATCATTCTCTTATTTTAGAAGTTACAGGGGGGGGGGGGGGGGGGGACACACATTTTACCACATTGGAAGTGTCTCTGGCGCAAACTATTCAGTTTAGAAAAAAATTATATTAGAAACCTCAATATCGTTTTTGAAGACCTATCCATAGATACCCCACACGTATGGGTTTTTTATTAAAACCCCAAAAACGTTAACATAAAGTTGTGTTATACAATAACAATAATCTTAAATACTAACTGAAGACGGGTGATCATCCATCGCCTCACATAACCTCTTACATTCGTCACATAACGTCTTCCAACCACTGGCAAAAACATCGCATTCAGGTGCTGACTTGAGAAGCGTGTTTAGGTATTGTAAGGCGCGAACTAATGGAGAGTTCCTGTACGCCACAGTGCGCGCTTTGGGAACTGCCAGTAAGTCGCGATTACGTGGCCTAAAATTAATCTTTGATTGAAGCAGAGGGGGCACAAGAAGGCGTACCAGTTGCGATACCAGCTGTGGACAGTCTGAATCCCCACGTATTCGGCACGACCCGGTCACGAGAGCATAATTACTTACGCCTCACTTCCAGGGAGTTAAAGCCCAGGGTGCCAAGCAGAAATTTCGTCGGGTAAAGGAAGTGATAGTACCCATAGGTTTTTTTGTATAAATCGCAAAAACGCCTTTCGGATTTTTTCTACAAGCAGGGCCGTGACCTCGTGGGGGTTCCACACTACAGTCGCTGCCTCGAGTTTGCTCCTAACTAGGGCGGTGTAAACAAGTTTAATCACAAAGGGGTTGTCAAATTCACGAGCATTGCGGATGACGAAGCCCAATCTCCGATAGCAGTCGGAAACTAGGGTTCTTATGTGGCCATGAAAATGAAGGTTTGGGTCAAATATGACACCCAGGTCCTTGACAGTGTCAACGCGTTTTATAGATTCAGATCCCACGGTGTAGTTCACAGATAAGGGACAACGAGCACGGCTAAAGGACATCACGGAACACTTCTCAGGGTGAAAAAGCAGCTTATTTGTGATACTCCATTCATGTGGAGAATTTAAAGAATCATACAAAATTTACAAAAAGTCTTTTGGGGTGGGTATCGTGAAGACAGCCACCCCCTTTTGTTTAAAAAAATATGTTAGAATCGGGGATATGTACAAGAACAGCGTGTGCGTGAGTATAGTGCTGTGCAGTGAAAAACTATAAATAGTTAATTTTTGCAGTTTTTAGTAGGTAATACCTAAATGAAAAAAATTACTACACGCCGGCGCCGCCGCGCCGCGCCGACCAAAAATTGCCGGCGCGCCGCCGCCGGCAAATTTTAGGTCGGCGCGCACGTCTATTACGTAGTTTCCCGAACACTGCCCAACCGAGTTGGATTCGGGGGTTGACCTCTTTCTCGAAGTTAGACCTACCTAATTGGACTACTTGTCCTAGGTAGATGTACGAGTCAAAAACTTCGAGTGCCGAGTTCCCAACAGAGACTGGGATGGGCACAACATTGGCATTTGACATAAGTTTTGTCTTGTCCATGTTCATTTTCAAACCCACCCGTTGTGAAACTTGGTTGAGGTCATCAAGCATCATGCTGAGTTCCTCCATCGACTTTGCCATGACTACCATAGCAAGCGCAGCGTAGGACGTCCACCCACAAGATGGACAGACGACCTTATTAAGGTTGCCAGAAGACGCTGGTTGCAGGTCGCTTCCAACCGGTTCGTATGGAGGTCCAAGGGGGAGGCCTATGTTCAGCAGTGTACGTCTTATGGCTGAGATGTTGATGATGAGGATGAATGTATGACAAAATAAACAGGATAATTAACCCACTTACCAGATATTTCAAAGCCTTCAGGTTGAATCCTTTAGTATTTTCCAGATGGTCAACAAGTCGACCGGGCGTGGCGATGATGATGTGCGGTTTTTTGGAGAGAGTGAGGGCCTGCGCCACCATGTCCATGCCTCCCACTATTACTGCACATTTTACTCCTATACTCGCTCCTATAATAAAATGTAGAATGAATGAAGTATAGAAATACCAAAATTAAAGAAAGTACTGCAGAAAAAAGACAATAAATTTATAATCGAGGCAGACAAACATACAGTTTTAATAATACAATCCAATATTGTACTGACAATTGTATAAATTAAAATTAAGTTATCAAAAAATTTAAATTTAACTAAAACATGTTACCACATTTGCTAAGGTAATTAGTTAACATCGCAATCAATCATGTTTCTGTTAATGTGGATAATAGAAATTGTGCAAACAAGCCCCTGCTCTGCGCCTAAAACCCCTGGTAATTTTTAATTGCATACCACTTGTTTAATTCATGTATCTAAAATAATCTAGATCTCACCAAGCGCCTCAAACTGTTCTGAAATTTGGAATGCCAACTCTCTGGTAGGTGTAAGTACGAGGGCAAAGTATCTCAAAAAAAAAATCTAGAACTCACCAAGTGCCTCAAACTGTTCTGAAATTTGGAATGCCAACTCTCTGGTAGGTGTAAGTACGAGGGCAAAGTATCTCAAAAAAAAAAAACAAAAAAAATCTAGAACTCACCAAGTGCCTCAAACTGTTCTGAAATTTGGAATGCCAACTCTCTGGTAGGTGTAAGTACGAGGGCAAAGTATCTCTGTGGGTTTTCGAGCAGCGCCTGCAGGATAGGCAGTGCGAAGGCACCAGTTTTGCCAGATCCTGTCTCTGCAAGACCTATGATATCTTTGCCCTCCAGTGCTAGAGGTATTGCCTCTTTCTGGATTTTTGATGGGTTCTTCCATTTTAACTCCTGGCATGCTTCGCATAATACGTCGACTACGCCCTGAAAATGGAATACAAAAAATAGTAACATAACCTCAAAGTAATTGTTTCTAAAAGTTCGTAATGTACAAATATAATAAGGCAGATGTGCGATTTTGACGCACGCTGTTGGTATCCAAAAAATCTATACATTTATATTGTTAAAATTGGGAAATTCTACAAAACACTACAATTAAAAGCACCACATACCAAATCTTTAAAAGTTACTGTTTCTTCGGTTTCGACAGTTTCTTGCGGTTGTTCTTGTTGCTGCTCTTCATCCTGGCTCTCATCTCCGGATTCTCCACTGCCGGAAGAATCATTCTCTTCAGTCATATTTATTTAATGTAATTGTTTAAAAATGATTAATAAATAACACGGAACACGTGAGATCTCTCAGACAAGTCGTAAACAACTGTCACTGTCACTGTCAATGCAGTCAATTCTATTCACTTGTCACTTTTTTTTTAATGACGCATGGCACGTATCTGGCGTTATAAATCATACCTCAAACAGTCCAGAACAATTTTGTTGAGGTGTTTTTCAGCATGCTTAATAAGAACCGTGCTTGTTCAGATAAATCTTGGCTACTCCAAGCGTGCTCGCAGTAGTTTTTCGAAAAAACTTCTAAACTGAAACGTCATCGACGTCAAATTCGGCGTCTCCCTAAAGAGGTTATAGTAGTGTTATTTTGTGCTTATTTTAATAAAATATAAGGCAGAAAATATGGCTAAGCATCATCCAGATTTAATTTTCTGCAGGAAACAGCCCGGTGTCGGTAAGTATGAATAATTCCATTGGAAATGTGTCTACCTTCACAACAATAGAATCATACAGCGTTTCACTTTGTTTTCTCAGCTATAGGCCGATTGTGTGAGAAATGCGACGGTAAATGCGTGATATGCGACTCGTACGTGCGGCCGTGCACGCTGGTGCGCATCTGCGACGAGTGCAACTACGGCTCGTACCAGGGACGATGCGTTATCTGCGGCGGGCCCGGCGTGTCTGACGCGTATTACTGCAAAGAATGCACTATCCAGGAAAAAGATGTAAGTAGCTCATACTTAACAATACTTACTGGTAACTAAACCCTCTGAATGACTAAGCAAGTTGACAGGGATGTAAAGTCCACTTTTAAGGGCACCTTGCCCTAATTTAAGGTTTTGTAAAAAAAACTTATGAGGCAAATGGAGGCAGGGACATGCAGGATGCTGTAACAGATTGAGCCATAAAGATTGCATAGTACAATACATTTCTAAAACAGGGCTATTGCTTAATTTTATTGCTTTGCATGACTTATTCCTTCAGCGGGACATGTCTATTTGGAATTTTATTTAATTAATTAACAGAAAGTTAAAATTCCACTAACTCGCAAATAATGTAGGTCACCTACAATAAAATAAACCGAACTTATAAGAACACCTCTAGTGAGATTATTATATTTTTACATTGTCACAGTCAAGTTTTAGAAATGTTAAATCAGTGAATGTTGGGTAAATTGCTGTAATATCATTGCCTTATTTTACTTTAGTTTCCACTGCATGTCTTGATATTTTATGTTTACTTTTCAGAGAGACGGGTGTCCAAAGATTGTGAACCTGGGAAGCTCAAAGACTGATCTGTTCTATGAGAGAAAGAAGTATGGCTTCAGAAGACACTAGTAGTAGCTGTGATGTTAGGCTATTTGTTGTATTATTAAATGTGTGACTTGGACTTTAAAGATGGATTTAACTTAGGGTGGTATTCCACCTGTCCAATCTCATTGCATCTCACTCTCTCATTAAGTAAAAATGTGAGACGCAATACACATTGGACAAATAAATTAAACAGGTGACAAACCACCCATAGGGCCACATGAAAAATTACTAATGGTTTGGACATTGGTAATTTTTCTTCAATTTAAGGTTCATGGTACTCTGGTAAAATGTTTACCAATCTGCTGATGGCGGTTGATGAGGGGGATTTTATTTATATATCATGACCTAAATACCTAAGTGCAAATTTTGTTTAAAAATAAGACTACTTTCCTGACACTAATGTATATCTTAATTTATAAAAATATTTGGTCATAACTTCCTCAGTGAATATATTGAACAAAATATTTCTATTTGAAATTTAGTTGCCTACAAAAAACCGTTGCTACTTACTGTTCCATGAAGTGTTTTTTCCATAAAATCTGCTGGTACAAAAAAAAAGTTGTTGGTTTGTAAGATCAGTCCACAGACAAAACATCCTCCAGACTTAGCATAGTCGCGCTACCCCCTCTGCCACGCATACGGTAATTTACTCCATGTTCGAGTCGAAAGTGTATTTGTGTGACGTCCGTGTCTTTGAACGGACCAATCACGGCACGGGACTTCGCTCACCTCGTCCCGCGCACCCCCGCATTTTTGCCATCATCGGTTGCATGAAATAATTGCTCTAAACTCGGTCTAGACTCTAGAGGATTCTTAGTCTATGGATCAGTCAAACCAAAATATTTGTAAATAAAAACTCCAATGTAATTTTGGTTTTATTAAGCGTTTATTTACAATACATACCATTTCCATCTATTCAGGAAATAAAAACATTAAAAAATTAATGACAAACCTCATTTTGTATTGTATTTATTTTATTTATACCTACATCTACAAATTATATGGAGGGCTTAGTGAAAACTAAGTCCTATACTAAAACTACAAGGAAACACTTTATTGTCAAGTATAATATTTACCTACTACTAAAAACTAGTATTATTATGTTGAATAGTGTCTTTACACAAATATATACACTATACAATCAACTGCACAAGTAATAAAACAGGATTAAACCTTTATAAGGCAGAGGCAATATATTTCCTGTAGCAATTTTGAACATTTTTTTTTTAGTCAAGTCGTTAAAATTTTGCACCTAATTGCCTTATAAAGGGTTAAGTTGCCTAATATATCTCACATTACAATTTTAACTTAGGGTACTTTGCAGTGTATACCACTTCAGGTTACATTACAGCTCAGAGAAGTCACCTTTCACAGCACTATAGGGTCATTGCGCCAGTTCACTCTCCAGTGCCTCTTTCCGTTCACTTGGCGTAGTTGCCACAAAGAATTGTGTATAATTTTAATATATACCTATATATTGATATTATATTATATATTTCGACGACCGGTCTGGCCTAGTGGGTAGTGAGCCTGCCTGTGAAGCCGATGGTCCTGGGTTCGAATCCCAGTAAGGGCATTTATTTGTGTGATGACATAGATATTTGTTCCTGAGTAATGGTTGTTTTCTATGTATTTAAGTATTTATATATTACATATATCGTTGTCTGAGTACCCGCAACACAAGCCTTCTTGAGCTTACTGTGGGACTTAGTCAATCTGTGTAAGAATGTCCTATATACATATATAATATAAAAAAAAAATACCCAATTCTTGAAATTATACACAATTCTTTGTGGCAACTACGCCAAGTGGACGGAAACAGCAGGCACTGGACGGTGAACTGACGCAATTACCCTATAGTGAGTGAAGCTAATACCTATTAGGTAAACTTTTCGGCTTAGACTGGTGGAGTGGAAAAACGTTCATCAGATATGAGCTCAACTTCACTTCAATACCTCATTTCTTGCGACCTCTGTAACTGTAACCTACGTGGCAGTAAATTCTAGCTGCCTCTACTGCCGGCGCTGGCGACGCTATTGGTGGACGACCCAGCGGGATTAGTCCAGATGTTAGGCTGATCCGATGACCCCATGTCAGAATACGCTGGGCGCGCGGGTATGATCGGTGAACGAATGCATACGCTGAAAAGAGTGTAACAGTTAATTTGACCAATTTGTACCTATATTAAGGTCTTGGTGCTTCGATGAATAAGGGCGTCAAAAGTGATTATGTAATCGTAATCTGGCCATTTGCGTTAATAAAAAGGCGCGAAATTCAAGCATTATTGACGCGGAAGGTAGACAGAATCAAATAGGTAACGTAAGTAAAGTTAAGTTTAAAGCTAGATAGCGGTGCCGTCATATAGCGGCCGTCCCCATACAAAATAATAAGGCTAATTATGGATGTCGTAGAGTATTTTGTATGGAGACGGCCGCTATACGACGGCACCGCTATCCTAGGAAAACCGATCTTCAGCGTAGTCGCACTTTACATGTTTTGAATTTGCCGCCTTTTTAATAACGGAGGTAGTTAGCCAGAGTAAATTAATGCATTATTTTAAGAGTAATGAAATTAAATTACCTACTCTAAATTGATCTAGTTTTCACACGTGATAAGAGAATGTGCTTGAAAAAATATTAGACGTTTATAACATGTTATTAAGTAGTTTATTTGATATTTTATGCTTTAAATAGGTAATTTTAACCATGCATTTAAGTTAATAGTTTTTAGATATCATTTTTAGAGTCATCAAAGGTCATAGCCGTCAGCATATTTTTCGCTGCCGAAGTAATAAACCCCAAAATCGTGGGCATTGGTTGTCGGACAATAAGCCCGCTCCACACTCGTGCGCGAATCGCGACGCGAAGCCGCGAACTCGAGTGTAGAGCGGGCCTTATGCTGACGGCTTTGCCGATTGCTGACTAAGAATAAGAGGTTAATTTTGTTAAATCTTTGTGCTAGACATGCACAGGCAAGTCTTACGACTAACCTGTCGGGGTATCAGCTTCCGAATATAGTCCTACGAACATTTATAAATGATTACAATGGTATATTAAGTTCAGATATTGTAGGACACATTTTATCCGAGTAGGCAAATAAATAACCTCACTGATTTTGGCAGATCCTCAAGTTTGCTATGTCGTTACGTAGAAATCTTCTGTGGCAGTCGACTAAACTATAGACTTAAGGTAAGGTGCAGGGGGACCATTTCGACTGCGGGTTAATTTCAACTAATCGAAATATCTTCCATATTTTACATTATTAACTATAGAGTGCCATATATGTCCAGATAGCGAAAAAGATGTGTTGTGTGGGACTCTATAGTTAATAATGTAAAACATATATAGATATAGTTGGTCAAGCAGATCTTGTCAGTAGAAAAAGGAGGTAAATTTGAAAAATGTAGGCGCGAAGGGATATCGTCTCATAGAAAATTTGAATTTCGCGCCTTTTTTCACTGACAAGATCTGCTTGACCATCTATATTTCGATTAGTTGAAATTATCCCGCAGTCGAAATTGTCCCCCTGCACCTTACATGAAATGATGAAACTTACCGACCAAGTGATTGATAGCAACAGCCTACTCCTTGGCCATACATTGGAAGCAGCTCTTTCGATCTTTTCTGTAGAACCCCCTTATTAACCTTTTGGACGCCAATGACCGATATAGCTGCACCGCAGGTTCAACACCAAAGACTGATTAATCGTTCACAGACCACAGAGCAACATAGACCTACGTGCATATGCATAAAGTTCAATTTCAGTTTTGACATTTTGGTGACGTGGCGTTCGCGTGACAGCTTTTGTGTTTGACACGGCGTCGAAAAGGTTAAAGGTAGCAATAACGGTATCGTGTATTGTATTGTATTGTGTACTTTCCGTTTCCGTGATTCACTCGTCCATGGCCCCGACGGAAGACCAGCGTTGGCCCATCAAGGCTAACACCATGCTGAGTCGGGACCATTTCGTGGCTATATTTACTTGTTCTGTTATGTAATGATATGTGTTGTAATGTTAAGTGTAAATTTTATTTTTGTTCCTCTGTTTCTTTTTTTTCTTTTTCTCTTTTGTCTGTTACCTATGTTTTATGCCACGAATAAACTATTTCTATTTCTATTTCTATCGGGCTTTTGTTAAAGTCTACTACCTTCTAAAGACAAAAACACACCAATACATACAAACTTACGAGTTGACATCCTCCAGTTTCTTCAACAGCCGCTCGTTCTCCCTGCTCAGCAACTCCTGGTCTCTCAGCAGCTGGTCCCTGATGCCGAACAGCTCTTGGTTCTCGGTCCTCAAGGCGGAGTTTTCGTCCATGTGGAGCTGGACGAGCTCGACTAGCTCTGGTTGAGGAAGCTGGTAGAGCTTGTTGGCTTCGAGTGTTGGAGGGGTGTCGCGTGGACGTTGGTCTGGGAATAGTCATTAATTAATTATATATAAGTTTAGGTAGGTACTACAAGCCAAGCCACATATTACACATACACGTTACATACATACACATACATATTACATATTACATTAGTACAACTACAAGGCAAGCCATTTTCTACTGAAGCGGCGCGAAGAATTTTATTCCCGTAGAAAATATGAATTCCGCGCCTTTTTCTACTGACAAAGTGGGTTTGTCAGAGTAGACGTTTAAAATGAAAAAAAAAAAAGAACTAAAATGGGATAGTCTGACCAAGCCTAACTTAACTCTGTATGGCATTGCAATAACACAGTGCAGAAAAGTCATCATTAATTTCTATGAAAATATGTTTATATATAATGACATTCTCTCATTTTTAAACGACTTCCAAATCTCTAAAGGAGGAGGTTATCATCTCGATTGTATGTTTTTTAACCGACTTCAATTTCATAGAAGGAGGAGGTTCTGTATTCGGTTGTGGCTATTTCTTTTATTTTATTTTTCTATGTACGTTCACCGATTACTCTGACATCCGTAGTCCGATTCGAGTAATTCTTTTTTTGTTTGAAAGGAGCTATTACCTCTGAGTTAGTCCCATACTAATTTGGTTCTGTTCTGATGATGGGATCCATGAGGAATTGAGGAAACTCCTCAATTTTTAAAGGCACATGCATGGGGATTTGGGCGTTTTCTTAAGCAACTCTAGCATTTTCTCCCGAAAACCACCAATTTGATGAAGTAGACCTGATGATGACGATTGTTTTGATGATAATGATGATGATTTTTTTAAATGTAGTATGTTCAGCGATTACTCCGGCACCTGTGATCCGATTTGAGTAATTCTTTTTTTGTTTGGAAGAAGTTACCTTCAAGGTGTTTCCGTATTATTTTTGGTTCTGGTCTGATGATGGAATCCAAGAGGAATTGAGGGAACTCCTCAATTTTTAAAGGCACGTGTAAAGTGATTTCGGGGTTTTCTAAAGTAACTCGAGCATTTGCTTCCGAACACCACCAATTTGATCTACTGCAACTGCCTTACCATGAGTGGCACTACCCCCGATCAGTAGCCTTACCACGAGTTTCACATTGACATATTCGCTAACGTCTTCGTAACTTACTTTCTATGCATCTCGCTCACACTAATGTTAGTACGAGCGAGATGCATAGGAAGTAAGTTAATTACACACACGCTAGCGAATATATCAATGTCAAACTCGTGGTAAGCTGGTAAGGCTACTGATCGGGGGTTAGGGTTAGGAGTTAAGGGGTCAGGGATTAAGGGGTCGGGGGATGGCGGTTGAAGGGTTGCTGTTCCAGGGTCGAGGGGTTCCTGGATCAGGGGTTGATGCGCTGTGAGGTTGAGTGATCGAGGGTTGAGGGATTGGGTCAGTGGCGGGGCGGAGGATGGATTTAGTTGACAGGAATTATAATTTCCCAGACGGACTCAAGAAAATTCCTGATTACATATTTACTAAAGTAATAGGTACACGAATTTAGTGTTAAACATGATCTTGTTTTTCATTCATGCGTCGCGCTCTTAACAATGCGTTAAAACTAAAAATGGTAAAATAAAAACTTTTTACAAAAAAAATAAAACCGACTTCAAAAAGGATGAAATAAAATATTATCCGGACTTTTACTTAGACTTAAAAAATATTTTTATTATTAATATTAAAATATTTTTAAGTCTATTCGTTACCAACTGATATGTTTGAAGTATGATTTTTATATTAATAATAAAAATATTTTTTAAGTCTAAGTAAAAGTCCGAATAATATTTTATTTCATCCTTTTTGAAGTCGGTTTTTTTTTTTGTAAAAAGTTTTTTTACTTTTTTTGTTCTGTTCGAGTCGGTGGTCCGTGCAAAGTTGGCTTAAGAGCGCTCTTACAAGAAAAGTCGAAATAACGCAAAATTGATGATACTAGTCGACGAAATTCAGGACTTTGTGCTCATTATTAGAAACAATGAGTACTTGTTCCAGTAAAAGCGTCTTCTTATCTTTTTAAATATCGTTGTAAATATTAGAAAAAGGACTTATTAAATTAGTAATGATTTTTTTTCTGATGGTCGTTTCCGAAAAACCCCGTGAAGCACTGAATGGCAAGCTCTTATTTGGAAATGTTGAGAAGTTTACTCTGCTAAACCTGGCTATTTTGTATTACTAATACCCTGTACTTTAGGCATATCAAACGATATTTTTCCTACACACCTTTGAGAAAGAGAAAATCAAAGTAAAACGAACTCAATTTTCTCTCCGAAACAAGTGTCAATTCCTACGAAAATCTACTTAATATCGAAGTCATTTTCATACTCAAGCAATCTGCAACGTTTGCTTATACTGTTGGTATACATTAGTGTTTATGAAATTCTACTATAATTTTTTGGCAATTTTTTGAAAACTACTCTATATTACCGATGACGCGCGCTGCGCCAGCTCAGTGCCGCGGCAG
The DNA here is from genome assembly GCF_910591565.1 of Cydia splendana. Classification (NCBI taxonomy): domain Eukaryota; kingdom Metazoa; phylum Arthropoda; class Insecta; order Lepidoptera; family Tortricidae; genus Cydia; species Cydia splendana. Next base: position 18,535,187 of record NC_085972.1, on the reverse strand, counting down.
AGCTTGTAGAGGCAGGACGTGTGTCGGTCGGCTCCGCACATTTTCAACGGCGACAACGAGATTTTTTATCATTGTGTGCGGCGGGCGCCGTGTAAAACGCTATACTGTGTGCGTGCAAACCGCAACGAGAGACTTTGATCCTAGCACTGTTTTTATAGTATTATAATTTATAATGGTACAGTTTAATAAACTACCGGACAGGATTAAAAATATTTGAAACGACCTGACATTCTATATGTATTAATTTTGACTCAAGATAGTACTCAGGGTCTGATGATGGAGCCGGAAGGTGGTCACCGGTACCAATCAACCATGCAACTAAACCACTTCGTGTTTAGGCTCGTTTTATTCATCTCAACAAGATTTTTGACACAAGATAGTACTCATGGTCTGATGATGGAGCCGGAAGGTGGTCACCGGTACCAATCAACCATGCAACTAAACCACTTCGTGTTTGGGCTCGTTTGATTCGTCTCAACAAGATCTTTGACACAAGATAGTACTCAGGGTCTGATGATGGAGCCGGAAGGTGGTCACCGGTACCAATCAACCATGCAACTAAACCACTTCGTGTTTAGGCTCGTTTTATTCATCTCAACAAGATCTTTGACACAAGATAGTACTCAGGGTCTGATGATGGAGCCGGAAGGTGGTCACCGGTACCAATCAACCATGCAACTAAACCACTTCGTGTTTGGGCTCGTTTGATTCGTCTCAACAAGATCTTTGACACAAGATAGTACTCAGGGTCTGATGATGGAGCCGGAAAGTGGTCACCGGTACCAATCAACCATGCAACTAAACCACTTCGTGCTTGGGCTCGTTCGATTCGTCGCAATAAGATCTTTGACAAAAGTTAGTACTCAGAGTCTGATGATGGAGCTGGACTGTGGCCACGGGTACCAGTCTACCATGTAACTGAACCACTTCGTGTTTGGGCTCGTTTGATTCGTCGCAACAAGATCTTTGACACAAGATACTACTCAGGGTCTGATGATGGAGCTCGAAGGTGGCGACGGGTACCAGTCTATCACGTAACTGAACCACTTCGTGTTTGGGCTACGTGTTTGGGCTTCGTGTTTGGGCATCGTGTTTGGGCTTCGTGTTTGGTGTATCACCTAGTGTCAAAGATCTTGTTGAGACGAATCAAACGAGCCTAAACACGATGTGGTTTAGTTGCATGGTTGATTGGTAATGGTGACCACCTTCCAGCTCCATCATCAGACCCTGAGTACTGTCTGGTGTCAAAGATCTTGTTGAGACGAATCAAACGAGCCCAAACACGAAGTTGTTTAGTTACACGATAGACTGGTACCCGTGGCCACCTTCCAGCTCCATCATCAGACCCTGTGTATCTTCAGTGTCAAAGATCTTGTTGAGACGAATCAAACGAGCCCAAACACGAAGTGGTTTAGTTACATGATAGACTGGTACCCGTGGCCACCTTCCAGCTCCATCATCAGACCCTGTGTATCTTCAGTGTCAAAGATCTTGTTGAGACGAATCAAACGAGCCTAATCATGTTACTACATGGTTGATTGGTATCCGTGACCACCTTAATCATCATCATTATCATCAGATCCTCAATACTAGTTCGTTTTTAAACCCTCGTTGATACAAACTTTACAACCTATAGGTACCAAATGCTATGACGAAACATGTAAATAAGCGAGTACCTATAATTTATTTCGAGTAATACTTATACCTTCATAAGTACGAGTATGGGGCTATTCATAAATTACGTCGTTTCAAATGGAAGGAGGGGGGGGGGGGGGGGTATGGACATCGGAAGATGGTAGTATGACGTAGGAGGAAACAGAGTCATTCAAAGCATGATTTTTGGATGATTTGAGGGGTGGGGGGGTCAAAAATCGTCAAAAATAGATGAAAAATTAATTTATGAACACTGCACACACTTACATTTGCACTGCATTTAGTATTTTCGTACTTACCAAATAACAGTTTTAGGACTTTAAAAGTTAAGCACAGTTAGTGTTGTTATGGTTGATTTCAATATGCTTCGCGAAGGATCAAGAATGTTTAATCCATCATTGTAGTGCGAGTGTGGTAGAAGGGATCGGCATACTGAGCTCGCACGGCCTGCCGCAGCGCGTAAAATACCTAAACTCGCTCAACGCCGAAATGTAATAGCGCTCTTAATAGACTCTATTATGTATAAGACTAGAACTTATAGTGTATTAAAGTCTGCAATTATTCCTTATGTCAATGGATAATTTCTACTTAAAAATTAGCAGGGACTATAAACTCAGTTTCGGTCTTTCGAGCCGTATTTTGTGCACAAACAGCAATATAAACCTTATTACATGAGGCATCATAATGTCCACCGATGGACAGTAAGAGTGTGGGCGATGTGATGGTACTTACTGTAATCCACATTGTAATCTGAATGAACGTGTAGCGCAGTTCTGAGGTGGTGGTTTTCTGCTTGGAGAGCTTCCACCTCTCGCTTTAGACTCAGTATGAGTGCATCTCTTGCGTCCTGCAATCAATAGTTGAATATGTGCAATTCATGATTAGTTATTAACCTTTTGGACGCCAATGACCGATATATCCGCACCGGAGGTTCAACGCCAAATACTGATTAATCGGTCACAGACCACAGAGCAACATAGACCTACGTGCATATGCATAAAGTTCAATTTCAGTTTTGTCACTTCGGTGACGTGGCATCCGCGTGACGGCTTTTGTGTTTGACACGGCGTCGAAAAGGTTAAAGATGCGAACAAATTCTGTAAATTATTGTAGCTATAAAGACATGAAGAGACACAATTGACAGAGGATTGCCAAACTTAGCCTTTGGCGACCTAATTTCCTACTGTGTTACCTATGGTTTTAGATATGTACAGTCAACAACAGAGCTATGAATACAGGCAAAGTGTCAAAAATATGTATACAGTACTTTATTGCCTGCAGGGTTGGGCAGTATTTCAATTACATGTATTTGAAATACGTATTTGAAATACATTTTTGTATTTTGTATTTGTATTTCAAATACTACCTGGAAAAGTATTTTGTATTTGGTATTTCAAATACTGCACTCACATGTATTTTGTATTTTGTATTTCAAATACTTCAAGCATCAAAATACATTTCTACAAAATACATTTAATTAAATTCTATAATCCTAAAATGGAACGTTTATTTAAATATAATGTACGACTTGTACGAGGGCAAATACAATGCGCGAGCTATTCTGCGCGGAACTTTTCGTCAACAGCCAGGGTATAGGGTCATTGCAGTAGTTTCCGTCCATGCTCTAGTTTTAGACTACTTGACGGATTAGCAAATAATATATTTCATTTTTAATTTACTACTTGCGAAATATAATTTTGATATCATCATCATCATCATCAGCCTGCTCTCGTCCACTGCTGGACATAGGCCTCTCCTATTGCACGCCATTGAGCACGATTTGCGGCAACTCTGGACCAGCTCTTGCCAGCCGCCTTGCGAAGGTCATCGCTCCATCTAGTCAGAGGGCGTCCTACGCTACGTTTGCCGATGCGCGGTCTCCACTCGAGAACTCGTCTACCCCAACGGTTATCGGTTCTACGGCTAATATGACCGGCCCACTGCCACTTCAGCTTGCTAATCCGGTGCGCTATGTCGACGACTTTAGTTCTCTGACGGATAACTTCATTTCGAATACGATCCCTCAGAGAGACTCCGAGCATAGCCCTTTCCATAGCTCGCTGAGCGACTTTGAATTTATGGACCAGTCCTGGTCTGGTCCATAATTTTGATATGTAGACAGATATATATATTGTTTCGACATTAAGGATTGAAATCAGTCCAAATTTGTGCAGCAATGTAGGTTTATATTCAAATTTCGTCAAGTGGACGAAAACTAGCGCAATGACCCTATAAGTTTTTAGGAAAGGATATTCATTAAAAAAACTAAATGATTAAACAAAAAAATTGAAAGGTATTTTGTATTTTGTATTTGAAATACATTATTTTAAACACTGTAATTTGTATTTTGTATTTCAAATACCCGTCACCAAAGTAATTTGTATTTGGTATTTCAAATACTTTTAAAAATGTATTTTGTAATTTATATTTGAAATACGTGGAAGCCAGTATTTTGCCCAACCCTGATTGCCTGTACATTAAGGTCGTGTATACATATTTTTGGCACTTTGCCTGTATTCATAGCTCTGTTGTTGACCGTACCTACAGCGATTTACAGTTGCGGCTGCGATTTACTGCAGCGGTAATGTTATGAGAGTAAAAGTACCTACCGTATTTAATAGTATATTTTAATTAGTATTATGTCTCTTTACATTTTTGTTGTTCCATATTAGGTACTAGGTACATATACTATTCTTGAATAACTTATATACAGTGGAACCTGGATAATTGCAATCTCAAGGGACCGGCCATTTTTTGTCAATTAACCAGGTTTTTCATTTAAGCAGGTCGTGTCAATTAACGAGGTTCAAAAAATCGTTGTGTCAATTATAGAGGTTTTCATTAATAGAGGTTGCGTTCTGACAAATTTCTTTTATGGAGGTGCAAATAACCATTGAAAGTAGATTTACACGCTTACGTTCTGGGTTTCTGGTCTATATATAGCTTCTGTTTATACTTGCACTTTTACACTACATTAATTACTACTTTAGTTTCTTATTACTCATTTGGGTTTTAAAAAATCCCTTGAATTCTAGAAGAAAGTTTTATTAGAATGTAAAAAGCATACTTTGTTTTTGATTTAATCGAAACTATTTCACCTACTACAGGCTGTGATAGATACCCAATAAATAAATTGAATTCTGGATGAAGATATAAATAAAATGATCATTGCTATTAAAATATTGTTTCTGCTGTCTACAACTACATTATTTCAATTACAGAGGTAATAAGTAAGACTCGATTCAATAATAGAGGTAAAAAGAAGAGCAAAAATAACGGATTTTTTTTAGCACAGTGTCAATTATAGAGGTCTTAGTTGCGATGTGGTCAATTACAGAGGCAAAATTACGAAAAGCCCTAAAATCTAAATTGCAATTATAGAGGTTCCAAATTTTCAATTATAGAGGCCTTTTGGTCTCAAGGGACCGGGACCGGACTTTTGGTTGCAATTATTGAGGTTTTCCATTTATCCAGGTGCCAATTAAACAGGTTTCACTGTAGTGTGCAAAACCTTGAATTGAGTATTGATTTGTCATAGACGAAGTTCTTACCATTTTGACGATAGGCTTGGATTTGATCTTCTTAGCTCGGGCTGCATATCGTAAAGTGTTGATCGTTTCGCTTATGTTCGATCTCGAAGGGGCTATACACGCTATCTGTGATAAAAATAATTTTCACATATGATCACTTGACGAAAATACATACAATTAATTTTAACAGGAAAATCATGAGAATTTGAGAAATCGGTATAGGTACAATAAGGTTGAAACAGCTAAAAGTAATTGTTGAAAAATTTATTACTCACTCTATAGGTATGATCTTTTTTTACAACAGCTTTAATTAACTCTATTAAACTCAGGGTTCATAAGGCAGGCCAGGCAGTGCCCTTTGTCTTGTCCTGGCCAGAATGCCTTAAAGGTTTATCTTACCATTAGAGTAACACCATTGCCCGCTAGACTGTCAGCTAACAGTTTCGTCAGCTTGCTGTCCCGGTACGGTATGTGACCTCTCTTCCTACCGTCGCTTAGTTGAGATATGCAGTATCCTGAAAGATTGAGTACTTAGTTAACACATTCACTGACCCCGACGCACATGTGTCTGTAAGTTTGTATGTAAGTTTGTTCCTAGGCCACGCCCCCTGTCAGTGAATGCGTTAAAAGATACGGTTATGCTGGCGTCAGAATGAAGATCATAGAAGTTTATTACCATCTCTATTTCCCGCCAAAGTCGGGAATACCCTAAGTCCCATTAAGCTACGGCTATGGCGGCGTCAGAATGAAGAGCATAGAAGAATTTTATCACTATCTCTATTTCACGCCAAAGTTGGGAATACCCTAATTCCCTTAGGAAGGTGACAATCATATAGGTATATCATAAAAGTGCCTATATGTCAAATCTATGAGATTTTAATTAAGGGTAAATTTGCTTAATCTTATAGCCCATACACTCACCTGTTCTAAATGCCCTTTATAAGTCTTGGCCTTGGTTTTAGGGACATCCGATACATTGTGGTTTCTGACCGAGGTTATGGATGTGATGGGATAAGATAACACTTTCATGTAAGGAAAAGAAACACCATTACACGCACTCACCTAAAACCATAAGACTCCTATTAATATTATTGGCCTCCTCCAACGTCTTTCCCGTGCTTTGCGTCTTCTTGGTCATCTCGCTGCCTGCCAAGTCCACGAAGTTGATCTTGCCGTGGGTGGAACAAGTGACGTCGCCATCGGTACGCAAGTCTCTTCGCACCCGTACGCAGAGCAGCGTGTGCGAGCGGGATGAATGGCTGTTCATCGCGTGCGAGCCTACTGCGCGGTTACGCATGCCTGAGGAAAATGTTGAATTAAAGTCAGTCAACTGCAGAGATACGCGAGTCCTGAAGTGATAGCCTAGGCCTGCCTTCTCTTAACCTCACTACCTTTAGGTAAGTATATATGGGGTTATTTTCCACCACAACCTCTCCAGTGACCATCAAGGGCCACGTGGCCCGTCGACATCCCCTGCGCAGGCGGTCCAACTTTCCCATACACCGGACAAATGCCAAAGTTTATTTCTCAAAAGCTAGTGCCTGAGCTAATTCTTGGAATTCGGTTGCCTAGTTGAATATAGACTCTCAAAGTTAGCCGTGGTAACAGGACATGCTGAATTGACATAATAGGGGTCAGACGAGAGTCAGGAGGTCAAACCCAAAGTCCTGTCAGCAGAGAGGGACTTTTGTGAAGCACACACGCCCCGACTGGCATCTGCTCATTTCCGATTAACCTAATCTAGGTGCATATAGATAGCCGGTCAAACCGGTCAAATATATATATTATGTCAGTATAAAAAGGCGCGAAAATCACATTCTCTATGGGACGATAACCCTTTTTAACGCCGCTCTTTTCTACTGACGGAATGGCTTGACAGACTTTATTTACATACAAATCTTTAACTTGAGCTTACGGAAGCGTCCAGTTTTGAGGATTTCCCCCCGTTCAATTTCGTGATATTTGCCGAAACCCCCTCTCTCCCCCACCCCACATGAGATTCTGCTTGACCCCCTTCTTCCCTAATTCCCTTACGTAATTACCTTCCTCCAGCACAGCGAAGAGATCGTCTAGCTCTTCGCAGTCGACAGTGAACAGGTTCTCCACGTAGAACCCTCTGCTCTCCTTCGACCAGCGCACTTGCAGCGGCTTGCGAGCGGTGCCTGGGTTCAGCAGGTCTATCACCTGAATATTAATATTAGTTAACATTTGTGTCCCATTTAGGGCTGATTTAGACGGCGCGCGAACGCGCATGCTATTTTAGTTACATTGCGGACCATTGGGGTTACATCATACTCAACCGATCGATCAAATAACGCAATGTAAATGTAATGAAACTCGCATGCGAGTTCTCGCATCATCTAAATGAGCCCTTTGGCTTCATGCAAATAGAGATAATTTGGTGAAACTCCCAAATTGGTTTAGGTTAGGCTACGTTCCCAAAACAACAATCAACGTCCTATGTAATATCAAGAATGTTATGTGAGGGCAGCATGACATGATGGTCTTCATTATAGCGCCTAAACCACTACCATTTACTAGGTACATATAGGTACGTACTGCGTAATACTTTATGCCAAAACTTTTTGGCCTGCAGAACTGACCTTTTCATTGTAGATCTCAAGGAAGCTGGCTTTGAGAATGAAGTGGCACTCAGGACGGTCCTGTATCAGCTGAAACAGGTACACGAAAGACCGCACCACCAGCCCGTGTTCTTTGGAGAATGGGCTTGCTCCCCTTTCCACCTGTAGGCGAAAATGATATTTATACCCTGCTGCTTAAAGGCCACGATTCGTAAGCTCTTTGTGACCTATATTAATTGAAATCACTCTTTTATTATGAATTTATGAAACACAGGGTGGATGCATGCTGTATGAGGCTGTAAAAGAGCCCCCTGGTTATTGCGCGAAGTATACCTAAAAGTAGGAGTTTAAGTTTCCAAAATAGGCTATTAGATGGCAGATTCTACAACGCACAAAGTGTGTGCGTGTGCTCAATTAACTGTAGAGGGCAGCACATGTTTATATGCGTTAAATTTTTCGATTGGCAGACCCTCCAAAACACACAGTATCTATACACATAAAGATTGAACAAAATGCCGCAATAGTATGAAAATGTATATTTTTTAAATCAATTTTAAAACCTTTACCTATCTACATAACTAACTATTTTGGCTCAGCGATCCAAAGAGAATCTTGGCCTCCGAAACGAGAGCGTGTCACCTGTCCCGATCCTATCCTATCTACATAGGTAATACATAATGGTACACACAATTTAACTGAAGTAAAATTTACGTGATGAATGAAAAAAGTTAAAATCTACATATAAGTTGGTGTAAGGTCCATAATAAAGGGTCATTAGTTGGAATGGAATATATATTTTTAGAAGCTTTACTTACTCGTTAACTGTCTGTCGCTAAGCGGCCCGCTCGTTACGAGTTATCGCAACATGAATAATTGTTCTTTTGCCTGTTCATTAATTGGTTAGATAGGAACCTGACGATTAATGTGTACCTGTACCTACTCAGCTGCAAATGCAGGAACACTTCCCTTAGGTATGTGGCTTTCACACGAACCTTGTACGCATAATTGATGAGTGATGTCTCTGAGGGATTTTCATTGAACCCCGCTCACCTAACAACTTTTGCTGCTGACTGTATTTAGGCAAGATCCATTATTATTTATATTAATGGATATAACTGTCGGTGGATGAGAAATCTAATATCAAACAAGCTTTATTAGATACATTCCACCGTTAACGTTCCTCGTTCATTTTACATAGTTTACCTTAACTTTACTGCTGTATTTAATGTTGCAATAAAATTAACTTAACGCCGGTATTAAAGAACAGTTAGCTTGAGAAAATTACTTTAGTACTTTCTACAAGGTACAAGTGTGCAAAGTAACCTGTTTTTATAAGGATCCTTATAAGGGTCGACTGGGTTCGCAATAAAGTCGGAGACGACCCTATTAACAATCGGAATGTTATTTCTAAAGACTTAAAAAAGCGCTGGTGGCCTAGCGGTAAGAGCGTGCGACTTTCAATCTGGAGGTCGCGGGTTCAAACCCCGGCTCGTACCAATGAGTTTTCCGGAACTTATGTACGAAATATCATTTGATATTTGCCAGTCGTTTTTCGGTGAAGGAAAACATCGTGAGGGAACCGGACTAATCCCAATAAGGCCTAGTTTATCCTCTGGGTTGGAAGGTCAGATGGCAGTCGCTTTCATAAAACGCCAATTCTCGGGATTAGTTGTCAAGCGGACCCCAGGCTCCCATGAGCCGAGGCAAAATGCCGGGACAACGCGAGGAAGATGATGATGTTATTTCTAAAGACTTATCGACGTTGATTTTAAAGGTACTTGATATTTTTTCACTTTTAATTACATACCTATATCAAAGATAATAGATAGTATAGAGGGGTCCTGTCATAGTAAATTTTGTAGTCACAGTAAATTTACTGCCATCGACACACGACTAAAACTCAAAATGAAAACGTATAAAATTATCAAAAAATGTATTTATATGGATAAATGATTTTATTATTTTTATATCATTTTGACCCATGTTCATTCACTGATATCTATGTGTTAAAATTGTTAAATATGAAACGGTGTTGTCACGCCATTTAGCTGAGCATAGGCCAAAGGTGTGTGCGCCATCTATCCGAGAATGACTTTTTCTTTATTTCCGAGACACGTTTTTTCCTTAGACTTTATTCATCTTATACGAAGTTACATATATCTTTGCCTATATGGAGTGACGGATATGACGAAACTATAAGGGTTCCGGAACCCTACAAAAAAAGTAGGGGTGCAGCTTTCAACTGTTTGTAACCAACAGCTAAAGCTACCCCTGCCTGTCGTCCAATCTATTCCTGTATGGCCTGATCCCGTAGACAACATGTCAATCACTAACGCTATGTAGCGAACGAATCGCAACTGTCACTGTCACACTAATATGGAAGAGTGATAGAGAGACACAAAGCGATTCGATGGCGAAGCGCAAGCGATTGTCACCTTGGCTAGGCCGCCTGGACCCTTTAGCGTTTTCATCCCTAAAACTAAATTGTTTCTTTAAGAACGCCAATTGAGACTCTTTTTATTGGATAATCCATTATATTCCGTAAATGAATATATGGAAATGACATGTAATAATCTAAATTGAATGTAATTAATTTTTCTATTGACCTGTATTTCATTTTATTTTATTTTAATTTGAAGTTCATTATGAGATATCCATGCTTAGCTTAGCCATGGCCATATTGACATTGTTTTTCATTTTATATTATTTGACATTGTCATAATAATTCAGTTAATTAATTGATTGCTTATAATGGTTTTTAAATGGTATAAAATTATAATCAAATGTTATTTTCCTACTTGACGATCATAATATAAATTCGTATAGATCTATAGTGTAAAATAATTTATATTGTAATTTCATATTATGAAATAAATAAATCTAAATCTAAGTACGGGTCCAAAATGAGAGCGCCTGTGGTGATCTCGAGTAGTTTAAACGCTCTAGCTTGTAGTCCAAGTGACTTTGTGTTGACCTATAATCCATAGCTTGTTAGTCCAAGTGACTTTGTGTTGACCTATAATCCATAGCTTGTTAGTCCAAGTGACTTTGTGTTGACCTATAATCCATAGCTTGTTAGTCCAAGTGACTTTGTGTTGACCTATAATCCATAGCTTGTTAGTCCAAGTGACTTTGTGTTGACCTATAACCAAAAGACGGGCATCGTTACTGACGCGAACGTAGCCGACAGTTTTCTTTTGTCACGATTAGCTGGCCAGACTATATAACAAATTGACACAACCAGTTTTGTACCTACGCCGATCGATGATAGGTAATAGCCTAGTAACTAACGGGGACAGTTTTAGATTCCATCGTCAGATTGCGGCCAAATAGCTTTTAGATGTGCTGTTAAATCTACCTAGCAACTACTCAATTCGTTTAGTCATTTTCAGAATTCAGTTTTTGACGGCGTTTTATGTATGAAATATGTATTTAGGATGATTAGGTGATTATGAGTAAATGTACTTTTCCATTCAAGAACCGATAATATAGGTATGGAATTATGGATGTTGTTGAGGCAGGTAATGAACTTTTTATACCTAAAAAGTAAAATACACGAGTATGTACATATGTATTTGTATAGGTAACTAAAAATATAACATAAGTTTTTGGCAAAAATTTCTATTTTGGTACAAGCTTTTATCGTTGACTGTACTTTTTTTTCACAGGCAACTAATACTCATCGAGACAATTCTAAAAACCCCAAACACAATTAGGTTTCGTTGTTTTATCACAGAGTTCCTATGGCCACGTCCGGTCTCCATCATCAGATCAGCTCGATGACACCATAATATTGCATTGTCACCCGACTTACGTATGTATGCAAAATTTCAGATCAATCGGAAACCGGGAAGTGGATCAAATTTAACTTGCAAGATTTGATTACACACGCACAGACAGACAGACAACGGTCAAGTAAAACTAAATAAAAGCTTGTAATAATAAATAACCTATATCGCATGCAAATTGACTGATAAAAATAGGTAGGTACAAGTTGGTTTTCGCTGTGAGTGCTGATTTTGAACCCCAAGCAAGCGAAATACAGAAATACGGACCAACACAAGTTTTTTCCTCAGCGGCGATAACATATTACAGAAACCTGATTCAGATTGAGAATTAGTTACGGTTTTGATCATATTTTAATATGACCCTGAAGATAGCTCGCATTGATTGGTGCATGCGAAATGAAGTGAAAGTCGTGCGTCGAGACTATCGTCTAGATCGTATCAAAACCATAACAATCAAATCAATCATTGCAATTCAGCGAGGTAATGCTGCCAGCGTCTACGGCACCTTGCCGAGGGATGATTTTTTATTGAAGTTTAGGTTTAGGGATGTTTTATTTTTATTTATTTAGGATAGTTACTTTTAGTTTATAAGTTTTTATACAATATTTATATTTATGTTAATATATATATTATTAATGTTTAAAAAAAAAGAATTAGAATCGACTTCAAGGTCAAAATATCAAAGCAAATTAAGTATGTACATTTGTTGATAGATACATACATAATACGATCCTGTCGGTTCTTGTTATCATCATGTTTATCTTCAGCTATTAACAATATTGACGCTTTCCCAATAAATCACCCCGTCCGTGAATTACTCCTTCAACAATGGCCTATATGTTTAACACGACACAAAGAATTTTAGTGCAACACGTGACGTATGTCCATTTCCATAACACGATTTGAATAATGACCATGCGCCAAAGGACACAGATAAATGGCCGCAGCGTCACGCTACGTAATCAGCGCCCATACATAAATAATCGAGGGTAGTTTACTGTCGTAACTACCTTTAAAATTCAAACCAATTTAAACTTTACAACAGTGTAGGAAGAGGCAAAGTCGAGTGGAGGTTTGGTGAAAAGATTTCGGGTGTCGGATTGTGATTTGGGAAAGTAGACGGTTTCATTTGTTTAGTGTATTGTCAAGCTGTTAAAATGACCTTCAGGTGAAAAGCGTGGTATACGACCTAATGTATACCTACACTTACAGGGCAAAGAAACTTGTATGTGAAAACGTAGGGCGAGCGCCGCCGCGCCGCAGTGACAAGTGCATATCGTGACTTGGATAATACCCAACTGTGTATTGCAAAAGAGATGCAGATAGGTACTCTACCACTGCCAGTAGGATTAGGATGGTTTCTTCGCATTTAAATAAATTATTCCACATTTTTCAGGATTATGATAATGCGTATTTCAGCAAAACAGGGCACGATCGGGATTGAACCCGGGACCTCTCACACCCAAAGCGAGAATCATACCGCTAGACCATCATGACACTCGGTTTTCCTTTTATAAATTTCCAGTCCAATCCAAAAAGGTTGTATTGAACATTTGTGTAAATACACCTTCATTTTATGTCTGTATATCATTGTTTTATGAGTCATAATTTGACTGCAATACTTAACGTAGTTTTAATTGCGTAATAATTGTACATCATCATTATAGTAGGTTTTAACACTTACATATGGATTCTTCAAGGAACTTTCGTAAAAAAGTACGGTATCTATTTAATGTAAGATATTTGTTAATCAATGGAAGATCTTTCACATTTAGGAAATACGTTGAAATCCTAACTCTATTTGTATATGAAGTACCTACGTACAACCGATTTTCGCGGGATCCTTCTAACGATTACCAAAGCCCGATTTTATTGCTTTACTAGTCACAATTTCACATTCACTAGCCCGAATTGGCACAACCAGGTAAAAGGCATCACTTCAGTGGCAGATCGGCTGTAGATCGCGTCAGCTCTTAGGGCTACTCCCGACTAGCGTCTTCCGAGCGGCCAACTCTACATGGCTGGCAGCAACGCCATTTTCCATAGCGCTTACTAGACGCCGACGCTCAAAAGCCGCTAGTGTGGGGTGGCTCTTAATATTGCCAGAAATTGAATTGAATTGAATTTGAACGAAGCCCAGTGGATTCGCTATTCTTACCTTACCAGGTGGGCCGGTTAATGCGTCTTGCCGCTGCCTGTCTGCTCGTAGCAGAAGGCGTACAGGGAAAATGTTCGACTTGTAACCTAAGCTGGAGTATTCTAAATCTCCTGGGGAATCCAAACTAATCATCTACTTAAATTAGGCTTACCAAGCCCGGTGGCCTGGTTAATGTGTGAGTTTTCCCGCTGCCAGTCTGCCCGTAACAGAAGGCCGTGCAGGAGAAACCTTCGACTGCCATCTCTAGGAGCCACTACACACCGGAGTATTTTAGGACGTCATCATAATCTAAACTTATATTTTATATATGTAGTTCAATTAGGCTTACCAAGCCCGGTGGGCCGGTTAATGTGTGAGTTTTCCCGCTGCCAGTCTGCCCGTAACAGAAGGCCGTGCAGGAGAATCCTTCGACTGCCATCTCTAGGAGCCGCTTCACACCGGAGTACTCCAGGATGTCCTCCTGAGATATAAAAAAAAAACAATTTTAGATGATAACATAGCTCTGCTAAGTATGATAGGTACCAACTACATTGGTTATGTCTCGGAAAACCGGATTTAGCTCTAAAATTGCACATCAAAAAAGATAATAACTGTAAACGGCGTTTCCGATTCAACTTTCTTTGGAACAAGCATTATATTAATCTAGTGGTTATAGTAACATTAAGTTCACTCAAAATACATAGATAATCGAGATTATCACCAATCTATGGGTAAACTCACATTAAATGAAGAGTCATAACAAATCTACTAAGTTCATTACGATTGATATGATAATTACCATAACTAATAAGTAAGTGTTGCATTGGTACCTAACTATTTAAAATACCAACCAACATCGTCTAATTGGTTTAAAATATCCAGTCAACAAATTGAGAAAACAAAAACATCGTTAATAATGACAGGAAATGGGCGGCCATAACAAGAGTACAACATGCCAGTCACTTCCCCAAACTGTACATACGTACCTACGGTGTATTGATTCATATTTTTATTTGATGAACAACCGTTACATATCTACAATGTACCTATGTGTCCTATGTAGGTATATGTATAATTATAGTACATTTTGATACAAGTGCGCTAGATATGTAATTTTGTACGAGTCCCCAAACATACCTAAATTTCATAAAAAACATGGCTAAATACTTCAAATACGACTTTAAAAAAATACATTAAATACGTTTGTGAAAAAAATACAATAAAACAAATATTTGTTTTTGTATACGTAAGTAGATATAGGTGATATCAAATAAATTCAAAGCTCTGAGCGAAAAATAAATGAGGGTAACGTTTTTCTTCACATACCTACTTAGTTGATTAATTTGATTATTTTGCTTTTGGCTCGATACTCATACCACGTTTTCTTTCTCCAGGGTTCACAGATCACCTATAATTTTGTAGTTACCTCTAAAATATAATATGATATCAGATATTCCTTCTCACCTGAGTGGCTGCAGGCTCAAAGACCACATTGTACGAAAACAGCTTGGTCTTTCGTCCCGGGTTCTGGCAGATGATTTGTCCCTTGCCTGGGAATTCCAACATGTCACGTTCTTGCATCGCTCGCTCCTTCTCGTTGAGCGGACGAACTCTGAAAGAAGAGTTTAGGTTTTTAAAAATGGCTGCTGTGTTGGACGACAACTTTTCCTAAACATTCTGGAAGGCAGGATTGAAAAAACAAGGGAAGAAGGGAGACCTAGAATTACTTATCTCAGCCAAATAAAAAATAATGCGTCCTATGAGGAAATTAAAAGACGGCACAAGAAAGAAATTAGTGGATTAGTCCACCGACAAGAGCAAAGCTCTTAAGTTATGATGTTGATGATGGACGACGGTTGTAACACGTTATGATTCAGTAGGTACCCCCATCGCCGTATACCTTAAAAACGTCATTTATACGCAATTAGGAAATGCACTGGTGCCTATTACTTTTTTCTGCGAAAATAGCAAACAGGGCACGACCGGGATTTGAACCCGGGACCTCTCACACCCAAAGCGAGAATCATACCGATATTCTAGCGCTAGACCATCGTGCCTTACCTTATATCACCAGGTTTCAACACAAAAAGTCTGGAACATTTGTGTTGTATATAGTTGTATATAGTTTTATAAACCGACAGAGCGGCATGATGGTCTAGCGGTATGATTCTCGCTTTGGGTGTGAGAGGTCCCGGGTTCAAATCCCAGTCGTGCCCTCTTTTGCTGTCTTTACCTTACCTTACCAACAGCGCTCTTTGTTGCAAAGGATGTCCTTTGACAGTTTGTTTTAACCGACTTCAAAAAAGGAGGAGGTTTCAATTCAACCGTATGTTTATTTTCTTTATAAGCGGAAACAACTTATGCTCAGGTAAATTGGAACTTATAGCAAAGATCGTAGGCGATTATTATTTACCAATTATCAACGAAACTCCATAAAAACAATGTATTCTAGAGGTTTGGGCTATTTGTAATACATTTCATGTAATTTTTTGCCTACTTTTAATGGTATGTTAAACTGTAAAAGTACCTAAGTGTTTTTATACAAAGTTTGTTATGAAACAAGTCAACATTGTGGATTGTGGAATCCACCATGACGTCCATGACAGTTTGTCACTCACTCCTGGCGTGCTGTGACACAATCCAATATAAATAATTACAGTGTTCGCCGATGTATGGTATGCGGCATTGGGTTCATGGCACAATCCATAGGCGAATTTGCAAAAACACAAATACATGAGCCGCTGAGTATCAGGATAGTATAAGATGGAGACGTATAAGATGCAGAGTTTTTGTAAATAACGTAGGTACCGTAAAGTAAAAGTCTCAGCTAAATCTGCACCATCTGCACCAAGTTTATCAAACGTCATAATTTTTATAGTAATTTCACGTTTGCTGTGATCTTTTCACACACTGTCTTTGCCATTGTGCAGAGTTCGCTTGGTATGTCAGGATCGTAGCAAGTGGAAATCTGTGGTGTCAGCCTACCCCTCCGGGAAATAGGCGTGAGTATAATTATGTATGTAAACAATTGAACATGCCGCTACCGCTTTTGTTTTGTAAGACCTCCACTTTTTTCACAATACAACGTCACAAACATGGCTTCATTCAAATGAAAATCGATTACTTTAATGCGAAGTCTGTGTCAGCAGCCGCTGTCAATATTCGGTGACCATTCGCCGCCTTTGTTCGGCTTTCCTTGTTCTTGTACTATAGGAAAAGGTTTTTCACCTGCAATTTGCGATTATTTAACGGAATTCGCTTTGGCCTTCCACTTGACTTTAGCTTCAGGTTTAACACGAGGCTAGACAAACATAGATTGTGGATGGTTGCTATTGTCGTATGTGAAACGTAAAATGTCGAGGACAAATTTCAATTCCGAAAATTTTGTTTTCAATTGAACTAATGTTTACATTTAACGCCTATTCAACCGATTCAACGTGTAGTTTGGAATATAAAAGGGGCGAATAAAGCATTTATAGGATAAATTAAAGGAGACTGTGATAGGGTAGATTTTATCCCAAAAATCAACCCTTTAGGGTGTGAAAAGGAATTAATAGCTGCTGAACCGATTAAGATGAAATTTGGGTTGGCTGACCTGTAAGTATAGACAATCCAGTCTCAAATCCATATGTCTTTGCCCTAAACAGTTTTTAAGCGTAGTAGTCCTTGTTTATAGGTAATAAGATTCAAGTATTCGTTAGAAGAGGCTGTTACAACTTAAAAGTGCAATTTAGAAAATGTATAAGTATTATAATATCGAAACCTAAGTATAAGTCAGTAGTAATAATAACCAAAACTGTGAAATTGTGAACCATCAATTTTTGCTACACCCTTTCTAGGGTCCATGTATATAACATCTGTACTATGGTATGCAAATAAAGATCTCTTATCTCTTAAAAGGCCGGCTTATAAAATATTTGGTCAAGCGGTCATAAGGCAAGAAGAACTCCTGTATCTGTATAGGAGTACGTACTGCGCTCAGACACAGTGAGAAAGGAAAAGGTTCACTTCGCTTTCGCTCCTTCTGCTCTAACATAGACAAACGAATACCCTTAATTTTCTTTGGCTCTAGCGGCCTTCTGTAAGTTTAGTGAAGTAGGTATATGTACGGTCAGCTAATAAAGTGGTCTACCACTTTTGGACTCTATCATCTGATTGATAGAGTCGAAAAGTGGTAGACCACTTTCTTGGCTTGATTTCAGTATTTAGGTCGGAGGTTTTGTTATATGGTGTTAAAATAGAGATGTCGTCGGCAAAGAGTACGCAATGATTTTCAATGATTTTTGGCAGGTCGTTAATGTAAATTAAAAATAAGAGGCAACCGATAACACTTCCCTGTAGTATTGATGCGTTTGTTATTGCTATTTCGGATTGTATGTTTTTTATTTCACCAGATTTGTAGTCGAAATGTTCCAGTTCTACCAGTTGCTCTCTGTTCCACAGGTATGTCGCAAGCCATTTATGTGTCATTCCTCGGATGCCAATCCCATACAATTTTGATAACAAGATGTTTGTATTACATACTGTGTGATTGCTAATCAACGTTACTAGAATAATAATGTATCTATTAGTTTACCTGACGACGACGTTGATATTGTCTTCGTCCGAGTTGAGTGTGGTGCTGGAGCCCCGGGAGCTTCGGTCCAGGCTGCCGGCCCGGCTGCCACTGAAACAACACCATGGTCATCAGGATGGGCTATTGATTAATTGATAGTAGGGTAACTAAATTGTATGACAATCCATACACACTTTCCCATTAAAATAACACATAAACTAAACATAGATAAAACGAATTAAAAACTAAACTTAAATATAAACCAAATAAGTATAAAATCTAAAATCTCCGACGCAAAGGTGCCCATCACCATATACATACGGCAGACGAGACGTAAGTATATGCGAGCGTACATTACAAACTGACAATAAAATAAATAAATAAATATTAGGGGACATCTTACACTGATCAACCTAGCCCCAAACTAAGCAAAGTTTGTACCTACTATGGGTGCTAGGCTAGGCGACAATATTCATACTTACATAGATAAATACATACATATATACATAGTAAACACCCATGGCTTCAGGAACAAAATATTTGTATTCATCACACAAATAAATACCCTTATCGGGATCCGAACCCAGGAAGGACCATCGCCTTCACAGGCAGGGTCATTCCCACTAGACCATTGGTCGTCTCCAATCAAATTTAATTTCAACCAGATTAAGACTGAATAAGGTTGGTGACATGTTTTAAATTTAGTTGCCGTACAAATTACATTTAATTAAAACCAAAAATATTACTTTGCTAATCCGCGAAAAGATAACGTGCTAGACAGGTCATTCCGTTGCCGGGCGTCAGACCCCCATATAACCATTCCAGTCGCAGAATCACAAAGTGGTAACTAAATGTCAGATGTGTCGTAACAGAGTCCACACAATGTGTCTAGAATTGTTTCGAAACAAAGTGTCGTCGCCGTGTCTACACTTTTCAGTAACAAGGTGTCGACACATTTGTGTGCACTTTGCGTGCGGTTTGCGACTAAATCTGACAGCAAATTTGTGACAGCAAATGTCAATATAAAATACCTCTTGAAAACCAAGGTTTGTCAAACTACTATTAGTGTCTCGTGTGCTCGTAATTCTAGTAAGTCATCATGGGCAATGCAAATGATAATAATCGACCGAAACCATATAAACACCCAACACCCGTCAACCTTTTACAGAAAAGTTTTTAAAGAAATTCAATAAGCTACTTAGGTCAGGCAACGAATGCTCCAAAAGTTGTAGAGGGAAATGCTCGGAACACAATTTTTGACTCCGTAACTCGGTTTGACAAGTTAGGAGGTGAACATATCAAAAGTCCCCGGCCGTAGCCCTTGAGCGGGGGGGAGAGAGGGGGCTTTGAAGGTCCCATTTTCCCGTTTTTCGATTATATCTCGGAAACTATGCATCTCAGCGACATGGCCATTTATACAAAATGAAAGTTAATTTAATTTGTTACAAGTTTATTCAGTCAATTTTTTCGATATGTTGAATAGTTTTTGAGATATCCGCTCTGGAAAGTTTATTTAGGGCTCTCAATTTTATCTTGATATATCTATATCAGTGAAGGTGCTAGGCCGTGTTTGGTATCGTTTTCGTATAAATCTGGGGTGCTGAATCCATTTAAGATATCACATTGACACCATTCCACAAAATAAAAATAAATCTTTTTAGGGTTCCGTACCTCAAAAGGAAAAAACGGAACCCTTATAGGATCACTCGTGCGTCTGTATGTATGTCCGTCTGAATACACAAAATAGTTCTTTACCTATAGACGACAGGAAAACCTATTAGAAATGTGCAGTCAAGCGCGAGTCGGACTTAATGTACGGAACCCTTAATACGCGAGTCCGACTCGCACTTGGCCGGTTTTTTGAAACTCTTCTTGACGCTTAACCGCTGAACCGATTTCGTTGAAATTTGGTATAGAAATAGTTTGCGTCCCGGAACAGGACATAGGATAGATCTTATAACCAAAATCATCTTTTGAAGGTGTGAAAAGTGGCGTGGAAATTTGTACGGGAAATCAATACCCGCTGAACCGATTTATATGAAATTTGGGATGGTCTACATCTTTGATTTAGTTAAAAATGATGAAAAAACATGACTTCAAACCTAAACTTAAACAGTATTAACTTCAAGAAGTCAATTCTGAATTCCCCCCTACACCTCATTTCACACCTTTAAAGGATGATTTTTGAGATAACTTATTATATCCTGTCTCGGGACTCAAAATATAGTGTACCAAATTTAAATTAAAACTGTTCAGCAGTTTACGCGTGAAGAGGAGTTTAAAAGAAAGTATTTTAATAAGTTTATATGTTTTTACTTCGGAATGGTGTCAATGTGATACCTTAACTAAATTTGGTACTTACTGCGAATTTATACGAAAACGATACCAAACATGGCCTCGTAGCTTTACTGTTGTAGAAGTCAAAATAAAATTGAGAGCCCTAAATTCTTATTACTTGGCCAAACTTGTGTAGAAGGAAAAGGTAAAATAAAAGTCTTCGGCAGGAATATAAGACACAAATATAATTTTTTTTTGCGTTACTATTTCATTCATAAAATATAAACATACCTTGATTATACTATTCTAGTGAGATCCTCATAGATAAACAAAAACATTTACTTAAAAAATTACAAGGTCGAAATGTCACGGAACTTGTGAGAGTAATATGTGAAAAATAAAAACTTTTATGACAAAAAAAATCTGGACACAATTTAAGAATCACCCAATTGCGTCGAGGAATCATCTGTATTTTTGCTTGTTTCATTACCTCCTCGCTTCTTTTTTGTCCTTTGTATTCTGTAGCAATTTGTTAGATCTGAAAATAAAGATAACTTGCGTCGTCACGGATGTCGATTTATAGGTTTTAGGGAGTGCAGAATTCGAAAACGATGATCATTTTATAATCCAAGATGGCGGCTACGTATTTTGTCATAAAAGTGGAATCCAAAATGGTTATCATTTTCTAAATCTGCGCCCCCCAAAACCTATAAAACGACACCCATGACGACTTTTATGACATAGTGCATGGCCGCCATTTTGGATTTCAAAATGGTTATCATTTTCGAAATCTGCGCCCCCTAAAACCTATAAAACGACATCCATGACGACTTTTATGACATAGTGCATGGCCGCCATCTTGGAATCCAAAATGGTCATCATTTTCGAAATCTGCGCCCCCTAAAACCTATAAAACGACACCCATGACGACTTTTATGACATAGTGCATGGCCGCCATCTTGGAATCCAAAATGGTCATCATTTTCGAAATCTGCGCCCCCTAAAACCTATAAAACGACACCCATGACGACTTTTATGGCATAGTGCATGGCCGCCATTTTGGATTTCAAAATGGTCATCATTTTCTAAATCGGGGCCCCCTAAAACCTATAAAACGACATCCATGACGACTTTTATGACATAGTGCATGGCCGCCATCTTGGAATCCAAAATGGTCATCATTTTCGAAATCTGCGCCCCCTAAAACCTATAAAACGACACCCATGACGACTTTTATGGCATAGTGCATGGCCGCCATTTTGGATTCCAAAATGGTCATCATTTTCAAAATTGGGGCCCCCTAAAACGTATAAAACGACATCCATGACGACTTTTATGACACAGTGCATGGCCGCCATTTCGGATTCCAAAATGGTCATTACTTTCGAAATCGGCACTCCCTAAAACCTATATATCGACACCCATCTCGACTTTTATGACAAAGTGTTTTGCTACCATCTGCATGCAAGACATTTCTATTATTTTTACGTACAAAAATGGCCCCCTGTCAACTTTCAATCGAGATTTAATCGATAATTTATTCGATTAATATTCAGATTAATTCAATTTCAATCTATGTTAGGTCGACTAAACTAATCGCGATTAAAATTTGAGAATTAACTTTTTTTATCCCATGAATTAGTCGAATAAACAGTTAATCGATTAATGCCCATCTCTGACCACGGAATTTTTACACTTTGAGAATATCTGAAAACAAATCAACACAAGGAGCCATTTTGCAAATCCAGTAACATACCAGTAACTTTGTTATTACTTTTGACAGCGCGTGTCATGTGTCAACACAGAGTCGACACAAAGTCGAAACATTGCAACTACTTTGTGACTGCAATATTTCTCAGCCTTAAACCATATTTATACATCATAATTAACAAGTTTCGTAGTATGTAAAGCGTTATTTCTGTTATTTAAGTATAGTATACGCATCGAAGTACTAAAAATGCTTCAAATAATATAGTTATGAACACAGGCACTGAGAAGTAAACAATTTCATTTCCGGCTAAACTAAAACAATGTGGTGGCGCGTTGATTATATTACACTTAGTTTATCAAATCACTCGAGCAGTTTAATTCCCCATAATAATTTAAGTCCTATTATAATATAAATGCAAACAATATATAATTACGTCTTGTAATCCGTTTTAGAGATGGCGTATTAATGTCACTTATTTTTATTTAAGTATTTTTCCATCTGACAGTTTCCATTTGACAGGAACAAAATGAACGAATGAACGAATGATTTTGGCATAAAGTAGTCGCAAACCCGAAACAATGTGTGCACACGGCGACCACACTTTATGTCACTTTGTGTCATGTGTCGACCCTTCCCCATTTCTGGTAACTGTGTCGACACGGCATCGACTCTGCGACTGGAATTGTGACCGAAACAGACGGTGTCGACACAAGATGTGTCAACACCGCGTCGTAACGGCGACTGGAAATGGTTGTATGGGCCGTCAACATCTCATGCTCTACCATGAGTTCCGTGAATGACAGTCGATAGTGAGAAAGTTAAGGAAAATGTATGGAGTAATTCTACAGTGCCTCTACCGGTCATCTAAAGAACTAAAAATTTCAATTGGTACCATGAGTTATAAACGTTTTTACGCGAGTTTTCCATACGTGCTTAACTTCACACCTAAAACGCTCTCTTTCTAATTGTATAACTAGTGGCTCTGTGAGCTGTAGACCTCGCGAGCAGAGCTTAAAACTGAGTAAATGTATGGCGCCGTTGTTTAGAAGAATTTAGAGAACCTAATTTGACAATTAAAACCTTATCTATCGAACCTGCTTACAACCTGACTTAGCCCGCGCTTGATAAATAAAAAATACGAAGTTTTTAATGTTTTTAAATAAAAAAATAATAATAAAAATAAAAATAAAAAAATTATATGAAATTTAAGTGTAAAAAAATACAAAAACTTATATATATCCCAGCATATATGTAATTACTGGGGGTCGAACCCAGACCTTCCGTGCAAACTAAAAAAGCGAACGTTTGCAAAATACACCATGATAGTTCTTACATGAGGTGACGAAATTTAGCTACTCATTCTCAAGTAAAAACTAAATATCTTAATACCTCCAAACCCAGTGAAATAAATTCTCTGAATTTTTTGACATTTAATCTGTAAAAATGTCTCAAAAAGAATACACTCTTATGATACCGATACGACTATTTGTATAAGCGCGAGCTATCACAACTTTTCCATTTTGAAAAATTTTCAAAAACCGGCTCGACAAAAAAATTTCATCTGTTCATAGAATTCGGTAAGGGGCCGGTATATGACGTTTTCGATTTAGACCTCACTTTGTAACCATAATTTGTTCAATAAATGTTTAATAATTGCATTAAATTACACGTATATTTTTTCACGAAGAAACCGTGTACCGACTCATAATGCCATTATATTTTTAATTTGCTGTTATTCTCTACAAATCGACACTAAAAGTATCAAAAAATCAAAATATGGCGTTCCGTTTGAGACAGAAGCAAATCAATTTTGTCTTTGACAGTAATTGAATTATTGTATGATTTTGAAAGCTAGATAATTCAGCTACCAATTTATTATCGATTTATATTTTTACTCACAAAGACAACAGAGAGATTCAATCTCAAATGTAAACTTTCGAACAATTTCCATACATTGACGACATCACTCAAAATTCTTCTTCAAGTCAGATGCCCCAAAGAGTATAATAATATATGTATAGTAAAGATGCCCGTTGGGGCTACACCGGAGCACACGTGTACTTCTTCAAATGAAAATGACAGATTGGTTTTCATGCTTTTGACAATTATATTGACATTAAATCATATACGCACACGAGAAAGCATACCAGTAGATAAATTGTATTTCAAAAAATAGGGTACATAAATATCAGCTCGCGTCTCATTTAAATTTGATTTGCTCTTATTTACGAGTCATAATGGTTGAAAACCTCAGTAAACTATCTTAAAACAATAAGATTACAGTCGAATTTAAGTATTATGTTCCTTCAAAACTCGCCTAAAATGAAAAAAGTTTGAAGACTCATCTTTACTGATTGGGATCAATTTTTATTATGCTGGTATCATTTTGCGTCATTTTAAAAACGTACAATGAATTTTGATGACAATTGTAATCTTGTATTATATTATAGAACTTTTATATTAAAATATTGCCTATTAACAGGAAGAGTTATGTAATTCGTATAAGTAATACCTGAAAGTCTTGTACCTAGATCTGTAATACCATGGATTGCGACGAATAAATTATTATGATTATGCCGTTCGTTCCGTCTATATGTATAATGCGTGTACGTGCTGTTCTCTGAAAATCTTCAAGAAAAAATAACGGCTAGACCAGCACTAAGTACTAGCGAGTTTTTGCGGCTTTGGAGACCGGGATGAAGCTTACAGGCCAATTAGCGCTGTGGACTGGTTATTGTTATGTATACCTATGTATCGAATGTTGTATAAATTTACTATAAAAAGCAATGTTTTATTTCGATTAGGTCTACATTTTGTGCATATTGCATATCTGAAGTATTTTCGTACTAAACTTGAAACTTTCGTTGAAACTAAATAAAATAATGATTCCAAATGTACAGTCACCTGCACCTGCAGCGTTTATGTTACACAACGAAGGCCGCAAAAATATCTGACACGATCTTATTTGTAGAACCATAAGAGCATGTCACATATTTTTGCAGCCTTCGAAGAGTAGGTACCGTCATTATCACCAACTTTGCCCGCTTTTTTTTTAAACGCGAATTTCTCAAAAAATATCACATCATATGACTTTTTTTTGCTCAGCACTTCCATTGTGATCAAACGCATCAGTTTTGAAGAAAAAATTTTTTTATCGTGTTTTTACCCATTTTTTGCGTTTTAGAGGGCGGGCAAAGATATCCGGGGTTTTCGCCAACATTGCCCACGTCAATTTGGTATTCAAATACAGCTCGTATGATGATGATGTCTAAGGATCACTTAAAGGTTTTGGGCAATCCTACCATTCCCTGTTAATAACTTAGCGATAAGCGTAAAACTTTTAAATAAATTTGCTGGGCAATGTTGCCTACCCGTTTTTGCCTATTTCCAAGTAAGGCTCGCCTAAGCATTTTACAAAGGCTAGGGTTGTCACTTTTGAGAAAATCTGTTACAATAGTTTAATGGCCAAAAATATGTTTTTTTTTGTGTTTTTCATTCGTTAACGGGATAAAACATCTAAATAAAGGATAATAAGACAAATTAAATACAGTATATATTTATAAACTTATTATAGTGTACAAACATAACCTTCTTTTACTTGCGAAGTTGGGTAAATTAGATGAAAGTGACAACCCTAATCCGTTTTTGGTGGTGGGCAATGTTGGTATGGATGCCAAATTACCGGATTAATTTGCCCACCGCTAAAACTTTTGTGTATTTAGGCCTTTTTAAGTAGTTTAAATCTGAATAGACATAATCTATGCTTCATGTGTTATAACTCAAACCCGGAAATATTTGTCAAAGGGTTCTCAATTTTTTCTACTTGCATTCATTATTTATCAATTTTTTGCCCGCCGAAATATACCCTATATTAAACAACTCGCTCAAAATTCCCAAGTCAAGTTATGCACAAGTTTGGTATATCAGTTATGCACAAGTTTGGTCAGAAATATAACCTATTTTCTACTAAAAACAGCAGGGTGGCCATAACTATTATCAATTTTTCTACATTAACGAATTTGTTTAAAATTGTCGTTTTGGCCAAAGTTTCCCTGGAGGCAAAGTTGGCGCTAATGACGTAACATATTATTGCAGGTGACTGTACATAAATGTTTCGGTGATTTTGAGATTATTTTCCAGGTTAGTTTACTAACAATCAAGTTATGCAGATACCGATTTCGTGAACGTATAAGTAGTAAGGTACCGCTATTGTTTAGCGATACCGATTATTTTTGAAGGTAAAACTATACCGGTTGAAATATAAAGATATTAAAATTACAGCAGGGACAACCATTTTTTATAGGTGTACCTAAACCATCATTGGCCGAGCGTTAGCAAAGGTCTCGATTTCAGTTTGGGCAAAAATGCTTTTGTATGTTCTCCTTTGCAGATCACATTTCTCAACTGATTCTCGTGAAAATTTGTAAGCAGGTTCGATAGAACTACTCTGTTTCGCTTTATCCGCCAAAATGGAATTGCCACCCTGCCGAAACTTTATTTATTTAAATTCCCATTGAATGGATATTGCACCTTATGAAAAACCGTATAGAGTAGTAAATAACATTTTACATCTGACTTAATGACATCTTGTTTTATTCGCTTTAATTGTACAAAACGCATATCTCGACAAAGCAATATTAGGTAGTAAAATAGTCAACAATCAAATAATCAAATGAATTATAGGTACGTCACGTGTGCCATGAACAGACAAGGAAAGCAATATTAAATGCATTGTTTCTCTTTCATCTTTAAATGGAACGCTTTTACCCTCAGAGGAGCTTTTACCCTCAATACTAAACTAAAAGTACAATCTTAAAAAAACATGATGGGTCACTGACCTGTCCCAGTAAAGTGAGGTAGTGTGCGTGAAGTGCGCTTGTGTGTGAAATGGGGTAAATTGACAGAATCTGAAATTTTACCCACCGCTACCGTCGCCTTAAGAATTGCGACCTGTAGAGGCTTCGAGCAACACCGGCTTCCGACACATCGGAAGGGAGTTGGAGGGGCCCAAGCGATATCTCACCGTACAAATCTTTCTGCCATTTTTCGCGGGGGGAAAGGTGTACACAGTCGCACTTCTCACACACTTACATACAAAATCCAATCTGTAATGACGACACAAATACATAGAAAATTACACACGTCAAAGACAAATCTTGCAAACCTCGATCTCTTTTTGTGTACGGACGAGTGACAAGTGTCACAACACGCACACTAACACATTTTCGTTGAAGTATGTTATTGTATTCTGAGAGATGAGAAGTCGGATTTGTCGCTCGACCGATCCGCAATTTGTACTGAGCGAGCAAAATCGATAAATCCAACAATTACATGAGACTAAAATATAATAATTGTGTTTGAATGTAATTAAACGTATGATATGTAAAAAAAAAATATTACATGGGAAATGTAACACTTTCTTTTTGTAAATTTGATGTCCCCGACCTCTTTTTATAACAAAACACCGAGCAAACAGGCATTTTTGTGCAGCAGTGTTCACGCGCGCGTCTGGACTCGGTCTAGTGAAAAATCCAAGTGCAACTAGTTTTATTACCCGCGCTAGATTAGATTGACGCGCTAATCTTGTACCTCGGCAGAGGGGAAATAGTGCGAATGCCGCCTCCCTTCCGTGTTGCTCGAAGTGTAGAGGAGAACATCCGGACATACAAAAGCAAAACGCCCGAGTCAAAACGTAGACCTTCGCTTCGATCAATGAAAACTGAGCCAGAATTATTCTACGTAAATACTTTACGCGAGTAAACGTGACAGATGTTATCGAAAAATACGTGCGTTTCCAACGTGACATTTCTGTCAACTTGTAAACACAACAAATACGCAGATTTTTCACGAATTAATATGCAATTTTCAACGTAATATGTATAAATTTATAACAGTACGTGCACTTCAAACAACACTTTAAGGGATAAATCAATTAATAGCTCGATAAAAGGCTGATTTAGTACAAAGGTAATGATTTATACTTGACATCATATTTTCTTATTTTCTACTGCTACATTTGCGAAGATCACATTGCTTACGAGCAGTTTTTGGTTTTAGGCATGAACTTATATTTGAAAACAACATTTCCATGAAAACCCGGATGGCATCGTGTATGCATGCGTATGCATGTAGAAGTTACATGTTGCTATTTTTGTTGCTGGGTGCACATAACACATAGTAAGAACATACCGCTAGACCTATTATAATATGTACACAAGAATTCCTACGTATTTTATTAAGTATTATTATCTTAAATAAAATAAAACATACAAATGTTCTGTGAGTTTATTTATTTTTCTTTACTAAGGAACTATAGTTTATTTTCCGATGTTCAAATTCTTGTGTTTGGTACCTAGGTAATCGTTTTTCATGTCAATTTGGTAACAGGAAATGTAAAACATTCTTCAAAAACTTTTGGTGGTGGTTCAGAATCTGAAAATTTAAATAAGGTTTAAACACATTTATTGCCAAAAACCCGATACGTGGGTTCATTTTGTATTGGAAATGGGGCGCTTGGCACTGAAATATACTCGAGATCATTTACTATAAAATTAAGATCGCTATTAAGGTCATACGTAGGGTCTGTGCGGAAAGAGAAGAGTCGTAGGTATAATGTATGGGCTCCCCGACATTTCACGACTCTTCTCTTTCCGCACACTCTATTTATTAGATAATGTTACTTAGCAGTAGGAGACGGCCGCTGTTATGATGCGAACGGAAGCGTACCATGATATAATACATACCTATTTTAATATTCCTTCTCATGTGTGTACTATTTTCATCATAGGTAATAAACTAATAAATATGTAGCCAAAAGTAGCCTGTGTAATCGCGCCGTATAGGTACTTTGCTTCCTATTTTTTAACACGCAAAATATAATTTTAACTCGATTATTAATGATGTTTACGTAATTATCATATTTTGCAATTTTTTTTTTGAATACAATATATTTTATTTTATACATTGTTTACTAACATTGATGTGTTTATTACTTTCGTTGCCGCTATGTGCTCTTTCACCCTCTCTTGCACGCTCCGTTTAGTTTGTCCAATGTACACACTTCCGCAGCGACAGTCTATTTTGTAAACGCCCGGATTTTGGTACGGGATGACATCTTTTGGACTGCGCAACAGATCTGCTACTTTGAAAATTAGGCAGTTAAAAATCGCCAATTACACAAATCCGCAATCGCCGAACATCTTCTTACATCTGGCACAAATTAACATTATGTGTGGTGGGTGGTTTGAAAATGTGATGTCTACCCCAAACTTTTCCAGACACTTTTCGTCGGGTAGATGCACAAATCTCTGTTTTGACATTTTGCTGGGACATCAGTCAGCCGCGACCACGACCAGTGAAACCTGTGTCGAAACGTCGGTAAATCAAGGTAATTGAATAAAATTCGCGTTAGACCCGTCTATAATGTGAGTTAATATGTATTCAAAACGCGAAAGTTTAAAATATTTTTTTTTTTGACATTATTACTTACTCCTCTGCCGAGAAACTTGCACTATTGCGCAAACTTTTGTATGGACTGACATGGCTATTTCTACGTTACGTACAAATCATGAAGAAATAGCAATACATTTGACGTCCCCTCCCCCGCAAAAATCCGCAGACTGTTTTGTAAAGAAAATGACAGCGATGACATCTCCTTTCTAAATGCTCTAAGTGGACCCTCCACAGAGGTAAGGAATACAATCTCCATGTAATTAATTAATGAAAAAGTGTCCGTCAAAAACCTTAAGAGAGAAGTATACTACGTAATCGTCCATACAAAAAGAGAAAGCGTTTTTCCACTTCTAAATACGAGAATCTTCCATTCTCCATGATTTTTAGTACGGTATTGATACAATGAAAAACTAGGTTTATGGGTTTTCTTTTTTTCGCTACTCTGGAGAGATTTAGAACTGATAATAGCTGACAGCGTGTCCAGTTTTTGCAAATACATATTCTCCCATAAAGGAGTTTTCTCATAAAGTCATAAAGGATTCTCCTTACCTCTATCCTCCATATTCACGGCTACCATCAGTTTGGCATTGACATAAACGCTATCGTGAACGTTATTTACTTTGGATAGGTAATTTACCGTTTACTCGTACTAATTAAATAATAATTTTTGCTCTTTTTTTAGTATAGTTAGAAAGGGACAGTATCGTTCGGAGTGGAGTGAAGCACATAAGACCGTAAGGCCCCGTTCGCACGGCAGCTTTTTCAACGCGCGTTAAAAAAGCGTTTGAATGACACAAATGGATAACCATGTATGTATTCACACGAAGGCGGTTTTTAAGCGCAGCGCTTTTTTATCGAGCACTGTTCGATTTTCGGCGTTGAGCGTTGGCGTCAAATTGAATAGAGCATACGGAACTCCGTGTATCTGTTCTCACAAGCGTTAAAAAAGCGCCGGCGCTGCTGTCAGTTGGCTGTCAAGTGTCAATTTTTGGTGTCAATCGTCAAGATTATTATTAGTTTCACCTTAAAAATGTCAACTTATGCTTACAAATTCCTGAAATATTCAAGCTATATTCAAATAATACGTCGTAATAGCAAATAAAGTATGGCTTTGCTGAGATGCGTACGTGGCAGTACGACTCACAAGTGATTTTTAAGCGTTCATATGAACACAATTATTGGAAACGGTAAAAAAGCGCCAACGTCGGGTTTTAACGCAACGCTTTTTAAGCTGTCGTGCGAATGGGGCCTAAAGAAACGTGAAACGTGACATACGGCACGTTTATTCACCGAAAGTAAGTGAAAAATACTCTGCCAACTGATGGTAGAGGCTCTGAGGATGCCTCGTAGAGAGGCGAAACACGTGACGAGTATTGTTCTTTTGGTGGTGGTTTGTTATATTTATTTGTGTATTTATTCTTGCGGTGGGAGGGGGGGAACATTAATTACATGTAAAAAATACACAAGTAAGTATAACGGGTTAGCACTGATTGACTAGCACGTTAGGTATCTTTTCGCGGATTAGCAAAGTAATATTGATTCTATTCCAGTGATTCTCAAAAAAGTGGCATCGACAGGTTAAAGTTAATGAAAAAAAATTTTTTGTACTTTTTTTTAAGAATGAAAAATATGTTTTACTACTTCAAGTACCCAAAATTTTCAAAAGGGAACGGAAAATGAAGAAGTTATTTTCAAGACTTACAATAACCTATACATTGAATACAGGTTAAAGTAAAGCAGGTTACAGTGAAAAATACATTCATTTTTATTTTTTCCTTTGAACGGATAATAATACGAATGTCTCACTTTTAGCATAGATGATTAAACCTTCATACAATATTAAAATGATATTATTACATTAGGCCCCATACCAAATTCTTAAAATAATCGAGACAAGTTAAAGTTAACATTCCGTTACAAAACTCCAGATGTCTGCCTTTAACCACTTGTCTCTACGAAACTACGACACTTGGGTCATGATGGTACCCTACGGTGGTTAGCTTGATACTTACCTAATATTTTGCCATAGTTATGATCTAAATTATTTTTTCTGTGTATGAGTCAAATGCAATACCGCGCATGTACAGGTTGGTACAGGTTAACAGAGAAAATATCCTTGGATAAACTTCGTGCGTGAATATTTTTGTAAAATATATATATATATATATATATATATATATATATAAGGCCTGTGCAAAGTACATTTTAAAAGGTATTGTTTATGTTATTATCATCATGATCATCATCTCAGCCATAAGACGTCCACTGCTGAACATAGGCCTCCCCCTTGGACCTCCATTCGTACCGGTTGGAAGTGACCCGCATCCAGTGTCTTCCGGCGGCCTTAACAAGGTCGTCTGTCCATCTTGTGGGTGGACGTCCTACGCTGCGCTTGCTAGTCCGTGGTTGTCCGTGGTCTCCACTCGAGCACTTTTCGACCCTGTTATTATATAGCATGATATTTTATTTACATAAATTGATGCTTATAAAATCTAAAGAACTAAAACTGGAAGAGCGGTGCTTTTGAACAAGACAGGTTACAGTGAAAAGTGCTACTCTTTATTTTTTATAAATATAAGTATAAATTTAAATAAAAATAATGACTTGGCCTCGATAAACATTGTTTTAGTTTATCTAAATACATTTTTGTTTCATATGAAAAAGAGCAAATAAAGATACATTCAATTCAAAGACTCGATGACAGGTTAAGATGCCACTATTTTGAGAATCACTCATTCACTATTTGTACAAACATTTGTTTTTGAATAGATTAACAAAATATAAGTCATCTGGTAGCGACTGCAACTCGATATCCGACTGCATTTTGCATCCGCCGATATCGGACATTAAAATATACAAAGTTGACAATGTCACCTAACTGCGGAATATGCCTTATTGCAATAAAGATAAGAATCATTATGGCGTAATGACTGCAGCAAACAGAGCCTTGTAGATATGGATCGGACGACAATTGCCTGTTTGTCCGCTCATCTGTTTACATAGTGTCGATCGGTAAACAACTTCTATTATTTTACCGATAGATACGTACATATAGTTTGTTATGGCTTATTATTAACCGGGCAACTAAAATATTAAACAGGAACTTTCATTGGGCATATAATAATATAATATGGCTGTGCATTAATATTTTAGCGCCAAAAAATATATATCAGCTCAAATATAATCATCATATTAATAAAAAACTGGCAGCAAAATCAAGCCTCGTAAAAAAATTATAGGGAACTTAAAGTGATAGGTTGGCGACTAAAATAATAAATTGGCAACTAATATTGTAAAGCGATCATAAAATTTTGTTGTTATCTAGTTGTTCACACTTAAGTAATCATCTATTGGGAACGTGCGAAGTCGGTGGCGCTGATCGTCACAAACACAGGTAATCTTATGGAATGTACGACATTAGTACCAGCGGCAGCCGCTTGAACTAATTTTACTCCATAAGATTAAATTCGTAGAAATTCCGCCAAAATGAGGGCAGCACCAGTCGTGCACATAGCGAATAGTCATAACTGAGCATGTCGTTTCAGCTAGGTAGTATTTTAACACGAAAGCAGTTAAATTTAATGAATATTGGTCACCTTTTACACAAAACACCTCAAATGAATTTACCAATACGTAATGGTCAATATACTTATAGTCGAAATTTCTAATCATGAAACGCTTAATGGCCATTATACCATTAGCTCTTTAAATTTTTAATTACTAATTTCAATAGTTACCACTGTGTTCTGCTAGAGTCATCAGATAGGTGCGACGACGAGCAAAGCGAGGAGGGGCGTGTTAGGTTGACCGTGTAATGACCAAACAAAATATTTTAAAAGAAATTAAACTACCCAAATTCGATTAATTAGTTGACCGGTTAAATACGTGCCGTTTGTTATTTATTAGCTGAGGTATTTAGTAAAACAACCGTTTGGACCAATGACTGGTTTATTACTGAAGCATGCAGGTACAGCGTCAATACATATCATTAGCTTTTAACAGTTTCCAACCAGCGAGTTAAATTGTGGTAATCTGAAATATATGTCAGAGGTGGAGGTAATTTGGAGATGGAGTTTTGGCTCGATTACTCAATGCTCATATGTCATTACGAAAGAAAAAGTGACCAAGACCTCCAGTGCCCAGAGCTGGAATCAATCTAGTACTCTCCTACGTTTTTCGCAGGGGGGTATCTGTTCACAAAATATCACTACAACAAGTGGAGAAATGCGAGCTGGAGGAGAGAAACGTATATGTATGTACCAGCATTTTCCCAAGCTGAAATGGAAGCCCTCGTCCTCTCTCGGTCAATAAAGATTCTCAGTTTCGGTTACATCTCGCCAAGGAATGATGAATGACAAAGATATAGAGAACAAAACTATAATTGATTACATTTAGTATTCGATTGAAAATAATCTCACAATGATATTTCAAGAAGCTTTTAAGTTTGTGCTGCAGAATGTACCTAATGTACCTAGTACCTACACTTACTTTAACACGTCCGCTGCATGCAGGTCGATGTCGGGTCGATTCGGAGTAGAAACTATTCCCCGATTCTGGCCCCACCTCTCAGTGGTCGCCGATCCTGACCCCAGGGCCGATCCACCGCCCGCGCTGAACCTAAAAAAAAAAAAAAAAAAAAAAAAAAAAAAAAAAAAAAAAAAAAAACAAATAGCCCCCCATTTGAATTGATTGCGCTAGGTCTCAGCAGTGCCCGGCGCCTCCTTCAGGTACTTACGAAATACGCTAATTAAACAATACACCTTGCTCACCACGGTAACAATAGGCTTATTGACCCTTTTCTATTGTTCGATCTCGACTCGGGCGCGTTATTGTGTTACCGAGCATACTACCTGGATGGACCCTTCACCCACCGACGTCTTCATTCATGCCTTCTTTATGTGTGTATTATACTGTAGGTGTTTGTGATAGGTATTAGCGATAGGTATTTGCAATAGGTATTAGCGATAGGTATTTGCAATAGGTATTACCGATAGGTATTTGCAAAAGGTACTTATTTGCGATTCATTATCTTATTATCTTACAACCTCTTGGAGCTATTTCGATTTATAAGGAATACAGTTCTAACCTAACCTAACCTAATTAGAATTTACACAAGTAATCCGTCGGTAGCCTAAACTAACCTAAACCTTCTTTTACCAAACCTAACTAAAATCAACCTAACTTCTCATTTCAAACTAACCTGCTTTCACCTAGTCTTCGTTCAAGTTATGTTTTAACCTAAATACCTAAACTTCTTACCTATCCAAACTAAAGCATCCTACATATCGTATACATACTTACCTATATTGTGCATATTGTATTGTGTTATTTTATTTAGTTTTACCTATTTCTAATTCATTATTTTTGTCTGCGATAAATGCAATTCAACCTAATGTAGCCTTTTTTATTCTTAAACTATTCTATCTTCTTAAACTTAGTATGTAAGTATGTCTCATTATCTAATACTTTATAGTTTATTTTCACATACATTTTTATGTTCTTTGTAACACGATAGAAAGTAAACTCGTAGCTACTTGTTTCTTTGTATTATTAAAATAATAACTAGGCGTGTGAGGCATTTCTTGTGCACTTGTTTTCATTGTTATAACAGCTTAATTGCTTTATTGATAGACGTCTATTATATTTTATGCTGACAATGGATTATTATGTGGATATAATTTGGGTTTGAGTACAGGGAGCGTCTGTTTAGATGAACTTGTTGAGACATGTTACTTTGTATGATTTTAAAAAAATTACGAGACGTGTCAACTGGTTTCAACATGATTTAGTCTAATACGTCGGCATTTCTTGTGTGTTGGTATTCATTGTTATAACAGCATAATTGCTTTATTGGTAGACATCTATTATATTTTATACTGACAATGGATTTATTGTTTCCTATTATGCTTTTGAATTTGGGTTTTAGTAAAGAGAGCGTCTGTATTAGATGAACCTGTTGAGACATGATTTGAACGATACTGTATCCTGCTCACTATCACAGTATAAAAGCCGAAGAGAAATGGCTTTGAGTAAGTATTACTGTCGTGGCAGTCCTCTGTATCAGAGCTCCTTGTATCTACTGCAGTATATAGAAATATAGTGTTAATTCAACAGTGAAGTGTTTAAGTGTTTATAGAAAGACCCAACAATGGATGTAAGTATGTCTTTTATTACCGTAACTTACTTTGTTTTGTTTTCACTTGTGTTCTTTGTGTTTTAATTATCAAGATTGTAGACAGTGTGTAAATTATTGTTTTATATTGTTTCAGTTCACTGAAAATACTTTCAAGAACTATTACTACCCGGATGATAATAAAGACGAATCAAGCGATGAAGAGGGTACGCTTGGTCTCAAAGTTAAACAAGCCATCGCAAAGAAACGTTCAGGAAACAATATGGATAGCTTCTTTGAACGACCTAAAAAGCAGTCTAAAGTTGTGAAACGGTCTTCAAATGTGAGCAAAAGTTCACCAGACGGTGTTGCAAACTTGTCATCCGGACAAGACGACGGGGCCTATGCATCACATTTGATTAAAATCGAGATATATGATATGCATAAAATCAAAAACGTCCCACCCATGGAACACTGGAAGCATGCGGACTTCAGATTGAAATATTTTGCGTTGGAAGACGATTTGGAGCTACAAAATACGCGAAATATTATTTATAACATAACAAAGCAATTAGCTTCTAAGGACAGTAGTGTGAAATATTTTATAGATAATAAGAAACAGTGATAGTTATAATTATTAATGATAGTAGTAGCTTAATGATTGTGTTAACGTATTTCTCATTTTTTACCTCTCCTTAAGTACATTTTCCATGTAACAGATTTTTTTTGTGTCGTCTCGTTTTTTAAGTAACAAAGAATGTTAAGAAATATTTTGTAAATAATAAAATTTAAAAAAAAATGTGTGGTTTAAAAGGTCTTTGTATTATATGAAAAAATAAAAAATCTTATTTAAGTACACGTATTATTTTATTTCACAAAAAATGTTTTAAACATATTCCTTAATATAAGGTCATTACATACAGAATTATCAGAAAACAAACTTAGCATATCTGTCATAGTTTTTCCATGATATTTAAAATACAAATAAACTAGACAATATTCACCACAAACTGAAGTAAAATGGTTTTGAAGAGGTTTATTGTTATAAAACCACTGTCTGGTGTTTCTTTTTAAAAATAAGTTATGGTAACCTGAAGGTTTCCGTCCGAAGGAATCAAAATATTCTCCTATACCAGTAACATCAATGTGTATGGCAACCCAGTGGGAGCCTGGTTTCGTGTCAGGGTCCAAATTACTAACAATAAAGACAGGTAGATCGACCCAAATAGGTATTTTGTTAGCAGCAAAAACATTTGATTCAAAAAGTGGGTTTAATTTCTTCATACAAAATTGAATCTCATTAGTATCCATAATTACTTAATTAATAACAATTTATGTCTTGATGATGCTGCAAACAATGACTACAACAAAATAAAGTAAACGAAAGAAAACATTGTATTTATATAATTATGTTATTCAACTATTATAATCTACAGATACATCGCGGTTTTTGTTTATTTCAATAATGTTGTCAAATTCTGCATACACGATACAATTAATGGTGCTAGTTAGAGCCGAATCAAAGCGTACTTCTATCCGAACACTTCCATGTCTAACAAGATTCCAGTGTGAAGTTGAACAAGCAGATAAATCAGGGGTTAAATCAAAACATAACAAACAATATCCTCCACCATAATCTGTTCTACTTATTCCATTACCTTCGTTGTGAAAATGAATACCAGTTCCAGAAAATAAGGTGTGATATGCCGCCGCTATTAAACCAGAACTAAATGACGGTTGTAATGTTTTAGAAGGAATTTCATGACCATCTACAAACAAGCTAAATGAATTCATATTATAATTTTGAAAATTAAATGGATTCAAAGCTAAATTTCCATTAAAACCTGAATTTGATACAAATCCAATAATACAGCGTTTAGGAATTTGTCCGAGAAATATATTATCCAATGTTTTACCCTGGACCCCTGTTGGTATTGTGAGAACCTTAAATTCTGCTCTCGTAATGGGGTACTTCGCAGTCGTTGTTGCCAATACTTTTTGATGGGCTAACAAAACGCTAGGATTGATTTTTGTTCTTCTAACAATGAGACTAGCATCTGTTATTTGTACTTTAAGTTTTTTATCTTGATGACAAATTAAATTAAATGATTCTTTTGATCGGACTAACTTAATACGCAATTCAACACCATTTATCAAGAATTTCTCTTGGTTAAATATATCGCCATGCAAATGTCCAATCATTTCCACTTCCTTACTCTCTTTGATAAATTCTAGTCTTTTCTGAAATCCTTTGTTGTTGGCGTCAACGGTATCCATAAAACCTGGGGTATCCTCATACCATAACCCACAAGTAAGATGGGTTTTTTTGGCTGCCGGTCCATAGTTGAGAAGATTTTCCATATAAGCACGGTAAGCATATGTATTGTTTGGGGGTGATATGAGTTTTTGATTTAAATATACATCAAGTTGGTTGAAAAGGGAATGTAGCCAGTTATTGGTGGGTCCAACTCCGGCATCTGCTTTTAATTTTGTCCCATCTTGATTCAATACTTTAGCAGTAATATGTAACATTGTGTGTGATAGATCAATGTAGTCATCTCCTGATCCAGGTACTTGAAATTCAATGGGGCCATCATCACTTAAAGATGAAATTGGTTTGTAATGAATCCAATGTCCGCTTTCAATACTTGTTTGAGTTGATGGAAGGGCAAATATATCTAATTCAGATTTTGCACATTCACATGAATGATTGTGTAGAAATGACATTATTTAACTTGAAAATATATCGTTATTTTTATTATTATTTCTACTTCCTCTTCGTCGCGATGCTTTTCGAGTAATGAGCGGTTCTCTTCTTTTATTCGACATTTTATACCCAGATCCTGACATGAGAGAATCAATTTTTTCATCAGCCTTTCTTTTTAGGTTAGCGCTCGCTTCCTTAAATCGTGATCGAATGGAACTATCCATAGGACGAGAATTTACCATATCAGTTAACAAACCAACCCCTGCCCCTAAGGTTTTTTTTCCAATGGTTTTTAAACCGCTAGATAACAAAGGGAGCACTGATCTAAATAGTCCACCCAAAAAACTGCCTATACCATGTCCTCGTTGATATGGAGCTCCCTTATAGACAATACCTATCCCAGAGCCGGCTTGGTGTGAATAATAATGTTCGTAAGGACAAGAGACTGACGATCTGTTGTAAATCATTTTACTCGTTGGAAGTGTAGCTTCACGCAAGAAGATCCAAATTGAAATGGTACTCTGACACCAGTCGTTGTTCTTATATCTATTTCAATGGTATCGAACTCTCTTCGTAAAACTGGTACATAATGAGCGGGTGAGAAGATGTGAGTTTTATAAGCTCCATAAATGAACTTAGTTGGATCTAAAGGTATTATTCTGAGTAATGAAGTAATAACATCTCCGACTACTTGTGGGTGTATTATATCAGTATAAACAAATATTTGAGATGGTAAACCTAAATATAAATTTGCAGGGCTTTTTCCTAATGTATTTTGTTTTAAATTTGTTTTCGGTTTAAAACCCAATTGCAGACTTAGTATCGGAGTTGTAATGATAGATGTTATTTCTTTATTTGTTGTTGCTATTCCAACCAGTTTTGTTAATCCATCATATCGAAATTTTACGTTATTTTTTAACTGTGGGTTTTCATTAAACGCTTGAAGAAAATGATCTATATTATCATATGTAGTGGCTGGTATATGAGTTTTTATATCTACTATTTTTGTAGTTTTATCGGTGGGTGATAACACCTTTTTCTTTAAATAAATGATGTTTTCGTGCTCTTGAACATTATACATGGAACAAGGATATTGAAATTCCACCAACCCAACTACCCATTCTCCATCCAATTTAATGGTCTTTGGTAATTTAGTTAAGAAATGTGCAGTCGTGTTATCCGTGTAGTAATCTGATGAACTATTACTTAACAAAGTTAGATAAAAACTATTTTCACTCATATTTTCTTTAAGTTTGATTCAGGTATCCAAGAATTAAATTTATTAGGATAACCTTGCCACTTAACTAGTATTTCCTTTCTGCCAGCAACTCGACGCGAGCGTATTATTTTATCAATTTTATACTCGTTGGAGGGGAGGTAAGTTACCTTTTGTAATTCTTTAGAATAAAATGTACCAATGATGGGTTCACCTTCTAAATCCTTTATTGTATAAACAACTCGTGGCGATCTGTTAATAATCGAATCAATAATAAATATTTCATCACTCCAATTACTTTCATAACCTTTTTGAAACACATGCTTATATTTAGTGATTCTAACATGATCACCTACATTTAGTTTTTTAGTTTCTAATGAAATTTGCCTATCTTTTTTGCGATCATATAAATTACACCAAACAGTCATAATATTATTAGAGCTAACATCAACTGGGCGCATTTTAATGCTAGAATGATAGCTATGGTTGTAAGAATGTAGAAGATCTTGTAATATATTTGTGTAGTTATATGTATTCTTATGAGTGAAGTAACGCCACATTTTCATTTTAAGTGTTCTTTGAAACCTTTCTACTATACTTGCTTTAATGTCGGGGTTATTAGTGGTATAATAATTAATATTTTTGCTCTTAAAGTAATCTCTAACCGCCTTTGAAACAAATTCTGTACCTTTATCAGATTGGATGTGACGGGGAACAGAGTTGGCTTCAGTAAATATGCTTTCAAAACATTGTTTAACAGTTGCTGAATCCTTCTTCTTCATGGCTCTTGCAAAAGCATATTTACTGAACACATCAATAACACAAAGAATATATTTGTACCCATCATTATATTGACTATAAGTACTCATATCACTTAAATCAGCTTGCCAAAGTTCATTAAAGTTCGAGAGAATGTATTTATTTCTAGTAAATCGTCTATGAATAGGTTTATGCAGCGTGTGCGTATCTTGAGATTGTAACCATTTTTTCACTTCCTCTTTGTTCATTTGACCTTTCATTTCCTTTGATAAATTATTTAAACTGCTATAGCCAGCTGGATTAGAGACGTCATAATAGATTCTGTTAATATCTAATAAGGAGTCCATCTTTCCCACTCTATTTTCTTTCCGGATCGCTTTTGCTCCCGTGTAGCAAGAGGCATAGAAGTGTTATTATCTTTATCTGTTGAGGCTCTCGTCTTCACAGAGGGGGTAAAGGGTTCAATCAAAGGAGTACCATTAATAAATGCTAAATTTGTAGGATTACCTATGCATGACCTAGGAACTTCGATATCTTTTAAAAGTAAAGCAAACACTTCCCATCCAATTGGCTTAGGACGTTTAAGACATCTAACGGTGTCGCTTACCAAATCAGTAATATTACTATTTTGAATGGTTTGGTTATTTATAACAACTTCACCAGTCTGTTTCCACCAAATTTTCGGTTTACTTGAAACAATGTAATCTAACAACGTTCGAGCTTTTTTTTCATAAGATTTGGGTAATATGTTTATAATTTTTGACGGACTAATTGGCATTAGTTCTTGATTTATTTCGCCAGGTGGTGTATTAAACGATGACGGTGTGGCTGCTTCAGTTACATTATCTGTAACTGACTCATTATTTTCAATCTCCTCCTTTTTGTTCACTTTTGTTTTTATAATATCATTACTTTCGTTGATTACTTGATCTACCCCCTCCATCACGATGGGTATTCTAAACGGTTTTCGATCTGTTTCAATAAAATGTAGAAATCTTTGTAATGCTTGAGAATATAACGTCCACTTTTCGCGATCATTCATTTTACTTTTAAGGATTTTTTGCATCTCTCCATCTAGCCGAGATGAGGAATTTTCGGGTGGACTCTCATTCCGTTTCAGCCTTTCAATAAAATCTGATTCAACTAATAACATTTTTTTTGTGTTTTCCATTTTGTTTATGATAAAGAGTTCACTAAAGCACTTAAAACTGCACCTAAAATAATAGGTAGAAATGCACCTCCTTTTTGAACTATAACAGTTTTTCTTATTTTATGTTTCCCTTTCGAAACTAATTTTCTTAAAATATCTTTATATTTTTTTAGTTTCGTCTTTTCTTTTTTTTCTAATGGAATTTTCCCATTTAGGACGTTATAAATGCACTCACAAATAATGTTGATCTCTTCATCGTCACAAGATTTAAGTAATGCAGTACGATATTTGGGTTTAAGCAACTGCAATGCTTCAAGTAAATGTTTATATGTGTTTACTCTTGCATGCATCATGTAGAACTGACTAAAATATGGTGATTTTTATCATATTTAAACCCCTTTTTAGGTACATACACTGTGCAATGCCCATCAAACGGAAATATTTTTGTTTTAAAACGGCATATGTCATTTGTATTTTGTTTCAGGTCAATCATGAGGTAACCATGAGCCTCCTTTGTAGCATCTTTGTAGGCTTCGTCCACAAACTTTGAGTTTTCTGGGTAAACTTGTCGTGACAGGTAGCGTATTTGAGTTTTATCCCTGGGATTTTTAAAAAATACAATGTAGCTTGTATTCAATGAAATATCACGTTGACCTCTACCTTGATGAAATACGTTTTGTGTAATATAAAAAACACTTAAGTTTCTATGATGACTACCTTTCGTAAAAATGTCAACTATTCGTCCATCTGATTCTCTCATCAAATCATCTATAATAAGAAGTTTAGGTTTCTTCCCATCAAAAATTGAAAAATCTGGTATTCCTTGACTATAATTTACATTTTCCAGATTGTAGAAAGGTTGCATTTCATCATAACACCAAATAATTTCATCAAATTCAACATTACATATCTCTTTGGAGTTATTCAAAAAGTTTGTAACAAATTGCGTTTTACCACACCCACTAGGACCTGCGACAATGGTGGTGAAAGGATGATAAAAGTGAATCATTATTAAATATTGTAATCTATGTGTATGTGTGTGGGTGAGTGTTGATATGTTAACGGATGGACTTTAAATGGTAATATTCAGAAAGATGATTACTATTTAAACAACTCAGATATAGTAGACAAAAAAACAAAACAAAATGATTACGTAAATTTTTTATTATTATTTATGATCACACTTTTAACATTATTTTTTTTGTTTCATATTTACAAAAATACCTTAAAAGATACAATAAAATAAAATTCATACATTTTTTACATGTTTACAAGTAATACCTTAAAAAATATACAATGTACAAACAATAATTTGGAATTCGAATGTTCTGTGTGATTATATTACAACTTTGAAACTTTTTCATTATTGCGGTATTTTATAATGACCCCACGCTAGAGTGTCAGAAGAGTTTTCTAATAAGTACCGTTTTGTATCTTCATGCGATAATGATATTTTATTTATTTTTTGAGTGAATATTATATGTTTTATAGACTTAAATCTTAGCATTTGAGCGCGTTGCAAATTTTTATTAAATAAACACGTTTTGTAATTGTCAAGAGTAAATTTTTTTGTAACACATTTATTGACTCCTTTGGCTTTTGATAAAACACCGTATTTTTCGGTTTTCTCATCATTCTCGTCATATTTTTCAACATCTAAGGTATACATTTTAGATCTCAGACCTACAAACTCTTTTAAAATTCTACCATTATTTTCATCTTTGAAAAACCCTAATCGCTTTTTATTTATTAACGGCAAATCATATTTATTGTTAGGAGGATAGTCAGATGTATCAAAATATAAATTAAGATCTGATTTTATATCTGCGTAATAATTTTCCGTGAAAATTTGATATACTAAGCTATCAGTATCTGTATAAAGAAGCTTAAGATTGTCTGGATATTTGGTTTTCATGTAGCTGTAGTGAAAGTGATACATCAAAGTTTTCGATATATCTAATACGCAAAATCCCAGATAAATCGGTTTATTATAAAATATTTTAGTTTTATTCAATTGAACGGCCACTAAATTCTCAGAGAATATGGATAAACTATGGAACTCAGGTTTCGCTATCAAAGATTGAACCCCCTGCGTTTTTCCTCGATTTTCCCAGTGATTTAATAATTTGACATTTACGCGTTTTGCAACATTTTCCATGGTTTTACCGAACACTGAATTATTCATTAGTTTAAAGAAATCTTTTTCAAAATCGGATGATGCCTGTGATCGCATGTGGGTGTTCAAATCTATGTAACTTTTTAACCACATAGACTGCTGAAATTTAAGAATGCGATGGATTTTACTCAATTTCAAACCATTCTTCAAACACTGTTTTAGATTTCTATAATGAATGACATAATTCGTTTTTTTATTTAAATTAGGAATTAATTTTTTTTCTTTGGAATTACCCAAACAAACGTTTTCAGGACAAAATGGCAAATCTGAATGAGAGTCATGCAACTCGTTAGGGTATTCGAGATCAACTTCTAAAATTAAACCATGATCAGCGTCATCAGATATATTAAAGTCAGTATCTGTATTTACCCATTCAAATTTACCGGTAGGAAGACATTGAGACATAGCCCACCCGTAAAGGTTATTTGCATCAAAGTACATAAGAAATGACGATGGGATATTTTGATTATAATCTTCCAAAAAAATATTATTAGCCTTCGCGTATCTATTACTACATTGTGATATGCCACCTCGAATATTTTTTGATATAAAAGCTATTTTATCGATATCAGTTAGGAGTTCTAGTTTTATTTTTGTAGTTCTTAACATTGCATCCCAACTTA
This sequence comes from Cydia splendana, assembly GCF_910591565.1. Classification (NCBI taxonomy): domain Eukaryota; kingdom Metazoa; phylum Arthropoda; class Insecta; order Lepidoptera; family Tortricidae; genus Cydia; species Cydia splendana. Next base: position 18,490,759 of record NC_085972.1, on the reverse strand, counting down.
ATCCCGGAGCAGTATAATAATGAGCGGGGTCTAATCCATACGTCTTAAGACAAAGGTTTCTAAAATTTTCAAATATATCAGTTAGTAATAGAACATCAGTTTTTAAATATAAATCAGAATAATCACCCATATTTTTGCATTGAAAATGAGACCAAACATCTTTTGCGTGATCATAATCCTCTTCTGAGATGTGACTATCAGACAAGGAACTAAAGAAATCATCTTTAGAGGGAAGAGCTGTTAAGTTTAAAGAATCGTATGATGACATGTGTTCATAGGGATAGACACCCTTTCGTAATAAGCGTTTAAAATCCTCCTCGCATGAAAAATTCAATTTTAATTCATGAAATTGTTCAGGCAACAAGTTTTTTGCCAATTTGTCAAGACTACTGGACATAAATTTAAGTGAATCGACAAATCTCAATTTAATTGTGCGATTATTTATTTGTAAGCTCTTAGAAAATGAAATGTATTTCTCTTTGTTCTCTGGAATCAGTTCAATGTCGCCTTCCGCCAAACCAAGCCCATGCACTATAAAATGACTATCATAGTTACACAAATTATGGAAAAATACAGGTACAAAATTAGGTGCCCTGTATTTTTCAGAACAAAATGTATGTGCCACTCCTTCATAAAGACCAGTATGGTAATTATAGGAAATGACTGAATCCTCGTTTAAATTTTTATCACAAATATAACATGTACTACTCTGAGCAATATGCACATTATTTGCATTAGATAAAGGCAATGGAGTTTTTACAAAAGTATTTCTCCTACAAATGGCCTTTAAGTCTTGTTCCATATACTTCATAAATTCCTGGGTGCAATTTTTGCCTTTATATGTTCTGTACACTGACAATTTATCATTATAAGAACATTTAATGTAGTATCCAAAACTATATACCTCATGTTTTTGTACATTTGTTGTTGAGGATGTAGTAGGATTAATTGTACCTGTTTGAATCGGGTTTAGAAAGGCCTCGAAATCAGCATAAATAACAAAAGGTACCCTTAATTTACGTTCATAATTATCGAAAGTAAGTATATTGGAGGAAACGTTTTCATTGAACCAGTTTTTCTTTTTATCCTGTTCTGAAGGTAAATGTGTACAAACATGGAAACAATCGTTTCTTTGATGATTCATTAAATTGTTGCGAGTTGTAAAGTTCGACAAACAACCATCACAAATATGTGCAGCATGCTGTGTATTTGATAATTGTTTAGATACTAACCTAGATAAATTTTTGATATAGCAATAATGCCCCTTACTGTCTTTGGATATGTACAATAAATTCAAGTGGGTAGCTTTTTTGCACTTTGTTAAGTGTAATGGGCCTACTACGTCATGTTTTTTACTTTTCGAATTGTATTCAAGACCAAAAACGTTTATACTTATATCATTCATTTTTTCAAATTTCTGAATATCTCCAACCTTAAGTGGGAAAGTTAAATTTCTAAAATTTAATTTATTTTTATGCGCTATATACGATTTCGCAGTGTTTGAACGATGACTTGTAGGTGGATACAAGCCTGACAATACAGCCCATCTAAAACATTCATGATCATTATTTTTTACATTAATAACTGCTTTTCTGTTCTGAATATCACGTGGTAATTCGATATAGGAAGAACCACGCAATGGATTAAATTTGTTTACATTGACATCTAGATAGTTAAATTTTACTAAACTCCATCCACTGTCTTTTCTCTCAAAGTTAAATAATTTTGTTAATATATCTTTAACAACTGACTCGAAAATATCATCTTTGTCGCTGCTAACATCAACTACATTGTTACATAATTGGAAATCAAATGTATTATTTACTTGTTTGCTCTCTTGAGTAAAATCCGCATTCAAAATAAAGTTTACTTTTAAAGCATGGTGATCAGTGAGGGAACGATCCAATAATGCAAAGATTTTCTCTTTATTTCCTAGTAAAATGGATTCGGGAGTAAATGGTTGGTGAACATTTTCATTTAATAGTATTCTGTAAGTGGCCACCCTATTCTTAAAAGCATTTTCAATTAACTGAACATTAACCCATTCAATGTCAGCCCTTAAAACATTATTTTTGTGAAGATTACTATTTAAATGATTTTTAAAATATCTTTTAGAAACAAACTTATTACACACAGAACATTCAATTTCATGATTATTATTTGTACTCACAATGACATCGGGAACTGGTTCGGATGATGTTGATGCTACAGGTTCAGCAGCTGCTGAACGGTTTTTCTTCACCAAGAATTCTTCGGTCTCCAAAACTGCAGCTGTCCTTTTTACTCCCCGTCCTATTTGAGAAGATCTATAACAATACATAATAAACATAAATATCTTAATGTCAGATAAAATAAAAATAATTACTAAAACGGTTGGTTGTATATACTAACGTAAGTCTTTTCGACACTGCTGACAATAGGCCCGCATCATCAAAACTCCATCAATCACATCTGATGACTGAGTATTCCCCTTGGAATTTTTGATATGCCCATCACATGGTGTATAATACGGTATAATATCAGAATCTTCCAGTAACGAGTGAGGTAATTTGTTTGATATATACCACATTCTTATATTTCTATGAAAATATGCTAAAATAAATTCTTTACTTAATTCCTCAATCTTATCACGAGGCAAAGTGAGACCAATATGATAGTAAGTAAACACCATTATGGAAAAGGATATCACAGTACAAGCACGGCACCAAAACACTGAATGATATGAACTCGAGATACCCCGCTTATATAACCAGCACTCTCCCACCCCACGTTTATCCTAACAATAAGTTCTGGTCACAACAAGTTAGGAGGAACCCATCCTTTGTTAAACAGGTACTGGTTAAGAGTTATAAACATGTATGAACAGGAATACTTTTACTTACGCCTCTCGATGTAGTTGGCTCACAAGACGGGCAGCCTCGCATAGATCTTCATTTTCTTCTATTTCTTCACAGAGTCTGATAAGTTCAAGATCGTAGACATCACAACTCAAAGAGTCCATTATGAAATGAGAAATCATACAGTGCTTTCTTTCATTTAAATAGTTGACTACAGGTATAAGATTTCTAAGAGTGGGGACTGTAATCTTTACAAATGAGAAGTATTAAATTAAAACTTGTTGTAATGTGATACAATAAAAATAATCTGTTACATGGAAAATGTACTTAAGGAGAGGTAAAAAATGAGAAATACGTTAACACAATCATTAAGCTACTACTATCATTAATAATTATAACTATCACTGTTTCTTATTATCTATAAAATATTTCACACTACTGTCCTTAGAAGCTAATTGCTTTGTTATGTTATAAATAATATTTCGCGTATTTTGTAGCTCCAAATCGTCTTCCAACGCAAAATATTTCAATCTGAAGTCCGCATGCTTCCAGTGTTCCATGGGTGGGACGTTTTTGATTTTATGCATATCATATATCTCGATTTTAATCAAATGTGATGCATAGGCCCCGTCGTCTTGTCCGGATGACAAGTTTGCAACACCGTCTGGTGAACTTTTGCTCACATTTGAAGACCGTTTCACAACTTTAGACTGCTTTTTAGGTCGTTCAAAGAAGCTATCGATATTGTTTCCTGAACGTTTCTTTGCGATGGCTTGTTTAACTTTGAGACCAAGCGTACCCTCTTCATCGCTTGATTCGTCTTTATTATCATCCGGGTAGTAATAGTTCTTGAAAGTATTTTCAGTGAACTGAAACAATATAAAACAATAATTTACACACTGTCTACAATCTTGATAATTAAAACACAAAGAACACAAGTGAAAACAAAACAAAGTAAGTTACGGTAATAAAAGACATACTTACATCCATTGTTGGGTCTTTCTATAAACACTTAAACACTTCACTGTTGAATTAACACTATATTTCTATATACTGCAGTAGATACAAGGAGCTCTGATACAGAGGACTGCCACGACAGTAATACTTACTCAAAGCCATTTCTCTTCGGCTTTTATACTGTGATAGTGAGCAGGATACAGTATCGTTCAAATCATGTCTCAACAGGTTCATCTAATACAGACGCTCTCTTTACTAAAACCCAAATTCAAAAGCATAATAGGAAACAATAAATCCATTGTCAGTATAAAATATAATAGATGTCTACCAATAAAGCAATTATGCTGTTATAACAATGAATACCAATACACAAGAAATGCCGACGTATTAGACTAAATCATGTTGAAACCAGTTGACACGTCTCGTAATTTTTTTAAAATCATACAAAGTAACATGTCTCAACAAGTTCATCTAAACAGACGCTCCCTGTACTCAAACCCAAATTATATCCACATAATAATCCATTGTCAGCATAAAATATAATAGACGTCTATCAATAAAGCAATTAAGCTGTTATAACAATGAAAACAAGTGCACAAGAAATGCCTCACACGCCTAGTTATTATTTTAATAATACAAAGAAACAAGTAGCTACGAGTTTACTTTCTATCGTGTTACAAAGAACATAAAAATGTATGTGAAAATAAACTATAAAGTATTAGATAATGAGACATACTTACATACTAAGTTTAAGAAGATAGAATAGTTTAAGAATAAAAAAGGCTACATTAGGTTGAATTGCATTTATCGCAGACAAAAATAATGAATTAGAAATAGGTAAAACTAAATAAAATAACACAATACAATATGCACAATATAGGTAAGTATGTATACGATATGTAGGATGCTTTAGTTTGGATAGGTAAGAAGTTTAGGTATTTAGGTTAAAACATAACTTGAACGAAGACTAGGTGAAAGCAGGTTAGTTTGAAATGAGAAGTTAGGTTGATTTTAGTTAGGTTTGGTAAAAGAAGGTTTAGGTTAGTTTAGGCTACCGACGGATTACTTGTGTAAATTCTAATTAGGTTAGGTTAGGTTAGAACTGTATTCCTTATAAATCGAAATAGCTCCAAGAGGTTGTAAGATAATAAGATAATGAATCGCAAATAAGTACCTTTTGCAAATACCTATCGGTAATACCTATTGCAAATACCTATCGCTAATACCTATTGCAAATACCTATCGCTAATACCTATCACAAACACCTACAGTATAATACACACATAAAGAAGGCATGAATGAAGACGTCGGTGGGTGAAGGGTCCATCCAGGTAGTATGCTCGGTAACACAATAATGCGCCCGAGTCGAGATCGAACAATAGAAAAGGGTCGATAAGCCTATTGTTACCGTGGTGAGCAAGGTGTATTGTTTAATTAGCGTATTTCGTAAGTACCTGAAGGAGGCGCCGGGCACTGCTGAGACCTAGCGCAATCAATTGAAATGGGGGGCTATTTGTTTTTTTTTTTTTTTTTTTTTTTTTTGTTTTTTTTTTTTTTTTTTTTTTTTAGGTTCAGCGCGGGCGGTGGATCGGCCCTGGGGTCAGGATCGGCGACCACTGAGAGGTGGGGCCAGAATCGGGGAATAGTTTCTACTATTCGGCCCTCTGTAAATATTTTGCCAATTGCGATGTTAACTTATCGCCACCGCGAAAGTGAAAATCGTATTGTTTTTAACAATGTTTTATGAAACAGGTCTGTGAGCGATATTACGTTTTTACATTAAAGAAAAAAAAATCAAAATTCACCGCTTCCCATAAGACTTGAACTTGTTAAAATTCGCAGGTTCGAGTTTTTTTTACCCGAAGTTCACCGCTTTTTCCATTTTTCCTTTAATATATACTTTTTCTTTTTATTCCAGATTCCGTGAACCCACTCTAGCCAATCGTGTTTGCTTGGATGAGCATAGTTTATGCATGTCACTGCCAATGCCAAGGGTGTATCGATTCAAATCGCACGATAACAGCGGTTGAATTACTTATTCATATATTATTACATAAATCTATAAATACTATGGAGTGGAGGAACTTAGAAGAACCACTTTTTTTCTCGCAAAATCGATTTATAGGTAGGTCTTATCTGTCCAAAACGCGCATTTTTGAGTTTTTTTGATGTTTTTCGAGCAAAGCAGCAAAGCTCGGTGTCCCAGATATTATGGTTAGAGTCTGTGCGGAAAGAGAAGAGTCGTAGAATATATGGGGCCCAATACATTCCACGCCTCTTCTCTTTCCGAACAAACTCTAAATGGTGATTACGTGCTGATGCGCCAAGAATAAATGGCTAGTCTATTCAGCTGTTGGCGCTATTGCCTAAGTCGTCTAAGTATAAGCCTAGGCCTAATTAGGCAGCTCATAAAAATATCTCTACCACATTTGACCTTTATTATATTCTGCACCTATTGTATTTTTAGTTTTAGGATCAGATAAATCGTTAAGCAACCATATTTTGCGAGTTTATGCAAAGTAGTTTAATTTTAGTTATGCTAATTATATTTTGTTAGTATTGTTTGAGAACGGTTAAAAATAACTACCTCGTCCTGTCTATTCTCTGTCTCGATAAAACACTTTAATAGTTTATGAACTTAATCATGCTCATGGCAGATCGAGTATACTAAATAACATCTACAAAACTCCATACCCAGCTGCAAAATTCCACTCATAAAGTGGCTATGCACTTTTGCAGCTCATTGTACTTTTTAACTACGCATTGCAATGTACCCTTTTTTAACGGCAGTCGGTAAATTTTAGCTATCCAAAAAATTCTGAATCCTTCTTCAATAAATAAACGAGGTTATCTTTTTAGGGTTCCGTACCGTACGCAAAGTGTAAAAACGCGACCCTATTACTAAGACTCTGCTGCCCGTCTGTCTGTCTGTCACCAGGCTGTATCTCATGAACCGTGATAGCTAGGCAGTTAAAATTTTCACAGATGATGTATTTCTGTTACCGCTATAATAACAAATACAAAAAAAAACATTTGAGTGGGGCTCCCATACAATAAACGTGATTTTTTTGCGTAAATGATACGGAACTATTCGCGCGCGAGTCCGACTTGCACTTGGCCGGTTTGTTTTTTACATGTCAGTCTATTTATTAAAATTCTAAAATCCCCTTTAAAAGTCTGGTTAACCATTTCCCCAAGTAGCCGAGTTAATATTTAAGTCCAGTTAGGAGTGACAGCCGCTGGCCGTCGAAATGTCAAGGGCCCTGCTTAATATGTATAGGCTTTTAGTGAACATAATTGATTGGGAAGGAAGTTTTGGGTAAGCAACGTCGATTTCATATTATAATATGTTTTTGTAAGGGAAACTAGTAAACAACGGGGGGAGAGTTTTCAGCGTCAGAGTTATAAAGAAAATGCTTTCGAATGTTCTGGATATGTAGAGTACCTAAAGGATGTACTTATTGCTGTTACCTATATTACAATATCTATAATGCTTCTAGGTTAAACTCTAATTTAAAGTTAACACGTACAGTCGTACATTTTATAATATTTTTTATATTTTATTTTAATGATTTTGTTTTACTTTTTTTTATATACCTATATATTAGGATTATAATAACTAGTTCACTTAGATAACACCATCCTTTCAGCTTAGTCTCTGAAATGTTATATACACCCTGCCTTGTATACGACATTTCACTAAAATAAAAAGTAAATTAGTTTCAGTAGTAGTACATGGCTTAAGCTTCAGCTAACAATGATTGATTTAGTCAATCAAACTGAAGGTACGCAGAAGGGGTAAATTACCCGTTGACTGTAATAAAACCATTTCTAGGTAGACTAGACTTAATTCGCTGAAAGCACTGAGCAAAGGCAGATGGTGGAGCTAACCAGTAATCACAACATGATACCTAGGTATACGTAAAGGTGCCTTACTCGTACAGAACTAAACTTAGAAACAAATTAAAAGTGGAAAAATTTATTGTCTTGGACTTGAACCCAAGACCACTGGATCGCTAGCCCAGTGCTCTTCCATCTGAGCTGCCAAAACCAAGACCTTACACAGCTAAGAACCACCGCAAACAAGTAAACTTCGCTTTAAATCACGTAAAAATCGCATGGAAATCGGTCACAGACACAGAGAGATAGGACAGACCCCTCTTTATGGGTCAAACAGATCACTGTGTTATGTCTTTCCTGTAGACATACACAAGAGTTAAGGGCTATAAAGGTTAATTTTCTTATTTAACCCTTATCCACGTGAAAAGGTCCTCCTTTTATTTAGAGAACTATGATAAAATCATTGCTTACACGCCCACAAGCTGTTAACTATAGCCCACAGGAGAGAAAAATGTGCTGTTCGCGATAACACACTAGTTTTCTCTCCTGTGGGCAATAGTTAACAGCTTGTGGGCATGTAAGCAATGATTTTATCATAGTTCTCTAAATAAAAGGAGGACCTTTTCACGTGGATAAGGGTTAAATAAGAAAATTAACCTTTATAGCCCTTAACTCTTGTGTATGTCTACAGGAAAGACATAACACAGTGATCTGTTTGACCCTTATGCATCGGGGGTTAAAAATATATAAACAAAACTAATCGATTTAAGTTCCTTTTATCGATCGTAGACCTCAAGACAAGTGTCAATCGTATCTCACAGCTACCTACACCAATTTCTTAGAACGACCACTCAACTTCTTGAAAGCATTAACAAGCCAAACGTCGCAATCCGCAACACGCTAAGCTCAACTGAATCACTTGATGGAGCGTTTCGGCCGCACGCGAGGTCAGTTTCTCACTACCATTACGCCGAGGTTCTCAGTTTCTCACTACCATTACGCTTAAGCGTGAGATCATAGTTCTTTGTATTACTGAGGGATTACTGAGAACTTGAATCACTTGATTTACATAGATGGTAGATAAGGATGACGTATTATGTGTCAAATTATATGGTTCATACATCGGTTCAAATGAGTTGGTCAAGTTCAACCTTGTACGCTGGCGAAACTTTTAACGGGTATACCGAATTTAAAACGAACATAGCAACTGTATCTTAATACACTGTAGTCTCTAAGTCTTAAAACAGAAGTAAAAACAAATAACGCAGTTTTCAGGCATCAAACTAGAAGCCTATAAATTTAGAATAAAATAAATTGAGATTTTGTCTGTTAGTTTAGGTAAAATAAGTTCAGCTTCTTGTTCTTCCTATAGTTGGTCCAGCTTTTTGCTACGGCTCTCTAAGGAAGCTTATGATCGGCTCGGTCACCTGGTAATCCCAAGAATTAGCGCTGGCACTAATTAGACGATTTTCCTACCCAAATTGAAACTAGGCCTTATTGGGATTAGTATGGTTTCCTCACGACGTTTTCCTTCACTGAAATGGAAGAAGGAACGCAAAAATACCAACTCAATTAACTTTCTACTCATTCCCGCAAATATTGGGGCCTTTCCTGAACGCACTTATAACTAATTGCATTCAATATTAGGGTTGTAAAACGGTAAAGGTTAACCTACTCCGCGCATTGAAGGGCTTAATGAGTTCCATTGATATCAACCTTGGTCTAAATCGTTAATACGCACCGTCATTGTGTGAGAAACATATTATGTCTTACAAATTGGAGTTTGGCTAATATTTGCCGTTTCCGCTGTTTTTGGGAGTCTTAAACGTTAGCTTTAATTGATACGTAATAATAAGCAATTGAAGCAAACTCATTCAATTGTTTACAGTAAGTTAGTTACCTTGTGAAATAAATTGCAAGTTGGTTTTCCAATCTCTGCTTTGTTATGGAGCAGCTTTGGTCAGTGGGATTTTCTACTGCTATTATACTTTATGATAAATATCTGAGAGACCAACCTTTGCTCGGAAAACGTACAAAAACTCTAAAATGCGCGTTTTCCCATAGATAATATCTAGCTAGATCAATGTGTCGCCCCCGAACTTCAACTTCATCGAAATAGTTAGAGCCGTTTTCGAGATTCCATAGCTATGTAAAGAAACAAGAATTGCCCGTTTAAAGGTATTCGATTTATTTTAAGCTCTGCAGAACTCGCTCTGGCAATGAGCCGCATTACATGGTAGGTAAGAAGGTAAGCAGTCTAAGCAGAGGTAAAATCGCTGAGAAGAATCTGTGACTCCATTACACGCCGAATCCCTCATGTTGACACATCCACAACTCGAGGGTTTTCTGTCTATCTGTCTACTCAATGAGCTGCACTATGTATATATATATGTATGTATGTCACTTTAAGATATAAATACTTATTGAGAGATAAAAATTTGATGTGATTTTACCAATTTACCTTACCCCTTTGGACAACAGCCATAATATGTAAGTCTCGCGTGCAGTACAGGGGTCAAGTAGCCAGCCCCTATGGCCATTACCGCTACAACCTTCATTATTTAATCAATATCAAAGGTGTCTTCCAATCCAATATTACCAGTAAGTGCTGGGGGATTGATTGTTATTTTTGTATTGGGGTAAAAATATAGCGCAAGATTTACTTTTTACTTAAACAGATAGGTACCTACATAGGTACCTGCTATCTTACGTCTAAACATAACGATTTTTTCCACAAAATATATACCTACTTCCAATTATGTACCTACTTTTAAAGAATGATTAAAAGTTGGAAGGTATATCCGATAACATATATCAGGTAAATATAGGTATCACTGAGGTGAAATTTAGCATACTCCAGTGATTTAGACGATAAAGGATGACTCACGCTAGACCGGGCTGGGCCCGGGCTGAGGCATCCGACTGTCATTTTCTATGACGGCTGATCGATGATCACGTGCTGCATTCCATAGAAAACGAAGCGCTGGAAGCTCCGGCCCGGTCTAGCGTGAGTCATCCATAACGCGGATCTGATGTAGTTGGAAGGTGGTCAAAAGGACACTTCGATGAAAAAATGCAACCACATCAAGTTTGGGCTCATTAAAAGGGTTTCGATGAAGATTTGATGGACAAGCAAAGGACATTCGTCATATGAGGTACAATCTTTCAAGTGCAATTATTTTTGAATGACTTAGAAACTGTAAACCTTAAGGCACAGACATGGAAAATGCCTCGCAGATTTTTTTACGGTTCGGCCACGAGATCGAGCGACTTGCGACGGCGGGAGCGATAACCATAGGTTGGAGCGTGACACAGCGATGGGATCTTTCGCTCCAACCTATGGTTATCGCTCGCCGTCGCAAGTCGCTCGATGTCATGGCCGAGCCGTTAGAAGTTAATAGTCTACTTCACAAAAGATGGGCCAAGGTCGTCGAGCATTAAATTTTAGGCAGAACATACCTAACTTTTTTCTTGTTTATCGCAAGTAAGTCAAGGGAGTTTGATCTCTTCACGGTAGTACTGTTTTCCTCCATACTGGTAGAATGAGAGCGGCGTATGTGCACAAAACTCCCACTTCTCCAAAAGTACCATTCATTCCTTCTTCCGAAAGCCTTTTTGTGTTGATAAGAAATTTCATAAAATGTCAGGAAAGGTCCCAAAGAGCTGTTAAGTTAGTTAATAACTTTTTTTTACGGAGTAAAGTCTGGAGTTGTTAATAAAATATTATACATTTGGGAACACCATAAATGTCAATTTCTATGAAATTCTGCTGTTTTCGGGGGTCTTGTCAAATATATTTGACTGCAGACTTAGACGATTTCCAACAGTACAGAAAAAAGCTTTCGAAAAAAAACATTTCAGAGAACCGAGTTTTAGCACGTATCCTAGAGGAGCTAGAGCTAGAGTACAGAACCTAACTCACCTGCCATTCCTAGACCGGCTGCGCAGGCTGTCGTTATCTCTGCCCCAGGTCTTGCCCAGGGCTGGAAGGCCTAAGGAGCTGGAGCCTTTGGCAAGCCCCGCGGCGCCAGGTTGCTCCGTGCTGCGCGCTTTGCGGGTTTTTACTTCTTTCCCTGCAATAAATTTTTATGTTTTGATTTTTTTATGGAGACTAATATTTCAAGGGTTACCCTGAAAGTCCTGAAACTTATTATTACCATCAGAATTTAATAATCAATAAAATATTATATTAAATAATAAACAACAAATATAAATGGTAGATGACGTCGGGATCAGATTTACAATTCGTACTTAATCGTAAGCCTAGGAAACTTTACACTATACAATAACCATAGCTTAGTTTACACCATACCTCAAACTTTTGGCACACTATTATTTTTTCCCAATGCCCTTACCTTTCGTCGTCGGTACAGTAGTCTCAGTTTCAGCAATTTTAGAAATTCCCCTGGACAGGTATGTTAACGGCGTCTGCTGACGGCGATACATCTCATAACAGTTCAACTGCCGGAATATCTGCAAAACACTCACCTTTCGTACTAACCAGGGCTTCGTCACACTTGGAAGTGCTCCTAGATAAAGCTTTCAGTGGCGCCCGCATGGCCGTCTCCCGATGGTGGTACACCGTATCACGGCTCAACAACTAGAACAGCTGCAAAACCCTCACCTTTCGTACTAGCCAGGGCTTCAGCACTTTTCGAAATGCTCCTCGATAAAGTCGTTGGAGTCGCCCGCATGGGCGTCTGGCGATGGTGGTACACCATATCACGGCTCAACGGCTGCAACAGCTGTAAATTTTTCAGCGCCATCTTGGTTTTGCATTTTTACTCAACGGTCTTTTGACAGTTCTTGTCTAAAACTGCACTGCGTTATTATTTAAAATTGGAAGGCGTTTGGACACCTATTGAGTCGCGCGTTAAGGGGCCCACTGATTAACTGTCCACTGTCTACTTTCTACGACCCACATTTGTTAACAAATAACAAATTAGTTAAAGCTCTATCATTTCACACTCCAAGTTTACTAAAGGGGTCCACTGATTAACAGTCCGCCGGACGGTATCGGCCTGTCAGTTAGAACAAAATTTTGACAGTTCCGAACAACTGACAGGCCGATACCGTCCGGCGGACTGTTAATCAGTGGACCCCTCTTGTAAACTTGGAGTGTGAAATGATAGAGTTTTAACTAATTTGTTAACAAATGCGGGTCGTAGAAAGTAGACAGTAAAATATTTTTATGTCTTGATAACACGTGAATTTATTGCTTGTTTTCTATTTGCGATAAGCTGATAAGGTTTCATTGACTGCCAATAGATAAATCAACAAGTCATTTTTATTTACGCCACCTATGCTGAAAAGTAGGTATTTTTCAATTGGTTTACACATGCAGCTACCTTACTTAATACTTAATTGTGTAAAATAAATAAAATGGTGGCCAATTTTCTGTAATAACTATCGATAGAACCAAATATCAGAATTGTAAAAGTGTACCCCATTGTCTGACCTACAAAATATGTCATGTCACAACATAACAATCGATTTAAATATCGTCTTCCTCAGTGTCGTGTGAACGTCCGAGTGTCAATGGACATCAATAACACATATGTTTGTCTATGCCAGCACAACACTAAAAAGTCCAAAAAGTTATACATAAAATTAAAAAGTAAAATCTATTTCAGTTGACAGTACAATTTTTTTTTAATATTTCACTTGCACGCGGTCGAGTGGAAAGGCGGGAAATTTTTCAATATGGCGGCGCGGGTGGCGGCAATGCGCGCGAGGCTTAGACTGAATTGCTTTCAGCCAGAGGGGTTAATTCTACCAAAGCTTTTTCGTCGATACAACTATAATTTCATAGTTTGTAATGGTGTGGGCCGGGGGTGTATGTTAAATAGACGTTCTTCTAATAAGGGTGAGTCGTTATACTCGTTATAAGTATAGTGTTACAACTTTATTGTTTCCACAAAGTTAAGTAGGTATATTTAACAGCAGTGCTGTTTCAGCACAGTCATATCTATTTTTGGGTAAAAGAAGGATAAACGAAAAGAGAGCTTTTGACTATAATAAGCCAAAAATAAAATTAACAATTAAGGCATTCGGTATACAAACCTGCATAAGTAGAAATGTTTGCAAGGCTAAGGAGGGTAGTTTTTTGCATAGTCTAATAAAACATGGTCTTCCATTCCCAGAGTGACACGGGCCTACGTCACAACAACATGGCCGCTATATATAGCGCTATCGCATATTATCATATAGCGCTGTCGCATGATGACGTAGGCGCGTGTCAGTTAGGTGACCTAGAAAAGACGGGAATGGAGTACCAGGCGGAGTATATTATTATACCATGGTTTTTTGAAGTTATTCAGTTGCAGTGAAAAAGTGGTGTCAGCCCGGTCGGCCGGATTTTAACCAGTTTTGTCTTTTTAGCCGGTAGAAAACATGTCCAGTGATATTCTCCCGTTTGTTCCTTGTAACCCCCTAAATTAGGCTTTATGTCGAAAAGGGTAGAGTTATGATAGGTATAGGTAGTGGAGAAGTGTTATTATTTGGGAGGTTGTTAAGGCTTGGTCAAAGCACGTAACTGATCATGTCAGTAGAGTTACGAGTATCTACAAAGACGCACCATTATTTGTCGTATGCTTAAAACGATAAATCAACCAATCTAATGAATTAATAACCGCCATAGTCTTTCACACTCGCGTAACATTGTTTAAATAGCTGGAACTACTTTCGGCGTCAATTAAACCCCAATTTCATAAGTGTTATGTTATGTTATGTTACAGCCTTTCCTATGTAGTAACGTCATTATTACAACTTTCTCGTGGGCGTAGGGGATGGTTTATCTATCAATCAAGGTTAAAATTTTATAGTTTTAGTAAAACACGTTTGCGTCAATGAGTTTACGAAGGTGCCGTTTTCCATCACTTTAATAATTATAGTTATCCACATATTACCAACCATACTTTACTTTGTTTTGGTATATTTTAATCATTCATATTTTTTCAAAAGTAAAATAGGCTGAGGAAATAACTTATTCCGGATTAGGAATGAATGACTCTACGCTGGAACGGTCCGGACCCGGCCGGACCCGGAAGTGACTTTCGACACTAAACTTCTTTTTCTATGATGGGTGACGGTAATCACGTGACGCTTTCTATAGAAAATTGAAGTGCCCGGCCCGTTTGTATAAGCGTGAGTCATCCTTTAAGATAATCATTATAATATGTACCTGTCATGAACGTGTGGATATAAAAATCTATTTTACTAACCCGAAAAGAAAAAAGGTAGGAAAAGGACCAGATGTTTACAAATTATACATAACCCTATGTACATATACTTTTCTACCACTCTATAATTCGTAAACATACTAATAACCATGATAATGCTTCATAAGGAATTTATTCAAGTCACTACTCTAATACATGTATTATGCATTGCATACCACCCCCCAAATCCAAAGTCCTTCTCAAAGTGAATTTTAAATCGTGTAACAACTAAAAGGTCGAAAAGTTTGGGAATAAATTAACATTGTCTGATAAGTAGTTAATAAACCAAGAAGGTTATGAGTAATGAGGGCCGTCAGCTGTTAGTTCCATAGCTTTGACGCTATTTCAGTTTACACTTGACATTATTCACCACCCGAATGTTTTTATGCGTTGGAGGACAGCCCCTGTAATGGACAAGGTCATTGTGTGTATTTTTTTGCATCCTAATACTTTGCCACGCCTTTGTTGATAACAAAGAGCCTTTAAAAGCCACTTTCATCCCTCATAGCAGGGAGGAAGAAGCCCTTTTTCGAAATGGTGACCTGTAATAGTAGTTTGTGTTACAAGGGATCAAAATGATATATTTCCGTCAAGGGCGTACATTGAATCCTGAATGAAGCGATGGATTCTACAATAGAATCCCGAACGTAGTGAGGGATTCTAAAGTAGAATCCTCAGCGTAATGAGGGATTCGAGTGTTAACGCCCAAGACGAAATAATTTTGATACCGTGTGACACATACTGCTTTTCACATCAACTATGAGGAAAATAAAAAAATCTTCGTGTTGACACAATCTGATGCTTAAACAGATTATTTAACCTAAAAAAATAATGTGCAAAAAAATGTAAAAATAGTGTGCTAGAACAGAAAAGTGTTACTTTGATCCCTCCTAGCAGGGAAGAAAAGTGCCACTTTGATCCCTCCTAGCAGGGAAGAAAAGTGCCACTTTGATCCCTCCTAGCAGGGAAGAAATAGTTATTTGTACAACAAGAGATCAAAGTTTGATATTTCTTCGAGTGCTTATTTTGAGTCCCGTGCAAGCGAAAGATTCTATAATAGATTCACGAGCGTAGCGAGTGAATCTACTTTAGAATCTTGAGCGTAGTAAGGGATTCAAAAGCGCACGAGATGTAAATAACTTTGATCTCGTGTAGTACACAAAATTTTTCACCCTAAGCAGTGAGAACATACCTAGAGGGACAGAGATAATAGAACCCAAGTATATCGAACTTGTATTAGACCCCGCATGTTGAAATTACTATAAAGGTCACTTGAATGTCATTTTGTCTCACTCAGTGAGCAAAATCGCATTTTGCTCACTGAGTGAGACACAATCAGTGAGCAAAATGCGATTTTGCTCACTGAGTGAGACAAAATGACTCAGTGAGCAAAATCGCATTTTGCTCACTGTTTTTAAGAAGCAAAGTACCCTTGTTCGAGCTGCTGAGGTGAAAAAGCCTTTTTGCGAATAGGTGATGTGAAACATATTTTTCACTTGTGTTATACTAGTAAGTTAGGTATAGTAGTTTAAAATTGCCCAACTGTTTTTGCGTGCCATACTGTGCTGTATAAACTTATCAATAATTAACTAGGTACAAATGATATAGGATGACACTCAGAGGGTGACGAAGGCCGTTGACCCGAGCACTGACCACTGATTTGACATGTCTATACTACACAAATTAATATTTGAAAGTTTGCCGCAATAGCATTAGGGGCAAAACACAAAACTGAGCTCGCGTCTTTCCTGTAGACATACACTAAAGTTAAGGGCTTAATAAAGTTAAGGTTAAATAAGAAAATAACCTTCATAGCTCTTAACCCTTATCCACATGAAAAGGTACTCTTTTATTTGGATAAGTATCTTAAACTAATAACGCATAGACAGATAGTCCCCATACGGCTAACCTGCCAAAAGTGAAGCCGAAACACGATCGATGTGTGCGTGGAACGGTCGTGTTTTACGCTCAGCAAACACAACACATATATACAAAATATGTTGCCAGTATTCATTTACTTCTCTCAAAGTAGGGGAATTTTAACAACATCCACACTTGGTTATTAATAATTTGGAAGTGTGTAGATTCGATTTTGTAGCAAAAGCTTTTTGTTTATTTTGCGATTTATTGCATTCCTGTACTTTGTGAAATAAGACACCTTTTTTTTTATTTAACAAATGTGCATATAATAATAAGAATAAATTTAAATAGGACAGAGCATATTCGACTGTGTTTAGTCGGTTTCCAATGTTTCCATATTGCGTCATTCCCATTTAAGTAGTCTAATTTTTTCCTTCCATCTCGCAGACAGAAGCAGAACAGTCAGAAAACTAAAACGAAAATTACACAAAATAAATATATAAAAAAAAACTAAATACCTAAATAATTAACTTAATTATAATTTTCTATAATTCTACAATGAAATTCAATTGAGCGTATTTATTTTAGAATGTAGACGTCATGTCCCATTTGGAGGAAAAAATATTCACTACACTGGCAACATTTATAAGAAATGGCGGCTGACGAAACATTGGATTTTTGTAGTTACGATTACGTAAAAATATCACATTAAACTCTATACTTACGCGTGAAATGTAATGTAAGTCGGTTTGTTTTTATGATATGATGCGTTGTGACACCCATTCAATGCACAAACAACCATTTTTCCTGTGTTTTTGATTTTTAAACGGGAGGTGAACACATACCGACGTGACCTTGAGTACTGCCAGGGCCGATCGAATACGGTGACACGAGTGCGACGTGACGTCGCACTTGAAATGGCTTCACTAGGGATGTACGAACACTCAATCTATGCCTTATAAATCTATGATAAGTATGATAAAAAAATATTACCTACATGCCCACAAGCTGTTAACTGTATTGCCCACAGGACAGAAAACTGTACAGCGAACACATAAGTTTACTCACGGTCAGGTTCATGAGATACAGCCTGGTGACAGACAGACAGACGGACAGACAGACGGACGGACAGCGGAGTCTTAGAATAGGGCCCCGTTTGGACCCTTTGGGTACGGAACCCTAACAATAGTTCAATGTGTAGAGCCGATGGGGAAGTACGAGTATTTTATTATTTTTCGCATCTATTTTAGCATATAGTCTTGGTGGTTCAAAGGTTCCGTGATTTCATGAATAGAACCTTATTTGCTTTCCAATCATCGTCTTATTCTGTTGCATGAGTAATGGTTCCCCATACACTAAAGATCAATATAAACGGGCCACTACCTATAGAAGTTTTCATACAAAATCACGCATTCTTACATCTAGAGTGTAGTTTAATTATCAATGGCCTTCAGATTTTTTAATAAAACGTGTATTAATTGTGTGTAGAATAATTAGTGGAAAATAGTTTTCTTTCATGACTTACGACATTAGTAATTTACTTAAATAATTGGTACCATTAGATACCGAATTATTTATTTTAAGGACTTAATAAACCAACAGAGGTTTTAAACGCGTCATTAGGCTATTATTTATTTATTCTATTTTATTATTTAATTTAGTTAATATTCTGTTAAAATATGTAAGTATCTAACCTACCTTTTAGAAGTACTTAGTTTTAATTATATGTGACGTTATCTATGAAAAGGGACCTTATTGTCGATGGCGCTTACGCCATTATTAACGATGTTCCGATATAAATACAATGCTGCGCGACGCTGGGCGGCGTAAGCGCCATCGAAAGGTCCCTTTAATATAGATGTGTCTCAATTATCTTAGATATATATAGGTACTTAATTAAAACTGAATACTTTTGCGAAACTTTTTATAAATTCATTTCACAGGTGGATTTAAATCAACAAAAGCCACAACAAGCAGGCGGCTTAGCACGGTCGCGTTTTCTCCCTTGTCACCATGCCTGTCACGTTCTAACAAGTATGTAAGTGCGAAAGGGACGCGCATAGTGATAGTCGATAAAAATGGAACCGTGCTGAGCCCGCAGGTGTTGTTGAGTATACGAGTACAACTGTGTACAATGTATAACGAGAACTTCTGAAAACCTGAAAACTGATAGGTACCATTGACCGGGGTGACTTTCAAATGCAGGGGCGACTTTAAAATTCTAGTTTTTAAGCCATAATATACATTTATGCGAGATTTTTTACAGTAGGTGAATATGAATATATAGTAATCTAACTAGTTACAGGAACATTTTCAGTAAATAATGAATAATGGTAATTCTATGGCCGTTTTAAATCTATCAAAGTAACCCCAAATTTTCCAAAGTCACCCCGGTCTACGGTACTTAGTTTAAGAGAGCCTAAAGAATATTTTACATTGGGTAAAATCTAAATATAACATAATTATAAATATGTACTTAAACACGTATAAGAAACAGGTTCGGGATCGGAAGGAGGGGAAGTGAACCCTGGAGTCACTTACCGACTAGACCAGCCCATATAACCATTCCAGTCGCAGAATCACAAAGTGGTAACTAAATGTCAGATGTGTCGTAACAGAGTCCACACAATGTGTCTAGAATTGTTTCGAAACAAAGTGTCGTCGCCGTGTCTACACTTTTCCGTAACAAGGTGTCGACACATTTGTGTGCACTTTGCGTGCGTTTTGCGACTAAATCTGACAGCAAATTTGTGACAGCAAATGTCAATATAAAATACCTCTTGAAAACCAAGGTTTGTCAAACTACTATTAGTGTCTCGTGTGCTCGTAATTCTAGTAAGTCATCATGGGCAATGCAAATGATAATAATCGACCGAAACTATATAAACACCCAACACCCGTCAACCTTTTACATAAAAGTTTTTAAAGAAATTCAATAAGCTACTTAGGTCAGGCAACGAATGCTCCAAAAGTTGTAGAGGGAAATGCTCGGAACACAATTTTTGACTCCGTAACTCGGTTTGACAAGTTAGGAGGTGAACATATCAAAAGTCCCCGGCCGTAGCCCTTGAGCGGGGGGGAGAGAGGGGGCTTTGAAGGTCCCATTTTCCCGTTTTTCGATTATATCTCGGAAACTATGCATCTCAGCGACATGGCTACTTATACAAAATGAAAGTTAATTTAATTTGTTACAAGTTTATTCAGTCAATTTTTTCGATATGTTGAATAGTTTTTGAGATATCCGCTCTTGAAAGTTTATTTAGGGCTCTCAATTTTATCTTGATATATCTATATCAGTGAAGGTGCTAGGCCGTGTTTGGTATCGTTTTCGTATAAATCTGGGGTGCTGAATCCATTTAAGATATCACATTGACACCATTCCACAAAATAAAAATAAATCTTTTTAGGGTTCCGTACCTCAAAAGGAAAAAACGGAACCCTTATAGGATCACTCGTGCGTCTGTATGTATGTCCGTCTGAATACACAAAATAGTTCTTTACCTATAGATGACAGGAAAACCTATTAGAAATGTGCAGTCAAGCGCGAGTCGGACTTAATGTACGGAACCCTTAATACGCGAGTCCGACTCGCACTTGGCCGGTTTTTTTTAAACTCTTCTTGACGCTTAACCGCTGAACCGATTTCGTTGAAATTTGGTACAGAAATAGTTTGCGTCCCGGAACAGGACATAGGATAGATCTTATAACCAAAATCATCTTGAAAAGTGGCGTGGAAATTTGTACGGGAAATCAATAACCGCTGAACCGATTTATATGATATTTGGGATGGTCTACATCATTGATTTAGTTAAAAATGATGAAAAAACATGACTTCAAACCTAAACTTAAACAGTATTAACTTCAAGAAGTCAATTCTGAATTCCCCCCTACACCTCATTTCACACCTTTAAAGGATGATTTTTGAGATAACTTATTATATCCTGTCTCGGGACTCAAAATATATGTGTACCAAATTTAAATTAAAACTGTTCAGCAGTTTAAGCGTGAAGAGGAGTTTAAAAGAAAGTATTTTAATAAGTTTATATGTTTTTACTTCGGAATGGTGTCAATGTGATACCTTAACTAAATTTGGTACTGCGAATTTATACGAAAACGATACCAAACATGGCCTCGTAGCTTTACTGTTGTAGAAGTCAAAATAAAATTGAGAGCCCTAAATTCTTATTACTTGGCCAAACTTGTGTAGAAGGAAAAGGTAAAATAAAAGTCTTCGGCAGGAATATAAGACACAAATATATTTTTTTTTGCGTTACTATTTCATTCATCAAATATAAACATACCTTGATTATACTATTCTAGTGAGATCCTCATAGATAAACAAAAACATTTACTTAAAAAATTACAAGGTCGAAATGTCACGGAACTTGTGAGAGTAATATGTGAAAAATAAAAACTTTTATGACAAAAAAAATCTGGACACAATTTAAGAATCACCCAATTGCGTCGAGGAATCATCTGTATTTTTGCTTGTTTCATTACCTCCTCGCTTCTTTTTTGTCCTTTGTATTCTGTAGCAATTTGTTAGATCTGAAAATAAAGATAACTTGCGTCGTCAACTCGTCACGGATGTCGATTTATAGGTTTTAGGGAGTGCAGAATTCGAAAACGATGATCATTTTATAATCCAAGATGGCGGCTACGTATTTTGTCATAAAAGTGGAATCCAAAATAGTCATCATTTTCGAAATCTGCGCCCCCTAAAACCTATAAAACGATATCCATGACGACTTTTATGACATAGTGCATTGCCGCCATTTTGAAATTGAAAATGTTATCATTTTCGAAATCTGCGCCCCCTAAAACCTATAAAACGACATCCATGGCGACTTTTATGACATAGTGCATGGCCGCCATCTTGGAATCCAAAATAGTCATAATTTTCAAAATCTGCGCCCCCTAAAACCTATAAAACGATATCCATGACGACTTTTATGACATAGTGCATTGCCGCCATTTTTAAATTGAAAATGTTATCATTTTCGAAATCTGCGCCCCCCAAAACCTATAAAACGACACCCATGACGACTTTTATGACATAGTGCATGGCCGCCATTTTGGATTCCAAAATGGTCATCATTTTCGAAAGCGGGGCCCCCTAAAACCTATAAAACGACATACATGACGACTTTTATGACATAGTGCATGGCCGCCATCTTGGAATTCAAAATGGTCATCATTTTCGAAATCTGCGCCCCCTAAAACCTATAAAACGACACCCATGACGACTTTTATGACATAGTGCATGGCCGCCATTTTGGAATCCAAAATGGTTATCATTTTCTAAATCTGCGCCCCCCAAAACCTATAAAACGACACCCATGACGACTTTTATGACATAGTGCATGGCCGCCATTTTGGATTTCAAAATGGTCATCATTTTCTAAATCGGGCCCCCTAAAACCTATAAAACGACATCCATGACGACTTTTATGACATAGTGCATGGCCGCCATCTTGGAATCCAAAATGGTCATCATTTTCGAAATCTGCGCCCCCTAAAACTATAAAACGACACCCATGACGACTTTTATGGCACAGTGCATGGCCGCCATTTTGGATTCCAAAATGGTAATCATTTTCAAAATTGGGGCCCCCTAAAACGTATAAAACGACATCCATGACGACTTTTATGACACAGTGCATGGCCGCCATTTCGGATTCCAAAATGGTCATTATTTTCGAAATCGGCACTCCCTAAAACCTATATATCGACACCCATCCCGACTTTTATGACAAAGTGTTTTGCTACCATCTGCATGCAAGACATTTCTATTATTTTTACGTACAAAAATAGCCCCCTGTCAACTTTCAATCGAGATTTAATCGATATTTTATTCGATTAATATTCAGATTAATTCAATTTCAATCTATGTTAGGTCGACTAAACTAATCGCGATTAAAATTTGAGAATTAACTTTTTTTATTCCATTAATTAGTCGAATAAACAGTTAATCGATTAATGCCCATCTCTGACCACGGCATTTTTACACTTTGAGAATATCTGAAAACAAATCAACACAAGGAGCCATTTTGCAAATCCAGTAACATACCAGTAACTTTGTTATTACTTTTGACAGCGCGTGTCATGTGTCAACACAGAGTCGACACAAAGTCGAAACATTGCAACTACTTTGTGACTGCAATATTTCTCAGCCTTAAACCATATTTATACATCATAATTAACAAGTTTCGTAGTATGTAAAGCGTTATTTCTGTTATTTAAGTATAGTATACTCATCGAAGTACTAAAAATGCTTCAAATAATATAGTTATGAACACAGGCACTGAGAAGTAAACAATTTCATTTCCGGCTAAACTAAAACAATGTGGTGGCGCGTTGATTATATTACACTCAGTTTATCAAATCACTCGAGCAGTTTAATTCCCCATAATAATTTAAGTCCTATTGTAATATAAATGCAAACAATATATAATTACGTCTTGTAATCCGTTTTAGAGATGGCGTATTAATGTCACTTATTTTTATTTAAGTATTTTTCCATCTGACAGTTTCCATTTGACAGGAACAAAATGAACGAATGAACGAATGATTTTGGCATAAAGTAGTCGCAAACCCGAAACAATGTGTGCACACGGCGACCACACTTTATGTCACTTTGTGTCATGTGTCGACCCTTCCCCATTTCTGGTAACTGTGTCGACACGGCGACGACTCTGCGACTGGAATTGTGACCGAAACAGACGGTGTCGACACAAGATGTGTCAACACCGCGTCGTAACGGCGACTGGAAATGGTTGTATGGGAGGAAATCGACAAATATCCCTACTAATATTACTAGTGCCTCTGTGACCTGTAGATCTCGCGATATAAGTTTTCATAAGCATAAGTATGAGCATAAGCATAAAAAATAAAAATACAATTTCGTTGAGTCATTATCACGGACGAACTCACAATGGTCAATAAGCGAACTCACTATGGTCTAAGACAGATCCTACTGGCACTAAAGTCTTTTATGCCAATTTACATCTATTTAAACATTGTGAAACTGAGACCTTCGTTAACGCTCGGTCGATAGATGCAAAAGTAACTCTCTCTGTCTATCACTTCACTTTTCTTCACGCTTAAACCGAAAATTAGGTATGGAGATAGCTTGAGGCCCGGGGAAGGACATTACGATAATTTTTGTCAATCATTAGAGTTAGACGAAGAAAAGTCTACAGCGATTTTAATAGCCCACGCAGTGCAAGTGTCATTTTAAACCTCAAGCTTCTTCGTAATTATGACGTATAGAGTTAGACCGAGAAAAGTCTGCAAAGATTTTGACAACACACGCAGTACATGTGTTATTTTAAACGTCAAACTTCTATGAAATTATGACGTGTAAATAACACTTGCACTGCGTGGGCTATCAAAATCGCTGCAGACTTTTCTTGGTGTTACTCTATCATCATTCCACGCATAGTCTAATAACATGGTCTTCTCTTCCCAGAGTGCCACAAGCCTACGTCACAATAACATTGCCACTTTATATAGCGCTATCGCATTAGTACATTACTACAGAGGCCGGGACGAAAGGGGTTGCCGGCCGAAGACATATAGACGGCCGAGCGAAGCGAGGCCGGATAGGTCTGAGCGCGGGCAACCCATTTCCCGCCGAGGTATGTATAGTGCTTTTCTCAAACATGCAATGAAATAAATAAAATAAAAAATCCACGAAACCCAAGTTTTATTTATAAAAAACTAAAAGTAAAGTACACCCAAAATATAACCAACTTGTACCTATATCATTATCACGCGTATGTTTTACACGAGTCGTGTATTTTTACTACCCGTATATTTTCATGTATCTTTGATTTTTTCGCCTTGTATCCGTCTGACTGTCGTTTTCGTTACATAAGGCAGTATTTGCTTTATGGTTCGTAATGACACTCTGCCACTACGCCTATAAAAAAAAACAATAAACAATGTTTGCTATAATTTGCAGTTTTATTTGTATAAAATCAACATGAACTTAATAAATAATACATTCAATAATTTTATAATTTTAAATTATAAATTTAACTACACAAATAAAAACATTTAAAATATTTCATCTAAACGTTAGCGGTAAAAAGGTCTACTCAAACACGCGTAGTTATATTTTTTAAATTGTTATGCAGGTAAAGTTGAAAAATATTCATTCTGTTTTATTGGATTTATGGTGCGTTGTTGATTTTTTGACTTTAATATGAGTTCCGACGACATAATGAAATTAATATTAATTGTAATCGTAGGTGTTGGAATTGGCAGCGTAAGCAGAATTGATTTTAATAACTTGCTGCCTCTGCCACCAAGTCAAAGACGAAGTATGTATATGGTTGCTTATGGCAATTTTATTATTTGAGAAACTAAGAAAAATGGCTTACAGTTTATTAGAAACAGTTTTGTGGCATATTTTAAATGAATGTAACTACAAACTCGTCAACACTGTGGAAATTATACTTATTTACTCCATGCATAAAGCAACGATGTATATGTGAAACATGATATCAACATGAAAGACTATGTAAACTTATGTGACGAAAACGACAGACGGATACAAGGCGAAAAAATCAAAGATACATGAAAATATACGGGTAGTAACAATACACGACTCGTGTAAAACATACGCGTGATAATGATATAGGTACGTGTTGGTTATATTTTGGGTGTAGTTTACTTTTAGTTTTTTCTATAAATAAAACTTGGGTTTCGTGGATTTTTTATTTTATTTATTTCATTGCATGTTTGAGAAAATTATCATATAGCCACAGTATAATTGACCGAAGCGAAGCGAAGGTCTACGTTTTGACTCGGGCATTTTGCTTTCGTATGTCCGGATGTTCTCCTCTACAGGTCGCAATTCTTAACCGATTCTCATGAAATTTTGTGACCAGATTCTATGACTAAATAAAAATTTTTTGTCAATCCAGTTTTTGGAAATTTTAAAAAATGGCGGAGTCGTGATACCTGTCGCCTAAACAAATAGTCGTATCGATATCATAAGAGTTTTTTCTTTTTGATATATGTTTATAGATTAAATGGCCAAAAATTCAGAAAATTTGTATCTCTGGTTTCGGCGGTATTTAGATATTTAGTTTTTACTTGAGAATGAGTAGCTAAATTTCGTCAGCTTTAGTAAGAACTATCATGGCGCGTTTTGCAAACGTTCGCTTTTTTGTTTGCATAGGGAGGTCCCTGGTTCCATCCCCAGTAATTGTATGCTGCTACATAACTTTTTGTATTTTTTTATACTTAAATTTCGTATCAATTGTTGTTTTTTATTTTATTTTTTATTTTGAAAAAATTAAAAAAATCGTATTTTTTATTTATCAAGCGCGGGCTAAGCGCATTCGTTTATTTTTTGCAAGAGATGATGGCTTTTTGCGCTTTAAAGAAAATTTGATTCTTCAATATACGGCGCCATACCTTTGGCCTATGCTCGTCTAGATGGCGACACCATTTTATATTTAACAATTTTTACTCATATCAGTAAAAGAACACGGGTCAAAATCATATGGCGTTCTAAAAATAAAAAAAAATCATTTATCCATACATATATACATTTATTGATTTTTTTTTTCATTTTCATTTTAATCCTGTATCGAAAGATGGCAGTAAATTTACTGTGACTACAAAATTTAGTATGACAATAACCCTCTACTACATATAGGGACCGTGCGCGTTGGAGGGTCTGCCATCTTGTGGCCTGAATCGGAAACATGGACATTGCCAAAACAAGTTCTACCATCTACCGTTCTTGTAGGTCTGTTGTAGGTACGTTTCCTTATGCATAGTAGGTTCTGTCATCTTGTGGACTACATCGGAAGCATAAACGTCACATTTACGCCTCACGCCAAAAATCTGACGGCTCCTATGCTACCCCCTATAGTTCACGCGCGCCCACTATAGGGACCGTGCGCGTTGGAGGGCCTGCCATCTTGTGGCCTGAATCGGAAACATATGTGCACATGTACATTGCCAAAGCAAGTGCTACCATCTACCGTTCTCGTAAGTACGTTTCCTTGTGCATAGTAGGTTCTGCCATCTCGTGGGCTACATCGGAATCATAAACTACATATCTACGCTTCACGCCAAAGATCTGACGGCTCCTGTGCTGCCCCCTATACACTTTATTCTCTTTAGATTAGATATTTAAATTCTTACTCGAGAATAAGTAACCAAATTTCGTCAGCTCATCTAAATGCTATCATAGCGCAGTTGGAAAGACGCTTACAAGCAAGGATATGGGATAGGTACCCGGTTCGATCCCCAGTAAATGCAAATTTTTTTATTTATGTTTTGCACTTAATCATCATATTGCTGATTGATCAAGCGAGCGCGAAGCGCGAGGTAAGCGTATTCGTTTGAGTTTTTGTTTGAAAATTTTTTTAGCGATTTTAGTTCAAGGGCATGGCTGTTCCAGGAGTCAATTTCCACTTACGTTTATAGCATGGGCGGTCACCATCCATAAATCGCAGGGGTTAACATTGCCTAGGGTAGTGGGCGACCTTGGGCTCAAGGAACTAGCTGTAGGTTGCTCGTACGTTGCGCTTTCCCGGGCTCAAAGTCTAACTAACAATAATGTTAGTTAGACTTTGAGCCTTTTAATTTGGATCGCCTCGCTAAAATGGCCCATAATTTCCGCAAATCATTTTTTCTTCGAGGCAATTACTCCGTTTTCATTTTTTCCCAGTGGAATTTCTTCGCTTTATTTAATTTTTCGTGTACATTTTTTCATAAACTAAATTTTCCTTTTCTCAATTTATTCCCTTTTCTTTTTAATCCCAGTAGTTAAAATAACCAGTAGGTTTTTTTTTCACTAACTAAATATTCTCTATCTCCATATTTTCTCTTTTTTTTAATGCTAGTGGTAAAAATAACCAGGTTTTTTTCAAATAGGTAGGTTAGGGTTATTTTTTTTGATGACCCTAAAAACGAAACTGCTCCCAGAGATAGGTAGGTTAGGGTTATTTTTTTTTTGATGACCCTATAAACGAAACTGCTCCCAGAGATAGGTAGGTTAGGGTTATTTTTTTTGATGACCCTAAAAACGAATCTGCTCCCAGAGATAGGTAGGTTAGAGTTATTGGCTGACAGCGTTTGGTTTTTTACTTGTAGTTTTGTAGATTATGTTTTAATTTTAGTGTTTTTGATATTTGTTGTATGTGAAATACCTACAAGTAACAAATATAATTACTACACTATTAACATACAGTAACAAGAAAATATTATCCTAGATATTTAAAAGAACGAAACCTATAAGGAAAAGATTAATTTAAAAATATTAAAAATAGGCGATTGCGGAAGAAAACCATTGGGAAAATATGGGAACGGAGTAATTGCTACCGAGAATGAATGATTTCGGGAAATTATGGGCAACGCAAAATATGAGAACGGAGTAATTGCCTCGAAGAAAAAATGATTTTCGGAAATTATGGGCCACACTCGCGCACGAAGCTTCTTAGTTACAGTTTACAGGTTAATTCAAAGGTAATGTTGGTTTCCTAACATAAGTAGAGTTAGACCAAGAAAAGTCTGCAGAGATTTTGACACTGGCACAAATAACATTGGAACTGCGTGTGCTGTCAAAATCTCTGCAGACTTTTCTTGGTCTAACTCTATCCACTTTTCTATACAATTAGTATGGCGACGTGTATACTTAAGGGGCATCGACCGTACACTGACATCGGGATGATATTTTTATCATGTTATTTAGTAGTCATCGTGCGTCTCGCTTGCGCCAATACATGTACGGACAAGAACGAGTGAAATGCACGATAACTAAATGACATCAGTTAGATAGATGTCTTTCTGATATCAGTGTAAGTTTGAATTGGCCTGTTAGCCAAAAATTGTTTCGTATGTCCATATGTTCTACTCTACAGGTCGCATATCTAAACCAATTCCCGAATTTTGTAAGCAATTGATAGTTAAGTTTTTATGGTCAAATTAGATTCTCTAAATTCTTCAAAACAACGGAACCATACATTTATTCAGTTTTAAACTCTGCTCGCGAGGTCTACAGCTCACAGAGCCACTAGTAAATAGTACTAACGATATAGCGCTGTCGCATGATGACGTAGGCTTGTGTCAGTCACGTGACCACGAAAAGACGGGAAGAGAGTACCAGGCGGAGTATATTATTATACCATGGTCTATGGTATAATTTATGTAGCATGAGTCACAATGTCAACGTCCACGCCGTCACGCTTGACGCGGACATCTGTCATCCGCCGTACCCGCGAATTTAAAACAAATTATCATCAAAATGGCGGCTTATTGGCAAATAACGACGACAAATTGTGCTAAGTGATTGTTGTTTTAACGATGTAACCGTTAGGTTTGGAAGATTAATAATCTCATTATATATAGTACTTGGTAGCTTTTTGTTATGGAATATAAGTACTTACCTACTTATTTAAAATGATACAACCAAACTTTTTCATAGTTACAAACTAAAAATTTTAGAACCAGAGCTACGTGGATGAGTGGTTTCAATTAGCAAATTTCTATCCTAAATATATGACATCTAAAAAAATTAGGCTAAAAAAACTAACAATACACAACAGTGTTCGCTTTTATTGCTCCATATTATTAGATGGCTTAGGTTAATAGTAACAACATCAAACAAAAAACTTAACAATTTCGAGGAGTAATTTGTCAAACAACACTAAGTGGTTCTAGTGTATGGTCGGTTGGCCACAAGCCCCTCGACGTGTCAGCCACGGTTCGCTGCACCGCCATTTTCGGTTCAGGTGTAGTTTAGATGCGGCTCGTTCGCATTCACAATTCACATACGACACGACACCGACTAAGTACCTACCGTGAAAAATGAAAATCGAATTTAATATTAATTGCCATAGGTCCTTATAGTATGTTTTACTTAGACTTAACTGGATAACTTCCGTGTGAGGAGACATTGAAATATTTAAAATTTGTGTTAGTGGTTAAAAATGTTATTTCAAACTACCCGTGGTTCAAGTTCAATGAGTTTTCCAAGCGACATCACCACCACAACCACCGATTAAGGATGACACACGTTAGACCGGGCCGGGGCCGGACCGGAGCTTCCGGCGCTTCGTTTTCTATGGAATGCACCACGTGATCACCGATCAACCGTCGTAGAAAATGACTTGTCGGACGCCCCGGCCAGGGCTCGGCCTAGTCTAGCGTGAGTCATCCTTTATTCGAAGAAAGTGGTTCTAAATCACCGGCAATGTCAGTGTGTTCTTAACTTCTTACCCTTCAAATTAGATATCGGAACTTCGTAATGACTTAAGTCTGTCAGGCTATTCAATCGCTCAATGTGTAATCTTAATTAAACGTAAGTTTGGCGAACCTAATATAAGTTTACAATCTTAACTACCGGCCTCTCATTATGCATGGGTCTCCAAATTACTTAATAGCAGTAAACCGGCTATATTAATGCCCCGCAGAAAGCTGTAATGGAAGAGAAAGAACCAATGACAATAATATACCTGCATAAAAAAGTTTAGAGACCCCTGATATAATGGAAACAGTGCGGGATGGAAAACAATAGCGCTTCCTCTTCCTCCTTCTAAGTTCACTTCTCTCAAACTGTTCGCATTTAATTTATACGCAGTTATAGTACGATGACGCGGGCTCTTTGTGGATAGTTACGTAATTATAATTAGTTTCGACTTTATGTAAATCCGAAGGGATAAAGATAAAAAAAACTGTTCGCGTGCCAGGAACTTTATTTATCGCAAATAAATGAAAATTAAACAACTGTACCGATATTCGAAACCTAAGAATAATATTGAGAATGGCAACATTGTGTTGTCGGTCGTATTGTCCTTTTCTAGCATATACGTCCCTCTCTCTCTCTCACATTCCCACCACAGAGCAGTTGGTTTTGACAGGTGTTTGACAGTTACCGCCAAAACAAATTTCCAAGTCATTGGCTTGCTGTTTTTCCATCTGGAAGGTCGTGAAGCTAAACTGCTGGTGAGTTTTTGAATTTGTACCCCAGTTTAGCTGACTATATTGAAAAACAGTTTCTAACGGCTTTTGCCGTTCGAAATAAATATTTAAATTTAGTTGTCCGTTAAACTATCTAGCAAATAAAAACGATCCGGAATAGTGATGTGCAAGTGTTTTCAAAGGCTGCCTGCGCGCACCGTGGCTATGCCAATGAAAATACTAAAACACATGTTAGAAAACACATCGAGCTGGTAAAGCGTGCACGTGTCACCATTATAATTTAATTTTATACCTACATTAAGTATCTTCAGAGTCTTGTTAGCTTAAATATTTGTGTGTGTGTATAATAACGGTTGAAATTATAATACTTAAATGGTGATCTGTGGAGGCATACCCTTCAGTTTTCAAGTGATTTGTGTTTTCGAATACGAAAGGATCGGATAGTTAATACGTGTTACGTAGAACCTACGTATGAAGGTAGAAGCTTATAGACGTGTAGGTTTTATCTGTCCAAGTATCTATCAGCAATTTGTCTTTTTATCCCGTTCCGGGTTAATATAATATTTATTGCAAAATTTATTTTTTGGTAATAAACTTGCTGATAAATAATGTGTACCCGCTTAGGAGTCGACGAAGCTCCGCTTCGCGGAGCTTCTATTTCCGCTCTGAGGAACACAAGGTAACGAACAAACCTACATCGCAAACATTGCATTTATTTTTGTGGAAACTGAGTACTTCGGCAGTACATAAACTTAAATCTGACTAGACATAGAGAGAGATTAGCATGGCTCTGCGCAAGAATGACATGCGAAATCGTGAAGTATTTCACTCTTTATCTACCAACTTATATCTCTCCAACTAAATCTTTGAAAAAAAAAAAAAAAAAAAAAAAGGTTAAAATGTAGGTAGGTACCTACTTAAATAAATAACTTAGCAGGTACTTACAGCCTAAAAAGGTTAAGGAAAGAAATCTTGCATGTAGTTGCTATATGTGCTTGTGTTATTTTGGATTTGAATAATTTGATTATTAATTCTATACGTAACTACATACAAGAGGGTCAATTCTTAAGCCTACCTACCTACCTACATAAATAGTACACTTGTAAACGTTTCAAATAAAATCGGAAGCCTGTGATTTGGAAAGGCATTAACGATACGGGAATCTTTAGATTGATTCATTGACGAAGACGCATGGTTTGGTTCATATTGTCAAATTATATTAGTTAACTGTAGAGTTAAAGTTTAGTTTTGGCAAATCTGCGCGTCACCGTGAATGACACTCTCTAAAAGTACCTGTTAAAGCCTGCTTAAAGCCTTTCACCTTGTCGAGCAAGGAACCCGCAACTAAGGGAATATTACCCACAGGGTATTTGATTTGAATGATATTCTTAAACCTACGTCTGTTATGGTTCCACCTGCGTGAGGTGTGCCTAAGAGAATCTTTTATTCGTTCACAAACTAACGTCATGTTATTTGTGATAAAACCAATATATTATGTACCTATCTAAGCCTGCGCAAGGCTGCCATGTTTCCACCTGCGTAAGGTGTGCCAAAGAATCTTTGATTCGTTCACAAACTGACGTCAAGTTATTGATGATGATATTATAACCTATGTAAGCCTGCGCAAGGCATGTCAGACATATAAATGATATGGTTATAACACAAGCGAGCGAGTAGGTCACAATCAGAAAAATATTACAAAGATGAATTTGTAAATATCTCCTCTTAGAGAAAGTAAAAAGGGTTTAAAATAATGTTTTGGGTAAAAAATCAGTCGAAATAGGCAAGGCTTCGTTATTAGAGTTTTCATTTCTGTTTACCAATCTATTCTAAGGGTCCCGAACACCCTGTTGGCTAAACCCAAAATTGGGCTAATTAACCGTGGTAAAAGTGAAAACTACTTACTATTTACAATAACATTTCTAAAATCATAAAAGGTAAAAAATAACCTAAGATTCCAGGCCTATTTCGACTAATTTTTATTTTAAAGATGATAAAATCTTTGCAACCTAATATATAAATAAAATTGTGGTCTGGAGACGCTAAGCCTCATAACTTGGGCGGCATAGATAATACTAAGAAATTTAGTCGCTGAATTTCGAATATAAGCCCAGGCAGAATATTGATAATTAGAATAAGGAGTGGTCAATCCTCCAAGGTCCAGATAATCTGTGGACTCTAATTAAATCAGGCTCGGTAAGCTCACGACACGACAGAGCTTACGATTCCATTCTGAAATAAGCTATGTTTACAATATATATTACTCATAGTGTGAAACAAACAGCCTGCTCAAGGTGTACAAAAGGTCCGTTTAATGGCCCTATGAATATCTAAAAACCTTTGAAGTCTAGGCCTGCTAAGGCAGACTAGAAATAAATACATATGATCCCAATGTAAGAGCAGCTCACAGTTGCATAAATTATATTTGCCTCGAGAGCACTAGTCTTTCAGTTAACATGTTTACGAGTACCTACCTATGTACACGATATGACCAAGGTTACCTACCTATTTAATTATTATATCCCTGACTGCCATGGTATGGGAAATTATTATGTGCTGGCGGTGCTGCGCAAGCATGTTTGAAATAAAATATACAAAACTGGCCTAACGGGCGTTTATGAATTATGTATTTTACACCCTTATGTCTGTATTGTGCCCCTTGAAGTTTTAAACCAGTAAGTGCTCCCATGCACGGATTAAGTTTATTATAAACTACCCATGCCCTAACCTCAAGGGCAAGTGCTTCTATGCACGGACCAGATACTGTTACCAATTAATTCACTTATCATGACTTGTCATAGTTTGATACTACACGTTTAACAAATTTAATAACGTGGAATGTACCCACTACAAAAGGTTTTTAAAAACAGTGACTGAATGGTTTGCACGAAAGGTTCTAGCACAACTTCTGGGCGGTCACGCCTAGGGCATGACCCTCTAGTTCTCAATTTATACAAAATTATAGCATTGTGATACTGTTCGCTTGCACAATAAAATAGAGAAACAGGAGCACGTCTTGCGAAAAGGCGAAGCTATTTTGAAACGCCAAACTTTCAAAAATGGATTGGAATATATAAATATGTCTTTGGTGTGGAACATGTACACCCAAACAAATGCAGTCATTTATTATATGTTGGCAAAACTCTGCCAAAGTGTTAGTCTGTCTGAACAGCGTTACCTGAAGGCATCAATGCACATGAATCTCTTGAAACATGGTGGATTAATTAATTTACACCCCGCCTGTGTCTTGCTCTTACCAAATCCACAAGTTAAGGACCTCAACCTATCTAGGTACCCTTCTTGCCCGGTGCCTGAAAAAATGTTCACTATAATCTCATGCAGTAAAGTGTCGGAAAACTAGGTCCACACACTTAGCGCTACTGTGAATATATATCTGAAAAGTCTGTAGACTGCCTTCCAGGAGGCGGGATGCTAATAGATTAGCCTATATAGTAGGCCAGAGATATAGTATTCAAAAGCACACTGATCCAAATCCAGTAATATTATATGTATTTCAAAATATAAAATAATTGACAATTCGGCGTATATTTGATATCAAAAAGTTACAATTATCCTTAGTTCATAAGGAGGATAAGTATACAAAAATATCAAATAGATTCGACAAAGTGTTGACTCTAGCATTGGATGAAATAGGTCCCTCTTAAAGGGCCTCTGCGCTGTTGGCTTTGGGCCCACGGGTGCCCGGCAAAAGGTCGGGGACCCCATGGTCCGCACAGTTATTGCAAATAATGTATGATCACTAAATAAACACACAAATTTGCATTTTGGTTAAAAACACATATGCGATGAGCTAAGGTTTCGAATTAAGTACCTTATTCTTAATAATTTACACACTGGAAAGAGGATACTGAATATTCAGAATTAAGCAATGCTATGAATGGTTTACATAAATTAAACCACTTTAGCGTTCAGAACCAATCAAGCTTATGCCTACCAGTAGGCACCAGATAAGGTAAACTACTCTTACTGCATATATAGAAATTAATGAGTACAATTAAGGTCACTTGATGATAGCTAAACATGAATATAAGCAGAATGAGCCTGCACCTTTACAAATATAATTGATAAGGTTCTGTGGCATTTCTATATTAACCATTTGAACGCCAAGAGCACCAAAAAGCGTCATAACTAGGCGTGCCCACATGAGTGTTATGTTATGGCTTAAGCTCTCAAAGTAACCTTCACAATTTGAAGTAAGGTTTGTTTAGGTACATTAGCTCGCGTTCGCGTTAGTAAAGCGTACAAAGGATTAAATGCATTTTATAGCTATAACCAAGTATATAGCTCATACTGACTCACAGTCATTAAAGGAATTCAGTAATTCCCTATGACATTTTAGTAAGTAGGTACCCAATATTAACTTTGTGGGTAGTGATAGTGAATTATAACGAATATTTAAAATATTCGTCTACTTAATCCCGAGGGATTCTGGAAATAAGAAAGGTCTT
This sequence comes from Cydia splendana, assembly GCF_910591565.1. NCBI lineage: Eukaryota > Metazoa > Arthropoda > Insecta > Lepidoptera > Tortricidae > Cydia > Cydia splendana. The sequence continues at coordinate 18,455,629 of NC_085972.1, read as the reverse complement.
GTCCTTGTTATATTCCTGCAACTGCTTACTTTAATAGATAATTATTATCAAATTTGTTAATAATTGGGAGTTATAAAATAATAAAAACTACTTGAGTACTTTATGATTTTATTCTTTTCATACTTGAATTACATCACTCCTTATCACAGATGTTGTATGCTCCTTGAAGAGTAGACTGACTTATCTCATCTTCTTTTACCTAGTTTTCACATACATATAATTAAGTATAGCACCATTGTGGTGACTCATTTTTTCTCTTTGAACATTTATAAGTACATTAAGTACGTATATGAAATGCAAAGTTAGTAACATAATATAATGGTATATCAAATTGTATGCTTTACATAATACCTCTCTCCTCACAGGTGTTAAAATAAAGGGTGTACTACATAATTAATTAAACACTCGTAATATAATAATATTACATATACATAATAAGTACATGTATAATCACATTGGCTTGGCGTCTTCCCACCACCAGGCGATAACAAACACGTCTCAATATTATTCTTAGGTTTCGAATATCGGTACAGTTGTTTAATGACAGCGTTTTACACAAAAATAAAACGCTAATTAAATAACTTACCATATTCGAAACCTAAAGTTTTAATCCTGCCTGGTGTAAATATGTATAATTTTGAGACAATGACTTGGAAATTTGTTTTGGCGGTAACTGTCAAACACCTGTCAAAACCAACTGCTCTGTGGTGGGAATGTGAGAGAGAGAGAGGGACGTATATGCTAGAAAAGGACAATACGACCGACAACACAATGTTGCCATTCTCAATATTATTCTTAGGTTTCGAATATGGTAAGTTATTTAATTAGCGTTTTATTTTTGTGTAAAACGCTGTCATTACAACTGTCTTTATTTAGGCGGTGGCTAAACTGCTTAAACAGGGGTCTTCAAGCTACGGCCCGCGGACTAGGGAGCCTAGCTATTTTTAGGGTTCCGTACCTCAAAAGGAAAAAACGGAACCCTTATAGGATCACTCGTGGGTCTGTCTGTCCGTCTGTCCGTCTGTCACAGCCTATTTGCTCCAAAACTACTGGACCAATTAAGTTGAAATTTGGTACACATATGTAAGTCTGTGACCCAAAGACGGACACGTAATGAAAACAAAAGAATTTTGAACATAGGGGGCACTTTTTGGGGGGAAATGAGAAAATTAAAAAACAAAGTTTTGCAAACCATATCGTGTTATATATTAAACGAAAGGGCTTATTTTGACGATCTCAAATATATTTTTTTTTATAGTTTTATATTAAATAGTTTAGAAGTTATTTAAGAAAATAGGCAAAAAATGACCATTCCCCTCACCCTTAACTCCGATACTACTGGGTCTAAAATTTTGAAAAAAATACACAAAATAGTTCTTCATCTCTAGATGACAGGAAAACCTATTAGAAATCTACAGTCAAGCGTGAGTCGGACTTAAGGAAAAAAACGCGGTTGGGCTGTTTTAGGGACACAGCCGCAATGTTTTACGTAAAACGTGGTATGGACAGACATTGCGAAGGACGAAGGCCGACCTACGCTTATGGCCGAAGGCCCGAAGCGCAGAGGCTTTTAAAAACGCGCGGCCGAAGGCCGAGTTGCGGGAGGTTAGTGCTCAAACACAGAACAAAATTAGTACCTAAGTACTTCAAGAGTCTGAAACTCATCATCATTAACTTAAGTGATATTCTCTTGTCGGTGGTGTATGTTCCAGCTTTCCCTATCACTTGCGCCAGCTTTTTGACTTTTTGATACGACACGACCCCTACTTTTTCTTTCACTTGTTCTAAAAAGCTGCGTCTAGGTTTTCCTCTACCCCGCTAAGCATCCTATCCGCCCCTCCAGGATTAGTTTTAAAGAAGTGGTCGTGTCGTATTAAGTGTCCAATCATCTGAAACTACAGGCTTAAATTTTGGAAAAAACACGAAATATAGTTCTTTACGTGAAACGTGGTGTGGATAGCTAGTGCGAAGGTCGAAGGCCAAGCTCTGCGTGGGGCCAAAAGGCATGAAGCATCCGAGAGAGGTGCGCCTCCACGCTAGGTCGAAGGATGAGCTGTAGGAGGGTAGTCAAACATAGAACAAATAATTGGTTTAAGTAGCTAAATGAGAAGACCGAACTGTCGTGTCAGACGTATATCTGTTATCTTGAAATAACAGAGATATTACGCTTAACCAACGAAAAAATAATATAGGCACTATGCCTAACATAATACTTGAACAAAAGTTTGAATAAAATTCAACAAATTTACTAAAGTTATTGCGTAACTAACTATCCTCTGACAGCTCAGTTAAAAAGTCATGGAAATGCCTGGCCGTGCCCTAGCCAGCCGTGTGTTGTAAGTAAGTTGAATGTAAGAACTTGGCTTTGCTCGCTCGTTCGAAAATGAGTGCAGTACGGAACCCTTGGGACGCGAGTTCGACTCGCACTTGACCGGTTTTTTTTTTATATAGGAGGCAAACGAGCAGACGCGAATCGCGTGATGGTGAATTTACCGTCGCCCCTGCACAACACCAGAGGGGTTAAGGGCGTTGTCGGCCATTAAGATGGGAGTACGCTGTTTTCTAGAAGGTTTGAAGGCCGTATCGGTCCGGAAACACGGCAGGCGATAATTAATTCCACAGTTTAGCTGTGCTTGGCTGTGTGAGGCAGGAAGTTTCTGGAGAGACGCACAGTTGAGGACTGCCGACCAGGTAAGTAGTGGATGGAAATGTCTAAATAAAAAGTAAATATTGGTGCTTATTGTAAATTGTAAGCCGCTACTAGGTCCAAGTAGTAGTTTCTTTTTTTGATACCTAATAGGGAAGGAAGGCATTTATTTCATACAGTGTACTATTTAACCAAAATCAACGCGTTGGCGTATTACCTAATATTCGATATAGGGTTTTTGGTTACATGAATATTTTTGGAAATATGGGTCCAAAAGTTAAATAAAACACATCCCCCTCTTCTCTACTTATCGGGCATAAATATTTAGTAAATCAGTGGTAGAACCACAGAACATATTCTCTAAGCTCTCTTTAATATGTTCTGTGGGTAGAACCCACATACAAAGGTACGTGTACGACTGTACGCGCACAATTCATCTCCCATCGCAAAGCCGCATAGCCTTCGAAAAGTTCATCTCATACAGACGGATGGACGACCATACAAAAAAGCCAACAATTTGCCTTAATTATAATAAGCGCAGGGCGCCTGCGCGAGCGGTCAGTCCGCCATAGGCCAGCGCGCAACGCACAGCGCAACGGCCAATTCAAAATCAAATTCGAAATTTAAATCTCAGCTTCAGTTTTTAATTTGTTATTTTTTAATCTGTACTATAGACAAAGGAATGTAAAGGCTGGTACAGATTGCGTTTTTGTCGTGTTTGAAACTGGTTTGCGTTCAGTGTATTTGCGGATGAGAATGAACTTGTTGTAGAAATTACAAGTGATTTCCTACTGAGATGGGGCGCCTGAAGATGCTGGTAAGATTTTGCGAGTTTTTGCAACATGCCTAATTTAAGTAAGATTAAATATTTGAGTACCTACTACAAGTTTAAAATATGAAATGACCATACATACAATTTCGATTATTTAATAACTGCTTGTCTAGATTAAGTACATACATTTGATCACCAAGCTTATATTTAGTCAAGCTTCCTACAATTATTTACCGATTTACCATAGTTTCTTATAGTTAGTAACAATAATCAGCCAAAAAGATAACAAAGTCATAGGTGATTTTTCACACATTGCGTGTTAACAAAAACTCATAAAGACATACCTATTGTATAAAATCACACAGCTATCCTATAATCTTGATCTATCGACCATGGCACAATTATAAAGCGATTACGAACAAACTAGCAGTGTGTATGTGTAGTGTGTACATAACTTTAAAACTACTAAACGGCAAAACCATAGCAAGTGTGTTATAAATAAAAAAAAAAGCCAAGAGCGAGTGGGTCTTGCGCTTCGAGGGTTTCGTACCTGATGTATGATTACAATACAATACAAATCCTTTTTATTGCACAACCTCATAATAAATTGACAGGAAAACACACATAATACATAAAACAGAGGTAAACAAAAGGCGGCCTTATCGCTAAAGAGCGATCTCTTCCATACAACTTTTATGTAGTGGAGGAATGAAACTCTAAATTCAACTAGGTAATCATTTATAACTTTTTACTTTTATAACTTTTTTAATATTTATCCTTAAAATTATTTAAAAGAGTTCCCATATATATTGTATTTAATTTTATTTTTCAATATATTTTGTTGTTATCGCGGCAATAGAAATACACACTGAAGAAAAGAATCCACTGTCCACATCTAATACACACTGCAGTTACTACAATACATAAGATAGTTAAAATACATACAGTTAATGAAATACATGCCGCTGGCTATGAAGACAAACGGACAGCGATGGCTATAACAGGTGGAATAAAGAAGTTCCCTTTGTCACCCTACGTTTGCATAGATTCACAAATGTTTGCTTTAGAAATATTAGAACTAACTAATACCTAAGATTCACATATTTCCCGAATAAGGGGTTAAAAACGAACGCTATATATATCGCGATATGTGATGTTACGCCATACGGAGCTTTAGAAAAATTAACTCCAGTTCTCAACTCAATAAACACCGGTTCTCGACTAACCTCCATAAATAGTTCAATATCAAAAAAACAACAATTAACCACACACGCAAAAAATCTAATGTTCAATGCGTGGCCTCCAAAAAACAATAGGGTGACATCACATGAAATGAAATTGCCAAGTACGAAGGCCGGATTGTAATCATTGTAATGTTTGGATACTTGTGCCGGAAGGGGGCTATTAGTTTGCATAAATCTTGCGACATGGGACGTGTGGTCAAAGGTTGGCCAGCCCTTGTTTTGCAATAATCACAGAGTGGCGAAGTTGCGTTGTTCTAGGTTTCGAATATGTTCTTAATAACAAAATACTGAAAGATCTGCATGACCTTACTTGATATACTACCACAACATTGAAATACCGCTGATGTGCCGTCGAAAAGTGTCCAAAATTGCGAAATTTCCATTTTTTTGTATAGGAATCGAAAAAGAACGTTTCCTTTGATTCCTGTGAATTTTTCCAGAAATTTCCTAGAGCATATTTCCAACTTTGTGGAGACTTTCTGTAACGCGTTGTAGTAGGTACTAGTAATAGAGCACGGTCGGTAAAGTTTTGAAGAGACGACTGACGAGTAGAATTCACCAGCAACAGGACATTCAAAGAGTTAAAGAGAAATGTTGTTTTCAGTGGTCTAATCTAGAACTCTCAAACTGGTGATAATTGTTTACGTGCCTTTGTACGTCCAAAGAGACACATGCTTGCTTGCATGAATGGTGGTATATTTTTTTTTGGCCTTAAGTCGTGGCTGGTTTTATTTATTTGCAGTGTTTCATTATTTCACCGGTGGTCAAACATACACCCAATTAGTGCAAAAAGTACCGTAACCTGACCTCAATCGAGTGTAGCGGACCCAGGCGTTGTACCATTAATACCTTTTCAAGTCCATATCCAGTCCATATAGTTAGGTTTGTTAACATACCTAAAAGTATAAAGGATGACACGTTAGACCGGGCCGTGTCCGGGCCGGAGCGTCCGGTGCATCGTTTTCTATGAAAAGCATCACGTGATCCTCTGTCATGTCATAGAAAAGTAAGCGCCGGAAGGTCCGGCCCGGACACGGCCCGGTCTAACGTGAGTCATCCTTAATGAAACATTAAATAAACATATACGCCAATAAAACGTACTAAAATATTAGTCTATTAATAGTACCTACCTAATGTTGCCTTATCTAATAAACTCGTTTTTATTTCATTAATCATCAAAGAAAAAACAACGCTTCAATAAGATAAGTAAAACACACGCAAAGCATAACAAACACGGAAAACATGAGTTCTAATAGTTAACTAGAATATATTAATCGTATTGACCGATCTTTACAAGATAAAACTAATTCGTGGTATTTAATGTAGGTATGCGTCGATTTTTTGGTAATGACATTGTAGCGTTTAAGAGCGCTCTTACAAGAAAAGTCGAAATAATGCAAAATTGATGATACTAGTCGACAAAATTCAGGACTTTGCGCTCATTATTAGAAACAATGAGTGCTTGTTCCAGTAAAAGCGTCTTCTTATCTTTATAAATATCGTTGTAAATATTAGAAAAAGGACTTATTAAATTAGTAATGATTTTTTTTCTGATGGTCGTTTCCGAAAAACCCCGTGAAGCACTGAATGGCGAGCTCTTATTTGGAAATGTTGAGAATTTTACTCTGCTAAACCTGGCTATTTTGTATTACTAATACCCTGTACTTTAGGCATATCAAACTATATTTTTCCTACATACCTTTGAGAAAGAGAAAATCAAAGTAAAACGAACTCGATTTTCTCTCCGAAACAAGTGTCAATTCCTACGAAAATCTACTTAATATCGAAGTCATTTTCATACTCAAGCAATCTGCAACGTTTGCTTATACTGTTGGTATACATTAGTGTTTATGAAATTCTACTATAATTTTTTGGCAATTTTTTGAAAACTACTCTATATTACCGATGACGCGCGCTGCGCCAGCTCAGTGCCGCGGCAGAGCTTGTAGAGGCAGGACGTGTGTCGGTCGGCTCCGCACATTTTCAACGGCGACGACGAGGTTTTTTATCATTGTGTGCGGCGGGCGCCGTGTAAAACGCTATACTGTGTGCGTGTAAACCGCAACGAGAGACTTTGATCCTAGCACTGTTTTTATAGTATTATAATTTATAATGGTACAGTTTAATAAACTACCGGACAGGATTAAAAATATTTGAAACGACCTGACATTCTATATGTATTTATTTGACTCAAGATAGTACTCAGGGTCTGATGATGGAGCCGGAAGGTGGTCACCGGTACCAATCAACCATGCAACTAAACCACTTCGTGTTTAGGCTCGTTTTATTCATCTCAACAAGATCTTTGACACAAGATAGTACTCAGGGTCTGATGATGGAGCCGGAAGGTGGTCACCGGTACCAATCAACCATGCCACTAAACCACTTCGTGTTTAGGCTCGTTTTATTCGTTTCTATAAGATCTTTGACACAAGATAGTACTCAGGGTCTGATGTTGGAGCCGGAAGGTGGTCACCAGTACCAATCAACAATGCAACTAAACCACTTCGTGTTTAGGCTCGTTTTATTCGTCTCAACAAGATCTTTGACTTAAGATAGTACTCAGGGTCTGATGATGGAGCCGGAAGGTGGTCACCGGTACCAATCAACCATGCAACTAAACCACTTCGTGTTTGGGCTCGTTTGATTCGTCTCAACAAGATCTTTGGCACAAGATAATACTCAGGGTCTGATGATGGAGCCGGAAGGTGGTCACCGGTACCAATCAACCATGCAACTAAACCACTTCGTGTTTAGGCTCGTTTGATTCATCTCAACAAGATCTTTGACACAAGATAGTACTCAGGGTCTGATGATGGAGCCGGAAGGTGGTCACCGGTACCAATCAACCATGCAACTAAACCACTTCGTGTTTGGCTTCGTTCGATTCGTCGCAACAAGATCTTTGACACAAGTTAGTACTCAGGGTCTGATGATGGAGCTGGACTGTGGCCACGGGTACCAGTCTACCATGTAACTGAACCACTTCGTGTTTGGGCTCGTTTGATTTGTCGCAACAAGATCTTTGACACAAGGTAGTACTGAGGGTCTGATGATGGATCCGGAAGGTGGTCACCGGTACCAATCAACCATGCAACTAAACCACTTCGTGTTTGGGCTCGTTTGATTCGTCTCAACAAGATCTTTGGCACAAGATAATACTCAGGGTCTGATGATGGAGCCGGAAGGTGGCCACGGGTACCAGTCTACCATGTAACTGAACCACTTCGTGTTTGGGCTCGTTTGATTCGTCGCAATAAGATGTTTGACATAAGATACTACTCAGGGTCTGATGATGGAGCTGATGATGATAGACAGGTACCCGTCGCCACCTTCGCGCTCCATCGTCAGACCCTGAGTACTACCTTGTGTCAAAGATCTTGTTGAGATGAATAAAACGTGCCTAAACACGAAGTGGTTTAGTTGAATGGTTGATTAGTACCGGTGACCACCTTCCGGCTCCAACATCAGACCCTGAGTACTATCTTGTGTCAAAGATCTTGTTGAAACGAATAAAACGAGCCTAAACACGAAGTGGTTTAGTTGCATGGTTGATTGGTACCGGTGACCACCTTCCAGCTCCATCATCAGACTCTGAGTATCACCTAGTGTCAAAGATCTTGTTGAGACGAATCAAACGATCCTAAACACGATGTGGTTTAGTTGCATGGTTGATTGGTAATGGTACCTTCCAGCTCCATTATCAGACCCTGAGTACTGTCTTGTGTCAAAGATCTTGTTGAGACGAATCAAACGAGCCCAAACACGAAGTTGTTTAGTTACATGATAGACTGGTACCCGTGGCCACCTTCCAGCTCCATCATCAGACCCCGTGTATCTTCAGTGTCAAAGATCTTGTTGAGACGAATCAAACGAGCCTAATCATGTTACTACATGGTTGATTGGTATCCGTGACCACCTTAATCATCATCAGATCCTCAGTACCAGTTCGTTTTTAAACCCTCGTTGATACAAACTTTACAACCTATAGGTACCAAATGCAATGACGAAACATGTAAATAAGCGAGTAGGTACCTATAATTTCTTTCGAATATTACTCGATGGCGATTACCTTCATAAGTACGAGTTATTCATAAATTACGTCGTTTCAAATGGGAGGAGTGGGGGGGGGGGGTCTGGACATCGGATGATGGTAACATGACGTAGGAGGAAACAGATTCATCCGAAGCTTGATTTTTGGATGATTTGAGGGGTGGGGGGGTCAAAAATCGTCAAAAATAGATGACGTAATTTATGAACAGCCCCTATGTACATTTGCACTGCATTTAGTATTTTCGTACTTACCAAATAACAGTTTTAGAACTTTAAAAGTTAAGTACAGTTAGTGTTGTTATGGTTGATTTCAATATGCTTCGCGAAGGATCAAGAATGTTTAATCCATCATTGTAGTGCGAGTGTGGTAGAAGGGATCGGCATACTGAGCTCGCACGGCCTGCCGCAGCGCGTAAAATACCTAAACTCGCTCAACGCCGAAATGTAATAGCGCTCTTAAATATTTTCTGGCACTTAGTAAACTAGCGTAAAAAGTTTATTTTGATTGCACCGACGTATATATATTTGTATACCTACATACCGATGAAATATTGCTTTTCTAATTTTCTTTGAATACAATTTGTTCACATGCGGTAAAAATCGCTTAGCAGCAATTTCTAGCAATTACGTGCTATCAATAGTAGACTATTTAAGAAATAAAAGTGGGACTTTTGTTAGACATGTCCAAAAGAAAAATTCGTAATTCCGAGGGGTGTTATATTTGACGTCAATGTATGTCAGTCTGTCTGTCTGTGGCATCGTAGCTGTCAAACGGATGGAACGATTTCGATGCGGTTTTTTCACGTGAAAGTGAGTTTCCTTGCTATGTATGATAAAAATCGATCCAACAGTTTGAAGAGTATTAGTTCTTTTCCAATGTTGAAATCATGTAAGGCATTATATAATAATTCAGCCTATATACGTCCCACTGCTGGGCACAGGCTTTCTCTCATGCGCGAGAGGGCTTTGGCTATATAGTCCCCACGCTAACCCAACCCAATGCGGATTGAGGATTTCACATACACCTTTGAATTTCTTCGCAGATGTATGCAGGTTTTCCTCACGATGTTTTCCTTCACCGAAAAGCTAGTGGTAAATATCAAATGATATTTCGTACAAAGTTCCAAAAACTCATTGGTACAACCCAGGATTTGAACCCGTGACCTCCGGATTGAAAGGCGTGCGCCATATCCACTCGGCCACCACCGCTTCAACTATGTAAGGCATTATTGGCATAAAATGCTTTTATGAAGTGAAAACTTCTTTAGCGGCGCTGTGCACTTTTTGAGGTGGGGAATTTTTTTTAAACTCGAGACAGCGTAAGGCGTAACTCTCTCTTTCTACCGCGCGACGAAAATGTATGCCTGAGCCTGCTGTTTCGTTTTTATTCACCAAAGAACCAAATAACGTATCATAATCAGGTCAATTATTTAAAACTGGACTTTTATTTATATTAAGCAATAAAGCTCAATGTTCTAATCTTGTACGGGCTGAAATACGAGGATCTCACAGTTACATTCTAACTTTATATCACTCCAATGTAATTCAATAAAGCTACATCTTGATGAAATCGCTAATAAAAGTGAACTCTAGTACTGGTGAATAAAACTCAAAATATCATGACCAAATATATTGAGATGCGGGCGATTCTCAGAGATGACCTCCTTCGGTGCCTGACTTCGGTGCCAATTTTTTTTTTAACTTATTTGATATGTGACTTTATTTCCTAAAATCTAGCCTTAATATAAAAAAATAATGGTACTGGAGGCCTCCATTAGAACCTTATAATAACCTTAAGATATTTGAGATTTAAAAAACACCGAAATCATGTGCAGGCACTGAAATCAACTGGCGTCACCGAATTCAATAAAGCATACACAAAAATCACATTTCAATTTTTTATCTCAATTATATTACATTTTAATCATGTTTTTCATTCTTATTTGATTATAAGCGATGTAACAAGGCTAATGATCTCGAAAGCTTACATAAATTTAATAGATTAAGATTTTAAAATAACCTAATTACGGCTTGTAAAACAACATCTCTAGAAGATATCCCATACTATTTGACTGTCCTCATATAATAGGGCGATGTATGGTCCTGGAACGAGTTTCAGACATGTCGACCACAAATTCGCACATTAGTGCCTTGAAGGAGAAGATGTTTGTTTCACACAATCCGACCGCAAACGCATCAAAAAGAAACTTATGTTACCTACACCCGATAAACAAGAAACTTTTGAGTGGTGTTCAATGCTCAAAAAATATTTAATGCACTTATAAAGCAATGTGATGCAATACGGAAAACAATTATTTTTGAATAACAGAGTTTTAAAGCGTGAACTTCATCAATTTAAAACTATTTGAAGTGGTCGACTAATGCTTGAAGATCTAATTAAGTACCTATTAATTATGATCTCCAGCACCCTCAAACACTTGAGCTAAATTGTAACTCCTATATTTAGACATAAAAGACATAAGACATTGAGATTGTTAAAACATTTGCTCTGTTCAATTTGTGTCTATGGCTATCCTTTAGAAATATCGATCAGTAAGGTACGCTCAGTGCCTTTGAAGCGATCTCGACATTAGACGGCCACTTTATTTTTAATCCCTTGTTCTGAACATCCTGTCCCTTGGGTGCACCTTGCATAGTACTTACATACACAAGCTATTTTAAAAGAAGTAGGATTTAATTAACTGCATTCATTTAACATGGCTGACACGTATAAAGGTATCGAGGTGTAGGGCCTCAGGTGATACAGAGGACAATTAACATAATTTACTTCATTGGTTTGAAGAGAATATCAAGACAGAGAAAGAAACATTGGGTTTACAAGTTTCAACACACGTCTGGTTTAAAAAACTACTCATAGTAAACTAGTGATTTTTTGTACCTATTATGACTTAATTTACTTACAAACATAATTTTACGTTTATACAACGTATCTTGCACTTTTTAGGTGTAATAAATTAGTACAACAAACTAGTTTACAAAGCAGGATTTCAATTCAGTGATCACTTTTTTGATATCGGTGGTCAAAAAATCCACCGAAACCAAGGAAATCAACATCAGCGATGTCAAAATTAATCGCTTTTCAGCAATTACAGAAATAGCATGAGTGATACAGAGGAGATGTAATAATGATGGATTTACGTACTTTTGAGAATTTCTTAATCACAATTGTATAACGAACGATAAATGCACTAAAACTTTCGGAGTAAATTGCAACACCGATCTCAAAAAAACATAGAACCAAACCCACCGAAGGACGGAGAAACCTTTAAAAAATCACTTTATTATACTGTGACTGTACCTCTACTTTATTCAACGGTTAAGGCACAGCTAAAGCGTACTATGTTTGAGACACTGAGTTCCTGGTTTACAACTTTGAAGGAGTACCGACATGTTTTGCAAATTACACCGAAATCAAGCACTAGCCCGAGATACATCGTAAATTTGGTTTTATTCAATGAGTTGAGCAAACACATTATTGTGATATAAAGAATATGATAAGTTAACTAATACCTTATGCGTGAATAACCATAATAACTCCGATCTAATGCCCCATCTTGAGTAATAATTTTTTGTTTCATAAAATCTCCCACCGAACATCATTTTTGGCATTTGAATTTTTTTTCTTGTATTATATAAATAATAAATAAATAATTTGATAGTGTCCCAGACAGAATATAGGCTGAAGATCATGCCTAAATTAATTCAGATTTATTGAACAGTAAATTCAATGATTTATTGCCCCGGACACGTAAAAAAGGCCCTCCTGCCCATGCGAGGTCTGCAAGGTAACTTTACAATTTCTATTCGAATTTTAAACAAGTGACGCTACAAATTTAAGCTCACTGGCCAGCAATTTAGGAACTAAAGTTTTTCAATAGAAAGGAGGATGGGTCAATTATACATAGTGCTGCAGACATTTTGGACTAGTCATTGAGTTTTCACTTCTGTCGGCACTCCCGGAGTACAACCCGTTGTTTTTTTTGCATAAGTGGTTGCGTACCTAGGTGGTAATATTATCTCTCCAGAGACCGAATGCATATCTTTATAAATTTCAAGAATATTATTCTTCCTGAACTATCGCATCTTATACCTTCTAGCATTTAACCTTTGCTTGATCAAAAAAATAATATATAATATAGTAAAATATTGTGAATAGGTAAGGTACCTACTCGTTTTTCATTTTTCCGACAACGATTTTTTAAAACCTTAAACCTAAACCCAATTGCTTGTTGTATGAAGTTTAAATTACAACAGCAGGTACCTAACATATACACCCTTTTCGGTAAGCTCGTGCCTAAACACCTAGTAATTGCCTAGATCGCGTGAGATCGTATAACGTAAGTAATTTTACATCTCCGCTAACAATGACTTCGCATATTAAATGATTTTATCGTAGTAACTCATTATTGTTAAAAAATGGTTAATGGACATCATATTTATGTAAATACACCTTACACCTGCTTCCTTGATCTGCGGACCCGGAAATATAGTAATGTTCTATTAATAGACTACCTAAGTTACTTACAATTTGTGTGTTTTTATGACATTTAGCCGTAATTGCTCCAAAGTAGGAATCAGTACTTTATATGAGTAGGTACGTTAATAGAACCAATGTAGAATAAAGCAATTTAATTCTGAGAATCTTCACCACATTCGTACCTTGTTATTCATCATCATCATCATTTTAGCCTTCAGTCGCCCTCTGCTGAACATATAGGCCTCTCTTCGTGTACGCCACTTATCCCTACTTTTTAGGGTTCCGTACCCAAAGCGTAAAAACGGGACCCTATTACTAAGACTCCGGTGCGTCCGTCTGTAACTCAGCCAACTCAGGCTGTAACTCTTGAACCGTGACAGCTAGAGAGTTGAAATTTTCACAGATGATGTATTTCTGTTGCCGCTATATCAACAAATACTAAAAATAAAACAAAATAAATATTTAAGTGGGGCTCCCATACAAAAAACGTGCCTCTTTTTGCCGTTTTTTTGCGTAATGGTACGGAGCCCTTTGTGCGCGAGTCCGACTCGCCTTGGCCGCTTTTTTATTATAATAAAGTGTGCCCCAGCTTAAGTACCCACGTCGTCATACCAGCTGTATAATAAGAAAGTGGATACTGATATTAGGGAACCGACTGACTACTACCAATGATATTGAAATATATTTACATTGCGATAAAATAGATGTGGCCCTCACTCAAACATTAAACTTACTTTCATCCTTAAAACATCCTGCAGGATGCCTCCTATTTAGTTATGTCAATGTCCAGTCAGCTGTAGAGATAGATGACCCCCCTGCAAATAAAAATCTATGCAGTTATCTCTGCAGCTGACTGTAGGTACATTTTTATTAGAATTGAACACTTTTTTCAGCTAAAAAGAAAGTGGCTAAAGAAACATTTCAACAAGTTTTCTTTTTGTTGCAGGTGTTCTCAGCTGTAGCTCTCACATATCTCCTGCAAGCTTCAAACGCAGGAGAAACAGTCCTATCCACAGTCCTAACACCATCAAACGCAGAAGTCCTGAGCCGACAAGGGCGGAGTTACTACGATGATCGATACGGCCTCGGGCGACCCTACGACCGGCTAGAGTACGACCGACCGGCGCGTTGCGGTCGCTGCGACGAGCGCTACGATGACGATTACGACCGCCCACGTGACCGCTACGATGACGATCGTCGTGGACACAGACCCTCTAATCGCTTCGACAAAAACAAGAACTACGACGAAGAAGATGACAGAAAATTCAGCTCAGATAGAAGAAAAACGAATGGAACAGAAGATACCGACGATGACGGTAAAAAGAGACCGTACGATGACGAAAAAAGACCAAGTGGAGGCAGGAGAGACCGCGATAGAGATCGTGATAGGACCCGCTACGATGACAGAGACCGATATCGACCGGACTATTACGATAGGTTCCTAAGAGACCCTTACAGGGAAAGAGAACGGCCGTATTACGATGACCCTTACAGACGACCGTCGTATGAACGATACCCTTACCAGGAGCGATACGACGATGGGTACGGAGGAGGGTATGGTGGTGGTGGATACGGTGGTGGAGTCAGCGGGGCGTATAGAAGGCCAGTGGGAGGGTACGATGAGCGGTATGACAGAGGCAACGGATATGACGACATTTATGGAGGTTATGGACCTAGCGCGGGCAGAGGGCCTCATGATAGGTGAGTTCGTCAAACTTTAACTACCAACTTATATTCACTGTGAATTGCGCGCACATTCAATTTTAAACCACCATGCATAACAACCGCAAATTGCATTCGTAAAATCTTATTTTTGATATTCTCACGCTATAAAGTTCAATGTGATTTATCAATAGAGTAAAACAAAAACGCACCAAAACTATATTCTGTCAGTATTTAGATTTATTGGTTGTCTACTTAATATTAATACCTAGCCTTTACCTGCGACTTCGTCTAAATATAATGATGATAATGATGATGATATGATGACGATTGATAAAAACTACCCTATGTGAATTCCCTGGGCCTCAAACTATCCCAATGTGGTTAAAGCGTAAAGCGGTACAGACTAATGGAAAGCATAATAAGATTAGTAAGGATGTGCTAAGTATTTACACGGAAGGGGGAAATACAAACAGCAACAATACATGTGATGGAAAAATGTGAACTTTCATGGGATGACATCTTCATATCATTTAACCGGTTGTAAACTGGCGGACAACTAATGTTTCCCATCGTCAGGGCAGCGTCACAGTCAAAATTAGAGTTCACTTTGATTTCTTACATCCTCAATCCCTTGCCTTGGTTAAGTTACCAATCGATCTGTTAAAATCTAACGGATCTTTCTCTACCATACCACGAGATTAATTTCATATTGTATCATAAATCAGGTCACATTACTAATGTGTCACACAATATCAATTGCGAAGTTCAGTAGCAGAAAATGACCAGTCCGTTACACGTATCCATGCCAGTTGTCAATAGAGCACGCTTTCCCGAATTACTGCGATATATAATGGCATCATTGGCATAACTGTTTGTCAATGGAACATCATTGTCCTATTGTTGATGGCGTGAAGAGTTGACCGAACTTTAGGGTTGCGTAGTTTGACTACAACGAACATATAATCTAGTCGTTGTGATTTAGGTGCCAAAAATAAGCCTCTTTATTCACATTACTGTTCAAAACTCCCTTCTATATTACATACATCGTGTACGTATATTAAATACCTACATGCTTAATACACCTTAAAAGATGACTAACGTTAGACCGGGCCGTGTCCGACCCGGAGCTTCCGGCGCATCGTTTTCTATGGAAAGCATCACGTGATCGCCTGTCATGTCATAGAAAAGTAAGCGCCGGGAGCTCCGGCCCGGACACGGCCCGGTCTAACGTGACCCTGGACTGCGAAGCAGTAGGTAAATGAGGATGCAAGCGGGAAAAACGCTGAGATGAGAGAAAGATTTATATACCTACGCCTAAACTATAGGAGGGCCTCGCTCGAATATGGAAGAGCGATAGAGAGGCAGGTAACAATTTTCCATTTTGAATGTTGGCGTTAGGCCCTCCGAACGGTACGCTACTGGCATGCCAATAAGATCTATAGAGTCAGACCAAGCTAAGTCGGCAGCGATTTTGATAGCACAGACTGTGCAAGTGTTATTTTAAACGTCAAACTTCTATGAATAATTTAATGTCGTTTAAAATAACACTTGTACAGTCTGTGCTATTAAAATCGCTGCCGAGTTAGCTTGGTCTGACACTATCCACTTATTTATAACATTTCTCTAAGATTCCTACGTTACAGGCTGAGCCTAGTGTGGGGATCATTGTCCTGCTTTCAATGAAATTTCTGTATTTCTTGAAATAAATATATTTTGATTTTTACTTTGAATTTTTTTGATATTAGTTTTTCAGTGTCTATTTGAGGCAGTAAATATTTAGATATGATCTAATTTCAGTTTAGTCAGTGTCATAGTGTTAGAGATAATCTGCGATTTCAAGACCGTTACAATTAAAATAGATACTATGACAAAAACTCTACAGAATCGGACCACTCACCACACAACTGACACAACCCAATAATGTTAATAAAAAAGTTCTTCTGATATATGCCGCCATATCCGCAGTGGTTTGATTAGCATAAGTGGTAACGACATGACAGACATGATATTGCCATAAAAAACTGCTGATTTATATCAGCTATAAAATAAGTAGGTAGAGTCAGACCGACAAAAGTCTGCAGCGATTTTGATACTTCTATGAATTTATGACGTGTAAATAACACTTGCACTGCGTAGGCTATCAAAATCGCTGCAGACTTTTCTTGGTGTAAGTATAATTATGTATATAGGTACCATCACGCTCCGCGATTGTTGCGCCATTTAGGTCCTAGCTAAAATGGTTGTTCAATACTCACACTATAAATTTTCCAATTCTGCCGTGTCACGCGCATCTCATGTAACTTTTAAAGTTGAGTTTCGAGATAATTACGTTTAAAGTTTTAAAGATTCAAATGCTGTTATCGTTGACGGTTCGTCGTATTTTTTTTATTTTTTCTAATCTACATGTAGGAAATATGGTCACAGATTAGGCCCTTTAATTTTTTTTTCGCATTATTGAATAGTTTTCATTTTCTTCGAATTAAATGATTTCGCGTGATCAACTCTTCCATACTATAGTGGTCACACGAAGTCATGTAAGTCAAGTTACATGACATAGGTACGCGTGATCAAACGTGACACGTTTTACTATACCAATATTGTTGTCGTATAAACAAAGCGCTCGGGCAGTCATGCCTAACTCCGGTAACTTAAGAAATAATGTTGATGTTTTGGTTGTGTCAGTCATACAACTCAAGTTAACTGAGTTGTGCCTGACGCCATCGGCAAAAAAATGAAGTTACATGAGTTAGCCATATGCTTTTCTCAGTAAATAATGAAGATTTTCAGAATTTTCTTTTAGAAGATATATATTTAATGGTTTTTAAGACGATTTAGACTGGTTATCCGTAACTCATGTAACTCGAGTTAACGGAGTTTGGCGTGACACGGCAGAATTTAGCAAGAACCCTATACTGCAAAACGTAATTCAAGACCAAAAAAAGTAAGAAAATGTTGCCACTGCAATAAATTGTTTGTAAAATAGCAAATTCCTTTTGATACATAATCACGCTAAGATAATTTATTTATTAGTAATTTTACTCCTACTATTTAAAAAAGTACTTTTATTTACTTATTTTTACATAAATACAAGACGCGCTAGTAAAAAGTGGCAACATTTTCTTACTTTTTTTGGTCTTGAATTACGTTTTGCAGTATAATTGGCAGAACAATCCCGTGTGATGACTGTACAATCCGAGGCAGAGGTGTAGGGTTGGGGCCGGTGTAGCTTTATTTGACGTTCATAAGCGCGCATAGTAATATGCCTACTTGAATAAACAATTTTTTATCTTTATCTTTATCTAAAAATTGCCCAAAATAATATGTCAAACGTATTACGCAGTAAGGAATGTAAGGATAACGGCTCGATTCGAGAAATGAATTGGAGACTCACTAGATATGAAATAGTAAAGATATGTGACGTTCCACTGCAAAAGGTATCTTATGGCGGCCGGCGCTTACGTCGCATAGCGCCGCAATAATATTGGAGCGGCGTTAATAATAGCGTAAGCGCCAACCGCCATAAGGTACCTTTACCCGTGGGACGTCACATATCTTTACTATATCGTATCTAGTTAATCTCTAATTCATTTCCCGAATCGCGCCGTAAGGATTGAGTAAACTTAGTGACCCAAAAAGCATCTTGGCTTCTGACACAAGAGAACGCCATTCTGCCCTATTTTGCGCCACTTCACGGCCGATTCGAAGGCGGACAGGTCTTTAAGTGCTTGGTCACTCCAGCGCGGTATCTACGCGGTACGCCCGGACGGATGTTTTCCACCGGGGTGCCCCACATACTAGGTAAATAAATTCAAACACAAAAAAAAACTATTATCTAAACTCACGTTTAAGTCTTACCTAAATAAACAAGATTCAAAACACGGTAGATACTTACCCCCTTTTCATAAACGCACTACAAGCCTCAATTAGCTAATAATCGTTTGTCTTTATCTGTTATTTTGACTTATGTATTTGTAAGAAAGGGATAAAACATAATTGAACTAAAAGGCCCGTAAAGCTTTATATTTTTTTTTTTATAAATAAGACTTGACGATAGCTACAATAGCAGTTAGTTCAATATTCCATACCGATTGTATACAATAGGGTATTTGACTACTAGTCAAATCAGTTTCTTTTTTCGAACTGTCAAAACGATTTTGCTACTATGGAATTTGTATGAAACACTAGCATGTGACGTCACAATCAAATTACCTACTCTTTATAGTTTTATACGGGTTTTAAAATAGAAATTGTGTCTAAAACTAACTGCTGTCTAAGTAGGTACGTTTCTCTATTAATCTTCTGATGCTTTTTATTTCTTTCATGGTGCAAATTAATTTATTTTCAATACAGTCACATAACCTATTATCTTATTACGCCACAATTTAGACACCTCGTAAAGCGCAATACAAAATCTACACACTACTTATTTAACAGTACATTATACCGATACCGCTACCTCTAAATACCTAAATAACTTGCTGGAATTAATTTACCTAAGTTTTTTCCCGCCATGTTTTTTTTCCGCCATTTTTTTACGCTTGCTGGGCAGCGGTTGAACCCATACGGTTATTGAACTTGCGTTTCCTGGGTGTTCCAATTCCAAATTGAGAAGGTCGTGAACCATAGACAAGAAGGTGCCTACTTTTTTTTGTCATTTACTGTTAGCAAAGGGAATAGATATTATAGTATTTATATATATATATCTGCTGTAAGGGTACTCCCCTACCATTAAAAATAGAGAGTACTTCATTTTACCGTAATCCTAATTACTTAAAGTTTGTTGCCCTTTTTATTAGCCCCAAACGCAAACTACGCTTTTGTTTTTGTTACAGAGCTATTTATTCCTCACTCGATTACGAGCATGAAAGTAATTTCATAAATTGCTTAATTGCTTTACTATGAAGAGTATTTTAAATGTATCGCCCTACTGAATTGAGTGGTTAATGTTGTTATGTTACTACTTAATTAGTGTTTTCCTATCTTGTACGAAATGCTAGAACAATTTTTCGTCATTCAGTCATGCCCTTTTCAAAGTGGTTGTGATGAAGATGACACTTTGTCCCTGCTATCATAAGTGTCAATAATATCCCTTGGTTAGTCGCTCTTGCGAGGCTTGTTGTGTCTCTATATAGTGCTACAGTTTGCATTACATACTCTACAATCTACAACGGATTGCTGTAGAGCCTGTAGAAAACTAGAGTCCGTCTAAGTCTAAGCTAACTCTGCTCAGACTTGACAAACGACAGAGTGTGAAAGCGCAACCAAAGTCAAATTCTTTAAAACTACGTTCAAATAACTCATTGCCACATGTTGTTACTGCCAATCCGGTGCTCTACACAAAAACAGCTCGTCACAATTCGTCTCTGCTTATTATCGCCCAATGCACCTAGGCCTCACTTCGAGTACTTGCAGCCGCTTCCAAGACAAAAAAAGTCCCTTACAATTTGTCCTTAGTTTCAGACCGTGGGACGAGACATACCGTGGCCAAGCCGGTTGGGACGCGGGCGGCAGGGGATACTACTTCGCATCCGGAAGACCAGACGCCGGCGCCGCTGGTGCCTGGGGCAGACCGCAATATAACAGGTAAGATTAAGTACTTCTATTAAAAAAAAACGCTTGGTAATCTTACATTGCCTGTGGAGGCCTATGTCTAACAGTGACCAAAATAACATGTGTAATATCATGCATGTCACTATTATATTTTTATATTTCATCTTTTAGTACCTTTGTGGAGTTTTACCGGACCAAGATTGGTCTCTAATAATTTTGACATATATGAAGGCTCATTTTCATTGTATACACATGCACTATCCGGACTTTAGAAGTTATGTATTTGGGTAATATTTTGGCAAACATTAAATAAACGTATCATTATCAACATTTTAGCAGACCGGAAGTGAGTAGCGGTTGGCAGAACGTCAACCGCGATCCTTATGGCAGCGGTGGCGGTGGCTACGCACCAGATACTGGCTACGGTGGCTACCGGCAGGACTTAGGAGCTAGTTACGGCCGGCCTAGCGGCTGGCATAGTGTGAGCGCACGGCCTTATAGAGACCAGAGGTGAGAATCTACCGTCAAATATCAAATATCAAAAATATTTTTATTTTGCTTAAAATATGGTACAAAAGATGGACTTAGCAATTAAGAAGCATGCAAAAACACAAACCGTAGCTATGCTACATCTATTAATAATGCTAATAAATCTAATATTATACATGTCCCTTCTTATAATTACAATGTCAAAACAAATGTCATACTTATTACACATCTAATTACAATGTCAGTATCTAGTCATATTTGAAAAAGTCGAAAAATTCATCAATTGAGTAAAAACATTCCTGCATCAACCAACTCTTAAGTTTACGCTCAAAAAGACTAAGTGGTGTAGTACTTTGAGATCATCTTGGAGACAGTTATAAATTTTGATTAGCCGTATCAGCCACATACAAACGTCTCCATTTAGATACAGAAAGCCTAGCGGTTGGCGTGAGTGATCGACCTTATTGAGACCAGAGGTAACTTATTCAGACACGTCTACCGCGATCCTTATCCCATCGGCAGCTAGGTATGTGACTTTATAGCAACCAGAGGTATGCTGGTTCTGGTATTCTCTGAGTCTTTTAATAATCGTAGAACGCATATCTTGTATGTTCGATTAATTTACTTGAAGTAATGTTTATCACTCCTGATTAATTAACAGAAGCTAATCAATGTATCATGATAATATGAATACCTAATAGTAGCATGGTACATTATGCACTCGATAATTTTATAAATATATTACCAAAACTTTATACCTGTATTACAACGTGTATTCTTTTAAATTTCAGCGGAGTAAACTCCTTGGACACCAGACCAGCTTACAACCAGCCATCCCGCACCCAATCCAGCGCTTACGGGCAAGACAACCGCGGTCAGTCATACGGCCAGGCCAATCATGGCCAAGCCAATTATGGCCAGGCCAATTATGGTCAGGCCAATTCTGGTCAGCACACGACAGGAAGCAGCAGCACTACTCCTGGGACCAGCTACCTGTACCAGCGGGAAGATGAACAAGTGACGACGAAAGTAGTTGATGAGACCACTAAGGCGCCATCTTAAATGTTTAGCTTGAAAAAGGCCCTTAACCCGTTGAGAGCACATTTGGTATAATACGGCAAAAGTGATCAGCCTATTACCTACATCATCTTTTCGTATTTTCCCTTATGGAGAATTTTTAGGATTTTAAAAAGGCGATGAGATTAGTGTTTTTTTTTTATTTGGACCGTTAAAGGGTTAAGTTTAACTGCCTAAATTAATAGTATAACATTTCGAAGAAATGTTGAAGGTTGTATAATGACACGTCATTTACCTATGGCAATAAGTTATTAAGCTCAATTGTGGTGATTTTTTTTGAGAAATTAGTTTTACAGGTAAAAAAATAATGCGGGAAACATTTCATAAATTCGAAAAATTACTTGAATTTATGAATCCGAATCCACCTTGAATTAGTAATATAATAAATATTAAGAATATAATTGTATTAAGGATTTATTGGATAAGACTCGATTAAGGAACAAATGTATTGTGTGCTCATATCAACTGCCTCTTCTTTTCTTTAATGTGTGTACAGGGAGCTGCAAAATTGCATGGACACATTATGAGTGAATATGTCCATAAACTCGCCATGCAATTTTGCGGTTTGGTGTACAATAGGTATTATAACTTAAATAGAAACAGGTAAATCTATGCCACTATCTTACCAGTTCTTAAACTAGTAAATTAAGTGTACTTATTTATGTATTGCTCTAAATAAGTCATTTGATAATAATAAATAAACAATTAAGTACATTTCATGAAGTTTTTCATAGCATTAGATAGCATATTACTCATCTATGGTTTAATTTTAAACACATTTGAACACTGCAATGCATACGCCATCTAGCATAGAGTCGTGACATCATCTTGTTTGAGAGTAAGTATAGAGGGCGCAGGGTGTCTCGCTTAACAAATATTACGGGAATCCCCGAATAACCTGAGTTGATGAATAGTGTAAAATTTATAATAAAATACAAAAATATACTCTTTATTTCACACCTCAATAGAAGAAAACTTTGCCTTAGAAAATAGTAAAAATAAAAACACTTAGTCGTGAAAACGGCCTCCGTTTGCCAGGTAAATAGTTCAGACGAGCATAATCTTATTATTACTTTTAAGTAGGTACATATAATAATGTATAAAAAGGCTTTTTTTCAAGCGAATTCCAGTCAGACACTTAACGGACACCTGTGTCAACAGCCGACGTAATGATTAAAGTGTGGATTATCGACAATATGAAACAATTATTTACTATAAATTGTATATTTGTAATTACTCATCTCTACGTTGTAGTAAAAACGAAACAGTTGATTACGAAGCACGTACGTTGGTTGTAGAAATTGCACAGACAACTGTACTGGCCTTTTTTTTATCGAAGATATTAAACAGTTCAAGGTTAAATCATTTTAAAGGCCTCTCTCACTCACCTGGCAACAAATTTCATTTTGATACATTGTCGGCTAAATTAGTTCAACTTACTGCTGTGACCCGAAGTAGATCTTGGCCTCCGACACCAAAAACCGACGCCGACATATTATATATTGGAGACGCTGCAGGAACCAAAAGATTGAAGATCTGGTGTCCGAACCGAACATCATTGGAGAAACGAAAGCCAGACTCCGATGGCTCAGACACGTAGTTCGGATGGGAGAAGATCGTGCAGGAGAGCGTACTCTGGAGTACCAAATGGCCGAAGTTAGTTCAACGAATTCAAATAAGCAATCAAAAGCCGCAATGTTTCAAATCTCGCATGCGCTTTGCAAGTTGAATTGAGGCGTTAAGAAGGCAAAAGTACATAAAATACTTTGCCGGACAGCCTTGATATCCGCTTAGCTCAACAATCAGTCATCAAGAGGGAATTCAAATAATTGGCGTCAATCGAGCAATTAACGATAACATATTGATAAAATAAAGGATTATTTCTCTATATCTGATAACGTCGTTCGCTCGTCCACTTGGCTGGCTGCAACTCCTTAGCATCGCCACGTCGGTAATAAAAAAAATAAAAAACAAGTGTCAAACGGAAACCAAAGCTTTTGAAAAAAATAAACTGCTTTTTTAAGCGGTTTATTTTTTTTAATTTCGCGTATTTGTGTTTAGATACCAGTGATTTTGGCAAAATGACGCAACAGGACTCAGTGAATGTGACGGAAAATGCTGAATCAACTGTTCAAGTAGTTGACAATACGGGCCCTTCTCTTCTTGCTCCCGGTAAAGGGTAAGTTTTAATAAACACATTATAAAATACATACTTGTAAGTAATTATACAATATTAGTAGGTAGGTAGGTATATTAATTTTATCACACATATATCACTGATGACGTTTAAGATATTGATATCCTTATATTCACGATTAATAAGAAAACGTGTTTTCAGTTTTCTTATTTTCTATTTATTTAAATATTATCTTTCTCTTAGTTACCTGTACAATTTTACGTCGAAAATTTAGCATAACTATAACTCTGTATTTTTAGGTACTTAAATAAAAGTAAACAAATAATTTGTACATTTTCGGGTACCTAGTTGATTATCATAAAATTTATTGATTAACCAACCAAATACAAAACCACCTGGATCTGTCACTGAACGACCTGACTTTAACCTACATTATTTGATCATGTAATGTTTTCATCTATTACCCTCAACAGGCTTAAGAAGCCATTTGAGGGTAGATTTTGTTTACTCTTTTTTAAATGGTAGGTACCATTTAAAAAAGGAGTAAACAATGATACAGAGTATAGCTCGGCGCTAGATGGTAGGGTGCCCTGCAGGCTGGTGGTATTGCCGCGCGAGAATTCGTTGGGCAAGAAAGAAACCATGACCCGTAACATCACAACATCTCAGTGAGACGCTTTACTAGCTCCCTGAATATTTAATGCCCTCCGATAATAGGTACTATAATTTTGTATTGTATGTACTAGAAGTGTAAACGAGTTTAGCGAGGGATTGTGAACAAGTTTGGACTCCAAATCAGACGGTACTATGCGTAAGTACGATCGAAAGCTTTTAATTTATGACCCATTTCGTTCCTTGTCACAGTGACAATAGTATGAGGTCTCTAGCGACTTTCATATTGATTGTCACTGTGACAAGGTACGAAATGGGTCATAAATTAAAACTTTCGACTGTACCTATTACGTATGTCAGGAATTCGATTATTCGATAAGATGGTTCATAGCCATACTTGAGATAAGATGGTTCACAATCAAATTATAATTTTAGAGGGACAGCCTACCAAGATACTTTATCTCAAATCATCTGAAATAAAACACAAAGATACGATAGATGTGTGTATTTTGTAGTGCAGTGCGTAAATGATTAGAGAAATAACCCAACAAATAGTTTACACTTTAAACAATATCTAAAGCCTTGAGCCTTTTATCCAAATCATTAATTTATCAATATTATCTATGATTGCAGACATTTCATTTATTGTAATATATTAACACTTGCGTGAACTGTTATCTCTTGAGTATTCTTTACCTACTTATAATGTAATCATCGATCAATACCTACTTAGGAACACTGAACTTAATTTACTGGGTTTAACATAATATTACTTTTCACAATAAAACTTAAGACGTCAGCTACAAATACATATAAGCGCAAAAATATCTGCCTAAATCTTATTTGTAGAGCTACATTAAGCGCCACTTGCACCATCCCACTAAGCCGGGGTTAAGCGGTTAAACAATTGAACTGGTAACCATGGTAACTCCAGGTTTAACCGGTTAACCACGGGTTAGTGAATGATGCAAGTGGCCTTAAGAGTCACGTGAACCTAGCCGCCGCAGCTACTTTTCCACAGCACAGCTGCTTTTCTCTAAAGATCATCTGACATCCGATATCGGATCGGATAATGTGGAAACAATTTTATAGAATACCAATAAATAATTATTTATTTAATTATAATTGCTTACATGTATGTATAGGTCTTCAGGCGGCTTAGCACGGTCGCGTTTTTATCCCTTGTCACCATGCCTGTCACGTTCTAACAAGTATGTAAGTGCGAAAGGGACGCGCATAGTGATAGTCGATAAAAATGGAACCGTGCTGAGCCCGCAGGTCTTCAAGTAATAATCGTTTCAATACATGTTACCCATATCGGGTGTGGCAAACACAGATTATGTTTTTCATAATTTGTTTATTTACTGTATAGCAGTGTTTTTCAAACTGTGGGTCGCGACCCCCAAGGGGGTCGCGGCACTTGTCCAAGGGGGTCGCGGAGCTCAGCTTTGAAAGAAACTTATGGAAAGCAGATTTCATTTTATTTAACTTAGATATAATACAATCCTTTAAAATTGAATGGTCGTTAACGTACATATCTATAAAACAAAACATTATTAGATAGGTAAACTGTATTTATTTAACAGTCAAATAAGATTTTTAAATAAATATAGAATGCGTTAAGGGGCAACGCCGCCAGCATTCTAGGGTCCATTCCAGAAGCTGGTAGCTTGGGAGAGATATTTTATATTTAGTATTTAGTTTTAGTTGTTAGTTTAAGGTTTTGTGTAAGTATTATTTTAACATTGTTGACAATATTGGCTACAGACTGAAATAAATACTACACAGGAATGCGTTATAAAACGCATATGTAACTGAGTGAATGATAGAAAGGTGCGTTCCAAACACTGGTCTGTGGTTCCAAATTTGTTAAGGCCCCTGTACACAATGGACCAGCGTGGGCCAGTCTGCAGGGCCGGATTAAGCATGTCGGGGCCCCTAGGCAGTGCAAGGCTCGGGGCCCCCTACAGTCAATTCTGTATACTAGTGTAGTAAATGAAGCAAGTTGTTGTATGGAGACCCATGCATTAATTTCTCAGTCGATGAAATTTAGCTTGGTTATTGTATAGTATGAGCCGAGACTAACATTATAAATATCCAAAAAAAAACACTCCTAAGTTAGGTAAAAACATAAATTTGATTATATATTGAACCGAGTAATACCTCAGTCCAAAATTATTTTGCAAAATAAGTTATTTGTATCAGTATGTGATACTAGAAAAAAATCTAAAAGTTTTGTCAAACATGAGAATATTTTTTTATGATACTTCCTTTTTTTGACGCTCATTTTCATCGGAAAATTGCTCTGTCATTTTTTTCTTCTTATATGATCTTAGAATATAATTTGGCGCAGTGGGTAAAAAAATCCAAAAAAATGCGTACTTATCGAAATGTAATGTATTATAGAACTATTAAAAACTGAGAGTGGAAAATTTTTAGATTTTCATTTTGTAGGTATAAAACGGCAATAAAATGGCATTCCAGTGAAAAAATTAGACTGAGCAATTTTCCGGTCCAAGACACGCCAAAAAATTTTATTTTATTAATACTGGTATTTCTGCTGGGATATTTTTTTGATATTTCATATATTGTTGCAATACGTTACATGAATATGTCTGGTGAAGAAAGTTTGAACGGAGCATTTTTCCGTAAAAAGATATTAACGATTTAAGACTTTAGGTATTTACTTTAATTATATTATTATTATTCTTTGGAAATTTATACAATACTTTTTATTTATTGATACTTTATCGTACTGTAAAGTTTTTTCTGGCTGAGGAATTACTGCGGGGTCCACTACCTTTATTTACTACACTATACAGCATGTTCAGTTGTTCAGTACCTACAGGGAAATAAGTTTGCGTGTTTAATTTCAATCTTCAGCCGAGACGATCCAAGTCTAGTCAGAACGATGTCTTTTTCGCTCTTATTGCTTGGACATAAAGCTTTTTTCTATCAATTTTTGCCGATTCCGCGTTGCGTCAAGTGTAGGAAGAGCCCTTTAGGCTTAAGGCCAATCCCCAGTGGAATACCAAAGCTGTGAGCTTGAGCGTCACTTTCCTATCTAACAATGGCAAATTTTAAGCGAGGCTACGCTAATTTTGCGAGACTGAACAACGATTGTCCGACCATAAGACAAAACGCCGAGCCACATGATTAGAATCAACCTAGTAATAAATAATTTCCATATATGTATTAAAATTATTAGAGTTAAACTAAGATAAGTCTGCAACGATTTTGATAGCACACGCAGTGCAAGTGTTATTTTAAACGTCAAACTGCTATGAAATTATGACGTATAAATAACACTTGCACTGCGTATCCTATCAAAATCATTGCAGACTTTTCGTGGTCTAATTGTATTCATTTACCAGTCAACCTAACATGTAGATAAAGGGTCAACCAAAAAACCTACCAAAAACGCGAGCGAAGCGAGCGCGAAATTTTTATTAACAATATCGCAAATTGTGAAAGCCTCTTAAAAGGCCAGGCCGGGTACCGATCTTCACCTGGGCCTAAAAGTCGAAAGTGAGGCGAGCTTTCATGCCGCGAAGTCAAAGCCGTGCTTCAGGCTTCAGGATAAGTACATAGTTGAGCAAAGACACGAACCAAATTCCATTGTATTAAAAAGCGAGACTGCAGGCCCAGCTAGGCGCAGCGAGGCCAAAACCTAAGCTGAAGTAGAGGAGATGAGGAACACAAACCAATGGTAAATTGAGGTAAAAAGTGAGGCTGAACTGAAGATCGAGCTCAGCAATCTCCGCATTGCTTGACAAGCCCGAAGCGTCTTTTAGCGAAGTGAGCTTTCATGCGAGGCCAAGCTACTGAAATCAATATTGATATTTCTTAAAAAGCGACGCCGAAGGCTGAGCTGTAAGGAAGCAGCGCTCTGACATGAACCAATCGTCGAAAAAAGGTCACTTTTGTGACGCAGTTTTACATACATACATTTTGTATGGATCGTCACTAAACTGACACCCCAAATTCGTCTAAAAAACTGGAGACACTTTTTTTCTTTGTTTTCATCAATAGTCCTCGTGATTCTGAGTCGAAATAACCCAGAAGTTGTTGGTTGTTCAAAAAAAAGGATATGTTAACATTTTTTCAGAAAACCTTTCTAACAGGGGCCCGTTTCTCAAAAGCTTGTAACTTGTAATACAAGCGGATGTCACTTTTTGACAGCTTTTGTTAGAAAGGGACTTCCACTTGTATTACAAGTTACAAGCATTTGAGAAACGGGCCCCAGGTACGCATATACGCCCCGTAAACTGTAACGTATTGCTTCAATTTTATTCCAGTTACATTAAATTCAACAATGGATCTAAAGAAAAACAATAACAAAAGCATACTCATTATTATTAAGCAACTATTGTTACTCGTGAATTTTGATCCTATGAAACATAATTTTATTTGGTGCGAGCTGAGCCGCCGGGGCCCCCTAGCCGAGGCGGGGCCCCTAGGCAGTTGCCTACTTTGACTTAGGGTTAATCCGGCCCTGAGTCTGGGGGACGCATTTATGCGTTAGAGGGAGCAAGTGATATTGCTATCTCATTATACCGCAAGGCTGCGTCCCTTGGACTGGCCGGCGCTGGTCCATTGTGTACCTTTAGAGTCTGTCCGGAAAGAGAAGAGCCGTAGAATGTATGGGATCCCATACATTTCACGATTCCTCTTTCCGCACAGACTCTATTAGATAGAAAAAACCGGGTAAGTGCGAGTCGGACTCGCGCACGAAGGGTTCCGTACTATAATGCAAAAAACGGTCACCCACCCAAGTACTGACCCCGCCCGACGTTGCTTAACTTCGGTCAAAAATCACGTTTGTTGTATGGGAGCCCCACTTGAATCTTTATTTTATTCTGTTTTTAGTATTTGTTGTTATAGCGGCAACAGAAATACATCATCTGTGAAAATTTCAACTGTCTAGCTATCACGGTTCGTGGAATACAGCCTGGTGACAGACGGACGGACGGACGGACGAACGGACGGACGGACGGACGGACGGACAGCGGAGTCTTAGTAATAGGGTCCCGTTTTACCCTTTGGGTACGGAACCCTAAAAAACGTAGAAACGGGGTTAGGGGGTCGCGAAAATAATTTATGGTCATAAAGGGCCGTGACACCATAAAGTTTGAAAAACACTGCTGTATAGGATTGTAGGTGATGTAATTAATAAATGTTTAGGTACACAAATAGAACTCTACTTACCAGGCACTCGAAACAAATCCAAGAATACAGACAGTGATAATTAAAAAAGATAGTGCCAGATAAGTAGACAGTGATATAACATTTGCGAGTGTTAGTTACAATTCGAAGTAAACATCGATTAGGTATATTCGATATATCGGAAAAATTCTAGAGTGGCGACCAAGGATGTGTATAAGCGCAGTGTCGGACGACCATAAACTAGATGGACGGATGACTTTGTGCGCGTCGCTGTGAATCGGTGGCTGCAGTGTGTTAGGGATCGTTCCCGCGGCGGTGGCGGTCTGGGGAGGCCTACGAGTATGTCGCAGTGGGCGTCCGTGGCTGATAAGTAGGTAGGCATGTATATCCGATTGAGAGTAAATAAAATTTATTTCGGTTGAACTAAGTCCAAGCGGCATTTATCACATTGAAGAGGGCGTAAGACTGGTGACATAGCTGTAAGATACAGAACATTTTGTATAACGATTAACCTGGTATGGAATTGGACACATACCTATCAACTCTTTCAGGGCATTTTACTTACTACAATTTTAGTTTTTATTCTCTAAAAAGCCACTTAATCTTTCGTAAAACATCCCGTCTGCAGAACGTTTCTCTCAAGTATCATGTTTCGGCTGTAATTCGTGTGAGGTCCGAATCTGCGGCGATAGCACGGTCGCATTTTTATCGCTTGTCACCATGCCCGTCACGTTCTAACAAGTACAATGTAAGTTCGAAAGTGACGGGCATAAAAATGGAACCATGCTGCACCCGCTGGTATCCCGATGGCCACATCCCACTCCAGTCAGGCCATGAAAGTATATATAAGTCAGAATGCGGACCGGGCTTTTATAGGTGGTCCATCAGGTGATCCTAGAGATACAACCTTACCATTCTGAACGTCATGCACTTTTAAGCAAATTCATCTTTCAGCTCGAATTTAAGCTACAAGGCAACAACAACAAGGCAAAGCCGTCTTTGTGGCCCTTACAAAAAAAATGGAGTATGGCTGGTCTATTAGGTAGACCAGTACAGTAGGTTTCACAGTACACTAACCTCAGAAAAGGCGTCAAGGTTAACTGTTCGGAACAGCGTCCGGATGGCCACGTCTCTCTCCAATCGGGACATGATGATGCAGAGAGTCCGGCGCATTGCTGAGTCCGGATACGCTTCCCATCCACTTGCGTACACGGACATTCGGAGGCTTAAACCCTGAAAATTAATAGTAATTAAAAAAAACAATATACCTACTTTTAAAAAGAAATCATAGAGGATTGGATAATTTCTTATAGACTTCTTTTTTTACTGAAACCCCTTTATAACCTTTTCATTTAACTTGTACTTTAAAGCGCGATTTAAGACGTGTTTCAGTAATGTCTAACCATTACATTCCTGACAAAATTTATGGGATTTGACATTGACCGTCAGTTTTGTAACGATTGCTAACTGGCCGTTAAAGGTGTTCAATTAAGTGAAAATGCCCAGATACCACAACAAATACATACAATGCACATGCACAAACTAATGAACATTTTCCCGGTCAGAAATGACAGAATCCATCTCCTTATTACCATATCTACTAGTTGCACCCGGATTGAGAAACATTAATTTTAAAATTAATAATATATTTATTGCTTATAATACCTAAACGTGTGTGTTATTTTCTCTACATTTTCGGACCATAGTGATTAGGGATAGGTCCCCCACACAGAGCTCGACTCAGATTTAACATCTAGTCACGGGTTTGATCTTATTTTGATACGACCGACGCACGCCAATCAGCAAGCAAGAAGATCGTCACGGTCTTATCAAAACCAGATCAAAACCCTATCAATTTGTTAAATTTGAATCACGTTCAAGAAAATAAATAAACTTAGTAGGTTCAAATAATAACCCGTATATTACAATATAATAATATATCACGTACCTTTTCCATGAGTAGATCGCTGTAATAGCACGGCGCAAAGCAAAGCACGACCCCAGCAACAATGAACGTCATGAACTCAATGCTGAGCCGCCCTTCTTTCATTGCCTGCAACGTCATAGGCTTCTATAAAAATGTCCAAGTGATAACCCCAACCCCATCCTGTAAGGATATGATGGTCGTTCTTGTCTACGTGACAGCGTGTTAAAATGGTGTCCGTCACTTTCTATCCCACGGTGTTAAAAAGTGACAGTTATTTTATCACGTGGATAAAGTTGGATAAAGCCATCCATAATACGCCGGCTGGCTACTGTAGCGGGCCGATACGACTCACCTCTAATGCTGCATTTTAAGTGTGTCATAACATAACCGCTACTAGGTGATAGCTACTAGATTATACTTATAGTTCTTGTAATTGCTGTATGTTTTTTGTCGCTTTCTGTTTTTGCTCCACTAACACCTAGTTTTTAATCTTAATTGTTACTAACCATTGTGGTTCATTGCTGTCTTTTAAATAAATAAATTGAAATTGATAATGATAAGACAAACTAGTTTTGAACTTGTCTGAATCGGTCGCACTTGTATGAAATTATAGGTACCTATCCCTACTAATATTATAAATGCGTGAGTAAGTTTTGTCTGATATCTCCTCACGCTTAAATCGCCCCTAGTTTGAGTCACTGGATTCTTCCCTATATCGTCATAGGAATAGGTTTCATTACGGAATTCATCATTCTATGCACAGGAGCTATACCTCGTTTTTATAACATTAAAAAAATCTTGACGTGTATTTATTACTGAAACGCTTTAAAAATAGTAACTATATATTACTTATGAAATCAAAAGAATGTGACATGACGAAACAATAAGGTTTCCATTCCATATATTATGCCACTTTGGCTACGACACCCTAAAAAATAGCATATTTTACGCACGCACGGATGTTGTTCCGATCTATTTACCGGTAAGTAGGTATTTACAAATAGAATGCTTGCTATGAAAAAATGGAATTGCGCAAATTAACTAGTCCATAGATGGCAGTTCCAAAGGATATACTCAAGGATAAACACATAACGCACGAAGTTCACACAAAAAATCTGCAGTGCAAAAAATCTGCAATCAACTTGTTATCTGACAAAAGATATCTTACATTTTTTTAAATAAAATAAACTGTATATCGTGAAAATCTCAAAATTATTCTTACAATTAGTGTTGTGTTTCTTGCCACAAATTAAGAAAATATTAAAAAGTTTATACGCCATGTTGTCCACTAGTGTAGTAACGTTTTGTTGGGACTGTGCGATTTGTAAGTCCTCCTTGCACACAGTACGAGCATCCCTGGCAAAGCGTCAGAGTGGTCAGTTGATAACTCAGCCACGGCAAGCAGTGCTGCCAAAATGTCAGCCTAATCGGAAAACGCAAGCAGAGAGTCAGCCAAGTCCAAAAAGGTATTTAATATATAAATGTATAATTAACAGTTGTGTTGGTGGATATTAACCTTTATTAGGACAGTAAAAGAAAATATAGAATACCAAAATTGTCTATCAGTTCTTAATTTAGGTTCTGATTTGACTTACCTCAAGGATTTCGTATAATGCAATCGGGATGACAATAGTGGTAGCTTTCATGTATACCTCGTAAACTACTCGGAATGTCTCCTTTAAAAGATCTACAAAACTAAATAAAATAAATCATTATAATCACTACATTTATATAACACAACATTTATTTATTGTGGACGTTCCAAATTAAATTTTTTAGCGTATCTGTGTATTAAAAAAATGTACTTACTCCAATACATCTTGCAAAGGCATCACAATATTCTTCAATCGCTGTTGTATCTCTCGCGGATCATAGTATTCCCCTTCAAACAGTTTACTAATCCTATACTTCACAATCTCTATCCTCCCACACGCATGCAACATGAAAATTAGCCCCAAAGGCGTAAAGCCTACATACATGAGCAACACATATAGCCCATAATAAATCTGCAGGAATAACAAGAACAGATACGTGTACGTCTCATTCTTGTGCGTCTCTATTGCTTCTGGATACGTCATCTGGTACATGTGGACGAATTGGAAGTCTCCAATCGCGTAGTAGTAGATGGATAACACAATAACTTGCGTTGGAAATACGGAGAAGACAGAAAAAGATGTGAGAAGCCATACCTTCGTTACCCAACTCGCTCTGTTAGCGTATTCAGAGGTTATAGCTTGCTCATCAGAAGATAATTGTTTAGCGGCCGCGAAATCGCCTTTAACTTTATTCATAGCAAATGTTATGGGTCAAACAGATCAGTGTGTTATGTCTTTCCTGTAGACATACACAAGAGTTAAGGGCTATAAAGGTTAATTTTCTTATTTAACCCTTATCCACGTGAAAAGGTCCTCCTTTTATTTAGAGAACTATGATAAAATCATTGCTTACATGCCCACAAGCTGTTAACTATTGCCCACAGGAGAGAAAAATGTGCTGTTCGCGATAACACGCTAGTTTTCTCTCCTGTGGGCAATAGTTAACAGCTTGTGGGCATGTAAGTAATGATTTTATCATAGTTCTTTAAATAAAAGGAGGACCTTTTCACGTGGATAAGGGTTAAATAAGAAAATTAACCTTTATAGCCCTTAACTCTTGTGTATGTCTACAGGAAAGACATAACACAGTGATCTGTTTGACCCTTATATCTTCTGTCTTCGTTAACAAAACTGAGTATTTGAAGGAGACGCAAATAAAAAGGACTGCGAATATGCCGTTGGTGCAGGCGGCGGTGAAATTATCGTTTTTTAAATCGTGGAATATCATACTGTTTATGATCAAACAGAAGGTGAAGAAAAAAAAGCCGTGCATGGGGATCACGCTGCACAACCAAAACTTGTCTTTAGGGATCGTGGGGTACGAACGATTTATCTTCAAAGCCAATATGGATATCTTAAACATTTCGTCGTAGTCTAAATTCAACATTTTTCCAAAGAAAACAGGATGGATTTGAAAATTGAAGACGAAGTGTGTGGAAATTCTTTATGCAAGCTTTCCTGTAAATGCAATGTTTTAATTTTGTTCCGCGCTTTTATATTTTTATGACAGCTATTTAATAATTTAACAGGAAGTCTTTCATTTTACAATGCCGTAGAAAATTAGCGAGACTCAACTTAAGGGGAAGCATTTGTAGAGGAAATACGAATAGAAGTTTAGTAGAGTAGAGTGGACTCATTCTGAATTTATAAATTTTTCTCATCTTGCCGCCAAGCCAGTGCCTTACACAGCAAAAATAAGTTTTTTTATTAGTATGCATTGAATTAGAAATTTTATTTTAAAAGGTTAGGTTGTACCATTAGCCGTAAAAGTGCATGGTGACATTATCAATGGATTCAGTCATAATTTATCCATGCAATTTTACAGCTCACTGTACCTAAGTCATGATGATGACATGATCATCAATTACACACCTATTATTAAAATATTTTTTAGAAAATACATTTCTTGGTTACAAGTTAAAGTGCTCCTTAACTGTAAACCATAATTGCAAGTATTGTTTTCCTGTAATTTTGCATTTTACATGGAGGGTTAAATAATACGTGATTATGCTGTTTCAAGGTTTTAAGACATCCACCTGTAAAAACAGGCTTTTTAAGGGTTCTGAAGTCAATGAGGAACCCTTAATCATGATAATCTACTTAACAATAATTCTACCAAGCAAAAGCTTGTTAAATGTTGGTGGCCAAAGTAAATCATCTGCGAAAAGTTGGCTGGTAAGTTGAAATTCGAATTTTAAAAAAATCGGCGAAAAGGCAGAACGCCGATGCCTAATATTAGGTTTTATTTTTTCCGAACATGAGCCTTAAGTGAGCGTTTCTTTTATTTTTTGCCATTTTATATATTGTGACCTTTTTTGCCACTTTTGTGTTATTTCTACTCAGAATCACGAGCTCTTTCGATCCTAATGGGATAAAAAAATGTCCCAGAGTTTTTTCCTATTGTGTTACCATTTCCCCATATACTTTGTATGGCGGTAACAAAAAGGAAAGTTTGAAAAATGTATGGAAATTTAAAGACACTTTTTTTCTCCTAAAAGGATGAAAAGGGCTCGCGATCCTGACTATAAATAACACAAAAGTGGCAAAAAGGTCACAATATATAAAATGGCAAAAAATAAAAGAAACGCTCATGTAAGTATTAGCTATATGTGTCGGTAGGCACATATCGGTAGACAAAACAATGTTTTGCAAACTAGTTTGCTCGCCGGCAAAGTTCACGCCCCACACCTCACCTACTTGACCCGCGAGTACTCAACATTGTGCCGGCAAAAATACTGTTATGGTGTGCTTGAATTATGGTGTTATGAGAAAAAAGGTTGTGAATGGTCGATAAGAACTATTAAGAGCTGCATTTTTTTAAATTTTTTGGATCAGATATTTTCTCTTAGCGAGTAGTATCTTAGTGATTACTATTACTTTCTTTGTTGTACACAAATACAATATCTATAGTCGCATGATGGATTCAATATAGCCCATTAAATGAAATAAGAACAATTTTTAAATCAGGCTTAAAATAACATATTTTATAAAAACTACCTACTTATTAAACTATTACTTCGCAATACACATTTGTTTCTTCAAATTTTTTTACCAAAGACACTTGTTATTAGAGATGCCACGAATATTCGGCAACTATTCGGTATTCGACCTATTCGGCTACTTCGCCGAATACTCGGTATTCGGCCGAATGTTGCCTACTATTCGATCGAATACCGAATATCTGTTGCACCTACCTAAAATTAAAAAAAAAAACAAAAACAAGGTATATTTAATTGAAATATTAAATATGTAGGTATTTAAATACGAAGGCATGTTTTTGAGCATTTGTTGATTACCTACAAAATATTTTATTTTTATCATGGGTCTGATTGATAGACTCTAACTAAGTAAATCCATTAATTCTGTTCAACATAAACATATATCTTAGCAAACGTTGTGCTTTGTTGGCGAACAGTTTTCATAATAACTGTGACTCAAAATGTTCGCATGTCATGCCGAATATTTGGTCGCCGAATATTCGGTATTCGGCCAAATTCACTATCCGCATCGGGCATCTCTACTTGTTATCTCATAAAACTATGTTACAACATTTCTAAATATGATCGATAAGATTGTGATTCGGCAGTATGTAGGTTCAGTATATAGGATACATAATAAGATTAATAAAATGCAAAAACTATTGAGAGTATAGATGAGTAAAGAAAAAACCCTTTTTAACTTAAACGATGTATTTTGTGGCCCATAACCTAAATATACAGAAATCATTAATATTATTGATAAATGATAATGATAACTGTGACGTTTATACAATAAAAGTGCAATGCGAACTACCTGCAAGTCGACATTCTGTTGTCAACTGTCACGGCGTACAGGCGGGTCGCGGAGCACACCTGACTGACCAACTGAGTTTTATTTATCACCTTGTAATACGACAGAATCTAGACGTCACAATGGCGACGAGGATAAAGAACGTAAGAAAAAACAAAAAAATCGATGTAGTTGCTAAATAACCGACAAAAAGTTATCAGTTTGAAATTATTTTTTCAATAAAAGGGAGGGAGACGAATGACCCAAATAGCACAGGTATGATGGACCCACTGTGGACTTAATTTATAGCTCTGAGCACATAAACATCTTTATAAGGTACACTTCTGGTATTTAAACTATATTTTGATCGAGAAAAGAACTATTTTTACGCTAATATTATTACTATAGGGCACATTTCAACGTCTTATTCAGTTTAAATACTATTAAATGCTTTTATCTTTCCAAAAAACGGGTCGGTGAACAGAAATTAAGCCAAATACAGTAAAATAAGTTATTATAAAATAGAAATAAAACTTTTATAGCGACTGTGCTATAATTAAGTTATACGTATAATAAATAAACTGTCGCGCATATTGCTGTGTAGTGCTGAATATGTCTGTTCACCGGTAATTTACTACAGGTAACTAAGTATACCAACGTGGTGCTGTCTGCGTTAACGGTTGTTGAAACAATATCTGGGTGCGCTGTAGTTTATTATTAGCTCACAAATGTATCAAATTAACGACAAATGCTTAATAATAGTTCACATAATAGGGTTAACACTTTTAACCAGAAGTTATCTACCTAAATAAATAATAAGTGTACGCTTTATTTAGCGTCAGACTCAATAAAAATCAACAGATCATCTGCTATACAACATGGTGCTACTTAGCTTACGTGTGCTAGTTAGATATGCATTTAAATTATTTAACCAAATCAGCATAATATTCTCTGGGTCTTGTTTCTATAATGCAAAAGGAAAAATAAGTAAACAAACTGATACTGTCGGTGAAATTTGTCGTAAAGCTTAAGCTTAATACGAGTATTCTCCAAAAATGGAATACTTTTATGGTTGTAAATGTTGTTGTGTTAATATTGCACTCACCCTCCTGGGGCCCAGCCATACAAGGAAAAAGTCTGAAATTTGCTATTGAAATTTGAATCATAGTGTAGGATTCAGGGTTGATTTTGTTTTGTTTAAAATGGAACGAAGCAAAACAGATGCAACTCTGCTTCAATTAAACATTAGGTTGTGTCGCTAAGGAGCAAAATGTCATGGTTACGGCGACGGCGAACATTGAATCCTAAACGAAGCGAGGTATTAAAATGGAATACTGAGCGTAGTGAGGGATTCAAGTGTTAACGCCCAAAGTGAAAATAATTTTGCTACCATGTGACCCATACTGCTTTTCACATCACATAATATATGTATAAGGAAATAAAAAATAAAAATAAGTTAGATTAAAGAACCTAAAGTCTTAAGAGTTTAAACCTAGAGTCTTAAGAGTTTAAAGAGTGAAAAGAGTCTGAAAAGTCTAAAGAGTTAAAAGAGTAAATGGTCTAAAGAGCCTAAAGAGACTAAATAGTCTAGAGTCTAAAGAGTCTAAATAGTCTAAAGAGTCTAAAGAGTCAAAAGAGTCTAAAGAGTCTAAAGAGTCTAAAGAGTCTAAAGAGTCTAAAGAGTCTAAAGAGTCTAAATAGTCTAAAGAGTCTAAAGCGTTTAAAGAGTCTAAATAGTCTAAAAAGTCTAAATAGTCTAAAGAGTCTCAAGAGATTAAAGAGTAAAGAGTCTAAATAGTCTAAAAAGTAAAGAGTCTAAATAGTCTTAATAGTCTAAATAGTCTAAAGAGTCTAAGGAGACTACAGAATCTAAGTTTGAGTCTAAAGATTGTAAGAGTTTAAATAGTCTAAGGAAGTCTAAAGGGTCTAAGGGTCTTCAGAGTCTGAAGAATCTAGAGTCGTACATGTGTGCAGTAAACAGATTTTGTTGAAAATAATTATAATAAAAAAAACCATTTTCCGAATAAATGTAAAAAATTCTTCCACCGAACTTAGAAAGTACCTACTACAGCTGGTAGGACCGTGGGCCTTGGGAAGGTATGGCTATGCTTAATAATTCTGCCGCGCCAGCAATGATTGCGCGGTGATCGATTACATTTGGAAACTCATGAAATGCTTACCTTGTCCTCCTTAAATAAGTTCTTTATTTAATTATTTAAACGAGTTTTCAAATGCAAGTACCGCGGTTATGGTGGTGGGGCGGGGTTGCTGATGCCGACTATGGTGTATTTAAAATAACTAACTAGACATTGACACAACCTTGCCTATAAATATGAAAACTAGAAAAGTCGAGTTTCATAGGCTGAAAAGACAATGGTATTAATGTATAGTTTATGCAAGATACGAGTTCCGTATAAATAAATACCTACAATTGGAGTGAAGACTCCGTGAGTGAAACCTAAGTCCGAATAAGGAAATACCATTGGAGTGAAAACTCCGCGAGTGCTGCATGGGATATCGGCCCATGTAGTGCAAATGATAAGTTCTTCAGAATTAAAAATAAATATAGCTCAGGAAAAATTCCATAAAATTTAAATTGTTAGTAATATGTGACTATAATTAACGTTAAGGAGTGAAACTCAGGTTATTGTCACAAAGACTCGTTGAACTTTAATGTATGTCTTGGGGTCCAATCCTATGTATATGTGTCTACCTGTTCTGTTTGTTACACGTTAGGTTACTTCGATAACTCCTTAAGTACAGAAACTCGGTAGTTAGAAGGTACTTACCTAACGCACATGTTCCGTGCTTACTTACGGATAGTATTACAATGATGTCTTAATTGTCCTTTAGAAAGCTTTAGAATGTGCCTGAGTGTCGTGTGCCTGCTATCTGCGAGCACTCTTCCAAGTACGCACGTTTCAGAAGCTAGCGTAATGGACATTTTTAAAGTTGCTGTCGACAAATATTAAGAATACTTTTCGCAAAAACAGAGTTTGTATGAACGATTCGTGTTTCGACTGATGCAACAAGAATTGTACTTTGGAAATTTCTAATCTAATCTATTCCTAATGATTCTAAATGTGATTTCAATGCGGAAAATTGAGCCTCCGCCGATCTAAAGGAAAATATTGAATCTAGGGGTTTCAGTTACAATAAACAAGTGATTATGGGAACAAATTTGATAAAATGTTAGGAGGCAACTGAAAGAGTTTTTGGGCAAACATAACAAACAGGTAGACAGGATTGCGATAATGGCGCCGCCTTCCCCCTAAAAGATAAAATGTGCCGGCATGTGATAAATGTGCCTACAAAGGCCAATTCAAAATGCAAAGCTGCACTAGGACTAAATGAGTACCGATAAAAGTCGACGGGCCGACTAAATTAAAGTCCAAAAATAAATAAATTACCTAAAGCCAATCAACTAATTTTAGTGCCAAAAGGACACAATAGTAATTCTATAAATTTACAATCAGGTCAAAGGTCAATTTAAGGTAAATAAATAGACGCTGGGTCCGTCACAATGCCACACATTGTGTAGGTATCTAAAGTAAATGCTGAAAAAATACAAAGTACCAATCAGTGACGATGCGTGAAACCTTGCACTCCCACTGCGCTACTTTATGTATGACTTGTTCCTAATAGTGAAAACATACACATACGAACATAGTAACCAAATCCGTAAAATGGACGGCCAAGCGATGGCGTCAATATCGGACAGTTACCCAGATAGAGATGAGTTTTAATTAAGTGTAATAAAAAGGCACGTTAGTGGGAAATTTATACTGTGTACGTATAAAAACGTAAGGACCAGACGTGATCTTGATTGCACCAAATTGCAGTTGCCTAGTTGAGGTTGAAACTAACAAAATCAAACAAACCTTGTAAATTGAGGTTGCAGATCGAGCCTCTATATTTGCAAGAGTATATTATCAAAGAGTTATTTACTTAAGTCGTTGTTTAATTATCGTACAGGTACTAAGTACCAAGTATGAACTAAAACCCAAAATGGCCTAGGGTTTTATTAAAGCAACGGAATAATAATAAAGTAAATCTTCGAACAATGAACTCGGTGAAACCGTGTTCATGGTAATGAAATTCCATTGGTTCCTTGTAAAATATACATAATTAGAGTTAAACAATATATGCCACCATCAAAATGAATATACACAGGTGCTAGTTTTGCTCTATAATATATCTGTAAGTAATTGAACCTAAGGGAAGCAAAATGTCTATAAAAAAAATATTAATGTGACTGTAACCATGGTCAAATTAAGGCTGTGTATATTGTAGTCAAGGGCTACTGTAGACTATAGTCAAGGCTAAAATCAACTTCCAATTGTAAGCAGGGATTAAAGTTGTTTTCATAACATAAATAATATCATTCATTGTATAAGTAACATTAAGTTGCTAGATTAACAGTACAGTCGATATACCATACTTGAATATAATTGAGGTCAATACTGTATTCAGCAAGTATTATAATTAAAAAACGGTAATAAAATAATGTATCCAATGCAATTTATAATAATAACGGTCAAATATGTAGGTACCTACATCATTTTACCCGAGTAATAGAAATCTATTTGTATAGATCATGGTTTGCGTAAATAACATACCAGTACACAAGTAAAACTAAATAGGTTGTGATATCTGGTATGACTTTTTACCTTACTTAACATTGGACCATTTACGTATATTATGAATTGCATTATATCTATATATTATACTATATTACCTATCAAACAGCCAAGTAAAACTGAGGAAATCAGTTGTTGCCAATAAATAATGTACATGTACGAGATGTTATTGGAATATGTTACCTGTATGTTACAATTTTATTGGAAATTCACGAAATAGGTATTAATTGTGTGAAACGTGTACATAGCTTGAACGCTAATGAAAATACCTAGAAAAGTGTAAGCATCCAAAGAAAATATGTATCAATTAAGGTTAAACTCGTAAAATATTTAAACCTCGAGTTATTATCAATTTGAATAAAAGAAAGCAGACTCAAAATTCAAAACTGAAAAAAGGAGAAGGAAAG
This sequence comes from Cydia splendana, assembly GCF_910591565.1. NCBI lineage: Eukaryota > Metazoa > Arthropoda > Insecta > Lepidoptera > Tortricidae > Cydia > Cydia splendana. The sequence goes on along the minus strand of NC_085972.1, from coordinate 18,413,382 downwards.
AGACTGATATTGTAAAAGTAAAACCATAATTGTATTAAAACACTTTATTACGCTAAACAAGTACATAACAATAAGAGAATAGAATAAATGTGTACAAAGGCGAACTCATCCCGTTAAAGGATCTCTTCCAGCTGACCGCTAAGCAACTGAGAGAGATACTAGGAATAGTGTAAATATTCCAAGGTTATATTGTTAAAAAATGTTTATTGTTGAACTGTTGAGAAATGAATATATCCACACCTCGCCGAGTTTCTTCCGCCGGTTCTTCTCGGGTCTGAGGTTAACGCTGTTTTCCGAACCGGTGGTAGTATGTCGGAATTAGAATCTAAATTAACCTAGCAGTTATAAGATAAACAGATGTGCGATGACTGAACTATTGTTGCATGGCTAACGCATAAAATAAAATAAAAAAATCATTATAAAAAGGAAGAGATGTGACGTTTATACAATAAAAGTGCAATGCGAACTACCTGCAAGTCGACATTCTGTTGTCAACTGTCACGGCGTACAGGCGGGTCGCGGAGCACACCTGACTGACCAACTGAGTTTTATTTATCACCTTGTAATACAACAGAATCTAGACGTCACAATAACGTATGCCTTTATAACGAATACAGAATTACAGATGTTAATTTGCATAAAATTTTACGATCAACGAGCCGATTTGTACGACACAAATCAATTTAATAGGTATACTGTTACGACTATGACTGTACGTCATAACTGATGTATGGATGTTTAAAGAAATGTATATTAGGATTAGAGTGTTTGCTATAGTAATTGGCCACTTTTAATAATAAGGTTTCAATTTGCTTGTTTCTTTCTGATTTGTAAGGAGTGGCCAATTACTATATACTGGCAAATAACTATTAAATTAACCAATAGCAGTCACCCTATAAAGCCAATGCATAAAATAGACAACACCAGAAGCACAGACTATTTAAAAATAAAATTATATTTGTACCTATAGCAAATCATGTTACACCTTACACTAGAGATGCCCCGAATAGTGAATTTGGCCGAATACCGAATACCGAATATTCAGCCCCTCTCTCGGCCGAATACCAAATATTCGGCGACCGAATATTCGGCATGACATGCGAACATTTTGAGTCACAATTATTATGATAACTGTTCGCCAACAAAGCACAATTTTTGCTAAGATATATGTTTATGTTGATCAGAATTAATGAATGTAGTTAGAGTCCATCAATTCAGACCCATGATAAAAAAAAATATATTTTGTAATCAACTAGTGCTCAAAAACGTGCCTTCGTATTTAACTACTTTCCAAGAATACATTTTAAATATTAAATAAACCTACTTTTTGGTTATTTTTTTGTGTAATTTTTCTTTTTAGGTAGGTTCAACAGATATTCGGTATTCGGCCGAATAGTAGGCAACATTCGGCCGAATATCGAATATTCGGCAAAGTGACCGAATAGGCCGAAAACCGAATAGTTGCCGAATATTCGTGGCATCTCTACCTTACATCGTATTTATTTTGTGAAATTATTAAATTACTTAGGTACCGTAAAATGGGGTGAGTAGGGTTCGCGGGGAGAGTTGGGTTATGAATGGGGAGAGAAGGGTTGAAGGGGGGTGAGATGGTTTTTTCAGGCTAAAGCTACAAAAACAATGTATTCTAATTTAAAATGGAGCTATAGTAATACTCATAATTTAAAAAAATCGATCCAACAATCTTCCAAAATCACCTTTGTATGAAAACCCAACTCACCCAAATACGAGGGACTACGGGGTGAGGTGGGTTTTCCTGTTTATCGTCAAAGTTATGAAATGGAACTACCCAAATAAAATAAAAACTAAAATACAAACGTCCGGAACACTTATTGTATACACCATTCAATATGCATATGTAAAAATTAAAATGTTATCGAGGTTTGAATGTCAGTTTTGCGCCTACTCACCCCATTTTACGGTACTCCTACATTTCAACATTCACAATAAAATTGTAATCAGAAGAATTACATTTCACGTTCGACACAATACCCATTGTATACAATTTCCCAATAAAAGACCAAGTCACTTGAAAGTGAACTAATGTATGTGCATGAATTAAGATATGTGTAACTAATCTCGGTTTCAAAACATAGTTCGCAGATTCACGCAATTGCGGATTTAATTAATGTTACTTCGGCCTTGGCATAAGCTATTACGATTGCATTTATACTTTATTATTAGTTGTATTTCTTTGAATTTGCTTTAATTGGTTAATTTTTGATTCAATAAAAACATCATTAGATGTAGAGTGAATGGACAAAAATCATAGTCCACTCCATCTTTTATTTTTTTTATTTATACCTATGGTCCTTCCCGTTGGTGTCAGGAAGTTAAATTTACTTGCTTACCTACTCAAAAGTGTTTGCTATTCTTCCTTTTGCCAGGTGCCGCCGAATAACATATTATTACTACCTACCTCATACATATGTATGTATGTACAGTAATATGTGTAGTATACTACATCTAGTATGGTTGTTATAATATATGTAAACATTGGTAATTCTTAAAAGGAGGAAGACTTGCCCAGATGTAAGACTTAAAAAAAGTACCAAATTCAAAATATTTATGTTATCAGCACTCCAATCTAATCGGATCGGTGGTATCTAATCGGACGTGACGCATGCATGCTGAAAATTATATATTTTTGGCACTTTTCTTATAAAATGGTTCAAGCCTCCAACCTGTGCCTGGGCAAGTATCCCAGACTCCCCTACAGATAATTGTTTTTTTTTTATTGTGAAAAGTTACAACTTTTCCAACAATTACAGTATGTAGGTACACTTTCTACCTGAGCGGCTTTCAGGTGCAGTGTGTTCAGGAGAAGCGCCGTTTTCCATACATGGCGCCAACACAGTGTTTCATTTCGCGGTAGATGGAAAACGCGCAATAAAAGGATGACACAGAAAGCTCTTTGACCGGCCGTCTGGCTGTATGACGCCAGCGCCAGTCCTTTACCCACTCTCGCAACGAGACCATGTCACGCGCGCGGCATTCAAACTAACTGGCCGTTAACGAAATAAATTTCGAATTTAGAATAGTTTTTAAACTCAAGTGTGTGTTTGTTTTTTTTTTTCTTTTTATAAAAAGGGCTGGGAAAATATTTCCAGCCAACGTCGAAAGATAAGTGACAGTGATAAGCGATCGATCTGTTTGCCCACGTTTTCGGAAAATTAAAAAGTGTAGTGCAGTGATGCATTGTGTGGGAATTTGGAATCGGGTTCAGGTTTGAGCGAGGTGAGTCGATTGCGTTTTTTGCGAGATGCGGTCGTTGACTTTATTAATTGAACTTTTTCATGTGTCTAGACTTACATATTAGTTGCCGGTGATATTATTAATACTTACTCTTCAATTAATATTGATATAATATGTCGGTTATTGACTTCCTACATTATAACAAACAAAAATAATATGGAAAAATACCGCAATTACCTACTCAAATATAAATAAATATTGTCAGATACCCTCATTTGAGGTTTCTTGCGATAACGTAGGGCCGTTTTGTCAATAATTTTATTTATTTATAAATAGGTCTGTTTGTTTTATCATGGGTAAATTATGTAAAATTAATAGAGTCAGACCGTGAAAAGTCTGCAGCGATTTTGATAGCCCACGCAGTGTCAATTTAAACGTCAAACTTCTATGAAATTATGATGTATAAATAACACTTACACTGCGTGGGCTATCAAATCCGCTGCAGAGTTTTCTTGGTGCGACTCTAGTTGAAAGTTCTGATTTTCAAAAATATAAATCAGCCTAAAGTAGTTAAAAGTACATTATACCTAATAGCCAGACACGTTCGTTCGTACGTTTCCGTGAAAATACGATGGAAAATACGCACCCACGCAGTGCAAGTGTTAAACGTCAAACTTCTATAAAATTATGACGTATAAATAACACTCGCCTATGTGGGCTATCAAAATAGCTGCAGACTTTTCTTGGTCTAACTCTATGCACCACATCTGTACTGTCGCATTTATTTTTCGAAGAAGGGATTAAGTACCATTGTATTACGAGTAGGTATATGTAACTAGCGTGTTAGATTCCTACATATTTCTTACATAAGTATGTCCCATAGTGGCACTATAACTACCCTATACAATGAGTATGTTATTCGACATTAAGAGACCATATACTTACATCTCTTAGTAATTGTAATACGTTAGATTGAATTGTTAGTTTTATTTTATAAAATTGTTGATGTTATTATTTTTGCTTGTATGTAAATTCAATGTTGACGTGTAAAAGTGCCCTTGTGGCCTATTTGCTGAATAAATGTTGATGTTTGATGTTTGATGTTATTCCTTTCGGTATCATGTTTGCTGGGCTCCTACACGGCCATCAATGGGCCCTTTGTACTCGTATGTCTATGATGAATCATCTTTAGACAATCGTAAAAGGAACTTCAATTATTTAATAATATTTTTATAGTTTTGTCTAGGCAACCTGCTTTATTCTATTCTTTTATCTAAAGGTACAATGGCGTTCAAAAGTGCATGGAGATGTTTCAACCGTAATATTAAGGCATTACGGTCGACATCTATCCATGCACGCCACTGTACCTAGTAGGGTAAATTTATCGTCAATAATGGCCATTGTTTAATAACTGGCCACCTTATTTACTTAAAATGAATTCTACCTATATCAGGCGTGGCTCACTCCGCGATTTCGTCGCTTTGCTACAGGTAGCTAAAAGTACATCCGTTCCACACCAATTTTGGTAAGCCGCGGGTGGCGCTGCCGCCACCTAGCGGCCATATCTTAACAGACGCGTTTTGTTAGAGAGTGAGTCTTCTGTACCTAGTACTATTATTTATTCTGTGCCTGTATACAGAATTCATTTTTATTATTTTATACCTCCGGTCATGTTGTAAATATTTTTATTGAATGTGATAAGCCTAACGACCGCCATTGTGGTTTAATATTTCGATAAGCACGTAATTTACCTTCATATGAAATTGATAAACCACGTTTACCTAAGTCAATTATTTCCCGAAATTGAAACGGGGTCAACTAATCTCTGTAGCGGACTGTACTTCTGTGCATAAATAATTTTTTCACTTCTCATGCTCAAAAAGTGCACCTTTATGTCGTGCGTAGACGACATAAAATCGCATTTTATGCTCTAGAGCATAAAAGTAAAATTTTCTTCTAAGACTAAGGTAATCGGTCTCAACAGCCAAACAGTTAATACATATTGCACAATTTTACTGAGCAATAAAATTGTGTAGATGACAAAACTTGTTATACTATTTTATTTTTGCTACAATTTATTAGAAATCCGTATTTTCTGTCATAAAATTTAGTAAATCACATAAAATAGGAGTCGATTATCGTTCAAAAATGCTCCGAAATGTTTGACTTGGCAGAAAACCAAGCGTCTGAAACTCTGATCACATGTTGAAAATTAAAAAAAAAAAGTTAAAAAGTTAGTTGGCGGGAATTGGTTATGTATTATATTCTTTCGCTTTACGACAATTAATTGCCGTGGTGTAAATTGCCGTGAAAATGTGTTTTATTTTCCTCGCAATCGAAGTGAAAAGCAGAGTGTACAACAAGGGCATAAATGTCCATTTTTACCTTCGTCTACTATTTTGGTCTTCGCTTCGCTCAGACCAAAAAATTGCCTCGGATAGAAATGGGCCACTTTATGCCCTTGTTGTACAATCTACTATTACAGTACGTATCAGTGGCGGCGCGTCAAACATATCCATAGGCAAGCCGGGGCTAATTTGGCTTACATATTTCCTTTACAACTCTGCTCAAACGTCCAAAAACAGTCAAGCCGGTGGGAATCGGCTTTTATGGACGCGCCGCCACTGGTACGTATGGTCCTATTTTCCCGCACTAGTGCGTAAAATAGCACTTTTCGTACGTATGTCAAAAGTTTAAAGGGACATATGTACTGTAAAACGTTGTACGATACACGTGCGAATAGGTAATTCGCAACTCGTGTCGATTTAAAACACTCCCTTCGGTCGTGTTTTAATTTATCGCCACTCGATTCAAATTTCCTCTTTTCCGCACTTGTATCGTAAATAACTATTATTGAAAAAAACTTAACCGCGATAGCGGTTGTTGTAGGTACCTACCTATTTTATTATCAATTTTCTTAAGCAATTTTGATTGATATATACTTTTGAATTGGAAGGATAATATAGTTAGACCAAGATAAGTCTGCAACGATTTTGATAGCACACACAGTGCAAGTGTTAAGTAATACGTCATAATTTCATAGAATATTGACGTCTAAATACGTGTGCTATCAAAATCGTTGCACACTTATCTTGGTCTAACTGAACTTAACTTGGTCGACTAAATTATAAAAAAATATATTTATCAAATAGAGTTCAAATAACATCGATAGACTGTCGTATTTTTGTTATAACTCTATAGATAACCAAAAATATTTCATTATATTAACCAATATACAAAAGGTTAATGGTACATAAATAATCATACAAAAGTAACTTAAATATATCTAAATATTAAAATATTTTAATCTAAAAGGCCTCCGCGGGCTGTACCGGGTGCAAAGGTGCCCATTATACTTGCCGCGTTACCACGTTGGATAGCGATTAGCCAATTAGTCTAAGTATCTACTGTAATTTATTCCAATCCATTACTCGCTCTCTTTTATTCTTCATTTTACGTTTCTCTTCAAAAATAGCTTACTGCTTACTGTAGGTATATGTACAGTATACTTACGTATATCTACATAAAATTGTATTATAAGACACCATTCTTGTATTTTTTACTGCCATTACGGGAATCGACATAATCGAACCCGCAGTTTACTCACAAAGTCAACATTGCCATCGCCATGACACAATGAGAGTAATTGTAACTTCGTAAGTATTATGTAAAACGGGTGAATCAGCTGGTGGTGCAGCTACGTAAATAATACGAGACAACGTAGCCAACCTCAGTTTCTTAGGATTTTATAAGTAGCAATCTGAGCTTTATTCCCGTTCAATAATATTCATCTTTTATAACATCCGTTGACTTAAATACGCACGCAGTGCGAAATACGGAGCGATCTGAGAGCTGAAGTTTTCACAATCTTATTTGAGGTTTTTATGAACTTGGAATGTTTGTTTCATTTTGTTGGGCCAAATTTATATTACCCATTCAAATTTAAATGTACCTAACCGATTTGAAATTAAAAGACATTTATGATATAGACGGATTGCAAAAAAAAAATATTTAACTGTAAAGTAAGTAAATTAATTATAAAAAAAATTAATTGATTCCATTGTGTCACGAAAATTAGCTAAGTAGTTACGCGGTTGCAGTAAACTTACAAGCATATGCAATAAACACAATATAATACAATGTACCTATGTTGTTAATATTCTTATCACAATGGAATCAATTTAATGTGACGAATTAAGACCCAATTAAGGCCTTAACTATGTACTTTTTTTTGTAATTTACCCATGAGATGCTTTCGTAAATATCGTACGTGTACACTGTCTTGTACACTTGTGCACTTGTACAGCCACCTGCAATACCCAATACCTTACATAGATAGCTCGCAAAATATCTGACACATTTGTGTTTGTACAGACAGCCATAGCGGCATAGGTATATGTAGTTATATGGGACATCACATCACATGTATGTATAACCATTATTAAAAGCTATACGTACAAAAGATTTCAATTTATTAAGTTTTTCTTTTTTGTTTTTAATTTAATACATTTTTTTAATTTTAAACTGTTTTTTTTTTTTCTGAAGCAGACTACACAAGTTGTGGTATTGAAGGTGAGGCATGTGACAAAGTAATTTTAATAGACACATTAACGTTTAGTACACGACGCGTATGGTTGGTCATTAGAAAAAGTCATTAGGTAGCTTTACGACACTGTTTGTTGTACAATCGCCATCAGATAGATCGGAGCGGCCAAGGCGCTCACAAATATCTGAACACGACTCTATTGTCAAGACGTTAGAGCGCGTGTTCAGATATTGTGAACACCTTGGCCGCTCCGATATATCTGATGGCGGCAGTAACATATCGATTATTAGGTTATATACCGTGTGGTTATTCTAGGCAAACAGTGGGCATCGTTAAGAAATACATTTCTACATTTCTTATAATTGATACGAATTTGTTATGTTATGGTAGGATTTTGCAGGTTAGACTTCAATAAGTTTCCGATACAATTGATTAATTGATTGAGGTACAATTTAGAATAGGAAAATTGATGCTGAAGAGCAAAAGTAGCCATATAATTTTTTTTATTAAAATGGCGTAAGTTAATATTCGTTGTTTAGGGTGCTTTAAATTAGTAGTTAGATTACCTCATTACCGTGTACCTTAACAGAAATATTTGCAATAAAGGAAAAAGGAGATGGAAAAAAAATCTAGATTACATATACACTAAGGACATGACTTTCGTTGGAAATTTGACCGTTTTTCTGGGTGAGTGCCTGTGTGGTTACCCATATATAAATCATAGATAATATATCTAGATGTCATATTGTGTCCCGTGCAACAATGATGGGAAAGTGATTGTGCGTGTAACGGATCGCTTCCCATACATGGGAGAACCAATTGAATTACTATATATATATTGCCCTGAAAGATGTGCTAATAGGCAGTTTTATCTTGTGTTTATAATCTTAGCTTAGTTAGGCAACGTTATTATTATTAATTTATGGCGTAACGATTAATTACCTAATTGAAAGACTGCCAGACAGCTCCGACGGAACGATACATCTCTTCATACGAGTACATCCCTAGCTAACATTCCACAGATGACATAACCTCAAAACATCCCTATGATCCACTAATGCACCTGAAACCCTTACGTAACCATGTGGGCTAGGTCGGGCCGCACCTCGCGAAAGGGCACGCCTGCACCCTATATCACCTCCACTATATTTCGAACCTTTTTAGGGCCCAATCCGAACAACGCTTAGAAGATGTCACAGCGATACGATACCGACCTGTCTTCAAAAGTGACGTTTATGGTTGAAGAAATGTCACTTTTGACACTGACAGATCGGTATCGCTGTGACATCTTATAAGTGTAGCTCGAATTGGGCCGTCACTCTATTCACCAAACAGTTTCAAAGATCTTCCAGCAATGGACGACGGACGTTCCTGTAACACGTCCATTCATTCCGGAACGGTGGTTTCATAGTTGACACAAGTAACTTAAGGTCAGCTTATACTGGTTGAAAATACTGGGTTACTTTTTAAGCATGATGCATACAGTAGTTTAAAGACGTAATACCTACACTGTGACCGATTTTCACAATACTTACATCGTTTTTTAGGGTTCCGTACCCAAAGGGTAAAAACGGGACCCTAATACTAAGACTACGCTGTCCGTCTGCCTGTCTGTCACCAGGCTGTACCTATCTCATGAACCGTGATAGCTAGGCTTACTTTAGAAAAGGGTAGGTCAAAGTGATATTGTTATTTTCTTAAGGTATAATATTTTTATATAAGCGATTACCGCCGCCCATGGATTCCCCCAACACCAGAGGGCTTGTTAGTGCTTTGCCGGTCTTTAAAACGGGAATACGCTCTTTATTTACTTAATGCTGGTATTGCTGATGTACCGTAATAGGGTATTCTCCTACTAGTCAAATCAGTTTCTTTTTTAGAACTGTCAAAACGATTTGCTGATATGGAATTTATATGAAACATTCATTACATAGTGACGGTCAACTCACCTATTTTTTATATTATATAAAAATAACTGCTATCTATGTTTTTCTAATAATTACCTGGTGCTTTATTTCATGCATGGTGTGAAATAATTTATTTTAGATACAGTCAAATACCCTATTTAAGGAAGAATGTGTTGTTTTGCATACTTATTACTTATTAATAGGCGCCTATCGTTTTGAGTCACACTGTGAGATCACCCGTCTCCGTATGTCAAGTCGGTCGAATATTAAAATGTATACAATCTTGAACCTTAAGTTATAGGTATAAGTTTCAAAACGTATTGAAATCGAAGTCATGACTGTACCGACATTAAACGTATGTCAATTCCTTTTATAAATCAAATGTCATGCTAATCGTCAGGTAGGCTTTTGTTTTGATGTTAATACGAGTATGGTTGAATAACTTTCAAGTCTGAAATTAAATAAAAAAAAATTAAAAATTTCAAGTGCTGTAATTCTGTATTTATTCCTCCCCTCTTTTTCATTGGGTTTCTATTGACTCTCGTTAACCTTTTTAGCCAAATCGCCCTTATTGCATAATGTAGGTAAAATCAGCGTCATATAGTAGTAGGTAGCATCCAAAGTATTCAAATAGTTCGGTACGCCATATAATTTGTTTGGCGTACCGAACTATATGAATACTTTGGATGCTACCTACTACACTGACTGTTAGGGTGGAGTGAAAGTGGCCAAAAATTTTTTTTTCTTTTTTTCAAATTTCCTGTATCATTAATTGATGATACATAGTATTAGAAGTAATTATGCAAAATTTTAGTTTTCTAAATATATATCTTAAGGTGGCGCATTAGGTTTAAAGTTTTGAAATAATGCAATTTTTGACATTCACATATATGATTTATTGAAAACGATATATGGACCTATTTAACAATTTTAATCATAAACTTTACTGAAATCATAATAAACTAGCAAAATAAACTCAAAAAATTACATTTTATTGTTGAAAATCAGTAGTTTCAGGGCGCTCATAAACACGAAAATATTGAGATTTGGTGTCGAAAACGGGTATGTCTTGCCGGGCTTTTATCCTTGTACGAATGAATCCATCTCTAGCTTCTGGTCCACAAACTGCTAACGAAGCCTACGTTACCAGCTTGACACACCTTTCGACAGCCTGAGTGTGGCAAGGATACTTTTCGAAATCCATCAAAGCTCCTGAAGTAATCAGGTTTGAAATTTCTGTGTCGCTATATTTCATTGTCATAGGAGGTTCTGTAATCTTTCCTTTGGTCCAATCTATTAAATCATAATAAGTAGATGCGTCAGCCCTTAGTTCTGGGAGTCGAAATTCGCGAACCTTCTTTCCTTTGGTCTCTTTTCGTGCTTTTAACACTCTTCGAAGAGCCAGCTCCCTTATGTGAGACGCATCATCTTGCAACATAGCCAGCAACAAATTCTCTGGGTGTGTGAATAATGAATTTCTTTGAATAGTTTTCAGTGCAATACTTTTCAGGTTATCTGGTAAATACTGACATCTTTTAACCATGTTAAAACCATGAATTGGACCATTTTTACATGATGATTTTGTCTTTATGTCGAACCAGGTTTGTGCATAAACTTTCATAATGAAAGTCGCGAGATCCCTCAAATTCTTTGTTGGTTTAGCTGTTCCAATGTATAAACGGAGAATCCTGTTTGCGCAAGTCAACCATCGGGAATGAGCCAGTTTTCCTGGGTCTTTGCTAGCTAAGTTGGGCGACACCGAACCAGAAGAAATTGCGGTGCAAATCTCAAACAGATATTTTTGATCAGTACTTAGCAAATTAGGATTCAAAGCTGACAATTCTGTGGAAATGGCTTCGTATTCGAAGTTCGTTGGTCTTGCAAGAATAATTCTTCAGCAACAGGCACTTTAGTTACACATTTGCATACTTCTATGGGTATACATTTACATGTTGCGATATCAAATAAGTTTTTCAGAGAATCTTCATAAAAGGTTTGTTTTTTGGAGTCATTACGCAGTTTTTTTACACCTTTATACTTGTTGTAATACACAATCAATCTTGCGACAACTTGTTGATGACTAATTGTAGGGATAGATGCTTTAGCCCATATATTTTCGATATCGGTAGCAATTATTTCACAAATATCTTTGACTGAAGGATCTTTTCCACTATTCAACTCGGGTAGATAGTTTCTGTGCCATAAGTAATATTTAATCACATCACTATACGTCGGCAACATATTACCACTTAATTTTTGTGGATCGCCAAACACAGGACACCTCAAATCTTTTCGAGATTTTGGCATTTTGTAACATTTTACTTTCAATTTTCACTTCTTCGCCACAAGCAATTAATTGTATTTACTTCAAATAAAACCGATTCATATACGAGATGACACTTCGATACAATTAAAAACACCGCGTTTATAAAGTTAAATCGTGAATCGACTTCGAATAGTGGGAGCCACTTAAGCGTAAAAATTAAAGTTCTTTGTAAACTACCTTCAAGGTGCGCCACCTGAAGATTACGTCCTAGATGTCTGATTTTTGGTATGAATAGAGGTTTTACTTAGGATCATCGATTAATGATACAGGAAATTTAAAAAAAAAGAAATAAATTTTTTTGACCACTTTCACTCCACCCTACTGACTGTACCTACTATTTTTTAAACGTGGACAAATGAGCACAAAAGGCATAGATACATATTTAGTGCCCCAGCTTCACTTGATGGTTTGTTCTTGCCGAGCATTTGCCGAGTCACTTTTGTTTCTCATACTGAAGAATTGAAAAAACTCAACTTGATCCTTATCACCTCGTGAATTTTTGCATCATTATATAATAAACGAAACGACAACTAAATAAAAATGGCCCCATAAAAGTTACAAAGTTTATGTGGGACATGTACCTACTCAGTAGCCAAACTCAGGTGTTCAGCATTGCAAGCACGTATACCTCAATCCGGCCGCTCCCTGTTTTTGGCTACGTGACCGTCCAAGTTCGTCAATCTCCGTCCCTATCTTCCAATATTGGAGTGACAGAGACACACGAATTTCGATTTTCGAGGTTCGCGGATTCGGTTTTGGCGTGGCGTTAACCTTCCTTATACGGCGATGGTGACTTGTTTTATCGTCATGTAAGATTTATGACCGAAATTTATTTTGGCGATGTGCGTGGAATTTCACCGCAAGAAAGTTTAACCGAAGTGATCAGTAGGATTGGTGTTGAATTTGGTAACTTATTTTACTCGTAGGTTGAGTTCACAAACATGTTTACAAGCCAAAGTATCAGAAATATATTTATACGACCTTATTTTTAGTCCCTATCTTAGAGGCGTGTAAATATATTTTTGACCGATGGCTTGTAAAGATTTTTGTGAACTCAACTGTACGTTAAATCCCTACAAATGTGTAAATGATCAGTAATAAAGATGTTTATGAGCATTTTTGCGTATATGGCCCTTGTACGAGTACACGGAATTTATCTCAGGTCCTGAAAAAAGCGCAAAATCTATACTTAGTTGGATATCAAAACTAAAAACTATTGACATATAAGTTCGTCAAGCAGATCTTGTCAATAGAAAAAGGATATCGTCTCATAGAAAATTTGAATTTCGCGCCTTTTTCTACTGACAAGATTTGCTTGACCATCTATATGTATGTATTATATCTTTCAGTAATTCGCTATTCAATCATTTTGTCCGTTTTGCCGTATGCACAAAGAAACAAACATATAACCCTAAAACGCATATAGGTAACATCTTTATTCTATCGTAAAACACACAAGTTTTAAATTTCGGTTACTTATTTACAACGTTTGTTCCGGGTATGAGTCATACTAACCGCCCCTTCCGTATAATCCATCTTCCATATGGCGAATAAACGCGATTTTATCTGTCTTTTAGGAGCTATTAAAAGCAACGTTTATTTTATTTACGACGCCGACAAGAAATAACAAATTGCAAACTTAAACCATTAAGACAATCTCAGCTACTTAATAGGTGCTACTTTCTCCTAAACATACCTAGTATACCTACTCGTGTTTATCAATCATTAAAGCACTTAAAATTTTAGTTAGAATTAAAAACTAGTTGTTATAAATTATTCCCGTACCTACGCCTCTCTCTCTGTTCAGTATGATTCGTTACCACCGGCTTATTAATTGTTATCATAGTGTCTTGAAGGTACTTGTTCTAAAGAAGATGAGTCTTCGCATTTAAACTGTTGAGGCTGATAACGAAATTTCGATTATTCGTTATCAGCAGCGATCTGTGCCAAATTTCTCCAAACCATTTCAAATACAAACGACTACATTAAAGAATAAGAATGCTGACATTGCTGACATTTTGACATCATCATAGGCGAGATCGGCCTCCTAGCCTAGCCTGGTCGGTACCTAATAGTGACCATGCCATGGGTTCGAATCCCGGTATGGGCATTTATTCGTGTGTTTATCACCAATATTTCCTGAGTTATGGATATTTTTATTTACTTATCAGCCGCATAGAGATAAAACCTAAGGAAGCGCTGGTGGCCTAGCGGTAAGAGCGTGCGACTTGCAATCCGGAGGTCGCGGGTTCAAACCCCGGCTCGTACCAATGAGTTTTTCGGAACTTATGTACGAAATATCATTTGATATTTACCAGTCGCTAGCAGAGTTTCTGAGAGATCAGTTGAAGAGTACAAAGCCGTAGTCAGTCACTCACCTCTGAGATGCTCTCAGGGATACAGATAGCATCTGTTCCGTTGCACTCTCGTCGTATCTAGATGTGCAACTCGTGAATAAAGAACCTTCACCTTTGTTCAGTTCACCTTTTATTTAACTGGATTGCTGCAAAAGTGTCTAATTCTGCCATTTTTTTAAGATATAGGAAGGTAATCGTTGGTAATAGTAGGTAACCTAATTTTGCTTTTGTTATTCCGCCTATTTCTTTGTACCAAACTTTAACAGAAAAAAATGATATGAGGATAAACGCGCAAAGTTTAACGCAGATTTAAGAGCCAACGGGAGTGGTCATTTCTCCATACAAACGTACTCCTCGTTTTCCTCCGTGGGTTTTGAAGCTAGAGCAATGATTTTTTCAACACAGATTAATATTGTCAATATCTGTGTCGGACCGTTTTGCTTTTTTTGATATTTTTGCTTTTCAAGGCGCTAGAGCCCTTCAAAAATGGCCAAAATGGCCTAATTGACTATGCCGCAATGAGAGGCGTGGCATTCAAAACTGATATCAATTAGCCAAAAAAGCAAAACGGTCCGACACAGATAATTTCATAATCATTTAGATTTCCAAATTTGGTTACGATTGGTTAAGTTTTGGAGGAGGAAACAGAGGAGTACGAAACCTAGATTTTTGAGATTTTTACGCAGGATTTTTCGCCTTGTCCTTATCGCACTACTTTTAGGTGCCGCTTCCGTTAGCGAGACGGGTATATTTACCTAAAATATTTAAAACTCAGCTCCTGTTTCGTCTTAACGCAGATGTCGCTAGAATCGTTTAAAAATCGTTATTCGATATATCTTATAAAATATGACAAATCCAAAACCACATTAAACCACAAACTTTATTTGGATTCCTGTGGCAGCTGGAAACATATTAGTGTCCGACCGAAACATGTTTTTTTGCCGAAACCGAAACCGAAACCAAACCTTTTGTAGACTGGTTAAAATCGTTGAAAAAATGTCATAAAACCGCTTTTACACACATATTATGGGGCTGTCAACACCTAATGTCCTTGAAATTGATGTTACTTAAGCAGTTTTTTAAGAAAATTACTAGAGTTAGACCAAGATAATTCTGCAACGATTTTGATAACACACGCAGTGCAAGTGTTATTTTAAACGTATAAACTTCTATGAAATTATGACGTATAAATAACATTTGCACTAGTTGACTGCGTATGCTATCAAAATAATTGCAGAATTTTCTTGGTCTAACTCTATTCATTCACCAGTCAAGCCAACATGTAGATACAGGGTCAACCAAAAACGCGGGCGCAACGAGCGCGAGTGTTTTGTTGACAATATCGCAAGGCCGGGTATCGATCTTCATCTGGGCCTAAACGTCTGAAGTGCCCCAGTGAGGCGAACTTTCATGCGAAGTCAAAGCCGTGCTTCAGGCTTCAGGATAAGTAGTTGAGCACAGACTCCAACCAATGTCCATCCATTGTATTAAAAAGCGAGATATTTCCTTAAGCGCTGGTGGCCTAGCGGTAAGAGCGTGCGACTTTCAATCCGAAGGTCGCAGGTACAAACCCTGGCTCGTACCAATGAGTTTTTCGGAACTTATAGAGGTATACGAAATATCATTTGATATTTACTATTTGCTTTTCCGTGAAGGAAAAACATCGTGAGGAAGCCGGACTAGTCCCGATAAAGC
Organism: Cydia splendana; assembly: GCF_910591565.1. NCBI lineage: Eukaryota > Metazoa > Arthropoda > Insecta > Lepidoptera > Tortricidae > Cydia > Cydia splendana. The sequence continues at coordinate 18,397,338 of NC_085972.1, read as the reverse complement.
CTAGATTACTCTCTGCGTTCGAAGGTCAGTCTGATGGCAGTCGCTTTCGTAAAAACAAGTGCCTACGCCAATTCTTGGGATTAGTTGTCAATTGGACCCCAGGCTCCCATGAGCCGTGGCAAAAATTCCGGGATTACGCGAGGAAGATGATGAATTTTCTTATTATTCCTTTGCCCAGGCCCAGCAACATGCGACAGTGCTATCTCATATACTCCGATACAATTAGACAGTGTGCGCGTTATAGGTATTAACAGCCTCTTAAGACTGCGTCGACCGTCTAGTGGCGCCCTCATTAGTGGAATTGTGTTTTATAATAAACCAATTAATTCCTGTAAGGTCACTGTGGGCAAGTCCGTCTACAAGGCAAGTCCGTCAACACGTTATAACTTTTGAATTTGAAGGCGTATGCGACTTTGGAGTCCAGTCGATTAACCAGTTTTTCGCGCTAGTTCCGTCACTGTAAAACAGATGGCGCTGTGACAACCAACTTCAGAGCAATCCGCCTCAACAAGTCATTTCGTGTTTTGAACTCGAAGTCATAGTGCGACAGCCGTTCGAAAAAAAATTGTTAAAAATAGTTTTTGAAAAGATTGTGCATCAGAAAGTAACTACGTAGGTAGCATAAGAACCAGTTGTCTTTATTCTATTTTTAAAATATCAGAAATTAGCTTAGTTTTGTAATTATACGTTCCACAATTTATCATATTGAAATTTGACTAAGTTGGAAAGTCCGTCTATTATGTTCAAGGCAAGTCCGTCATATGACTTTCGTTAAATCAGAGATTACCAACTGTTTTTGCGACTTTAATATTATAACGATTTGATAAGGTATCAAAAAATCCTCCTGACTTTCCGCATGATGTTACTTTATTAAATTTTGATCTCAGTAAATTAAAAGAAATGATTAAAATTCATTTTAAAATTACTGTTGATCTTTTATTTCGGAAATCAAAAAAATAATTATGTTTAATTATTTGCCAAAAAAGGTTTACCACCCCATTTTGGTAGTATATGCCGGACTTGCCTTTGTTTTATAAAAATGGTGTTTATTTCGAATCTGAACCGTATATTAACAAGTTTAAAATACACTTTTCATTGTCTTAATCCGTTCTTTTTAGGAATTTGACTACGAACATATACGCACCCATAGATTGGCTGATATCATACCTAGACGGACTTCCCTTAAACTGCACGGGAAGTCCGTCTACTCGCCGAATTTTAAAAAATGCCATTGTTTTTGCTTAAATTGTGCTTGAAATGATCTGTCACTAAGGCTAAACTATTAATTATTAAATTCTTCATCGTATGCGATTACAAGCAGTAACATAGGTGAATAATTAACGGAACTAGATCACTCCAAAGTCAAAAAAAAATAAAGTATGCCGGACTTCGCCACATTGACCTTACCTATACAATACTATACATGAATCAGTATATGTAGGTAGTTAGGTACATATTAATATTCTTGTCCTACTTATTCCCCAACTTTTGGTCTTTGTCACATAGTTTAGTTTCATAGTACGAAGTGCCATTTCGTTAAGTTTCGGCCCGGCCGAAAGGTTCGGCCGTTTTTTGGCCGAAACCGAAACTACAGCCAAAACATGATTTTTTGGCCGAAACTGGCCGAAACCGAAACCGAAACCGAACCTTCGGTCGGACACTAAACCATATACACCAAGAAATGTAATCGGTGATCAGGAACCAATATTTCTAATTCAGTCATCGATGGCGATCACATTTAACTATGAAACCAACCCCGAAATCGCGTAAAAATAATTAACCCTCTCATAGAAAGTATCAACATGCGACCAGCCCAAATGTATGAAACAGGCAATTTTTTTTTGTGATTTTCGATTTCGTGATCGAAATCGATGACTGAATTAGAAAAATTGGTTCCAGATCACCGATTAAATTTCATAGTGTATAATCTATATTATTACCTTTAGGACATTTCATTTTACTTTTAGTCATTTCTAGTTTCTTAATTTTATATAGTAACATAATATTATCTAGGTTATTAGTAAAATTGATCGAAAAAATAACCGAAGTGTATTACATATTTATAATATAAGCGTCATTCACCTTCACACGAATATATCAAAACGACGTACACTAATGCCCGCGTCGACCTTAATCCTAAGACAATAAGCCTATTATTGCTTGACCTAAGTCGTCTCGGTTTTACTCCAGAACCAAAAGGGCGTAAACGTCCAACACGGCCATACTACATACGACACTCTAGATCTCGTGTTTACCGTCTGGTCTGATATGAGCTAATACGGGGAGCCGGCAACCGTGTTAGATAAATCTGAGGCTAGAGACAGGTTGACCTTAGGCCTTTGTCTACGGTTCGACCTGGTGAAACCAGCTTCTAAACAAATGCGGTTGGAAGAGTATCGTCAAGGCTCTGCAATATATCGCCATCATATAAATATTTATATGGACTGGACTCCTTTTATTTTGTTGTTGATGTTTTTGTTTATGTTAGAGTTGAATATAATTTGGTTGGATTGAAGAGCTGCTCATTTTAGGAGGAATATTTAAATACGTAATCCCAATTTATTTCCGCTAAAATACCGTATGGTTTCGTAGCGATGGGAAATATTTTAGACGACATATACCTACGGTGAAAATGCGCTTATAATGTACAGAATCACAAACTCTGTCCTTCCAACAAATGTTAACAAAATCTGTCAAAAAAAATCTACAACAAATAAAAAATTGGCCGATATCGGAGCGACCAAGATGGTCTTAGCTTTACGTATGTATTTTTTACGTAGGGACAGGATAAAATATAAGACTATCAAAATATTCGTGCTCCTACTTCAAGCCTGTAAGGTAAACGAACTAGTGCTAGACATGCTAATGCCCAATAGATGACACCTTGCTGTCACCTCTATTAACAATGACTTAGGTTTCAAGATGACATATACTGGGACCGCGTCGAGAACCAGTACGTTTACCTTACATACGACCTAATTACCTGTATCGCCTGTCACATGGTGAAACATAGCTTACCTAACCCAACCTAAACTTGCGACATTTTCCACACTATGGTTGTGGTGAACGCCGTCACATAGCATAACTCCAAATAAAGCGTTTGTAGCTACACGATCCCCGTGTCGCGTTACATGTCGTGTCGTGAAAGCAGCTGACGCGACATACGATATACTGTCAGTTCTGTTTCGTTGGACAGAAGTGCCAGAGTAGGCAAGTGTTAGCAGGGGCCCATTTCTCGAGACGTATTTGACTAATTAACCGAGCGTTAGCGATGGACTCCGGTTCAGTTTGGGTAAAAATGCTTTCGTTAGTCCGGTTGTTTTCCTCTCCAGGCCGCAATTCTCACTCAACCGATTCTCGTGATATTTTGTTAGTGGGTTCAATGATTAAATAGATTTTTTTTTCGATTAATTTTATTTTAATGGTCGTACGGTACATTTATTCTGTTTAAACTTATGCGCGCGAGGTCTAAGCTCACAGAGCCACTGGTTATGCGTGTGTTGACTAATTTGATTTCGTTCGTCATTAGATTCTCGATTAAGATAGTTCATAGATTTCTCATCTAACTTAAAGCCTCCAATTTATCAATAACGAATCATCTTTATACTTTTAAAAGAATTTATGACATAATTGCATATTGCTTGTTATAAATCGTGACAACAAAAACCACTTAAAGCAGCGGTCGGCAACCTTTTAGCAGCCAAGGGCCACATAGCAGCTAACGAAGTGGACGCGGGCCGCACTTTGTTAATATTTATGTTATGACTTTATCAGACATTGTCATTTGTCAATATTACATACAAAATAGCCAGGGAGGCTCGAGGGCCGCAAGTGAGAGGTTCCCAGGCCTCATGCGGCCCGCGGGCCGCTGGTTGCCGACCGCTGACTTAAAGCATTGAATAGCTCGGAGATAACTGTCAAAGAGAATAATAACCACTACGTTTATAACTGTCGCCACAAAACTAAATTGCTTAAGTTACTTATCGAATAGTATTCTATGCACGATTTTGATTTACTTTTATATTAGAAATAAGTAGTAATGTTTTTTACAATTTTTGCTTCCTTACAAATGTTTTGGATAGTGGTTTTAATATTTTAACCGCAAAATTCCGATAGCAAAATGACTTACTTATTCCAATGTGTTTATTGACATTTAAATAGGACCTTTATTATCAGAGAAGGTTATATATTCATGACAATGGAACTAACTGTGAAGTTATACCCTGTAAAATAAAATAAGGTCAGGTGGTCATAAAAAAGTCATGATCCCGACGAATTGAAAACTTTTTTTTCTCTTCTCATGCTCAAAAAGTGCACCTTGTCGTGCGTAGCTCCGAAATGTTTGACTTGGCAGAAAACCAAGCGTCTGAAACTCTGATCACATGTTGAAAATTTAAAAAAATAAATTAAAAAGTTAGTTATGTAATATGTTCTTTCGCTTTACGACAATTTCGTGGTGTAAATTGCCGTGAAAAATGTGTTTTATTTTCCTCGCAATCGAAGTGAAAAGCAGAGTGTACAACAAGGGCATAAATGTCCATTTTTACCCTCGTCTACTATTTTGGTCTTCGCTTCGCTCAGACCAAAAAATTGCATCGGGTGAAAATGGGTCACTTTATGCCCTTGTTGTACAATCTACTATTCAATCTTGAGGTCGTGTAAAAATACTAAATATGGACCTTTGCTGACGTATCACTGAGTTCTTTTACTGAATACCGTAAAATGGGATGAGTAGGCGCAAAACTGACATTTAAACCTCGATAAAATTTTATTTTTACATATGAAAACTGAATGGTGTACCTATATAATAAGTGTTACGTACGTTTGTAGGTATTTTAGTTCTTATTTTATTTTGGGTAGCTCCATTTCATAACTTTGACGATAAACAGGAATTCCCACCTCACCGCGTTGTCCCTCGTAATTGGGGTGAGATGGGTTTTCGTACAAAGGTGATTTTGGAAGATTGATGGATCGTTTTTTTTTTATTATGAGTATTACTATAGCTCCATTTTAAATTGGAATACATTTTTTTTGTAGCAGTAGCCTTAAAATCCCATCTCCCCCCCCTTTCATCCCTTCTCTCCCCATTCATAACCCAACTCTCCCCGCAAACCCTACTCACCCCATTTTACGGTATACAATACTAATGACACAAATGGTCACCAGGAAGAAAATAGCAATAACGACCAGTCATACCAGGTATTTACTTACTTCATAAACATAAGTATTGACAAAGGCGGCGGTCACCTTTCTCCGGACTCGCCAATCCATCAAACAAAATAACCATTGCAAACAATCATTTTCTGCGTAATGCTGTTTGCTTTCTCTGACATAGTGTTTCTATGCTGAAGTTGAAGATTTTATTTTATAGTTTTGTATACCGATAAACAATTAGTGTTACCCGAAAAAAACAACGAAATAAAATAATTTGAATATATGTCTTCTTACAAGTTGTCTTTTAAACTTTTATTGTTACATTGAAATAAATTACTAAGTACAATCGTATGAAATAAACAGATGCGAGATTTTTGGTCCACAAATATCACTGTTGACAGCTACCTACAGATCATATCCTTAACCGTTTCATTTTCATAACAAGTTATAATCAGAATCGGACTCTAGTTGTGCGAAAATTAAAATTTTGCATATACTTGATAAGTGGCTATTTTCCTTCTAGTCAAATCAGCTTCTTTTTTAGAACTGTCAAAACGATTTGCTAATATGGAATTTATATGAAAACGTGTGTAGTGACGTCACAGTCAACTCACCTACTTTTTATACTTCCATCCGATTTATTAAATAGAAATTGTGTTTAAAAATAACTGCTATATATCTATGTTTTTCTAATAATGATCTGGTGCTTTATTTCGTAGACGGTGTGAAATAATTTATTTTAAGTAGAGGATATTAGTACCTACCCAATTGCATACGAGTAGTAGTACTTCGTAGTAAATATTTAATAACAGTGTGCTGAAATCGATTTCTCAATCAATAGATTGATAGGTGTAAGAAAAATAATACACGGCATTGTAACGCCGGATTGATAATGGCGTATTAAAGATTGTATCAAATGGATAAAACTGCACTTAGACCAGTTAACATTTTATAGTAAACCAGTTTGTGGGAGTCGAGCAATCGGTCAAGGCAGCAAAAGGTTACTAGACCGATCCTTCAACTAATCTGCTTTATGTTAAAATCTAGAAATTTACTAATATGATAATTCTTGTTAGAGTTTCATTTGAGTTTCAAAGATTAATTTTAATTTATTTGTAGTTTTACATTATTTTAAGGTTATGATGTGTTACTTCAGATTAAGTATATTATTTATTTCTTAATCTAGCTTAACATATACTTAATGTATAAAATAATGTTGGGTGGTATGAATGTCAAATATTATTATTATGTGAAAATAAATAAAAAAGTCAACTTTACAAAATATTCCTAAAATGCTTTGGCAAAATATTCGTCAATTGTTAAGAAATGTCTATTTGGGTCGTTCTCTCATTTCGTGCAAATCGGTGATGTTCTCTCGATTTGTAAATTTTCTTTTTCATGGTGTATTTTTGGGTTTTCATGCATTGTGGATTCATTTTTTGACACTTTTATGCTAAAGGCACCTTCGTAACCTTATTACTTTTCATTTAATAAGACTGGTGGTAATGAACTACGCGCTGGTAATGAAATGGGCATGGATGGTAATTTTATCAGTGGACGGTAATGAAACAAACTTATGAAATCGCAATAAAAAATCTTTATTTAACGAAAATTAACACCATTAATATAATTAACAACATTAAAATCACGTGTCTTAAGCGCTGTGCAGACAATCAAGCCGACTTAACAAATAATCCGGCTTGACAATCGCGACTTATGTTTACCACCTAGCTTGTAGCGATTGTCAAGCACAATTTACGTGATTGAAGACGTATTTCGTATTGTTTATTTATTTAATGTTTACACAGCACTACATCAGTCTTATCACCAACACACTGAGAAACTACATACTTTAATTTAAAATTAACATCCAAATACACTCGACTGCCAATCCATCCACCGCAGCTCATAAACTCGCAAAATCTCAAGCACTCATGAGTCTACAGGAGATGCACTAGGAGAAGCCTAAGGGTTATATTTCTAATGTCCGGTACAAAAAGTCTTACAAGCCTCTCTACTAGTTCAAGGCAGTCAGAATCTCCACGAAAAGCCCAACAAGCTAAAAGTAGTAGGCTTAAGTTGCGCCTCACCTCCAAAGAAAAGAAGCCCTGGGTTCCTAAAATAAATATTTTTTGGTAATACATCCTAAGGAAATTCTTTTGGACCTTTTCCAATAGTAGAATGTACGTTGACTCGTAAAGGATCCAGACTAATGCTGACGCCTCCAGCTTGCTTCTGACCAGAACATTGTAAAAAAACTTTTATGGGGCAAGGGTCATGGAATTCTCTGACGTTGCGAGTGACAAAGCCTAATCTACTGAAGCTACAGTGGCAAGTGCTTTGATGTGGTCGTGAAATGTTAGCCGCGTATCGAATATGACCGCAAGATCCTTTACTGAGACGACTCTTGTTATTACAAGAGTCTATTGACCTAAGAGTCTATTGGCTCAGATCCAAGAAAATATTGAGCATGTGTAGGAAATAGGGCTCGATTAAAACTACACACTTGACACTTAGCCGCATTGAAAGTCACTTTGTTATCCCGACTCCTTTGGAACAGAGATGAAACATCCTCCTGCAGCAACTTACAATCCTCCTCCTTCTCAACTCAATATACCAATTTAAGATCGTTGGCGTAGAGTAGACAACGAGCGTTATGGATAACCGAGGGCAGGTCATTGACCATTATTCCAAATAGGAAAGGCCCCAAGATTGAATCTTGGCTGTCACCAGAACGAGTATGGTACGGATCTGGTACGAAGTGGCTATGCTGGTCGTTGCGTACTGCGGTTGATCACGCAGATAACTGGCAAAAATGTTAAATAAATGTGGATTGAACCAAATAGCGTCTAGTTTGTGTAGGAATACATCGTTACCCACACGATTGAAGGCTTTTCGGAAATCATAATACAGGACGTCTACCAGGATACCCATATCCAGATGCTCTAAGATGGTGTCAACCAAGGTCAGGTTAGTTTCCACAGACCGTTTCGCTCTGAAACCATGCTGAGTGTTGCACAGGAATAATGGTTTCACTTGTTTCGACAACGTGCCATGGAGTATGGACTCAAACAGCTTTGCTAAAGCTGAAAGAAAAGAATACCGTGACTTTGGGATCAGTCTTAATACCCGTGCAATCTTCCAATGGTGAGGATATGTACTTGTGGAGAGTAGTTACCAGATTAAGCATGAAGTGTATTGGACCATTCAAATGCTCTAAACACCCCTTTAAGATATATGCAGGTACCTAAGTAGTCTAATCCAAAAGCATAGACGCCTGAAAAACTTACTTTGGTGTTAAGACCCTTTTGAGCTTAAGTTCGTCGACAGTGCACCATGAATAACAGCAGATATGCCCGTATGTGCTCCGATCCTCAAGCACAGATGGATGAACTTGCGATGCTCCACCGCCCTGAGAGTTTATTACACCGCTTTTTACTGCTGGTATCAGTTTTTTGAGATTTATCACGCACGGATTGGGAATTGTCGCTTTTGACGGCGGAGGCACTATTATTGCTTATCGGCCTGTGTTTATGTTCCTGTAGTTTCTGCCTTTTATTCCAAACATTTGCCCCTTCTCTACCTTATCGTCGACAGGCATCAGATGATTCCAACTCTCTTAGTCTCTTAATAACGTGTCAAATTTCTCAGCACAGTCCTTGAGTGCGGTCAGGTATTATATGTAGAGCGGTAGGTTATGTTAATCTACTGCGCTCTAATTAAATCCAAAAATCACCAGTTGGGCTCCCCTATATATTATTACATACAGTTTTAAATGCTTATACCAACATACTATTTATACTAACTTAACCCTCTTTCCATTAAATGCACTGCCTCAAATACATTATCATTACCTTCTAAATTCGTTCATTACCTTCCCTGGCAAAATTGGAAGGAAAAGAAATGAATGACACAGATATGAATGAAGTTTTGGAAGTTTTCGTCGCCTAGGTCGGTTGATATCTGACCTTGATTTCGCAGAATAAGCCACCCGAAAGGCAAACCTAAAACACATCAATTAGGTATAATTTTAATAATGTACAATTGGTACTTACTCTATAAATCACTAGATGGCGATGAAGATTTATCTGAACCACACTCCTTCCCGACACGAGAGAACGTAGGTATTTTCGTCAAAAGCAACATACGGACGACCGCTGCAGTAGCACGCGGCCAACTGACTAACGAACAATGTGTTGTATCCGCGGGAAGTGCTATATACCCTTGCTATATAGCAAAATATAGCTAATCCATTTCTCGCGTCGGTAATGAAGAAATTGCTTGGACCATACACTTATAAGGCTGTATAGTTTTATTGTTAATTTCTTAGCGTATAATAGTATACGATATAAAACATAACTAAATTACTTGTTTACTGAACCAACAACAAGTTTTCTATTTTTAGTATCTTAAGGTTCAAATGGAAGTCAAAGTTATACTTCACGCGTTACATGCAGAGAGGAATGAAAATAGTGGGGGTTAATTGTAAATATAAGGAAATTAACCACCTTTTTAGAATTGTTCATGGCAGGCCCATATACTTTAGGTCCTATGTTACAACCTTGCATTAACAGATATTCGAAAACACCATCTCATTTTTGGTAAATTGCAAATAATACCGATTTGCACGAAATGCGAGAATGACCCATTTATGAAATATCTAATCTCTTACTTTTTTGTCGAAGGTTTTACTTATTTCTTATGAACTTATTACTTGGATAATAGTTACTCTCAAGCTCAGTGCAGAGTTGACTTCATATCCCTAAAATACACTATCTAATACCTTTAAACGAGCAAATTCTTGTTTATTTCGGGGATCTCGGAAACGGCTCTAACGATATCGATGAAATTTGCTAAATGGGGGTTTTCAGGGGCGATAAATCGGTCTAGCTAGGTCTTATCTCTGAGACTTTATATGTTTTCCGAGCAAAGCTCGCTCTCTCAGATATTAAACAAATATTAAGACACTAAACAATAATCTTCACTAACTCAAACAACAAGGAAGTACGAAGGCGAACAACGGTTCGTAACATACAGTTGCTATGCACCTGTCATAGTCCGTTGACATTAATTAGCTGGTTATGGTGAGTCCGTTACTAGATGCTAGTTAACATACAATACGTACAGGTATTTAAGTCAAGCCAAAGAGAATAGACTGTATAGAGAGTTACTGTCATGGTCAATTATGTAGCCACAGTACATTTACTGCCATCTTTCGACAGAAGATTAAAACTGTCAGATCGCTATTTGACTTTGATCCTTATTCTTTCACTGATATGTATTAACTTGTTAAATATTAATATTAACGCCATCTACTCAAGAGTAGGCTGAAGGTTATAGTTATAGCGCCATCGCTCGAAAAGATTTCACCATACCTTTGGCCTAGTGTCGAGTAGAGAGGCGTTAATATTCATATTTAACAAGTTAACACATATCAGTGAAAGAATAAGGATCAAATTCAAATGGCGTTCTAACAGTTTTAATCTTCTATCGAAAGATGGCAGTAAATTTACTGTGGCTACATAATTTACTCTGACAATTCGCCTCTATTTCAAATTCTCTTTGGTCAAGCCTAGGAAAGTGCGCTAGTGCATATGTGCTGAATGCTGAATAAATGAAAAAAGCACTTCAAAATAACCTGCACAAAGAAATATCATGCTCCAAGCGCGAAAAATGCTGCGGATATAGGAAATGAGCCATCGTCCCACTAACCCAATGTGAAAAATTAAAATATGTATATGTATCGTGTAACCGAATGAACGAACTCACTTTTTAACACTACCTATATATACCTTTCGCGTCGAATAATTGTTCCTATGACAGTTCATTTTTATATAGAAAGAAAGAAATAAAATACATTTATTTAACGCCACAGCGTATTACGTATAGAAAAGAAGACATACAGACATAAAAAAAACATTGGACGCTAAAATAGGACGTTATGTAATGGGTCTATTGCCTGAATAAAGAAGCATTCCGTGGCGCTGGTTTTCAGTGGGGACCTGACTTAAAACTATGAGACGACACATACGCCAACGACACACAAAAAACTGACATAAAAAGAGTGACACAAAAATTGATACAGTCATACTGAACAACAACAAAAGAAAAAAAACATGGAGTAGTTGTCTCGTAAAATTTTTGTAGACATTTTTTGGAAGTTACATAAGCTCAGTTATTTATCTACAAATGATGTAGGACATTGTAGGCAATATAAATACGGTAAAAACGATTTTCTTTCATTATTTTTTAAATTAAGCCTAACCAAAACTGAAGGAATTGCCATTGCAATTGCCATGTCGTTTATTTTCACCAATAGGAGGCACATTAAATAGGTATTCCCGTTATTCGTTAGTCTTCTTCTTAACAATATTGTTGTTTACCTTTTATGTTCCGCTAAGTAAACATATTCGTCAACGTCACAATATAAACATCCCGTAAAGGAACTGCGACCTTTCCAGGAAATGGTGATGGGTTTCCTTTCCTGTTGGCAACAGGAAAGCAAATGCGATAAAATTATAAGACATTAATTTGAATGAGCAGGTTACATAATGTCTATTTCCTGGGTCCTGCAATAATAGGCAAGGTATGCTCAGCAAGTGCCTAAGGGGGGTATTCCACCTGTCCAATTTGTATTTTGTCTCACATTTGCTTAATGGAGACAGTGAGATGCAATGACATTGGACCAAGATATTGCACAGATGGAATACCACCCTATCCAAAAAAAATATTATTCAAGAATTTTTAGTGGTGTTTCTGTGTAGGTAGGTATATTATGTAAATTACTGACTTTAAATGTATTAATTTGACTTTAAGCAAAAAGTACAGTACACTAAGTACAGTCACCACACGGGATTGTTATGCCATTTAGGGTTCTTGCTAAATTGAAAATTCTATAGCGTAAGTATTGAACAACCAATTTAGCTAGGACCCTAAATGGCGCAACAATCGCGGAGCGTGATTACCATCGTCTCTACTTGCATGAATTCTGAGATAAGAATTTTGTTTTCGTGAACGTTACAATTATTATAATGGTAGGTGGTACCTAGATAAAATTCTAGGCCATATGGCAAAATCTAACAAACAATTTCAACTTAATCAGTGATTAATAATCACCAACATGTTATATCCCAATTCAACATGTTATATCTCCAAGTCTAAGTCAGAAGGCTTATAAATTACTTATAAATATGTACCACTTGTCAATCATTCAAATATAATTGACAAATATGAGTCCTGTATGATAATTGATAACATAATGATAAAGTCAATAGAAAGATTACTTATTTACATAATGAGTCAGAGCGCGATTTCGCCCAACAGTGCTGTTTTAACCTGAAGCCAGATCCTGTTCCTAATTTAGCGCCGTGTAAGGTGATTGACTTGTTCCGTTTTTGGTAAGAAATACTCGTAAGTTCACCGCTAAAATAGTCCGTCGCCTGCGGGCTTTTTAGAACTCGTGTTTGTGTCCAGAATTATCGTACGCATTTGTTTTTACTCTACTTTCGGTATCAATGCGTGTGCCTAGCGTGCTAAGTGTGCTTGTCTTAATCTCAGCTTTTGTATTTCGAAATATTAGATAAATATCTAAGATACGAATACGTTATGGTATGCATCTATCTGTGAAGTAAATTGAGAAATTAACTGTATTCTTTTAACAACTCAGTAGGGTTAACCATTTGGTACTACATGTGTTTACCAATGGACTCGGATCAATCTAATTGAAATAAATTTCAAGATGTCAATTAATTACAATTAATTACTGGTAAATTAGCTTAGCTGCTTAGCTCATGTTGCCTACTGTTTTCAAGTTTTTGCATGACTTAAACGACCTCATTGTTCTAAACCCACCTCTCACATTTCACATAATTATGACTTGCCACCTTAAATTGTTTATTCATAAAACAAACTTGACAAATTGACACCTCTTGCACTTTTGACACTTGAATGTCAAATTTCACAACCTTTGGATATTGTATCGATAATTCTGATCCTTATCTGAGTCATGGGTGTTACTGTTAACTATGTATTTGTATGTTATATACATACATCGTTGTCTGTGTACCCACAACTGTTTAATTTTGTAATGTGCTTTAATAATTAATCTTCACCAAAAACTGGGTAACAAATAAAGGATAAGTAATCAAAGAACATAATTTAAAAAACCAGTATAACGCCCTCCTTAATTATGATTTATGAAGTCGGTTAAAAGAACAGACATTACGAAACAGTCTTGACCGTAGTTCAACTTAAGTAGTTCTTAAGCAGAAATTTGCCCCATTTTAATAACGCATTGAATTGTCAAGGAAAACGAAACGGAAAATTAAACTAAACGTTAATTAATGAATGCCAAAAACATGACTAATTACGGATAATTAGTATTTTAAACGGGTCAAGGCGCGTGGTATAGTAACTCATATTACTCCCATTAGTTCTTATTGATGCTTTATTTCACGGGTTTCTTACAAATTAACATAATTCTAAGTGATAGGTTAGTGGGATGGTGCAAGTGGGCCTTATAAAGACGAAAGTAGCGTAACGATGCAAGACTTGCTAAATAAGTTTAGACGACTCACAGAAGTAAGTCGCGTAAAACAAATGAATGAAATACTTTGAAGTCAAGTTTAAGCGCATAATATTTAATATCAAAATGATCCTAAAAAGTGTATTAAATAATCAAACATTCGGCCGAGCCTCCATCGGAATTGGTTAAACAATAACATCGTTCTGAGTGTTCTGACGGGCGTAATGGAAATGGGTCGGCTCCCGGCGGTTCTGGCACGCCACCGTTATTGATGGACACAAAAAATGAGCACACTAAATTACATGCCCTAATATTGGCGAACTTGGGCTCCTGGGGGATTGTTGGTAAACAAATTTAAAAAATATAGGGTAGTACACAGGACGATAGAAACGCTGGTAAACATCCGATCTAAGAGTACCCAACTAGCAAAATAGTCGTATAAGAATTGATTTACTCAGCCTGTAATCGTATAACAGCCGAGTTACGGTTGTTGAAACACCAATATATCGTATAATAGCGGTTAACTCGACTATTTAGCAATTTTCGCTAATTAGTGCTATAATCATGTCGTATAAAATTTATAGCACTATCTTTTAGCACTTTTATTCCACCTTTTAATAAATGCTGAGTTAGCGCTACTAAATCACTTTTATTCAGCATAATTGTTCTATTAAAATCATATAACAGCTATAGAATAGCTAATTGTCTGAATAAGGCGCTTTAATACAACTGTTACTCAACTCTCTTCTCTGTTGCTATAAAAGCCTATTAAAAGCAATCCAATAACCATTTGGCAACAATGCTGCTGTAACAGCGCGCTTATATCATAATTCGGGTAATGGGGCTCAAACCGCTGTTATAGGAGCTGAAGTGTATTTACAGGTTTTATTCAAAATGTATTCAGCTTAGAGTACTTTTAAAGAGTTTTGAACTACATTAACAGCACAAGTCAGCCATGTTGTACGTTTCAATATAGTCCGGTGGCCAACTGCATGAAACCCTACCTGATAAAAAAATAGAAAATCCTACTCTGTAGGGGTAGTTGACTTTTAGTAGCATCAACTGCTCTTGGTCGGCCGCGGCTTAATTTCGCAAATTTTGCGTAAATGGCAAAATAGTGGCACAAAAATTCATCAAAAAAAAAACCCCATCGTATAATAGAATGAAACTTGCAGGGTAGGATAGCTGCCTTTGAGGACAGCAAAACAAAAGTGGTCAGCTACATCATGTGTTGGCAGGTTCCTGTGTTCGACCGAATTTGTGGTACCACGTGACAACTACAATTTACCTCATCGAAAAATAGAATGAAAAAAACTGATTGTAATACCTACATTAAATTTGTTGACGTATGTCTTGGTCGGCCTCACCTTAGCCTGATAGCTTTTGCAATCCGTCCGCATTAAAAAAAATGTGAATGGCAGCAATCCTACCATACAAGTGACATTCTATTTTTCGATGAAGTAAATTGTAGCTCACGTGGTACCACAAATTCGGTCGGACACAGGAACCTGCCAACATAGGATGTAGCTGACCACTTTTGTTTTTTTGATGAATATTTGTACCACTTTATGCCATTTGCGCAAAATTTGCCAAGTTAAGCCACGGCCGACCAAGAGCAGTTGAAGCTGCTAAAAGTCAGCTACCCCCACAGAGTAGGATTATTCTATTTTTTTATCAGGTAGGGTTTCATGCAGTCGGCCACCGGACTATAAATCCATAAACATGGCGACATCATGTGCTATAAGTGTAGCAGTAAACGCAGTTACTCGACTTATAGTCGAATTAATGAGATATAACAGAAACTAGATCGTGTAAGCAAATTTTTACTTATTTTAATTAATATTTTTTTATTGAAATTTAAGAAAATAGGCGGCCCATGAATATATATGAACCAGTGTCTTTGGTTTTATCAATAAAGTATTTTTCGCGCTAGGTTTTACTGTATTACGTGTACTTACAGACAGTAAAAACTTATGTACACAATCACGGTAAAAATAAATGTCATGGATGACAGCAGTAAAAAAATACTTAAGTACCTTTTTGTTTTATTAGATACGTGAAGACGATTAGGCCTCAAAACTTAATCAAATAATTGAAATATAATCGCTTACCTGAGATCGTTTTTAGCACATATTAGTTGAATAAAAGCATTTACTGCACTCTTACACATTCAAAATGCCGAGTAAAAGCAATTCGGCTACTTTTACGAAACATTTTTGCTGAGAAAAAGCAGTGCGGTTGCTTTTATAGAACACTTTCACTGAGTAATAGTAAATTGCTAATGTTTATAGAACGAATAGTCGAATAAAAGCACTATCGTTGCTATTAAAACACTAGAATCGCTTTTATCCACTTTTACTCAACTCTTACAGCATCGATTTGCTTCTTATACAGCGCTTACTCGATTTTTATAACACTTTTAGTCTGTATAAGTGCGCCTTTTCGCGTTGAGTAAACGCTTACAGGACTTTTATTCGACTGTTTTTACACCGTTTATAGCACCAAAAAGCGAAAACAAAAACGTGCTCTCAACTTTTATAGCACATACATTTGCTAGTTGGGTAATAGCGACTTTGCAAATTAACGTATGTTGTGAACGAACACGGAATTGGTAAGGTACTGGTTGGGTCAAACAGATCACTGTGTTATGTCTTTCCTGTAGACATACACAAGAGTTAAGGGCTATAAAGGTTAATTTTCTTATTTAACCCTTATCCACGTGAAAAGGTCCTCCTTTTATTTAAAGAACTATGATAAAATCATTACTTACATGCCCACAAGCTGTTAACTATTGCCCACAGGAGAGAAAACTAGCGTGTTATCGCGAACAGCACATTTTTCTCTCCTGTGGGCAATAGTTAACAGCTTGTGGGCATGTAAGCAATGATTTTATCATAGTTCTCTAAATAAAAGGAGGACCTTTTCACGTGGATAAGGGTTAAATAAGAAAAGTAACCTTTATAGCCCTTAACTTTTGTGTATGTCTACAGGAAAGACATAACACACTGATCTGTTTGACCCGGTTACGTTATCACTTGTGCGACATGACATTATCGTTTGTCCTAATCTGACATTTTGACTTATGTATTTATTTGTAAGAATGGGATAAAACAAAAATTAACTAAAAGTGGCTTGAATAAGGGGGTTAATAGGTATTCAAAGTTAATAATACTAAATCGTGCGCTAGATACACGATGTATGTATCTGGTTAGTGAGTGTTGAGGTCATTGTTGGCCGGACAAGATATCGGAATAAGGATGTGATACGACATACAATGCGACGGGATTCAGTCGAGTGACATCACCTGACTTCCAACCAAGACCGGATTGGGAGCCACTTGAGTTGCATGCGAAAATGAGAAACGTGGTCAAATTTACGCAACCCAAATATAAACCGGATACAGAGAATTCATAAATAAATAACTAAACTGAACACTGTTGCCGTAATGTAATTGCACGTAGACGTAGATGTGGTAGGCAACGGTATTCAATTTAGTTATGTATTTACTCCGAATCAGGAGTTCCATACGCTAAAATAATTATATTTAAGTAAAAAAAAAACTTCATATAGATAACAGCCGATAATCTGTTGAACTGAACCACATGATTGTAACGACTATTTTACAAAGTAATCAATTTAATCAATGTCTTCATTTTCTATTAAGTAGATTAGCCTAAATAAAACTATTTTTTTAATATATAAGTTATTTGAAGCCACGACCTCTTTTCAGAATAGGAAATCGCATTCTTTAACCTTAAGACAACTTAATATAATGTTATGAAAATGTCGCGTTTTCTGTGCAGACAGCGAGACGGCATTAATGGCATGTTATGGCCGTCTCATGGTATTTCAGAACGGCGGTGACATTCGCAAATATCACGTCGATTAGGGTTGGCGTACGACAAGTTATTTAGCAAGACGTCCTATAGCAGGGTCAAACAGATCACTGTGTTATGTCTTTCCTGTAGACATACACAAGAGTTAAGGGCTATAAAGGTTAATTTTCTTATTTAACCCTTATCCACGTGAAAAGGTCCTCCTTTTATTTAGAGAACTATGATAAAATCATTGCTTACATGCCCACAAGCTGTTAACTATTGCCCACAGGAGAGAAAAATGTACTGTTCGCGATAACACCCAAAAGTTGTCGTGCCACTGAAAAAAAATATCACTAAAAATTCTTAACAACTTCGCTAAGAGAGGTGAGTTAATTTATTAAATTTTAAATAATTAATACTTGATGAAAACTAGAATGTGTTTTATTAATTGCATTTACCATGAGATAAGGTATACAACACACTATGTTGTGACTCCACAGATGTAAAAAAATAGTGGTATTTGGCCCAATCCCATTATAGGAGCTGTAAAACTGCATACCTCCTATGATGGGACAATTGACATAATGATGCTTGCCATGCCATAATTTCATGTTTTAAACAATACAGAAGTAAAATGTAGTTACGAAATATGTCAACCGGGAGGTATTCTCGGACTTAGGATAAATTAATATCGTTTTTCCAAACTTTTATTTAACTTGCCTTGTTAGTTAGTGTGGGTCAAATCTTGGTTGCTGAATTTGACCCACTTTTCGATTTCCGATTCAGTTGAAATTTTTTGTAAGTACGTAATTAAGTATGCAAATCGGATGATAATGCAATATTATGATAACATGGACTTGATCTGATGATGGAGACAGGAGGTGGCCATGGGAACTTTATCGCAATAAACCCTAACTAATTGTGTTTGGGTATATTAGAATTGTCTCGATGAATCTAATACAATAATAATTGGCTGTGGAAAGAAAAATACATTCAGCGATAAAAGCTTATACCAAAAATAGATTTTTTTGCCATAACTTATTCCCCATTTCAATATTTTATACTGATAGAGCAATGTCCATTATAGGCGGGCCATTACTGGATCCACGTCCATTACCGGGGGCCCATTACTGGAGCTTTGGTGTCCATGACTGGAGAAAAAAAGCATAGTTTTAATTTGTTAATTATGTGGAAACTCATTGCAGTATCTTTGATACAACACGCTTAAAACATGAAAGGCGGATAGGACTTTCATCTTTTAACACGCTAAGCGGAAGACCATTTACATGTACAAGGGAAATATCATAAATACTCCAAATTTCCTCTTAAATGTCCCATGACTGGTGCTGTTACTATATTAAAAGACAGTTGAACACCTTGACTAGGATAAAATATTTAATAAATGTTATTTAAATTAGTTCAGGTTTGCCTATTACGAGTATTCCACTTTTAGTGTTAGAAAAACTTCGCAGAAGTATCTTCTTTTCAAATCTATAGACCTAGATTCCTTTTTTAAGAACCCCATAATGTAGCCCCTCGAGTAGACTTCGGCAGGGAGCTATGCGGTAGGTATATAATGTAAAATAGCATGATAACCAGTGATCGTACATTTTCCAGCATTTTTGGTGCAGCGGAGTGGTGTTAAGAGCCAACGGGAGTGGTCATTTCTCCATACAAACGTACTCCTCGTTTTCCTCCGTAGTTTTTGAAGCTAGAGCAATGATTTTTTCAACACAGATTAATATTGTCAATATCTGTGTCGGACCGTTTTGCTTTTTTTGATATTTTTGTTTTTTAAGGCGCTAGAGCCCTTCAAAAATGGCCATAATGGCCTAATTGACTATGCCACAATGAGAGGCGTGGCATTCAAAACTGATATCAATTGGCCAAAAAAGCAAAACGGTCCGACACAGATAATTTCATAATCATTTAGATTTCCAAATTTGGTTACGATTGGTTAAGTTTTGGAGGAGGAAACAGAGGAGTACGAAACCTCGATTTTTGAGATTTTTACGCAGGATTTTTCGCCTTGTCCTTATCGCACTACGTTTAGGTGCCGCTTCCGTTAGCGAGACGGGTATATTTACCTAAAATATTTAAAACTCAGCTCCTGTTTCGTTTTAACGGAATTGGTATAAATAATTTCAACCCTAATGATTAATTAGCGTTAATTACGTTAATATTAACCTTAATTTACCATTTCAGTTGAAATGCTGGAAAATATACGATCACTGATGATAACTAACACACTATTTACTTTTAAAATGTACCACCTCTTAAAACCCTACACTTACACACCTCAGGAGTTATTCTAATCCTAAAAAAACGTAAACTCTCAATTTTACCGACACGCAAACGAGGTCCCAATGATATGACATCCCCTCTACGCGCTCCAGCTAACTTATTAAACTTTATAAATGGAATATTTTATTCTGTAGCTAAACACCTAAGGTAAACGTACAGGTGCTCGACGCGGTCCCAGTACATATCATCTTGAAACTTAAGTCATTGGGCATTAGCATGTGGAGCACTAGTACGTTTACCTTACTATGCATAAAGCATAAACATAACCCAGCGTAGGTATATTTTTAAATATTGCAGAATTGTTTTCCGGAAAGCATAATGGTTTGTTTTGCTATTATCTAGTTAGAGTTTAATGAGGTCATAATAGGGTAAACACAACGTTGACTTTGCTAATTGTTCACTTATAGCTCCAATGGAAGTCGTTCAACAATCTGAGATATGCAGGTTATGTACAAAGTGTACAATAATATATTATCCGCACTGTTTTAAGAATGTTGTATCTGTGCCACTGAATGAGGTATTTCTGAATATTTTCACTGAAACCAAATTTTTCACTCATACTTTTACTTTTGATATAGTTTTCACTTACACTCAATTTCAATATGTTTATCTACACTCTAAACTAGACTATAGAGCATTTTATATATAGCTACATCTTTCACAAATCATAAGCACACTTTGTTTACAAGTAGTAAAGTAAACTAACTCACTAACAGTTACTAGTTAGTAATAATTACAAAATCATTTGTTTAACATCGTCGATCCGCGGAAATCAGTCAACTCGTCAGTTATCGTAGAGTTCTTGTGGATGACCAATGAACACAGTGCAGTGGTTACAGTGACAGTTACGGAATATGGGTTACAATGATGTCGATAATGCAAAATATGGGACGTTATATAGAATACATACACTGCGGTAAGAGATCTACGTTATTAAATCTTAGGAGTTGCCTCCAGAATCTCGCGAACTAAATTGACAGGTCAATGTGCACAAATGATACCACAGTTCGGCCAGTGCTGTTTATATCGATATTTTCAAAAAAGTTTGAATTAGAGAATATCGCGAGAATTCACCGCTAGGGGCGCTACTATGGGCCCGATTCGGATTTTGAAATAGACATCTATTAGACATCTTTGAGACATCACCAAGATACGATAACGATATGTTTAAGATCTAACCTGTCAAATTTGACATTTGCGCGATTCTGGAGATACTGTTGAACGATTTCCACAGGATATGACTTAGAGATCCAATTCACATCTAATAGATATCTTACTCTATCTAACGTAAAAGTGACATTGGTTGCCCGAATTGCGCTGCAAAAGAGAACTAGTTGATATCTAAACTATAACGTATCTAGAATGGATCTAGTACTATTGCGCGGTCAGTTAAAATGTATCTTTAAGTAATTTAAGTTAATTTACAAATGTTACTTGGTATTTCGTAAATTAAAATAGTAATAGAGACAAGGATATTGGATAAACATATTTTAATTAAATAAATATGTTATTATATTTATTTCGTTTTATTTGGAAAACAGAACTTACAGCTAGCAGTAACAAGTTGTAGGTGATAACATAGAAACAGTGGATTTTACACAAACACCCGTTTATAATTTCATTGTTTTTACCTTAAATCCGTAAACCGTAATCCGTGACCACAGCTGGTGCAACTCAGCTAAAAACGTCGGAATTTAAGGTAAAAACAATGAAATTATATCGCGGTAGACCCGTAAAATATGTCTCGATTAATATTCGTTGATTGTTGAAATTACACAGTTACGTACTCGTAACTATTCATCGTGTCGCTCAAATTTGGCCACTCTCGGATCCGGGGCCCATGGTATTTTACCCACTTTATAACTATCATAATATATAATCACGCTCACGCTACAGAAGTATTTTTGTACTATGCTGCATATTTAATGAATTACTTGTTCCAGATTGCTGCGGCCGGTATCGGTGGCCGGCGCGATGGAGCACGCGCTGCAACATCGCGAGCGCGTCGGCGTGCAGGATTTCGTGCTGCTCGAAGACTATCAATCTGAGGCCGCCTTTATTGACAATCTGAGGAAGAGGTTCAACGAGAACATTATTTATGTGAGTATTAGCGTCCAGTCTGTTATTTCACAATCTTATTGCAAAATAACAGATGAAGCGAAGAAGCGGGAATTGGAAGGGGTAAACCTCGGCGGACTTTCTCTGAGCAGATCGGGGAAATCCTGAAGAAAGGCCTGGTCAAGAGCGCCCTAAAGCAGCGAGCGTGTACGAGGAAAGTTATGAAAGTGAAGGAAGCGAATGAATCAGGATCGTAGCAAGTGGAAATCCGTGGTCTCTGCCTATCCCTCCGGGAAATAGGCGTGTGTATGCATGTATGTATTGCAAAGGCATTAGTTCCACCGATGGTCAATTAAGTGTTGATGTTTCTGAGCACTTCTAATAGTAGATATGTTCGTCGAGGACTACCAGTGTGAAACCGCCTGTATAGATAATCTAAAGAGGCTCCAAGCGAACATTATCTTTATTCTGAGTAGGTATCACGTCCACACTGTTAACTAACAATTTGCAAACCTTATTGGATAGGCACAAGTTCTACCGATTACTGAACATTTCTAGAGAGGTGTATGTAACTATCACAAGATAATAGACAGTAGGCACAACTACATTCCTACTACGTTCCGACATACATTGACAAAATTATTACGCCAAACCAAACGGCTAATAAACACATCTTCCCAACACATAGGTAATATATTCCTATCCCTAACTATTGATCTATTTATTAAGATGTGTATCAGATTTTAGTAATAATTTCTTACTATTCTAATCTAACTATTACTATTAACTGTAACTATTATTATTTGTTATTCTGACTATTGACGGCAAAATATCATATTTGTATTGTGTGGTTTCGAGTGAAATTAGGGGTGTAATCTCATAAGTGGATTAGCCGAATGGCGCGACCGCCGAAGCCTTTAAACCTCCACCACATTAGTAAACCACCTTTTGTAAAAGGTATAAAGTAATTATCGTGTCAGCGATGCACTTAAAACCTTTATATAACGATAACAGGAAAACACGCTCTGCAATAGGGCCGCAGCCCAAAAACGTGGAGACTAGGCAGACAGACAAAAGAGTTCAGACTAGACAGTCCAGGCAAATGACCTATTAAAGATCTGTCTGTTCTGCATAATTAGCGTTATATTTGGAAGGTTCTATTTTAAGATGTCATAATATCGGTGGACTAAGAGAGAACTCGTCACTCCAATTGGCCCGTGTTTTCAAAGCAACTATATATTCCGTCACAGGTCATGACGCTGGTTTAACAAAGTACCTACATAGAACACACACACAAAATATATAATCAGAAAATTTGGACGCTGATGAAGTAAGATTCTCACACAGCGTAATGCCGCAGCAACCCGTTGCGCTGGTTTTCAGTGCGGATCTGACTTAAAAACTACGAAAATTTTGTAGCGACACATATCATATTGCCCACGATAACTGCAGAGTCATCATACCTACGAACCCACGGTTCAGTTGTCAACTTGTCACACAATCTTAACTGAATATGATTATAGTAGTATACCCTATAATGGACACGGAACCAGTAATGGGACAAAATAACACAATTCCTCTAAAATAAGTATAAAAAAGTAGTTTATAAACACTGGATATATTTTTATCATAAATAAGAGTCCTAGAGCTGATTATGTTTGAATTTTTATTAAATTCGGTTATTTTTTAAGAAATGTGCGTCAACCCAAAAGTTGTCGTGCCACTGAAAAAAAATATCACTAAAAATTCTTAACTACTTCGCTAAGAGAGGTGAGTTAATTTATTAAATTTTAATTAATTAATACTTGATGAAAACTAGAATGTGTTTTGTTAATTGCATTTACCATGAGATAAGGTATACAACACACTATGTTGTGACTCCACAGATGTAAAAAAATAGTGGTATTTGGCCCAATCCCATTATAGGAGCTGTAAAACTGCATACCTCCTATGATGGGACAATTGACATAATGATGCTCGCCATGCCATAATTTCATGTTTTAAACAATACAGAAGTAAAATGTAGTTACGAAATATGTCAACCAGGAGGTATTCTCGGACTTAGGATAAATTAATATCGTTTTTCCAAACTTTTATTTAACTTGCCTTGTTAGTTAGTGTGTAGTTAGGGTCAAATCTTGGTAGCTGAATTTGACCCACTTTTCGATATCCGATTCAGTTGAAATTTTGTGTAAGTACGTAATTAAGTATGCAAATCGGATGATAATGCAATATTATGATAACATGGACTTGATCTGATGGAGGTGGCTATGGGAACTTTATCGCAATAAACCCTAACTAATTGTGTTTGGGTATATTAGAATTGTCTCGATGAATCTAATACAATAATAATTGGCTGTGGAAAGAAAAATACATTCAGTGATAAAAGCTTATACCAAAAATTGATTTTTTTGCCATAACTTATTCCCCATTTCAAAATTTTATACTGATAGAGCAATGTCCATTATAGGGGCCCATTACTGGATTCACGTCCATTACCGGGGGCCCATTACTGGAGCTTTGGTGTCCATGACTGGAGAAAAAAGCATAGTTTTAATTTGTTAATTATGTGGAAACTCATTGCAGTATCTTTGATACAACACGCCTAAAACATGAAAGGCGGATAGGACTTTCATCTTTTAACACGCTAAGCGGAAGACCATTTACATGTACAAGGGAAATATCATAAATACTCCAAATTTCCTCTTAAATGTCCCATGACTGGTGCTGTTATATAGTAAAAGTTTTTGGGCACAAATGTCATTTTCGGTACAGGCTTTTATTGCTGACTGTACTTTCTTTACAGGCAACTATAATACTCATTGAGTCGATTCTAAAAACCCCAAACACAATAAAGTTTCGTTGTTATATCACAGAGTTCATGGCCATCTCCTGTCTCCATCATCAGATCACCTCGATGGTATCATAATATTGCATTGTCATCCGACTTACATATGTATGCAAATTTTCAGATTCATTGGAAGTCGGAAAGTAGGTCAAATTTAACTTGCAAGATTTGACACGTAAAAACATAGGTTAGGTTAGAGTTACAGTCAGTTACATTACAGTCACCTGCAATAATTTTTTTTTTTTTTTTTTTTTTTTTTTTATTTAGAAAACAAACAGCCTTTTACAAATAAGTCTTACAAAAATTATTAAAAATAGGCCTAAAGTTTCATATATTACTAGGTTGACTATTACAATAAAGGTAGTAGGTTACTTAATTATAAATTACCCGAAGGTATAGTTGTGAATACTACACGCAAATAAAATAAGAAAACAATGCAAGATATAACTAAAAATATTATTTAAACCTGTGTTGTGTACAATAAAGTGATTACTACTACTACTACTATAACTAAAAACAAATTTTTCAATTACTAGAAAACAAAATATGCCGAACTTTGTTCTTGAAAACCGACAAACTATGAATAAAAATGTCTATATCATTAAGCGATTCATTATACATATTACAAGTGCGCCTAAAGAAAGAATTTTTAGCATACTGTGTGCCACAGGAAGAAATAGAAAAGGTAGGTTTAGAACGTGAGTGGTACCGAGAAATTTTGAAGGAAATGTTTTCTAATAGTGGGTTGGAATCTATATGATTTCTAATAATTTTAAATAAGAATAAAATATCTAGATATGCTCTTCTTTTTTCCAAAGGAGGAAGACTATGTCTAGCTGCTGACGAAAGATAGTCACAGTTATAGCGGCCGGTTCTATAATCAAGGGACTTACAGAAAATTTTCTGAATCCTTTCAAGTCGAGACTTATGAATACCGAAATGTGGGCTCCAAACAACACTGCCAAACTCCAAAATACTACGGACGAAAGAGTAATACAAGACTTTTAACGTGAACGTACTTTTGAATGGTTTACTTAAACGCAAGATCATGCCTAACTTTTTATATGCTCTCGTCACAATATTATCTATATGTTCATTAAAGGAGAGTTTAGCGTCCAGAGTAATCCCTAAATCTCGAATCGACGACACACGTAAGACACTGCTACCAGCTAGTTTATAATCAAAAGTGATAGGATTATTTTTACGGGAAAACGTGATAGTATAGCATTTCTCAGCGTTTAGAATTAAATGATTTCGCTGACAATAGTCCTCAAATTGTGACAAATCGGATTGTAACGCAACACAATCATCATAATTTCTAATAGTCTTATATATTTTAGTATCGTCTGCGTAAAGAATGTGGGAAGAAGACTGAAAAATAGTATCAATATCATTCACATACAAAACAAATAGAAAAGGTCCCAGGTGCGAGCCCTGGGGAACTCCTGAGGGAATGGGTAGAAACTTTGAC
This sequence comes from Cydia splendana, assembly GCF_910591565.1. Classification (NCBI taxonomy): domain Eukaryota; kingdom Metazoa; phylum Arthropoda; class Insecta; order Lepidoptera; family Tortricidae; genus Cydia; species Cydia splendana. The sequence continues at coordinate 18,371,161 of NC_085972.1, read as the reverse complement.
CTATAGCCCTTGAGTGCAACCGCCTGACTTCTATTACTAATGTAGGACTTTAACCACCTAAAAAGGTCACCGTGTATACCGATCCTGAAAAGCTTCTGAAGTAAAATAGAATGATCTATTTTATCGAAGCATTTAGAGAAATCGGTATACACGGCGTCAACTTGATAACCGGCATCCAAAGCATTAATAATATGGTCGGTATAAGTGACTAGGTTAGTGTCGACGCTTCTACCTTTGAAAAAACCATGTTGGTGCACAGAGATGTGTCGCGAGACTACAGAAGTAATTTCATTAGTCACAATTTTTTCAAAAATCTTAGCGAATACACAAAGTTTCGATATTGGTCGGTAAAGCTTAACATTATGTTTATCGCCGCCTTTGTGCACCGGTGTAATGATAGCCCGCTTCCAGATGCTAGGGACGATGCCTTCATTGAGAGACTTTCTGAAAAGCTTAGCCAAGGGAACCGCGAGCTCAGCGTAAAGTTTAGAAACTAAAAAAGGGTGAATATCATCAAAACCTGCGCCCTTATTAACACATATGAGTTTTAGATGCTTATATACTAAATCATCAGTAATATTAATACTAGAAATATCTACAGGGGTGGAAGAAGACTGAGGAGATGGAAGTCGTGATTGATTACAACCAGTAACAAAGACTGAACTGAAATAGTTGTTAAAAAGATCACAAATAACGTCACCTTCGGAGGTGGATCTATCATCATAATACATATTAGAAGGTATCTCATTTGCAGGAAATTTTGATTTGATGAAACTCCAAAAATATTTGGGCGAAGAAGTAATTTTCTTTTCACTGAGGGCAATATATTTAGTATAACAATCTTTACTAAGTTTCTTTTCTCTTTTCCTTAGTAATTTAAATTCAGCATAATCGATAGCGTTATTGTATTTTTTCCATCTAGCATGAGCATTCAATTTGTTTTTAATAATTTTAATTAATGGCCTGTTATACCAGGGAGGATACTTAGAAGTCGAGTAAACCTTACGCTAAACCTTATTTTTGCGGCCTTCGTTGTGTAATATATTTTTGCAGGTGACTGTACATACATACATTGTAAGGTAATAAAAAGCTTGTAAAATAACCATTAATTTATACCCATTGTCCAACAGACGTACATCGGCAACGTACTTATCTCCGTGAACCCTTACAAGAACCTGCCCATCTACACCGAGGAAAAGATCCAGCAGTATTACAAGAAGGCCTTTTTTGAGGCACCTCCACATGTGTAAGTTTCATTTAAGTATAGTAAGTTCTAACATTGGATAGGAACAATACCTAACCTATATACATATTTTGATAATGGTTGCCACAAAAACACAGTGTTGCATATTAAAATATTAAGAACGGGTCACTCACGTATTTTAAGTCCGAAAACGCTCGATATGTTTCACTCCGTACCGAGGAGTGTCATCAGGAGCTTTTTTGCTTATAGTACTATTACTTATTCTGTGGTATTAGGTAAGTACTTAATACTTACCAAGAGGGCTCAAGTGCATAATTATAATTTACTACACTTAAACATGTTGTTTATATAGTTTATCGAAATCGACATTAGCAACACACTTATATGTATCACTCAGCACTTGAATCATGAAATAAGATAGTATTTAGAATGTTGTCCGACATGTGAACTATAAATTTTCCACGGCTATTTACATATAAAATCTCGCCCGCGAGAGAGACTAGCCGCCTTTTTCTAACTGTATTAAATAAAGAGGGACGGGTAGTCTATCTCGCGGGCGAGTTACTCTCGCGCCAATCCTGCGCTAGCCCGGCTGGATTGTCAAACGTCAACGAACACCAGAGTTACCGTATAGGGTACGAAAGCGTATAGCGCGATCTACTTAAGCTGTTAATTTTAAACCACGATTTGTCCTAGACTCCTAGAATCTATGGTAGAACTTGACCCAGGGAGACGTAATATCCGCCAATCAGCGGTCAGGCTTAAACTGGTCTTCCAATGGCAAAATTAATGGCTAAGCGTTGAAAATCGACGTTAGAGATTATGCCAATTTCACAATGAATCTGTGTTTCTACCATCAGTTTTTACATTGACATATACGCTCACGTCTACGTAACTTACTTTCTATGCATCTCGCTCGTACTCGCATATTAGTGCAAGCGAGATGTACAGAAAATAAATTACGTAGACGTGAGCGTTATGTCAATGTCAAAACTGATGGTAGATCGAGGCTCTGCTATAGTAAGTATTATTTCAATTGCTTACTCCAGATGAGTCGAACTATTAGAGGAACCATAGTTTCTTTTTCTTATGTCCGGGTCAATCCCAAAAGCGCGTAAAACGGCAGAACCCTCACAACCCTAAGAAGTTGCCGATAATAAGATCCATCTAAAGTGGCCAGATGCCACAAATGTAGACGCAAATGTCGGTTCCTCATTGGCTTGTAGTCCATAGACCGGTCATCATCGTCCTCGCGTTGTCCCGGCATTCTGCCAGGGCTCATGGGAGCCTGGGGTCCGCTTGGCAACTAATCCCGAGATTTGGCAGAGGCACTAGTTTTTTACGAAAGCGACTGCCATCTGAACTTCCAACCCAGAGGATAAGCTAGACCATATTGGGATTAGTCCGGTTTCCTCACGATGTTTTCCTTCACCGAAAAGCGACTGGTAAATATCAAATGATATTTCGTAATACATAAGTTCCGAAAAACTCATTGGTACGAGCCGGGGTTTGAACCCATGACCTCCGGATTGAAAGTCGCAAGCTCTTACCACTAGGCCACGAGCGCTTATAATCCAGAGAGAAAAAGAAAATGACCATCGCGTAGGCGCTGCTTGCTTAGAGCATTTTTGTATTCACTGGTTTAGCAGAATGTTCAACATACCTACGTTCTCAAGAAGCAACGAGAATAGCCTATTGTTGCAATTTCACAGCGATTCTGCGCAGATTAGAACTGTTTCTAATAGACAATTCTGGATTAGAACTGTTTCTAATAGACAATGCCGGTCATGTATAGCTGTCCGGTCTTAGAAGATGTTAGTGGAAGGAAACAATGTCGTGACGAATTGACGCATACCGCATGCATGTACCTGCTTATCATTGTCACCAACTGAGTTGAAATATTAAAATAATGGTTAGTTCACATTTTGGGGAAAATACTTAGGTATAGGTAGGTAGTTCTTTGCTATCACCAAAACGGAATGTTGAATTTATACGGAATGAAAGAGGCGAGATCTAATTCAATATTTTTTTCTCTAGTTAGGTAAGTTATTCTCCAAAAAATTCGAGCAAAAGTTGCCATATTTCCCTGTTGCAAAATAAACTTCTTAACACGATATCCGATAGTTAAAGCGAAGTCAATGCATTGCGCTAAGAAAATTATGATGATGAATGAAACTTTGACCAAAATAATTCCATTTCTGATTGATTGTACCTTACTCAAAATAGGTACCGTAAAATGGGGTGAGTTGGGTGAAATTTGACTTTCAAACCTCTATAAAATTTTATTTTTACATGTGAAAACTGAATGGTGTATATAATAAGTGGTTCGGACGTTTGTATTTTAGTTTGTATTTTATTTTGGGTAGTTCTATTTCATAACTTTGACGATAAAGAGGAGAACCCACCTCACCCCGTAGTGCCTCGTATTTGGGGTGAGAGGGTTTTTCATACAAAGGTGATTTTGGAAGATTGTTGGATCGATTTTTTTTTATTATGAATATTACTATAGCTCCATTTTAAATTGGAATACATTATTTTTCTAGCACTAGCCTTAAAAACCCACCTCACCCTCCTCTCAATCCTTCTCTCCCCATTCATAACCCATAGCTCCCCGCGAAACCTACTCACCCCGTTTTACGGTACTTAATCTGTCCGATGTATATCAAAGTATCTTGGTACTTATCTACAACAATCAGATGATTTTGGCTTAATATGGCTTTATCCGCCTAATCCGCCTTCCTGTGCTTTATAAAAAACCGGGCAAGTGCGAGTCGGACTCGCGCACGAAGGGTTCCGTACCATAATGCAAAAAAAAAAAAACAAAAAAAAAAGCAAAAAAAAAACGGTCACCCATCCAAATACTGACCACTCCCGACGTTGCTTAACTTTGGTCAAAAATCACGTTTGTTGTATGGGAGCCCCATTTAAATCTTTATTTTATTCTGTTTTTAGTATTTGTTGTTATAGCGGCAACAGAAATACATCATCTGTGAAAATTTCAACTGTCTAGCTATCACGGTTCGTGAGATACAGCCTGGTGACAGACGGACGGACGGACGGACGGACGGACGGACGGACGGACGGACAGCGAAGTCTTAGTAATAGGGTCCCGTTTTACCCTTTGGGTACGGAAACCTAAAAAATCATTGAGGTTTTGCATTGTTTATATGCGTCACTCTGTTCTCCGACGTCCATAACATTTCCTTACATTATTTGACTGCGTCGAGGGTCGAGTGTATTATCAACAACGATAAGACAATACGTTATTGGAGCCGGGACTCGATTCGATAGCCTCGATAAATGTAATGGAAGCTTCTAGCTCTATTCATTGTTACTATGAAATCTAACGGTTACTACCCAACATTAACGTTCTCTTTCTTGTCTAGGTCTTGGTGCCTAACAATATTTCTAGATAGGGCACAATTGTAATACGGCAACTACACATAATTAATAGTTTAATGGCTCCTCTACACGATGGGCCATTACGCTGGCCCACTAAGATGAGCCAGCGTGTAGAGAGGGGCTAGCCTCTCCACTAGGTGTCGGATGGCTTATGGCGCGGCGGGATGGCGATGGGATAGCCACGGTGTCGGTTTTTCGTACGCATATCAAAGGTAGTGGGCCAGCTATGGTGCGTACGCATCTACACGTGGCCCATTCTATAGTGCGTACTCTCAACCATCGCATGGCTATCTCGCTGGTTCTGCGCTGGGCCATCGTGTAAAGGAGCCATAACCATCGCATGACCATCTTGCTGGTTCTGCGCTGGGCCATCGTGTAGAGGAGCCATAACCATCGCATGGCCATCTCGCTGGTTCAGCGCTGGGCCATCGTATAGAGGAGCCATAAAATTCCTTTGATCACTCACTATTTTTCAAAAGTTCTTAATGCAGAATATGTTGTTATTGATTTAAAAATTCACCATTTATACAACAGGGTACTTTTATTGCAGGTTCGCGATAGCCGATAACGCCTACAGGTCACTAGTTTACGAACACAGGGAACAATGCATACTTATCTCAGGCAAGATACTTCAAAAATTACATTTATAAAGATTAACTAGTTTAACAACCTTACTACCGTACTACAAAATATAAAATTGTATTATTCCCACAATCAACCCACCAATTTTTTATCCAGGCGAGTCTGGCTCTGGAAAGACGGAAGCCTCCAAAAAAGTTCTGGAATACATCGCAGCACGTACCAAGCACCTTCGGACCGTGGAGACCGTCAAGGACAAGCTGCTGCAGACCAACCCCTTGCTGGAGGCCTTCGGCAACGCCAAGACCAACAGGAATGACAACTCCAGTCGTTTCGGAAAGTACATGGACGTCCAGTTTAATTATGAAGGTGAGAAGGCAGCTGTATGTTATTCGACCATTGATACTTTATCTAATACTGTTTTGAGATAGTTTTGGCTGGAGAGAGTATGTGAGTTGTGATTTAGAACAATATTATCCGAGAACACGTCACTCTAGACTACCAATCAGTAGGTGTATTTGGTATAAAAATCGCAGGCTACTTTGATCTATGTTATGTCGGTTTAAAGGCGCTCCGGTCGGAGGCCACATCCTCAACTACTTGCTGGAGAAGTCCCGCGTGGTCAGCCAGATGGCAGGCGAGAGGAACTTCCACATCTTCTACCAGCTGCTGGCCGGCGCGGACCAGGAGATGATGAACTCCCTACGCCTGCAGGGAAGACCAGAGGCTTACAAGTTCTGCAACACTACGGATTCGGTAAGATGATCATTTAATTTAAAAAATGGTTCCTCAGTGTCTTTCAATCTAGAGATAAGACACTTGTCAATTTACGTGTTTTGCCGCATACAGGCCTGTTATGAATTACATAACCTAGCTTTTTAGAGAAAAACTATTAGAAGCTAGATACATGATCTGTAACACTATGTATTGTATTGTAACATCCCCATACTGTATCAAAGCAAATAAATAATTTCTGTTTTCTGATTTCTGAATATTTTGTGTCATTAATCAACACAACATAGTATTTAGGTATTTAGTTGCCATCTTTCACTTTGGTAGACGAATGCTTTCTTTCCTATGTCGTCTTTTACTTATAAAAATCCACACAAAAGTTTATTTGTGTCTAATAATAACTTTTAACAGAAAAGCATCGATTTCTCAAAATCATATGCCATCATTTTATGATTTTCCACAGCAAATCCAAAATACCAGTCCCGACGAATTTGGAACGAAAATCTAGAAATCGATCTCATTCTATTTAGCTCCGAAATTATTTTCTGGCACCCCGTAACATATTTCCATTCCAGCACACACAAGCATCCAAGATAAACGACGCGGACCAATTCCGCACCATCCGCGACGCCATGAAGGTGATCGAGATCGGCGAGGCTGAGCAGGCCGAGATCTTCCAGATTGTGGCCAGCGTGCTTCATCTCGGCAACGTCAAGTTTGTGCGGAACGACAAGGGTAATGCGGAGATCTTGACGCATGACGCTAACAGCGGAAACGTGGCTGAGGTAAGGATGGGTATACCAACGCCGACGGGGTAGCACCGCCGACGGGGTAGGTCTACAATCAAGTTCCCGAAACCCCGCCTACAAAGCGCGCGGCGGAACACTGCAGGGGGTTTAGTCCGTGAAAGTTGAACATACCCACTGGGCTTCTCGCGGGTCAGTGGGATCCATAAGGGATTTTCCCTGGGTCATCAAAAAAAATTTATACCTGCGTCTAAATATCATCAAATCATAATAAATGTATGAAAAGTTTGACGGAGTTCAGGCTGACCGCACTTAAAGATTTGGAGGGAATCTATAACGCGTGCCAATTTACATGTTTATCGGTTAAAATTTGCTTTGGTAAATTAAATACCTAGTAATTATTATGTTATTTGCATAAAGTGATTCAGTGGCATAAACACATTGAGTTAGTACCTACAATTTTAGCCGCATAATTTCCTTTTAAGGTTTTCCTGCATTAAAAGTAACTATTGTATGTACAAATAAATGCCGAAGGACCATTCCGTCAATAAATATGTATGACGTGCGTAGTCAGACGTGTTTGTTAAAAGTAATCTGGACCTAATGTATTGCAATACCTTGTAACACATTGGTCTTACGCATTCTAAGGTCTGTTGCAGAAAAAAGCATATATAGAGGGCTATTGCCATAGTAAATTTTGTAGGCACGGTACATTTACTGCCATCTATCGACACACGATTAAAACTTAAAATAAAATTGAAAATGTATAAATTAATCAAAATATGTATACGGATAAATGATTTTTAATTTTTATTGTTCTATACTGACCCATGTTCGTTCACTGATATGTGTTAAAATTGTTAAATATCAAACGGTGTCGTCAACGCCATCTAGCCGAGAATAGGCCAAAGGTATGGCGCCATCTATTCGAGAATGACTTTTTCTTGATTTCCGAGGCACGTTTTTTTCTTAGACTTTATTTATCTTATACGGAGTTACATATATCTTTGGCTTTAGAAAGAAGGTAAACAATCTTGACGTACTTATCTTTTTATTAAAAGATATTGAAAAACGCTTTAAAAAATTGGTTTATATTACTTATGAAAGCAAAAGAATGTAAAAGATCGTATATGATTTATAATGACGACCGGTCTGGTCTAGTGGATAGTGACCCTGTCTGCTAAGCCGATGGTCCTGGGTTCGAATCCCAGTAAGGGCATTTATTTGTGTGATGAACAGTTGAACACTAATATTTGTTCCTGAGTCATGGTTGTTTTCTATGTATATAAGTATGTATTTATCTATACAAGTATGTATATCGTCGCCTAGTACCCATAGTACAAGCTTTGCTTAGTTTGGGGCTAGGTTTGATCTGTGTAAGATGTCCCCTAATATTTATTTATTATTTATTTATTTATTTAATGATTTTGCTCAATTTAATAATCATGGTTCCATCCAATAATTTTGGTAAATCCTTACTATGATAAATGAGAAAATAAGTGTTACTAAAAGTTGTACCCAGCAACACACTGTCAAGAGTTGCTTGTAGTTGTTGTATTCGCTAATAATTGCATCTCATGCTATCCTTTGGTTTCTTTGATATTCCTATAATAATTAAGTTTTTATGTCGTACTTGGTGGTATAAATGAAATACTTACCTATTAATAAGGATCAAATTATTTTTTGTTTCAACTACGATAGACAGTTTGATGAAATTATATCACTAGATCTCTAAATAATGTTGTAAACTAAATATACATATATTTTGAAAATAGTTAATGATAACTAAAAAGGTACCTACTTTAAAATGAAATCATAAATCATTGTTAATCAATGATTTCATTGTTGCAACACAAAGCCAAAACAAACTTTGAATACTTATCTCTAAACATCTACAAGTGTTATTTATCATTGAAGAAGTTTGTGCAGCGTAATAATAATTGGAAATTAGCCCGCAGGGCAGCTTGTGGCGAGCTGTTGGGGAGTAACGACCCCACGGACCCGAGTGCTCCCGAGAGTCGGTCAGGGTCTCCGTCTCCGGCGTGTCTTCGTCGGTCGGAGTGGACCCCAAGGGGACCCGCAGGACTCTCAGCTCTGGCTTGCCTTCATTGGCCGTCCAGAGAGGAGTCGCTAGAGCTATATGCTCCAGGGGTGGAAGTGAAAGATGCATAAGACGCGAGTTGGCACAGTGGCTGTTAACAGCCACTGGGTAGAAAGCGGCGCACACCTCTCGACACCCCTGAGCCGCTCACACCGATGTTGCTCCTGGTCGTCTTCTCGACGGCAGTTTCAGGGGCCCATCTAGTCAGCGGCGAGTCACCGCCTGCCTCGATGACGGTGTTAACATTGTTATGGCAGGTGTCCGGACCTCTTTTACAATAGCCCAGTCTCATTGTCCACCCAAACATCAATCCATAGACTGGTATACTGTTCACTTTTTCTACAATAGTCCCAATGCCTGCTGAGACCGGTTCATGGGTGTCTATTGTTGCGCCTGTGAACGGGTTCCAGCAGGCGTTCTACATGACATTAAAGTTCTCCAAGGGGCCTCTACGTGTTGGATCTATATCCCCACGTAAGCCTATCAAAAGACCGGGATTTATAGGCCCGTGAAATCCAAAAAAGTCCCAGTACCCCTCCCAGTACCCACGTTGTCCTGAGACAACCAGGGATTCATGTACCTATAATCCCTGTCAAAGTTATGGTAATATTGGCTTTCGTTCCAATCGTTGTTCCATCTATTGGCATATTCACTGCCAGCGCGAGCTACGAGCATAGCGGATACCATGTGTTTTTTCCGCTTTGTAGCGATAAGTACCTAAGAATAGAGAACCCTAGAGGGTTACTGGCAGTGAAAGTGTTATGTCTTGGCTTGTTACTCTAAACTAAATGAGCATGACAGCTGACAGCGTCGCCCGCGCTGCGTAGTCGTTGCGTTAAGAAAGCTGATAATTTTTTTGAATTCTCGTTGAGAATTTTTAACTGTTATAGTAGTATACCCTATAATGGACACGGAACCAGTAATGGGACAAAAAAACACAATTCCTCTAAAATAAGTATATAAAAGTAGTTTATAAACACTGGATATATTTTTATCATAAATAAGAGTCCTAGAGCTGATTATGTTTGAATTTTTATTAAATTCGGTTATTTTTTAAGAAATGTGCGTCAACCCAAAAGTTGTCGTGCCACTGAAAAAAAATATCACTAAAATTCTTAACAACTTCGCTAAGAGAGGTGAGTTAATTTATTAAATTTTAATTAATTAATACTTGATGAAAACTAGAATGTGTTTCGTTAATTGCATTTACCATGAGATAAGGTATATAACACACTATGTTGTGACTCCACAGATGTAAAAAAATAGTGGTATTTGGTCCAATCCCATTATAGGAGCTGTAAAACTGCATACCTCCTATGATGGGACAATTGACATAATGATGTTTGCCATGCCATAATTTCATGTTTTAAACAATACAGAAGTAAAATGTAGTTAAGAAATATGTCAACCAGGAGGTATTCTCGGACTTAGGATAAATTAATATCGTTTTTCCAAACTTTTATTTAACTTGCCTTGTTAGTTAGTGTGGGTCAAATCTTGGTAGCTGAATTTGACCCACTTTTCGATTTCCGATTCAGTTGAAATTTTGTGTAAGTACGTAATTAAGTATGCAAATCGGATGATAATGCAATATTATGATAACATGGACTTGATCTGATGATGGAGACAGGAGGTGGCCATGGGAACTTTATCGCAATAAACCCTAACTAATTGTGTTTGGGTATATTAGAATTGTCTCGATGAATCTAATACAATAATAATTAGCTGTGGAAAGAAAAATACATTCAGCGATAAAAGCTTATACCAAAAATTGATTTTTTTGCCATAACTTATTCCCCATTTCAAAATTTTATACTGATAGAGCAATGTCCATTATAGGGGGCCCATTACTGGATCCACGTCCATTACCGGGGGCCCATTACTGGAGCTTTGGTGTCCATGACTGGAGAAAAAAAGCATAGTTTTAATTTGTTAATTATGTGGAAACTCATTGCAGTATCTTTGATACAACACGCCTAAAACATGAAAGGCGGATAGGACTTTCATCTTTTAACACGCTAAGCGGAAGACCATTTACATGTACAAGGGAAATATCATAAATACTCCAAATTTCCTCTTAAATGTCCCATGACTGGTGCTGTTACTATAACTCTAAAATTTCATGGAAAAGGCTGGATGATAAACCCTACTACAAGTGTTATTTATCATTTCGAAGTTTGTGCAGCTAATATAATTGAAATAGAACTTCACTTACAGGTAAGTTCGTTTAATTTCCAATTATTATTTGCTTGCTATTAGGTACAACCAGCAAAACTATGAGCTTAGCACTCCTACAAATATTTATACCGGGGTGCTAAGCTAATAGATTTGCTGATTGTACATAAAAACGATTACAGAGTTGAGTCAACAAAAATATTTCAAAACTAAAAACAAATGGAGAATATAATTTTTCGATAATTGTTAATGAATTTATCCTTTCGACACAAGACAAATCTACCGAATTCACACAGAAGTAATATGACGCGACGTTTTTTTCTGCGAATAGGTATTTGTAGAATTTAGTTCAACCAATCCTTTCTAACCGTTTTAAGTACGGGACTTTTTCGCAGCTCAGTTTAGAATCAAATGAACTATTGGCAATAGATCGTGTATTCTTCGTAAACGTAATCACGGCTCGGCGATGTTTATCATTTCGCTGCGGTAGTCAAGATGACCGCTCCTCACGCATCTGTGAGTGGGTACGGGTACAGACGAGTGGAAAAGGGAATTATTAACTATACTAAAAAATGTATTGTATCGCTAAGTATATCATTTTAGTGCGCGTCCAATAGACGTCTACGAATTCTAGAGTTAGACGAGACGTGACGTAGAGTTTATACGTCACAATTTCATAGAAGTTTGACGTTTACAATAACGCACTGCGTGGGCTATCAAAATCACTGCAGACTTTTCTTGGTCTAACTCTAATAAGTACTTACTATAAGAAAATTTTAAATTTGATTTTCATGTCGCCTTTATCTTAAAATGTTGCTAACCTAATTCTAATCCATTAAACGTAATAAAGCGTAGGTGTTTGATAGTAATATAAGTAAAATCAAAATAAAATCAAAAATCAAAAGCATTTATTGCAAACATATTACATTATATTAGGTAGGTAGGTACCTATACATAATATGGACCCTGCAAGGGCGCAGCAATCTTATAAATAAATAACAAACTAAGTACTACAGTAGTTTCTTCTTACATAACATTATACATATGAGATCACATTAGTGTATCGTAAGAGCTAATTTGCTTATGTTAAGCATAATATTAATTACATTTATTTAATATAAAATCAAACAATATGGTTTGGTCAATAGTAGGTAGCCTTTACCGTATAAATATTTACCGGGATCTTACAACTGACAGCACATCCACGGCGAAAAAGTTTTGTGTAAATATTCTACTCGCTCTAACAACGAAAATGAATAACCTAACAAGTTATTATTACCTACTTGAATTTTAATGCCAAATGTCATATTATTTCAGTTATAAAATGACACCATGTACCTACCTTAGATTGAATGACGGCTAAGTTCTTGTGACTCTTAATATATTTATCGACTCCAAATTCCTCACGCAATCTTTTCGATGAGGAAATCCGGGGAAATTAATAATTTAGCCAGTTTATATAATAATGCCACGTTTACACGAAAAAAATTGAGATACCTTACTTACCTATTTTCCTTGTTCTTGATATTGAAATAATTTCAAAACGAAGTATTTATTACCGATTAATATTGCGACTCCTTTTCTATTCGACTGTAGATATCTCAAGTGTGTAACGAAATTATACTGAACTCATTGTGTCCTCACGTCACGCCAGTACCACGATCTCCACGCCTAAATGTTGTGTGGACCAATTAATTTATATATTTGATTCATTATTTTCTAACTCGTTAGGAGTGCCACGAGCCACGACATCAGCTGATGGCAGCATGTACTTTAGTCGATCACAAACGCTTAATCAATTGAGTTCTGATCAATCTGCGTTGATGGAGACCCATTAAGTAGCCATATTCGAGTCCGTACTTCAAAATTTTTAACGTATCAAAATGGGTTATACCTATTTTAGTAAGCCATAGTGTCAGTTCGCCCGCTCTACTGCACTTTTCATTTGATACTAAAATGGTATCAACCGATAATATTTTTCTTTATTTCAAAGTTACATAAAATTCACAACCGCCTTGTTTCTTTTTATACCACGTCGGTGGCTAATAACAGCTGCCTGATATGCTGTTTAACTTTGAGAATAGACAAAGTATAAGGGCTATATATAGTTACCTTCTCAATGTGCATAAGTATAATCAATTCAATTCAATAAAAGTCCACGAATTTCTAAGAGTAATAGAAAGAAACAATGGAATGGACGTGACTGTGTCCACAAATACGAGTAGTCCATAAAAGACACGTTTTAATCGACTATCTTCTCCCCAGCTCCTCAAAGTGGACTCCACCAAACTGCGTTCAGTCCTCACCAGTCGCACGATCGAAGCGCGCGGTGATGTCGTCAACACACCCTTAGATGTCGAGCAAGCGCAGTTCGCCAGAGACGCCCTCGCCAAGGCTATCTATGATAAACACTTCAGCTGGCTTGTGAAGAGACTGAATGCTGCGCTGGCACCTGCTCAGTTTGGAGATAGGGACTCCGTTTTCGGCATTCTAGATATCTATGGATTCGAGATCTTCCCTAAGAACTGGTGAGTGCCTTTTGGTTTAATTGTGTGTCTAATGTCAGAATGGTCTAGTCGAGCAGGCTAATTTTGCCCTTGCCAAAACCTTATATGATAAACACTTCAGCTGGCTTGGAAGAGACTGAATGCTTCGCTGGCCCCCGCTCAGTTTGGGGACAGGGACTTCCCTAAGAACTGGTGAGTGCTTTGTATTATAAGAAGACCCCTCTATTGTAGCCAGGGTCAGAAAAGTGCAGTCTAAGTCGTATCGCACTTTAGCTGACTTGTAAAAATCGTGTGGGAGAGGGTATAGAGTGGGAGCCGGTCGTTTACTTCAAGAACATTGTCATCTTCGACCTTATTGAGGCCCAGCATCATAGTAACTCCTCCTCTAAGCGCTTTGTTACCCTTGCTTAATATGGAGAGATTAAAAGGGACTCCGTGTTTAATTTAAATTATGATTGTATATAATACCCGTGTGTGGAGTTAGTTAATTTTATTTACTCATCATTCGTTTCCTTCGCAGTTTAATGCGACTCGCGAGACATACTCGGACTCAGTGAAATGCAATAGAATTCCAAAAAAGTCCACCACACGTATCAATACTGATTAATGTTCCCATAAATGATCAGAATGCGTCATCCCGCCGATAAACGTGCTTATCATGTGATATCACGATAAGTAATAGAATAGTTATGAACTGATAAACACCCACAGCTTTAGCTGGTTACATGATACCTACATATCTCTGTTTACCTTACATGAACATCCTTGTTTACCTAATATGAAATGAAAAGTGATGCTTGCGTTTGCAGCATATCGATTCTAAAAGTCAATAATTCGTCTATTTATTATGATGTCAAAGTTTACAATACAATACAATACAAATCTTACAATCTACAATACAATACAAATCTTACAATCTACAATACAATACAAATCCAAAAATTACTAATGTCTTAACCTAAACTAACAACTAACAAAACAAAAACTATTCACTAAATTCGTCAATGAATGAATGATGTATATATGATAATTTCGACAGCGGAGAGTCAACTTTATTACATTCTGAACAGATACTAAATTAGTCTACGTAATAATATTATATCTTCCGATCACTTTCGGTCACTCGTCACAAAGTTTCGGAAAGATGTCCTATACAAAGTACATACAGAATAATTGGCATTTTGAATAGGATGTCTCAATGTCATAATTGAGTCCTTTATAAACAACAAGAGGTGTTAGAAAGATAAACGTACCAAGCAGCTTTCTTTTGACAAGTTACTATATCCACGGCTTCAAAGAATTTCACAAGTCCTGTTTTCCTTCCAGCTTCGAGCAGTTCTGCATCAACTACTGCAATGAAAAGCTGCAACAGCTGTTCATCCAGCTGACCCTCAAGCAAGAGCAGGAGGAGTACCTCCGCGAGGGCATCGAGTGGGAGCCGGTCGTCTACTTCAACAACATTGTCATCTGCGACCTTATTGAGGCTCGGCATCAAGGTATCTAGCTGCATATACCTACCTCTTGAGGCGTCTAACTTATGAAATACTTAAACGTAAAAGTAAAAATACGAATTAACTAATGAGAATTGATATAGTGTTAACAGTTTATCGGGTACTCCATTGCTGTAGAAATACTAGATATATCTAGTTCGTAATGTTATCAAACACAAAGCATGTTATCAAGCATTTTAAATCTCAATTCTGACTATTTATTCCTTCAATGAAATTGGTTATTTATAAAGATATCTATAATTCAAATCCTCAAAAAAATCGTGACGCCGATTGTCCTATTCACCAGGCATTATCTCAATCCTGGACGACGAGTGCTTACGGCCTGGAGATGCTACGGACTATAGCTTACTGGAGAAACTCAACCAGCGTCTGGACAAACACAAACACTACAAGAGTCATCGCAATGTCGACACCAAGACGCAGAAGCTGATGGGACGAGATGTAAGTTCACAGCCCAAATTTCCTGTTATTCACCGAGCATATCTCGATCTTGGACAAGTGGCTGCGGCCTGGAGGTGCTACGGACGGTAGCTTACTTGAGAAACTGCATGAACCAGCGTCTGGACGACACCAAGACGCAGAAGCTGATGGGACGAGATGTAAGTTTCTCACTTTTGAATGCCAAGAACTTTAAGCGTTGAGGATGACTCACGCTAGAACGGCCCGGGCCCGAGCCGGGGCGTCCGACACTTCTTTTTCTATGACAGGTGACGGTGATCACGTGACGCTTTCTATAGAAAACTGAAATGTCGGACGCCCCAGCCCGGGCTCGGATCGTTCTCACGTGAGTAATCCTTTGTGCTACAGCACGATCGCTTATTAAATAAACTATAACGCATGTAGCGTACGCTATACCTACATTTGATAGCTTCTACCAATCATATTGGCATATGCATCAAATTTTTGGATAAGACAATTTGCGTTTAAAAGGTTATGGTTTAAAACCAACCAATATTTTTAGGGATGTTTCTTCAGTTTAAGATTTTTGACCAGTATTATAAAACTCATCCACTTATATTATATATTGACAGGAATTCTGCATCGTCCATTACGCGGGTGAAGTGACGTACAGCGTAAAGACCTTCCTCGAAAAGAACAACGATCTTCTGTTCCGAGACATCCAGGCCCTCATGGCTACTAGCGGGAACACCATCGTCGAACAATGCTTCAAGGTGATATTGTACTTCTATTTTAATCCTATTCCCGTGGTTTAATCCAGAAAGGTGGTGTTAAACTGCTTTCGCATGGAGCATTTCAGTATACATTTAATACATTTTTCCCTTAAGTGAACAATTACGGGATAAAAATAAAGTTCTATATTTAAAATAAAATTAACTATGTGCATCCTGAACAATTAATTATCCAACCACTCACGTAACAGCATTATCCACAGTACGATGTGCGCTTGGCGAACAAAATGCAGCCTTTTAGGTACCCGTCGAGCAAGTCCAAAAAAGATATTTGTAAACAAAACTGGAATAAATAATATTTAACTAGGAAGGCCTTTCTTCTAATAGCTAATTCGTATATTTGTACCAACAGGACGCCAACCTGACCAGCAAGAAGAGGCCCGAGACCGCCATCACGCAGTTCAAGAACTCCCTCAACGACCTCATCAAGATCCTCAGCAGCAAGGAGCCGTCCTACATCCGCTGCATCAAGCCCAATGACTTCAAGATGCCTAGTAAGAAATTCTTCTTCTTATCCATCATCCAGTCTCGTCCAGAGTAGAGCTCGAATAATATTGTACCTCTTTCTTCGGTCCTGGATAGTTCGTGCCATCTCCTACTACTGTCCCCAACACAGTCCCTTCTCTCGAGATAGAAAGGAGAAGGGCGATGGACCATAAATAAAAGGTCATTGCGATGGACTGTATTTTAATGATAAGAGGAATTTAACTTTAATATTGTGTATATGTATTTAAATATGTTTTAGTATTTACAAAGAATTAGAAAAACACAGCATTTGACACGCGACCAATCAATGAAATCTGAAGATCTATAATGTCAGTTTCTGTTTTTAAGATAATTTGAATTTATAATAAGAAAGAAGAATAAAGCCTCCAACAAAGAGTCTACAACAGAGACCATGCATTGTGCCATAGAAAATGGTAGTTACCTACTAGGTTTAACACTTAGAGGAATGTTCAAATGAAAAATCTCACGCGATTTTTAAAGGAAAATTTTACAACTTGTTTTTGTTCACAGTGCAAATGGATGACAAGCTGATCTCTCACCAAGTGAAGTACCTCGGTCTGATGGAGAACCTGCGCGTGCGCCGCGCCGGCTTCGCCTACAGGCGCACTTATGAGGCCTTCCTCGAGAGGTAATCAAATTTTACCGACTTTACCGGCATAAACCAAAAGTGGTCTCTTGATCCAAAAGTTTTTTCTACTTTGTATTTGACACCCACCTAGAGAAAGACTTTAGTATTTTTTGTTATCATATAATTTTAACTTGCTTAATGACCTTCAACATCATTTTAGAATCCCTTGACGACTGATTTTAGGTTTAGTGCCCACCACATCTAACGTCGGGTTGTAAGAAATGTTTAGGCCAGACAAGTTTTCCTGGACATAGGTATAATGTAACTGATCTCTTTGTTTAGGTACAAGTGCCTGTGCGCAGAGACGTGGCCGGTGTGGCGCGGGCCCGCAAGCGAAGGTGTGCGCAAGCTCGTTGAAGTCATGAACTACGAACGCGAGGAGTACAGGATGGGCAAGTAAGTACAAGACTTCTTCAGTGTTCCATACCTTCAGATCAATAACGAACGGTCACAGCGTTCCCCGTTAAAATAAATTAAAGTGTACAGTAAAGCAAGATAGAAGAAAGCTATGTAGAGCCGATGCTTTTAGAGAGGATACAATCGGATACCGTCTTAAATGATGCATGTTTATTTTACTTGGGTATATAGTTATTAAAATCTCTTCACTAGCACAAAAATCTTCATCCGTTTCCCGAAGACTCTCTTCGAGACAGAAGACGCCTATCAAATCAAGAAGAACGACATCGCGACCATCATCCAGAGCCGTTGGCGCGGCTACTGGCAGCGCAAACAGTACCTGAAGATGAGGGCGGCCGCCATTATCATCCAGAAGTGGGTGCGGCGGTTCCTTGCACAGAGATTGCTGGCTAGGAGAAAGAAGGCTGCTGAAGTCATCAGGGCTTTCATTAAAGGTACTTTACCTAATTACTACCTTGATTCTTTAGACATTTGATTTAAATTCTAGTATGGTTTTACCACCTCCACCACCTCCATATCTTCTGGCAACGCAAGAAGATATGGAGGTGGTGGAGGCGGCCATTGTCATTCAGAGTATGTAAGGTGGCCGACTGCTGGCTAGAAGAAAGAAGACTTCTGGAAATTTTATAATAATGGCTTACATCAAAGGTGTTATTTTACAGACAGAGGTGTTTTTTACTTTTACTTGTATATACTGGTTATACCCGTCCGATGTCCTCCTCCTGTCATCTTTTATTTTTTTCTAATCCCTCACCGCCTCATTCTCCTTATCCTGGTCTCAAGATAGTCTGATACTGATATGTGGAATCGAACCAACAAAAAATCACCGTTTCAATATGTTAGTCGGGGTGCGGGGTGCTACACAATATGACCTCGTAAAATAACTTTTTTACAATTTCCAGGCTTCATCACCCGCAACGGCCCTGAGACGCCTGAGAACCGCCGGTTCCTGGGAATTGCGAAGGTGCACTGGCTGAAACGTCTTGCTACCAGACTGCCCACCAAGATCTTGGACCTCAGCTGGCCCGTCCCTCCCGCTACATGTCAGGAGGCTTCCAAGTAAGGCCATTCCTCTCTTACTCTCTTTGTACTCATAAAAAAAATACTCAAATCTGATCAGATCTCATTGATGCTTGTCATCCATGCACTCTTACACCACGCTCTCTTTTTAGTATTTAACCATCAGTTGTTCGATGTTGTTGCTATCCTTTCTGGCAATATGACAAACGATCCAAATCCTGCGAAGGCAGATAGCAGACGGTAAAGCCTTTACAATTGGGGCCTTGGAGGTTGGACTGTTTGGTGTGAAATGCGATCCAAGGAATACGCGTACCACAGTGTTGAAGAAAATTACCGGATTTAAAGAGTCGGATTCTTTAAATCCGGTAATTTTAGCATGGATGCTCCATCCCAACTAGAAAAATTATAGCAATAGTCTAGGCTTTAAACCATAGAAGGTAGGATCATATAGAAGTGGTAGACGCATGCCTCCGTGAGGGACAAAACACACGCAATGCGACACTATGATTGGTCGAATTTATTTGTTGCCCACCATATTCCATACTAAATTTACGGTGGGGAACAAATAAAATGTGAGACTGTGACAAGGACAAACAATAATAGCTCTTTCGCTGCTACTTCTACTGAAAGATACATAAAGACTATCCTGTTCTGTCACTTCCCCCCACCTTTCATGCCAGACCCAGTTATATACTACATTCATGCTTTAAACATATCTATTGTACCTATTTTCAGGGAGCTGCAAAGGCTGCACCGTGCACTTCTCTCCCGCAAGTACCGCCTGGCGCTATCGCCGGAGAACAAGAAGCAGTTCGAGCTCAAGGTTCTCGCCGAGAAGATGTTCAAGGGTACGCTCATATCCATGTACAGAGAGCAGCAGAAGTTGCTAAAGGTGTTCAAAATGATCTTGACGCAACTTTATTGTTAGGTGCTAAGGTAATTTCGAACACCTCACCCGCTTAGCAACTTTTGCTGCTGACTGTACTACAGCAACACTCTAAATTGTTTGCAATAAGGTTTACGATCTTCTTAAAAAAAAACACAATTGTTAGTGATGTTTAAATTAGTTATTTACTTTTCCATTGATATTTTTATGGTCATCATAATCAGTTCCATTGTACCTCAACTACTTAAACAATTAATCGAACGAACTTCTCGTTTGAGACGTGTCGTGAGTTCCTAACTGGTTTTATCAGCAATTCCAATTGATGTAAGGTAATGTGGGGTAAAAGAGAAACAGTAGGTATGAGGATTCCACAAGTTTCAATGTTTCTCTTGCCCCAATGTTATCTTACCCCATCGAACCTTATCATCTATAAGATTTAAGGAGTTCCCTGAATCCACCGTGGATTTTGAATGTAACAGGCCATAAGAACAGCTACCCAGCCAGCGTACGCAACCGCTTCGTCGTGGACCGCCTCAGCAGCGAGCTGCAAGTTCTACGCGGGACTTTCATGGCCTCTGCGGCGTGGCCCACGGGCGAGAAGCTCATCGTACGTACTTGTATACTTGTCTTGTTTCTAGTAGTCGTGGGTTTCTTTCGACACCCTTTTGCAAGGGTGTGAGGGGTCTTGTCCGCATTACTGCTGCGGAAACTGTCTCCATTCACGCCCCATCCTCGTGCGGCGGACCTTCATCGTCGTTTTGGGGACGATTGTGCGTCAGGTGTATTGTAAGAGAGAGAAGAGTTGTCAGCTGATGGGCTAGGAGAAGTGGGGCGTTGATATGTGGTTGTTATGGTCGATGGCCAAAGGGAGGGGGTGGAGCATACTATTTTCTCTTGTATTTAGTTAAACATTTTATTATCTCTAGGGGGAGGCCGCTGACCCCCCGCCTACCCTGGCGACGCCTATGTTGAGGCGTCATTATGTACCTTGTCTTAGCGGTTCCACTCGAGCCGAGCAAAATAATCTATGTTCCTTTTACGCAACATGAGAACATGACCTACTTATTAAGACTAGGGCAGTATTTCGCTTGTCAGAAAAAGATATATGAGAGGCTTTAGAAATGATAATTTGTAAATATTTCTCGTTTGCACTTCAGCGATGTCATTTTCAGTATTATCCAGTATATTTATAATATATATATATATAATATATTTATAATATACAGTATATTTTCAGTATTCCAGCGAAGCCATCAAATACGACCGACGAGGTTACAAGCCCCGCGAGCGCGCACTGCTCGCCTCCGACAAGGCATTGTATGTCCTAGACGCCGCTGGGCGAAAGACCTTCAAGCTCAAACACCGGCTGCCGCTTGAAAAACTGAGGGTCATCGTCACCAATGAGACGGATAGTTTGGTGTTGATCAAGATTCCGCAGGAGCTGAAGAAAGACAAGGTAAGCACTAATCACCTCTCACTCTGAACGGAGGTACTTTAAGCTCAAACACCGGCTGCCGCTTGACAAGCTGAGAGTCATCGTCACCAATGAGACGGATAGCTTGGTGTTGATCAAGATTCCGCAGGAGCTGAAGAAAGACAAGGTAAGCACTAATCACCTCTCACTCTGAACGGAGGTACTTTAAGCTGAAACACCGGCTGCCGCTTGACAAGCTGAGAGTCATCGTCACCAATGAGACGGATAGCTCAGTGTTGATCAAGATTCCACAGGAGCTGAAGAAAAAAATTCACAGATTTCGTGCCTCACACGACTATCGAGCACATTGGAAATGAATCTACGGAATTCGAAAAAATATTGTCGCTGAGCGACGAGAAAGTCTGGATAAGGAAAAAGTTACAAAATAAAACTACAACGTTGAATGATAATTATTTTTTAATACAGTTGCTCACAAAGTGCTACTTTACGTAGCTGTTTAGCGTGCGGAAAGTTGGTTATGTCGAACTAGTGCTTTTTACTTTTCCAATTTTTTTAAATTTATACTTGTTCCAATTCACGACTACTTATTGATGAGTGTTAATATTAGTTTCCTTTAAACGTCGTAATCAGCATAAAAACCTACTGTTAATGTAAGAATATGAAAAATATACATATTTCATATTTTAATACTTACCTCTTCATCATTATAACACGTTTATTTTTTAATATTGAATATTGAAAATTCCGTTCTTAATAAGGTGTCTGAATGGAACGGAATAGCTGCCAAACGCCCATAGATATAATATACTTAAAGACGACGTCTAAGCGAGCTGTCACTGTTACCACTTTTGTTTAGTGTACGATTAACAATGTTTTACTTATTTTTTCGCAACTGTATTAAAAAACGTCGTTCGATACACGTGCGGAAATGTCATTCTTCACTCGTCCCGAGTCTTCCCACTCGCCTGCGGCTCGTGGCAAGATATCTCGGTACTCGTGAAGTAATGACATACCTTCCGCACTAGCATCGAAATGTACTATTATTCTTAGACTAACACAAGTATCCTGGACATAACGCATGTGAACAAACAAATTGCAAAATTTCCACACGCGTATCCAAGTTTGAATAATTGTCGCCGTGGCGCATAAGTATAGGTACATATTATTTCATTTTTCGATTAATAAGCAGGATATTTTAATGTTCAAAGTACAAGAAAATTATTACACGGCAAATCCGTAGTCAACTCGAGAAGTGGTGATCGGCAGCGGCCCATTTGCTGCAAGATATGAAATTTTCTTGACAGCAGTTTGACGCGACGAGAGATGACCATAACAGCGTTTGTCTATGTTGCACCAAACCTGAGTTCCGCTAGGTACAACCAGGGTTCAGCATCAGCTATCTTGGGTAATGCTCATCATGACGAATCGGGTGTCCAAAACAGCGTGTGCCTATGTTGCACCAAACCTGAGTTCCGCTAGGTACAACCAGGGTTCAGCATCAGCTCTATCTTGGGTACTGCTCTCCTAAGTGCTCATAAAGACGAGTCGGATGACCAAAACAGCGTGTGCCTATGTTGCAACAAACCTGAGTTCCTTTAGGTACAGCCAGGGTTCAGCATCAGCTCTATCTTGGGTACTACTCTCCTAAGTGCTCTCTCGAGACGAGTCCGATGACCAAAACAGCGTGTGTTTATGTTGTATTAAACCCGAGCTCCACTAGGTACTGCTAGGGTTCAGCATCAGCTATCTGCTAGCAGCCGCCAGCAACATGCTGAGGTGAGACCATTTCGTGGCACTTTTTCTTTTTTATGTTTCTCTGTATAAGTTTTTCTCCCTCTCCCTCTCCCTCTCCCTCTCCCTCTCCCTCTCCCTCTCCCTCTCCCTCTCCCTCTCCCTCTCCCTCTCCCTCTCCCTCTCCCTCTCCCTCTCCCTCTCCCTCTCCCTCTCCCTCTCCCTCTCCCTCTCCCTCTCCCTCTCCCTCTCCCTCTCCCTCTCCCTCTCCCTCTCCCTCTCCCTCTCCCTCTCCCTCTCCCTCTCCCTCTCCCTCTCCCTCTCCCTCTCCCTCTCCCTCTCCCTCTCCCTCTCCCTCTCCCTCTCCCTCTCCCTCTCCCTCTCCCTCTCCCTCTCCCTCTCCCTCTCCCTCTCCCTCTCCCTCTCCCTCTCCCTCTCCCTCTCCCTCTCCCTCTCCCTCTCCCTCTCCCTCTCCCTCTCCCTCTCCCTCTCCCTCTCCCTCTCCCTCTCCCTCTCCCTCTCCCTCTCCCTCTCCCTCTCCCTCTCCCTCTCCCTCTCCCTCTCCCTCTCCCTCTCCCTCTCCCTCTCCCTCTCCCTCTCCCTCTCCCTCTCCCTCTCCCTCTCCCTCTCCCTCTCCCTCTCCCTCTCCCTCTCCCTCTCCCTCTCCCTCTCCCTCTCCCTCTCCCTCTCCCTCTCCCTCTCCCTCTCCCTCTCCCTCTCCCTCTCCCTCTCCCTCTCCCTCTCCCTCTCCCTCTCCCTCTCCCTCTCCCTCTCCCTCTCCCTCTCCCTCTCCCTCTCCCTCTCCCTCTCCCTCTCCCTCTCCCTCTCCCTCTCCCTCTCCCTCTCCCTCTCCCTCTCCCTCTCCCTCTCCCTCTCCCTCTGCCTCTCCCTCTCCCTCTCCCTCTCCCTCTGCCTCTGCCTCTCCCTCTCCCTCTCCCTCTGCCTCTGCCTCTCCCTCTGCCTCTATTTATATTTCCACCACCACAAGAATGCATAGATTGTCGAATAGTGCGTTATCTACGCCCGTCTCAAACAGGATAGATATAGTTAGACCAAGAAAAATCTGCAGCGATTTTGAAAACCCACGCAGTGCAAGTGTTATTCTGCCGTCATAATCCCGATAATTCATAACAAACACCGATAACGAACTCTGCGAAACATGAAGTCATAAATGTCCTGTGAAAAATGTCGTTCTGACTTTTTGACTATTTTAAGGTTAGGCTACAGGGCAAACCCTTAACCCGATCGTCTTTGTTTTAGGCTCAAATTGTAGCTGACTAAATTGTCCAGAGCCGTTTTTCTCATATTTTTGATATCATTCTTCGTTTCCAAATTATCGAGCACCAAAATCAAAAATTCGGAAAATATTGAATTTTATTTTCACTATTTCGACCATAACTTTTTTTGTTTTTGACTTTCTCGAATAATTATTTTTGCACCTTACAGCTCTCGTGATTATGCGTCTTTTGAGCCTATTTTTTAATATCATATCTTCACAACTTTCCGAGATATAAGGGGATCGCACTTTTTCGTGAAATCGGACCGTATACTGGAGCGAACGAAAAGACATTTCCAATGTCAACAAGGTAACCACTGTTTTATTAGTTTTATTACTGTTTAGTTTGTATTTTTTGTCTCAATAAAGTCCCCAACATAGTGAAACCTCCACAGGGATAAACAGGTAACCACTAATCACCTCTCATTCTGAACGGAAGACATTGAAGCTGAAACGCCGTCTGCCAGTTGACCAATTAGACCAGTGGTGGGCAAAGTACGGCCCGCGGGCCAAGTCCGGCCGGCGAAAGGGTTTTATCTAGCCCGCAGCCGGTCATTTGAAAAAATGTGTAATACGGCCAGCAATATAATAGAAATGCATTTTGGCTGTAAATCTGGCCCTCCTCTGAAATTCCTTCAAGTTTTGGCCCCTCATGAAGAAAGTTTGCCCACCACTGAATTAGACTAATAGCTTGGTGTCCTCCGCTGGATATAATCCTCCTCAAGGAGACAAGGACCTCTGCAACGATCGGCTGTGCGATGGCTTGTCCTTAGCAGCGATTCTGTGCGATCTTGTCCAGATCTTTTTTTACTGCGTCTTCGATTCGCGGTCACCACTAAAGAGACTTCCTGCCCCAGTGGCCATCGATTATGCGAGCGGCCGCTTAATTTTACTATTAAATTTTATATTATCTTATAAACACGAATTTCTTTGACAGGGTGACCTGATCATCTCGGTGCCGGAGCTGATCGAGTCCCTGACCATCGTCACCGACTACACCAAGAAGCCCGAGCTCATCGAAATTGTTGACACTAGGACGTAAGTTACCATTCAATCACTTGATTTTTCGACAGTCATAAAAGCTTCGCAGAGTCCGTCTAAGCAGTACCGTCTTTACCATAAGGGCACACGGGGCCTGTGCCCAGGCCCCCATCCTCAGGGGGGCCCGAAGGATTTGTCCTTACTGTCTGCAGTAACAGTATATTTGATTACTCATAATAGATAGAAGACCATAGTAGATATTTTTTAGTTTAATTCGCTTTCTTTCCAAAAGGGCCCCAAATTCTTATGTGCCCAAGGGCCCCATCAGCATAGCTTAAGACGACTCTGCGTCTAAGCTATCTCTTCACCGACTTCGTGACAAAGTGTGGCAGCGTGACATCATATGTTCATGGGAATTTAATATTTCTAGTGGCTCTTGTACATTATGTCGCTTGTTAGCTAATCGGTGTAGTTCACCTTAGGCGGACTCTAAACGTACGTTCATTTTTTATCCGGTTCGAAGGATCATAATTATACAAACATTCGCGAGTTCACTTGTGTGTTAGTTTACATTGAACAGTTATGCATTAAGACAGTGACTAAAAGCCACTCGAAAGCTGCATTTGTTAGGAAGGCTGTTTTATTATTTTCTGCATTAAATATAGTGACATAAGATATATTTTGCAGCATCGCGCACAACCTGGTGAACGGCAAGCAGGGCGGCACCATCGAGGTGATCAACGGGCCGCAGCCCGCCATCCAGCGCGCCAAGAGCGGCAACCTGCTCGTGGTGTGTACTGAGTATTCGATCACCACCATCTCCAGACAAACCACTATGTATACTAATACTAGTGTTAACGGTACACCCCGGAATTCAGAAATATGCTGCAAATGGTGTAAAAGGTATGAAAATCGGTACGATTGATCTTTAGGCCATTTGAATCAATTTGTGCCAAAAGCACCAACAATAAATAAAAAAGGAGAAAAGTTATGACGTCATCTTTTTCTTGTATGGGAAATAAAAAAAAATTGTCCAGAAACCTATCGCGTGTGGTATTAAATGAAAGGGCTTTTTGAGCCAATTCTAAAAATATATCACATCATTACATTTAAGTCACTTTTTTTTAATTAAAATTAAAATATTTTTCAAAACATATCAACCTTGGGCTTCTCCAGATACGATACCGTTAAATTTTATTTTTGTTGATAGGTTTCTGAACAATTTTTTTTTATTTTCTATACAAAAAAAGATGACGTCATAACTCCTCTCCTTTTTATATATATTTTTGTTGGTGCTTCGGGTCAAATTGATTCAAATGGCCTAAAGATCAATCGTACTGATTTTCATACTTTTAACACCCTTTGCAACGTTTTTTGGCGAACCGCTAGCACTATACACAGTATCCTTTCGCAACATCGAAAAATGTTTAAAAACCATTAATAGTCTAAACTTTTGTTAACCTAACCTAACCATTGTTTAGGTTAGATTTGTGAACCTTCTAATACATAATTAAAATAAATTGGCTAATGAAATAACAAACCAAAAGTGTTTCGATGTTGCGATAGGTACTATTACACACATTGCGGTTGGTTTTTTACTCGAAATATCAACTTTAGAGCATAGAGAAATAATTAAGCATAGAGTGCTCACTCCATACAACTGGCTATTAGCCCGAAAGCTTGAAATGATGAAAGCATGACGAGTAAGGGGACTGAGGGAGGAGCGGGCAAGGGAAATACCAAGAGTTTTACAACGAACAACCCCCGCCCGCTCCTCTCTCCGTAGTGGCCCTAAGCATAACTCTGTACCTACTTAAATAAAAGTAAACAAATCATTTGTACATTTTCGGGTAGTTATAACATTTATTGATTAACCAATCAAATAAAAAAATCAAATCAAATAACCAATCAAATCTGGATCTGTCACTGAACGACCTGATTTTAACCTACATTATTGGATCATGTAATGTTTTCATCTACCCTCAACTGGCTTAAGAAGCCATTTGAGAGTAGATTTTGTTTACTCTTTTTTAAATAACTTAAGATACAGACTTTAGTTTTAGGTTTTTTAGTAGCTAACTAAAGATTCAATTATACTAGTAAGAGCACCTTCGGGGGCAGTTAAGTTTATCATGTTTTGTATATACGAGTATATTGTATTCAACTTTAATTTTGTTCACAGGTGGCCTCTCCCTAAACGCACCGACCAGTATTGAGATTATTGAGAGCAACGACTATTATTTGCTCTTATTTATATTTATTTTCATCGATCCGTAATTTATTTATAATCTAAACCGACTTTGAAATTTCTAAACCTTGAAAGTGAGCCTTAGTGTTGGAGAATATCGAAGTCGAAATTTGAACAAACGTGTAATTAGACCTTTGCAACATCAGTCATCCGAAAGTGCCTTTTATTTAGGGCCATTTTTATTCAAGTAAAATGTAATATAGTCTAACAAGCCATTTCCGTCAGTAGAAAAAAGCGGCAAATATAAAAAATGCAGGCGCGCCATTGAATATTTATGATTGAAAAGTTGTTTGACAGGCTATATTTATTTTTCCTAGATAACCTAAGAAAACAATTCATGATTACTGATATCTGCTGATCATATAATTATTATTATGAAACCGTTTGTGTATAAAATACTTGTTATTGTGTATATATTTATAATCAAATTTTCTAATGGCAGGTTTACATTATGCAAGTGACTAGACTTTTGGTCAAATATAATGAATGACACAATAATGCAGGTAAAAATAAAAATTCAAA
This sequence comes from Cydia splendana, assembly GCF_910591565.1. Classification (NCBI taxonomy): domain Eukaryota; kingdom Metazoa; phylum Arthropoda; class Insecta; order Lepidoptera; family Tortricidae; genus Cydia; species Cydia splendana. The sequence goes on along the minus strand of NC_085972.1, from coordinate 18,343,363 downwards.
AGAAATAGATTTAATATTGACAAATCTTTCCTTCCTCTTTTTAGAAGAGTTATCAGAAACGGTGTTCTAAAAAAGAATTTACAGGAAACACCTGATCGACATCCATAGGATCATTCGACCTAGTTGCTATGGCAACTCGGTCAGAACATCCTTATAAGTTTACCTACACCGTGTATTGTCAGCATACTCGTGGTTTAAGGCAAGTCACTTGCTAAGTGTAAACTTTCCTTATTTTAAATTATGCTTTTTACTTTTTCTAACGCAATGGTTTTTCTGTTATAATTTTATTATACGAATGAAGTTTTTTGTATGGAGGTAATTCCTAACATATTTATATTTATAAATATTTATATTTGATAGTGAGATAATTTTATAAATCTACGTACAAAGTACTTAAGTTAACTTTTTGTATGCCATAAACTAGGTACGTAAGGATTGCAAAATGTGTCAAAAGATTTGGATTTTTTGCATTGTTACATATTTATTTGCAATTAAAATTCAACCTTAAATCCTAATATGTATGATACATTTTGCTGTGTTGAGATGTAAGCTGAATCGAAGGTGCCTATATATCTTGTAGTTAATAATATTTTCTACTAACTGGCACTTTAAATTCTTTACGCACCTGTATTAAAAACAAGAACTGAAACCTACACACACACTTAAAGGTTTCGACACTCATAAAGTTACAACAATAGACATTACTTATGTACGTAACTGTACTTCTAGATACCGCATAGATGGTAGGATCTTATAGAAGTGGTATACGCTGTACGCGTGCCTCCGCGAGGGACAAAACATACGCAATGCGACACTATGATTGGTCGAATTTATTTGTTGCCCACCATAAATCCATACTAAATTAACGGTGGGGAACCAGGGGAACAAATAAAATGTGAGACTGTGACAAGGACAAACAATAATAGCTCTTTCGCTGCTACTCCTACTGAAAGATACATAAGGCCCCCCCATTCACACTCCTACCGTGTACCTAGGCCGCCTCGTTGGGTAGGATTGTGTATGGGGGTTGCGGACTACGAGCCGTCCTACCGTTTAGCCGTTTGTAGGACGGCTCGTACTCCGCAACCCCCATACACAATCCTACCCAACGAGGCGGCCTACACGGTAGGAGTGTGAATGGGGGGCTTAAGACTATCCTGTTTGGTCACTTCCCCCCACCTTTCATGGCAGATCCAGTTATATACTTGATTCATGTTCTACCGCTTGTGACTATGCTCGTGTGTCGGTTTCACTTCACCATTTTAGCCATAGTTGAATGGTTACATGTGAAAATGTGCCTTGGAGATTTAAGGTAGTGCCTTAACAGTCATTTGAGCAAATAAATGTATTTTGATAATATCGTCTTTTATTTAAACTACCGACCTGCCCCGGCTTCGCACGGGTTACACAAAACCATAACAAATTATACATATAAAACTTCCTCAGAAATCACTCTATTCAGAGGTGAAAACCGCATGAAAATCAATAAATAGTCATCATCAAATCAATAAAGTTTTCGAGTTTATCGCGAACATACATACACATAAACAGGCAGACGTGGCAGGGGCGCAGGGGACTTTGTTTTATAAGGTGTAGTGATAGTTACCTATCTTGTATTGTATCTGATAGGTAATAATTACCTATCCTCTTGATCATTACTATCCCTATAGCTTTTTGTGGTCCTTATTCATCGGTCAACTTTATTACTCTTTCTAAAGTGCTTTAGGTAATGACATTCAACGTATATTGATGTGGTACATTTTTCGCGCCGCGCGTAATCGAATGGTTCGAGCTATCGTGTGTTTGCATACGGTGTTTAGGTATCATATTATATAAAATTGAAAAAACAGAACGGGATAAAAAACGAGCGAAGAAGAGAGATGGCGCCTTACAAATTTCTAAAAAAGTTTTTGACACGTATCTCGAATACAACGCACGTATGATAAGAAAAAACTGTTTAAATCTATTATCTACATATGAGAATAAAACTAGAGCATAAAAACTATCGCTTTCGATGCGTATTTAATTTACAATAAGTAAAAGAAATTTTCATAACAATCTTGATTTTACGATGATCGCCCATTTTCGGCAACTCTCGGTTGTTTTCGTTTGGCGGTGCTACAGACTAGACCAAATTATCCGTAAGTTAAAGTAACCTAAATTATGTTTGTCATGTTGGTATACAGGTATTTCTGAGTTTTTTTACACGAAGTAAAATAAAAAGTGCTGCCAACCTCAACCTTAGTCCATAGCCCATACGAGTGCCTTATGCCATTTATGACATATCCATCAAATTAATATTATCGTATGATTATCGTGTTAATAATTTGTATTTTATTCTTTTAAATTTCTTTTTGAGTTATATTATTCAGATTGACTTTCACGGCTTCGGCAAACATTGCCATTCGTCCGGGGAACGGGCTGCCGAGATGGGCCAGAGAACCCATCAGTTTAAGGGATGGTGCCCGTAATAATGTGTGTGTGATAATTATACTTTAATGGCTTTACAGATATAACCAATTCGGGAACTGTTTTCTTGCGTAATACGATGCGACTCGACCAGGTAGGATTTTTTCTTCTTGCTGAACAGTCACCATCAGATATATCGGAACGGCTGAGGTATTCACAAATATCTGAACAATGTAAATTATAATGTAGTTAAAGTGCATGCTCAGATATTTTGGAGCTCAAGGGTTGCTCAAGATCTGATCAACCTCGGCCATGGCGACTGGCGAGAGCTATCGCAAGACCGGGAAACATGGTGTGATCTGGTGTCGGAAGCCAGGACTCATTTTCGGTCGTTGCGTCACAGTAGCCGTCGTAAGTAATGTCAATATCCAGACAGGGAAATGGGGACTATTTACATTTGTATGAAAATGCGATTTATGGGCGGTGGTCGTACATATTCGTCTTAAGGCGGAAATTATTCTAATGAACGTGTTTGCAATTGGGCTTATAAAAATAAATAATAATTTTGGGTTAGCTTTGAATCACGCATTATAGGGAGGGGTGGGGGGAAGGGTGGCATTTTATAGAGGTTGGTCACCCTTTTCAAATGACACCCGATTTGTGTCTAGGAGACGCGTAGTTTTTTTATACGTGTTTGAAGTTGCGTTCACAACACACCTGACTCGCTGTCAAAAACGAAATACAGTGCCAGAGTCACCGTTAGGTACGACGACGAGCGAAGCGAGGAGTGTTAGGTATCTTGCGTTCACAACACACCCGACTCGCTGTCAAAAAAGAAATACAGTGGTCAAAAACATGTATACGGACAAAGTGCTCAAAAACATGTATACGGACAAAGTGCTCAAAAATATGTATACAAAATTCCAAATTGGTTACCCTTTCGTACGCTTTGGTTGTATTATTGAACATAACCTCAAAAAATAAAAAAAAATATTGTCGTGGTAATAACTATTGATTTCATAACTTTGGGGATGGGTTCGGGGGGGGGGGGGGTCCTACTCCCTCCCCCCTCCATATAATGCGTAATTTAAATGCAACCCCATAATTTTATGTTGAAACAAAAATAAATACCTACGTAGATGAAAAAATACAATCTTGCCTTTTATCAAATCACATAATTTTTTGAGAAATTTGCGAAGTAAGTTATCCAAATATCGGTTACAAAACTCGCTCCTGCGTGTAGTACCGTTTACAAAAACGCAATGACAGCTATTCCTTTTGAAAGTTCATGAAAAAAGGCCCTTTAGCCAAGTTATATGTATAACTTGGCTAAAGGTAGCTACCTATACCCTTAAGGGTAAGGGTATATACCTATACCCTTAGAGCATTTAATAACCGGAGTCGCCTTTAAGAGCTTACCCATCTGCCGAAAACCTTGCAAAATTGTGCAAACTTTTGTATGGACTGAACGTTTATCTGACATGGCTATTCTATTTGTACGTTACGTTCAAATCATGTACAAAAGCAAATCATGTAAAATACATTTGACGTACCCCTCCCCCGCAAAAATCGGCAGACTGTTTTATACAGAAAATGACAGCCAAGGCGTCTCCGGTTACTAAATCCTTATACCGTATTATCCTAAAACTAAATTCAAATTGTCGAATGAAAACAAGATAGTAAAACATTTCATTCAATTTAATTAAAAAAATGTTACATTTATACAGTTTAACAATCCAGAGTTTCGGTGACAAACATCCTTACAATTTCATTTTCAGTCTTACAAAATACATTAAAAAAAACTATGAAAACAACATCGGTGACGGCACATAATTTCTAGAAATGAGTATACTATTTTCTCAAGAATACTAAAAGCAACTTATTAAGCGCCAACATAGAGTATATTACTCTAATAAGTAAAGAAATAGTGGTAAGTCCATACATCAGTTTTCTTACCAAAACGCGCGTTATTTCGTAGTCGACATCTAGCGTCATGTAGCGGAATTTATCAGTACTGCTAGTTGACAATAAATATCTCGCGACAAACGAAAACTTTAATGCTCAACAATTTTCAGCTAATATTATAACCGGATTAACTAATATAAGTCTATTTTCAACCCCTTCTGCTTATAATATTAGTTGTAAATTGTTTTAGTAGTACATTTTTCGTCAGTGTAGCACTTGTGACATCTGGTGTCAAGTATGGGTATACAGATAGTTCCACTACTTGACGCTAGATGTCGACTGCGAAATAACGCGCGTTTTGGTAAGAAAACTGATGTATGGAGTTATTACGACTCTTTCTTTACTATATTACTCTATGATGCCAGTTCCACCATGCGCATTTGATAGACTGATCAACGCCAGCGTCACCCGGCGCGTCGGCGCTTCCATACAATAAAATTTAGCAAACTCTTTAACGATGACAAACAGTTTGGTGTAACCGACCCTAAAACGAATAACTGGCTCGGAACTCTTCAAGAGATGACATCTAGTGGTACACAGTAAGCATCAAAAATAGCCAAACAAAGTACTGAAAAATAAGGATTAGGGCCACCCCAACTAGCGTCTCCCGAGTGTCGCCGTCTAGTCAACTCTAAGGCTGCTGCTCGACGCAACATTGGCGCAACTGCGCAGCGACGTAATTTTCCGTAGCGCTGACTAGACTTCGACGCTTAACACATTCACTGCCAGCGACCCGCTAGGCGGGTTCTCTGTTAGTAGGCGCTTTCCGCTACATGCGGGTTTTCCCGTGTTACCGGCTACTCTCGTAGCGCGTAGCTCCCGCTGGCACTGAATGTGTTAAAAGACGCTAGTGTGGGGTGTCACTTAGGTAGATCAATTAGAGCCTGCATAGTACAAAAAAAATTAAATTTTTAAATTATGTACAGATTTCAAGTGTATTAAGCTACAAAACATACCCCACTCTTACGTATATTTCCATTAAATACGTGAAATTATTGCTCTGAACAGCAAGCCATTTCAGTCTGTAGAAAAACGGCAAGTTTAAAAAATGTAGGCGCGAACCGTCCGCCCACAGAAAACTTGATTTCACGCCTTTTTCTACTGATAAAGTGGGTGTGCCAGAGTATATAGTTCGTTTTTTTTAGCATTAGAAATAAGGTAAACAATCTTGATGTCTTTTAATTGAAAAACACGTTTAAATAATAAGTCACGGCAAATATGTAACAATTATGAATCAAATACGATCATTTATATTCTTCTGCTTTCATAAGTAATAGTTACTGATTTTTTTTAAAGCATTTTCAATTAAAAGACTTGTCAAGATCGCTTACCTTCTTTCTAATGTTAAAAAAAACGAACTATATATAGTATTTCAGTAAACTAACGCTGCATTCCTAAATAATTAAAACACGCTCATAACAGGTATAAAACACTGATGTGTTTCTCCCAAACTCCGGATTATTTAAAATAGGGCATATCTTACAGCTATATAGTACAAGTATCATTTTCAAGTGTTAGGCTGATTTTAGAGCGCGATATAACTGTTTATTGTCATACTACTTAAGTCTAATGAATAAACGGTTTGGGAATTTGATTGTTACGTCTATGCGTGAAAGTTGAATTTACGTCACTGAGCGTGACTGAGGGTGGTATTCCACCTGTCCAATGTCATAGCGTCTCACTCTCTCATTAAGCAAAAATGTGAGACGTAATACACATTGGACAATGATACAGGCCGCGTAGCCAACATGCCAATCGCTTACGCTCCGTAGCGATCGAAACGCAACTGTCACTGTCACACTAATATGGAAGAGTGATAGAGAGACACAAAGCGTTTCGTTGTCGAAGCGATAGCGATTGTAACCTTGGCTAGGCCGGCTGGACAGATGGAATACCACCCTGAGTAAAGCCCCCCATTCACACTCCTACCGTGTCGGCCGCCTCGTAGTCCGCCTCGTTGGGTAGGATTGTGTATGGGGGTTGCGGACTACGAGCCGTCCTACAAACGGCTAAACGGTAGGACGGCGGTATAATTCAATTTATCATGAGATCTATCCACCTTAGGCTGGGCCATACATATAAGGTAATAAAAAGCAATAATTGTCAGTGAAATTTGAATCTACAGTGAAACAAGACGGAGTTGATTTTGTTTGGTTTAAAAATTGAACGGGACAAAACAAATGCAACTCTGTACCTATTTAAAATGATTTAAATTTCATCGAACTTAATAAGTCCTATAGGTTCCTACCTATAGGCCTTAGGAGGCCATGATCAAAATCTGGAAGTCTGCGGTCGCCGCCGGATATGATGACAGCTGTCAAATTAGTACATTAATAACCTATAAATAACTTTTTAGGTTATTAAAGTATAGTGATGACTGTCAAAGGCGGCTTTTCGTTGTGAAATAGTTAATATTTCTTGTAGATTTTAATTGTTATATATTAATGTAAAATAATGCATCTGAACGCAACTCTAGAATCAGCCTACCAATTTTTAACGCGTCCTACAGCAAAATTGACTTCATACGAAAATATACAACCAAAGTCAAGCACGCAATGAAAGTGTCAAATTGCCAAAATGCAAGCACAATTTGTAATTTTGTATGAAAACAATAACAAAGAAATAGTCAACCACAGATGTAGTGCATAATTATTTTCCATCGTCTTTTCACGGAAACGCACGAACATGTCTTGCTATTTCAGTCAGTCTCGGTACAAAAAGTACTGAGGTCGACTAAAGTAGAATAACAAGTACGAACGTTTCCGAGAAAATACGATGGAAAACAATTATGCACTACATCTGTACGCGATATTTTTTCAAGGGATACTTACAAACTTTTTATCTAGTTACCCTTCACAACAATAATTCATTGAAATCGCGCAATTCATGGAAGATTCTTATACAAATGGAACAGAATTATCGTAATAGCAACTAATTACGATACCTACTCAAGCAACTATTTACATGTTCTTACAAAAATAATACATAAAGTGACTCGTCCAATTCGTTAAATGTACAGTAATCTGAGAAGGCTTTATCCTATTAACAGTAATATTATCGTTTTACATAATCTGTATACCTAGAAATTCGCGTGTAGGCACGCCGTAATATACATATTACTTACATACTTATATATATTATAAATGCGTACTACATTTGGGTCCAGGGTCCTTTGTAACAAAAATAAAACTAATTTATTATAATAAGGACCTTTATTATTCTAAATTAAAACTAACGAAGGATTACACGATACCCAGACTCGTGGCGTAAATAGGTCAATTCCGATATCGGTCATTAAAACAATCACAGAATTATATTAATACGTCTTTTAACTGATATATTCATCGATTTATACATGTAAATTTCGCGTACTATAAGTTAAGGGTAAAAACAAGAACAAAAATGTTCCTACTTTGAAAATCATATACTCCGAGACAGTATTTACATATTTATGCACAATTTGCGACTTTTATACATAGCTCTCTCCAGAACTTATACTTTGGTTAAATTTTATTACAGAATTTTGGTTCTCGATTATAATTTTGAATATACATTGGGACCGATTTAACTAGAGTCATGTAGATGCCGACAGGCACAAACGGTTCTACCGTATGAACACAAATGCATGAACCACTACAGACCGAACCTTCAAAATCCACAATTCAGAACCACTAGACACCATCACAAATTAAATCCTCAACCGGGCATGACAACATCCTTAATTATTTCAAACCCGTAAGGGTCCTAATGCAATTGCGCTCAATAAAATGCATACTTTAGTTGGCGGTTAAGAGTCCACAAGAACTAAATTTTTCTATTTCAATTTCTCACCGAAAAATGATACCAGACATACATATTTATAATTTATCAACAGCTCAAAACAGATGTACATATATCATGCTCGGTCAAGATCTGTAACACAGCACCATTACCCTATCCATAATGTCCGTAGTAGTACTCCGTGTACTATTTGACGGGCGGCGCGGTGTCGGGCTGCGCCTGCGGCGGCGGCGCGGGGAGCTCCTTGTAGGGCTCGCTCTTGAAGGAGGCGTCGGACTGGTTGGAGGAGTCCTGCTTGAAGGCCTCCTTGGCCTCCTCGCCGTAGGGCTTGGGCTTCTGCTCGTGCTCGCGCTGCTGCCGCCGCCGCTGCTTGGACCACAGCTCGTGGCAGTCCTGCCATGTCGGGAGGGAGGGTCCCGGCATCCTGAACACATTGTTAAGTTTGTCATCGCTACGGTTTGCCCATTCGTGAATCTTATTGCAACGAGATAAGATTTACAAATGGTCAGGCCTGGCATGCATGCATGTTGCTGTTAGAACAGAAATTATGTATCATATACCCTGTTCTATAAGAATTGAAACCTTACCTAATCTGGCTTGCACTGCATGGTATGTAGACTAAACGCATGTACGGACAGGATCGCGGACTTATCGCCTGTAGAACCTAGTACTACTATAGTGTGTGATACTCACTGGTCTGGAATTACATTCTTCAACCAAGGACCCTTAAGGGCATCCTCCGCCGTCACCTGCTTATCAGGATCTAGCTCCAGCGTCCTATCTAGCAGACAGTGCCTGTGCGGGCATGCAAGCAAGCTGGTCCCACACAAAGCGCTTATACAAATAAATACTCACTGATCTGGAACCACATTCTTCAGCCAAGGACTCTTGAGGGCGTCTTCCGCCGTCACCTTCTTATGAGGATCTAGCCCCAGCATCCTATCTAGCAGACAGTGCCTGTGCGGGCATGCAAGCAAGCTGGTCCCACACAAAGCGCTTATACAAATAAATACTCACTGATCTGGAACCACATTCTTCAGCCAAGGACTCTTGAGGGCGTCTTCCGCCGTCACCTTCTTATGAGGATCTAGCTCCAGCATCCTATCTAGCAGACAGTGCCTGTGCGGGCATGCAAGCAAGCTGGTCCCACACACAGCGCTTATACAAATAAATACTCACTGGTCTGGAACCACATTCTTCAGCCAAGGACTCTTGAGGGCGTCTTCCGCCGTCACCCGCTTATCCGGATCTAACTCCAACATTCTATCTAGCAGAGACAGGGCGTGTGCGGGCATGAAGGCGAAGTGGTCGCGCACGCAGCGCTTGTGGAAGCGCTTGGGCCGCAGCGTGTGCCAGAGCGGCAGGTTGACGACGTTGGGCCACACGCCGGGGACGGGCGTGCCGCACACGCGGGAGATCATCTCTAGCTGCATCATTTCCACGTTCGCCTGGAATAACAACTCATATGGTAGCTCTTGGTTGCATGTGTAAAGTAGGTATTGCATGTGATCTCGGTAATAGCCATAAAAATTTATTAGGTGGTGCGAAATCTGATATATTGAGGACCTTTCCGTTAATTTTAACGTATTCTCATTTAAGATGGCCTCACCTTAGTGGCTTCATTTGAGGTGGATTTATTTGAAATGGCCTCACTTGAAGTGGCTACATTTGAGAGGCCTCATGAGATGGTCTCATTTGAAGTGGTTACATTTGAGGTGGTCTCAATTGAGATGGTATCACTTGAAGTGGCTACATTTGAGGTGGCCTCAATTGAGATGGCCTCGTTCGAGGTATCCTCACCTGGAAGACGGGGTGCTTGAGGAACAGCTCGCCCAGGATGCAGCCCATGGACCACACGTCGACGGCGGGTCCGTAGCGCTCCTCGCCCAGCAGCAGCTCGGGCGGGCGGTACCACAGCGTGATCACCTTGTTGGTGTACGGCCGAGCGCGGTCCTCGGCCGACCACAGCCGCGCCAGACCGAAGTCGCCGAGCTTCACTTCGCCCCTGAAAAAGTTTATGGTGGTGTCACTATTCCAAGAAAAGTCTTAATAGCGCCAAAGAGAATAAAGTCTATAGAGACGGATTGTCAAAGTAAATTATGTAGCCACTGTAAATTTACTGCCATCTTTCGACAGAACATAAAACTGTTAGAACGCCATTTGACTTTGATCCTTATTCTTTCAGTGATATGTGTTAACTTATTAAATATTAATATTCACGCCATCTACTCGACTATAGGCCAAAGGTATGGTTCCATGTTTTCGAGCGATGGCGCCACAACCTTCAGCCTATGCTCGAGTAGATGGCGTGAATATTAATATTTAAAAAGTTAACACATATCAGTTAAAGAATAAGGATCAAAATCAAATGGCGTTCAAACAGGTTTAATCTTCTGTCGAAAGATGGCAGTAAATGAACTGTAGCTACATAATTTACCATGACAGTAACTCTCTTCTTCAAATCCTCTTTGATAGCGCGATACAGATTTTTTTTGTACACAGAACCGCGCCATCTAACGTGCGATTCATAAACTAAACAATTGATTTTACGCTGACAGTCATTATAGCAAGAAAAAATTTAATAGCGCGTTTCAGGATTTCTACTATACAGAATAACGCCATCTAGCATGCGTTTCGTGAACTAGACAAAAATTACATGCGACTAGACTCAATATTCCAAAAAAATCTTGATAGCGCGATTCAGGATTGTTACGTACACGAAACAGCGCCATCTAACATGCGATTCGTAAACTAAATAAAGTTAAATTTGACGCGAGAATTAGACCCAACAAAAAGAATAGATAGTATAGAGGGGTCCTGTCATTGTAAATTGTGTAGTCACTGTAAATTTACTGCCATCTACCGACACACAACTAAAACTCAAAATGAAAACGTATAAAGTTATCAAAAAATGTATATATATGGATAAATTATTTTATTATTTTTATATCATTTTGATCCATGTTCATTCACTGATATCTATGTGTTAAAATTGTTAAATATGAAACGGTGTCGTCACGCCATCTAGCCGAGGATAGGCTAAAGGTGTGTGCGGCATCTATTCGAGAATGACTTTTACTTGAATTCCGAGGCACGTTTTTTCCTTAGACTTTATTCGTCTTATACGAAGTTACATATGTCTTTGGACCCAATAAGAGTGTGATGCAGGATTTTTCTACACAGAACACAAGCATTTATAGATACTCACTTATTGTTCATAAGTATATTGCTACACTTGATATCCCTATGCAGGAAATTCTTCCTGTGGCAGTACGCGAGCCCGTCGAGCAGCTGGCGCATGATGCTCGCGTTGTGCGACTCTGTGAAGTCCACCATTTTGGACTCCAGTAGACCCATCAAGTCGTGGTCCATGTATTCGAATACTAGGTAGAATGAGCCTTTGTCCTGAAAAGTGTTAGTTTTATTATGAATGTTCCAAACTTTAAATTAGGGTGTGCGTCCATATTTTTTTTATCTATCATTGATTTTTATGAATTATAATTTTGTTTGTTAGGGGAGTGAATCAACTTTTTCTTGTCACTTGTTGCTATGGTTACAGTCTCCTAAGAGCTGGTTAGTAAGCCCTTTCCACAACGGGCCATCTACCAAGGTCGATAATATAAGATGGTATAGTCCGTCCGTTTTTCTAAGATTAAGTACGCCATTGTAAATAAATGGCGAACTTGATCTTAGAAATCGGACAGTATTGTAATCTAAGTGAAAGGACAGACTAACAACAAGAACTAGTTGATTCACCCAGGGATATTACATTAAGATGGTTCACCCTAAAGCAGTATCTAGCTAGAATCTTCAAAAATAGCAATATGTACATACCTTCCTAAAGTCCAAGGCATCCTGTTTATCCGTGACAATCTCCCTCAGATTGACGATGTTCTTATGGTTCAGCTGGCGTAGAATCTTGATTTCTCGCACGGCCGTGATGGGGAAACCTTCCTTCTCATTCTCGAGGCGGACCTTCTTGAGCGCGACCAGCTGGTTGGTGTTCTTGTCGCGCGCTTTGTACACTTGCCCGTAGGTGCCTTCGCCGATTTGGGTTATCACCTGAAAATGGAGGGGATTTTGTTAAGTAAGGTTTCCTTAGCCCAATCCCTCTCGTGCATAACATGAGCCTTATAGGCCCTGTAGGACGAAGTATATTATCAAATCGAAGTAATGTTATATTAGTACAAACCTGGAAGCCGTCGACGCACTTCTCGCCCCAGTCCTTGGCGTGGTGCGTGGGCGTGGCCACGGGCACCACCTTGGACCCGCGCCGTTTCAAGATCCGAGGCCTTTTTAGTTTCGACAGCGACTGAAACAATAGATTATCAATGAATACAGGGATCTTATTTTTGTCATAACTGAACTTCGAAAGAAAAAATGGTTTACAAAAAAACCGGACAAGTACGAGCCGGACTCGCCCACCGAGGGTTCCGTACTTTTTAGTATTTGTTGTTATAACGGCAACAGAAATACATCATCTGTGAAAATTTCAACTGTCTAGCTATCACGGTTTGTGAGATACAGCCTGGTGACAGACGGACGGACGGACAGCGGAGTCTTAGTAATAGGGTCCCGTTTTACCCTTTGGCTACGGAACCCTATAAACACTTTAAAAAAGTCGGCTAAAAGTGAAGCCTATATCACCTTCACCTGCTCCAGAAACATAGATATGTGTCTGTGGATGCTTGCGTATATATAGAGCCACTCGCGTAAACTATATCTGTAGCTATAAACAACAGCATAAAGAATATTGCGAGACATATACTCATCTATCGTATACTCATATATCATCCACTACTATTGACGCTAAGTTGTGCATACATATGGAAACACAACTATACGTACGTTCTCCTTGCCCTTCCTGGAGTTGAACACGTGCGAGTAGTGGTCGCTGGCGGCCGGCGGCGGCGTGCTGCCGTCCAGCTCGTCGCCGCTCAGCTCCTCCGACCCCGGGATCACTGGCAACACAACTATACGTACGTTCTCCTTGCCCTTCCTGGAGTTGAACACGTGCGAGTAGTGGTCGCTGGCGGCCGGCGGCGGCGTGCTGCCGTCCAGCTCGTCGCCGCTCAGCTCCTCCGACCCCGGGATCACTGGCAACACAACTATACGTACGTTCTCCTTGCCCTTCCTGGAGTTGAACACGTGCGAGTAGTGGTCGCTGGCGGCCGGCGGCGGCGTGCTGCCGTCCAGCTCGTCGCCGCTCAGCTCCTCCGACCCCGGGATCACTGGCAACACAACTATACGTACGTTCTCCTTGCCCTTCCTGGAGTTGAACACGTGCGAGTAGTGGTCGCTGGCGGCCGGCGGCGGCGTGCTGCCGTCCAGCTCGTCGCCGCTCAGCTCCTCCGACCCCGGGATCACTGGCAACACAACTATACGTACGTTCTCCTTGCCCTTCCTGGAGTTGAACACGTGCGAGTAGTGGTCGCTGGCGGCCGGCGGCGGCGTGCTGCCGTCCAGCTCGTCGCCGCTCAGCTCCTCCGACCCCGGGATCACTGGCAACACAACTATACGTACGTTCTCCTTGCCCTTCCTGGAGTTGAACACGTGCGAGTAGTGGTCGCTGGCGGCCGGCGGCGGCGTGCTGCCGTCCAGCTCGTCGCCGCTCAGCTCCTCCGACCCCGGGATCACTGGCAACACAACTATACGTACGTTCTCCTTGCCCTTCCTGGAGTTGAACACGTGCGAGTAGTGGTCGCTGGCGGCCGGCGGCGGCGTGCTGCCGTCCAGCTCGTCGCCGCTCAGCTCCTCCGACCCCGGGATCACTGGAAATACAACTATATGCTGTAGATATAAGGTTTCATTTCAACTGTATAATAGTGAATCAAACACGCGTGCGTACTCGCGGCGCAAATGCACGATCCGGACATTTCAATAGGGGATTCTCCTACCTCCTACTAGTCAAATCAGTTTCTTTTTTAGGACTGTCAAAACGATTTGCTAAGGCTGGTATTCCACCTGTCCAATTTCTTTGTCCAATTTCATTGCCTCTCACTCTCTCATTAAAGCAAAATGTGAGACGCAATACACATTGGACAAAGAAATTGGATAGGTGAAATACCAGCCATATATGGAATTTGTATGAAAAATTACTCAATGACGTGACGGTTACTTACCTACTTTTTATTATATTTTTATCCGATTTATTAAATAGAACTTATGGTTAAAAATAACTGATATCTATGTTTTTCTAATAATTATCTGGTACTTTATTTCATGCATGGTGTGAAATAATTTATTTTAAATACCGTCAAATACCCTATTCATGTAATGTACCGTATTCTTTTCCTTCATAACGACCAACTTTCATAACATCTAGTTGCAATAAAATTATCGAATCTGATTTAGGTAATCACCAAAAACGTTAGTTATCATTATCAAGACAAAAAGTTGTTTTTAAAAAAACCTGATATGTCCATATATCTGATATACGTGTCTAAGGCAACGCTGGCCATTACAATCTCTTTTTATAAAATTGCCTTAGGATTGCGTTTTGGTATTCCACCTATCAAATTTCTTTGTCCAATGTGTATTGCGTCCCACATTTTGCTTAATGAGCGAGTGAGATGCAATGACATTGGACAAAGAAATTGGACAGATAGAACAACTAAAAGTTCAGTGTGCACAGATTCTAATTTTATGCTACATTTTAAATGCAGAGTTTTTTTTTACCAGGTGGCATTGGCAAGTTCATGATTCCAGTCTTCTTAGGTTTTTCGGGTTTCTTGACGGGGCTGGGCGACGGCGTGCTGAGCGGACTTTCGTTCGCGAGCGTTTTTAGGTCGTCGACCTGAAAAAGAAATTCAGTAAACCTTTAAATTAAGGAAGGAAAGGAAGGAATTAGAACCGGCCGGTAACTATGTAATGCTGAGCGCGGTGCTGGAATAAAAACCGGGCAAGTGCGAGTCGGACTCACGCACGAAGGGTTCCGTACCATAATGCAAAAAAAAAACAAAAAAAAAGCAAAAAAAAAAACGGTCACCCATCCAAATACTGACCACTCCCGACGTTGCTTAACTTTGGTCAAAAATCACGTTTGTTGTATGGGAGCCCCATTTAAATCTTTATTTTATTCTGTTTTTAGTATTTGTTGTTATAGCGGCAACAGAAATACATCATCTGTGAAAATTTCAACTGTCTAGCTATCACGGTTCGTGAGATACAGCCTGGTGACAGACGGACGGACGGACGGACGGACGGACGGACGGACGGACGGACGGACGGACGGACGGACAGCGAAGTCTTAGTAATAGGGTCCCGTTTTACCCTTTGGGTACGGAACCCTAAAAACGAATAGATTCCTCCTATAGTTCGTTTTTTTTTAGCGTTAGAAATAAGGTAAACAATCTTGATGTGTCTTTTAATTGAAAAACACGTTATAAAAATAAGTCACGGCAAATATGTAACAATTATGGATCTAATACGATCATTTATATTCTTCTGCATTCATAAGTAATAGTTAATGATTTTTTAAAAGCGTTTTTCAATTAAAAGACATGTCAAGATCGCTTACCTTCTTACAAGTTCTTTCTAATGCTAAAAAAAACGAACTATAAGCTAAAACTCAATTTAGACTACATTATTTCATGGGCTCTATATCTCGGATAGGGCGGTCTAAACAGATTTAGGAAAGGCAGCAGGGCACTGCATCCAGGGAAAGGCAGGTTAAATAGGGTCCCGAGAAATAGTGTAGTCTAAAACGCGTATAACTCTTCATCGATTTGGCAAGCGATGAGTATGGGAGCGCCACCATAGTGAAATGTCCATGAAAGTTTGACATTTCAAGTGGCGTTGTAACTTTTTGTCGCTGCCAAGTCGGTGCAGAGTTTAGACGATCTCTAGTTTTGTATAATTAACTACACAGAAGTAGAGAGAATAGACCTTAGCGAACTCGGCGCCGTCGACTGGACATAAACGGCTTTGGACAGAGTAGCATGGCGGTCTTTGGTGTCGGAGGCCAAGATCCACTTCGGGTCGCTGCGCCTCAGCAGTAAGTAAGTAACTATAGATTTTGTCGTACCTGAGTGTTGGGCGGCATGGGCAGCTTGACGAGACTCTTGGGCTTGGGCGGCGGCGGCTGCTGGCTGTTGAAGTAGACGCCGTCTACCACGCTACCCCCCACTTTGGGGAGGGGAGGGAGGGCCGGCGTCGGGGTCGCCACTGCGGTCGGGGCCGGCGGGGTAGGCTGTTTCACCTGCAAAATATTAGTACGATCGTGTCAAGTAACAGTACTAGTCACGGTGCTAGCAGAGGTCAGGGGCTATAAAGCTGCAACGCTTTGGTGTTCCTTAAATTTATATGCCCGATTTTTGGCGCGAGGCGTAAATGTGTCGTTTATGCTTCCGATGTAGCCCACAAGATGGCAGAACCTACTATGCATAAAGAAACGTACCGACGAGAACGGTAGATGGTAGCACTTGCTTTGGCAATGTACATGTGCACATGTTTCCGATTCAGGGGGTTAATACCTCTAGTTACCACCAAGTTGTTACCAGTGGTAACTATTTGGATTTTTTTTTCCACCTTTCATCACTGGTAACTATAGTTCGTTTTTTTTTAGCATTATAAAGAACTTGAAAGAAGGTAAGCGATCTTAACATGTCTTTTAATTGAAAAACGCTTTTAAAAAAACAGTAACTATTACTTATGAAAGCAGAAGAATATAAATGATCGTATTAGATTCATAATTGTTACATATTTACCGTACCTTATTTTTAAATTGTGTTTTTCAATTAAAAGACACATCAAGATTGTTTACCTTATTTCTAATGCTAAAAAAAACGAAATATACTGGGAAAAAAATTCCCACCTTTTATTTCCCAGTAGTTACCACTGGTAACAACTTGGTGGTAACTAGTGGGAATAACCCGATTCAGGCCACAAGATGGCAGACCCTCCAACGCGCACGGTCCCTACAGTACCTCTTCTCCGTTGCTCTTGACAGTGTCCTCAGTGTTGTCGACAGCGGCCAGGGCGCCGAACTCTGGCGGCGGCAGCATGGGCGGCGGCGGGAGCGGGATGGCGGCTACTTCCTTCTCGCTCGTCGGCGCCGGGACCGGGACCGGGACCGGGGCGTCTCCGTTCTCCTTGAGTTGCGAGGCGCTGTCCGAGGTGGCGTTGGAGAGCTCGTCGATGGTGAGCACCTCCGGGTTGTTGATGGAGGTGCTCGTGGATATCGCACCCTGCGACTCCTCCTCCTTTTGGTCTAGGATCTCTTGTAGTTTCTGTAGGAAATTTGTGTTGTTAACATTAACGTATATATATCTATGGACTGGCCTTACGGGCACTACAAATGGTACTAGTTTAGCGGTGTGACTCACGAATTCCAGCCAAACGTGCAGTCTAACGCAACTAGTTGCGACCAATAGCGCGCGTGATGCGAACTCATCAACCAATCCCGCGCGTGATGCGAACTCATCAACCAATCGCGTTGGCGCTGGCCCCTGTCATGCCTCATTATTATTGTCCGTAAAGCCAGTCAATGGTTGTTAATACTTGTAACCTTAAAACCTTGGCTTCAAAAGTCAAGATTATTGCATATCCATTTGTTATGCTTCGATTAAGAAAATGCAATAAGGTTATGTGATTTTTGAATTTAGAATATTTTAACCTTTTGAACGCCAAACGGCGCATCCATTTGCCGTGCCACTGACGCCACGGGGGTAAAATTTAGTTTTGTGAATAAATAATGCCAACCTAAAAGTGGGGTGTTTTTCAGTAGATTTTCATCAAAGAACGATCGACGTCAAATGACGTCTTTGGCGTCGTTGTCACGATTTTGCGTTGACGTCAATTGCCGTCTGTGCGTTCAAAAGGTTAATGTTTGCGGGGGCGTTCTCTTTCGACTCAATCATTCTTTAAAATCATACTAATGACAGAAAATAAAATAGTATTTAATGCCACCGTTGTTTAAAAGAGGTCAAAAAGGCGAGTGGCGTGAGTAACAATTTGAGGCGAAGCCGAAAATTGTTAATAAAGACGCCACGAGTATGTTTTGACTCAGTTAAACAACGTTGCATACAATACTTTTTCTACGACCAAGCACTTACTTTGAAATAAAATTGTAAATTTAACATATATTTTTCATGTCATCTAGTGGACTTCTACATACCGTATCTACCTAAAAGAACGAATGAAATTAAAAAAAAAATGTCTATGGTTCACTTGTTTATCATTTAAAATAAGATTGGCAACAGTGTATTTCATACAATATTTTTTAAGTGGTCATTACACGAAGTATCGAAAAGTGCCAAAAAGATACTGCGTGTATGCACAAATGCGTTTTTGGGGAATAGACTAAAGACTTGTCTCGACAACTATAAGATAGGGGTTTAAAGACGTCTGCACGACCCTTTATTGACAAAAAAAAGTACGGGAGTAGAAAAAAAAAGCCTGGTGACAGACAGACGGACGGAAAGTGGAGTCTTAGTAATAGGGTCCCGTTATTAGCCTTTGGGTACGGAACCCTAAAAACTACTTACCTTAGCCCTCTTATGTTTGTCCTTAACGAGTTCAGCGAACAAGCTCGTATCACTGATCTTCTCTTTGAAGTCTATCCTGCGCTGCAGGACTGACGGTGGACTCGGGGAGTCATGCTTGGGCCTGTAATAGATTAGTCATATGATTTTCTAGAATAAGGGCTCATTTAGACGGTGCGAGAACTCGCATGCGAGTTTTATTACATTGCGTTATTTGAATGGTCGGCTGAGTTAATATAACTTCAATGGTCCGCAATGTAACTAAAATCGCATGCGAGTTCGCGCGCCGTCTCAAACAAAATTCAGCCCTAAATCAAACCAATTTATGACGTTCCGATGGTGGGGAAACAGAATAAATAGTTTCACGTACTGTTATTTTCATAAAATATGTGTATCTTTAAGTGTGTACACGATCATGCGTAATGTAAGTGTACAGTCGCCATCAGATATATCGGAGCGACCGAGGTGCTCAAAAATATCTGAACCCGCCTTGACAATAGAGGCGTGTTCAGATATTTGTAAGCACCTTGGCCGCTCCGATATATCTGATGGCGACTGTACTTGTGTATTCATTATAACTACATTATACACTCCAGTATATTTTCAGCAATTGTGAGAAGACAAATTACCTATATGGTTCGGTTATTGTATTGACGCATAAGGGAGCCCTGTGTGTTAAGGCTGTGGACTCTATTCCTATATCAATAGGGTCTATAAAGTAAAGAGTGACTTATAGTAAACATACCTGTGTCGATCCCGCGAAGGCTCGCGATGCCGGACTCGGTGTCTCGGTGGAGACGGTGATGAACCGCGCCGCCGGCCGCGCGATAACGAACGTCGGCGTTTTAGCGATGTGCGTGACGGGGACCGTCTGAAACATATGGGGATTGGTACATTTCAATATTTATAGCAAATAAGAAACGAAATTCTCTTCGCCTAGGCTTTCCATACCACTATGATAGGTTATACTAGACCTCGAATGAGTAAGAGGTCATTGATCTGCCGGAGCCTCTAATTTTGCGGTATCCGTCGCAGTCGAGGCTACGGTGTCGCACTATATCAGCTCTCGATCTACATTACAAGAGATGTCACTGAACTGCCGAAACCTCTGATGTCGCGGTGACGTCTCAAGCGGTAGTTTGCCCCGTAATATGGTTATATCACATCGTATATAAGTCTCTTGAGTATCTAAACACCAGCCTACAGGTGTTGGGTGAGAGGTCACTGATAGATAGATATACTTTTCATTTACCTACCTGCCGGAGCCTACGACGTCCCGGTGTCGGTCTCGATAGCGACTTCGGCGTCGCCGCTGGCTGTAGTCGCGATATACCCACTCTTGAGTATCTACGTGAGAACAGGTGTCAGGTCACTGACCTGCCGGAGCCTCTGATGTCCCGGTGGCGGTCTCTATCCCGGCTGCGGTGCCGGCGACGCGGCGAGCCCCGCGAGCGGCGCCGATGCCGCCGCGGGCTGTAGTCTCCGCGGCCTCGTGATATCGCCCTTTCAGGGGAGTCTGCAAAAAAAACACACTTAGTGTAAGGCCTGAGTGGACGCTCGAAGCGGAGCGTTCGGCGGGGCGTGCAGCGTGGCGTCGGGCTCACAAGTGATTTGAGCAGCGTGCACTAAGGCCGCTCCTACACGTTTGCATTTGTTTAACATGCACGCCGCACGCCCCGCCCCGCTGCACGCTCAACTCGAGCGTCCACTCAGGCCTTACACTTAGGGCCCATACGTGCTCGCAGTTATTTCATTCTGTAAAATAATAAGTGCGTACGACGACTGTATGTTAACTATTGTGTGTACTGCACGTGACCTTGGAAGCATTTTTTTCGCTTTATTATGATAGGGTTTGCCATATCTATAGTTTTAAGAAGATTTTAACATTGAATACACTTGTACATTTTTAGAATAAATGTTGCATCAGTGATATTATACAGAAAGCCTCTACCATTGGTCTAAATCTAAAAAACATGTTGCCAGGTGACTGAGGCCTTGTTGGGGCCTGTGGCCGATCTTGTATATTCGAGCGATAGAGGCAGACAACGTATTCCAATTTTTTGTACTCCTGCTCGTCGCAGAACATGGACTCCGTCACTGTCTCATGGCACGTGGTCGACAGCATATGTTGTGGAATTCTATCAGGTAGTCTATCGCATATACATACATATTTAGAAGAAGAAAATAGGATATTGCGACCGCTGCAGGGGACCATCGAGTGCGCAGACTTCTGGCCGAAAGGAGTCGTGTTTCGGAGGTTCCGGGGAAAACTGCCGAATCCGACACAAGAGCAGCCGATGCTACGGAGCCACGCCGTTTTGTCGACTAAATAGTGTTTAGTTTTAAGTTTATAATATACATATGTATGTTAGTCTGTAAGGTATTTGTAATATGGGCCTTGTTGCCTGATTTAAATTTCTAAATAAATTACCAGAAATTATCATGATGGGTGACTGGGGCCTGTGTTCAGGCCAATAATCCCGTCTGTGTTCATACTCCTGTTCGTCTCCCGAGTCTATCGTCACGGTCTCGTGGTACGGGGGCGCAACCGGCGTATGAGGTGTAGTTGATTTCTGTCTTCTCCTGTGAGGGCAAGTATGGCGCATATTTTAGAACGAATTGATTTATTTTCGTGAAATGTTGTTGATTTTGATAAAATGGAGGAGAATATTAACCCTTTGAACGCCCAGTATCCTCAATCCTCAAAGGCGTCTTGAGTTTGTACCCATAGCAGAGAACATTTAGCACGTGCTGTCAAATTAATCTTCACGTTTTTAAGTAAAACTGTTAGATTGTACCAATGATGAATGATGTATGAATGATGAATGTTGGCGTATGCCTGTTGGGTATGAGAAATGGCGATCAAAAGGTTAATAAAATTTAACAAAACACTACACATTTTACCATTTTTCACATGAAACTTTCGTCATTAAAAACTTCACGTTTTAGATTAAATTTCCAAATAATGCTAAATTTAATTTGCTTCAAGATTATGCGAATTGTATTCAAACAAGTTTACATTGCAAGTTATATGGGAAAACTGCATGTAATGCCGCACTATGCGGTAACTAAGGACAACAGCTTAAATCAACAACATGGAATCAGTGTTGCCATGTGAACTTACACCTGCACTCTAGCTTGTGAATGAAAGTATTTTACATTTGAATTACCACTTTATCCTGATAATCATAAAGTTAATACTACAAGTACCATGCGTGTCTTTGACGAGTTAATTATTTTTGTGTTAAGGTAGAAAAGCTAATGGATTAAAAGTCAATCACAAGCTAGATTAGCTATGAAAAGTCACGCGATGATATTGCCGCGCGGCCGCGAAGCCTCGAACGAGCTACGCCTTCAGAGAGCGAGTTGCCTCGCGCGGCAAATTCGTCGTTCTATGCATGGCCTACCTGCAGGCTTAGCACAGAAGCGCCGCGACAGTATCTCGCCGGCGAGATAGACTACCCGTCTTTTTCAAACTGTATTAATTAGAGAAACGGGTAGTGAATCCTGCGGGCGAGATACCAACTGTCGCGGCGCTCCTCTGCTAAGCCTACTTGTACAAATGCTAGCAAGTGTGAGCTTCCAATCAATGCCATTTGCGGGCTACTGTACCAAGCTATTTATTTAATTCTGCCCTGCTTATTGTATGTGCAGTACTTGCACGAAAATCATCGTTTAAATAAAGAACTTATTCAAAGAGAACACAAGATAAACAATTGGATGACTTTTCAACTGCGATTACTGCATATGTTGTTAGGACGGCAGAATTTTATACTAATTATAATACAGGCAACAAGAGTTGTGTGAATGAATTACACACACAACTAAGTAATGAACGAATAATTAAGGGCTCATTTAGTTTAGACGATGACGATCCGAGAACTCGCATGTGAGTTTCATTACATTGCGGTTTTTGATTGGTCGGTTGAATTGAACGTAACCAACAGCCCGCAATGTAACTAAAGTCGCATGCGAGTTCGCTCGCCGTCTAAATCAGCCCTAATGAATGTAATTTTGTGTTTTGTTAAGCTAACTTAATTTTGGTCAAAATCCATATTTAGGTGAATATAAAAGATAAACAGCTGTTTAACCTCGTGAGATTACAATGTAGGTAATTCACCATTAACTGACCGCCCTAAAGTAAAAATGAATTCTATTCACCTATAAACAGAATTCATTTTAGTATAAGGTTTCAATAACTGGCAACCTTATACTAAAATGAATTCTATTTATAGGTGAATAGAATTCATTTTTGGTTTGGGGTGACCAGTTACTGGCGAATTATCCAACCTACATATTCGTTGCAATCGAATTAGAACCTTCCATGAACCAAATAAACAGGCATTTCTTTTGTTTCATTACGCCACAGAATAAATAATAGTACTAGGTACAGTACAGAAGACTCACTCTCTAACAAAACGCGTCTGTTACGATTAGGACAGATATGGCCGCAAGGTGGCGACAGCGCCACGCGCGGCTTATGGCTAGCCACCAAAATTGGTGTGGAACGGATGTACTTTTAGCTACCTGTAGCAAAGCGACGAAATCGCGGAGTGAGCCACGCCTGATTACGCTTAAAACAATCAAAATTGATTCCAATTTTCATATAGAACAAGGTTCAAATTAGGAAAAGTTTGTACGGGTCTTACGAGGTTAAAGGTATAGAGTTAAACCAAGACAAGTCTGCAACGATTTTGATAGCACACGCAGTGCAAGTGTTATCTTAAAGATTTAAACATCAATTTTTATGAATTATGACGTATAAATAACACTGGCACTGCGTATGCTATCAAAATCGTTGCATACTTTTCTTGGTCTAACTCTGGCTGGGTAAAGTTCTAAAGTTTATTTGGCAGATTTTATTTATTAAGTATTAAAAAAATAATTATCAAAATCGAACTACTCTGTAAAAAGTTAAACGTGGTCATACATAAAAAAAAATATACGCGTCGACTTGAGAACCTCCTCCGTTTTTTTCGTCGGTTAAAAAACAGTGAATGCCAATGATCAAAATTAAGTTAAGATTAGTTTTCTAAGATAATTGCCTCACGGCAGGGGATCTAAAGCATCTCCCCATTTAAAAATACAAACTGTACAGTCGCCTTCGAATACAACGGAGCGGCCATGGTGTTCATAAGTATCTCAACAAAGCCTATATTACGTAGACGCTTTAAGCGCATGTTCAGATATTTTTGAGCACCTCGGCCGCTCGGATATCTCTGACATGGCAACTGTACATGGTGTGCGCAACCACAACTCTCGTTGCCATATACATATGGTTATGTAATGCTAAGAATGAATAAAACATAAACATAAATTATTGCATTAGAAATTAATTACCTTGTATCAATATGGCTGCGTGAAAGAGAAAACACGTTAAATAAAAACGGTTACATTATTCGAAACTGTATATTTAGGTATTTAAATAAAAGTAAACAAACTATTTGTAAATTTTCGGGTAGTAATAACATTTATTGGTTAACCAACCTGATCAGTCACTGAACGACCTGACATTAACCTACATTATTTGATCATGTAATTACACATACTACATAAAAACCCTCAAGTTTTGAGGCTAGATTTTGTTTACTTTTATTTAAATACCTAAAGATACAGACTACAGTAATTGAATTGTAAATATTGTTTTATGACTATGAACACACATACGAAGTCCTCTCCTTTTAAAAAAATAATAATAATATACAGGTTGTCTTAAAATCACGAAAAGAAAATTAGCCATTTTGGTAGATCTGATCTCGATATTTTCTATGGGAATGACGAAATTTTTTTTTTTTAAGGATCCACGCAATGTAATATAGATGTCTGGTCCAGACTGTCTGGATACCTCAAGCTTAAGTGGAATATTCCAGAAATTTAGAAAAAATTACCCAAGAAATAATATTTTGAAAATTTATAGAAATGTGTCAACAATTTCTTTAATCAAGTATGTAGTCAGTAATATGGTTTTAATAATGGCATTAGTTTATGATGATGTCCAAAAATTTGTTGCAAGTTTTGTCCCTTGAAAAAGCACAAATTGAATTTACTGTTAGAATAACAGGGTTCTGATAGTTCAAAGGTAAAACTTGTAAATCGTGATTTGTGTGCTTGTTTGCCTCCTACCTATATCATAAAAAAGCTGTCCCATATTATGTGAAAGATATAAACAAAACTGTACTATGGTTAGACCAAGAAAAGACTGCAGCGATTTTGATAGCACACTCAGTGCAAGTGTTACTTAATACGTCATAATTTCATAGAAGTTTGACGTTTAAAATAACACTTGCACTGCGTGTGCTATCAAAATCGTTGCAGACTTTTCTTGGTCTAACTCTAAAATAATCAGTGTTACTAGAGATTTACCTTATTTGATTAGATAAATAAATGGAGACCAAATCTTATTTCTGAACTACATAAAAGTTTCATAGTTATAGATATTACATTATCCAACAAAGCGGTTTTTATTCAATAGTTGTTGGTACTGGTCTTTATTTAATAAATCCATAATGGAAATAGTTTTGTACTTTAGGTTTTGTTTTAGAAAAAAAATTTAGATGTGCTTAAATTTGATTGTAATGTGTTTACATGAATATAAAACAAATTAAAATGAAAAGGAAGATTTAAAGTAACATTATAGTTAACTTTTAGGTCATAAGAATTCATAAAATACCTATGCATTAATCAATAGTCATAACATCATGAGTAGGTAATTCATAGTATGCATTTACAATACACAAAGATTTAAATAAAATCACAAAAATGTTAGTTCTAGCATTTTTTTTTAGTTTTGCCACAAAAACCATAGCTGGACAAGCAATGTCTCTTTCAACAACTTTAGTGGAATTGAATTTCAATTTGATTCAAGGCTCTAAGACTTGTTTGTCCTACTATTGGCAATAAAAGCATGCAAGCAGAATGTATTATCATGCATTAATAATAAATTAATAATCATTGCTCACCTCATTAGTGGAGATCTCTCTCTGGGAGAGTAAGGCAATGGATGCAAGGGCTCTGCAATGATCGGAGGGCGCAGCCTCGGCGATGGATCTCGACGAACTTCTCTGACAAGTGGCGGCGGTGTTGATGGAGATACCGGTGAGCAAGAACCATTTTGCAACGGAGATGAGGCCTTTTCCCATTCGCTCACAGGCACTTGAGCATATCTCTGAGGACTTGGTGGCCTCCCAGGCGTAGCCGTAGGCAAGTTATCATCCGGAGATACACTTTCTAAGCTAGCGGATCTCGACCGGTGCTTGCTTTTCTTCTTTTTCTTTCTTTTGTCCTTCTTCCGCTTATCCTTCTTCTTCTTAAACCGTTGATCTTCTAGCTCCAACTCCGTTTCCACAAAGTCTAAGCTGCGCCTCTTCTTAGATGCTGCCGAAGAAGAATCACGGGTAAGAGCGTACTCGTCTACAATGCGTCGGCTCGTCGTCGTGACCGATATCGTCTTGTCGTCGACAAATGTGCGTATCGAGTGGGACTTCCTCGTCCGGTCGAGGTCGTCGGCGATGTGCCGGCTGATGGAGCTCGCCTCGCTCTCGATCTCGCCGGCCTCCGGGGCCGACAGAGCCTCGGAGCTGACATCCGAGTACTCCACCAGCGGCTTGTGAGAGTTAGCTGTTGCATAAGATTGGTCATGGGTACCGCTAGAGCTCCTGTGCTTTTTGTGCAATCGCTTTTTGTGCTTCTCCTTGTGGTGTTTGCTGTGCCTCTTCTCGTACCGCTCCATGGCCGTGGGGCGGCGCTCCGCCCGGGCAACAACTTCACATTACATCAACTGAAACAACCAGCACACTGAGTCCAAGTCCGACTGTTGTCAACATCACACTGATAAGAGATAACCACTTTGATCACTAACAAACTAAATTATGATTGAAACTTGAGAGTCATTATCATTAATATTGTCTCCATCTCGGTTATGCATGCGCGGAAAAAGTACTGTTATTTTATTACGTTAAACTAGGAAGCGCTAGTTTGACTATATTTAGCTAAAAATATATATGACTTGAGACGAGACCACTTGCAATTTCCGTAAAGAAAAGTGGACACTAATAAAATTAAAAACACCATAACACACATGCAAAAACATAAAAACAATAACATAAAGACTTACCTAAACATAAACGGACGTGAATCAGCTTCACACACAAAACAATATATTAGCGAAATTCCTAAATAGTACTTGATAGGATTTAATATCTTTGTATTTTTCCTAGTTTAGGCAAGTTTTAAGCCTGGAATATTATTATATCTTAGTTTTTTAGTAGCTTTAGAGCCTTATTTTGCTAATCATGATCATAAAGAGTGCATTTATCATCGAATTACATCGGATTCTTTTTATTAGGAATTTTAGTACGTCGGATTGCAGTAGCCATTTGCTTTTTCATTTCATTTCATCATCTATCGCAAACGTGAGCCGTGAACGTGAATTGAATCAAGTAGTTTCTTCTCTATGGTTTGTATATAGCGCGAATTTTAAATATAATAAAGTTTTAAGCAGTTATAAACATATTGCCAATAATTAATTATTTATACTTTATTTTATAAAGTACAACAGTAAAATAATAAAGGACTAATTACTTCAATTAGCTTATAAAATCTTTAAAAGTTAAATAGTTGCATAAACACAAAGCTACATCTGTTTCCGCCGGAAACCCATGCTCACAAACGTATGATTACGTTACACGTACGTGCCAAATAATCTAAAAAATAATTGCTATCATAAATTAGCCTTTTTGTGAAAGAATACCTAGTAAATACTCGTGTTGTTTCATAAAAATGTAGTGTTTCAAAATAAATCAATAACATAAATGGGCGTTTCGTATGGATTTTACTACAAAATGCGTGCAATGGAACGGCTCGTAGACATAGCTTTGTATTGCCATTATCAATAAAATATGGAATTCATAGGAAAAACACCAAACAATTTTAAATAATTTTGATTCACTCGATTCATCCATTTACCTTTATATTGATTGCTTAAGATACATTGAATGCGTGTTATCATTGCAATGGAATCTTTAAACATACTTCAATTTAATTTAGCCCTATTGTTTAATATTAAGGAGTAAATTTTTATTAAGATGGCAACAAATGCTAGTTGCGGTTTCGATGCGATTTGATTTGCGTCCATAGCATAGAGTAACTTATATATACTGAGATAGAGTATACACTCAGCGTTGAGACACTACGCCATCTAGCGAAATATGTCAAAATAACTTGCACTAGGGTTTTTTTTAGGGAAATTTTAATTCTGTTCATGGTTGATTAGGGTAATAAAACTATTCTTTGTACGGTTAAATTAATATAATAAATAGTTTGATTACCCTAAAAACTAAAGGCATCCTGTTAATCATTAAGTAAAACAACTTTAAAAATGGTTAAATTACTTTATTTACCAAATTTTATAACATTTAACAGCAATTTTAAACAAATCCACTAACAAAGTTATAGCAACACAACAATAAGTACTATAAAAATCTTTTAACAATTTAAAATACAATAATTACTCGTCATATCTTGACGAGTAAGCAAGTTATCGTAAGCCCCCGGATGACCCGGATCTAGGACCTATGATCACCTAGGTACTACTAATGGAGGCTTTGACAATCGAACTGGAAATACAAATTCTTTATTGCAGTAACTAATAATACATTGCAGTCGATACCTAAGCATATTCCAATTATGGTACATTATAATTGTAGTTTGGCAAACCAATATGTCAGTAGGAAAAGCGTAAATTGATATTTGCCGTTTGTACTGGCCTGGTGGTGGTGTTTGTAAAGGTACCTACAAGTCGCGCGAGTGTCTAAAAATACCTACGTTAAACATTATAAGCTTAGTGGTTTGCCTGATTATAAAAAAATATATATAATTATCAGGTAGTCAGTTTATATTGCCTACTACCTATATTTTACAATATTCTACATAATTCACAGATAGTAAACGGGTACAAAAACGGGCGCTGAGGCTCTAGGATATAGTCACAAATAAATAACTAGATTATGCTATTCTGTCTAAAAAAAATGTGAGGAGTGAGATCGTCGGAGGAATCTTCTGGCTAAGGATTATACCTTTTCTGCTACCGGATACTTTCTGCTAACTTGCTACTAAGAGCTGTCTCTCACAGCAGAAATTATCCTGTTACACTTGTGAGAGGATAGATTTAGCCCTTCTATTTCTATTAAGGAGATCACCATAAAGGACGACTCACGCTATTAGACAGGGCTGAGACCGAGCCGGAGCTCCAGCGCTTCGTTTTATATGGAAAGCACCACGTGAACACCGATCAGCCGTCATAGAAAATTACGTGTCGAACGCCTCGGCTCGGATCCCGCGCGGTCTAGCGTGAGTCATCCTTAATTTTTACTTAAAATGTAACATTACGTTAGCTATGTTTGTACGGATGTCAATCCTGTTTACAGAAGTTGTTGGAAGTTACAGAACCGACCTCTAGCTGACAATATTCGTTACCATACATGTACCACACACTCTCAAAAGACACAAAGGAGACTGGCGAAGCCACGTCACAACTAGTAAAAAAAATGGGTGGATCAACTATTCCTTGACGTTATGTACATTATAAGCGCTTATTACACTTCCACACCGTCGGGCCTTAATACGATCGTGGCCGACGGTGCGCCCGAGCAAGATCGTTTTGCATTTCACGAAATATAAGAGCATCGTCAACAATATTTGACATGTAACATATACTTTGTCTCGAATTGGCAATCATGGTTGATATTTTTGTAGTTGAACTATTTTTTACACCAAGAAATATTGTGAACGATGTGACAATATTTCATGAAACCACATGAAACGTAAAACGATCCTTGCCCGATATCGGGGCCGACGTCGCGGCTCATCGTTAGCCGTCTGAAGGCAGGATAAGTGTAATAAGCCCTATTGTGTCCAGGGACTGTCTCATATCAAACATAAAGTGTCATTCTATGGAACTTGCTAACTATGTAAACATACAACTACGTAAACATATTGAAATTGTCTCTGAATGATGAACTTACTTCTGACTTTTGTTTACATAAGTAGTTAGCAAGTTCCATAGAATTACACTTTAGACAAATAATCTTTCAGAAAGAGTCTTTGTAGTGTTACGCTGATACTAGCACCCAAAAGAAAGGGATGAGTACCCATTGTTTTGTAGTTCAGAAAACCATAACTATGGCAATAAGTGGTAAAACAAGTTGATTCACCCACTTATACACATGTAGTGGCCACATGTATCCAAATACAGATACATATCTAATATCGCCTGGCAAACCAAGCATTTAGTTGCGAAATTCAAATTTCATATGGGAGATAGAATTTTCCAGCCAATTTTTTTTCAATTTGCTGCCTTTTCTTCTAACAAATTTGGTTTGCCAGACCATATACCTAACGTTACATTGTTAACTTAGGTATTTGCTAATTTTAAATAAACTAGGTAAACTACTTACCTGTACTTAATCTATAGTTTGGGAAGAGTCGTTTTTCTGTGGAGCATTTTAAGCAGAAAGAACAGAGAGGCTATCGCAAAAACCGAAATTCGCAAATTGCGGGGATCTTTCGCTTTTACTGCAATGAAAAATTATATGCCTTCATTGGAGTAAAAGAGAAAGATCCCCGCCATTTGCGAACTTTTCATTTTCGCGGTTATAGCTCAGTACTCTCTTTTTCGTAACAGTTTTTTACTGACAATTACTTGTTTACCAAACTATAAAATTACAGATTTCAATACCTTTCATGTTCATATATATTACTGTGTCAACTTTTAAAAAGGCTGCCCCGCTCTCGCTCGGCACTTTTTCACACTTCTGCGGCATATCACACGCGAACTGATTTTTTAAAATAGAAGTTTTCTTTTTCTCCGGGAATCTAATATATGGTCACTACTGTCACTAGTTAAGTAGTAGAATACAACTAACATTCGAAGGAAAAATTGATGGCAAGAGAGGAAGGGGAAGAAGGAGGGTCACCTGGCTTGACAACGTAAAAAAGTGGACGAACATGGATAACGCAGCCACACTGGTAAGAATGGCTAAGAGCAGGAGAGAGATGGCAAAGGCGGTCGCCGACTTCCGTTAGGGCATGTCAAATGAAGAAGAAAAAGTAGTAGAATTAAGTAATACGCTTCATACCCTATTAATTAATTTAGTACCGTGACTAGTAGGTATACATATTTTTTTTACTAAGCGCTTATAGCTTATATCGCTTTTTATTACATTAAACCATTGCCGAGCAATTTCGAAAGGGCGGGTGTACAGTCAACGGTAAAAATATGGGTGTACAAATCATTTCAAGAATATGTCCCATAACTCTTATGTCAGTGAATTAAGAACTATGGGACATATTTTTGTGTAAGTTGTCTACACCCATATTTTTACCGTTGACTGTACCATGGATTTCCGATGGTCGATTGTGGCCTCGGCAGCAATTAGAGGGCGTGGTTACTTTTTGTTTAGTTTAAGACATCTATTTCAATTCATAATTTACTAGCTTTTGCCCGCGACTTCGTTTGCGTGGAATTAGTAATTTAGGTAGCTATTATTTTATCCATACTGCGTTTTGTTGATTCCCCATACAAACTTCGACGCCCCTTTTCACCCCCTTAAAGGGTGATTTATTGAATGAAACCTATCCTTTCTCCTTCCCCGGGACTCAAACTATCTCTATACCAAATTTCAACTAAATCGTACACCAGCGCCGGTGCTACACCTCGCGGGCGGTATAGTTCCTATTGACAAAGTTTGTTATGCAGTTGTTGTTAAGTCCCCATACAAAATTTCACCTCTTTCAGGGATGATTTATGGGTTAAAAACTATCCTATGTCCTTCCTCGGGACTCGGACAATCTAAATACCAAATTTCATCTAAATCGGTTCAGCGATTTAAGCGAGAAGAGGTAACAGACAGACAGATAGAGTTCCTTTTATAATATTAAATATTAAATTATATTATATTCAAAAAGTATGGATATGGTAGCTCAAACCAATTTGTCAGTAAATAAGAACAATAAAACTATATTTTGCTTTTGGATGCTAGCACTAGTGTAAGATCTTTAGATACTATGATTCTCTCTGTCTATGTTTGAAATTAGACAGTCCTTTGACATACTATACTTAGGTACACCTATTTGTAGTAAAATAATTAGATTTATTTCAATCTCTATTCGAAAATAAACTCGTCTAGTTTCACATAATTAATACGTATCGCCCGACGCTTAATACGTAAACAATACGTAGAGTAGAAGTGAAATGCTGATATCACTGTCGATAACTATAACGTATAGCTGCGCCCCTTCCGTCAGTTAAGTAGGTACACAATAAGTAAGGTACCTATGTGAATTGCTTTAGTATGCTTTGTTATAACTGTATCCAAGAAATATTTTTCGGAAATAAACAATTTATTTTTTTATTTTATGACCGACTTATATCGGGCTTTTATTACTCGTAACAGTCGTAATGTAATTTACAGCTAGACTTTTGGCGCGCGAATGATATCTGAGGGTCTACTACAGCCAACATCACAAAATCGAAAAACGTTATTCTACCTGTCTACCGGCACCACAGCCGGTAGCAGTATTGGCTTAGGTACAAACAGCAATACTCTTAACTATCCATCGGTGGACCTTATGCTTTTTGTAATAAGGTTTAGAACATGGTTGCATAAAGTGTGCACGCATTGTGACCCCGGGTTCGAATCCCACCTAGGGCGAACTTTTTGTTTATTTATATTTTTATTTTTTTCCGTTACTTTTCCGTTTCACAAAATATCAGAAGATTGTTAACAATATTTTAAAATTAAAAAAAAAAATTTGCCTTGTATTGCCGATAATATTCAAGGCTTAATATTTTTTCGTCACCTTTCCTCTTAAAAAATATATTGGTAACGGACATAACAGTGTCCTGATATTATGTGGAACGGAAAACGAATTAGGCGACTATTGTCGTAAGGAAAAATGACTAAAAATAATAACGTCTAAAATGTCTAAATACCTATTATTGTCAAAAAATTTAAAAGACTAAAAGTATCAATAACGAAGTACAAAAATGAAACTAAGTCTAACTGTGAATAGTCCGAAAAAAAATGTCGAGAATTGTATTTTCTAAATCAATGTAACCAATGCGATGTCTTAACATCTCAGGTTTAGGCTGCGTTTCGACCAGAGGTGTGCGAGGAAGCTAGGTGCTTAGCAAAGTTGCAAATCGTTTACACTCCGTAGCGAACGAAACGCCCAATGTCTCTGTCACACTAATATAACTGAATAGTATACTTAACCGCGTTATCTGAGACTGTCTGTTCGTCTGTCTGTCACCAGGCTGTACCTCATGAACCGTGATAGCTAGGCAGTTGAAATTTTCACACATGATGTATTTCTGTTGCCGCTATAACAACAAAAAAACAGATTATAATAAATATTTAAATGGGGCTCCCATACAACAAACGTGATTTTTTCCCGTTAGGGTTTTTGAGTAACGGAACCCTTCGTGCGCGCGATACTGACATGCACTTGGGCGGTTTTTTTTTACATTATTATAATTCGTTATTTTTCCTTATAGACATTAATCGACTAATAATTCCGGAAAACTGCTTTTAGCATGCTTACTAACTAGGGTGGCAGAGTAAGACCAAGGTAACGTTAGTTGCAGTGTTTTTCAAAGCAAAGACTTGCAAAGTGTTATTTTAAAGTCATAATGTCATAGCTGTTTGACATTTAAAATATAACACTTGCATGTCTGGTCTGAATCTAGCAAGCAGCTTAGGTATGTTTGACTTAGCACAAAGTATTCGCTTGTGACTTGGGTTCTATTCCCGCCATCGGTGAATTTTTTCCTTTTTTTTTTACTTTTTGCGCTGAATTTTTCCTTTCAGACAACCGGCTTAGGTAGAAACAGCAATACTCTTAACTATCCATCGGTGGACCTTTTGCTTTTTGTAATAAGGTTTAGAACATGGTTTCATAAAGTGTGCACGCATTGTGACCCCGGGTTCGAATCCCACCTAGGGTGAACTTTTTGTTTATTATTATTTTCATTTTTTTCCGTTACTTTTCCGATTCACAAAATATCAGAAGATTGTTTACAATATTTTAAAATTAAAAAAAATATTTGCCTTGAATTGCCGATAATATTCAATGATTAATATTTTTTCGACACCTTTCCTCTTAAAAAGTATATTGGTAACGGACGTAACAGTGTCCTGATATTATGTGGAACGGAAAACGGATAACGCCTAAAATGTCTAAATACCTATTATTGTCAAGAAATTTAAAAGACTAAAAGTATCAATAACGAAGTACAAAAATGAAACTAAAAGTCTAACTGAGAATAGTCCGAAAAAAAATGTCGAGAATCGTATTTTCTAAATCAATGTAACCAAGGCGATGCTTAAAATGTCAGGTTTAGGCTGCGTTTCCACCAGAGATGTGCGAGGAAGCTGGGTGCTTAGCCAAGTTGCAAATCGTTTACACTCCGTAGCGAACGAAACGCCCAATGTCTCTGTCACACTAATATAACTGAATAGTATACTTAACCGCGTTATCTGAGACTGTCTGTTCGTCTGTCTGTCACCAGGGTGTACCTCATGAACCGTGATAGCTAGGCAGTTGAAATTTTCACACATGATGTATTTCTGTTGCCGCTATAACAACAAATACTAAAAACAGATTATAATAAATATTTAAATGGGGCTCCCATACAACAAACGTGTTTTTTTCCCGTTTTTTGAGTAACGGAACCCTTCGTGCGCGATACTGACATGCACTTGGGCGGTTTTTTTTTACATTATTATAATTCGTAATTTTTCCTTATAGACATTAATCGACTAATAATTCCGGAAAACTGCTTTTAGCATGCTTACTAACTAGGGTGGCAGAGTAAGACCAAGGTAACGTTAGTTGCAGTGTTTTTCAAAGCAAAGACTTGCAAAGTGTTATTTTAAAGTCATAATGTCATAGCTGTTTGACATTTAAAATATAACACTTGCATGTCTGGTCTGAATCTAGCAAGCAGCTTAGGTATGTTTGACTTAGCACAAAGTATTCGCTTGTGACTTGGGTTCTATTCCCGCCATCGGTGAATTTTTTCCTTTTTTTTTACTTTTTGCGCTGAATTTTTCCTTTCAGACAACCGGCTTAGGTAGAAACAGCAATACTCTTAACTATCCATCGGTGGACCTTATGCTTTTTGTAATAAGGTTTAGAACATGGTTTCATAAAGTGTGCACGCATTGTGACCCCGGGTTCGAATCCCACCTAGGGTGAACTTTTTGTTTATTATTATTTTTATTTTTTTCCGTTACTTTTCCGTTTCACAAAATATCAGAAGATTGTTTACAATATTTTAAAATAAAAAAAAATATTTGCCTTGAATTGCCGATAATATTCAATGATTAATATTTTTTCGACACCTTTCCTCTTAAAAAGTATATTGGTAACGGACGTAACAGTGTCCTGATATTATGTGGAACGGAAAACGGATAACGCCTAAAATGTCTAAATACCTATTATTGTCAAGAAATTTAAAAGACTAAAAGTATCAATAACGAAGTACAAAAATGAAACTAAAAGTCTAACTGAGAATAGTCCGAAAAAAAATGTCGAGAATCGTATTTTCTAAATCAATGTAACCAAGGCGATGCTTAAAATGACAGGTTTAGGCTGCGTTTCCACCAGAGATGTGCGAGGAAGCTGGGTGCTTAGCCAAGTTGCAAATCGTTTACACTCCGTAGCGAACGAAACGCCCAATGTCTCTGTCACACTAATATAACTGAATAGTATACTTAACCGTTATCTGAGACTGTCTGTTCGTCTGTCTGTCACCAGGTTGTACCTCATGAACCGTGATAGCTAGGCAGTTGAAATTTTCACACATGATGTATTTCTGTTGCCGCTATAACAACAAATACTAAAAATAGATTATAATAAATATTTAAATGGGGCTCCCATACAACAAACGTGATTTTTCCCCGTTTTTAGGGTTTTTGAGTAACGGAACCCTTCGTGCGCGATACTGACATGCACTTGGGCGGTTTTTTTTTTACATTATTATAATTTGTCATTTTTCCTTGTAGACATTAATCGACTAATAATTCTGGAAAACTGCTTTTAGCATGCTTACTAACTAGGGTGGCAGAGTAAGACCAAGGTAACGCTGCAGTGTTTTTCAAAGCAAAGTCTTGCAAAGTGTTATTTTAAAGTCATAATTTCATAGCTGTTTGACATTTAAAATATAACACTTGCATGTCTGGTCTGAATCTAGCTAGCAGCTTAGGTATGTTTGACTTAGCACAAAGTATTCGCTTTGTGACTTGGGTTCTATTCCCGCCATCGGTCAACTTTTTTGTTTTTTTTTTACTTTTTGCGCTGAGTTTCTTCTTTCAGAAAACCGGCTTAGGTACAAACAGCAATACTCTTAACTATCCATCGGTGGACCTTATGCTTTTTGTAATAAGGTTTAGAACATGGTTTCATAAAGTGTGCACGCATTGTGACCCCGGGTTCGAATCCCACCTAGGGTGAACTTTTTGTTTATTATTATTTTTATTTTTTCCGTTACTTTTCCGTTTCACAAAATATCAGAAGATCGTTAACAATGTTTTAAAACTAAAAAATTGTTTTATCTTGATTTGCTAAAAACGTTAAATGAATGTAGTTCATTTTTATAGAATAAAAGTGGATGACAGGATAGATTTATCTCTGGATAGATGGACATATATTTCAATTTATAACTAACATTATTAAAGATATTTTGTTAATCGACTACTATGAAAATCTCTGCAGAGTTATCTTGGTCTTAATCTAGCAAGCAGATCTATGTATGCTTGGCCCAACGCAAAGTGTTCGCTTGTGACCTGGGTTCAATTCCCGCCACGGGAGAACTTTTTGTTTTTTTTTTTACATTTTGGGCTGTTACCCTTTCACAAAATATCAAAAGATCGTTAACAATAACTATTTGAAAAGTCGACCGGCGCAAAATCACCTTTCATAACAAATCATCTATTTCAATTTATAATTTATAATATTTTTACACAATTTGATGTCAAGTAGGTACATATCAATCACAGACATGCCGCATCGTTTTATTTTTTGAATTTATTGAGCTATAGCTTATAGGGACCGAACGCGTTGGAGGGTCTGCCACCAGTCAGCTGCAGAGAAAAATGTCATACGTAGAGGCATAGCTAAGTAATAATAGTTAATAAGAATAATAAGTATAAATTAAATTATGTAAAAATAATTTTCCATAATGTCAATATCCTGAGAGCAAAATGGGGACTACGTTTGTTTGAAGCGGCTGTCCTATTTCCTCTTAAAATTTCGTATGCCTTGTCCCGTGTACGTGATAGTACGTACCACACAATTTGGACTGTAATTTACAATTTTCATTCATATCAGTAGGTTATTAAATCAGTAGCAAATGTTTAACAAAGGCATACGAAGGGTTACGTATTATTAGATATTAAGTATAACGGAAAACTGCTGTAAGAATGCTTACTAGGATGGTATAGCAACCGTTGACCGGCCTTCCTACAAAGAGTGCCCTGGGCCCCGGGTAGATGTAATAACCGGTATTATACAAAAAGACAGGTGCCATTTGACTATTAGGTACTGATTCAGGTAGTGTGTGATGTGCCTTAAATAGTCGTCGAGTGAAAAATTTACTCATTGACTTTCGGTCCCTCCTGCTCGCTGCTTCTTGGACTTTAGTGAGAGGCCTAACTGAGGCGATTGGTAAGAAGTTACTAACTGACCCAGTCCGTAGGCTGCCTGGATCAAGGTCATTTTTATTATGTTCACTGAGAAAAGTATAATATTTTTTAATTAGTTTTAGTCCCAAAGTTCAGTTGCCTTCTATTAGAAAACTACCGCACAAGTTCTTTACCAACCGCCTAAGATTGGAGTCACAGCCCGTAACATTGTTCTGCAGCTTTTGGAACTAAGTACCTTCTTTTCGTAACTATTTATAAATCGTCCGCTGTTTAAGTGCACTCCTGCAGCCTTGAGACTCTTCTTGTGTTCTGAAAAAAAAGCAACAAAGAAAATTTTATTGAGTTTTAAAACATTATGTAACTATTGTAATAACCTAAAAATTCTAAAAACAACTTCATTAATTTACAGTCATATTGCTGGCATTTTGCTTCGGAAGAAAGTGTGAACGCATATGACCTGAGTTCGATTCCCAGGAAAGGTGAACTTTTTGTGTTTATTTTAAAATATATTTATTTCAAAATTAATAAGTAAACCCGCGCTATTGTAGATGGATGGATTATCTTTCAAAATGTCAAATGTATAGAAGTTTTGAGGGTTTCAAGCTTTTAATTATCGCTTTTTTCACTCCTTATTCATTTAATTATCGCTTTTTTCACTCCTTATTCATAATTGTGATAAATCTTTGATTGTAATCATGGTAAACCATAGCTATAGCTCAATAAATATTAGTGGTACTTATAAAAAAAGTGCCAACTAAAATACTTATATGCATTTAGAAAAATAAGCATGTAAAAATTTTGATATCTTCTGTTTTTCTGGACCACCATCAACAGTGGCGCCAACTGGTGAGCAAAGAAACGCTAGCCCTCATTTACAGTCATATTGCTGGCATTTTGCTTCGTCAGAAAGTGTGATCGCATAAGTGACTTGAGTTCGATTCCCAGGAAAGGTGAACTTTTTGTGTTTAATTATTATTTGTAATTTTGATTGCAATTTGTATCCTTTTTTAGTTTTAACAAGATTAAAAAAATATGCTTCAGCTAAATAAATAATGTTCTTTACTAATTGTTATAGTTCGTTTTTTTAGCATTAGAAATAACTTGAAAGAAGGTAAGCGATCTTGACATGTCTTTTAATTGAAAAGCGCGTTTTAAAAATCAGTAACTATTTTGCTATTACTTATGAAAGCAGAAGAATATAAATGATCGTATTAGATTCATAATTGTTACATACTTGCCGTATATTATTTTTAAATTCTCCATCATCAGATCAGCTCGATGGTACCATAATATTGCATTGTCATCCGATTTATACATGCATGAAAAATTTCAGCTCAATCGGACACCGGGAAGTGGAGATCAAATTTAACTTGCAAGATTTGATTACAGACAACGGGACAGGTGAAACTAAATAAAAGCTTGTAAAAGATTTCAAAATTAATAACTAAACCCGTGTCGTACGTTCGATCCCCGACCGCGATGTAAATTATGTATTTACAAAAAAAATATAGAAATTAATGGGCGGTATCTTATCTTATCTTATTTTATACCTTTAAACGAGCAATTCTTGTTATTTATTTCGGAAACGGCTCTAACGATTTCGATGAAATTTGCTATATGGGGGTTTTCGGGGGCGAAAAGTCGATCTAGCTACTAGGTCTTATATCTGGGAAAACGCGGATTTTTGAGATTATTATATATTTTCCGAGCTAAGCTTGGTCTCCCAGATATTTTAAACATAAATTTACACACGAGTGTGTATTGAATGGCTTAAGAGCCAACAGGAGTGGTCATTTCTCCATACAAACGTACTCGACTGTTTCCTCCATGGGTTTTGATGCTAGAGCAATGATTTTTTCAACACCGATTAATATTGTCAATATCTGTGTCGGACCGTTTTGCTTTTTTTGATATTTTTGTTTTCTAAGGCGCTAGAGCCCTTCAAAAATGGCCTCATTGACTATGCCGCAATGAGAGGCCTAGTATTCAAAACTGACATCAATTAGCCAAAAAAGCAAAACGGTCCAACACAGATAATTTCATAATTATTTAGATTTCCAAATTTGGTTACGATTGGTTAAGTTTTGGAGGAGGAAACAGTCGAGTACGAAACCTCCATTTTTGAGATTTTTACGCAGGATTTTTCGCCTTGTCCTTATCGCACTAGTTTAATTAAGGAGCCGCTTCCGTTAGCGAGACGGGTATATTTACCTAAAATATTTAAAACTCAGCTCCTGTTTCGTCTTAATTAACACAAGTTCGCAATTCCTGTACCTATCGCTGTTATATTGCGGTGCATGAATAGATATACCTATTTTGTTGACTGTAATCAAACACTCAAGCAGATTTTACTTCACATAGCTCAAAGTGGAAAAATAAAGCTATCTAATGAAAAATATATTTCAAGACGTAGGACGACTAATGCATGGATTATAAATTATCTACTTAAAACGATATTTAAATCAGCGCTGGGAGTCTACCGCGAACACCGAAGTTTGCAAATTGCGGGCATATTTCTCGTTTACTCCCATTACGGCGTATTTAGAGTGACAAATTCATAATTCTCTTTAATTGAATTTAGCTGACCTGCTAGATATCCAATAGTAGTACTTGTGTAGCCTGCAGTCTCTTTCGTTTGTCTTGTTGGTTGGAAACATGGGGCTCACCTGTAATTTTAAAAGTCCATCATACAAAAAGAATACAGGTACAGAGGTATGTACCTACCAGTGGCCTATTTTATAAAGCTACAAGTTACAATTTACAAGCGGAAGTCTCTTTCTAACCCTATGTGTTAGAACGAGACTTCCGCTTGTAAATTGTAATTTGTAGCTTTATAAAATAGGCATAGTGATCGGTAGATTTTTAGGGTATACACTCAAAGTTAAGTATTGTCGAGGCTCGCGAAGGCCGAAGGCCGAGTTCCGCGTAGGGTTGAAGGCCCGAAGCGTCACACGAGAGGGGGAAGTTGGAGCTTAAACACGACCCAGTAGGAAAAGTGTCTTGACAACCTCACGTCGGGCCTACGGCCTTATGTACAATAACAAAAATAAATTACAATTGAATATAAATAGGTATCTTATATATAAATTACAATTGAAAGTTGAACAAATATCCGTACATTTAGATAAGTTTACACGTAGATGTCGCTGTTTCGTGCAGTCAAAATTCTGCTTCGCGTAATCATGGTTTTTAACTTTTTATTTACTGGGAATGGAGCTCACGGCCAGGCTTCTTCTCCTTTATTTCTTCGATTTTTCTTGGGATAATGATGACCATCAGTCCCATTATTACTTATAATGTCTACCGTGGAGTCAACATCATAATCTGCCACTTTTTCGGTTTAGCTTAGAGGTACGATCGAGCGTATGTTTTGGCTTGGCACTAATTGTTCGCAAAGTATCTGAGTTCGATCCCCGAGACTTTTAATTTTAATACGTATACTCGTATAGTACAGAGACGAATTGTTTCATTATTTTCCAAAACGTACTATTCTATTTTCTTTCCTCAGCAGCCTAGTGACGTCTGGATGATGTCTGTGTTATGTTATAATGTTGGGTGGCTGATGGTGATGGATGAGATGGCCCTATATTTCTTAAAAAATATTTTACTATAATAGCCTATAATTATGTCGGACTACTTACCTGCCGCCCACAACTTCGTTTGCGTGGAATTAAATAAATAAATTTTCGTTGAATTGTGTGTAAAAAATCTAAAAAGTAAGTACTTATAGATCTTGATAGCAAAGTTACGTACACTTATCACCAAACATCGGATTCTAGGGGGCAAATTGTATGGCGGATAGGGATCCCGTCATACAATTTGCCCCCTAGAATCCGATGTATGCTTATCACTGTGATCGTTCGATTCGCCAG
The DNA here is from genome assembly GCF_910591565.1 of Cydia splendana. Taxonomy (NCBI): domain Eukaryota; kingdom Metazoa; phylum Arthropoda; class Insecta; order Lepidoptera; family Tortricidae; genus Cydia; species Cydia splendana. The sequence continues at coordinate 18,302,149 of NC_085972.1, read as the reverse complement.
CACGGCCTGAAATGACGGCCACGGTTCCTTTAAACAGTTCCAGTTCCATCGTCAGGGTTTAAAATCACATCAGTACAATGGTTTACGATCTCTTCGATAAGGAATAACTTAATAGTAAGAAAACTTAACTTATCGCAATAATGCATATTTGTTCCTGAGTTATGGATGTTTCTATGTAAGTATATAAGTATTTATATAGGTATATATTTGTGTGTATTATATATATCGTGGTCTAGTACCCACAACACAAGCCTCATTGAGCTTACTGTGGAGCTATGTCGATCTGTGTAATTATTGTCATATAATATTTATTATTTAATCCTTTGGATTAGGCTGATCAAACAACAGTCCACCTACCCTGCCTATGTACAGTCAGCCAAGAAAGTGGTAGATCACTTTCTTGGTTGACCGTACCTACAGATTCGATGAAGGTGTTATGGAGCTAGAAGAGCCTAGAAATTAAACCAAAGTCAAGTCTTAAAGTGTAACTAGTAGTCGCTCCCTGAGATCTTTCTAGCATTTTTGAAAGTTGGATATTGTGTATTGTGTAAAAGTTATTTTGTAATTTTCAGTTTTAGTTTCTTAATTTTATTACTTGTTTTATTATTAGGTATTAGCCAATTGATGTGACCTGGTTAAAAAGAGTGGCACGTTCTCTGCACGGCGCGGCGGCGGCGCTGTGGTGGAGTGTGCGCGTAGGTCTCGGCGGGACGTCACAGGCGCCGCGTCCCAGGACGGCCAGGATCAGCAGGGCAGTACTGTGTGCTCTCCGGAGCCACAGGTGGACTGGCGTCGGTAGTATTACTCCCTCTGGAATTTGCAGGTTTACACATTTAGTCAAATGTTGGATTTCACGTTACTACCTGCGACATTTGGCCGATCGTTGATAAAATCCAAGGCGAAAGTGCAGCCAGCCGTATGGCCCGTGAGTTCCAAGTTGAATGTAAGAACTTTGCTTTGCTTTGCTCGGTCGATCGAAAAGGGCTATAGGCTATATATAAACGAAACTAAATAAAGGAATTGTGAACCTCTATATAACTATTACCGGATTTGACGCAGAAGAGCCACGTTACAAAATTCGACAAGTTTACTGGATTAGTAGTCTTCCTATGATTATTTTCGTAAAATTTTGTGACCATCTGGTCATGTCACGCCATGACAATATAGTTTTTGTTTATCGATCCAAATTTTGGATTTTTTTATAATGCGGAAATTGGCATAAAGGACTTACGGCTCGACCACGTCATTGAGCGATTGGCGACGGCGGCAGCGACAACCATAGATGGAAACGAAAGGTCCGATCGCTGTGTCTCGCTTCAACCTATTTATATAAATACATACTTAATCTGAAAAAGACGGGTAGTCTTGTCTCGCGAGCGAGGCGAGATGCTGTTGTCGTATCCGTCCTGTGCTAGGCCTAGGTACTAATATATTATGATCTCAATTTGACTTAATTGCATTATTCTTCTTCTTTCTCACGTTATCCACCACTCCAGAATCGATTGTCTGACACTTTGTTTATTGTTCACCTCATAGGTACAGATACCGCCTATATACAAGCACAGCAAGTTATCTTACATATTTTCATTAGGTAACAAATTAACTGGTTATTCCGTTATATTTAAGGACTATTTCTCATTTGCTTTATCTATCTTTACAAATTACTATAGGTACCAAACTAACTTAAGCAGGTATTATTACTAACAAACTAGCTTCTAATCTATTTTCGTACCTACTTTTATGATAGGTATTACGGTTATTATAAGTAGGTAGGTATTTAAACTTACTGTAGTCTATCGGTTTTATTAATTTGATTTTATGTTCAAAACCTTTTACTAGTTATACTATGTACCAACATACTAGATCCTTTTTACAAAAACTAGGCTGTTACAGTTAATATAAAACACTGTTTTCTAACACGGAAGGGTACCCAACTGGTCAGCTCAAATTTGATAAATTTTTATATATGTTATAGAGTAGGTAGTCTAAAATAACGGACACGTGTTTTGTTTAGCTGCCCATACTCAACTTCCTGGGAGAAATTGGCCTCCAAAGTACTGAAAAGTGACAAAACGCTCTAACTTCTGTAGAGAGTTTTATTCAAGCAAATTTCAAGTTAATTACTGGTTTGCATATACGTTACAGAACATGAAAAAATACTGGACACGTGTTTTGTTATTTCGACTCAAACTCATATTTTACAAAAAAAAACACTCTTCAAAGTTTCATAATTCTTATCCTTTCACTCGAACTTCACGTTAGTTATCTTTTCGTTTTTTTTATCATGAAAACTAAAAACTTCCCGGTAGTGAAGAAAATGTTATCAATGTTATCATGGTTGTAAACCGGTTTGGACATTAAGTCCTAGCATATTTTGAAACATCAAAGATCCTAAAAGTGTACATTTGAAATATTTGAATACCCTGTTAGGCGCGCGGCAACGTGTTGGCGGCGCCGGGCGGGCGACGTGAACACACGGTATTTGAAGTGAAGCGCGTGAAAGGTGTACTGCCATCTCGCCGAAATATTTTTCGCCTAATTTCACTTCCCAACCAACTTATTGCAGTACTTTTAGTTGGCAAACCAATACTTAGCATATTATTATTTAGCATAATTTTTATTTGAACACAATTTTATTTAGCAGATGTTCATTTTACCACGATTCATTTAGAAAAATAGTTACTAAGCAAATGTTTTATTATACCTAACTATTTATTGTTAAATAACGTTTGCCCAAATTGAAATTTCGCATACTTTTTATTGGATCACAACTATATTTAGCATTTTTTTTATGACCCGTAAAACGAAACTGCTCCCAGAGATAGGTAGGTTATGGTTATTTTTTTTAAGACCCTAAAAACGAAACTGCTCCCAGAGATAGGTAGGTTAGGGTTATTTTTTTTTGATGACCCTAAAAACGAATCTGCTCCCAGAGATAGGTAGGTTAGGGTTATTTTTTTTTTGGTGACCCTAAAAACGAATCTGCTCCCAGAGATAGGTAGGTTAGGGTAATTTTTTTTATGACCCGTAAAACGAGACTGCTCCCAGAGATAGGTAGGTTAGGGTTTTTTTTATGACCCTAAAAACGAAACTGCTCCCAGGGATAGGTACGTTATTCACAATATTAGGCGAAAAATAATGTATGCCTATCAATACATTCGACATAACAATAAAAGACATTTTGAAACATGACCAACTAAATATTTTGCTATACGATAATATTGTAAATAATCATTTGCGACATGTTATATATGCGAAACATTGGTCTGCCATCTGATAGTTTTGCCAAATTATACTATGGGAAAAATAGTTTGGGTAGTGATAATTTGCCATACAATTTTCGGCCACATATTAGTAAACCCGCGTGAAACGATGACAAGTATGACATTTTGAAGTGTGTTTTTTTTTTGTAAAATATGAATTTGAGCCCGCATATATAACATGTCGCAAATGATTATTTACAATATTATCGTATAGCAAAATATTTAGTTGGTCATGTTTCAAAATGTCTTTTATTGTTATGTCGAATGTATTGATAGGCATACATTATTTTTCGCCTAATATTGTGAATAACGTACCTATCCCTGGGAGCAGTTTCGTTTTTAGGGTCATAAAAAAAAACCCTAACCTACCTATCTCTGGGAGCAGTCTCGTTTTACGGGTCATAAAAAAAATTACCCTAACCTACCTATCTCTGGGAGCAGATTCGTTTTTAGGGTCACCAAAAAAAAAATAACCCTAACCTACCTATCTCTGGGAGCAGATTCGTTTTTAGGGTCATCAAAAAAAAATAACCCTAACCTACCTATCTCTGGGAGCAGTTTCGTTTTTAGGGTCTTAAAAAAAATAACCATAACCTACCTATCTCTGGGAGCAGTTTCGTTTTACGGGTCATAAAAAAAATGCTAAATATAGTTGTGATCCAATAAAAAGTATGCGAAATTTCAATTTGGGCAAACGTTATTTAACAATAAATAGTTAGGTATAATAAAACATTTGCTTAGTAACTATTTTTCTAAATGAATCGTGGTAAAATGAACATCTGCTAAATAAAATTGTGTTCAAATAAAAATTATGCTAAATAATAATATGCTAAGTATTGGTTTGCCAACTAAAAGTACTGCAATAAGTTGGTTGGGAAGTGAAATTAGGCGAAAAATATTTCGGCGAGATGGCAGTACACCATTTGAGCCCAAATAGCAAAACACGTGTCCATTATACTATACTACATATACATATACATACTACAATAATAATTATGACGATGATTCGTACATGATTCGGAACTGTTCCCTGCTGATTTCGCCGTACTGCCGTACTGCGTCCCGACCGGTCGGTGTCGGCGTCCTCCTGTCCGCCCACTCGCCTTTTGAAGACTCTAGATATGCTGGACTGCGGTGCGCCACCTAAATACGAAATGGTTTGTGCTCAACCATAGACTAGGAATTCTCTAGACCGAGTTCAGAGCAATTATTTCATGCAACCGATGATGCCAAGGAAGTCGGTTAAAAATGCGGGGGTGCGCGGGACGAGGTGAGCAAAGTCCCGTGCCGTGATTGGTCCGTTCAAAGACACTTTCGACTCGAACATGGAGTAAAATTACCGTATGCGTGGCAGAGGGGGTAGCGCGACTATGCTAAGTCTGGAGGATGTTTTGTCTGTGTGCTCAACTAACTAAAACTAACCCATATGAACATACCTCAGACACTGATGTCAGAGTTTGATAGTTCATAATGTAAAATAATAATAATAAGCACTCTAGTTAATAATGTAAAACATGGAATAGGGTAGGTGTGTTAGTTTTCGTCCAGATCTAGTTTTCGACCACTTGATGAAATTTGAATATAAACCAATCTACATTAGTGCACAAATTTGTACGTATTGCAATCCTTAATGTCAAAACAATATATCTGTCTAAGTACATAAAAATGATATTTCGCATTTAGAAAATTAAAAATCAAATACATATATATTATTATTTGCTTTTCTGTCAAGTGGACGAAAACTAGAGCACGGACGGAAACTAGCGCAATGACCCTATATTTCCATTAGTTGAAATTTCCCGCAGTTGAAATTGCCCCCCTGCACTTATCGCACTTTCTTGATTTTCTTATGTTCCCATCGTGCGCCAACATTACACCATTAAGATTAACTGGAAAGATCCCTGAAAGAGATATACGAGTATGTTCGCATTTGTACAAATGATGTGTGTTTTTTCTTGTTTTATGTTACTTTTTGTACAATAATAAAAATCACTAAATGTAAGCCTATAATATTTTAAGAGTTCCCTCATTTCCTCATCGATCCCATCATCAAAAATGGATTTTGACAAACTGTATACTTTATACTTTACCTCCGTGATCGTTAGTGCTAGAAAGCTGCAATAATGGCATGGATTTGGATATGCACGCCATCATAAATCATGCATGAACATCAGGACCGGCTGGAATGCATACTTACAGCGGGCCTCGTACGCCCGACGCTATGAGCTGAGTATGAGGGCGCCGAAGGCGCCCGGCTTTGGTAAGCGTCTAGCGTGTCACGTACGTCAGGTCATCACTCAGGTCCTGGAACTTCATAGTGTTCAAGTACCTATACCTACCTACTGTTAATATAGACCGGTAGTAACGAAATATCACTGAACGATCACGTGAACCGCGGTTCCTTTAAAGATTTCCAGTTTCATTATCACATTTTGGGACAGGGATATTTACGATCTGATCATCTTCGATGAGGAAAAATATCGTAAAAAAATCTTATCACAATAAAGCCTAGATTTCTTTCTGAAGTTAAACTTCCGATGGCAGTTCCTTTCTTATAAATAGCGCCTGTACTTATACCAATACTTGTGGTGTTATAAATGTGATTGCAATAAACTTAACTATAAATAAAACTAAACCTAAGCTAACCCATAATAACTATTGAACTTTATAACCCAACTCGCATCGTTACCTACTTACCTATTAGCTGTATCTACCTAAGTTAACTTAATTAACAAAATTGTATGAATGACATAGGGCATCCGATAGCTGGCGCAGGTAGTAATGTATGTAAAGTATGAGCATGAGCGTTATGTGAGCATCTACTTAAAGGTTCCGTCACACAGGCGCGTTTTCCGGGCGGGGCGTGAGCGCGGCGTGAGCGTTTTATATGTAAAAAATTGGCAAAAAAAACACTATTGTTGTATGGGAGCCCTACATAAATATTTATTTTATTTTGTTTTTGGTATTTGTTGTTATAGCGGCGACAGAAATACATTATCTGACAATTTCAACTGTCTAGCTATCACGGTTCATGAGTTATTGCCTGTTGACAGACAGACAGACAGACAGACAGACAGACAGACAGACAGACAGACAGACAGACAGACAGACAGACAGACAGACAGACAGACAGACAGACAGACAAGCAGACAGACATATAGCCAGACAGACAGACGGACAGAAGGACGGACAGCGGAGTCTTAGTAATAAAGTCCCGTTTTTACCCTTTGGGTACAGAACCCAAATAAAAAAAACTGTGAACCTCTTACTTGAAGAATTATAATTTTTTTCTTGCTCATCAAGTCATCACACATAACAGCGAAATGCCCAGGGTGCCAAGATCACAATAGAAAATAGAAACTTAAATAGTGCGTGTCTTTTCGCAGCATCTATCACCCCGATACATTTCTTTTTATCGTTTGGCGTTTGTCGATTAAAGATTTGAGTCTAATTAAATATACCTATACAAATGTCCCGTCTTTTTACGAGGAACAATCTATAAGCGCCATCGGGATCTATAGCACTTACGACCTTCTTCGGGAAAACAGTCTTACAGGGTAAGCAAAAATTTATTAATAAGTACAACTAAGTTCTAATTCAAAATACACGTTGTGTAAACAAACACAATTTGCTTTAGTAGGTACCTACCTACCTACCTACCTATCTACTATAGCAAATTCAACGCATTCACACATTGATACTACACACTGTTTTGTACAAGTAAGTACACATAGGCTATATTTAGACCCAAACCAAGCGGACGACTGGGATCATATCTCTATCTCTCTCACCCCACCTTCAATCATGCGAGCGTGTATGAGAAGTTTTACGACCCCGGTCGTCCGTTTGGTTTGGGTCAACTATAGATATAGATTATTTGTTGTACCTTGACCGCTAAATTGGTTCTCATCCGGTTCCAGGTCATTGGAGTCAGGTGAGGTGTATCTGGTTGCTCTGCTGTTAGGCCTGAACCCCTGGAGCAGGGCTCCCGCTGCCGGATGCTTTGTCATTGGAACGCGTCGCGGGTTGGGGTTTGGAGAGCCCTGGATTAGAGCATAGATGATCTTAATATATGATGTGCTATACGCGTGCGTCCGTGAGGGACAGAACATAAGCAATGCGAATTGGTTTGTTGCCCACCATAAAGCATACTAAATTTACGCTGGGGAATAAAAATGTGATACTGCGACAAGGACAAACAATTAGCGCTTTCTCTGCTACTCCTACTGAAAGATACATAAAACTCTCCCATTCGGTCATATCCCCCACCCCTCATGCCTGATCCAGTTATAGGTACTAGATTCATGGTTTAGACTTGAGTGTAAAGTTAGACCTAAGAAAAGTCTGCAACGATTTACATAGCACACGCTGTGCAAGTGTTATTTTAAACGTCAAACTTGCACTGCGTGTGCTATCAAAATCGTTGCAGACTTCTTTTGGTCTAACTCTAGTAGTGTTTTAGGCAAAACTAACGGGAAAATAGCATGAATTATAAATATTATATCATGTTATGATGACAATTCTTTGACATGTATTATAGCTTGCATATTAAAAATACGCTTTAGAATCCATTTCGCATGTACTAATCAGCGTGAGCGATTATTATATATGAAAAACACATCATGGTCGCACGCCGGGCCGGTACAGGCCGGTTAGCACTATTATTTTAAATTTTCCCGCTCGATATTTTACTTACGAGAGTTGCTGCATCCCCGAACGCAGCAAAGTTTTTCAGATGCGGCCATTATCTACGCCGCCGAGTTGGCCGTAAAACTAAAAATCAAGACACAAGTCACGATATTCAGAAATGTTTGTTTTGAAAATCAGGTTACCTAGTAAAAAGTCAAAAAGACAATTGAAAGACAGTTTAGGTATTTTTTTATTTCATTGCAGTGACATTATGCCAGTACAATATGATTTTATGTAGCAAAAATAACAAAAGTATAGCCGGTCAAACAACTGTGTCAGTAGAAAAAGACGCGAAATTCTGATTGTCTATGGGACGATAACCCATCCCGCTTATATTTTTTAAATTTTCCGCGTTTTTACAGACCATAAATACTGATAGCCGTAACAGACTAACCGCACCGCTTTTTTTCTGCGTATAACTAAACGCTGAGCACCGTGAAATGTTGCACCAGGAAATAAAACAAGTGGGTGAGGGGTAAAATTGTTGCCGTTACCGGCGACATCTCTAGATAATTGTCAAGACAGACCCCCCCATACTTCATATTGGTAGTTCTAAGTGAAACAGCCCTGGTCCATAGCACTGTGGCATTTTTCTAAATAAGAATTAATTAGTCAATGCACTGGAGAAATAAAACAGTACAGTGCAGTTGAATGATTACAAACGTGTAGTTTTATAAGGCGTTAACCAAGTGCTTGTATATTTATTGAAATCGTTACAATGACCCCTGAGTTCACGGCTACACTTGCTAGCGTATCGTGATATTTAACCAACCATCATGATAAAAATATTACTAACATTATTCATGTTACATTACTCGTAATTTGACGGTATTAACAATCGTAAAAAGTGTAATCTCTCAGAACAATGAGTTTTCGATGTTATGATCAATAAATGGTTAACTCCGTAGTTGAACCTCCAGGCGGCATGGTGTTACTGTGACATTGCGATTTGGAAATATGTAAATAAACATGAACGATATAAGCGTGAAAATAGTGGATTTTGGTAAGGAACAGACGGGAGTCGATATTGTGGCTCCAGTGGATACAGTGCCTGATAATGAAGTGGATCCTCTAGCGATAGACGACTCAAAGGTCAAGGAAGAAGCGGAAGTGGTCGAGACGGTAGAGGTACTGGAAGTGCCGGATAAGCCGGAAGTTGAGAAAACGGTGGAAAGCTGTGATCAGAATGCCAAAGATGAGAATTTAAGTGTTAAACAGGATTTGGAAAGTGAGGAATTGAAATTGCAGACACAACAGATTAAAGGTACTCTTAAAGATTCATACAGGATCTTATCTAATATTCAGACATTATTGTTACTTTTTATTTTACTCTTATGCTTATTTGCTCAATGCTCATGCCAGTAACAGTTGCATATTGCACCATTTGCTGTAATGTTATAAAATCAAATTATAGTAGGCACTTGGTCCAATATTTTTTTACTGGAAAGAAAAAAATAATAAAAGAAAATTATTTATGCAGTATAAAACATATCTTCTGAGAACATCACAAGTTTACCATAAATTTATCTCACACAAATTATTCTATTTCACTTATTATCTGTTCTTAGATACCTATCTTAAAAAATGTAAACAAACAATACCATAATAATATGACATACATATTTGCAAATTAACCCTTAAACAGGCCTGACGCATTTTTTACTTTTGATTACTGATTCGGGTAGGTAATAGCTTAAAAAGAAAAGTAATTTCTTGATTTTTTTTTATTACCCCTAACTCAATAAAAAAAACCCGGTGGTTTTTATATGCCCACTGCTCGTTACCAATGGTGCTACGTGGTCCTTATATGGCCACTGCCTTGTTAGCCATACAGAGTAGTTTACGGGTAAGTCATGTGCACATCACATTTACACTTGCGTCACAAAATGCACTAACTGCCAGCACTTTCTTGACTTGCATGGGTGTCCTGGCTCTTACGAGCCAACGGTCAATCTTACGATTGACCATTGAATAAATATTTAATTTTAAAACCAAAGGAAAATATATTATTTTTGTACTATGAAGGTTCATTCATAGTAATGAATCTTACCCTTAAATGTCATGTAAACTCCCTGCAGGGCAGAGGCCACTTATAAACCACTTGAACGTGCCCCAGACGGGCAGAGGGTTCATATGAACCACAAACTTTTAGATTGAATATTTTATCAGAAAACAATAACTAAGGTAAGTTATGACTTACTACACATACATTATCTAATAATCTACCATAAAAATACAAAACAAAATACTTACAGTACTTTTTTTCGGCGTAGCGAACATATACAGCGGGAGAAACGTTGTCGATTTGAACTTGACAACTAAATTGTCAAAGAAATTTGTTATGACACCTGTCATTTTTTTACGTTCCGATATCACCCACTTAATAGACATTACGGCAATGACATTTTGCGGTCATTGTATTTACTCAGCTCGCGAAAAAAAAATCATTTGCTATGTGGTACTTATAGAATGGTTACTAATAGACACACCGAGAAAACAGAAAAAACCGAATACAAGATGGAGAGATGAGCTACGAAATTTCGACAGATACTGGTGGAGAACAGCCCAGAATAGAAAGGAATGGGAAAAACTGGGGGAGGCCTTTTCCGCACACGCGACATGCAAATGAATAAAATAAATTGAAAAACAATAAAAGTTAAAGAAAATAATTTAATAAATAAATGTAATAACAATGAAAGTGTAACAAAAACGCATGAAATAAAGGCTATTACTATTACTACTTATAGATACACAACCTGTTTAAGGGTTAAGACAAAAATATTACTTTGCTAATCCACGAAATAATAATGTGCTAAAATCATTGCTAACCCATTATACTTAAGAGTTTGTGTGGAAAGAGAAGAGTTTTGTAGAATGTATTGGATCCCATACATTTCACGACACTTCTCTTTCCGCACAGACTCTACTTGAGTATTTAACATAAAACAGGCTTGATGGAATTATCATTACACCTTATAAAACAAAGTCCCCTGTAGCGTCTGTCTGTTTGTGTGTTTGTATGTTTGTTCGCTATAAACTCAAAAACTACAGAACAGATTTTCATGCGGTTTTCACCTATTGATAAAGTGACTCTTGAGGAAGGTTTGTGTATAATTTGTTAATCTGTGCGAAGCCAGGCCGGGTATAGGTATTGTAAATGATGGCCTCTTTTGGATACCTATTTATATACTTTTTCTATTTTTGCTTGTCATAATGTTTCACTGTCACTTTTGTCTATTCAATAAAATTACACATCATATTTTTGTGAGATTTCTTTTTATATAGATTTGAATTTAACATAGGTGCAATTTTATTTGTAAAATGCTACATTTTGAGCACCACAACATTTGTATTTTACACCATTTTGTACTCTAATAACCCAGTTACACCCACAAAGCTAAATTTTTGTTAATATTTTTAATTATCACAAGTACTGGTTGTAATTTTTGGGGGCAACAAAAATAAGCAGGCATGCTCCCATAATAATTTGTACTGAAGCTTGTGTGTAGTCACTTCCATCATCTTATGTGCTCTGTCTAGCGGTTGAGGTCTGTGATTAACATTATACATTTTTTACACATTGATTTTTAACACCTACGTTGTGGCAAATAGTGTAACTTGTTGTAATTTAAGCCTACTTTGTATGTGGTCTTTCAACCCCAAAACGCTGTAAACATACCTATTAAAGAAGTAAAATTTTAAAACCGTCACATGCCTGTTTGTGTATTATATGTTTGTATTTTTTTATGTTATTTTTATACTTTATTGTATCATTCAGTTAGTTACCAAATATACATACAGTGGATTTCATATACTGACCATATGGCTATAGCTTAAATGCAAATCCCATGAATTTAAAGCATACTGTAAGGTTCATGTGGATATAGCGACTTCGGGTATAACGCGGCGTAATTCGGGTGTAGAGCAACAAATTCCTAGAAATCCCATGCAGATATTGGGGCCCAGTGTCATAAAAAGACAAAGAGTTTTTTCAATCTTTTGTTTGCACCCACAGATGGTCAGCAATGGTGGTGACCTTTTGTTTATATGTATAGGTAGGTAGGGATATAGCCTGAACACTTGTTCGAAAAGTTTCGTAGTTAAATTTATGGTTCAGTTACAAAGTGATATTCTTAGTGCAACTGTGTGTTTAATAAACTTTTGAATAAGTATGACGCGACGCGCATTTACTATCAAAGAGAAAGCGGAAATTATTTCAAAAATAAAAAATGGTGCGAACAATGCTCATTTGTGCAAGGAGTACAAAGTTTCCCATTCAACAATTTCTACGATATGGAAAAACCGAGATAAAACATTAGAATGCTTTGAATCCAAATCTTTAAAAATTAAAAAAAACCGCAAACCAACGAATCAAGATATAGAAAATGCCCTTCTAGTGTGGTTCAAAGCTCAAAGAAACCAAAACATACCCTTGAATGGTCGTCTGCTACAAGAAAAAGCTAACCATTTTGCCAGACTGTTTGGGAAAATGGATTATGAGTGTTCAGAAAGCTGGATATATCGATTCCGTCAGCGCCACAATATTGTGGTACCCAAACTTTGTAAAGAAGCTGATAGTGTATCGAGAAGTGACTGTGATAACTGGCTGAAAACAGTTTTCCCAAAATTGAGTGAAGAATACACTGAAAGCCAAATATGTAATGCAGACGAGAAAGGTTTGTTTTTTAAGTTTACTCCTAAAAAAGCTTGAAATTTAAAGGGGAATAGTGTGTTGGTGGAAAATTACCAGAAGACAGAATCACCATGCTTGTTGCATCAAGTAAGGCATGGGAAAAAATATTCTTAGATAATTTTGGTCTTAGGCAAGGCATAAAAAGTCAAAAAATCTACACTAGCACAAAATAATAAAATGAAGCAGAGTAATTTTACATAACTTTTGAAACTAGCAGTGAACTATGAACTATGTTTGCAAGTATTTCCTATAATAAAATGAATATAAACTATACATACTTATGTGTCTTTATCTCTTTTCCTTTGCATATTACAACGGAATTATAGTGGTCCCGTCATCGTCGTTATATCCGAAATCCACTGTAATGGCTCCTCTACACGATGGGCCAACGCCGGCCAGTCCAAGGGACGCATTTATGCGTTAGAGGGAGCAAGTGATATTGCTATCTCATCCATCCCATCGTGTAGAGGAGCCATAATATGAGTTAATCTGACATATTTATTTATTTAAACCGTTTATATAGTCAGTTTTGGGCTAAAACACAATTACACGTTGCAACGTCGTGCCGTAGTACGATTATAGTTATAGATTATATTTTAGGCTAAGTATGTTATGTGATGTGCACATTTTTAAAATTAAATATTAAATGTTCCATTTAATTACAGAAGATCTACTGAAAGAAGATACTATATCATTAGCAAGTACCACAGAGGATCCTACAGAAGAACCAGAATCCCTTCAAAATGGTGCTGACCTTGAGGCCACGCAACCAGAATCGGAACCAATAGTAGCACCCACCGAAGATGTAGAACCCATCCCTGAAGAGGCAATAGAGGTTCCGGAAGTCACTGAGGCTCCTGTCTCAATTTCTGAAACCCCAACAGTATCAGACTCAGTTGTATCAGAAGCCCCTACAGTCCCAACTGTGGTAACTCCTATTGTTCCGACAGTCCCCTTCGCTCCTGCTGTGTCATTAACACCAACTGTAGCTGCACCAGTAGCACCTGCTATCTCAGTGGTGCCATCAGTCTCTGTAGCTCCATCTTACCCAACACAGGCTGTGCCAGTGGCACCAATCATCCCAGCAGTACCAATTGTACCAGCAGCACCAACTATCGCTGTACCCACAGTTCCTATAACACCAACTCTTCCAGCAATCCCTGCTATTCCTTTAACCTCAGCTATTTCAATATCTCCAGTGTCTGCTTCAGTCACACCAGCTGTATCAAAACTTTTTCCAGTATCTACAGCTCTTCCCGTAGTGCCCACTGCTTCACCAGTCCTTCCAGCCCCTGTTATCCTTTCTATCCCAGAGACACAAGTAAAAGAGCTAAGTCCGCCTAAAGAAGTGCCTGTAACTGTAAAGGAGGAAGAGGTGAAATTGCTGGAGAGAATAGTTGAGAAGGTGGTGGAGGCTGATGTGGAGATGATTGAGGCTCCGATCAAAGTGAAAACTGAGAAGACTGCAAAACAGACTGTTAATGGGGATGTGGCTAAGGTAGGTTTGATTAATTCATGTTAAACAAATTGTCTATAATTCGTTTTTTAAGGATTAGAAGGAACTCCACTGAACCTCTCCTTTGTGGCGAGGCCCGAATTGGGCATCTGTCGTTGAGCAATTCTAGAATTCAATAATTTAATCTTCAAGATCACTATTTAAATAGCACATATTTGACAAGCTCAGAGGAAAGGCGAAGTAAACATGAGGTTCTAAATTAGGCACTTTATGTGGTAATATTTTGGAATAAATATCATGCTCATTGAGGTTACTTCATTATTAGACAGCCGAAAGTGTCCCACAATAATTTTTATGCTTACATCTGCCGAGCTACATCTAATGGTAAAAAAACGAAGTTAAAAAGTGAAAGATGTTTTGATAGTTAATTTTCCATTATGACTGCCACGCCACCAAGATGATTGTAAGAGAAGTCTTTTTTAGACTAAAGTCCCTACTACATGAACTAGATAGTTACAAAAGTTATATTGTTTTAGGAGGAGCAAGCAACAAAACGACGATCAAGCGAAGAAGCCGAAACTGAATCTCCACTCAAGAAACTCTGCCAGGAAGTAGAAAAGACATTCCCGCAGCACGACACTATGATCAATGACTACATACAGACCGCCACCAAGAACAACATCGACGAAATACAAAGGCACACTGAGCAATTACTCTCAGAGATCCAAACACTAAGGGAACTAGCGCAGAAAAAAGAACACGAATGGAACAACATCCTACACTTAAAGAAAGTCAAAGAGGAGATCTTACTAAGGTTACTGCGTAGAAAACAAGTGCTATCGTTCGAAAAGGCAGCTGATGTCAACGGTTCAGACCGCACTGATCCTTTCGACTACCTAAACCAAGCTAAGAACTTAGCTATAGATAAAAGTGATGAGATATCAGGGTTGTCGCTTAAACCGCCTTGTTCTACAATTAATCCTATAATACAACCGCCGGTTATGCCGGTGACGACGCATTTCAACCCTATGGTAGGGTTGCCACCGCCTTATGACAAAGCAGCTCACATGCAGAACATGCCTAAGCCAGTATTCCCTCAACCGCTTTTACTACCTGGTCCGACCATGCCGGGTTTCCCTAGAGACATGAACGGGCAGCTACCTACAGGTTTTGGTATGCCAATGGGCCGCCAAGGACCTACTAAGGATGTCAAGTCTATTATAGCGGACTATAGACAGAGGAACCCAGATATAACGCCTAGAAGGGGGAGAAGGATGAAGTCCATTCTGAATCCGAATATGATGAACAACCCTAGGGCTATAGCACCGAAGATGATGGAGAACATGAATAATTATAATAATCTCAACAATTTGAATATGCTTTTCAACAATTTGGACATGGTAAGTCACATTTTTTTGTTTTTTCTACTACACTAACTCTAAGCTGTCTTCTGTATTCTAAAAGTACTTAAACTAATCATACTACTACAAAACGTACATACTAACTAATAGAGGGCAATTAATAAATGTTTACAATTAGGTTTAAGCACTTAGCGACTGATGCATACAAACTCAAGGTCAAATGTCATTCAGCAATATCAGCTCACTGTACAAACGTTCATCTATTATTCTAATTAATACGAGTGGCTCTGCGACCGAGCCTCCTCCATCCCCTCCGCTTCATCATGGGTGTTTGCGAGGTCTCCTTGGACCTCGCGAACACCCATGGTTCCGCCAAATTTAAAAATTTCCAAAATCCGAATCAACAAATAATCATCCACAAAATTATTGAAACTGCTCCCAAAACTACACTTTGACGACCGGTCTGGCTTCGTGGGTAGTGACCCTGCCTGCGAAGCCGATGGTGCTGGGCTCGAATCCCGGTAAGGGGCTAAGGGCAATTATTTGGCTGATGAACACAGATATTTGTTCCTGTGTCATGGATGTTTTCTATGTATATAAGTATGTATTGATCTATATAAGTATGAATATCGTTGCCTAGCACCCATAGTACAAGCTTTGCTTAGTTTGGGGTTAGGTTGATCTGTGTAAGATGTCCCCCTAATATTTATTTATTTACACGAAAACCGGTTAAGTAATGCGGCCTGGGGGGAGAACAGACGGACACAGGTACGAAAATGTTTGCCCAAGCTGAAACGGAGACGAATTGCGCTTTGAGCTTAATATTTATGGCAGTTGCGCCTTGTCGATTATTATCAGACCCATTATTTCAGTCCGTCAGTTTAAAGTGGAGTGAATGTTAAATAAAAACACATGTTTGAAGGATGTATGTTCAATGAAACGCCTTCATCATAAGGTCAATGCCCTTTATGACCTTAGTGCGCGCTTGGAGCGCTGTTGGCGTACCAGTAAGCCGTGCCACTTTTAAAGGTATAATGTAATATAGTTCTTTTTTCCTGAATTAAGTATTAAAAATAAAAAACCGGCCAAGTGCGAGTCGCACTCGCGCACGAAGGGTTCCGTACTATTACGCAAAAACGGCTTAAATATTTATTGTATTCTGTTTTTAGTATTTGTTGTTATAGCGGCAACAGAAATACATCATCCGTGAAAATTTCAACTGTGTAGCTATCACGGTTCATGAGATACAGCCTGGTGACAGACAGACAGACGGACAGCGGACTCATATTAATAGGGTCCCGTTTTTACCCTTTGGGTACGGAACCCTAAAAATAGATCTTAAAATGTACCAAGTCAATTGCGCCCCCAATGTTACTATTACATGCGTAACTTTTTTACATCATAATACAGAATAGATAAAAGGTCACAGAGGTCAAATCGAGCCCAATGATTAGTCCATTCATTACGAACGGTATGAAAGTTCATAATTACAATTTACAATTAAAAGTAGCACTTTCAATCAATTGGATATTTTATGGCTTTTTTTATTGCAAATTAGTTAATGCAAGGGCCACGTAGCTATGGGAAACGCTATGCTAACTGCAACATACTTAACTGAGTGTAGGTGGTCCTTAATTCGTTGCAGTTTGGTTTAATATAGGTCAGTTGACAGTGTAGAGTAGATAATGGTTTTGATGATATTTGTACCGTAAGGTGTATTCGGGTATTACCGAATGTCGGATAATTCCGAAAATCAGATGAAAATCACCCTTAATTCCATCATAATAAAAGTCTCTTTTCGGAATTATCCGACAGTTTTCGACATTCGGAATTACCCGAGTAAACCTTATACCTACACATTACGTCTGAACTTTCAAGAGTTTGTGAAGAAATATTTAACCAACCTCCCGACGAGACGGTAGATGTTAGGGGACGACCGGTCTGGCCTAGTGGGTAGTGACCCTGCCTATGAAGCCGATGGTCCCGGGTTCGAATCCCGGTAAGGGCATTTATTTGTGTGATGACACAGATATTTGTTCCTGAGTCATGGTTCTTTTCTATGTATTTATATATTATATATATCGTTGTCTGAGTACCCACAACACAAGCCTTCTTGAGCTTACTGTGGGACTTCAATCTGTGTAAGAATGTCCTATAATATTTATTTATTTATTTGTCACAGAGTTCCTGTGTCTAGATGTGTGACATTAGATCAGCTCGATGGTGATCAATTGCATTGTCATTTGTCACCTAATACATTTATGTATGTCAATTGTTAAGTTGTCACCCAACTTACATGTGTGTCAAGCTCGGAGTAATTAACAATGGAGCCGCCATTAACAGGCGTTCCCCTCTGTCGAAAATAGGCGGCCAATGGTCAACAACTTGTCAACCATATGTATGGACTGACGTTTATCTGACATGACGTACCTATACATTTGATGTGCCCCTCCCCCGCAAAAAACGGCAGACTATTTTGTACCGAAAATTTTAGACATGGCGTCTCCGTTGGTTATATCCTCTAAGGTGTCAAGTTTCAATCGATAATACGAAGTGGATCTAATTTAGGTTGTAAGATTTGACCCGACCATACATACATGACAAGTGAAATAAAAGCTTCTATAATTGGATAATTTATTCGTAAAGACACATGACAAAAACATATTATTAACTAAAATATAGAAATAATAAGGTGCCACGAAATGGCCCCATCTCAGCATGTATGCTGGTGACTTCCAGCGCTGACCTTTCGATGAGGCCACTCACCATCTCTGTAATATTATAAACATACATCTTGGTTTTTAGCGCGGGAATGATTTCGTGTATATAACTTTGTTTATTGTAAAATAATTACCAATAAGTATAGTAACCTCCAAATCGCTGGTCCAATATTACGGGTTCTATGTTACATTTTCAAGATAGTTGAAATTCGACTTAATGTTACTATGACAATGTTCAAATTTCAGTTCGATAAAAGTGAAACATAGAACGCTGTAGTATTAGGCCAGCGAAATGTGCTTAGAAATGTTAATATAGTATCGGTTTTTACAATTTTTACCTATTTTTTTAGCTAGTGTAAAACATTCCTGCACCAAAAACCCCGATGTATGCTTATAGATCACCAAGATCCCGATTTTTGGACCGACAGCGTTAAGCTGCGTGTGACATTGCCCCGTGTGATTGTTTCTCAAACGCTCCGACCTTGCCGGAGTAAAAACCGCGACCCGCGCGACCTTTCATGCATTCAATTGATTTGCGAAACAGTTGCTTTGCTCGCGGACTCTGTTTTAGAAAATTGTCTTTGAATATTTTGATCATAATAGACCCAAACAATTTTCAAGTAAACTAAAAAACAGAAAGATGATAAAAAATATAGAGTATATATATAGTAACGTCTATTTTCAATCTTTCTGTGAATTAAAATTCTTCCCGTAAATTCAAAATTTAAAGGGAATTTCATTATAGTAGCAAAGTTTTGGATAGCGACATTAAAACCTATAACGAGGTCACTCATATGAGAATAAAATATATGATATGCGAAAATGTTCTGATGAAATTTGGATGGAATATTTAATAGAAAAAGTTTAGTCCCGGCGTCCACTATCGGCACGGCAAGGAGCTCCTTCGGCATATTGCCGAGGCGTACTTAGGCATGCCGATACATCCTCAGGCATGCCAAGGTGTGCTTGTAGTCTTAACCCCTTATTCATAAATGTTTACTAAAGTTGACAAGCCGATAATAATCGTTTGTCCCTTTCCATCATACCAATACGTCGGATAAGGACAAACAATTATTATCGGCTTGTCGACTTTAGTAAAAGTTTATGACTAAGGGGGTTAGACTTCACTTCTCCCATAATCAATATCTCCTTGCTTTTGTTTATAATTCATAGATCATAAATAAAAAAAATGTCGTTCCAGAACCAAAAAGCCATGCTAGAGCGCCTCCAGCAAATCCAAGCCGGAGCGCTGCCCAACGGCGTGTCCTTCAAGGACGTGCTCGTGCAGTTCGCGAACATGCAGCAGACCCCCGGCATGCCCGGGATGCCCAGGCCTCCGGAGACCGTCACAACCAGGCCTGAACATGTCCCAACTCGCCCCGAGAGAAGACAGCAGACTCCCCGGGAGAGGCACGAGGAAACAATACAGAATGTAAGTTATATTTGTCACGTCCGCAAAGCAAAGGTATTTGAATCGGCCGCGATCGCTAAATAGATTCAAATACCTTGGCATTGAGTGGGCCATCTACTGAGCATGTTGGTTGAACGTGATACAACATTCCTTGAGACAAACAGTGCCACTAATTATTTAATTATTGTCACTTAGACAAAGACGTCAACTCGCGTAGTCTCCCGGCAACCCGCAAATCAGGGAAAATCCTGACGTTTGTCAACTTGGCAACCCAATGTCTAACGTAACTTTACTTAACTTTACTTTTAATTTCCAGAAGCAAGCAGAACGCATGGCCTCCCCGAGCCCCCGCCTGCCGCCGCCGCCGCCCTACCCCGAGATCTCCCTGCTGCCCGTCACCACCAGCCAGGAGACACCCACCACACAGAACTCGCTGCTTCACGGCATACTTACTAAGGTACGATTCGAGCAATGTTTCAATTCATAGCACTTTCAGCTGAGATGTCATTTAGATTTCATTTTGATTGCGGTTTTGTTACACGCTTGGAGGTATCATAGGCGCATTAATAAAATGGTCAGTTACGCTGGCATTGTAAAAAAAAGCTACACTAATTGTATTAAGTATACAAAAACACATCACATCACATCGCCAAAAACGGTTACATCTTAAAATGATTCTAATAAAGTTCTAAATAGTTACTATAGTTAGTGGTCTATATAAAATATTTTTTATCAAGAACAGTTTTAAATAAATAAAATAAATAAATATTATAGGACATTCTTACACAGATTGACTAAGTCCCACAGTAAGCTCAAGAAGGCTTGTGTTGTGAGTACTCAGACAACTATATATGCCCTTACTGGGATTCGAACCCAGGACTGTCGGCTTCACAGGCAGGGCCACTACCCACTAGGCCAGACCGGTCGTCAACAATCAACAGTTTTACACAAAAAAATATTGTTGCTTCTTAGAGTCAAAGCTGGTTGGGTGACTCACGAATTTTCACGATTCGCTACGCCAGCGTTTTTCGACTATCTATACATGAGTGTAGCGTATTTAATATATTTTATATGTCTGTGTCTCACTGAAGTTTTGTTATTAACAAGATCGGATATTTTCATGAAAAGTAAACATAAACTCAAAGGAGGTGAATTCATTGTGACATCACTGTCTTAGTGTCTCATACGGAATTCATTGTAAAAAAATTGTATTGACGTTTCACAAAGAGTAGCTGATTTGACTGGTCACTACATTACCCTTGTGATTGGAGCTATGAAACTGAATTTACTCTCCACTCTAAGCGCGCCACAGAATCGCAATCCCACACCTGAGGGGCTAAGACGGTCGCCCCTTTATCGTCTATCACCATCGTTGTCACCTTCCAACATGTATATAAGCGCGAGATCACGACAGGCGATAAAGGCGCGACCACCCCCAGTATTATAATAAAGCATACATTGACCTCGCTTGAATGGGTGTTGCCAACGTTCCAGCAGGCGACCCCTGCACAGAGTTACTCGCCGACTCTGGCTAAACTGCTGACGTCACCGGAACGCAAGCAAGCGCCCAATCTGCCGGCGTTCGGTCAGGCCAAGGTACCCACATAGTACACGATCGGTGTTACAATTGGCCTTGATCATTCTAAATTCAAAATTTAGATTAAGATGCTGGTTATTTAGTTGATTGGAAGTTGACAACATGTCCGCTCTGTTGACGGTGCGAGAACTCGCATTAGAGTTTTACCCCCTTATTCATGAAACTATACGGGCCTGATTTAGTTAAATTATGTTTTCTCCCTTTCTTACAAATACATAAGTCAAAACGACAGATAAAGACAAACGATTATTAGTTAATTGAGGTTTGTAGCGCTTTTCTGAATGAGGGGGTTAGAGTTTAGTTATTTTGCTGACTTCTATTGTTCTAATAAAGTAAGGACGCTAATCACGAAGAATTTCGTACATTGACCCGGCGTTTTCTATCTCTATCGCGCGCACATAATTACATTGCTATCCCCGCTCGCACAGTGGCATTGACCGCCGGCGTCATGGGCGGGACAGCCACATAATTACGCGAGTGCGATAGAAATAGGAAATGGCCGGTCAATATACGAAATTCATTATGCTTAGCGTTCTTCCTTTACAGCAATGTAATAAAACTTGCATGCGAGTTGCGTGCCGTCTAAATGAGCCTTTATACTCAATGGAATTATGTCAAGATAGTTGAGTCAGTCAATCGTGGCAGAAAGTAGCTAAGAATACAATTAATTTATTACTAATCAGATATTCTCAATAAATAACCAAGTTTTATTGATGTTAAAACATTGAGTGAGATGAGACCCATTCTCGAAAGTTTTTTAAAATTGTTTGAAGTGGTATGGTGTTACAATTATTAAGATTTGATCAGATCAGATCAAAATTAAAGTACAATAAAAATCAGCGCAATCAGCGCTAAGCGTGCTATTTGAATAACTTATAGTTAATGATTTTGTACCTGAACACAAGCTGGAAAAGTTTGACATTTAGTAAAACACACACAACTAGTAGAAATACTTGCAATATAGACTTTATTATTGCTTTAATAAGATAGAAAACAGATTTGAAACCAACTGTCAACTTAGAGTATCATTGTCACGTTTGGTTGCCCTGAATACATCTTGACATCATTTATATTTTAACAACATATCAACTATTTAAAAAGCTTTTTACAATTGTTTGAAATCAACATTTGATCGATACATTTTCGTTTTAAAATGGCAATACTCATCGAGATTATGCCACTCTATGTCACTACACGTCACAGAGCATACAAGCAGCAAAGCAAAATATAATGTTTACTGACGACCAAAGAGAATTTGAAATAGAGAGTTACTGTCATGGTAAATTATGTAGCTACAGTACATTTGCTGCCATCTTTCGACAGACGATTAAAACTGTTAGAACGCCATTTGACTTTGATTAAATATTAATATTAACGCCATCTACATGACACTAGGACAAAGGTATGGTGCAATATTTTGGTGATTTCGAGCGATGGCGCCATAACCTTCAGCCTACTCTCGAGTAGATGGCGTTAATATTAATATTTAATAAGTTAACACATATCAGTGAAAGAATAAGGATCAAAGTCAAATGGCGTTCTAACAGTTTTATGTTCTGTCGAAAGATGGCAGTAAATTTACAGTGGCTACATAATTTACTTTGGCAATCCGTCTCTATGCACTCTATTCTCTTTACTGACGACTATAAAATACCTGGAGAGGTGAATGTAGCCTATTTATTTAGGTTCTCAAGTATGCTATTAATGCCTGTGCATACCGGATGCGAGTGTGTAGATGTGCACGTGCGCGTACGCTTAATTGTTGTAGCGGTACACGTGCAGGTCTACGCAAAGGCATCAAGTGTGGACAAGCCTTTAGCGGTGGGTGTTTTATTGTTGTCAAAATGTTGTCATCTGTAAATCTGTGTAACGAGCAATATATTGTAGCTGCAAATTTGGCACCTAGATGGCGCTGTACGGACGCATAGTGTAGTATTACATTTGGATTGTCAAACACTATCGCTGGACAACGTATTTACGAGACTATACAGTCGCCTACAGATACATATATCGGCGGCGGCATATATATATATAACATCTCCAACACGCACTCTAGCGCCTCTATTGTGAAGGCGCTAGAGCGTGTTCATATATTAATTTCCTCAGCCGCTCCGATATATCTGATGGAGAACGTGCAGGGGCATCTGATCCAGGTGCCAATTTTAATTAGCTATCAAATTTATCAGCTGCAATATTTTGCTCAACTTTACTATTTAGGTTAAGCGAATTCTAAAACATGTTGGGCTCTCCAAATCTTCCACTCGTATCGCCTACACTTGTGACTCGCCAAACTCATCAGTACCGTCAAGCTAAAGTGTGTCTTGTGCGTTATAGAATTGCGGCGAGATCACGATAACGCCGGTGCAGCCGACGCCGCCGCCCGCCGACGCGCCGAGCGAAAAGGAGGAGGTCGTTCAGTTGGTGAGTTCGTAATGTCAACATATCGTTTATGTCATACATTCAGGTCATACAATTTTCTAATTGATCCCAATCTCAACCAGTCTATATTCTTCTCTTGTGGTTGACCGTTTTCATAGATAACTTTACACTTAATACGACTACATTGATAAGTGTATATGTTTCTGATTTATTTTCTAAATCCAATAAACGTCAATACAAAAATAAATAAAAAAATCAATAATAACTTAAGACTCCCTCCAAGTTGTCTCTGGCGCAAAGGTACCCATCACACTAGCCGCGTTACCACGTTGAATGGCGATGGACAGCCTTTGCACCAGGTACGAACCCGCGCGGGCGTCAGACCCCCTCTCCCTCATTCGACGTCCCACTTCCCTAATAAAGGCAATAGCCTCCGACCCCCAGCACCCGGTAGTCTCAAACGCAAGGGGCACAAAATAATAATTTCCGGCCAGGTTCCCTATTTATCCAGCTTCTATTTATTTCTAAATCTATCAATTTAGGTATTTGGGGCGTCTGTTGCAACTATCTGTCAATGTAACTGCGTTTTTAGGGTTCCGTACCTCAAAAGGAAAAAACTTATAGGATCACTCGTGCGTCTGTCTGTCCGTCTGTCCGTCTGTCATAGCCTATTTGCTCCAAAACTACTGGACCAATTAAGTTGAAATTTGGTGCACATATGTAAGTCTGTGACCCAAAGACGGACACGTAATGAAAACAAAAGAATTTTGAACATAGGGGGCACTTTTTGGGGGGAAATGAGAAAATTAAAAAACAAAGTTTTGCAAACCATATCGTGTTATATATTAAACGAAAGGGCTTATTTTGACGATCTCAAATATATTTTTTTTATAGTTTTATATTAAATAGTCTAGAAGTTATTTAAGAAAATAGGCAAAAATGACCACCCCCCCCCCCCCCCTAACCTCGATACTACTGGGTCTAAAATTTTGAAAAAAATATACAAAATAGTTCTTCATCTCTAGATGACAGGAAAACCTATTAGAAATCTACAGTCAAGCGTGAGTCGGACTTAAGGAAAAAAACGCGGTTGGGCTGTTTTAGGGACACAGCCGCAATGTTTTACGTAAAACGTGGTATGGACAGCCATTGCGAATGCCGAAGGCCGACCTACGCTTATGGCCGAAGGCCCGAAGCGCAGAGGCTTTTACAAACGCGCGGCCGAAGGCCGAGTTGCGGGAGGTTAGTGCTCAAACACAGAACTAAATTAGTACCTACTTCAAGCGTCTGAAACTCATCATCATTAACTTAAGAGATATTCTCTTGTCGGTGGTGTATGTTCCAGCTTTCCCTATCACTTGCGCCAGCTTTTTGACTTTTTGATACGATACGACCCCTACTTTTTCTTTCACTTGTTCTAAAAAGCTGCGTCTAGGTTTTCCTCTACCCCGCTTGCATCCTATCCGCCCCTCCAAGATTAGTTTTAAGTGGTCGTGTCGTATTAAGTGTCCAATCATCTGAAACTACAGGCCTAAATTTTGGAAAAAACACGAAATATAGTTCTTTACCGAGAGAGGTGCGCCTCCACGCTAGGTCGAAGGATGAGCTGTAGGAGGGTAGTCAAACATAGAACAAATAATTGGTTTAAGTAGCTAAATGAGAAGACCGAACTGTCGTGTCAGACGTATATCTGTTATCTTAAAATAACAGAGATACGCTTAACCAACGCAAAAATAATATAGGCACTATGCCTAACATAATACTTGAACAAAATTTTGGTTAAAATTCAACAAATTTACTAAAGTTATTGCGTAACTAACTATCCTCTGACAGCTCAGTTAAAAACATGGAAATGCCTGGCCGTGCCCTAGCCAGCCGTGTGTTGTAAGTAAGTTGAATGTAAGAACTTGGCTTTGCTCGCTCGTTCGAAAATGAGTGCAGTACGGAACCCTTGGGACGCGAGTTCGACTCGCACTTGACCGGTTTTTTTAGATTTATTTGTATATATATTTTTTATGTACGAGTCAACAACTTCGAGTACCGAGTTCCCAACAGAGACTGGGATGGGCACAACATTGGCATTTGACATAAGTTTCGTCTTGTCCATGTTCATTTTCAAGCCCACCCGTTGTGAAACTCTGTTGAGGTCATCGAGCATCATGCTGAGTTCCTCCATCGACTTTGCCATGACTACGATATCGTCGGCAAACCGAAGGTGAGTGATGTATTCGCCGTTGATGTTGATGCCAAGTCCTTCCCATTCCAGGAGCTTGAAGGCGTCTTCCATTACGGCAGTAAACAGTTTCGGAGAGATAACGTCTCCCTGCCTTACGCCTCTTCGCAATGGAATCGCCCTCGTGCTCTGCTCCTGTACTCGGACCGACATGGTGGCGTTACTATACAAACACTTCAACACTTCGATGTACCGATAGTCAATATGGCATCGCTGAAGAGACTCAAGCACCGCCCATGTTTCCACCGAATCGAAGGCTTTCTCATAGTCCACAAACGCTAAGCATAATGGCAAGTTATACTCTTCGGTCTTCTGTATAACTTGCCGCAGCGTATGGATGTGGTCTATGGTACTATAGCCTTTTCGGAAACCGGCTTGTTCGGGAGGCTGGAAGTCACCAAGTCTGTGTTCGAGACGGTTCGTGATGACCCTTGAAAACAGCTTATAGACATGGCTCAGAAGCGTGATGGGTCTGTAGTTCTTCAATAGGTTGTTATCACCTTTTTTGAAGAACAGCACCACCTCGCCTCTATTCCATGTTTCAGGCGTTATGCCCTCGGACAAGACGGAATGAAAGAGCTTCTGGAGAACTTTAAGTACCGGTGTTCCACCCGCTCTCAGAAGCTCTGAAGTGATTCCGTCTTTGCCCGGCGCCTTGTTGTTCTTAAGCTGCTTCAGGGCCATCCTAATCTCGTACAGACTGATGTCCGGGATATCTTCGGTATAATGTCGGGACAGCTTGGCTCTTGGATCTCCTAAAGTCTATTTCAATAGAACTTGCTAACTATGTAAACAAACCGCCATATTGGAATTGTCTCTGAATGATGAATTTACTAGTGATGGGCAAGACTCCTACTTACTACTTATTACTAATGTCAAACCATATCGAATAATAAAATATCAAAAGTAAAAAACAAGTAGTTACTTATTTTTAATTTGTTTAATCACGATCAGAAGACAAATTAGTACTTAAGAATAATGTATTGATGTATTTTATAACCGCGGCGGTAGGTACAGATCGTGGGTTGGTTAGTGTGTAGCGGGTTTATATTGCAAACTTTAGTCACAACACTACCCATCATAGACAATTGTAGAATTTAAAAGAAACAAAACCATCATTCTAACAGGTCCTAATAACCTAACTTATGAACCCATTTTAAACTTTTAATTAAATATCCAAGATACTGTTATATATTTATGTATTTTACGGAACGGACCGTTTCAATAGTGTATATGTGTATGGTTTCAATGGTATTTGATGAGGTGGTGTGAAAATTCAAAGAGAAACAGTGATAAAACAAAGTTACGTTGTTTGTTTACATAGTTAGCAAGTTCTATTGAAATAGACTTTACCAAGCTGTCAACGGGCTTTGCGATCGAAGTGTATAACTGTCCATAGAACCTCTCGATCTCACCTAAAACCTCCGCTTTGCTCGACGCTATGCTGCCATCTTCCCGTTTCAGCTTTGTCAGCTGGCTTTGCCCAATAGACTTGTCCTTTGCGAACACTTTGGAGCCTTGGTTTCGCTCAATAGTCTCTTTAATACGGTTAGTATTAAAGAGACGCAGATCATGTCGCAAGGACTTAGATATACGTCTATTGAGCTGCCTATATGACTCCGCGTCATCGGGAGACTGCAACTGTAGCGAGCGTCGTTCAGCCATGAGGTTTAAGGTTTGCTCGGTCAATTTCTGAGGTCTATCTTTACGGCGGGGTCTAAAAAACTTAGACTCTACTGTGTGGACAGTTTCCACTAGCCCGTCGTTGATTTCGTCCACTGAAGCCAAGTCCTCTAGGCAAGCAAAGCGGTTAGAGAGCTCGAGTTGAAAGCTTTCGGGGTTTTGAACATGGGCTCGAGTAGGTCGGAGCGTAGACTTCATCAGGCTGGACCTTTCAAGTTTAATATTGATATTCAGTGTGCCTCTTACGATTCGGTGATCACTACCGGTCTTTACCCTGTTGATCACAGAGACATCACTGAATATCCGTTTCTTGTCGGTCATGATGAAGTCTATCTCGTTTCTCGTGGAACCGTCAGGACTCATCCAGGTCCATTTCCTACCTAGGACAAGTAGTCCAATTAGGTAGGTCCAACTTCGAGAAAGAGGTCAACCGCCGAATCCAACTCGGTTGGGTAGCGTTCGGGAAACTACGTAATGTCTTTTCGTCCGACATACCTCAGTGCCTCAAGACGAAAGTCTTTAATCAATGTGTGTTACCAGTGATGACTTACGGCTCCGAAACGTGGTCTTTCACTATCGGCCTCATCTCAAAACTCAAAGTCGCTCAACGAGCTATGGAGAGGGCTATGCTCGGAGTTTCTCTACGTGATCGAATCAGAAATGAGGAGATCCGTAGACGAACTAAAGTCACCGACAGAGCCCACCGGATTAGCAAGCTGAAGTGGCAATGGGCAGGCCACATTGCACGCAGAGAAGATGGCCGATGGGGTCGAAAAGTGCTCGAGTGAAGACCACGGACTAGCAAGCGCAGCGTAGGACGTCCACCCACAAGATGGACAGACGATCTTGTTAAGGTCGCCGGAAGACGCTGGATGCGGGTCGCTTCCAACCGGCACGTATGGAGGTCCAAGGGGGAGGCCTATGTTCAGCAGTGGACGTCTTATGGCTGAGATGATGATGATGATGATATTTTTTATAGTTTTCTGTTGGGTTACGGGTTACAAACTGATCGGTGCAAGCGATTCTAATGGCTACCACTAACCAAAATTAGCGGACTGATCAACGTCACACAATGTTAATTATGAAACTTTTTGTATAGTAAAATTAAGTACTTTATTTAGTGATGTCCGCCGTTTAATGTATCCGATCCATAGTGGAACGACACCAACGCCATACTTGTAGTTGGATATAAGAATTTTCTGTTAACTTTATACTGCCTTAACAAAAATCTTTGAAATAAGGAATCGAGTTTGGAAATATGTATACAAAACGCAAGAGTTATTCTATAGATTCTTTGTCATAACACATACGAGTATATGTGTGGAACAACTGTGCAATTCCGAGAAAGCGTCTAATAATAATGACGTCCTGTTACAGGACGACGAGGAATCCCCAGCATCGGAAGGTTCCGCGGCGGCGTCGCCGGCCGACGGCGGGCGGCTCGTCATCGACGAGGGCGGCGACGACGCGCCGCCGTGCCAGGGCTGCCGGCGCCGCGCCGCGCAGTTCGTGTGCGCCGGCTGCGCCAACCAGTGGTACTGCAGCCGCGACTGCCAGGTGTGTGCTGACCCTACTGTACACTAATCATGCAGGCCGAGGACACGCGCCGCCGTGCCAGGGCTGCCGGCGCCGCGCCGCGCAGTTCGTGTGCGCCGGCTGCGCCAACCAGTGGTACTGCAGCCGCGACTGCCAGGTGTGTGCTGACCCTACTGTACACTAATCATGCAGGCCGAGGACACGCGCCGCCGTGCCAGGGCTGCCGGCGCCGCGCCGCGCAGTTCGTGTGCGCCGGCTGCGCCAACCAGTGGTACTGCAGCCGCGACTGCCAGGTGTGTGCTGACCCTACTGTACACTAATCATGCAGGCCGAGGACACGCGCCGCCGTGCCAGGGCTGCCGGCGCCGCGCCGCGCAGTTCGTGTGCGCCGGCTGCGCCAACCAGTGGTACTGCAGCCGCGACTGCCAGGTGTGTGCTGACCCTACTGTACACTAATCATGCAGGCCGAGGACACGCGCCGCCGTGCCAGGGCTGCCGGCGCCGCGCCGCGCAGTTCGTGTGCGCCGGCTGCGCCAACCAGTGGTACTGCAGCCGCGACTGCCAGGTGTGTGCTGACCCTACTGTACACTAATCATGCAGGCCGAGGACACGCGCCGCCGTGCCAGGGCTGCCGGCGCCGCGCCGCGCAGTTCGTGTGCGCCGGCTGCGCCAACCAGTGGTACTGCAGCCGCGACTGCCAGGTGTGTGCTGACCCTACTGTACACTAATCATGCAGGCCGAGGACACGCGCCGCCGTGCCAGGGCTGCCGGCGCCGCGCCGCGCAGTTCGTGTGCGCCGGCTGCGCCAACCAGTGGTACTGCAGCCGCGACTGCCAGGTGTGTGCTGACCCTACTGTACACTAATCATGCAGGCCGAGGACACGCGCCGCCGTGCCAGGGCTGCCGGCGCCGCGCCGCGCAGTTCGTGTGCGCCGGCTGCGCCAACCAGTGGTACTGCAGCCGCGACTGCCAGGTGTGTGCTGACCCTACTGTACACTAATCATGCAGGCCGAGGACACGCGCCGCCGTGCCAGGGCTGCCGGCGCCGCGCCGCGCAGTTCGTGTGCGCCGGCTGCGCCAACCAGTGGTACTGCAGCCGCGACTGCCAGGTGTGTGCTGACCCTACTGTACACTAATCATGCAGGCCGAGGACACGCGCCGCCGTGCCAGGGCTGCCGGCGCCGCGCCGCGCAGTTCGTGTGCGCCGGCTGCGCCAACCAGTGGTACTGCAGCCGCGACTGCCAGGTGTGTGCTGACCCTACTGTACACTAATCATGCAGGCCGAGGACACGCGCCGCCGTGCCAGGGCTGCCGGCGCCGCGCCGCGCAGTTCGTGTGCGCCGGCTGCGCCAACCAGTGGTACTGCAGCCGCGACTGCCAGGTGTGTGCTGACCCTACTGTACACTAATCATGCAGGCCGAGGACACGCGCCGCCGTGCCAGGGCTGCCGGCGCCGCGCCGCGCAGTTCGTGTGCGCCGGCTGCGCCAACCAGTGGTACTGCAGCCGCGACTGCCAGGTGTGTGCTGACCCTACTGTACACTAATCATGCAGGCCGAGGACACGCGCCGCCGTGCCAGGGCTGCCGGCGCCGCGCCGCGCAGTTCGTGTGCGCCGGCTGCGCCAACCAGTGGTACTGCAGCCGCGACTGCCAGGTGTGTGCTGACCCTACTGTACACTAATCATGCAGGCCGAGGACACGCGCCGCCGTGCCAGGGCTGCCGGCGCCGCGCCGCGCAGTTCGTGTGCGCCGGCTGCGCCAACCAGTGGTACTGCAGCCGCGACTGCCAGGTGTGTGCTGACCCTACTGTACACTAATCATGCAGGCCGAGGACACGCGCCGCCGTGCCAGGGCTGCCGGCGCCGCGCCGCGCAGTTCGTGTGCGCCGGCTGCGCCAACCAGTGGTACTGCAGCCGCGACTGCCAGGTGTGTGCTGACCCTACTGTACACTAATCATGCAGGCCGAGGACACGCGCCGCCGTGCCAGGGCTGCCGGCGCCGCGCCGCGCAGTTCGTGTGCGCCGGCTGCGCCAACCAGTGGTACTGCAGCCGCGACTGCCAGGTGTGTGCTGACCCTACTGTACACTAATCATGCAGGCCGAGGACACGCGCCGCCGTGCCAGGGCTGCCGGCGCCGCGCCGCGCAGTTCGTGTGCGCCGGCTGCGCCAACCAGTGGTACTGCAGCCGCGACTGCCAGGTGTGTGCTGACCCTACTGTACACTAATCATGCAGGCCGAGGACACGCGCCGCCGTGCCAGGGCTGCCGGCGCCGCGCCGCGCAGTTCGTGTGCGCCGGCTGCGCCAACCAGTGGTACTGCAGCCGCGACTGCCAGGTGTGTGCTGACCCTACTGTACACTAATCATGCAGGCCGAGGACACGCGCCGCCGTGCCAGGGCTGCCGGCGCCGCGCCGCGCAGTTCGTGTGCGCCGGCTGCGCCAACCAGTGGTACTGCAGCCGCGACTGCCAGGTGTGTGCTGACCCTACTGTACACTAATCATGCAGGCCGAGGACACGCGCCGCCGTGCCAGGGCTGCCGGCGCCGCGCCGCGCAGTTCGTGTGCGCCGGCTGCGCCAACCAGTGGTACTGCAGCCGCGACTGCCAGGTGTGTGCTGACCCTACTGTACACTAATCATGCAGGCCGAGGACACGCGCCGCCGTGCCAGGGCTGCCGGCGCCGCGCCGCGCAGTTCGTGTGCGCCGGCTGCGCCAACCAGTGGTACTGCAGCCGCGACTGCCAGGTGTGTGCTGACCCTACTGTACACTAATCATGCAGGCCGAGGACACGCGCCGCCGTGCCAGGGCTGCCGGCGCCGCGCCGCGCAGTTCGTGTGCGCCGGCTGCGCCAACCAGTGGTACTGCAGCCGCGACTGCCAGGTGTGTGCTGACCCTACTGTACACTAATCATGCAGGCCGAGGACACGCGCCGCCGTGCCAGGGCTGCCGGCGCCGCGCCGCGCAGTTCGTGTGCGCCGGCTGCGCCAACCAGTGGTACTGCAGCCGCGACTGCCAGGTGTGTGCTGACCCTACTGTACACTAATCATGCAGGCCGAGGACACGCGCCGCCGTGCCAGGGCTGCCGGCGCCGCGCCGCGCAGTTCGTGTGCGCCGGCTGCGCCAACCAGTGGTACTGCAGCCGCGACTGCCAGGTGTGTGCTGACCCTACTGTACACTAATCATGCAGGCCGAGGACACGCGCCGCCGTGCCAGGGCTGCCGGCGCCGCGCCGCGCAGTTCGTGTGCGCCGGCTGCGCCAACCAGTGGTACTGCAGCCGCGACTGCCAGGTGTGTGCTGACCCTACTGTACACTAATCATGCAGGCCGAGGACACGCGCCGCCGTGCCAGGGCTGCCGGCGCCGCGCCGCGCAGTTCGTGTGCGCCGGCTGCGCCAACCAGTGGTACTGCAGCCGCGACTGCCAGGTGTGTGCTGACCCTACTGTACACTAATCATGCAGGCCGAGGACACGCGCCGCCGTGCCAGGGCTGCCGGCGCCGCGCCGCGCAGTTCGTGTGCGCCGGCTGCGCCAACCAGTGGTACTGCAGCCGCGACTGCCAGGTGTGTGCTGACCCTACTGTACACTAATCATGCAGGCCGAGGACACGCGCCGCCGTGCCAGGGCTGCCGGCGCCGCGCCGCGCAGTTCGTGTGCGCCGGCTGCGCCAACCAGTGGTACTGCAGCCGCGACTGCCAGGTGTGTGCTGACCCTACTGTACACTAATCATGCAGGCCGAGGACACGCGCCGCCGTGCCAGGGCTGCCGGCGCCGCGCCGCGCAGTTCGTGTGCGCCGGCTGCGCCAACCAGTGGTACTGCAGCCGCGACTGCCAGGTGTGTGCTGACCCTACTGTACACTAATCATGCAGGCCGAGGACACGCGCCGCCGTGCCAGGGCTGCCGGCGCCGCGCCGCGCAGTTCGTGTGCGCCGGCTGCGCCAACCAGTGGTACTGCAGCCGCGACTGCCAGGTGTGTGCTGACCCTACTGTACACTAATCATGCAGGCCGAGGACACGCGCCGCCGTGCCAGGGCTGCCGGCGCCGCGCCGCGCAGTTCGTGTGCGCCGGCTGCGCCAACCAGTGGTACTGCAGCCGCGACTGCCAGGTGTGTGCTGACCCTACTGTACACTAATCATGCAGGCCGAGGACACGCGCCGCCGTGCCAGGGCTGCCGGCGCCGCGCCGCGCAGTTCGTGTGCGCCGGCTGCGCCAACCAGTGGTACTGCAGCCGCGACTGCCAGGTGTGTGCTGACCCTACTGTACACTAATCATGCAGGCCGAGGACACGCGCCGCCGTGCCAGGGCTGCCGGCGCCGCGCCGCGCAGTTCGTGTGCGCCGGCTGCGCCAACCAGTGGTACTGCAGCCGCGACTGCCAGGTGTGTGCTGACCCTACTGTACACTAATCATGCAGGCCGAGGACACGCGCCGCCGTGCCAGGGCTGCCGGCGCCGCGCCGCGCAGTTCGTGTGCGCCGGCTGCGCCAACCAGTGGTACTGCAGCCGCGACTGCCAGGTGTGTGCTGACCCTACTGTACACTAATCATGCAGGCCGAGGACACGCGCCGCCGTGCCAGGGCTGCCGGCGCCGCGCCGCGCAGTTCGTGTGCGCCGGCTGCGCCAACCAGTGGTACTGCAGCCGCGACTGCCAGGTGTGTGCTGACCCTACTGTACACTAATCATGCAGGCCGAGGACACGCGCCGCCGTGCCAGGGCTGCCGGCGCCGCGCCGCGCAGTTCGTGTGCGCCGGCTGCGCCAACCAGTGGTACTGCAGCCGCGACTGCCAGGTGTGTGCTGACCCTACTGTACACTAATCATGCAGGCCGAGGACACGCGCCGCCGTGCCAGGGCTGCCGGCGCCGCGCCGCGCAGTTCGTGTGCGCCGGCTGCGCCAACCAGTGGTACTGCAGCCGCGACTGCCAGGTGTGTGCTGACCCTACTGTACACTAATCATGCAGGCCGAGGACACGCGCCGCCGTGCCAGGGCTGCCGGCGCCGCGCCGCGCAGTTCGTGTGCGCCGGCTGCGCCAACCAGTGGTACTGCAGCCGCGACTGCCAGGTGTGTGCTGACCCTACTGTACACTAATCATGCAGGCCGAGGACACGCGCCGCCGTGCCAGGGCTGCCGGCGCCGCGCCGCGCAGTTCGTGTGCGCCGGCTGCGCCAACCAGTGGTACTGCAGCCGCGACTGCCAGGTGTGTGCTGACCCTACTGTACACTAATCATGCAGGCCGAGGACACGCGCCGCCGTGCCAGGGCTGCCGGCGCCGCGCCGCGCAGTTCGTGTGCGCCGGCTGCGCCAACCAGTGGTACTGCAGCCGCGACTGCCAGGTGTGTGCTGACCCTACTGTACACTAATCATGCAGGCCGAGGACACGCGCCGCCGTGCCAGGGCTGCCGGCGCCGCGCCGCGCAGTTCGTGTGCGCCGGCTGCGCCAACCAGTGGTACTGCAGCCGCGACTGCCAGGTGTGTGCTGACCCTACTGTACACTAATCATGCAGGCCGAGGACACGCGCCGCCGTGCCAGGGCTGCCGGCGCCGCGCCGCGCAGTTCGTGTGCGCCGGCTGCGCCAACCAGTGGTACTGCAGCCGCGACTGCCAGGTGTGTGCTGACCCTACTGTACACTAATCATGCAGGCCGAGGACACGCGCCGCCGTGCCAGGGCTGCCGGCGCCGCGCCGCGCAGTTCGTGTGCGCCGGCTGCGCCAACCAGTGGTACTGCAGCCGCGACTGCCAGGTGTGTGCTGACCCTACTGTACACTAATCATGCAGGCCGAGGACACGCGCCGCCGTGCCAGGGCTGCCGGCGCCGCGCCGCGCAGTTCGTGTGCGCCGGCTGCGCCAACCAGTGGTACTGCAGCCGCGACTGCCAGGTGCGTATCACTACCACCCCGCCACCACTCAACTCTTCCTCCACAATGCTCGGAAGTAAAGGGAAAGTGGAAAAACTTACTGCCTTGGGTGAGACTCGAACTCGCAACTTCGAGATACCAGCCCGCCGCTCTACCAACTGAACGGATATTTCCACCATTTTATCTTATACCTTTAAACGAGCATTTCTTGTATATTTATATATTTCGGGTATCTCGGAAACGGCTCTAACGATTTCGATGAAATTTGCTATATGGGAGTTTTCGGGGGCGAAAAATCGATCTAGCTAGGTTTTATCTCTGGGAAAACGCGCATTTTTGAGTTTTTATATGTTTTCCAAGCAAAGCTCAGTCTCCCAGATTTTTTTTTTATGCGACATTCACTAGTAACAGTGTTAGAGTTAGACCAAGAAAAGTCTGCAACTATTTTGATAGCATACGCAGTGCAAGTATTATTTATAGGTATCTAATAATTTCATAGAAATTTGACGCTTAAAATAACACTTGCACTGCGTGTGCAAAATCGTTGCAGACTTGTCTTGGTCTAACTCTACACTTCTTAAACGGCTACAATTACCAGTTTTTTATTTTTTATTTCATCAAGCATTGTGGTATCATTTGCAGGCGTTTCCGCTTTAATAAATTCTTCGTCAGTTTCTCAAAGAGTCGTCCTGTCACGGTCGCCATGTAATCTCCAGCCACGAGAGATCAAATACAACCCAACGATAACTTGATATCCCTTGACACTTACATTAACTACTGATTTCAGGATTGAAATTACAGTGTTTTGGGTTTTAACTTGTTTTTTTGATACAACAAAATCAAATTAAGAAAGATTTAGAGAGACTAAAACCGAAAGACGTGATTTATTAAAGGGGCAAATGGAACTTGATTTTGTAAAGACACATTATGTGAGTAGCTGATTACGCGCCCTTACAAGTGTGGTGCGTTAAAACTAGCAAGTCTTCACACATTAAAGGCAGCTAGACAATTTCTAGCTCTTGCTATCCCTAACTTACCTCACATTACTATCCCTAACCCATTTTCTTTAATTCCAGGTGGCAGCGTGGGACGACCACTCGGAGATGTGTTCCGGGTAGCGTCCACAGCGTAACGTAGTGACATTTGCCTTATAACATATTGTCACCTAGGTGACACGTCACACAGGTGACTCGTGAATCTCGGTGTCCGACCTTCGTGCAGCTAGAAAGGTCTAATTTATTTCATCTTTGTACAATGTAGCTGCAACTTTTGTAACCAAAATATTATACAGTGATGGATTTGAGTTGGCTTTGAAGTTTTTGAAGATTTAGGTACATTTTTAGTTACTGGATTTTTGAAAATACCTGGAGACAGGTATGCTATTATTTAAAAGTTTGTATTGTCCTGTTTTTAGGCCCTGAAGTATAAATAATATAAATTGGCAGCTACTAGATAAAACTTAAATGTAATTTCATCTAAATAAAAAAAATCTATGATTTTTATGACGTTATTTCGTTTAACCTTTTAACCGCCGTAGACTGATATATATAAGACATACAAAATCGGGTCATTTTGCCGCGGTCTGATAAATAAGACAAAACATCGTCCCGCCGGCGCCACGAGCATGCTCGATTTAAAATTCAATGACGGTTAAAAGGTTAAAAGCTTCCACAAAAACGAAAGCTCCAAAGCCACAATTTAAAAACATCACTGTCTTATCCTATGTAGTTATTGATTTTTCCTATATTATAGTAGAGTGTCAAGCTTCTTCGCGCTCTTTAGAAATGCTATTTTCAACTATTAGATGTAGGATATAGTATTTTTTCAATGTGACTACTGAGTACTGACTACAAGAATGTAGTGAATAATTTTCTAACGAAGCCCGTTTATTTTTATTTTTTGACATTGGTTATTTTGACAGTTTTTTGCGGTAATGAAATCCCGTGCACTCAGCTTTTGTGATATGTTCCTTTTGACACAAATCAATGAAAAAATGAAATGTTGACTAAAAAGTAATCTATCAACTAAAAACAATATTTTTATTGTGTAAACCAGTATAGACAATAAAGTTTTTCTTTTCAAACAAATACGACTATACTCCATTAAAAATAGATATATATAAATGCCCTAAGTGTATTATTACTAAGTTTTACAATGGTAAAACAATACAGAACCCGTAACCCAATCAAATGTAACGGTTGTAACGATTTAAATAAAATTATTTAAATTATTGACTGACTATTTTGTGGTATTTATTTTAGGCACTGGTTAGTAATGCTTATATTTTTACATATAGTCTGACAAAAAAGAGTAGAAATTAAAAAGTGGCAATAATGTAGTGTCGTCCCTTTCAAGTCACTCTATAATTCTATATAAGAAAACGGGACGACACTACAGTATTGCCACTTTAATTTCTACTCTTTTTTGACAGACTATTATAGTATGTATAATACATCCCATCTATCAAATCTTCATAGAAAATAGCATAATAAACATATATGAATCACAATCAGAGGTTGTGAAACATCACTTAGTCGCAAAATAAACACATTATGACCCTGTGAAAAATAGAATACTATGTTCAAAATACTACACGACTGGCCTGAGTCGAGTTTCAGTTCAAACATAGGGCAAAGTAAGCTTGGTCCACATACAATAATGTCACTGTACATATTTTTTTAATTTCCATTTGAATATGCACCTTATGGCAACAGCATAAGGTACGTTTTGGTCAGGAAAGCTATTTCATCTGTATTGAATATCAGAATCGATTGCTTAACTCACATACTGGAATATTGAGTAACAATCAATTTATTGCATTAATTTTGAAACTCGACGGGCAGAATAGCCAACTCACCATCTCTTTCTATTGAGTACAATTCTAAAGAGATGGATGCAACTTGGAGTCGTGTAGACTTTAGGTAAATTCATTATTTTACATTACAATGACTTGTATTATTTAATCAAATAATGTTTGCGAAGCCCACTACTATTTAGGCTATTCTTTATATATCGGATGCTATGTATAAATAAGCTATATATATCGTAGCGAGCCGTAGGATAAACATACAATACAATAAATGTTATTTATGAATGTAAATATTATCAAATTATATAAATGAGTTCTGAATTATGCCGCACTGTATCTTATTCAAATTATATTAATTATATTCCCTACCAAATTGCTTTAAGCTTGGTTGTAATAAAAATAGTTGTTCCGAAGAACATAGAACATTTAATGCTATTTAATTTAAATATTTCTCAATACTGAAAAATTAAATTGTATATTTGAACATTTGTGCTTAGAAAATTTCCGACCTCAATCATTTCAGTATTTGGGATGTAAAAAGATATATTTAACGAGAAATATTACCGTGCCTTTAAGAACACCACAGGACCTGCCGCGAACACCGTAGTTCGCAAATTGCGGGCATCTTTCTCTGTCACTCTAATTACGCCTTTATTAGAGTAAAGGAGAAAGATGCCCGCAATTTGCGAACTTGATGTTCGCGGTAGGCCAACAAAGCGTGGCATGGTTCAGAACTGAGGGGTTACCGCGAAAACCGAAATTCGCAAATTGCGGGCATCTTTCTCTTTTACTCTAATGAAGGCGTAATTAGAGTGACAGATAAAGATGCCCGCAATTTGCGAACTTCGATTTTCGCGGTTACAGCCCTGTGTGTGCCTGCGTGTATACGCACCGGAATATAAGGACACGCCTTCACATGTGCACCCGACAGTTTGAGCCCGAATCTTGGCTTTAGGGCTCATCAGGGCTTGACCTAATGTTCGTACTTCATTTTGAATATTGGATAATCTCGGGTTGTCTTTAAAGTCGAAACGGCTGCCGTCTTTTCGCTCTTTTGCTTGGTATTCCACCTGTCCAATGTGCATTGCGTCTCACTCTCTCATTAAGCAAAATGTGACCAAGAAATTGGATAGGTGGAATACCACCCTAAGCCATGACTGGCCGGTTTTCACATGGTTTTAAATATATAAAAACCGGTCACTCACGTCGATCGGTTAGCCGACGAATCGTGCCGAGCAATATTCGACTTAAAAACATGAATGATCCGTGTTAATATATTTTAAATAGGGGAATATTACGCAAAAAATAGTGTAGCATTAGCACAAAGAGTAAACAAACCGCCTTGATGCATCAATGTCATATTTATTCGTAACAAATAATCTGTGAAAAAATGTCAAAAAACTGTTTACGACATATAGTATAAAAATATATAAGTTACGCTATAGTTTACGGTTTGAGCTAGTGCTGCACTCTGGCGGCAGAACATTGCAGTAATACTCCCTATTCAAATAATGTGTAAACTATTAAGATATCAGACTTTAAATTATCCAATCACAAGTGCTTCAAAAATGATGTCGTCTTTATTTCGCCTTGAAATTTAGACACAGATGCTAGAACGTTCTAGGTTTGTATAACTCAAGTCTATGGATATTTTAGTTAAATAGTTTAAGATAAGGCTGGAATAGACTACCTAAAACCTAATTAATCTTAAGATACTGAGACACAAGCATAGCTCTCGGCACATATTAAACTTATAAAAGAGTGAATGACTATATAATAATATTCATAAGAGCTGGCGCGAAACTTGTACTGAACTGTCAACATTTTCATATAAAATCCGCGACATCTATCGTGAATCAGCGTTATACTAAGTAATATTTGTAACTGACCCTCGATGAACCTTAAATCTATTCAATAAGGTCTATTATCAGTTAACAGTGTAGACCATATGTGCGAGAGCAAATAATGTTTGTCTTCAATCCCTAATTTGCGTATAACGCAATTCCCTTACCCATAGCATAGAATAATATAGGTAAATAAAGAGTGGTAACTCCATACATCAGTTTTGCCAAAACGCGCGTTATTTCGTTGTCGACATCTAGCGTTAAGTAGCGGAATATACCAGTACTGCTACTGCTAGTCGACAATAGATGTCGCGGCGAACAAAAACTCTAATGCTCAACAATTTTCAGCCTATAATATAACCGGATTACTCAAAATTCTATTTTGAACTCCTTCGGCTTCTAAGATTAGTTGTAAACAAATGTTTTAGCAGTACATTTTTCGCCATTACACTTGTGCCATCTGCTGTCAAGTAGCGGTACTGATAGTTCCACTACTTGACGTTAGATGTCAACTACGAAATAACGCGCGTTTTGGTAAGAAAACTGATGTATGGAGTAACCACTCTTTCTTTACTTATGACCATAGCATGATCGCAGCTAGCGATAATTCGTACTCGTATTCTATGTGAGTCTCGAATTAGTTTTTAGAAATAAATAAACACCGGAATTATGAATGAATAACTAACAATAATTATCTGTAAATGGAGCGTCGATGTAAAATAATTTAATTTTGTAATCATTATTTATTCGATCATAGTAATATATGGCATAGAATAAATAATAGTACAGAAGGTTCACTCTCTAACAAAACGCGTCTATTACGACAGATATGACCGCAAGGTGGCGCAAACACGAGCAGGCGTCCGTTCCATAGCGGTACGCGGCAACTACTACTGCTAGACACCAAAACTGGTGGTAAATACATGGGGTATTTGTAGCGACGCAACAAAATCGCGGAGTGAGCCACGCCTGTCTATGGTTAAATTACAGTTTTCTTTATGCACTCTAGAATATTTTTCAGATCCTTACAGGTTACCCAGTAAATAGTTTTTCTTTTACGTTTCTTGATACATGAAACTTTCAATAGTTATGTAACGAAATTTGTGTTACGAAAAAATAAGTGTATTGAGGATACAAAGTCCTACGCCATTTTAGTAATTTTTTTTCAAGTCGCACTTCAAATTTTAATGGTTTAATATGTTACTATGGTCGAATATTTCAAATAAGATGTTACAATAATAGGATTATTTATTTTTTACATAACGTTACATAAGTATTATATAGAAGCGTTCTAATTTTCTACCGATCCGTGCCAAATGTACCTACGACCGGGTTAGTTTTGTGCGGTCTTTTCACTATATCTGGTTGTATTATATATCGGGAACAAATTTTTGTACGAAAACTGATGTCTTGATTTTTTTTGTTGATTTATTTTTAATTCCATATTTTTGGCGGTTGACAGCTTAAATTTTTGGACGCCGTACATTTGAAAAAATTATACGTACTTACTACAAAAAAGTTTAAAAACACGTTGGTTGATTCGACATTTTGTTCACACGCCACTTACCCCGGCTACACACGTTAACTATAAATCGTAGCGATTAATCTGTGCATTCCGATTTGCGCAGTTTTATCTACCGTGTGTATGACAAATCGTTGTCGATTATCGTAACGATTTGTCATACACGCGGTAGATAAAACTGCGCCAATCGGACTGCACAGATTAATCGCTACGATTTATAGTTAACGTGTGTAGCCGGCATTAGGCGATGTCGGTATCCAAAAAGATAAGTACTTTTATGCAACTGAAAAAGAAAAAAACACAGGGACCGACTACACCAAAATACAGATAATACCTACCTAGTCGATATTCGATATTATTTGCGGTCATAAAATTGTATCTAGGTACTAATCATCACTCAGTCTCATTACTAATCATCACTCAGTCTCATTACTAATCGTCAATCAGAAAATCGCAAGTAAATGACTGTTGCGTCAATTTTGATGAAATAAGGACGCTAGCACGAAGAATTTAGCACATTGACCCCCATGTTCCTATCCCTATTGCACGCGCGTTATATTGCTGTCCCGCACATGTCGGCGGTCAATGCCACTGTGGGAGCGAGACAACAATATAATTATGCGCGTGCGATATAGATAGGAACCGACGGGCAATGTGCGAAAGTCTTCGTGCCTGGCGTCCTCATTTTAGTACGTACCTGCTACTTTTCAATCGCATAATAGTAGTTAGGGCAGCTGTCAGGTCAAAATGATCTTTATTGTGTTTACATATAAAATGTTCTTTCCAATAACAAGGCATCTACTTGAAAAGGTTTCACAGTCCACAACATACTGTATTTCTCAAACGCTAGTCACGAGTTTTGTTACCTATATAAACTGTTTATGTATTTTGTAACTTATATGATGTTATATTAGAATGTATTAAAACGGTACTGTCTTTGAAGCCATTTTTCTTGTTTTATTTTTTTATTACATGTACTTAGGTCTTAACCCGATGTTAATCCACTCACTCGCTATTAGTCTAACCAGTGGGGAGACACTCCTGACTTCGGGCAAACTCGGCTCCTTTCGGCTCAGCATTGCTCCGAGCATAATTAGGGTTGGCACCACTTAACGTCCTTTTGCGTACACGACCACAGATAAGATAATCACTTGAATTTTGACAACCCTAAATAGCCGAAAGGGATAGTGCCATACATTAGAAAGGGATAGCATGTTTCGACCCTGAGCCGCTGTCAAACTTCGGTTTTGTAAGAAGTCTCCTTTCTGTACGGTAGTACTATTATTTTAGCCCAAGGCCTGGATCGCCCAGCCGAGTTGGTTTGATGGTTAAACGATTTCTATTTGGTGATTTCTAGCGCATAGGCACCGAGCGCGTTGGAGGGTCTGTCACCTTGAAGGCTAGATTACCCCCTACAATCTATCTGTAGATTACATACATACACGTCACACACCCACCTGTAAAGGGGCCCACTGATTATCAGTTCACCGGACGATATCAGTCTGTCAGTTAAACGCAAAATTTGACAGCTCCGAACAACTGACAGGCTGATATCGTCCGGCGAACTGGTAATCTGTGGGCCCCTTTAGTTATTAAAGGGTTTTGAGTTTTATTAGGTCAAAAACAACACCAATTAAAAATCAATATATTTAATGAGTCGTCGGCAAATAAACATTTTTAACAAATATTAACATCGATACACCTTACGCGGCGTCAATACAACCAATGACTACGTCATTATAATCTCTTAATTATAATCAACAATTATGCTCTATCCAAAATAAAACAACCTTAAAAAATAATGAGACTAAATATGTGTCGCGAAAACAGGACGCGATCACGTGAAAATATATTGAGTAAATTTTAAACTATCTGGAATATGGAACTGACTTGAAACAGCACTAATGTCGTCTTGGGCTAATTTTTATTCACGCTAAAATGATGATTAACCTTTTGAACGGAATATGGCGTGCCCTGGACGCCAGACGATCGCGATTATTTAAGCGAAATTGAACTTTACGGAGTCCCCCGTAAGTCCATATTGCATTGGCGAAGCTGTCGTCTGTAACCGTCGTTGGCGTCCTTGGCAAGACTCCGATGACGGCCACAGCCGACTGTGGCGGTCTAAAGGCTCGTCGGGCCGGTCGGGCGGTATATGGTCTCGATATATTTTCACGTGATAGTCCAATAATCCGATACCTAATAATTAAAAAGTTAATGATTTAAGAAAATGTACAGGAAATAAGGCACAAAGAAACGTTGACTAGTCGAGAAATCTAAACAAAACGGTAAACGTTCGTCTGACTAGACCACGCATACGCGCTGCAGCTTGGAGCGAGTATATATCTGTGACGGCTTTTACACCTTATATACCTACACCTACCATCTTTTGTAAAGTATGGGTCATATGAACACCCAGCAAAAAGTAGAGCAACCCTTATTAATGCGATTATTTAATTTAACAC
Source organism: Cydia splendana (assembly GCF_910591565.1). NCBI lineage: Eukaryota > Metazoa > Arthropoda > Insecta > Lepidoptera > Tortricidae > Cydia > Cydia splendana. Next base: position 18,258,640 of record NC_085972.1, on the reverse strand, counting down.
ATTAATTGCCACTAAGTGCTACGGGTTACGCTCGTGGCGCATAGCCACGTCTTTGCCGCATGGAGCGCGTAGTCGCTACGAACAGTGTACCCGACAGTCGGGATCTTGGCCCTGAATGTGTTAAAATCATATTTATGTATTAACGAAACTTTTATTTCTAGGATAACCTAGAAAGAAACAATAATGGTTCATTTAAAAATATAGATATTTTTACTCAAGCTTCCGCTCACTCCAGCTGCATTCTACAACAATGATTTTGATTGACATAACATAACTACCCCACTACATACTACATCATACAGTCCACTAAATATTTGGCAATTTCTATCATTAAAGTAGGTACAAAACTTACATATATTATGTACCATATACCTATTATAGTCGTATTAAAATGCTCTTAGAAATAAGTATAAGATTTATATAGATTTTATAGAAACTCGGTGGGACGTTATGTGTTTTAACGTTTAACTTACACAAATCTTATAAACAAGTTATGTAGCACCGTTATGAACAACAGCTATGTACTTTAATTATAATATATGCATTAAAAATATTCTATATAGCTAAGAAGATTGAGCAGATTTTTGAACTGTACAGGTAAGGTATAAAATACAAATTTAAAGAGTTATACAGTAAATATCTCCATGTAAAATATGAACACTCAAATATATAACTTTATGTATACAATTAGGTAAACAGTTTCGTGGAAAACCTCTGAAAACTTGTATAAACATCAGACAAACAAATCATACATTATAGACACGAATATACATTCTTATTTAATATTTATTTACATTTCTTTACGGGTTTACAGCTTTCTTCTCTACCCACTTTCCGTAGAACTAAAGATTTTCTTCCATTATAAGCCACAACTCGAGTAACATTTTAAGGAGATACTGGCAACTCTGGTAACAAGTGCTTGGCATTTGTTATAGGTGTTGCCAGATTATTACAAACTTATCTTTCCTGTCGGAACTTTACCAAGCAAAGCTTAGCTTGATCACACTATACAATAGTTGTAAACATTTTGGAACATCGTTATAACCTAAACCTTTATTTACATCGGTTACACCCCTGTTACAATACATAGGACTTAAATAGAAAATATCTGGAAGACCGAGCTTCGCTCGGAAAACATATAAAAACTCAAAATTGCGCGTTTTTCCAGAGATAAGACCTAGCTAGATCGACTTATCGCCTCCGAAAACCCCCATATAGCAAATTTCATCGAAATCATTAGAGCCGTTTCCGAGATCCCCGAAATTTATAAATAAACATGAATTGCTCGTTTAAAGGTATTAGATAGATTATGTGGCAAATCAGCGCTGGCAGTTTCATTGGTCCTTAGTCCAAGTTCTTCTCTATGAGATCACTTGTCGGTAAACACAACATTGTGCTTCTCAAGTTGTTAACACAGTTCATTGAGCCACTGTACCTATAGATCACTTGACAATGAACACAACATTGGTGTCCCTTTCTAATTGTTCCTCTAGCTGTTGGGCGGTGAGCCCGCCCTGGCAACACAGCTCGTCGAGACAGACTAGTCCGTTGTAGGTCCGGACGAGGGGTTGGCTGTGCTCGCTGGCCAGGGATGACGCGTCGTCGTGCATTGTGATTGGGTACTGTGGAGAAAAAAATTGGTTTTATGAGTACCTAATGATGAATTAGTAAAGGAGTTTTGATAACGTATTTGAGAAAGTTACGATTCATCGTTTTTGACAGTCAAACAAACTATCAAGAAATCTTGAGTATGCAAAAGGCAAAAAAAGGGAAAACCTGACAAGGTGTTGGCCATATCTTATAAAGAGACACTGTCAAGAAGTGTTGTTGTGTTAACCACCTTCACAACATCGTTGTCACAAGCCGAATAAGTATAAATCCCATTGCTAATTAGCACAGGTCTTCTCTCTTGGCATCAGCTAATAAATAATACATGGTTAACTCTAGAGCAGAGTGGTTTAATAAAGAATATGATGGAAATATTCGCTGCAGACGGGTACCTAAATGAATAGAGCGACGGGCTAGTGGGAGTGGCAGGGCTCGCGTCTATTTACTTATTTCAGACACAACTTTACGTACCTTAATCTTATAGACACGGAGGATCAGCCCGTCCAGCACAAGTCTCCGCTCGTCCACGGCCAGTTCCTGCGGCCGCACGCGCCGGCACAGGTCTCGCACTTTGCTGCCGTACGTTATACCAGCGTACATGCGGAACAAGTCTGACACTATTGGGAGCTTGCCGTAATGTAGGTACCTTGTAGACGCGTCGGATCAGCCCCTCCAGCACACCAAACAGCACGAGCCTCCGCTCGTCCACGGCCAGTTCCTGCGGCCGCACGCGCCGGCAGAGGTCTCGCACGGTGCTGCCGTACGTCATGCCCGCGTACATGCGGAACAAGTCTGATACTTTTGGGAGTTGGCGTGCTGTAACGTACAGAAAACCAATACGTAAGTCATGTAGAGTCAGCAGCAGAAGTTGCTAAGCGGGCGAGATGTTCAAAATGATCTTGACGCGGCTTTATTGTTAAGAGAATACTCTTATTCTCTGTCAAAGTAATTTTGAACACCTGGCCCGCTTAGCAACTTCTGCTGCTTACTGTACCTCGGCTACTAAAACACTCTTCGAGAGAATTTCGTTTTACTGTCCATATGTCAGCGTCAGCGTCGTGTGAATTCTACCGCAGCGTTTTTTCGCCAAGTCAGGCAGCAATAGATAGTTTGGGCGGCGAATGATGAAGCTAAATTTCGGATCTAAGTACCTAAAGTTTAGCACACTATTTTCCAATGCGTAAAATAAAATACTGAATACATAAAGGCGTCTATTTCGTCATTAATCCAGGTGCCAGCAGCAGCTGCCGAGTAACTTATGCCCCATAAAGGAGGTATGTACTTACATGATCTCGCGCAAAATTCTACACACTGCCTCTGTAGGCCTGCGCACCTAGTCAGCTGCCTTAACTTGGGCGTCGCACTGTACACCTGGAAAGCAAGAACGATTCTAATGTTAAGCTATGTAATAATTATAGGGCTTAGACGGGGTTATCGCATGCTAATGACAAAGTGTTCTATCGAGAAGTGCTAAAATTGACGTGGGCTTTGTCATGTCGTTGCGCTATAGGTAACTGAGTCAGTAAGGTTAGTCGGGCTTATCCGATGATTTTACGGCAGCATTGCTTCTTGGATTACTATATGGAAAGGTCAAGGAGTACAGGAAAAGGTCTACCGTAGTAATACATTTGCAACTTATTAAAACTCGTATTTATTTGTATTGCACCACAACCATAGTAGGTAAGTATTAAGTACATATGTTTGATTTGAAAAGCCCCCGGTAAAAACGGGCTTTTGTGTATGACAATCGTCGCCTACATCTAAATTCTAAACTTACAGTAATGGAAGATGGGCACTACATAAGGTAACCACGCCGTTGTAGACCAGGTTCTGACCAAGCTGATTTCCATGTCCTTATAGTGCTGCGATCTTCGACACGTGGTAGAAACGTTTTGTAAAGGTGTACTTACAGCACAGTACTGGAAGATGGGCACTACAGTAACCACGCCGTAGTAGGCAAGGTTCTGGACACACGCGCGCACCATGCTGATTTCCACGTCCGTCAGAGCTGAGATCTTCGACACGTGGTTAAACCTTTTGTAAAAGTGTACTTACAGCACAGTACTGGAAGATGGGCACTAGAGTGACCACGCCGTAGTAGACAAGGTTCTGGACACAAGCGCGCACCAAGCTGATTTCCACGTCAGTTAGTGCTGCGATCTTCGACACGTGGTTGAACCCGTCGATGTACGGGAGGATCTGAAAAGAAAGATTTTATTCATGATTTTATGATCCTTCGAGTTGGTCACGAACTGTATACGACGTACAAGTTAATACCTAACCTACAGACTATAAAAAACCTGTTAGTGCTTATCTGATACATTATGGGAGGAGGATAGAAAAAGGAAAGTAACTCGATGGGTTGTAGAGTCGATGTCGCGTTCCTGGCGTAGTAAAGTGATTAGACTATTCAGAGAATGGATCGTGTTGGCTGTTGGCGGTGAAGGACCTACATTTTGGTCTAACGAATCGGTTCCGAGCCTGGAGTTAAGTAGGTAAGGTGCTAGGAGTAGGAGCATATAATCATTTTAAATTCGGAGTAAAATGTGTATCAAATATTCTAAAGCATAGCGGTCAAACTTGTAGTTCTTGTAACATCCTTCTTTTAGGTCGGGGGCTAAAAAGGAAAGCCTAACAGATTGAAATAGAAAGCGGACAGCGGACCCAAGATTCTATCGTAATATAAAAATATTATAAAACGTTAATGATTAATGATGCCCGTTATACTACAGTCGTAAAATATGCTTAACGTTTCTCTAAACTCGTGCGTGATGCAGTTAGCAACAGTTCCGCGACAGCTGAGCGCGCGCGTGCTTCGATAAAACGATGACTGCTTGTTTCTTACACGCTTACGAATAATTGCGAAGAAAATGCTTACTCGTGCATTATTTTTTTACAGACAACACAGAAAACTGAGTCTTAATATCAGTACAATCAAGGCTTACTCAAAACGTTAAAAGTAGGTACATAATATAATTAAAAAAATCTCCATGTACAAAATTCATCGTATTCCCGTTTTTTGTCCATGCACTCATGTATGTGTATGAGACTTGATCATGTAAAAATGGATGCACATAAGATTGGGAGATTTTATCCTAGACTCGCTCAATTTGAATTTCAAAATGACACAAAAAAACCCAGAATTCAGATTTCGGGGGATTTTGTGAACTATGTCACATTATACCTACATACTAACAAATAATTATACAGAAAGCGTAAGCATGTAAAGAGTTCCGATTCCTTTCAATAAATTACGCAAGTCGCGAAAGTTAAACTCAGTAAACTAAATATATGTCGAGTAAATTAAAATGGTAGTGAAAAGAATGGTATCTAAGGACAGGGACACCTACGCCTCCCCCAGCGATGACATCGATGCTATGCTATATTATATTGTATTGTATATTGTAAGCCCAGCTCTTATATTCGCAGAATATTATATTTCCTTTTATTCGCCTATAAGAACGCCCCCGGGAAATATATATCTTATTTAGCGTTCGCGCTCCATAGTTACAAGTAAGTAGGTATGAATTCATACGTCTCTTAAGTATGTTTGAATGCGAAGCGATTACACAGAAAAATTATGTTGAACAAATCGTGGAACAACTTCCAAGAGGTAAAATTGTGTAGAATGTAAGTACTTATTTGTCTATATAAATAATACTTATGGATGCTTAGATTCGAGGAATGCCACAAACATAAAACATGTCGCGCGAGTGATTTAAAATACTTGGGTAAACGTAAAATTAGCTTAACCTTATGCTATAAGTTTAAATCGTCGGATAGAATGCGTAGCCAACGTGCCAATCTTTTGCGCTCCGTAGCGAACGAAACGCATGTCTCTGTTGCACTAATATTGTAGAGTAATAGAGAGAGATGGCTACGCTACGCTACGGAGCGTAAACGATTGGCACGTTGGCTAGGCACCCTGGCCTTAATCTAATACAATCACGTCGATGGACAAACACCGCTACTGATTTGATGGAGTGGAGGAGAGGATAAGTTATCGATCTTAATGTAAATCGAAACTACATAATACATCATTACAATTTACAATCACATAAACTTTGATTTTTTTAAATATTGTCTTCGGTTACCGCGATAGTTAGGTACTCATGAAATAAAACACTCAATATACGCGATATAATCCGTTTCAAAAGTTTTATTTTTGTTTAATTTTTATGATATTGTTTATTCATTCAACCCATTCGGTGTCGGTCCGAAGGCCAGCTGACCGTCCCAATCCCATTAAATGAAGCGGCATGAAATGGCTCGTTGATGGGCGCACCGTAAACAATCACTTCAGAGGGCCAACCGCGAACCACGGTTCGACGTGTTGCCTCTCTGACACATTTGTAAATTCGTACGGAAGTGTGACAGGGAGGCAACACGTCGAACGTGGTTCGCGGTAGGCCCACAGGCCTCAATCCAATACCATCGCGTCGATGGACAAACATTATCGCTACTGATTTGATGGGGTCGTTCTTAGGGTGTTACTACACCAATCGATCAACGTCGACGGTGTCGAAATTGAAACATATTGTACCTAACTTAGACAGCCTAATAAAGAATTCAACCCATTCGGTAACAATAGAGTAGAATAGAATAGATTTTATTCGTAAGCACAAACAACACAAAATAAGATTAAAGTGCCACGAAATGGCCCCATCTCAGCATGTTGCTGGTGCTTCCAGCGCTGAAGAAGAATCACGGAAGGTGACAGACAAGAAGAAAAAGACATAGTCACATTAAACCAATATATAGGTAGGATAGGTTTGTTAGGTTGCTTCAGATGCCCGAAGGGCAAACTGCCCAGAAATCGTAGCCCCGCGTAGCGGGGCTCCGTCGACTCAGGGAACGAGTCAAAGATTTTCACATTTCACGATATGCCTAAGAATTTCACGATATGCCTGATCTCACGATCGGCCGCCGACACATAAAACAAGCATCGTGCTCAAAATCGATCCGGTAAGCTAGTGGACCATCCCATTAAGTCAGAAGCATGGTATATTACTGAACGAACGCTGTAAACAGTCATTTAGAGGGCCTACTGCAAACATTGAAACGTCGAAAAACGTTACCAACCTCTCTGTCGCTCGAGAAGCATAGCGATAGAGAAGCAGATAACGTTTTCCGATGTTTGCATATGCCCTTTGGGATTAATCCAATATAATAGCGTCGATGGACAAACATCGCTGATTTGATGGGGTCGTGTGGATTTCTAGTACTCACTTTGTTATTGTTAGTACAGTCGGCAGCCGTTTAACAAATAAATATTGTCAGAAGTATATGTCGTACTACGAGTGTTGCAACTGACATACACTCAACGGCAGTTTGTGTTCGGAAGTAAAGAAAAACTTAAGAGATTAGGTTCGGTTTGTGCGATAGTTATTCAATGAAATAAAAATAAGTAAACGGATTATATCGAAAACGGTGGTACATATTTAAAAGAGTTAAGAGGTTCGTTGAAACCAATTTATCTGGCAGATAGTCACGGAACACACTCTATAGACCGACAAGAAATTGTAGAAATTAAAAAGTGACAACATTGTGTCGTCCCTTTCAAATCAATCTAAGAAAACGGGACGACACTACGATGTTGCCACTTTTAATTTGTACAAATTCTTGTTGGTCTCTACTTCTTACCTGGCAGTCTAGCATGAGTTGCACTGAGAGAAAAAACTAACAAAAACACACTTAGAATTACAAAAATAAAACTTAATCCGGGGACAAGGAGAGTCAACTAATAGGAACAAATTGACTTTTGCAATTTCCATTTAGTAGGAAATACAACTTCTATATTTGTAATTTGAAGTATGCTAGAGTAATTTCAGAAATTTGGTTTTGTTATTCCGAGAGGTGCTTTAGCAATACCGGAGGTGATCACGTCATGGGTGAAAACTAACCGTTTTGTAATTCTAAGCGTGCTTTAGCAATATCGGAGACGATGACGTCATAGGTTTTACTAAACTGTACTGCGATTCCAAGCTAGCTGTTGTTATTCTAGAGATAATGACGTCACAGGCAAAAACTAAACTGTTTGCAATTCCTCCGCCCCTAGCAAACGGGCGCCGCGAGAGCATGTCGCGCGCGTGGTAGCTACCCGTCTCTATTTCTGTCTGTATGAATAAAAAAGCATTTGGTAGTATATCTCTGTACTAAAGAGGCACTATAAAAGCCTGTCGAGATATTCTACCCATTCCTTTCTTATTCATACAATCAGAAAGAGACTAGTAGTTATTACGCGCGCAACATGCTCTCGCGGCGCACCTGTGCTAGGGAGGTTGGAATTGCCAACAGTTTAGATTTACCTTTGATGTCATTATCACTAGAATAACAACAGCTAGCTCGAAGTTGCAGAACAATATATTCCTGTAGACCCCAACTACACAGTAGGTCGCGGGTTAATATGTCCATGGCCCACAATATATCCTAAATTTATTATTTAACTTAAGTATGTTTTAAACAAAGAAGACACGAGACACGCCCGCCCGACATCCGACACAATACTAACTCTAACCAAATGAACGTAGCAAGTAGCTGTGTTGGTATTACAAAACTCGTTTAGTGATTGGTACAACAATGAACATAAACCCAACAAGTCTATCTACTAAATACCAGTAAACTTTGTAATGTCGCTATAGTAACAACTGAATTGTTATTTTAAATGGGGTAATGTTATTCCCGCGATCTCGTTTTTTAGATATTACAAAACTATGTAAGTGAGACATTTACTAAAATCATAACTTGAAATCACAGATGCTTTTTTCCAAAAATCACAAACTTTACTAGTAAAAATCGGAGAATTTTAGTAGTAATAAAAATGGATTGTAACAAATACTGAACTTTGTTTAATGCTCCATTTACTAAAGTCTGTTTGCTGAAATTAGATTTAGTATTACTGAGCTGTTTGTAGAAATAAATAAATTTTACAGAAATAGTGAAACTTCCATGATTACTACTAAAACTTCATTTTTTCCCCCAGTACAGAACTGTTTATTAATTCCTGGTGGTGATTTTTCTCTCAGTGTGCGTTCTCGCGCACGACTCCATACATCAAGCGCGACTCGCGCGCGAAAACGCAACTTATGCTAGACCGCCTGCTTTACTTTACTCTATTTTAGTTTACTTTTAGGTTGGTATAAAAAATTGTATAATGTATCTATTGAGCGTCCACATCTTATAATGGATATTAGGTCCTTACCTATGAAATTGGCGTTTTTGTTCATAGATATAAGTCTGATCCTAGTTTTTTTTTTTTTACAAAAGTACATACACAATTACAATAAAACTACAGTGCACTCAATAAACAACGATTTTACATACAATTAATTGTTATTTTTTATTGTTAAGTGTTCAGAATTAAGCCTTGAAAATAGGTCTTTTCATGTGCTGTCGGTTCGAGTATTAAAATTACTTATATTTTTCTAATGGTACCAATTTTCAAGAAAAGGAGATATTGAAAACATACCTTAAAGGTGTCAAAAATTACTGGAAAAATTTTGTTTGGTTTGAATTAGCCATCAAAAAAATATCCGCAAAATTATTTGTATGGAAATTCGTGTTTCGTTGAAATTCTCCGAACAAAACGCCAATTTCATAGGTAATGACCTAATACTTCTACACTTTTACCTATATATAATAATTCGCTTACTTACTTAGGCTGTGAGAATTCCTGCGAACTGTACATCATTTCGGTAAGTGTTTGATGTTTACCCATATCCAGAGGATTTTGGGGATAATGCGGCCGGTCACAGTCACAGACGTAAGGGATATTTAATTATTATTTATTCCAGTTAACTTTGACTAAATTCTCTTTAAATTAGATATGTCATGATAAACTGAGCTTAATAATGATATGGAGCGGCTGACTGATTTAATATCCTAGTTTCTAAATACCCAGTGTCGGGGTATAGGTACAGTGTATTAAAGCTAAGCATGGGTGGATGAGTTTGAACTCCATCATTCTTAACTGAATAAACACGAAATTCCCTGAGACAAAAGAAATATATGTACTTACATATAATATGTAACTTTCCGTTGAGTTACGGGAATTCCATACGATTTCGTAACTCGGAGGAAGATTTTTTTAAGACAAGGTGATGTACTGCTTATATTATTTATACAGAATAGAATTGGGAACTCTAAATATAGTAGGTAAATATACACTTAAATTTTTCGAAAAACAAAAAAAAAACCGCCAACAAAATAGATATCGCCATTACTTATATGATTGATTCCAGAAATTTCTTGTGAGATTAGGTTCGTTATCTAGAGCCTTTCTATAGTCTTATTTGTGACGTTCCACGGGAAAAGGTACCTTATGAGGGTTTCTAGTTTCGGAGATATTAAATGTTTTGTAAAGAGGTGAAAAAATGCTCAATTTTTTTTATTGTGTGATCTGAAACCTTAATGCGTAACGTTTGTTTACCTGTTTTTATTTTTGTTATAAGTTAGTTATAAGCCTAGTAATGTCGTCTCAGAGTTTAGTAGAAAAGGTACCTTATGGAAAAAAGATTGAAAATTCCTAAAAAAAAACTAGTCAATACGGGAAAAGAAGTTTGGTAGAGAACTGTATTAGCATTCTGCAAAACTAATTTGATAATTTCAGTTCTGGTTGGGGCGCCTCGCAAATATTATAACCGTACATAGACCGACATCACAAATCCAAGTAGACTGCTATTATACCAAAGTTACTCTCGTCAAGTGTTTCTTAACTAGAATAATCTTCATTTGGTTTGGTCGCATGCAGTAAATCAGCCATTGGTTTGCTGAAAAATGCCAATACCCGACGCATTACCTTATGGAATATCTGAGGTCATTGAACCTCAATGCCGCTTATCTTCAATAGCAACCGAAATATATTATTGATAAGAAATAGACGATTTATACCATCTTAACCCCAAAATATTATTAGTTTATCCTAACTGTTCCATCATCATCATGCCTCATCATGTAACTTGACCACAAGGTACCTTTTCATTACATATAAATTATTGGTCTTTTTTAAGATTATTATGACGAAGAACTAATTAAATTGGGGGCAGTTTAATGTAAATTAATATTTTCTATTCATAAAAGATAAACTATAATATGATTGATATTTTGTAGTGATGTATTATTAGATTTATTTCCATAAGGTACCTTTTCGTAAATGTATGGAGCAAATACTGTTATTGTTATGTAAGTTTAAAGTGGCATAAGGGGTTAAATATAGTATTTAGTTGGGGTTTCAGGATTTATTTCATTTGAATGACAGAATTTCTTTCATATGTGCTCAGAAAAATTGATTGTGTGTCACATTAAAAGTAAAAATATTCAATTTTGTGATTTTATATGAAAAAGTCAGAAAATACATTTTCACCTCTAAATCGGTATTGTTTTTTGCTTAAACTGTCTGTCAGTGTCGTTTTCTAATAGATAAAATTTAAATCTTGAGAGCTCATTGCAATCAATCGTGAAAATGAAATAAAACTTTATTTTCAAGAGATTGGTTAGTATACACATAAATCAGTCGATATCAAAAGTTTCTATTTGCATTACAGAACAAGTCGCAATATTTTTTTAATCTCAGATATATAAGGCATTATTATTTGTAGTCAACTATGTAACTTACTTCAGGAACATAGTTTTTTAGGCGGCTAAACTTAAAACTTCTCTATCGTAAAGTTGCTCATTTCACAACATTATTTTCAAAAAATCATATCTCTGTAACTACGCAACCTAGAAGGTTGATCTTTTGTGTTATCGATAGCTTATTTATTGTAGATTACTGGGGTATGCATAACTCCATACCCGCCATAAGGTACCTTTGACCGTGGGACGTCACATTTAGTTAGGGAATCTTTACGAAATGTCTCTACATTTTTATGAAATGTCTGGCTAGCTCTCAAATGGAAATATCATAAAAAATAATTCAAGACAATTCGTGAAAATTACAAAGGTTTCAAAATTAAAGTATTAAACCCAGGACCATCGGCTTCATAGGCAGGGTCACTAGATTACAAACTGGCCATGGCAATGCCCGGCTTGGCACGGCGCCGGACATGTGTCTTGGATGGCTAATCTCAATCCATATCAAGAGATCAACACATTCTCGAATTTACATAATGTTTGCAAGCTGGTTGCTCATACGTATGGGTACTTTTCTCCATGGCTCACTAATGGCGTAGTCATTAGTTTATACGAAAACAACTACCATCTGCCTAGTTACCCCTCTGGCTTGGAAGGTACCCAACCCAGATGGGAGACTAGGCCCTAATGGGATTAGTCCGGTTTTCTCACGATGTTTTCCTTCACCGAAAAGTGACTTAAATATCAAATGACATATCGTACATCATTTCCGAAATACTCATCGGTACTAGCCGTCGTTTGAACTTTGAACCCGGATTGAAAGTCGTACGCTCTTACCGCTGGACCACCTGCGCTTACGCTGAAATTTTCCAATGTTCATCGACAAATTTATGAAACTTGAGCGCCTTGTGAACTGACCGTTGCACAAATCAGCCATAAATACATCCGTGTTCCACGTGTACAAACATATACAAGCACTATTTACAATGATAAACATTAGTATTGTATACAATGCCAGCATGCAAACACGTGTTGATATTGCTGATGGCTAAGGTCGAACTATTATCTATTTAACTTGAAATTCGATACTTAGGTGTCAAGACGAGATATTATTATGGGAAAGTGGGTTAATGCTTCTACGCGAATAGTTATATTTTCATTGCTATAGCTGACAAAGCAAATGGAATGAGGTTGTAAATGACTTGCTTACCGTGTAGCCAGGTAGTTTTATCACGAATAGGGCAAAAAATAATGGCCTTACGACAGCGAAAAGCTATAAGTAGAGTTCCTTCCGAATTTAGGACTTCATCTAGGACAGACTCTTACTTCAGTTTGGTTAAATCGGACCAAAACGTTTGCATTTGGGCGAATCAACTTTTAGACCTACACTTTTCGCGTTTCTGGCGTTACCATGTCTTTGTAGTTAACAAGAAATCACGTTATCAATTTAATGTCTAAATATTTAGGTCTATCAGAGAGCAGATCGCTTGTTGATTTAACGTCTATCAGAGAGCAGATCGCTTGTTGATTTAACGTCTATCAGAGAGCAGATCGCTTGTTGATTTAACGTCTATCAGAGAGCAGATCGCTTGTTGATTTAACGTAAAATAGGAAAATATCGATTGAAGTTTAAATACCGAAGTGATAGTTGACGGATCACCACTATTTTTGTCACACCTCGTACGTATTTAAGAGAATGTAAACAAATAAACCGACATGACTCGGTTATTTTAGCCTATGACTGGCTGAATCTATGGTATTTAAAATGATTGAAAAACACGGTTTTTGTGTCAACAAACTATTAATAAAAGTTGTATACAAACTAAACTCATGGATTTATACGAACAGATGTTTCGAGACTTGATACCGGCTATTCTCTCAAGTGTTTAGCTTTGAATAAATACTGAAACATCCTTGAGTATCAAATGTTATACTTACCTACGTGCAGTAAACAAGCTAAGTGAGCACCGTAGGTAGTTATATGCAGATTAGATAAACAATGTTGCCGATGCAAGACGTTGCATCGACACGTGTACGCCAAGGTCAAACGCGAATGTCCCAGGAGACTCGAGTTACAACGAATTAATTATATTAATTGGCAGAATACATTTAGGGTATAGCGAGCTATAAAATATGTGTTTGGCAAACTGGCCGTGCAATTTTGCGGCTGAGTCTGTTACAAAAATGGTCCAACAAATACATTTGTTTTTGAGTTACATGTAAGGGTAATACATACACAATGTTGCATGTGCAATTGTGCATTCTAAAGACGATGCACCGACATCGACACGTGTTTGCCATCGCCAAGGTCGACGGCGAAAGCCCCAGACTCAAGTTACACCAGTACATTTATTATCAGAATATAGGTAAGGATACATAAACAATGTGGCATGTGCATTCTAAATACGTTGCATCGACACGTGACGGTGAAAGTCTAGTGACTCAAATTACAGCAGATTATGACAAGATTGACAAGGTCTCTGGCGAAAACCATGGATACAGCATTTCTGTATTTTCTGTAGAAAGCTATATATACGAGCCGCAGACTCGGTTTACAATAAACCTTATTTTTATTTATTTAAACTTTATTGCATAAATAAAGAAAAATGTACAAATGTAGGACTTAATGCCAAAAGGCATATGATTTATGTGATTTTTATTTTGTATAGTATTTGTTGTTTCGTTAGATTTGGATAAAATTTGGCTGGTTTGAGGAGCTTCCGATTTTGGGCAGAATTAATACGAAATCATGTCCCATAAAATGTACATAATTTTCCGTTGAGTTACGAAAACACCATACGTTTTCGTAACCCAGAGGAAGTTTTTAAAACATACTGTAAAATTGCGCTTATATTGTACAGAATAGGAAACTATGTATCCACCTTTATTTTCCGAAATCTATAGGTAGACAAAAAAAATCAACATCTTAATTAAAATCGGCCCAGATAATAAAATACCAGTTTGATTAGCCCAATTCATCCAGCCGATCTGCTAAAATGGTACAAAGGCAGGATGATTGGGTAGTAAATTGGCCAATCAAATTGTCAATTCTGTTCATTATTGGGATATAAAAGCACAGTTACCTACATGGGACAGTGTCGAGTGGGGTAATATAATTTTTCCTGCGGCATATGTTTGATAATTTTAACAAACGTTAACGTTTGTGTATAATGAAATTGAAAATATTTATTTCAGATTTACATCCATTTTATATTTTTAGTATAACCTGGTATAACTTGGGAACTAATGTTAATTTCTGTATAGCGAAAGGAGAATATTTTGAAAATAATACGTTATGTTTTAGTTAAATGATTGTAATTTTAATTATCAAGTATGTTATATCAACCTAATCACATTTTGTAAAAGACTTGTAAAAAATATTCCTAATATCTTTGATCAAAGTTTTTTGGCCCAACCCGTATTTAAGTATTGTATACTCGTAGCTTTATGCGTGTAGCTGTACGCGTAGCTGACATATAATCAGATTCCAGAGGAGTATAAAATCTGTATCCAAAGCCATTTTCTATAAAATCGTTAGGTAGGTACAGGTAGGTAAGTAGAACAAGACTTATTTATTTATGATAAATTACGTTGCTTTTACTGTAGTTAATCAACAATATAATAATACCTTAACCCAGCCATTCTCTAAGTGTGTTCCGCGGAACCCTAGGGTTCCGTGACACCCCTGCAGGGGTTCCGCAAGAATTTAGAACACTATGCTTTAGTCGCCTCGAAAAATTTTACTATGCAAAAAACACACTTCTAAAACCTATTGTTGTATTGTAGGGTTCCATCAAGTATTTCGCTTTCCAAAAGGGTTCCGTCAAAAAAAAAGATTGAGAACCGCTGCTTAACCTACCAGTAAACAAATGATATCATATCATAACAAATAAAATACAAATATGTATTACATTTGCACTTAATAAATTATATGTACTATACGACCAATAACAATCTACATGTGTTTCACATATATGTGATAAATAATACATAATATGAACATAAATAACATACACCGAATCCAGAGTTAAAAGTAACACAACTCGCCAATTGAAAATAGTGTTTATTGCGTTGAATTAAGGTCGTTAGTACTCTAAAATAGAATAGTAGGTGAATAGCATGCGTCATGCTTTTGAATTTTTTAATTTTATTAATAATAATTAATAACTAATTTGGTTGTTATTATTGATAGCAGAAAGTAGTTATTATTTATATCATATTCCTAGCGTCGTTGTCCCGCGTTTTATACACTTGTTGTACAATCTGCTATTAAGGGTGAATCAACTTTTAGAACACTGATTACGTGTCCCTAATAGACTCCCTAGCAAAGCAAAATCGATTTTTCAAAAACCATGTTGATTTTTGCAAAAATGGTGTGGCCCTGATTTTTGTTTGTATGGGAAAATACTTTTACGTCACCCTAGGCCGGTAGTTGGGATTTTCTTCCCACGGGACGGGAAGAAAATCTCACTGCCTGGCCAAGGCAAGACGTAAAACTTTATACTAACCACGGGAGGTAAGTTCGTAAAAGCCCCAGATCGCATATTTATTGCCCGAACCGAAAGCATTTACGAATTTACCTCCGGATCCGGATGGATCTAATAATGCCCGTATAAACACAAAATGTAATAAAATCAACATTTTTTTTTTGAAAAAATCGATTTTTCTTTGCTAGGGAGTCTAGGGACACGAAATCAAGTGTTCTAAAAGTTGATTCACCCTTATATTTATGTAGTTTACAGGTGTATTGAACTCATAATATCAATGCCCTTCAACATGAAACTATCAACCAAAACTGAAATTTTGACCATAAAACTCCCGGGATACTAAAACACATTAATATTATTTTAAACAGGTTACTCACCTAATTTTATCGAAATATCGCCCCCGTATAAAATAATAAAGCCATTTAAAATTATAAAAAAATTTACTTTTCTAGATGCGGAAGAGATAAGTAAAGCAAGCAAAGTTAATGGTTTACATACCTAACCTTGTATTTTGCATATCTAAGCAGCACACGTATTTTGCGTTCCCTAGCCTCGTAAGGCCCAACGTTCCATTTTTAGGACTGAGAAATGTAGTCCTTCCGGCCCAAGCAACTATATTAATTTATCAATTAGCAGCCCAGAGTCCTAAAATTAGGTCATTCACTTCTGACACGTACCGATCCTAAATCTTTGCGTGTAAAGAAACCTTTATTTCTTAAATATGGCGGAACTGAACGCAGCTATTATGATTACCTGTCAGTTTGACGTTTGACAATCAAATGACAGTCTTTTGGCACGCGGATGTTGGGAAGATGGCGTCCTCGCGAAAACGTTGTAAGTAAATCCGTTTTTTTCACCAGAATCTTAAATTATTTTAACCTAAATTTAATTAAAAATACTTATTTAAGCTTTGTATTATGACGATCACTAAAATTTTTTTTCCGCTATTATTTATTTCGAGCAGGAGATGCGAGTAAATTTCGATGTCCTAAAATTAGGTCGATGGAATGTTATTGCATTAGTACAATATAATTGTTTTGTCATAAATTTGGCACTTCGGGCGTTTATTCTGAGTGTTGCATTGTTACAGGCTTGAGGGATGCAGAATTCGAAAATTATTTAAATCTAAACGAATCCGACTTAGAAATAAGTGATTACGATGATGACATATTTGATGCGGATTTTCAACCCCCGAGACGTGATCAGCCTTCTTACTCCTCAACATCTTCGTCATCTGAAGATGAAAATGAACTAGTTCCTCCAGAGACCCAGATGGTTACTGCTTCGGTTGGAAATAAAAATGTCACGCCTGCAGAATCTCACATTTCACGCCGTTCTCGTGGAAATTCAAGGACTCGAATTTCTTTTTTATGATGTTTAATTGTTTATATAAGTAATGTGAGAAACTTGATCTCATCCTTAATAAAGACTAAAGTGCAATTGTTAAACAAAGTTGAGGCTGATGTGATAATATTTTAGAAGAAAGTGCTTTTTGTTGATGTTTAGAATACATAAGTTTAGATTTTTTGTACAACTGTAATGTACTACCTACATAAGTAAAAATAATTATGAAATATGTATGTTCGTTTTTATTTAATGATTCACAGCTATTTCATTGGTTTATTGCAAATGTAATGACTAGATAAAATAACAAATATTCACAAAATATAATCCCAGTGACCTAAAAATAGGACATTTTTTTTTCGAGTAATTTTAAATTAATTTTATTCATAATACTTACATTTACAGTACTTAATAAGACTTCAGCTAAAAATATGCCAATTTCAGATTTTATAGCAAGTAGAAGGTCTGGGCCGCTAGTATAAGTACCTAAAATTAGGCCCTTGGGTAGATATGATAAACGTCCTAAAAATAGCTTGGGCCTTACGAGGCTAGGGATATAAGACTATATGCCCGGGAAACGCTTGTGTAGCAGATTTTAAAATAAAACATAAAATGTTCAAGCAATCATCCGGCTGGGTATTCTGTATAGGTACACATTATTGGCGCGAGCGTAATAGGCGAGTGTATATTACCTACCTGTAGAAAATTTATGAAAGGTGAAATTTCCTCATGTCATCCGTGGATATTTAAAATTAATTGGGCCTTTTATACGATGTGTTTTCTTTTGAGCAATAAAGATTAAACAAATCTATAGTATTTTTAATTCAGTAGTCTCTTTCGAAAAATGTACTTATTTAACAACAATCTTACGTGCTAACAAAAATGCAGAACCTAAACGTTACGATTTTCTTATGTTTATGATAAGCAGAGCAGGGTGCGTCGCCATCGTGCCAATCGTATACGCTCCGTAGCGAACGAAACGCAACTGTCTCTGTCGCACTAATATGGAAGTGATAGAGAGATAACTACGCTACGCTACGGAGCGTAAACGATTTGCACGACTCTGGACATCGGATAATGGTAGCATGACGTAGGAGGAAACAGGGTCATTCGAAGCATGACTTTTGGATGATTTTAAAAAGCGTCAAAAATCGATGACGTAATTTATGGACAGCCCCTAAGTGTATTAGGTACAGTCAAGTGTAATAATATGGTTGCACACAATATAGTCAAAAATATGTCCCATAGCTCTTATGTCCGCTAATTAAGAACTATGGGACATATTTTTTGAGTAAGTTAAATGCACCCATATTTTTAAACTTGACTGTACAGTCACCTGCAATAGTATGTTACTCTTCGAAGGCCGCAAAAATATGTGACACGCCCTTATGGCTCTACAAATAAGATCGTGTCAGATATTTTTGCGGCCTTCGTTGTGATACATATTATTGCTGGTGACTGTACCACATTAATAAATTCAATGTCAACTTCGACTGAAGCCTACAGCTTCAAAGGTGCTTTGACCTTCGAATTGTATTGTTTTTCAAGACTCCATTGGCTTATACCTATTATTACAGGTGTTTCTTCGACGGAACACTTCATTCTTGTTTATACAGTCAGCCGCGGAAGTTGCTAATGCCAGGATTGCACGTACCGAGTAGAGTGGCGAGGCAGTAAAACGAAGTATGGAATTGTTACTCGGCCGAGTAACAATTCCATACTTCGTTTTACTGTCTCGCCACCAGTGTTGTCACATCTACCAATTTTTAGGTAGATCTACCTATTTTACCTGCGTCCTACCTATCTACCACCTTCGACCTCAAATCTGCCTATTTTCAAAATATTACGGTATAAGCAATTTTCGTCCATGCGTGTAACAAAACTTTACTGACTTAATTATAGAATTTAGCCTGTTTTGAGTGTCTCGTAATTTCAGCACTTAAAACGAAACGCGTTAAGTGAGTGTCACACACTCACACTACTTACATAGAACTACACGAGTACAGTGACATTGACAGCTGTCATAACTGACTAACACTTGACATTTGACACTGACAGCTGACAGACTGACACATTGCCGGTCCGGCACACAATAATCAATAAATAATTCATAAATATTTTTTATGCATTTTTAATAATTGTGCTGTGGCAAGCTAACGTTGTCAGTAGAAAAATGGGGCAAATTTAATAATATAAGCAAGGATCGATATATTTGTATATATATTTGTATTTCATACAAATTTTGAATTTCGCGCCTTTTTCTTTTGACTAAGCTGGCTTGCCAGAGGTAAAATTGTACTTACCTTGAGTAAGTAGATCTACCTATTTTTCATTTTAATTTCTACCTATTTCTACAAATTTTTGCATCGTGCTCTACCACTTCGCCAAAATTGTATGTGACAACTAGGGCTTCCAAATACCGGACTTCTTTCAATACCGGTATTAATACCGAAACTGTCTTCATCAATACCGGGATCCCGGGATCCCGGTATTGACTATAAATGGCTTAAAAAATTTAGTTTTTTTTTAAAGGCTGACTTTTACACCTGATATGTATGTCCTTAGCTTAGGATATTAAACAATAATCGCCATCTGCAATAATTATGTGAACCCTCCAGGTTGGCAATCATTTTATCCGCCTTGTTGACTTCACAAGTCACATTATTAGTTCAACCTAATAATCAGCCAATAAATACTCTTTGGCACCAAAAATTCGTATGCCATTACAATTAATTTCTTTCTACATTTTGATAAAATTTTAAGAACTAATTATATTAAGGGGCTAGCCGACATTTTTGACAAGTTTTGAATCGAATCTCCTATTTTTTCTAAAAAAAAAAAACACTTTTTTCGTATCTAGTTGGCAGTGAAGAATCTTACAATTACATGAACGAAATCTAAATATTTCGGTTCGTCTTTGACGTCTCGAGAAACGCGTCTAGTAACGTAACGTAACGTAAGTAAACGTTTTCATTTAAACGAATTAACACAAAAGTTATGGCCAGAAAACCAATTTTTAGCCTAAAATTGTTCAACTTTGATGCCAAATATCTCGAAGGCAATGAACTTTGAAGTAAATATAGGATACTAAACTGCAAAACGTAATTCAAGACCAAAAAAAGAAAGACAATGTTGCCACTGCAATAATCTGTTTGTAAAATAGTAAATTCCTTTTGATAAATAATCATGCTAAGATAATTTATTTATTAGTAATTTTACTCCTGCGATTTAAAAAAGTACATTTATATACTTATTTTTGCATAAATACAAGACGCGCTAGTAAAAAGTGGCAACATTCGCGTGGGGTAGCCCCTTAATATATCCTGAACATCAGAATTCGTCACCAAATATTTATCTAACGCATATGCAATTGTTTCAATTAAATGATCTTCTTTAATTAAATTGGCAAGGTATCTTCTTGATACAGCCGAATTTGACCATTTTAATAGATTTTAAACGTTATAATAGGCACATTTTCCTTGTTTTTTAAAATACCGGGATCCCGGTATTTCATTAAAAAATACCGGTATTGAAAAATCTGTTTAAACAGACGGGATCCCGGTATTTCGGGAACCCGGGATCCCGGTATTGGAAGCTCTAGTGACAACACTGCTCGCCACTCTACTCGGTACGTGTAACCGAGCCCTAGGGTGGTATTCCATCTGTCCAATGTCAGTGCGTCTCACTCTCTCATTAAAGCAAAATGTGAGACACAATACACATTGGACAAGGAAATTGGATAGGTGGAAGGAATACCACCCTAAGCGGCGGAGTGCCATGTTTCCATGTACTTGCTGTGATATGATATAATTTGATAAAGTTTCCGAAGTTCTTTAAAGAGGACTTTCAGGATTTTTATTGAACAAACTTATAGTCAATTTACTTTAAAACAGGGCATAAAGCGTAAACTTGAATTAAAATAACGAACTTGAACTTGAATAATTTTAACGGCCTCCTAGTAGGGTTGCCAGATCGAAAGGCGCTATTATCGGGAAACAATATCAATTTTTCGGGATTTTGGGACTTAAGTCGGGAAAAAAAATACATTCAAATTAAAGTTATGCATTACGTGTGGTCAATTTCCAAACAAATTAAAAATAAGCATCGTAAAACCTCTATATAAAAAAGATAGCAAAGAAAATATCAACAATTATAGACCAATAGCACTTATTCCTAGTTTCTCAAAAATTATAGAAAAATGTATTTATAGCAGTGTATCAAACTACTTTGAAAGCAATAATCTATTTGCTAATGAGCAAAAAGGTTTCCGCAAAAGTATGTCGATTAATATGGCTATCTACGACTTAATTCAAACGGTCCTAAAGAGTTTGGATAAAAAACGTCCAGTCTCTGCGTTATACATGGATATGTCGAAAGCGTTCGATTATGTTGACCATCAAATACTTTTGGACAAACTTTTTCGCTACGGAATACGTGGCAATGTCCATTCTTTAATAAAATCTTATTTAAGCGGTAGGAAACAAATCACTCAAATTAATAAACTGTGTCCTAAGTCGAAAATGGAACTAACATACTCATCAGATGTAAAGGAAGTTTCTTATGGTGTGCCACAGGGGAGCGTTCTAGGTCCCCTGTTGTTTCTCATTTACATCAATGATATGCCAAATACTATTGATCATCCAATGGTTCTTTTTGCTGACGACAGCACCATTATATTCTCTGGGAACATTCTGAATGCTTATGAGGCTGACATAAACAAAACATTAAGTAAAATTATAGATTGGCTAACGAATAATAACTTGAAAATTAATTTGGACAAAACAAAACTTATGACATTTAAACAACGGACTAATTATACACCTAATCTAAATGTAGCTTATAAGGGACAAAGAATTGATGAGACTGACATGACCAAATTTCTAGGATTGAATGTAGACGATAAGCTGACGTGGAAATATCAAATTGACTCTATATGTAAGAAACTAAACCAACATTCATATGCATTGTATAATTTAAGAAAAAGGGTGAACCCATCTGCAGTGCTTACCGCTTACCATGCCTTTGTAACATCCACTCTAAGATACGGCATAATTTTTTGGGGCAACTCTACAGACCGAGTGAGAGGAACTTTCGGGGGAGGTGTAATATGGCGATTGTCCTCTTTTAGTGTTTAGCAGTAACGCTTTGGTTTACTGCGACATAAACGCGTATTGCTTGTGTCAGCGCAACCTAACGTGTATATATAGGCAGGCATTTAGAGAATATACGTTCTTATACTATCACACATAAGGTGTTTGACTTCTACTCCCATCACCCGCTCGAAACCATAAACAACAAGTACTATATCTTGTTATTTGACGAGAAATGGCATTTCTAGCTCAGAAAAAGTGTGTAAGATCCTTGTGCGGTATTAGCTTTGAAGAATCCTGTAAGCCTTATTTTCAAAATCTCAAGATTCTAACTCTTCCTAGCCTATATATATTTGAAATGTGTGTTTTTGTAAAATGTAACTCCCATCTATTCTTAAACTTTAGAAGCTCACGATTACGGGGTAAAATATTACATTCTGTCATACCTACAACGATGCTATTCCAAAAAATGTGGTCGGAATGGCCCCAAGAATATTTAATAAAATACCACAAGACATTCAATTGCTAGAGCTCAACCAGTTTAAAAAAGCCTTGAAACTGTTACTGATTCGAAAGAGTTACTACTCAATAAAAGATTTTTTAGATGATAAGGACTTGTAAATACCTATTATATTTTGACATGCATGCTCTCAACATTTGTATGCCGTAAGGCGCCACATAGTGAAACTGACTGAACTGTACTGTAACACCCTATAACCTATGTTGGACAAATAAATAATTTTGTATTTTGTAAGTAATTGTATTAAAAACAAACGATTTTTTACATTATTGGCACTACGTCAGCTCGCTCGCTCGACGACAGTTCGGAACTTGAAATTATTGTTTTATAACGTGAAGCTGTTTTTCGGGACAATTTTCACTTTGTCGGGAATCGGGAACACATGCTAAAAATCGGGAGAATCCCGCCGAATCCCGACCATCTGGCAACCCTACCTCCTAGCCTAGTCGGTAGTGACCCTGCCTACGAAGCAGGAGGTCCCGAGTTCGAATCCTGGTAAGGGCATTTATTTGTGTGTTCATCACAAATATTTGTTCCTGAGTTATGGACGTTTTCTATGTATATAAGTATTTGTATATATATGTATATTATATATATCGTCGTCTAGTACCTTATTGAGCTTACTGTGGGACGTGGGACTAGGCCGATCTGTGTAAAATTGTCCTATAATATTTATTTATATAAATAATACTGATTAGATCATCTAATTCTTGAATGTCTCTATTATGAATAGTCCGTTCATATCGTAATGAGCATTGATTTCAATGATTTCTGTGTAACCACATTTGCTGCTGACAGTACCCGCCTATTAAAAAAATATCAAACAATTTAATCTATTGTGACATTGTAATTAGAAATTATCAAAAGGAGAGGTTTATTGGAATAATGATTTTCTAAATTCGATACGGCCGTGATTCATTTGGGATTTCTATTGTAAGAGCTGTTGTTTATCGTTTTAACACATTGGCACAGTGTACAAAAAGTAACAGTGGATAGACGCCTTTGATGTTTGCGTAAATGCCGACACCGCACAAGAACACAATATCGCATCGCTAAAGGCGAATTTAAAAAAGTTATGGCTTTCTGACGGAACTTGAAATCTAAAAGATGTATGCGGTTAGGTAGTTTTAGTATATATGTATTGTATCATATACAATGTATTATATGTATTATATATTTTAAATATATATAGTTGTTTACATATTTGTTATATTTCATATCCCATACTTTGTATATAGGTACATAATTATAGTAGGATATAGGTTTACCTATCTTGTAGGATATTAAATATTTTATCTTTATGCCGTTTAGTACAGCTTTTATGTCTACCGTTCTCCAATTTTCCCTCAACTGCTCAAGGGTTAACTGGAAGAGATCCCTGAAAGGGATAAGTTCGCCTTTGTACTAATGATGTGTGTTCTTTCATGTTTTATGTTTCTTTTTGTACAATAAAGTATTTTACTACTACTACTACAATAGGGTTGACACAGACTTTTACACAACTGCTCAAAAATTACAAGTACTTATTTCAAATAAGACACGCTACTACTACAGAGCGTAAGAAGTACCGAGCTACTAACAATGGCGATTTATGCAGCTCGGGTGCGCGCGACCCACCCCTCGCCTCTCGCACCCCGCACGATTGCCCTATCTAAACGGCTTCGTCGAATTGTTTTATAGACTGTGACATTGGTGTTATACCTACCATGCGGTTTTTGCCTACAAACCTAAATTCTACAATACTACTACAAAGTTAAAAATCGCAGCACCTGACTTCGCTCCAAAGTGCGAAGCAGTGTGCTACCTATTAATTACTCACGTTAAGTTAGACCGGGCCGGAGCTTCCGGCGCATCGTTTTCTATGGAAAGCATCACGTGATCACCTGTCATGTCATAGAAAAGTAAGCGCCGGAAGCTCCGACCCGGACACGGCTCGGTCTAACGTGAGTCATCCTTTAACTGGAAAATACTAGTGTCCGACCGAAGGTTCGGTTTCGGTTTCGGTTTCGGCCAGTTTCGGCCAAAAAATCATGTTTCGGCTGTAGTTTCGGTTTCGGCCAAAAAACGGCCGAACCTTTCGGCCGGGCCGAAACTTACGAAATGGTACTTCGGACAAAGACCAAAATTTCGGGAATAAGTAGGACAACAATATTAATACATACCTACATATACTGATTCATGTATAGGTACAGAAATTAATTGGTTTATTATAAAACACAATTCCACTAATGAGAGCGCCACTGGACGGTCGACGCAGTCTTAATAGAGGCTGTCAATATCTATAACGCGCACACTGTCTAATTGTATCGGAGTGAATGAGATAGCACTGTCGCACGTAGCCGTTGGCCGAGTATCAGCTCGGCACGAGTCGAACGATGTCTTTTTCGCTCTTATTCACTCATTTTTCTATCTACCTCTAATGGCAAATTTTAAGCGAGGCTAAAGGCTACGCTCAACTAGTGCCGCAAAGTTGATTTTCTCAATAGTTAATATTTTGCGAAGCTGAACAGCTGACTATTGATTAAAACGAAGAAAAAACCCTTAAAAGTGTCCCCAGTACAGTTTTTCATACGAATGCTCGACCTTAGCCTCACTTTTTACCTCAATTTACCATTGGTTTGTGTTCCACATGTCCTCTACTTCAGCTTAGCCTTTGGTCTCGCTGCAGCATCCAGGGGCGTATCTTGAAATTTGGCGCCCCGGGCATTGGCACGTTTCGCCGCCCCAGAACTCAAGGAAGAAATACAAAATGCAATCCGCCAGGGGCGGCATATGCCGCACCCGGGGGTTGGCGCCCCGGGCCATGGCCCGGTTGGCCCTAGGGTAAATACGCCCCTGGCCATGCTCGGCCTGCGGTCTCGCTTTTTAATACAATGGACATTGGTTGGAGTCTGTGCTTAACTACTTATCCTGAAGCCTGAAGCACGGCTTTGACTTCGCATGAAAGTTCGCCTCACTGGGGCACTTCGGACTTTTAGGCCCAGGGCTATAACCGCGAAAATCGAAGTTTGCAAATTGCGGGCATTTTTTCTGTCACTCTAATTACGCCTTCATTGGAGTAAAAGAGAAAGATCCCCGCAATTTGCGAATTTCGGTTTTCGCGATAGCCCCTCAGGTGAAGATCGGTACCCGGCCTTGCGATATTGTTAACAAAAAATTTCGCGCTCGCTGCGCTCGCGTTTTTGGTTGACCCTGTATCTATATGTTAGCTTGACTGGTGAATGAATAGAGTTACACCAAGAAAATTTTGCAATGATTTTGATAGCATACGCAGTGCTACTAGTTGCTAGTGCATATCCCAAGTAGCACAGATAGCTCTATAACTACTCACTTTTAGTTCTATCTAACGCTCTGTGCGTATTAAGACACTTATAAGAGCACACTCGTGGTCCTACAGCTGTATAATAGATTTCAGTGATATTTATATAGCTTAGGGCTGATTAAAAGCTGCATTACGGCTCTGAAAACTACCATTAATACGCAAAGAGTGATATAAAGGTATATTTGCTACGACCCTATACAGCTTTAAGGGTTATCAAATGCTTTAACCGTTATAAGGTCTGTTTAGTGGATAAAATTACGCCATGTGCTGTATAAGGAGGTAATTGTGGACTTTTATTACGTTGACTTATTAAGGGAACACAAGTGAACTATTATGAAGCTAATAGACGTATAATGGAACACATGTGGCACATAATACAGCTTGTCGCTTAACATGTTTACCGCTAAGCAGCTTTTATTACACAGACTTTTAAGGGAGCACGAGTGAACTAATATGAAGCCAATAGACGTATAATGGAACACATGTGGCACATAATACAGCTTATCGCTGAACGTGTTTACCGCTAAGCAGCTTTTATTACGCTGACTTTTTAAGGAAGCACGAATGAACTATTATGAAGCCAATAGACGTATAATGGAACACACTTGGCACATAATACAGCTTATCGCTGAACATGTTTACCGCTAAGCAGCTTTTATTACGCTGACTTTTAAGGGAGCACGAGTGAACTAATATGAAGCCAATAGACGTATAAATGGAACACATGGGGCGCATAATACAGCTTATAGCTGAACATGTTTACCGCTAAGCAGCTTTTATTATTCTGACTTTTTGAGGAAGCACGAATGAACTATTATGAAGCCAATAGACGTATAATGGAACACATGGGGCGCATAATACAGCTTATCGCTGAACATGTTTACCGCTAAAGCAGCTTTTATTTCGCTGACTTATTATAAGGGAGAACGAGTGAACTATTATGAAACCAATAGACGTATAATCGAACACATGTGGCGCATAATACGGCTTAGCGCTGAACATGTTTACCGCTAAGCAGCCTATTATACTGCCATTGGGACTGTCTGCATAGCGGCTGTTAAAACGTTCACAAGATGCCTTATAACTGTTTAGAGGTTCACTAGTGTATCGAAATAACGACTTGGACTTTATAGTGGTTCACTTAAGTATCTTTATCAGATATATAACAGTCGTATGCTGCATATAAGAATTTTAACGGTTCACGTTGCTTTTTAACATTGACCGCCATTTTATTGTATATAACCTATACAATTGAAATTGCTTTTCCAACTTTTAAGGGTAACAATAAGGTTTTTTGCCTGAGTTCTTAACCTAAATCATTAGTTTAGTACTTCCTATAACGTATTATTAACTTTTTATCTCATAATTCTGTCCAAACCACTGAAATAGTTTTTACACATGGCTTATTTATATCATTAATTTAAATAAATACTGATTATTTTCGTGGCGCACTGAAATTTTCTTAGATAATGTATATATATAATGTCAATAAACTTGCATTCCCAAACATCTTTCTCGCATTAATATATAAAACATAACATTTAACTAAACACTTTAACAAAATGACTTATGGTGTCGTTGCGCTTAACGTTTTTGCTTCAATATAAATATGTTCACCTCTGCGTTCGTCGTCACTATACAAAATTTAATAGCTGATTTTTAAGGCAGAGGTGTAAAAGTATGTTATTAATTATCTTTTATTCAGCCCAACGTCAATCTTTCCCGGTATTAGGGCGCACATGTGACATATTAGCTGAATAAAGGGTAACTGGTGGTCTCTTACCCAGTCAATATACACCTCTTATAACTCCTGTTACTCCTTATAATTCCGTTAAATTGCTGCTACAACGCTCTTAAGTAGCTATGTGAACTTAAGGCTGCCTAATTTGTGCCCATTTAAGAGTTATAAAAGCTGAAAAGACGCTTATACAGCTCTTATGCAGCTTTTATATTCCAGCTTCAAGCGTATTCGTACCTCATTATGCGGCTGCTATACAGCTAATCTGTGCTACTTGGGATGTTATTTATACGTCATAATTTCATGGAAGTTTTGACGTTTAAAGTAACACTTGCACTGCATGTGTTATCAAAATCGTTGCAGAATTATCTTGGTCTAACTCTAGTAATTTTCTTAAAAAACTGCTTAAGTAACATCAATTTCAAGGACATTGGGTGTTGACAGCTCCATAATATGTGTGTAAAAGCGGTTTTATGACATTTTTTCAACGATTTTAACAAGTCTACAAAAGTTTCGGTTTCGGTTTCGGTTTCGGCCGAAACTAGAGCCAAAGCCGAACATTCGGTTTCGGTTTCGGTTTCGGCAAAAAAACATGTTTCGGTCGGACACTAGAAAATACATATTTATAATTAAAATAAAGCCAAGCTCAAGTAGGTATAGGTAGTTAAAATTCCAATCCAATGTATAATATGGTCCAATGGTAAAAGAATCAGGCAAATATCTATCCTATTGGTAACATTGATATCCTTCTTATCAAGGGTGAAATTCCATCTATCCAATATCATGATCCAATGTCATAACGTCTCACTCTCTCAAGCAAAATGTGAGACAAAACACATTGAACAGGTGGAATATCACTCTAAGATAGATACCTCAATAAAGAGGAACGGTATCCTGTTTATCAGTATCTATCATATATATCTAGTATCCTATCGTATACCTACCTATATGATAGGATAGTATGCAAATTGGACAGCCGGCCTCGGATACTCGATCCCCCTACCCATATGTAAATCAGTCATATATGTAGTATGTACAGTCAGCATGAATAGTAGCGGATGAAACAAAGCTCCTAAAGTATCTGCCACCCTGAAGTACTTTTCCAAGTAGAGTTATATGTATACTCGTATCTCACAGTTCGCGTTCAAAAGTTTCTGCAACTGTTAATTTTATTGTTCTATACACGGTGGCCAAAAAATAAGTTTTGGGTTTATACTGAGCATGACCAATACAGCCAAATTTTTTTTTTTCGCTATTTCGGTGTTGGTCCCATAGTAAAAGTTGCTCAGTATAATCCCAAAACCTCCCTGGCAACGGAAATGCAGTTATTTTTTAGCCACCCTGTATACCGAATCTTAGGTACCGTTAGACCGGGGTGACTTTGGAAAATTTGGGGTTACTTTGATAGATTTAAAACGGCCATAGAATTATTATTATTCATTATTTACTGAAAATGTTCCTGTAACTAGTTAGATTACTATATATTCATATTCACCTAATGTAAAAAATCTTGCATAAATATATATTATGGCTTAAAAACTAGAATTTTAAAGTCGCCCCTGCATTTGAAAGTCACCCCGGTCAATGGTATGTACTTAATTTTTGTCGGATTCTAAATTCCATCCAGTTACAAATCTGAATTTCGAGGAGACCTTTTGTACAACGTCGCATCATCGGATAATCTTACTGGAACATAATCGAGAATTATGCAGATTGCAGTGGCATCAGAACCTTCAAGCAAAACTATATAATTTTCTCTACTCTGTAATTTTGACGGATTTAGAAAAAACAGTTAAAGTGCTACTTTGAAAGTTGTTTACTAACAAACGCAGATTAACGATTCCTGGGGGCTTAGACATCTAGCCATCTTGATGACAATAGTACACCGACGCACGTCACACAAAAGGTAAAAATATATCAAGATGATAAATGCTACGAAAAGACAGGAGACTGTTTCCATATATTATTTAAGTTCCGATTGGCGTTTTCTATCAACTATTGTCATCTTGGCTAGACCCCTGATTAATTGTTTCTGTTCCATTAATCTTAAATTCATGCTTTCAAAATACCCCACTTAAATTAATAACGAACCATGTTGATCAACACCGCAATGTTTACAAACAAGCAACTCCTCACTCCTCAAATGGAAGCACGTACAAATCGCGATCAACGCGCCCGGAGTGGCGGCACGTTTTACTTTACTTCTATAAATCTGGAACGAATCGGTACTCAAGTACTCATGGTCAAATTTAGTGGAAGAGGAACGCAAAAAAAAGTTGAATTAGGTACTAATTTTGAAATTACTTTAGGTGCTGTAATCCACAGGGACGTATTTTGAAATTTGGAGCCCCGGGCCAATACGTATCGCCGCCCCAGAAGTCAAGGATAAAACAAAATGCAATCCGCATGGCCCGGGTGGCCTTAGGGTAAATACGCCCCTGGAAATCCGTCAATCAATAATAATGTTTAATTACTTAAACATTTTTATTGAGTTCCTCTAAATTGACCATAAGCACTTCAAGCACTTGAGTAGATTACCGATTCGTTCCAGATTTAATTGTTATTTGAGTTATTTCCACCTGACTGTGGGATCCGAATTCCTTATTTTATTTTTAGGCCTTATTAGACATTACAGCAGGCAAGGTTAGTCTTGACTCTTGTTGAGCTCTTTACAGGACACCGGCTCTTATCTGGGAACCTTATTCTGTTCCTGTCTGTTTTTGATAATTATTAGGTAGATACATCAGTGCAATAGCAAATTAAAGAATTTTTGACTTGCAACCGCACATATTTTCTGTTCTTAACTAACGGTCAAAAAATTCAAATTTGGGCATCTGTTTGTTGAATAAAACATAAATTATGCTGGATTATAATTCCTGCAACGACTTGTAACGGTTTTTGCTAACACATTTTATTCTACCATAAGCTCTTTTCGTTAGAGCACAATCCGGATCACCAATTCACCACACGGGAGCCTCTTTATCTTCATTAGGAGGATACCAACATCTGTGACCGAGCGGGAAGTGCGTTTAGACTGCCATCCATCTACTTGAATGAAAATAAAGTTTTCTGTCATCAGAAACTCGGTCACGACCATTGTGCCTTATAGTTAGGGAGGCGAGGTAGCTAAATGGCGTAATTCAACGGCGCCGTCGAGACCTATCAAAATCGAAAGATAAAATAATTTCGAAAAGAAAAGCTCGTATGGCAAAAACCATTTTAGCGGTGGGTTTGGCGTGTACGGTTTTTCAAAAATGTTAAAAAAAACAGTTACTTGGGCATTCTCGAGCGCGTCAGATATTCATACTACGTATGCCCCGAGTGCCTCTGATAACAACGGTATACTAATCTGCCGGTTTGCGTGGTGGGGGTAGGCATATAAAGTAGTCAAAAATGCAAAAAAAAAAAAATTTACTCGAGCGCGTCAGATTTTCGGAAGGGGTGTTAAGTAGGCCCCAAGGACGCTTCCTTTAAAAAAACTGACGATTTCGGCGTGACGATAAGTTACGATGAATTTTTGAAAATGCAAAAAAAAAAGTTTTTTTGAAATACTCGAGCGCGTCAGATTTTCATAGGGGAGGTTTATCTCGGTATCCTGAAAGCATATTTTTTTAATCTGACAAAAATGTTGGTGGGTTCTCTTAATCTGACCGAAAAAGGTTTTTTGGTTTCTTTTTTTTCCTTTCTTTCTCCTTGATAAAACGGGGAATTTAAGAATGACAATAAAATTACCTTTTTTGTTTATTTAAACTTTTTTTTTGTAAA
The DNA here is from genome assembly GCF_910591565.1 of Cydia splendana. NCBI lineage: Eukaryota > Metazoa > Arthropoda > Insecta > Lepidoptera > Tortricidae > Cydia > Cydia splendana. The sequence continues at coordinate 18,227,196 of NC_085972.1, read as the reverse complement.
ATGTATCGTTCGCGACTTATATGCCGCAACGCGTTCTTAGGAAGACGAAATGGCTCCTCCACACTTCCGGTCATGCGGAAACCGGCAGATTTTGTATTTTTAGTAAGTTTTAGATTATATTCTTCAAAATAAAAAATAAAAAAATCGCGCTCGAGAATGCCGGATTAACGTTTTTTTTTTACAAGTTCGCGACCCTATAACTCGGCGGCGTCAAGGACTTATCGTCAGATTAGTTAAATTTAGTCTTTAAACACTAAAATCAACCCCCAATATCTTAATCTGAGGCGCTCGAGTATTTCAGACTATCCATTTTTTTTTACTAATCTGATCGTCTATCCTAGGCGCGCGTCACTACATATAGAGCTAAATACTTTACAAGGTTGTTCTATTAGGTCTAAGGTATCTCTCATATCTTAAACTGCCACGCTCGAGTATTGCCGAAAATTCCCCTATTCGCCTCCCTAACTATTACACAATGTTTTGATGAGAGTCCGAAAACAGTTCATAGCATAAATGAATGATAAGTGATTGCGCAACACAAACAGTCACGGGCGATCTAATTCTGGTGCCGATGATGAAACGGATTTATCTCAGGCGCCATGAGTGTAATTAACTTTTAGAATTCTAGACTATTGGCAAAAAACTAATTGAACTTACTATAGTTGCTATCCTATATATTTATGTATTCCTGAAGCTCTTGAAGTATTCTTGTATTCACACGTGCCACACGTGGAGAGACTCTATTTATTATAGGAGAGATATAATTTTATATTGTATAGATCTTTTATAGCATGATTTAGTATTTCCTCTTCAATAGGGATCATTGCCTTTAATTTTCCCACCACGAGCACGATCTTTTTCCGCAAAGTGTTGCACTCAATATTGGCTGGAATGTCAAAAGCTACTTTTATACCGTTTCTTTTGCGTTTCTTTTGAGATTGGGGAAATGGGCAGCTGTTGTAAAGGTATCATTTACAGACATAGGATTCTATGGGGCAGAATTTATTGACAGCTAAGGAGTTCCTATATCGATAAACTCAATTATCGATTTTTCTCTCATGTACTAGTGATCGCTCCAAGTTTTGTTTGTAAAAATATTTTTTTATTCAAAGTATTAACACGAAACAACATAATAACTAAATTCCCGTTTTTTTTTATTTTGAAGGGATTTTTGAAACTTCATTTATCGTATTTTTTTTTAATCTAGTGGTCATATAAAATACGCTTTGTGTAAACTTTATCATCGACCCCGAAATCATACTACAAATAATATACATTTACAAACTAAACTGGAGGCGGTCACTAGTATTAGGGAAAATATCGATAATTGAGTTTATCGATATAGGAACTCCTTAGCTGTCAATAAATTTTGCCCCATAGAATCCTATGTCTGATCATTTATATCAAAATATAGTAGAGGTATTTACTATATTTTGATATAAATGATCAGACATAGGATTCTATGGGGCAGAATTTATTGACAGCTAAGGAGTTCCTATATCGATAAACTCAATTATCGATTTTTCTCTCATGTACTAGTGATCGCTCCAAGTTTTGTTTGTAAAAATATTTTTTTATTCAAAGTATTAACACGAAACAACATAATAACTAAATTCCCGTTTTTTTTTATTTTGAAGGGATTTTTGAAACTTCATTTATCGTATTTTTTTTTAATCTAGTGGTCATATAAAATACGCTTTGTGTAAACTTTATCATCGACCCCGAAATCATACTACAAATAATATACATTTACAAACTAAACTGGAGGCGGTCACTAGTATTAGGGAAAATATCGATAATTGAGTTTATCGATATAGGAACTCCTTAGCTGTCAATAAATTTTGCCCCATAGAATCCTATGTCTGATCATTTATATCAAAATATAGTAAATACCTCTATGACGAAACCGACAAACAAAGTGTCTCTTTCAAATACCTAATCTTACACCGGAACAGAACAGGTGACATAGCAGAAAACTGTCATATCTTCAAAATCTCTTTCAATTTCTTTTTTAACATGCACGTATTATATTAATGAATAAACGTTATATTTATTTATTTATTTATAAGGTAGATACAAACATTAAAAATAAAATAAACGAACTTATCTATAAAATAAAACTAAATTAAAACTAAAAACTAATACTTAATAAAATAAAATTAAATAAAATTAAAATACGTCTAAAAATATTTATTTTTTAGTTTTTAATAGTGGTAGTGACATGGAACGCATCTATAAGTGGCTCCCGCTGCCGCCGCCGGCTGGAGGCCCCCCGCGCTGCAAGCTGTCACTGTCATTACACTGCATATATATCAAGTTAGCGTAGTGCTTTTAAAATGTTATTACATTACATTAAAGTAATACCTAGTTATTCAGTTAGCATTATTATTTAATGTTACAGGTTGTGTTTATCAAACATCATTGTCATTATTGTACGCAGGTGAAGTTACGGGCAGAAACTAGTTAGTCTATAAGGTATGTGTTTACTCGTATATGCCTTAGTTTCCGGAAAAAAAATTGATGTGATATTATTTCAAAGGTACCTAAAAACTCCTCAAATAGTAGTAAGCTGTCGACTATTGGTCTAACAATTACGCAAATTTTGCCACTCCGTGTTATCGTCGCCACACCAGTGGGTGGCAATCGAGGCCATGTAATTCAGCAGACAGACAAATTGATAACGGCACATTATCATGACATGTGTATATGTACTTACATTATTATCTAATATCTGGGTCTGGGAGACTGAGCTTTGCTCGGAATACATAAAATTAAAAACTCAAAAATGTGCGTTTTCCCAGAGATAAAACCTAGCTAGATCGATTTATCGCCCCCGAAAACCCCCATATAGCAAATTTCATCGACATAGAGCCGTTTCTGACATCCCTGAAATATATATATAAATAAATAAACAAGAATTACTCGTTTTAAGGTATTAAATAGATTCAAGGATTAGTAAATTTTGTTATTGTGATTTGCCAAAATTCGTTAACTTGAATTAATATCCGTGACATACCTACATACCATTATCTTACAAACAAACCTTGAAAACATCGAAGTTGGCAATAACAATTGATGTTAGCCTTGAGTTTTATAATCGAGTAGGTATCACAATTATCACAAAGTTGTATAAACAGTACATTTTCGCGGATGTTGGTATGTATTATATAACGTAGCGACTTGTAATGTTACATAGCCCTTCGTTAGATATGTTAATTAACACATTCATTTAAATTCACTGATATCCTCATCATCCATTTCAAATATGGAGTTGAAAGGTACAAGGTACTAGAAAGATATACCTACATATAACACCCACGTATGTAATTTAGGTGAATTACATAATTTCAGTTATATTTTAACTAAACTGCGCAATGGATGGTCCAAAACCAAATTGACAACTGACTACCCAACATTTCGTCATTGCTTAGAAAAACTCGTATCTCACACTGCTGCTTCTCAAAGTTGAAACGCAGTAACTCGGTATGCATCCCATACATAATTACCACATTTAAATTTTTATTGACAGAATAAGATACGAGTTTTTTTTAAAGTAGTGACGATTTGTTTTTTGTTAGGGACTACAAACTGTTGTGAACTACATAATTAGTAATTACCATGACTAATAAAGTAATGGTCACCAAAGAGGATGGCGAAAAGTTGCATTTGTAAACGACATAAAATGGCCTAATACGGCTTTCTCTGAACCAAAGGCTCCACTTCTTAAACCCATCCTTGGGTCCTTAAGAACCAATCCTGCCAAAGGAAATCTTTAGTCCACGAAACGCCCTATTTCATCGGGTACTAAAGCCACTAAGAACTCTAAGAAGACCGTGCGAAGTAGAGAAAAAGTCGGCAAGCGAACCCTAGGCTCAAAGTGCGAAGTGAAGAAAAAGTCGGCAAGCGAACCCTAGGCTTCGAAGTGGAGAAAAAGTCGGCAAGCGAACCCTAGGCTTCGAAGTGGAGAAAAAGTCGGCAAGCGAACCCTAGGCTTCGAAGTGGAGAAAAAGTCGGCAAGCGAACCCTAGGCTTCGAAGTGGAGAAAAAGTCGGCAAGCGAACCATAGGCTTCAAAGTGGAGAAAAAGTCGGCAAGCGAACTCTAGGCTTCGAAGCAGCAGCTATTCAGCTAAGGACGCAACCAGGATAAACGCTAAGCTGAGAGACAGCGTGTTTTTCATTACAAACGTCTTTGAAAGTTCACTGACCGCTCCCGAAGTTATAAATGTTATAATCTCGATTCCTTGAGACTATCTTATCAATAACCTAATGTCCGTGTTAGCTTGACACGTGATAATGATAAGCATGCTTTAACCACGTAACAACACGCACTTCAGCCCAATAAAATTGCCGTCTACATTTTAGATACACAGATACGTTTCAATTTTATCATCGTTAACAAGATATTATTAATATACTGATTCCTAGACAAAATACACTACAGCATGAGACAACGTCCTGCGATATTTAAAAGATAACTAAGATAAGACACGACTTCAATAGGCAAACTACTATAAATCTTATAAAGGTCACGCTGCGAAGTGCCTCCGCTTGAGAAAATAACACTAAAAACCTTTCAAGAGAACATGGCTATATTGGCTGTTATTGCTTTTAGCATTAAAGAGACAGGGTGTTTACACGTGCGTGAGCTAGTCAACTTGGATAAAAATATTCCTCATGCAGTATCTCAACGCAGCCATCGGGCTCGGCGAGTATTCGGAGGCTTTTTTAAAGCACCAATAGGAGAGCTCCACATAGCCCAATCAGAGGCACCTAAATTTTAACCACCTTTTACTGTTTAATTTCGCTAAATTACTCTTTCATCATCCTCCATTCCAGCAACCACTTTCTGAACTTAACCGCTTTGTCAAAGAACCCTTGTATACCAATATCTTTGGAAGATTATATCAGTTCACTAAGAATTGAAGTTTTATTTGAGTCGTCGAGATCCATTGTAGCTAATAAGCTAATTCATAAGACTAATTAGGACAAACTTAAATAAAAACATGGTTGGCAGAGAATAGAAGAGTTTGATATCAGAATTCTATGGGGTGGAAACTCTACTTAAACAGTAATCAACTGTCTTATGCCAACTACTGGAAAACGGGAGGCAGGCACTGCAGGCTGCAGGCAAGCAACATCTGACCAATTGATGCAAGATTCTTGTCGGATACTGCTTAAAGGAGTTAAAGGGCATTATTATAAGAATAAGAATAAGAATAAGAATATATTTATTTGAAAGAACCTTGTTTACAAATTGTTTACGTATCCTGTGGCCCCACACTAGGCAAGCCTGTAACGTGGCAGCCGACTTCGCAGTTCGTAGGCTAAGGTTAAGAAAAACTAAAAGTAATCTAATAGGTGGTTAATGAAATTATGAAATTCAAATAAAGAAAAAGGAATGAGAAAGTGTGCGTGTACGCGTGTGTGTGTGTGTGTGTGTGTGTGTGTGTGTGCGCGAGTGTGTGGTGTAAGGCTACAGAGAATGTTATAAGTGATTAGGTGATGACCTTCAACAGCATCTCAGTTTGATTGTAGTTAAGACCTTTCAACCAGTTCTTAATTAAGAATTTTGCTTCAAGAGGAGACTTTTCAGATATGTTGCATGCCTTTACTACTGTATTGTAAATATACGGATGCAGGAAGTTAGGAAGACGCCTCGCGAATGTGGTTTTAGTGATGGGCGTAGGAATTCTAAAGACTCGATTACGGATTAGGGTAAGGTATTCTTCCGAATTTATGGTTTTTTGATGTACGTGAGTTGCGACTCGTAGGATCAATAATTGCCTTACACTAAGAACATCCGCGTCTTTATAAAGGGATACCGTCGGAAACCACCGGGGCTTGCCGAGCATGACCTTGAGCACAAACCTTTGGGCCCTTTCGAGAGGCAGCAGAGCAGAGCTCGTGGAGCCACCCCACACACCATTGCAGTATGATAGAATGGATTCGCAAATAGAAGTGTATACAAGCTTAAGCAACTCCCTCGTAGCACAATTTCGTAGCAGCTTCATAATGAATACCACCTTTCTGACTCTAGCAGACAACGCTTCGATGTGCTTTTTGAAATTAAGATTTTCATCAAGCGTAATGCCCAGGTACTTTACGGTGGTACAATTACTAACCACATCGAGAATTCTACTCGAGTGAATAGCTGGGACATCCTCTGCACTGCCATAAGAAAGCTTGAGATCTGGCCGCGAGTTGGGGGCAGAAGAAGCCGTTTTATGAAAGCATAAGTATTTTGTTTTTGAAATATTAAGTGAGAGCAGGTTGTTAGCGAGCCATTTGGCAATCACAGTCAAACCTGTCTCCGCTACCGCAAAGCAACGTGCCCAGGAGATATCGTGAAACAGCAGAGCAGTGTCGTCTGCGTAGCAGATAATTTCGGCTTGATTGATGGGGAGAGAAATTAAGTCATTGAGGTATATCAGAAATAGGGTGGGACCGAGGATGCTTCCCTGCGGCACACCGAAGGTTATAGGGGCTGAATCACTGACTAAAGTGCCGAGTCTTACACACTGTTTCCGGTTTGTAAGGTAGCTTTGGAACCAGTTCCAAGCGATACCGCGAATGCCTAACAGTTCAAGCTTCCTTAGCAATATGGGGATTGAGACAGTGTCAAACGCCTTGGCCAGATCTAGGAAGATTCCCATGCATGATTCTCCTCTGTCAAGGTAGGAAGAGACAAGATTAATAAGTAAGGTGGCGGCTTGTTCAGAAGATCTCTTTTTCCGAAAGCCATATTGTCTTTGGGAGAGTAGGTGTTCTGATTCAAGGAAGTTGATTAGTTGATTATTAATAATCTTTTCCAGCATTTTAGACAGACTGCTAAGAAGAGAAATAGGGCGATAATTCCCGGGGCAGCTCTTGTCACCTCCTTTATGAACGGGAACTACTGCAGCTACTTTCCAGCACTCCGGGAAAGAACCAGATGAAATGCTGAGGTTAAAAATATGTACGAGTGGTTTGACGATATAGTTTTTTAGATTTTTTAAAATACGTGTGCTTATTTTGTCAATGCCGGACGCGCAATCAGGGTTTAAGGACATGATTAATTTTTCTACTTCAGCATCGTTGGTAGGATTTAAGAAAATAGATCTAAGAGGGGAGTTGGCTAAGGCTACTTCAGTCGCAAGTGTGGCCTCACTCGTGTTTTTTTCAGTGAGTATAACATTTGCTAGGTTTTTGCCCACTGAAGAGAAGAATTCATTGGTGTGATTTAAAGAGTCAGAAAAATTTGGCTTGATGGTGGCTAGTTCGTGGGGTGTATGCCTATCCCGATTGAGGTGAGATATGTCTCTAATAATTCTCCAAAGTTTCCTCGGGTGTTTTTTATTATCCAAAAGTTGTTTTCGGTCATAATCGTCTTTGGTTTTTCGTAAAATGCTTATATAAAAATTTCTATATCTAGTATAAGTTATTTTGGCTATTTCATTTTGGGGGTGTTTCCTGTAATTGACATGTAGTTTGTCCTTGACTTTAGAGCATTTAATCAAGCCTGGAGTCATCCAAGGTTTTATAATAAATTTTGAATTACTTACTGATCTGCATGAAGAATGTTTTGAAACTAAGTTAGTCAATATGGAGTAAAAGGCTTCTGCGGCTTCAGTAGCTGATGTTTTACTAGTGACCGTCTGCCAGTTTTCTTCTTTAAGCTCCGCTCCGATGGCTTCAAAATCCTGACTGATCACAGTTCTGGATGGCTTGGTGTGATTAATCTTATCGGGGGCCGTGATACCGATCATAACTAGGTCATGGTCTGTAATGTCAGAGACACAGACCACTGACGCAAAATTCCTCACTGACCTTACAAAGAAGTGATCCAAACAGCTGTTGTTCCTCGTAGGTTTATCAATTGCAGGCATAAACCCCAGACTAGCCAAAACACATAAGTACTCGGATGCATGGGTATCAGTACAGGGAGAGTTGATGTTAATGTTAATATCTCCTGTAACTATAAAGCAGTTTTGATTTAGAGAGTAATTATTAATGAAAGAATCTAATGAGTGTATGAATGGGATAGGATTTACAAAAGAGGGGGAACGGTATAAGCCCAGCAAAGAAAAGCGTTCCGGAACATGTATAAAAAGACTGTCTGCATCCTGTATAACTGGCTCGGTGACTGTGGCATTTAAATTTTTCCTTACATAAGCGACTACTCCGCTAGCTTGATTGTGAGATCTTACAGTCCGGTAAGAGGAGTAACCATCGAGCTGTCCTATAACCGAGCCCTCTTTCAGCCAGCATTCTGTTAAGACAACAACGTCAAAAAGTATCTGTAGTCGGTTGAATGTTACAAGAAACTGATCAAAATTGTGTTGAAGGCTTCTGATATTAAGTGTAAGAACTTTGATAGAAAAATTAGGTTTAATGATATTCGAGCAGTGCTCCGCAGATTCTGCAATATGGCAGTTGACAGGGAATGAGTTGTCAAGTTCATTTCCTATGTCTAGTCCGGCCATGGTTTAATAAAGCGGCGGTTAAGTGCGAGGTTGTTGCAGTATTGCGGCGGCGGATGCACTTGATAAATATAATTGTAGCCTATGATATTGAGTGTGTATATGATAATTGGTGTGTGAGTGTACGTAAGTGGGTGTAGATATAATTGTATATATTTTTTTAGAATAATTAATGTGCATATTAAGCGTAAAATAAATGAGTATGGTAGAAAAAATGAACATATTGGGCTATTTTTTCCTAAGAAAGCGCTAAAGGTTGAGGATTGGAGGCAATCACACAGGTTTCTCTTCTGAATGATCTGAATGGTCAGCAGTCGTCGCAGTCGTAGCATTTCCGATGCCAGGAGTAGCATAGGGATTCTCAGGTTCTTTGTTAGAATCCCCGGCAATACGATCCAAGTCCAGAGGATTGCGGATGTGAATAGCAGCCGCACCATCGTGCTTCCTGACATACACCGACCCTGAAGATGTCCAGCAATGTTTAAATTTAGCGACCGTGGCCCGTTGTCTAGCGGCGCGAAAAAGCTGTCGATTTTCTCTGGTCAACCGCTCGTTTACAAAAATCTTTTGGGGATTTTTGTCATTCATAATGAGATCATCCGTTGTTACATTGCGCCTAGTCTTCGCAGCTTTAAGGAACTCGTCACGCGTCGCACGACGGATGAAGCGGACGGCTATTGGTCGAGGGTGAATGCGGTGATTAACTCCTTCCATGCCCGACGTTCTGGCCGAGCGAAGGCGGGGACCCGCCCTCCAAGCAGCATCTACGTCACAGTGAGTGAGAGTCACACCAATTTTCGCTGCAGTAGTTAATACAATATGGATGGGATTATCATTAGAGCTTTCAGGGCAACCAACTATCTCAACTTCATTTCTCAATGCAACTTGTTCCTGTTTGTTCAACTGGGCTTGAAGCCTAGATACTGTCTCTTGGAGTTCAGCAGTCTGCGCTTGTTGGTCTTCAAGAGATTTGATTTTTGTCTCGTTGTCAGATATTCTGTTGGAGATATTTTCCAGGCGTTCGGTATGAAACGTAAGCTTGTCTAGTACCTCTTTAATCTGGGACTGAATCGTAGTCACCTCACAGCGTAGGCCTCTGATTTCTGCAGTTAATTCTGAGATTTCCGAGTTATTGTCTGGAGGCCCCGGGAGAGTAAGTGGAGCTTTTATAGTTAGTGTAGAAGTATTATCTAGCTGCGCCTGTGGCTTCTCCGAATCTGTAGGTTTGGAGTTCAATGTGTGTAGTCCGCAGGCGGACTGAGGTTTTTTATTACGTACCGTAACATTGTCTGATTGCAGCTGCGACCGACTCACGTCTGGTGGTAGGTTTCCTCGTACTGGCGTTTGGGAGTTATCACCGCCTTTTTTGGCTGAGGCTTTGCAGACTGGGCATACCCAGGAATTAATTTGCACATGGGTTAAATTTACTGCGCTAATACACGTAATGTGGTATAGTTTGTGACATCTTGTCGTTTTGCACTTAATGGTACTTAATAGGTCGTCCGGTAGGTCCTCCCGACAACCCGCGCATTGCGGTTTAGTACTTGTAAGCGGCGGCATACTTTAATGGTATTTTAGATGAAATACGTAATAATTTAGTATAATTTATCTAATTAAAATTTAAGCAGAGATGAAAAAATATGTTACACATGTCAACGTCAAACGTCTTTTTTCGTAATGGTCATCGTAATCACATTCTTACTAGCCAAGCTATACGGGAATGTTTGTTTGTATTACTACTAACTTGAGTAGCTCTGTGGAGGCTTTTCAAGTCATCCAAAAAAATTAGCACTTAAGTTTGTAGCGCCGCGGTGTTGGCGGTATGCCCTCTATCGCGGTTCTCATTTGCGGCTCTTTTAACTTTCGAAAACTCATGATTTCTACTGAAATCGGTTTTTCTTCTCAAAAGTGTGTAGGTAAATAAATCAGATAAAAGAAAATATGTCAAAGTGATTCCATCAATATCGAATAACTTTTACCAATAATACGCTTATTTCCTTTTTGAGTCGAATCGTCTACTCGTACTTACACTGTCAATCAAGATGAATCTTTTAACAGACTGAAGATGAAGATCGACTCGGATGTTTTTAAGGTAAAATAAGGTAAGACTAGCATTGTCTGTGTGCAAACTTCGACCTTATTTTTTAAGCAGTATGATTGAAATTGTATGAGTACTTAAACCAATATTTAACTGAAATCCCTTTTTATCTGTTTATTCTAATAGATGGGTACAAACAGCAACACTCCTAACTGTACATCGGTGGACTTTATTACTAAAAGGCATAAGGTCCACCGATGTACAGTTAACAGTGTGGGCGATGGTCCGTTAAATTAGATATACATAAATAGAAATTCTTTTGTAAGGGCATCATCAAAGAGCGAAACCAACGAAAGCCTTACAGGCTTATATTCGCCTAAATTATCAAAAGGATTCCTGTTATACTATTTAAACATATGTAGTTAGTCTGGCAAAATCGGGGACAAATCCGCTGGGCGTGTGTAGCGGCTTAAATTAAACGAAGTGAGTAATGAGCATTTATACAGGCCATGACGACAAAAAATATGTACCTATGTGTCTAGCTGTCTAATAATTGTGCTGCTGAAATAATAAATCCTTTAAATAGTAATAGTCATAAGCCCGTATTTAAGGAGACATACATTTTATGCAGGCGTGATTTAAATGCAGATATAATTTTCAAAAACAAAATTAACCCACTAATATTTTGTATTATTTGTACGCGTACACATTAATGTTTGGAATGTTTAAGATGTTGCTGAACGGATTTAGGCGATATCGGCAAAACAACATAAGTAGGTAGTTAAAGACATTTTATCGGAACCAACCGATAAAATATAAGTCATAGGAAAACAGTTGTGGGTTTTGGGCAGTTTAACGACTTCTCGAAACGAAAAAGCAGTGGTGGCCGAGTGGATATGATGTCTGACTTTCAATCCGGAGGTCGCGGGTTCAAATCCTGGCTCGTACCAATGAGTTTTTCGAAACTTATGTACGAAATATCATTTGATATTCACCACTAGCTTTTCGGTGAAGGAAAACATCGTGAGGAAACCTGCATACATCTGCGAAGAAATTCAAAGGTGTATGTGAAGTCCCCAATCCGCATTGGGCTAGCGTGGGGTCTATAGCCCAAGCCCTCTCGCGCATGAGAGGAGGCCTGTGCCCAGCAGTGGGACGTATATAGGCTGAAATGATGATGATGATGAACGACTTCTCATTGGACAAAATCACGTGCATAAAGAAGCTGATGTTTAAAATAAGCAAAATAGACTAGACATTCTCAAAAACATATGCTAGTGCATGAAACCAACATGATAAATTTAAATAACTGTGGTGAGTCAGCCAGCTAGACTGTAATGTAACCGGCGTACACGTGTGGGCAATCAACACCATATACGACTGAGGTGATACACATTACGTGTTACTTATTAGGTACTGCATTTCTTTCATATATGATATACGTAATTAATAATCAATTTTCATATATGATGTCAATTAATAGTCAATTGTATATTACATTCTATGTCGAGTTAGTACGGTCGAAAGTATTAATTTATGACCCATTTCGTACTTTGTCACAGTGAGAATCAATATGAAAGTCGCTAGCGACAGTAGAGACCCAGTGGCGTAGCTAGGCGTGGGCGAAGTGGGCCGTCGCCCCCGGCCTCGCGCCCCAAGGGGGTCTCGCGCTCCCTTCTCCCAGGCCCTTTCGGGCACAGTGAAAGAAAAGGGCCTCGCAGATGTGATTTCGCCCACGGCTAAATTAGTTCACGCTACGCCACTGGAGACCTGTACGGTTACCATCAGTTTGTCACTGACATAAACGCCGTCGAGAACGTAATTTACTTTCTATACATCTCGCTCGCACTCGCATATTAGTGCAAACGGGATGTATAGAAAGTAAATTACGTTCTCGACGGCGTTTATGTCAGTGACAAACTGATGGTAACCGTACTGATACTATTGTCACAGTGACAAGGTATGAAATGGGTCATAAATTAAAATTTTCGACTGTAAATAATTGTGCTCTATAGCTATGGGTGAAATGCAGTCATAAAAATTGTAATCATCATTGAATTTAGTTTTGCATACACTGTATTTTAAGTGTTCCTTAACTGTGGATTACTCACCAGAAACATTCTATCAAACATAGAAGCTGCGTACATACCTGAAAACGAAACAAATATTAACTACACATGCTTTGCTGGTACATATAACACCTTATTTGTTTATTTTATATATGTGCACTCATATAAATGTGCACCGGTGACATCAGAAAAATAAAATGTGTAGAGTTAGACTGCAAGTGTTGTTTTAAACGTCAAACTTCTATGAAATTGTGACGTATGAATAAAACGGGCACTGCGTATGCTACCAAAATCGTTGCAGACTTATCTTGGTCTAACTCTACACTTATACGACATGGAAACAAAACACAACTAGTAGTTGCTAAGGCCATAAGTGCCATAACAATATATGATTTGCTTTGGTGCCTATCTGGCGGGCTTCGTAGCGTACCTGATCTATACTTGGACTACGCCCCAGTAAAAATATTCTCTAAACTAACATATCTTCTCAAGACATCAATGACATCAATATAGGGTCATTGCGCTAGTTTTCGTCCGGCTCTAGTTGTATTAGCTTGTCGTTGTGTTAGCTTTTGGCGAAGAAAACATACCGAAAATATGCATAAATGCAAAGAAGTTCAAACGCATAGTGAAATGCCTAGCCATAATGTGTGGTTAAAGCATTGTCCTATCTATATGGTCCATAATACATAACAACAACAATTGGGAGCCAAGGACGCTGAGTGAATAAATTGGACAATGACCTAAAGGGCCCCGTTGCCTAATTCAACGTACAGTGGGCAGCAGAAGTTGCTAAGCAGGCCAGGTGTTCAGAATGATCTTGACGCGACTTTATTGTTAAGAGCGCTATTACATTTCGGCGTTGAGCGAGTTTAGGTATTTTACGCGCTGCGGCAGGCCGTGCGAGCTCAGTACGCCGATCCCTTCTACCACACTCGCACTACAATGATGGATTAAACATTCTTGATCCTTCGCGAAGCATATTGAAATCAACCATAACAACACTAACTGTACTTAACTTTTAAAGTTCTAAAACTGTTATTTGGTAAGTACGAAAATACTAAATGCAGTGCAAATGTACATAGGGGCTGTTCATAAATTACGTCATCTATTTTTGACGATTTTTGACCCCCCCCCCACCCCTCAAATCATCCAAAAATCAAGCTTCGGATGAATCTGTTTCCTCCTACGTCATGTTACCATCATCCGATGTCCAGACCCCCCCCCCCCCCTCTCCTCCCATTTGAAACGACGTAATTTATGAATAGCCCCATACTCGTACTTATGAAGGTATATTACTCGAAAGAAATTATAGGTACCTACTCGCTTATTTACATGTTTCGTCATTGCATTTGGTACCTATAGGTTGTAAAGTTTGTATCAACGAGGGTTTAAAAACGAACTGGTACTGAGGATCTGATGATGATTAAGGTGGTCACGGATACCAATCAACCATGTAGTAACATGATTAGGCTCGTTTGATTCGTCTCAACAAGATCTTTGACACTGAAGATACACAGGGTCTGATGATGGAGCTGGAAGGTGGCCACGGGTACCAGTCTATCATGTAACTAAACAACTTCGTGTTTGGGCTCGTTTGATTCGTCTCAACAAGATCTTTGACACAAGACAGTACTCAGGGTCTGATGATGGAGCTGGAAGGTACCATTACCAATCAACCATGCAACTAAACCACATCGTGTTTAGGATCGTTTGATTCGTCGCAACAAGATCTTTGACACAAGTTAGTACTCAGGGTCTGATGATGGAGCTGGACTGTGGCCACGGGTACCAGTCTACCATGTAACTGAACCACTTCGTGTTTGGGCTCGTTTGATTTGTCGCAACAAGATCTTTGACACAAGGTAGTACTGAGGGTCTGATGATGGATCCGGAAGGTGGTCACCGGTACCAATCAACCATGCAACTAAACCATTTCGTGTTTAGGCACGTTTTATTCATCTCAACAAGATCTTTGACACAAGGTAGTACTCAGGGTCTGATGATGGAGCGCGAAGGTGGCGACGGGTACCTGTCTATCATCATCAGCTCCATCATCAGACCCTGAGTAGTATCTTGTGTCAAACATCTTATTGCGACGAATCAAACGAGCCCAAACACGAAGTGGTTCAGTTACATGGTAGACTGGTACCCGTGGCCACAGTCCAGCTCCATCATCAGACCCTGAGTACTAACTTGTGTCAAAGATCTTGTTGCGACGAATCGAACGAAGCCAAACACGAAGTGGTTTAGTTGCATGGTTGATTGGTACCGGTGACCACCTTCCGGATCCATCATCAGACCCTCAGTACTACCTTGTGTCAAAGATCTTGTTGCGACAAATCAAACGAGCCCAAACACGAAGTGGTTCAGTTACATGGTAGACTGGTACCCGTGGCCACAGTCCAGCTCCATCATCAGACCCTGAGTACTAACTTGTGTCAAAGATCTTGTTGCGACGAATCGAACGAAGCCAAACACGAAGTGGTTTAGTTGCATGGTTGATTGGTACCGGTCACCACCTTCCGGCTTCATCATCAGACCCTGAGTATTATCTTGTGCCAAAGATCTTGTTGAGACGAATCAAACGAGCCCAAACACGAAGTGGTTTAGTTGCATGGTTGATTGGTACCGGTGACCACCTTCCGGCTCCATCATCAGACCCTGAGTACTATCTTAAGTCAAAGATCTTGTTGTGACGTATAAAACGAGCCTAAACACGAAGTGGTTTAGTTGCATTGTTGATTGGTACTGGTGACCACCTTCCGGCTCCATCATCAGACCCTGAGTACTATCTTAAGTCAAAGATCTTGTTGAGCCGAATCAAACGAGCCCAAACACGAGGTGGTTTAGTTGCATGGTTGATTGGTACCGGTGACCACCTTCCGGCTCCATCATCAGACCCTGAGTACTATCTTGAGTCAAATAAATACATATAGAATGTCAGGTCGTTTCAAATATTTTTAATCCTGTCCGGTAGTTTATTAAACTGTACCATTATAAATTATAATACTATAAAAACAGTGCTAGGATCAAAGTCTCTCGTTGCGGTTTACACGCACACAGTATAGCGTTTTACACGGCGCCCGCCGCACACAATGATAAAAAACCTCGTCGTCGCCGTTGAAAATGTGCGGAGCCGACCAACACACGTCCTGCCTCTACAAGCTCTGCCGCGGCACTGAGCTGGCGCAGCGCGCGTCATCGGTAATATAGAGTAGTTTTCAAAAAATTGCCAAAAAATTATAGTAGAATTTCATAAACACTAATGTATACCAACAGTATAAGCAAACGTTACAGATTGCTTGAGTATGAAAATGACTTGGATATTAAGTAGATTTTCGTAGGAATTGACACTTGTTTCGGAGAGAAAATCGAGTTCGTTTTACTTTGATTTTCTCTTTCTCAAAGGTATGTAGGAAAAATATAGTTTGATATGCCTAAAGTACAGGGTATTAGTAATACAAAATAGCCAGGTTTAGCAGAGTAAAATTCTCAACATTTCCAAATAAGAGCTCGCCATTCAGTGATTCACGGGGTTTTTCGGAAACGACCATCAGAAAAAAAATCATTACTAATTTAATAAGTCCTTTTTCTAATATTTACAACGATATTTATAAAGATAAGAAGACGCTTTTACTGGAACAAGTACTCATTGTTTCTAATAATGAGCGCAAAGTCCTGAATTTTGTCGACTAGTATCATCAATTTTGCATTATTTCGACTTTTCTTGTAAGAGCGCTCTTAAGAGAATAAGAGTTCGCAACATCCCTGTTGCGAACATCCGCATCCGCAACCGCGGAACTTCCGCATTATTTTCAACATCCGCATCTGCATCCGCATCTGCATAAAATCGATGCGGAGCTTATGCGGATGCGGATGTCGAACAAGTCGGTACAGGAACGTACCGTCTTAGCGGCAGCGTAAGTGCTAGCTAATTTCGTAATAATTTTACTTATAACGAAATCGTCTAGACTCTAGATCCAGAAAAGTCGGCCAAGTTACTGTTTATTAAATTTAACGCACACCTATATTCTTGCTCAAATACTAAACGTTTCGTTTTTTTTAATAAAAAAATACTAAAAATGTTTTCTAAGTACCTAATCTTGACATCCGCATCCGCGGACGTGAGCCTTTAAATATCCGCATCCGCATCTGCGGATGTCAAAAAATCTGCATCCGCAACATTCCTGAATAAGAGCGTGTCAAGGTAATTTTGGACACCTCGCCCGCTTAGCAACTTGTGCTGCTGACTGTACCTACGAGTACTTAGCACAAATGCGATGCAGAACAGCAGAAATGACATCATTCCCTGCGAAAATACTTTATATATGCTGTTTTTTTAATAACCAGCAATATTTTACGATGTGAATATGAATAGACTTAGGCCAAGACAAGTCTGCAACGATTTTGATAGCACACGCAGTGCAAGTGTTATTTTATTTCTCTTTCTCTTCTTCTTTTAGCCCTTTTCAATCTTTGACATGTAGGCCTCCTTCAATTTTTGCCATTCTGTCCTATTTTGTGCCCTTTGTACCCATTTTGATCCAGCTGTTCTTTTGATGTCGTCATACCAACGCATTTTTGGTTTTCCTACTGGGCGTGACTCTCCCCAAGGCCTCCACTCTACCAGCCTCTTACACCACGAGCCGTCTTTCGGGACGGGTACGTATTGCAATGTCTAAAATTAAAAAAACTAACCTTAAATAACCTACGTTCAAAATACCTAAAATCTAAATACCTAATGATTTTAAATACCTAATCAAGTAACACTACCTACCTACGAATTACCTAAGCTTAAAATACCTATTGGACTAAATATCTAATGTTTGAAATACCAAAAGATATGTCACCTAAATTGGATACACCAACATTTGAAATACCCTATGGTCAAAATACCTAAAATGATTCATTTGCTATTTGTACGAAGTAGTAGGGTAGGTTCCGCGAGCGTAAAAGAGGGTAGATTGAACAAAGGTAAATCCTAAAGGTAGATCCGAATCGGAGCACCCCACTATCCACGTGGTCTTATCTGTCCTACCCCTAGAGTGTATGTCAAAAGCCGGAGGCGCGGAGGGGAAGCAGCCCTCGCCCGCCGTAGCAAAGCGCAAAGCACAATGGGAGCCGCAGCGGCTGAGGCTGGTCGCCGAAGGCGACCAGCAAGCCGAAGCTGCGAAGGCTCCCATTAGTGCCTGCGCTTTGATACGCAAGGGTGAAAGGGCTGCTTTGCCCGCAGCGCCGGAGCAGATGCGCAGTCCGACTTGATATTGAAGCTCTAGATGGCTCCGACGCGCCGTCATTTCTTCGCACTCCGCATCTGCTCCGGCTTTTGACATACACTCTAGGGGTAGGACAGACAAGACCACGTGGATAGTGGGGTGCTCCGAATCGGATTTGTTTGTTTAAGGCTTACAAAAATCGGCCACGTTAACAATAGTCTACTTAAGATTCGGACTTGCAAATATTGTATGTGGTGAGTTGTATACTATGCAAACTGAAGTATTCTGCAAATTAAACATTCATTGAAAATGATTTCTGCCAAACAGGTTACGCTGAAGTAAAACCAAACATACCATTAGACATTTTTAGCTTTTGGTATTTAATCATTACGTATTTAGATTTTAGTGATTTTGGACGTAGGTAAATTTACATTAGTGTTTTTAATTTTAGACTTTATAATATGCACCCTTTTAAACTTTAGATATTTTGAATTTAAGTCAAAACACCATGAGGTATTTAGATTTTAGGTATTTTGAACGTAAGTTATTTAACGTTAGTTTTTTTTAATTTTAGACATTGCAATACGTACCCTTCGGGACACATTTCCAGCCCGCAGCCGCAAGTGTTATTTATACGTCATAATTTCATAGAAGTTTGACGTTTAAAATAACACTTGCACTGCGTGCGCTATCAAAATCGTTGCAGACTTTTTTTGGTCTAACTCTATATGTACTTACCTATATGATAGGTCATACTGAGTAACTTTTACTATGGGACTAGCCCAGAGTAGGAATAAGTAGCGGGCAGAAGCTTTTGAGTTTATATCAAAATAAAAAAAAACCGGCCAAGTGCGAGTCGGACTCGCGCACGAAGGGTTCCGTACCATTACGCAAAAAACGGCAAAATAAAACACGTTTGTTGTATGGAGCCCCACTAAAATGTTTATTTTATTTTATTTTTAGTATTTGTTGTTATAGCAACAGAAATACATCATCTGTGAAAATTTCAACTGTCTAGCTGTCACGGTCGGTTCTTGATTTAGACGGACAGCGGAGTCTTAGTAATAGGGTTCCGTTTTTACCCTTTGGGTACGGAACCCTAAAAATAGATAATAGAATTAGGAAGCAATGTGATGTTAATAGATAAACGGATTTACCGACACGTGCCGTCGTATTCAAAACACCGCCGAAATATAAACATCAAATAGCTACATAACAAATCATCGCGTAGCGCTTTGGAAAGCTGTTGTGAAAAGATATAAGTAAATCAAGTTCAGAAAAAACGTTATTCCAAGTTAACGGGATTTTGATTCCGATTGCAATCGGGATATCCGCTCAGGTGGAACCCTTAAGGGAGCAACGACCTTTAATAAACCCGCTTGCATTGTCCAGTCAGGCGATCCCTTGCTTAAAGCTGCATTTATTGCATCTATACTCGTAAGGCCCAATGCAATATCTGAACACGCCTCTATTGTCAAGTCAAGGCTGTTCAGATATTTTGACTAGAGATGCACGGGTTATTCGGTTAATATCCGGTATCCGGCCATTATTTCTACATACGGCCGGATACCGGATAGTGACCTACTATCCGGCCGGATACCGGATAGTAACATTGCTTGATTTCGGAGTAAACAAAATAGGAATAAGAAACAGTCACGGTCATAAATGTCATAATCGTACTCGTTTATTATTTTAAAACAATTTATACATTCTACTCACTTGAACGCGCACTCATTTCGATTTTCGAACCTAGAAATGAGTCCGCGCGAGCGTTCACTACGAAACAGTACCGATAGTACGGTTACCATCAGTTTGTCACTGACATAAACGCCGTCGAGAACGTAATTTACTTTCTATACATCCCGTTTGCACTAATATGCGAGTTCGAGCGAGATGTATAGAAAGTAAATTACGTTCTCGACGGCGTTTATGTCAGTGACAAACTGATGGTAACCGTACAGGTCAAAACCTGCACAATGCGCACCTGAAAACCCGAAATGTAGGTAATAGTTCCGCCGGTCGAATATTCGGCGGCCGGATACCGAATACTGGGCCGATGGTCAGGGCGAATATCCGGTATCCGGCCAAACAACTATCCGTTGCATTTGTAATTTTGACCACTGAGCACCTCGACGGCTCGATATATCTGAAGGCGACTGTACATGTAGGTACACTCCGCTTTAATCTAATTAGAACCTTTCATAAACCAAATAAGGAAGCATTTATTTTGTTTTATTTATTAGTCACAGAAACGAATTTCATCCCATTGAACTATGAAGTTCAAATTAAAATTAAAAATAGGAAAATAACTTAAGTAAGTAAGTAAATCATTTACTCTGCCTAAAATGTGGTGCGCAAGTTGGTTATATACATGAAACATCTTAGAAGGCTAAATATACACTTTGACACGGAATGTAAGAAAGATGGCAATTTAATGGCATAAAGAGTCGTATTAATACTCTGAAAAATTGCCTGTAAATCTTTAAACATTTACATACCTAAATAAATTAATATACATATATATGTACATAAAATATAAATACCAAAAATCGAGCCTAAATAAGCCTATTTACAACTCAAAACATGCCAAAAGAGCAAAAGGGGCGTAATCAAGTTTCAAAACAACCTTATAAATTATAAGGTTGTATTGAAACTTGATTACGCCCCCTTATAATTAGTTAATCTAAACAAGTAAACACGACTCTTAGAAGTCTTAACGCTACGTCTTACGTAAGCGAACAACTCGCGACGGCGGCGCGGCGACGGCGCGGCGCGGCGCGGCGCGGCGAGGAAGAAACAAAACGTTGATACGTATAGGTGTGTCCTACTCACACATGAGCGATTTAGACGCGAAGCGGCGCGGCGCGGCGCGGCGCGGCGAACGCGCGGCGAACACGCGGCGCGGCGCGGCGCGGCGAGGTGAAACAAAACGTTGATACGTATAGGCGTGTCCTACTCACACATGAACGCGGCGAAGGCGCGGCGCGGCGCGGCGGCCTTGTCCGACTAGGGAGACACTCCCCGATCGCCATGGCCGCACGCAGACACGGTTTTTAGTAAATTCGTATTTAAATTATGAGTAAACTATGTCTTTATGTGGTTATGCAAGTAAGTGCAGCGGTCTTCGTTGTCTAAAATTTTGGTTTACTGGGATTTTGAATTGGCACCGCCATCAAAAACTAAGTACACAATTACCCGGGTGGTTATTAATTTGCTTATTAGGTACTAGCTTTTGCCCGCGACTTCGTCTGCGTGGAATTAGTAATTTGGGTACCATAATTTTTAAACAAATCTGCTTTTTATTACATCCTTCTTTTCGCCCCCAAAATGGATGACTAATTACAATTAGTCAAAAATGCGAACTTTCTTTATTTGTAACGAAATTAAGATATTATTTTCTTTTATTTATTTATTAATTTTGACGTGATAACGTCTTATAAATCGATGAACACCGGTAGCATGCACGAAAAAGTGTCACGTTGTGGACAAATCTCCATGGTAACGTTGTGGACAGATCTCCATGGTAACGTTACGTAATGTAATGGTAATGTTTTCTTATGACGTTATCACGCAAAATTATCGTCCGTAAACCGACTTTACAGACAACCATATTTTTCTATCATAACATCACTTCCACCTCCACTCCAACTTGGAGGTTCGAGAAGTTGAAGAAGTTGGAGAAGCTGTAGAAGTTGGAGAAGTTGATAAAGTTGAATAAGTTGGAGAAGTTGAAGTTGGGCAATTTAAAGTTGGAGAAGTTGGACAATTTGAAAAAGTTGAAGAAGTTCGAGTTGGAGAAGTTGAAGTTGAATTTGAAGAAGTTGGAGAAGTTGAAGTTGTAGTTGAAGAAGTTGAAAAGGTTGGAGTAGTCGAATTTGAAGAAGTTGGAAAAGTTGAAGTTGAAGAAGTTGAAAAGGTTGGAGTAGTAGAAGTTCAAGAAGTACGAGAAGTTGAAGTTAAAGAAGTTGGAGATGTCGAAGTTGAAGAAGTTGAAGAATTTCGAGTTGGAGAAGTTGAAGTTGAAGAAGTTGAAAAGGTTGGAGAACTTGAAGAAGTTGAAAGGTTGGAGAAGTTGAAGTCTAAGAAGTAGATGTTGAAGTTGAAGAAGTGGGAGAAGTTGAAGTTGAAGAAGTTGAAGTTAAAGAAATTGGAGAAGTCGAAGTTGAAGAAGTTGAAGTTGAAGAAGTAGGAGAAGTTGAAGTTAGAGAAGTTGAAGAAATTGAATAGAAGAAGTTGGAGAAGTCGAAGTTGGAGAAGTTGAAGAAGTTGGAGAAATTGAAAAAGTTGAAGCAGTTAGAGTTGGAGAAGTTGAAGTTGAATTTGAAGAAGTTGGAGAAGTTGAAGTTGAAGAAGTTGAAAAGGTTGGAGAACTTGAAGAAGTTGAAAGGTTGGAGAAGTTGAAGTTGAAGAAGTAGAAGATGTTGAAGTTGAAGAAGTGGGAGAAGTTAAAGTTGAAGAAGTTGAAGTTAAAGAAGTTGGAGAAGTCGAAGTTGAAGAAGTTGAAGATGAAGAAGTAGGATAAGTTGGAGGAGTTGAAAAAGTTGAAGCAGTTCTAGTTGGAGAAGTTGAAGTTGAATTTGAAGAAGTTGGAGAAGTTGAAGTTGGAAAAGGTTGGAGAACTTGAAGAAGTTGAAAGATTGGAAAAGTTGAAGTAGAAGAAGTTGGAGAAGTCGAAGTTGGAGAAGTTGAAGTAGTTGGAGAAGTTGAAAAAGTTGAAGCAGTTAGAGTTGGAGAAGTTGAAGTTGAATTTGAAGAAGTTGGAGAAGTTGAAGTTGAAGAAGTTGAAAAGGTTGGAGAACTTGAAGAAGTTGAAAGGTTGGAGAAGTTGAAGTAGAAGAAGTAGAAGATGTTGAAGTTGAAGAATTGGGAGAAGTTGAAGTTGAAGAAGTTGAAGTTAAAGAAGTTGGAGAAGTCAAAGTTGAAGAAGTTGAAGATGAAGAAGTAGGATAAGTTGGAGGAGTTGAAAAAGTTGAAGCAGTTCTAGTTGGAGAAGTGGAAGTTGAATTTGAAGAAGTTGGAGAAGTTGAAGTTGGAAAAGGTTGGAGAACTTGAAGAAGTTGAAAGGTTGGAGAAGTTGAAGTTGAAGAAGTAGAAGATGTTGAAGTTGAAGAAGTGGGAGAAGTTGAAGTTGAAGAAGTTGAAGTTAAGGAAGTTGGCGAAGTCGAAGTTGAACAAGTTGATGTTGAAGAAGTAGAAATTGAAGTTAGAGAAGTTGAAGAAATTGAAAAGGTTGGAGAAGTTGAAGTAGAAGAAGTTGGAGAAGTCGAAGTTGAAGTTGAAGAAGTAGAAAAAGTTGAAGTTAGAGAAGTTGAAGAAATTGAAAAGGTTGGAGAAGTTGAAGTTGAAGTTGGAGAAGTTGAAGAAGTCGGAGAAGTTGAAGTTGAATTTGAAGTTGAAGAAGTTGAAAAGGTTGTATAACTTGAAGAAGTAGATGTTGAAGTTGAAGAAGTGGGAGAAGTTGAAGTTGAAGAAGTTGAAGTTAAAGAAGTTGGAGAAGTCGAAGTTGAAGAAGTTGATGTTGAAGAAGTAGAAGTTGAAGTTAGAGAAGTTGTCTTCAACTGAAAAGGTTGGAGAAGTTGAAGTAGAAGAAGTAGGAGAAGTCGAAGTTGAAGTTGAAGAAGTAGGAGAAGTCGAAGTTGAAGTTGAAGAAGTAGGAGAAGTTGAAGTTAGAGAAATTGAAAAGGTTGGAGAAGTTGAAGTTGGAGAAGTTGAAGAAGTTGGAGAAGTTGAAGTTGAATTTGAAGAAGTTGAAGTTGGTTGAAAAGGTTGGAGAATTTGAAGCAGTTGAAAGGTTGGATAAGTTGAAGTTGAAGTAGGAGATGTTGAAGTTGAAGAAGTGGAAGAAGTTGAAGAAGTTGAAGTTAAAGTAGTTGAAGAAGTCGAAGTTGAAGTAGTTGAAGTTGAAAAAGTAGAAGTTGAAGTTAGAGAAATTGAAGAAATTGAAAAGGTTGGAGAAGTTGAAGTTGAAGTTTGAGAAGTTGAAGAAGTTTGAGAAGTTGAAAAAGTTGACTAAGTTCGAGTTAGAGAAGTTAAAGTTGAATTTGAAGAAGTTGAAGAAGTTGAAAAGGTTGGAGAAGTTGAAGTTGAAGACGTAGGAGATGTTGAAGTTGAAGAAGTGGGAGAAGTTGAAGTTAAAGAAGTTGGAGAAGTTGAAGTTAAAGAAGTTGGAGAAGTCGAAGTTGAAGAAGTTGAAAAAGTTGGAGAAGTTGAAGAAGGTGCAAAAGTGGAAGAGTTAGAGTTGGAGAAGTTGAAGTTGAATTTGAGGAAGTTGGAGAAGTTGAAGTTGAAAAGGTTGGAGTAGTCGAATTTGAAGAAGTTGAAGTTGAAGAAGTTGAAAAGGTTGGAGAACTTGAAGAAGTTGAAAAGATTGGAGAACTTGAAGAAGTTGAAAAGGTTGGAGAAGTTAAAGTTCAAGAAGTAGGAGATGTTGAAGTTATAGAAGTAGAAAATGAAGAAGTTGGAGAAGTTGAAGAAGTTCGAGTTGGAGAAGTAGTAGGAGTTGAAGTTGAAGAAGTTGAAGTTGAAGGACGAGTTGAAGAAGTAGTAGGAGTTGAAGTTGAAGAAGTTGAAGTTAGAGAAGTAGAAGTTGAAAAGGTTGGAGAAGTTGAAGTTGAAGTAGGAGAAGTTGAAGTTGAAGAAGTTGAAAAGGTTGAAATAGTTGAAGAAGTAGGAGAAGTTGAAGTTGAAGTTGAAAAGGTTGAAGTAGTTGAATAAGTAGGAGAAGTTAAAGTTGAAGACGTTGAAAAGGTTAAAGAAGTTGAAGAAGTAGGACAAGTTGAAGTTAGAGAAGTTGATGAAGTTGAAGAAGTTAAAGAAGTAGGAGAAGTTGAAGTTAGAGAAGTTGAAGTAGGAGAAGTTAAAGTTGAAGTTGAAAAGGTTGAAGAAGTTGAAGTTAACGACGTTGAAAAGGTTGGAAAAGTTCGAGTTGGAGAAGTTGAAGTTAGAGAAGTAGAAGTTGAAGAATTGTTGAAGAAAAGGTTGTTGATTCCCCATACAAACTTCCACCCCCTTTTTCACCCCCTTAAAGAGGGATTTCTGGGATAAAAACTACCCTATGTCCTTCCCCGGGACTCAAACTATCTCTATACCAAATTTCATGAAAATCGGTTCAGCGGTTTAAGCGTGAAGAGGTAACAGACAGACAGACAGACAGACAGACGGACACACTTTCGCATTTATAATATTACTAGCTTTTGCCCGCGACTTCGTCTGCGTGGAATTAGTGACAGCAGCTAAAGTAGGTATGGCGCCTGGATAATTCTAATAGCAATGATTCAATTCGCGCATTGCTTGCTTCAATTATTAGGCAATTCATTAACTCTTTCAATTCCACCCCCCTTGCACTCTCTTCAGGGATGATTACCGACATAAAAACTATCCTATGTCCTTCCCTGGACTCAAACTATCCCTATACCAAATTTCAACTAAATCGGTTCAGCGGCTTAAGCGTGAAGAGGTAACAGACAGACAGACACACTTTCGCCTTTATAATATTATATATATTTATAATATTAGTATTAATATAGTATGGATAGTATGGATTAATTACGTTTTGGCAGAAATTGGCTTTACGACGGGATAGGGACTGGACAAGGATAGGGGTGGGGTCTGGTATATAAAAAAATATTTTGTGCTTTTCAGTGGGTTGGAAGGACCTCAAAAGGAAACAACGGAACCCTTATACTCCTTATAGGATCACTCGTGCGTCTGTCTGTCTGTCCGTCTGTCACAGCCTATTTTCTCGGAAACTACTGGACCAATTAAGTTGAAATTTGGTACACATATGTACATTAGTAACTTAAAGATGGACATGTTTTTTTTATAATTTTAAAATACATAGTTTCGAAGTTATTTAAGAAAATAGCCAAAAAATGACCATTTATCTCCAAAACTACTGGGTCTAAAATTTTGAAAAAAAATATACAAAATAGTTCTTTACCTATAGATGACAGGAAAACCTATTAGAAATGTGAAGTCAAGCGGGAGTCGGAATTATGTACGGAACTCTAGAAACGCGAGTCTGACTCGCACTTGGCCGGTTTTTTTAAAGAAATTATATTAAGTTATTTTGCTTTTATGTTTGTTTTTTTTTAATTGATTTATTTATATTTTTACTTTTTTATTTCGTTTTATTTATTTTTGTCTCATTATGACGATCGATTGATCTTGCTGCGCGCACGTAATACAGGGACCCACTCCCTCTCCCACTCGCACTCGCACTCGCACTCTCAATCCCACTGAAAACCGCATCAAAATCACGGACAAACATACATACATAAATACATACCGGTCAAACTGAGAACCTCCTTTTTTTTAAGGCGGTTAAAAACCAAAGTAGTTGCTCTTTTCTGTGAGCTGTAACTTCGCAATTAGCTTAAAAAAATTAAAATAATGACATAAATTACTTTGCCGAATCTTTATTACAGCGGACTCAGAATAGTCGTAAGTGGCGTAAGTGCCATAGACGCTACTGGAGTTAAGTCTTTTATGCCAATTTCCGCGGATTTGAATATTTTTTAGTTTTGTGCCTATAGATTACAGGAAAACCTATAAAGAAATCAAACGGGAGTCGACTAATCAAATCATAGCCGGTAATTCTATATACGCAACGCCTCTAGCCGCGTCATATTCGCGTCTAAAAATCAAATGGATTGATCGCGCCCGTTCCGCGCCGCGCCGCGCCGCCGCCGCGCCGCTTCGCCATCGCGTCAAAATCGCTCACCTAGGACACTTCCATATGCAACAACGGTTTGTTTTTTCCGTGCCGCGTCTCGCCGCGCCGCCGCCGCGCCGCGCCGCGCCGCGCCGCGCCTCGCCGCCCGACATTCGCGTGCAAATCGCGCCGCGCCGCGTTCGCAACGAGATCGCTTACGTAGGACACTTCTATGGGCATCAAAGGATTGATTTAGCCGCGCCGCGCCGCGCCGCGCCGCGTTCGCGCGTTGTTCGCCTACGTAAGACGTAGCGTTTTGCTTATACAGGGATAAACACAAATAACATCAGATGTTATACAGATTCTCGGGAAAGCATTTGGGAAGGCAATTCAAACTTAAATTGTGACATAAAATGATATCTAAATTTCTAATTGTGTCAGTCATCCTTTTACTGACAACTGATTGCCGACACACTGTAGATTAGTTATATAAGTTTTGTTTTTTCAGACTCACATCCAAATGTTGAGCCTGTATAGGTACTTTAATTTTTTTTATATATAAAAAGGCAATAATAGTTGTAATTAACCCTCCGAGGGGCAATTACAACTATTGATAACTCACATTTATAGACGGGTCTATCGCGAATTTATTTTATAAACCCGATAGACCCTATAAAAGTATAAATGTGAGTTAATAATGTGTTAGAAACGCGAAAGTTATAAATATTATATTGATAATAAGTTTCGTTACTAGTGAACTTGCACAGTGAAAAACACATTAGAAACCAGGGAAGTTGCAGATGCAGTTTATTTGACATCCGCGGATGCGGATGCGAATGCGGATATTTAAAGCCTCACATCCGCGGATGCGGATGCGGATGTCAAGATTTGGTACAACTTAAAAAACGTCAAATATTACATTTTTAGTAATGTTTATTAAAAAAAAACGAAACGTTTAGTATTTGAGCAAGAATATAGGTGAGTTTTATTTAATAAACAGTAACTTGGCCGACTTTTCGGGATGACGAAATTACCTAGCACTTACGCCGCTGCTAAGACGTTCCTGTTACCGACTTGGTCGACATCCGCATCCGCATGAGCTCCGCATCGATTTTATGCGGATGCGGATGCAGATGCGGACGTTGAAAATAATGCGGATGTTGAAAATAATGCGGATGCGGATGCGAATATTCGCAACATGCCTGTTAGAAACCACAATTTTTAAAGAATAATTGAGCCAACTCGCGCGTGCACACAAGGAATTTTGTCGAAAACAAAATAGCCGCGTAGATCAGAGCGCATTCGGTCTATCAAAGCCATCAATGGTATAATTATGAACTAGCTTTTCCGCTATCTGGACATAGATGACACTGTAGTTAATAATGTAAAACATGGAAGATATTTTGAATAGCTGAAATTTCCCGCAGTCTAAATAGCCCTGATGCACCTTATAACATCATGTATTGGCATTGGCACGAGTAAATAAGACGCACGGGCGACAGACATCATTTAGATATAATTTAGATGTCACAAATCACAATCACAGTTTAAATTGTCACCCCGCAATAATAAAGTTAATTAAGTATCCATTAACTCGGATACGAGTATTAACAGCCGCTAAGCGTAGCTAAGGATGTAGTAAGTGTCCTGTAGTCGCATGCACATTGCATATTAAGCAGGCAGAATGAATTATCGAACACTTCAATTTCAAGGAGACTTGCAATCACAGTGCTAGTGGTTAGAATTAGCATTGCAGTTTGCAGTACCTATCCTATAACTATGTATTAATAACGATATAGAAGTAATAATACTCGGCGCCTAAAAGACTTGGAAGTTTTTAAGCGCCGAGTAGGGTAGGAGGGAACAGTGACTCGGAAAAAAATAGCCGGGTACAGTGGCTCAATCAACCTAATTCCAACACGAGAGAGGCTATTTTAATGCTTCCCTGCTAATAAACAATAGAAACATTCAGTAATCGAACAAATTTAAATGGACGAGCAATGGTTATTCTATCTAATATTACGTAAGGGTACTCCATGCAGTGTATAGCGATATTTGGGCGACTGAGCAAAATGTTTGCGTTGAGCCACTGTTCCCACCTTGACTCTATCATAAAAACGAGAAAACGTCTTCAAATTTAAGGGGCCCACTGATTAACAGTCCGCCGGACGGTATCGGCCTGTCAGAGAGAACAAAATTTTGACAGTTCCGAACAACTGACAGGCCGATACCGTCCGGCGGACTGTTAATCAGTGGGCCCCTTTAGACTCAAAAGACTCGAGTTCCTACGAACACTAAGTCGGAAAGTAAAACTGATTATGCATACAATGATGTATGCTTGTATGGTGTGGCGCCAAAAATCAAGGACTTCGGTCCAAATATGTTTGCTTACGACCAATGACACTTGGCATTGGCACTAATAAATGGCTCACATAACTATGTAATGTACTTTTAAAAGTATACATATTTGAATAATGTAGATATTATAATGAGACTGTCATTTTCAAATTAGAGAACAAATGAGATAACCAATAATTGATTTATTAAGGTTGACTGGAAGAGATCCCTTATAGGGATAAGTTCGCCTTTGTGCATTAAGTATATATATTTTGTTTCATTGTAATTTAAACTGTCTTATGTACAATAAAATGTTTACATACCTACTGCAAACACTTAAGTGTTTAGATTTAATAATAATTTAAAATTAGTATTCACTTAAAATACATGTGTATGTAGAGACTCTTACCTGCAGGCAAACTGTATATACAGTTTTGCAGGGACCTGTTCAATTATATGTTATGTACTGTGTATTAATAATAATAAATAATAAAGGCTGACCGGCCGGCCCTGACCACCGGCAGCTTGGACCCTGCCCCGCTGCCGGCGGCACCCTAGGTTAGGTTTTTTATAATGTGTTTATATATTTTTGTTATGTTTTGTAAGTGTTTTTATATTTTACTTTTATACTCACATTGTAAAACCCTAACCTAAGACCCTAATTGAATAAAGAGAATAAATAATAAATAAATATATAAGTACAATACATACATACTTACATATTAAAGTAGTGCCAATGCCAATAAGGCATATTTTTATATTTTTAAATATTTTAAAGACCCTAAAGACTTGTGTCAGAATATATAAAATAATTTTCTTAATACATTACAAAATAAAAATAAATTACATTAAAAGTGAAATACAACCAAAAGCGGCTTCTGCGTAATTTCAAAAGCAATTTACGAATGTTTCATCTCAATGGTTTCAATCCAAAATCAATATTAAGAGGAAAGGGGCTTTCCTTAATACAAACGTAATCCCCATTTTTGCTCTCTGGATAGTAAAACATCATAGAAAATATTTTTATACAATTTATGTATATCTTAATACAACTCCTGAAATAACTTATAGTGAATTACATCGTCAAAATCGAGTTGTATCAAAAAAGTATTTGTTTAAACATGCCCTTAACTTTTGGAAACAGAAAATACCCCTAAATAAAGTACAACTAGTACAAGTAGGTATAGGTACCTACTGTCACGAAACGCAACTGTCACTGTCGCATTAATGGGGAAGAGTGATAGAGACACAATGCGTTCAATTGGTGTTTAGCAAAAATGAGTCATCCCACCTCCATTTTGCAGTAAAATATCAACGTTAAGCGTCAATTTTTTGAGTTGACATCTTAATGAAAAATTAATGTGGGTTGACACATTATTGCTTAACAGCATCCAATTGTCGTAGCGCAAGCGATTGTCACCTAGAATAGGGTA
The DNA here is from genome assembly GCF_910591565.1 of Cydia splendana. NCBI lineage: Eukaryota > Metazoa > Arthropoda > Insecta > Lepidoptera > Tortricidae > Cydia > Cydia splendana. The sequence goes on along the minus strand of NC_085972.1, from coordinate 18,196,987 downwards.
GGTACTTAATATAGGTATAACAATTGCTAAGTACATATAAGATGAAAAGTACTTTGAAAACCAAAACAGGAAAAATACACATCATTAGGTACACAAAGGTGAACTTATCCCATTTAAGGGATCTTTTTCAGTTAACCTTTGAGCAATTGAGGTTAGTTAAAGACTTCGTAAATTTAAAGTAACACAATAGGCCATTTAGCTGCCAGACTGGTTAATGCGGACGGTGCGGTTATCATACGAATTATCGCTTAAACCCGAGCCTAATACCATATATTATACAGACGCGCCAAATCTGGTCGGCACAGTTACCTTACAGAACTTGTAAGTCGACCAGTTTACTTCGAAATTAAACCTTAAGTGTTTTGTATAAAGGTTTATTTTGAAAACAGCACCAACATTTTTGGAGAGACACCACATAAATTTGATCAAGAAAAAGGAGGTCGCACAGCAACACAGTGATTTTCTATTAGGAATAGCATCACTATAGCGCTATTAAATCCCACACATTTAGCAGATGAATATGTACCGAGATGGTAAGTAAACATATCAATCAAAGGTGTGGGATGACGTACTTCAATCCGACCTTATAATCGGTAGCACTAGAGATGAGTTGGTCCTCGTACTCCTATTCGATTCGAAGTCATCTTTCTTGCTGGCGTTGTCCCGGCTTTATGTCACAGCTTATTTATTTTATTTTTTTGAAAACACGCTTACATGACATTATACTGACAGGATACTGAGGTCCGCTTGGCAACTAATCTGACTAAAGCAACGGCCATCTGATCTCCCAACCCAGAGGGGGGATCTAGGTCTTATTGGGATTAGTTATTTTATTAAATTATTAGGATTCCTTACGACGTTTTCATCAACCGAAAAGCGACTGGTAAGTATCAAAATATATTAAATCGTACAAAACTCATTGGTACGAGTCAGGATTTGATTGAACCCGCGATCCCCGGATTGAAAATCGCACGACTTTACCGCTAGGGGGCTATTCATAAATTACGTCATTTCAAATTAGGGGGGGGGGGGAGTCTGGACATCGGATGACGGTAACATGAAGTAGGAGGAAATGGGGTCATTTGAAGCATGATTTTAGGATGATTATAGGGGGGGGGGGTCAAAAATCGCCAAAAATCGATGACGTAATTTATGGACAGCCCCTAGGCTAGGGATATTAACGCCATCGATTCGAAGTACCTATAGGTAGTTGCAATAAGGGTTCCTGTTTGTCAAGATTTATATTATCCACCACAAATTAATTACAGCATACGATTATCGATGTTCGACGTTACGAGGTTGTCGTTTCCGCGCTAAAATTAAATGATAGGTGCGTCCGAGCGGAGGAGGTCACTGAACCCGCCACTCGATAATATTTGTTTCATACCTACTGGTTAAACAACATTGGCAACAATACGATATGAGTCTATTGTTAACATTTATTTTGTTGTTTTAAAAGTACTTATTTTTATGAAGTATGTGGTTGGAATGCTATATGCGAATAATACATACCCGTATTTTTTTTTGCACCAACTCATAAAAACTGTTTATTCTTCAACAACAGATGAGAAATTTGCATTTTATCCACGTAACGGAATGAAAGGATCAACAAATGTATAGAAATATTGGGACACTTTTTAGGGTTCCGTACCCAAAAGGGTAAAACGGGACCCTATTACTAAGACTCCGCTGTCCGTCCGTCCGTCCGTCCGTCTGTCACCAGGCTGTATCTCACGAACCGTGATAGCTAGACAGTTGACATTTTCACAGATGATGTATTTCTGTTGCCGCTATAACAACAAATACTAAAAAGTACGGAACCCTCGGTGGGCGAGTCCGACTCGCACTTGTCCGGTTTTTTCTCCAGTTATGATCTAAAGAGCATGTGACTCTGAATCGAAATAACATAAAAAATCCAAGTCTTGTCTGAATATAAATAAGAAAAAAGTCTAGTGTACATCGTTCAATAAAATGACGTAACTTAACTACATGTTATAACAGGAATTTTCCAATAGCGACACAATAAGCGGCTGCAATCAATCCGAAACTGCACCTTATCGCTCGCAAAGAGGTCAAAAGGCCTCGTCGAGACACCGCCGATAATAAAGTATCAAAGCAATATGCACTTGCTCAGTCAATAAATAGGTATTTATAGCACAGGAAATTTTAATTATTCCGGAAAGTAGTTTCAATAGCGACACAGCAAGTGTGCAATCAATCCGAAAGTGCACCTTATCGCTGGCAAAGAGGTCAAAAAAAAAAAAAATTAAATTATTAGGATTCCTTACGACGTTTTCATCAACCGAAAAGCGACTGGTAAGTATCAAAATATATTAAATCGTACAAAACTCATTGGTACGAGTCAGGATTTGATTGAACCCGCGATCCCCGGATTGAAAATCGCACGACTTTACCGCTAGTAAGGCTAGGGATATTAACGCCATCGATTCGAAGTACCTATAGGTAGTTGCAATAAGGGTTCCTGTTTGTCAAGATTTATATTTCTTATCCTATACTTAGTACAGTTTCAGTAGACCTTGACCTAAAACATCTAGAACCAGATCCTTCCTAATGAATTCCATTCATAACAGCATAATAGGACCATCAGAGACCCCTCCGAGTCCAAAAGGCCGATCTCGCTATAGAAGCCCTATAACATCGTACATTTCGTTTGGCACAGTTGGCCCCTCGGCTCGTGTGGCATGGCAACTTAAATTGGCACCATAAGTGACACTGCCATTTACGGACCCGTGAAGTGGGATAGTTAACTGCAGGCGGTCGTACTGGGCGATGAAATGTGGATGTGATCGCGAGGTAAACGTTTATTTCGAGTCTGAACTGAGTATAATTTTACGAAAAACATCGAGAAAACCGACTGCATGCATGATGGTCCCTTTGACAATTTCTTCAAGTGCCATTTGGTTGGGTTTACTTTAAAAAAATATGAAAAATATGTTTTTACAGTTTTTATATTAGTTAAATGGATTCAAAATAAATGTATGTGCTAAATTTCAGAAGACAGCTCTAAACTACTAAACTCAATATAAAAATTAACTGGCACAGGGCCATCATATCATACTAAACTAAGATAAGCAAAATTACTTCTTTTTTAAATTATCTCTTATATCAATACACATATATTTATTTATTTATTTATTTTTATTTATTGATTAAATAAGTAACACAGCATTACAGTATAAAACCAAGGCACTGTGAAACTACAACATAAAAGAAAAACAAGGAAAAACCATACACATAAAAATGAAATGAACTAAACATTAGATTTGATACACTTGTGTCTTCTGATCAGTTATAACCACAGAATAAAGAATAGTACTACGTATATAACAGATAACTACTTAAATAGGTTTTCAAGTGCCAGTTTGCAAACTATACCATAATGTGTTTGGACGGGTGCTCGCTCTGCTGTCACTTCGATAACGTCCAAGTCATTATGCATATATAAATATGAAATAGGTATGTTAATTCACTCCTACACTCATTCAATATGACATTTATATCTGAACTCGCTAGTAAACTATGGATTTTATTGTCTTGTCTAACTTGTAAAATATATAATATTTATACGAGACACAAAAACTAAAGAACTTTATAACTCAAAGTAGAGAAGATGGGAGAAAACGTAATAGGTACCTACCAGTACCAAACCAAAGGCAAACATTTTCATTAATAAAAAAAACTATGTAGCGGGGAACATAAAAGGTCTTAAGTTATGTAATTTTTGTATTGACATGCTTAATTTGAATACATGATATTGGTATTTAAAAAACATAAAAGGATAACAGTACGATACGAGTATATTCATTTATTTGGCTTTCTCAAGCCCCACACGCAAAAATTGCAGCAAAAATAAATGCACATTGGACCTATATCGTTAAGTATCTTGCACGTGTAACGTGAAATATTTATTTAAACTTTATTATACAAATAAAGAAATATTTACAAATGGCGGCTTCTATGTTAAAAGACATTCGCTACCAGTCGACAATTGGGTCAATCAGAGACTAGCGGCTCGATTCGGAAAATTAATTAGATTTCTACTAGACTTCAACAAGTTACGATACGGATAATTTAAAGATATTTGTAAGATAGATATGTCAAATTTGACGTTTCCGCGATTCTGGAGGTCCTCTTGAACGATTTCGACAAGTTATGACTTAGATATCCAAGTTATATCTAGTCGATATCTAATGTAGATCTAGTTGATCTCTAAATCGTCTCAAGATCTTGTGATTATCTCGAAATCCGAATAGGCCTGTAGGTATATGTAGGTGCAGGAGGGATTCAATAACTTAATAACAAACGAAGAAAAACGAAGGTAGAGTCCGACCAGTGAGTCGTGTCACAAAAAAAACGCGGGAATTACAGTACAAACCGCACCTGGCAATAAATTACTATGAAATTAAATGACAGCTTGAAACTGACAGCTTCTTTGATAGGAAAAAATGTTGCCATATAAAGAATTTAAAAAAATAGCTTGTGAAACGACTCGCTGGTCAGACTCTATGCACATACATTTTGGCGTGCTTAACCTTTATCCATCACAAATTAATTACAGCATACGATTATCGATGTTCGACGTTACGAGGTTGTCGTTTCCGCGCTAAAATTAAATGATAGGTGCGTCCGAGCGGAGGAGGTCACTGAACCCGCCACTCGATAATATTTGTTTCATACCTACTGGTTAAACAACATTGGCAACAATACGATATGAGTCTATTGTTAACATTTATTTTGTTGTTTTAAAAGTACTTATTTTTATGAAGTATGTGGTTGGAATGCTATATGCGAATAATACATACCCGTATTTTTTTTTGCACCAACTCATAAAAACTGTTTATTCTTCAACAACAGATGAGAAATTTGCATTTTATCCACGTAACGGAATGAAAGGATCAACAAATGTATAGAAATATTGGGACACTTTTTAGGGTTCCGTACCCAAAGGGTAAAACGGGACCCTATTACTAAGACTCCGCTGTCCGTCCGTCCGTCCGTCCGTCTGTCACCAGGCTGTATCTCACGAACCGTGATAGCTAGACAGTTGACATTTTCACAGATGATGTATTTCTGTTGCCGCTATAACAACAAATACTAAAAGGTACGGAACCCTCGGTGGGCGAGTCCGACTCGCACTTGTCCGGTTTTTTCTCCAGTTATGATCTAAAGAGCATGTGACTCTGAATCGAAATAACATAAAAAATCCAAGTCTTGTCTGAATATAAATAAGAAAAAAAGTCTAGTGTACATCGTTCAATAAAATGACGTAACTTAACTACATGTTATAACAGGAATTTTCCAATAGCGACACAATAAGCGGCTGCAATCAATCCGAAACTGCACCTTATCGCTCGCAAAGAGGTCAAAAGCCCTCGTCGAGACACTGCCGATAATAAAGTATCAAAGCAATATGCACTTGCTCAGTCAATAAATAAAGGTATTTATAGCACGGGAAATTTTAATTATTCCGGAAAGTAGTTTCAATAGCGACACAGCAAGTGTGCAATCAATCAAAACTGCACCTTATCGCTCGCAAAGAGGTCGACAGGCCTCGTCGAGACACTGCCGATAACAGAGTATCAAGGCAATAATATGTTCAGTAAATAATAACCTTCCGGTATTTAATATAGGCAACTTAAATTATTTTGAAAAGTAGTTTCAATAAGTAGGTACTTTATTGAGAGGGGACGTAAAGCAAGGGCATTAAAATTGAGCAAAAGATAGGTATGGCGCGATTCTTGCGACGGAAGACTTGTCGATCGCGCGGGTTTACTACTACTAAATTAATAGCTACTTTATACTGAAATTATACTCATATACTGCTAGGTTATACTGTACAGATAACGATACGTAAGAAATAAATATATATAATGAAAATTAGACATGTTTTCGTGATTTTTTTCTATCGAGTCTGCCCTTGCAAATACGATCTAGTGTTCGTGTAACTTTTTCATGGTATATGCCTTTGTAAAAGCGTGTAACATTTAAATGAGTAAATATATAAAGTACAATTTTGCGTTAGCCCCCTTAGACTTAGCTTAGAGGATGGGTATAACCAAACGGAGACGCCATGTCTGTAATTTTCGGTACAAAATAGTCTGCCGATTTTTGCGGGGAGGGCCACGTCGAATGTATACGTAACGTAAAAATTGCCAAGTCAGATAAACGTCAGTCCATACAATGTATATGACGATTGGCCGCCTATTTTCGACAGACGCCTGGGACGCCTTCGTGGGAACGCCTTAATGGCTATCCGTTTGGTTATATCCTCTAATTAAGTTAGCTCCCTCTTAATAGTAGACAGTATACACGTCTGACACGTGTCAAGTAGACGCCAGACGCTGTGGTTTATTCATGTCGCTGAATAATCGGTGCACTGCGGTGAATAATTTGATGGTGGAAAGTTGCACGATAGGCGAAGACTAGACTAAAGATCAAGATATTTGTATATACATGTATCATATCTTTAATTTATAGTATTTAAATGAACAATGTACATATTTTGTAACAATGTTATGATATGAAAAATTGTTTTAATGATATTTTTAGGACAGCTTCCATTTTAGTATCTGTAGGCCAGTATATTAAATAAACAAAAAACCTTTGAAGACCCAATATTCTATAATTTCTGTATCATTATGCGGCCGAATAATAAATAATACCCAGTAATATTTATTAAGCTTAACGTAAGTAATAAATTAATAGCAGCGACGGAATATATATAGACGAAGCTCTTAGTACATTTTTAACTTACTAAGAGCTTCGTCTATTTATATTTACTTAACGTCATTTAGCAGATTTCTTTCTATTTAAAAGTGGAATAGTGGATAGATGGGATGAATCCATATCAATGTGGATATAGTAACCTAAAATAGGTTACTATAGTTTACCTGTGATGAGATTGAAATTCCATCCGCCGTTCCGAGAAGACTTTGATAACTTTGAAATGGCTTTATCCGGGAATTTAGTAAAGTTAATATTCTGGTTCTAATAAGTTAATTGAATATTTTGGAATATAGCTGCTAGCTGCTATAATTTTATAGAGGATCCCGTATGGTACTCTCTGAATTACACACGTTTTTCACATTTTATACTTATGACAAAGTTATTAGTGGAATCTAGACTGGTATACAATGGCGTCCAAACTCTGAACCAGCTTGGAAGGCAAAACAAAGTGCAACTGGTATGGATCCCAGGGCACGAGGGATTCATAGGCAATGAAAATGCAGATGAACTTGCCCGAGCCGGATCTGTAAGTAATTTTATAGGTCCGGGACCATTCGTGGGGCTCTCACAGGGAACCATTATAATGGCTATCAAAGACCATACTAAGATCAAACATCAGGAAGAATGGGACAGTCTGACGGGTCTAAAGCACGCAAAGCTCTTTATGCAAGGATATACTCCGGTTGGAGCAAAAAGCTTTGGAAACTTAGCAAAAGACAACTCCAAATCATAACAGGGGTGATTACTGGCCATTACGGGGTCAAAGGAATTCTGGCCAAGATGGGACACTCTGATAACACCGATTGTCGTATGTGTGGCGAAGAGGAAGAGACAGTAAAACACCTAATGTGTGAATGTCACGCCCTCGCCAGACAAAAAATGAAGGACTTTGGAGCAGGATATCTGGAACCAAAGGACTTTAAAACGCTACCCATGAACTCCATCACCCGGCACATGGAGATGGTGGGAAAAGCTCTTGAGTAGTTGACGGATCTTTCCTAGGGGGTAATTGCACAAAAGATCCCTATGGGTCGAAGTGTATCCGCAAGGGCCCCCGAAAACGATAAGATATGACAAAGAACTTGCAAGACACTACATATTTTACATAATAATTAGGCATGAGCATATGTTAGGGTGTTTTTCTAGTCCTGAAATGAAAGTTAAAAATGTTGATACACCTATATAATGCCTATATATGGTTATTATTATAAAATTAAGAGAACTTTTGTTTCTTTATGTGTGCGTCACCCTCATATAAGCGTGATAGACTCAAATATACACTACAAAAAAATAGTTTTCTCCTGGAAATCGTCGGCTATCAAATATTTCAGCAATCTCGAAACAAAGAAAACGTCAAACAATCTATTAGTAGCGACCGCCGCAACCAATATTTTATTTGTGCGCTTTTCCTACGCTAGCTTTTGAAATTTCAACTTTATAACGACGATATAAAATTTATTTTACCGGAAAATTTAGTAAGTACAATATTTATTTTATTTTCGTGCGCTTTTCATGCTCGTTGCTATTACAGGCGAGGGTAACGAACGACATTGTAAACATGATTATTACACCATCACCTTATTCAATTTTATTGCACAATATTTTTACGGTATTGATGGAATTAAGCTATAAAATGTGTATAAGTGGCAAACTTCTATTGTCGGCTCTCCACTGCTACATAAAGACATATAGACACACATTATATTGATCATGTCATGATCAAATCATTCTAATTACTCGTGATTGGAAAAAAGTGCCTCTCATTGCGGACTTTTGAAACACCGAAAAAATGGGTTGATAAAATTTTTTTAGCTTTATTATCGACGGTTATAGGCATAATTTTAATTTTTAACAAGCAGAAACGTCTGCGAACGATGCTATTAAACTTAGAATAAATTTAAAAGTGGAAAAATTACTGTCTTGGGTGAGACTTGAACTCACGACCCCTGGATCGATACTCCAGTGCTCTGCCATCTGAGCCACCAAGACCTCATCCATAGCCAGCAAATCTTTCCACCATATTATAGGTCAAGGGGACCCTTAGCGACATCTACCGCGAGAGTGTTACACTTCTTAAACGGCTACCGGAGTTCCAAGTCATATTGGAAATTCACCAGTTACGATGTGCTACCCATACTAATTTTAATTTTTAACAAGCAGAAACGTCTGCGAACGATGCTATTAAGCTTAGAATAAATTTAAAAGTGGAAAAATTTATGTCTTGGGTGAGGCTTAATAGCATCGTTCCAAGACGTTACTGATGCTTGTTAAAAATTAAAATTGGTATGGGTATAAAATAATAATATTATAGCACATCGTAACTGGTGAATTTCCAATATGACTTGGAACTCCGGTAGCCGTTTAAGAAGTGTAACACTCTCGCGGTAGATGTCGCTAAGGGTCCCCTTGACCTATAATATGGTGGAAAGATTTGCTGGCTATGGATGAGGTCTTGGTGGCTCAGATGGCAGAGCACTGGAGTATCGATCCAGGGGTCGTGAGTTCAAGTCTCACCCAAGACAGTAATTTTTCCACTTTTAAATTTATTCTAAGGTTATAGGCATATCAAACATCACAAAAACTTTTCATGTCATTCTTTGCAGAGATATTAGTGTGACAGAAAGACATTTCCGTTTCGTTCGCTACGAACGGCGCAAACGTTGGCATCTTGGCTAAACACCCTGATATTTTCATCTTCTTAACCCAATTTTAAAAATAAGGGCTATTCGTTTCACAGTTTATACTTTATAGTCCAGCAAGATCAAAAATACCCGGAATATAAAACGGTCACTTTAACTAAAGAATATTTTAGTATCTCACAGACAAATAAATGTATCATAATCATAATCATAATAATTTATTGATAATAAAAATTACATGTCAATACTAGATTACAGTGTGTAACTACATAAAATGAGATTTCATCCCAAGAATAAAATTTTAAACCATAGGTTTAACTTACATTATTCATTAATTAAATAGCTCCTTGTGGTCGTAAAACGTCTGCTCGAGAAGCCATTTTTTAAGTTTTGATTTAAAAAGTGAAGCACTTTGTGCTGTTATAATTTCCCGCGGTAGATGATTGTACATCTTACGGCCCATGACGTGGGTGAGTTTTTTGGACTTAGCTAGTCTATGCGGCTCGAGTCGCAGCAGTCCCGCGCGCGCACTACGGGTCTCGTACCTTCGCGGGGGTTCGATGATGGGGTTCATGTCCACCTCATCACGCACATTTGTTGCCATATGCAGTATTAAGAGTGAGGGCAGTGTTAATATGCCTAGCGACTTGAAGAGTGGTTTCGCAGAGCTGGTTTGCGGAATGCGCGCTATCGCACGCACAGCTCGTTTCTGGAGGCGGAAAACCCTCTCCCAGTCGGCGGCCGCTGCCCACAGCTCGATCCCATACTGTAAACGTGAGTGCACTGAAGCGAAGTAACAGGCCCGGACCATTTCAGTTGGGAGTATTCGTGCCAATCGTTTTAAGGCAAAACATGCTGTAGCCAGTTTTCCACACGTTTTATCTATATGACCTCCCCAGGTGAGGCCGCTGTCTAACTCAAAACCAAGGAATGTTGAGTTCATAACTTGATTGATAGGACTTCCATTCGCTAGTACTGACAACTGCCTCATTTGACGTCCAGAGAGGTCAAAGCTGATGAAGTGTGTTTTGGTAGTGTTCAAAATAAGGCCGTTACTTCGAAACCAATTTGACACTGATGTGGCGGTCATGTTCAGCTTGCATTCAAGTTCATCATATGTAGGGGCGTGCACAACTACAGCCACATCGTCTGCATACATGAATGTCTCTCCACTGGTGACAGCTTCTGGCAAATCATTTAACAGTAGGGAGAACAGTATGTTCGAGACAGAGGAGCCCTGTGCGACGCCCATACATGTAGTCACGGTGTCAGACCGAACGCGACCCCCGTCAGCGACCACAACTTGAGTCCTATTTCGCAACAGGTTGCACATTAATGTAAGCGCTGAACCTTCAAACCCGTAGTGACGCAGTTTTTTTATCAGAACTTGGTGATCTGCAACGTCGAAAGCTTTTGACAAGTCGCAGCATAGAACTGCGACTTGGTTACTGCGCTCACGGGCCTCCAGTATCTGCCTGACCACAGCTCGGGCTAGCGAAGTCGTCGAACGGCCTTTCCTGTAGGCATATTGCATCTCAGATAGACAGTTCGTTAAGCTTAAAAATTCCGTCAGCCTGGAACTTAGGCCGTATTCAAATATTTTCGCCAGCACCGGAATTATGGCGACAGGTCTATAGGCGTCGATGTCATTTCTTTTTCCCTTGCCCTTGTATAATGGCGAGATGCGACTTTCTTTGAGCGTGTCGGGAAATGCACCTTCGCGCAGGCACCTGTTGTAGACGGTTGCGAGTACAGGAGACAGTTCTGCTGCGACCGAGTGGATTAGCATCACCGAGATGTCGAATATATCTTTTGTTGGCTTTTTGGCTACTCCGGCGGTAATGATGCGATGTATTTCATCCGGCGTGAACGGCTTAAGTCTGATGCAACGATCGGCGGGCGGGCGGGCGACTTGCAGCGCAGCGAGTGCGCACGGCAAGTCGGCGGGCGCCGCGCCACAAGCGGCGGCCGCACCTGCAAACCGATTGTTTATGGCATTTGCTGCCGCTTTTTTGCTTTCAAATTTATTTCCGTCCGAATTTGTGATTATTTCTGTAAAATCTACTTCTTTTTGACTAGTTTTGCCCTTTTCCTGATTTATGACTCCCCACATCGACCTGACCATGTTGGAGCTGTTATTTATTTTTCTACTGTAGAACTCTGCTTTTTTACTATTGAGGAGACTTACGTATTTTGAGTTTAAATTAGAGATAATTTTACTTATGTTTTCGTTATCGGGACATCGCTTTTCTAGGTCAATAATTTCGAAGAGTAACGTTTTCAGGTTATTATTAAAATAAAATGTATTATTAAAATAGATTGATATAAACAAGGCACGTCCCATATACCAGATCGTTGTAAGACTGCAAATGGAATCCATTATACACAGAATGACACGGAAACAAAAAACGTGGATAGTGGATCTATTTATTCTTATCTTTTTACGCAATACATAACATAAGGGGACTAACACAAGACGCGGGTCAGTATACAAATGGAGTTGAACGAATACAGTTAATTTTAAAATTCAAGAGTAAATATCGCTTTGAGCAATATACGATACGAACACTTGCTTTTCCTAATTTATACCTATGCTATATATGTATAACGAAGTAGGGTAAAAACTAAAATGTCAGTACTTACCTACTTTACTGATAAAAAAGTTTTGCTCTTTATTTCAAATGCAGCGACATTTTTTTTTCACTTGTGTATATTTATGCAAAATGATTTTTTTAAATTAATTTTCAGTTCCCACTCTGCTGGTGATAAATTAATTCGCCACGTAAAACCGCAGAGTCTGCTACTTACCATATCGCTTGGAGCGTGTCGCTAGCGGCGTGGCAGTGATTGCCAGGCAGGCAGGCACCAATTAAATTAAATTAAAAATTGTTAATCCAGTTTAAGAATTACTTATACCTACAGTTGTAAGTGTTGGCGCCTCTTTTTGCGTAACAAATATCTGCATGTGTTAAGATGCACCGCTTTAAGTCACCATACATTTGATTATCACAGTCCTACAGGCGGTCGACGCTGCTAGTACCGCGTGACGCGAGACGATGACGCTTCAATTGAAATCGCTTGGAGCGTTTTTTCTTTATTATCGGATTAAGCGGTTTTAGTAGCAAAGTTGGCGAGCGACCAAATAACATGAAATTCCGATACTAATTCAATTAATCAATTAAATCCCGATATTACGAACAGACAATACCCTTCAAGTACCTACAACTTAATTATGGGTTAAACACAATAAGGCTGGGAACTTCCTCAAAGGGATAATAATTAAATTACTAAATAGCGTGAAATATGAATTAAGCTTGAGTGGGAACGCGTGTACAGTGATCACGTGTGGGTTTGTTAGAAGCCATTAATCAAGTTGGAATTAACACCTTTCCCACAAATATAATACGATACCTTACCTATAGCCTGATAGCCTGACGAGTGGGTTTCAAAATTAGTCAGCTTAAATTTAACTCTGCCATGTTGCTAAAGAGATAAAAGTTAATTGGGGTCTATGTATTGCGTGTATATAGGACGCGGGTCGTCAGGAGGGTAGCTCACATTTTGAAGGGTCTGCATGGGACTTTGTGGTCTAAATTTGAATTATGTCACAGTTTCGTAGTCTGAGTCAATTATTTTTGAGAAATGAATTTTAGTCAGCGTTGGTCAGTAACCTGAATGCCTTTCGACAAAGCTCCTCGTTATTCATCGAAACATGTCGAGCAATTTTTGACTTCTGTGAACCGTTCCAATATATTTAATAGTTTATTGTTAATTATAAGATGTAATAATGTTTTGAAAAGATGTGTCCCGCCGAGTTTGTTGCCGGTCCCATATTGGGATACCCTCCTCCAATTGAGGGGGGATTTAAATCTTCTCGGGGCAGAGGTGTACGGTTGGAGCCGGTAAAGGTTTATTTGACGTTCATAAGCGCATTGTAATATGCCTACTTAAATAAACTATTTTTTATCTTTTTTTATCTTTTATATCAGGTAGACCATGTCTGTCTCGCATCGGTCTATTCAGCCACTAAAAACGGTGTCTCTCCGGTGTTGCACCTTGTCTGCAATAGACGCAATGGCCAATGATGATGATGAAATCATCACCTTTTGCCATCTATCCCTCTTTAATCAAGTTATTTCCTATGTATTTAAAATTTACTCTGTGACTCACAACGGCTCGTAATCATAACTTATATTATAATAATTAAGTAAAGTATTCAAGAACATAACTCCTACCATTGTATAACTCAAACTAGCATAAGTTTAAATTAATAAAATGTATCTTATCTTAATAAAATTTCAAAACGAAAGCAGCTTAATCAGATAAATTCCTTGATTGTTTGTGGTGTGCAATACAGTTTTTATAGTGCACATGTGAAGGACCTCCTTACATTAGTCATTCATTACGTATGCAAGAAAAAAGTTTACGTTTCACAGTTTTTTTGTGACACTCTCAGCACAAAAAACGCACGGACCTACCTTAAGCTGATATACGTCATACGTGACAGTGCATACGACTAATATAGTAGGAGATCCCACATATGGTCGACCTTCACCAATCTGTCTGACGGATGAAACTATGAAAATATGAAAGAAAATATGTTCCAGAATATAAACAAAAAGGGTTGCCTAAAGAAATATGGTCAAGGAAATTAATAAAATTTTGAAAAAAATTTTTTTCGGCAAATTTCACCGATTTGTCTGACGAACGAAATAAGTTTCAATGGAAAGTATACAACTTGTACAACATAAATCAACTAGGTTGCCTATCTTTTTCCGGTCACTATTATGTGGTTGCCGTGTTTAAAGAGGTGATTTTATATCGATATTTGCACTCATCTGTCTGACGCTTGCATTATACATCGAAAAGATGGTAATTTTATTGCAAATACAATGGTATAGGGTTGCCTGCGAAAATCCGGTCAGAAATAAGGGTTGCCAGGCTTTTAATTAAAATAAGAAGGGAAGACTTTTAGCGATAACTCATAAACAGCTTAACTGAAACAAGTTTGTTTTAATTTTATTTGATTGAGTTTTTTAAGCACTATTTTCATGATTTTTTTTTATATTTTTTGGACACATGGTTCAAAAGTTAGAAAGGAAAGCCTTTTTTTTCGCTTCAACCCTATAGTGTGACATGTCGTTGGATAGGTCTTTTGAAATAAATACGGTGTTTTAGAAAACATTTTTTGATAAAGTAAATATTTTAGGAAATAATCGCCTCGAAAGCAACAAAATGTACGTGAGGATTTTTTTCAAAATGAATAGGGGTTTTAGAAGAACATTTTTTGATAAAGTGAATATTTTAGGAAATAATCGCTTTGAAAGAAACAAAATGTGCGTGACAATTTTTTTATCGTTTCAATCTTATAGTGTGGGGTGTCGTTGGATAGGCCTTTCAAAATAAATAGGGGTCTTTAAACAACATTTCTTGATAAAGTGAATCATTTCGGAAATAATCGTTTAGAAAGAAAAAAAAAAAGGTTATTCCTTCTAACTTTTGAACCATGTGTCCAAAAAATATAAAAAAAATCAAGGAAATAGTGCTTCAAAAACTCAATCAAATAAAATTAAAACAAACTTGTTTCAGTTAAGCTGTTTATGAGTTATCGCTAAAAGTCTTCCCTTCTTATTTTAATTAAAAGCCTGGCAACCCTTATTTCTGACCGGATTTTCGCAGGCAACCCTATACCATTGTATTTGCAATAAAATTACCATCTTTTCGATGTATAATGCAAGCGTCAGACAGATGAGTGCAAATATCGATATAAAATCACCTCTTTAAACACGGCAACCATATAATAGTGACCGGAAAAAGATAGGCAACCTAGTTGATTTATGTTGTACAAGTTGTATACTTTCCATTGAATCTTATTTCGTTCGTCAGACAAATCGGTGAAATTTGGCGAAATATTTTTTTTTCCAAAATTTCTTAAAAATAGCCTTGACCATATTTCTTTAGGCAACCCTATTTATTTATGTTCTGGAACATATTTTCTTTCATATGTTCATAGTTTCATCCGTCAGAAAGATTGGTGAAGTCGACCATATATGTGGGATCTCCTACTAATAGTCTCTTACGTAATGTTTGTTTGTTATGAATTTCTAGTGTACATTTCATTCGATAGCGTTACGTGCGTTCGCGTTTGCGTTATTTCTATTTTTGTATTAGAACAGCGCGCAAAGCGGGACGTTTTGGAAAATCAAAATCCCATACAAAATGACACTTAACGCAACTTAATGAAATTTACACTAGGTTATTGAATGATATTATATTGCCGCTGCGAATAAGTCCCGATTTAAGTAGTTGACATAATGCGCGAAGAACATGGTTAGTTTAATAAAACAATCTTCGCGGTAAAATAAATTACAGTCAAGTTCAGAAACCTTTGTTAAGCATGTGGAAACTCATTGCAGTATCTTTGATACAACACGTTTGTTTTGACCAACAGAGAGGCAGATTAAGAAATTTCGAATTTCCTTTTTAGGACCTCCGATTTGACAATTCGAAGCGGATGCTACAAAAAATACGAGTAGTTCAGAATAAGTTTGGCATGCAAATTTCCAGAAACCAGTTTCACGAAACTTTTAAACGAGCGGAAGCTACTTTTCAATAAAAGTAGTCAAAAAGCTTTCGCTAGCGTGAAAAATTACTAGCATTTGTCAAACTGTCCCCATATTTTTGAATTCTACACATGATAGAAGATATATTCCCAAGCGCCAGGAACAGCCGCAGTGCAATGAACCGAGACTTGGCATGAGGACTATTAAATAGCGAAACAAAATCCCGAAGGCCAATTGGACTATAAAATGTATTTTGAGACATCGTCCGTTTTTATTATGTGTGGAGTTATACGTAGTTGGATTAGACGACAACATTCTACTAATATTATAATAGTATTTTAAATTTTTGTTTGGAAGTTGGGTGTTTGTCGTTCAATCACGCTAAATACTGAAATTTGGTACCTACACGGATACTTTATAACATGCAGGTTCGTGATAAAGAAGTCACTATTTAGTAACAGACATTACACTGTCTCATAAGCGCGACCAGTGCGACCACCATACGACCCCTGTAACTAATTCATGGAAAAGGTTTTATGATTTATATCCTACAAAGGTAAAATAGAGGTACAAGTAATAAAAAGAGGTGAATGGGAGAGGACAGAAACTACTTAAGTCTAGTTAATTCTGAAACTAAAACATTACGTTGCAGGCTTAGAATAAATTTAAAAGTGGAAAAAATACTGTCTTGGGTGAGACAACCCCCACCACTTTCCACGTTTTCCACTTTTAAATTTATTCTAAGCTAATAAAAAATAATATTATGTTCCAAGCATAGCAACTCTTTAGACGGACCAAAATTCGTTATTTTCTTTTGTTCTTCTAGCAATTTGCACGGCGTTGGATACAATAGGATGTCGCATCGTTATAATTCTTCCGCGAAACGCAAAAAGAAAACGGCAATCATCGGTTTAATAAACTAAACACGAAGATGAGAAAAAGTAAATTTATAACGTTGTCTGCGTAACGGTTAAATGATAGAACACCGATGCTTTGATTGGACACATTCGCCATTATAATTGATTATAGTATTATCATAAATAGACAGGCGTAGGTAGATATAACAATGCGCGTAACTGTGAAGCCGCTAGGCAACAACAGATCTATTAATCGGGTGTCGCCTTATATTGTATACAATATTATGTTATGACAATTTATTCGTGCTCACGAATCTTTACATTTTTATCGTAACGTGCGTTATCGTCACTTCTCGTCGTCGTCAGATCTTTCCAAATAGCCTTTAAGCAGACATTTCCGCAATTCTGCAACGGAAGTTATACTTACTCGTAGTCTTTAATGTGAGTGTTGTGTATAAATACCTATATATTCTAGAGCTTTCTACACCAAGCAGCAGCCGAAAAGGCGTTAATATTCGGAAAAACAAATAAATTAGCCTATTACCCACAACCTACCTGATTGGTGGTGTGGCCCCACTGGTACGCGACGAAGCTCTGTCTACTGTACAGGAACACGGGCACCTGATGGTCCTTCACACGGGGACGGGTCGCTGTTCCCTCACGACGGTGAGGTGTGTCGTTGTTAGGGTCCTACTGGGACGTAGAAATAAAATCGCGGACTGTATCAAAATAGGCTGGTTTATTCCGCTTTAATTACATGAAAAAGCCCGGCCAAACAATTATAAAATTAGATTCGGTATTCGTCCGTTACCGGTGAAGTAGGTAAAGCGAAGTAAACCAGCCTATTTTGATACAGTCCGCGATTTTATTTACGCCCACTGTAAGAACTATTCTTACCTGATTGGTGGTGAGGTCCCACTGGTCCGCCACGAAGCTCTGTCTACTGTACAGGAACACGGGCACCTGATGGTCCTTCACGGGGGACGGGTCGCTGTTCACCCTCACGACGGTGAGCTGGGTCGTTGTTACGCCCACTGTAAGAACTATTCTTACCTGATTGGTGGTGAGGTCCCACTGGTCCGCGACGAAGCTCTGTCTACTGTACAGGAACACGGGCACCTGATGGTCCTTCACGGGGGACGGGTCGCTGTTCACCCTCACGACGGTGAGATGGGTCGTTGTTGTGCCCACTGTAACAACAATCCACGATAATACTTAGGTATAATACTCTTATACAAACGGTTAGAATTTACGTACGGGTTGGGAATGGGACAGTACACTTTTCAATTTTATATTGACATGGACAAAGTGCTAAAAATTAAACAATACCTTAATGTATGGGCAATAAGGTCGCGTATACATATTTTAGGCAATTTGTCCGTACCGATTGTTAATACCTTGTCTGTACTCTTTATTAGTTTGAAGTAGTATTTCAGGTACTGTCTTGTTTATCCCTACTTGACCGTATCTCGATCAAATTTCAACTTAAAAAATATCTTCTTCCTGGCGTTATCCCGGCATTTTTGCCACGGCTCATGGGAGCCTGGGGTCCGCTTGACAACTAATCCCATGATTTGACGTAGGCACCAGTTTTTACGAAAGCGACTCCCATCTGACCTTCCAATTCCAACCCAGGGGGTAAACTAGGCCTTATTTGGGATTAGTCCGGTTTCCTCACGATGTTTTCCTTCACCGAAAAGCGACTGGTAAATATCAAATGATATTTCGTACATAAGTTCCGAAAAACTCATTGTACGAGCCGGAGGTTTGAACCCGCGACCTCCAGATTGCAAGTCGCACGCTCTTACCGCTAGGCCACCAGCGCTAAAGCGCTCAACTTAAAAAATATATCCCTTATTAAATATGTTAAAAAACGGGTCATCCGGGACCCGTTTTTAACATATTTAATATGTTCTGTGTCTCGCGGAAGTTTTGTTATTAAAATATTTCCCTTAAACAGTACTTTATAAATAAGTAAAGAAAGCCTCGGATCGTGTTTATCGGCTCTTACGTCAAAAACTGTAATCTAAGACATTCTTTATTTTATTGCCGTATGTGTAACGTAATGTAACATACCTTTTACGAGGTTAAACATTTTATTTAGTGCGAGTTTTTACTTATGCTACAGTAAAATTTCCCAATTATAGTCCAGTACTGCAACAGTGGTTCACAAATTCAATAAGTAACTATGTATCAATTGATAAATATATTTAAGTCAAGAATTCATACAACAGTCAGCATAATGTACATATACAATAATAACTAATCTACAATGTACAATTTCTTATCATGTATGATTTAATCAAACTATAGTTACAATTTATAATACTTACTGTATCAATAAGGTACTAATGTTCTTTTTGGTTATGGTTATGTATAAGTGTTTATTTCCATTTGTAAAACTATTTTGCCTTACAACTTAAAAAATTAAATAATTTCGCACCTGAATGAAGATATTAGTTAAATTTCAACTTTCGACCCGGAGAGAAAACTAGGCCACATCGGGATTAGTCGTCACAGAAAAGTGACTGTTACATATTAAATACGTCATAAAAATATATGCTTCATGTGCATAATGTGAGAACGGCCCCCTTCTTCGATGGAATGCTACATGTATTATGATGTTTCGTACGTTTTTTTTTTTTAGCCTACTTTGGTGTCATACTGCTGGGCAAAGGCCTCCCCTGGTTTTCTCCACTCGACCCTGTCATCGGCATTTCCCAACATTTGGGGTAGAATGCGTCCAAGTCGTCCCGCTATCTCCTTTTCGGTCTGCCTAAACCCCGACCTGCACCGTCTATTGTGTTGCGTGGGTCCCACTCAGTAACCATTTTGGCCCACCTTTCTGGGTGCATGCGGCAGACATGTCCAGCCCAGTCCCACTTAAGCTTAGCGGTCTTGACGCCTACATCTACAACTCTAGTTTTGGAGCGTAGTTCCGTGTTTCTGATTCGATCAGTTCTGCGAACACCTAGTATACTACGCTCCATCGCACGCTGGCAAACCTTGAGTTTAGATTTTAGAGCCTCAGTTAATGACCAAGTTTGTGCACCGTAAGTTAGGATGGGCAGGATGCACATGTCAAGGAGTTTGCGCTTAAGACACAAGGGAAGGTCGCCCTTCATTAGCGCTTTCATGGACCAGAAGCTCTTCCAGGCGTTCTCGATACGTCTATCGATTTCGATAGACCGCCTGTTCTCGAAGGATGCTATCTGGCCCAAGTAAACGTACTCGTCGACATATTGTATATCCTGCCCATCTACTACAATGCTATGTTTAGCTTGATTGGTCATCAACTGAGTTTTCGCTCTATTCATTGTAAGTCCAACCTCAAGGCTCGCCGTGCTGAGGTCTTGCAGCATTTGTTGCAGATGTGATGACGTATGGGAGAAGAGGACTATGGATGGAGTGGTCATTTCTCCATACAAACGTACTCCTCGTTTTCCTCCGTGGTTTTTGAAGCTAGAGCAATGATTTTTTCAACACAGATTAATATTGTCAATATCTGTGTCGGACCGTTTTGCTTTTTTTGATATTTTTGTTTTTTTAAGGCGCTAGAGCCCTTCAAAAATGGCCTAATTGACTATGCCGCAATGAGAGGCGTGGCATTCAAAACTGATATCAATTAGCCAAAAAAGCAAAACGGTCCGACACAGATAATTTCATAATCATTTAGATTTCCAAATTTGGTTACGATTGGTTAAGTTTTGGAGGAGGAAACAGAGCCCAAGTAGCATTGCAAGCTGTATATAAGCTGTATTAAAGTTTATTTGTATACTATAAGCTGTACAGTTAGGCTGTACAAAGGCTGTATAAGCGCTTATACAGCCCTTATAAGTAAAAAAAGGGCCCAAATTATACAGCCTTTGGCGTTATTAGAGCTGTAGGGTAGCTATATAAGCAATACATAAGCTGCATAATAGCTGCATTACAGCTATATTTCGGTGTAACAGGAAACCTTAACACTACAGATAATCTCTTATAAGTACGATATAAGAATATAAGTTTTAAATGAGTTATAAGAAAGAATTACAAGAGAATAATAATCGTTCAAGAAACTAAAATGTCTTAATCTTGTTCATTCGTAATATAGTAATGGCGACAATAAAGTGTTATAGTGGATGGTAAAAGTAAAAGTAAATATTATACAGGACTTGAATGGAATTTTACATTATTGGTAAGTGCGGATTATTATTTATTGTGAACCTGTGTATCTTTTCTGGCAAAATATTTACGCGCCTGCAAAATAACAAAGAGAAACCATAAGGAAAATATCAAAAATCGGTAAAGTTACTGTTTGTTTTTAAGGTTAGAGTATCAAAAATATTTATAAATATTAATTCTAAGGCTAAACAATTTATTTTAGCTGGTAATCATAACACGGCGTTAGTCTGCTAAATATTTGCAAGTATTTCTTTAATTATATTTACAAATACGTTTTTGTTTTATTGTAAAATGGCGACAATTTTTAAACAGCCTACAGGATAGTTGGAGAGCATTATAATCTCTTAGTAGCTGTGCTGTGTAATAAATGGAGTGTCTTTTACAGCTTTTGTAATTAAAACAGCTTTATAATAGAATATTTGTATTCGTTTGGCTGTATTTCGGTTCTCCGTACATAAGTTATAATTCTCTTTAGAGATCCGTATAACAAATAAAAAACCTGTACTGTAACTGTCATTCATTAAAAACATTCGTAAAAACTAAAAAACTAAAACTAGTGCCTACGTCAAATCATGGGATTAGTTGTCAAGCGGACCCCAGGCTCTCATGAGCCGTGGCGAAATGCCGGGATAACGCGAGGAAGAAGAAGACTGTAACTGTCATATATTCCTTTAGTTTTATAATACACTTATTTTCAGAAATCATTACACTACTATACTTATACGAGTGTAAAATTACGCCAAAAGATTGTTATAAGCGACTCTATCAGTAATACAGAAAAGAGCTGTAGCTGCCATTTATTCATTTGGTTTTATAATACCCTTACAGACAGAAGTTATACAACTACTACTATTATAGGAGAGTTAGATTACGCCATAAGAAATAGCTTTAAAACGGGGTAGACAGATACATTTGTACAGCTACAAGTGCCAAGTGATACTACAATACAGCCTGTATACAGCTTTTACGATAAAATTAGCTTGTAGTGTTTCACAACACTTAATGTTTTAAAACGGAGTTGACAGATACTTTTGTACAGCTAAAAGTGCCAAGTGTTACTACAATACAGCCTGTATACAGCTTTTACGATAGAATTAGCTTGTAGTCTCTCACAACACTTTTAGTTTTATAGTAGATTTTTTATATTCTGATAAAGCACCCCATGCTTCCGCAGAATCCTTTATAATGATTTTATACAGCTTGAGCTGTATAATGTCTGTAAAGTACCTTTTATACAGCTTAAATCTTTTCTGACACTCTTATACGTCCCTTAAATCACTCTAAGTTCTTAATTGGCTGCTATATTGATGTTGCCGACACTTCCATGCTACTTGGGAGGAGTACGAAACCTCGATTTTTGAGATTTTTACGCAGGATTTTTCGCCTTGTCCTTATCGCACTACTTTTAGGTGCCGCTACCGTTAGCGAGACAGGTACATTTACCTAAAATGTTTAAAACTCAGCTCCTGTTTCGTCTTAACCTCTTGCCGCCGACTTCAATGCCCATCGTCTCCCATGAGACCGCCAGCTTTTGAAATATCTCTTGGAGACAACTGGTGAACAATTTTGGAGATAGCGGGTCGCCCTGTTTAACGCCTTTCCCTATGCTGAATACGGGACCGGGTGCGTGCAATTTAATGCTCGCTGTGCTATTGTTGTAAATAGTTCCAACGAGTTCAACATATGCCGTGTCTATACCCTGGTTCTGCATGGCGGAAAATATAGCGGAGTGTTTGACGCTGTCGAATGCTTTGCTATAATCAACAAAAGCAAGGTATAGAGGGACATTGAACTCGTTGGACTTTTCTATTATTTGATTAAGAGTGTGGAGATGGTCAGTGGTGGAGAAGCTAGGTCGAAATCCTGCTTGTTCGGGTGGCTGATGTTTGTCCAGCAGTGGGGCAATTCTATTTTCTATTATTTTAATAAATAGTTTATATAAATTGGATATTAGACTAATGGGACGATAATTATTTATGTCTGATTTATCTCCTTTCCTTCCTTTTTGTTTCGTACGTAAGTTCCAAAAAATTCATTTGGTATTATAATACCAATTACGGTATACCAGACGGCATACCGTCACTCATATAGGTAATAATAATAAGGAATAAATCTCTTGTAAGTTAACCTTCATCAGTGTAATTAAACACATAAAGTTAATGTAGCATGTTTTAAGACCATAAAAATACAAGTTTACTATTCCACGGTCACTAGTGCCAGTTATACTAATAATAATACGCGTAACTTGAAAATAAAAATGTAAGGACCTAGTGAGTACAGGGAGGATCGGAAAGGGAGAGGGGAGGCCTTTGCCCAGCAGTGGGACACACACATATAGGGTTACCAGATACAAATTTAGAATTTCCTGACAATATTCCTGATTTCCCAATATTTTTCATGACATTCATATTTTTGACGGGGGGGGGGGGGGGTCTAGCCCGTTAGCGATGGCCACCCGACGATTGAGCATTTTGGATTAATTTAACCTTTTGAACGCCACAGACGGCAATTGACGTCAACGCAAAGTCGTCACAATGACGCCAAAGACGGCATTTGACGTCGATCGTTTTTTGATGAAAATCTACTGAAAAACACCCCAACCCCACTTTTAGGTTGGCATTATTTATTCACAAAACTAATTTTTACCCCTGTGGCGTCAGTGGCACATGGATGCGCCGTTTGGCGTTCAAAAGGTTAAGTAAATAAAAAGGTACTTTATAAAAAAAATCTATCGGTTCAAAAAATTCCTGACATTTTCGTGTTTCGTCCCCATTCCTGACAAAAGGCCAAAATTCCTGACATGTCAGGAAAATTCCTGTCATCTGTACGGCTACCACCAGTTTTGACATTGACATAACGCTCACGTTTACGTAACTTACTTTCTATGCATCTCGCTCGTACTCGCATATGCGAGCAATAGTGCAAGCGAGATGTACAGAAAGTAAATTACGTAGACGTGAGCGTTATGTCAATGTTAAAACTGATGGTAGAGGCTCTGGTAACCCTACACACATAGGCTAGTTTAAAAAAATTAAGTACCTAATGCACATTCTACGCGATTCGCGTGACTAATTTTATTTAGGACGACGCGCGTGTTCGCTATGGAGCGAACGAAACATGTGAACAAGCTTCGACTTAAAATAAGTGAGTGACCCGTTTTGATTTATGTCTATATATAATATGTCAGTGTCTCTAGAAAGTTGTATTATTTAAATAATTGTCTTTGCCAATTTATTGGATGTTAGGCGAAGCGGAGCGGCACCACGCCGCCGCCGCTACGTGGGCGCTACGCCTAAGAGACAAATCTCGTTTTCTACTTCCCTAATTGAATTATTTTGATTAATGATTCTGGACAACAAAGAAATTATATTGGATTTAATTCTCATCTGCCCTTTGGACTGGTTTGGATACCCTCGGGCCTCGTTAGGACAAGTTTGTTGTAAATTTCACAAGAATCGTTAATTATTCCGTAATCTCCGCATCGCTTATACAATTTCACTTCATTAAGGAAAACAAGATCAGAGAAGTTTCAGCACAAAAGTAAATTTCGGGCGCTACTCAAATGCTTGGAAATTTCTACTCCATTTTACAAAAACCGCAAACATTTAATTGTTTTTTTTTTACTGTACCTGACTTTAGTCTCCCTTCCTTCCTTGCCGTATCCGGCAATGGCGACTCCATCAACAATTCTTATCCGGATTATGAAATGCCCTAATGTGGCTCGCGAAACCAAACCTGACTTTACTATGTACCTATACATATTTTCTATAATTTACTTCCCGCTAATATTTGTTTACCGCCGCGGACCGTGTCTTGCAAAAAAACAATTTTATATTCTACAATTTGGTTTCATTACTTTCCCTTAGTAACAGAAATCACAATTACGTCAGTTCAAAAATCGATAAGTACTTTCTGTTTCCTGAATAAGTTACATTTAACACACCAAAATACTCGTACGATGAAAGGTTTTTTTAACAAAGCGGGAATATGTGCCTACGCCTACGCTACGTAGCTGTACGTGATACGTGAACAGGAGGTGTATGTTAATTGTAATAATAGGTTATGAATTTGATCTAGATTTCGATAGTCGGTGTCAAAAGTGACGTTTTTCGTTGGAGAAATACAATCACAATACGCCTCCAGGTTAGTTAGCACCTCAGAGTCAGATGTGCAAGTTGTGGAAAGTTTCAAAAAAGTTGAAAAAGTTCTCGGATATTTCAGGAAAATTTCATACATATAAGATTAAGGTAACTTTCATTTTGGAAATACACAATTTCGATTCCCATACAAAAATATGAAAAATTACCGAAATTTTTAATGTTGAAATTTTGCAATTTTGGAAATCGTCCGACGGCACATCAGTGGATAGTTAGCACTGAATAAGCTAACCCATTTAATATTATCTATATTTTGTTTTATAAAGTTTATACAACTCATTTTTACCTAGTTATTCAGTCATCTTTCTGATATGTGGCTTATGTTTAAAATTTGGAGGTTCTACATTCAACGGTTTAGGCTGTGCGTTGTTTATCAATGTATTATAAGTGAGTAACAGAACCATTTCATATTATAAATATAGATATTCGCATTGACGTTTTTAAATCAACATGATTCAAAAGTTATTTTAAGAACGGTTCCTCTCAATAAAAGAGCTGAGCGTGTCAAAACACTGAAGTAAATTTCTCATAATCAAATTGACCTTGTTCTTGGCAACATCGCCTATTAATTAGTGTATCTCGGAGGGCAAATTTTGGCTGCCATTATTAGGTATAGGTCGCGAATTGGACGCAAACAATGGAGCGCGCTAACCGAATCGTATAAGTTAGTGCTCACCCGCTCTCGCTAAAGCATAATAAATCTGCTTGAAAGAAGCAAATTGATAATCTTTAATTTGCATGACATTAATTATTTAAAATTACTTAAAACCTAATGCCAGACCTGACGGTTTCTGGTATGAGTTGCGTTCTCGCGCGCGACTAGGGTTACCAGATGACAGGAATTTTCCTATAACGCGGCTATAGGCTCAATCGGGTGGCCATAGCCACAGATTAATAAATAGTTACTACGTAACAGATACTTCATTCCCAAACAAAAGCGAAAATACCTACGCTATAATAGCCTACAAAACCTTAATAATAATACCTGCTGCTCAGGACAAGAAGAAATGTACCATAAGTACGCGCACAAAGAGTCGAGACTGTGTTGCCCGCCGTGCGAGTCACGTGCTAACGCGTCATCGTAAGAATGCGCTAGGGTTGTAGGCATCTACCTATGATGATTATTGTAATAAAACGAATGTTGCGGATCAACCATATTTTTTATTAGTCAATCAAATATGTTTTAGTTTTATATAATGATTTATATTTTTTTCCCTTCTCGAAATTCTTTGTTATTAAATTTTATAGTTGTAAATATCCTAAATTGCGTAAATAATTTTAATAAATACTCAGGAGCAAAGCAACGGAAAATCAACGGTTTTTAAAGTTGTAATACGGTGCTACCAGGCCGATTAATTATTACGTCGTCAAAATTATTTAAAAATACTTTTTCTAACCCTTCAATATTAATTCTTAAACGTTTCAGGTGGGACCTTTAGCCCGCCATAAAAAGATGAATCTTTATTATAGGCTTTTTCCTTTGTTTTTTGACTTTTATACCCATTTACTGCACAATAATTACGTGGTTTCGGCATTTCGAAGCGTAAGCGCGGGAAACGTACGGTGCGAGCGTTCAGGCGGGCGTTCGGCGGCCCTCTGTCGGTTGTATCGTCGACGATACGCCGAGCGGTAGGCATATAGCGCGTGGCCTTGAGCGTGTGACGGAGGCCTGCCATAGCTAACGGCTATGACCCATATGAATGTCAGGAAAAATATTCGGAAATCAGGAATTTTGTCAGGAAATTCTAAATTTGTATCTGGTAACCCTACGCGCGACTCCAAATATCAGGCGCGACAAGTATGGACTCGCGCGAGAACGCAACTCATGCTAGACCGCCTGACAGCGTTCCTATCCTATAATATTCCTATCAGTCTGAAAACAAATAAAATGTGCGTTAGATTTAGATATCACGAGAAGTAGCTGATAGCCACTTTATTACTGGTACTTAAGTGCAGATTAACTGGTGATTTATTAATATTATATAATTATAACTCTAGGTTTAGCTTTTAATTACTCCTTAGGTACCTATAGGTTAACTGAAAGAGATCCCTCTTAGGGATAAGTTCGCCCTTGTACTATATTTATGTTGTATCTGATGTACCTTTCTTCCTCTCTTCCGTACAATAAAGTGTTACTTACTTACTTTATAAGTGATCACACTGATCACTAGCATTTAAAAACTCATTAGGGGCTGGCCATAAATTACGTCATCGATTTTAGACGATTTTTGAGCTTGTATACTTTTCTAATACGAAATATTTTCACTCGTTTTACCTCTAACTCTACGCCTCTTTAAGACGAATAAATCTTCGACGAATAAACTTAAAATCCTCTTTAAACCTATAATAACCTCACTATAAGATGAAAACTCGAACTTTTTAGTGTTTTCCTTCAGATTCGTGGTATCGAGGTTCCATCTGTATTAGGGATTGATCTCTGCACCTTATAAAACAAAACGTCACCCGCCGCATCTGTCTGTATACTCATATACTGTTCGCGATAAACTCAAAAATTACTGAACGGACATGCGGTTTCCACCTAGGGGCTGTCCATAAATTACGTCATCGATTTTTGACCCCCCCCCCCCCCCCCCCAAATCATCCAAAAATCATGCTTCGAATGACCCCATTTCCTCCTACGTCATGCTACCATCATCCGATGTCCAGACCCCCCCCCCCTAATTTGAAATGACGTAATTTATGAATAGCCCCCTATCAATATAGAGTGATCCGCGAGGAAGGTTCATGTGTATAATTTGTTAAGGTTTTGTGTAACCCGTGCGAAGCCGGGGAGGTCGCTATATGCCGTCGCTATATATATTAGTGTCAATATGCCGGTTGCTAGGCACAACTCCGCTATATCGTAGGTACGTAATTTAGCCCGTCTGGCCTATTATCACACCGCTTAATCACTTGTTTATGAACTCGAGTGTCTAACATATGTAAGTATAATTTTATAAAATGTAGTATAACCCAAGTCGCAGAAGCCTAACTGTGGCTAAAAAATCTATGTTCCTGCCTAAAGGCAACGTGTAAAAGCAAAAACATTGTTATACTACGAGTATACTACTATACAAAGTAGTCCTACCTAGCTATAAGAATACTTGCTATACCCTTTATAGGGTGCCATGTGATTCTATGTTTTTATTTACCAACTATGTACCATGGTTTGCAAATAAACGATTTCTATTTCTATTTCTATTAATACAGCCCCGTTTTCGTTGTGTCAATACAGATGGCTGTGTGTATTTTGTCCCATAATTAATAAAGTAAATATAATACATACTTGTATAGTCATAGGAAAAAATATAATATTTCTGTCGATAAGACCGGAATAGTCATGATGAAAAGTAAAACATGGTATATGACTTTTCTATAATATTCATAAATATTGCTTTGCTCGACAACTGGCATGTAAAGGTTAGGTAAAAAAAACATGATGGTGAGGCGCAAATATGATCATTAATATGATCCGTATTGATCTCACGAGGAGTGCTAATTCTTGACATACACTCGTATCTATTTAAAGTAATTTAAACCTTTCATAAAACGATATTTGATCGCAGGCATCGCAGCATTTCTATTGTTTTATTGGTTTTGAAACGATAACAAGGGCAGGATACCTCGAGAAAATTTCAACAAAAACAGAATGCAACAGATTTGATTTCGGTGGGACAAGTTGAACATAAACTCGTAATTACCACTCTGGTTGCAATCTCAATTACCATTTTGCCTTTTGCCGTAGGTTCATTTATTTCCAGGTACATAATTGGCAATAAATTACGAGATAATAGCGCGTATTAATTTTAATTGCACGCTGTTCGTGGATCATTAACAAAAACACAAAATAATTAGTTTTATCACGATCAAAATAGAATAATCACGGTGAATAAATAATACTTATTACCTGAATAAGACATTTATTCATTACATTATAACTTCAATGGGCCCTGATTACTCTTAGATTTACTAGCAACGGTACATTTCTGTAGAATATTTTTTGACTTAATTACAGTTTAGTCTTATTTTATTTACTATATTTAATGTAAACTTAATAACGTATTTACATCAAATACATAATACATTTTTAATCTATGATCGGTATATGCAGTATAGTCGCAATCAGATAATATATATTGGAGCGGCCAAGGTGCTCAAAAATATCTGAACAAGCACTTAAACGCCTCGCCTTGACAACACAGACGAGTGTAAATATTTGTGGTGACTGTACAATTATTTTAAGATTAACGTTAAAAGTAAGAGCCATTTAACAATTCTCATATTAAATATGTTTATGCAAAATCAGCTCAAAATATATACGAATAGGCCAAAACTATCATACTGGTATGCTATTTATTTACAGAACAAAGAGATTTTTCCTGTTTGCATTATTTAATGAAGTCAGCAGGCCAACTAATGGACGTTTCGTATGTAAATCTCGAGGTTATAGCAATGAAGCGGATTGTTGTTATCGTAGTTTTGATCTAAATGGGTTATAATACATTTAAAGTACATAATTGAGTGGATCATTTGTTATTTGTTTTTGTGGTTCTAATTTAATTAAAAGTTATACACGTAGTTGGTTTAGTATTTTATTATAACAACAGAGGACATGTAGAACTAGCTCCAGTGACCGCGTGACTCTTTGTCACGCGATAATATTCATCTTGTTATAAATATGTATGTCGATAATAAACATATTAGGTACTCTAAGAGTAAATTTCATTTGATGATAAAGTTACCAATCCAGTACACAGTACGTAAAACGGAAAGAAACGCACTTTTGTGTAGTGCCGAAGAGCATTTGCTGTGTTTTCTTTCATAGTCAATTAACATTACAACTACAATTACCGTTTCATACGCCTATTGTTGCACGCAACTACCACGCTACATGCGTTACAACCAACCCTTAATATTATACCCATAAGAATTATTTTTGTGTGAATATTTTATACTTATACTGGGTATAGTACGCTTGGTAACAAGCAGTGTGAGAGTCAACCGTGAATTCTTGGTTGAATAAATAGCACCCACAGTTAAGCCATTATAGTTTTTATCAGAACCGGATTAGGTACTAATTAGCAGTGAAACTTATCATCCGTGGGTGTAGTTTCTATTTAGAATTTTAAATCGGTCGTTGTCAAAATCGTCAATATTCATAGTTCGCATAATAGGTTCTGATGGCGGCGTAGGTGTGTAGTTCCTAAAATTATGAAAAGAAATTGCCAACTTGAATTATCTGTTCATCTTACTTGAGTTGCCAAGGACTTAGATCAGACGAAACCTATTCAAATATTCGAGAAAGAAATTTGGAATATAAAGTATATTTTGTAAAATAAATAAGAACCTCATTTAGCTCATCTAATAGCGAATCAGGTTAAAAGAAGTATGCCCTAATATTAATTATTATAAAATATTTTATTGGCAAAATATTTGACGCATATACGAGAAAATGTTTGGCTATGTGAAATAGAACTACGTATGAGCAGTACTACCTATATATATGACCGCTAAACGGAAGACATTTAGACCCGGAAGGGGCGCAAATTCGGTGCGTAACTAGGTCGAGGCCAGGGGCAGGGTCCCAACGCCGACATTTGCGGTCCCCTGAATTTTTCATCCCTCGTATTTATTTATTCGTACCTCTAGCTTGTCCTTGACCGATTAAAAAAAGGTGCGTCTGACAAATTAAAAATGGTGAATGTGGGGTGCTAAGGTACTACGTTACATAAATCAAAATAAAATGTGACGTCCCACGGGTAAAGGTACCTTATGGCGGTTGGCGCTTACGCTATTAACGCCGCTCCAATATTATTGCGGCGCTATGCGACGTAAGCGCAAGCCGCCATAAGGTACCTTTTACCGCGGAACGTCACAATAATTTCAAATAAATCTGGCCAGCCAACTTAAAATTTTCAAAATGCAAACTAGAATTTGCCAAATAACCACATTAAAGGTTCTATGAGACTTATAAACTTATTACGTTATTACGAGTCCTCAAAACTGCACTGTTTTTGTTATCGCCATTTTCGATTATATGGCTCATCGCCTTATTAGAGTTTTCTTGCGTTGGACGAGATTTAAGAAGGTTGCGGAAATGCCCAGGATCAGAGGCAGAAGAAAAATATAATCACACCTAACAGAGGGCAAAAGGATGTGAAGAAAAATATGTTACTTACCAGTGAGTGTGCACATCCGTTTGCTATTGATATCCTGCATCACTTGTCGCATCAGCGCCGCCAGCGCGCCCGCCTCGCCCGACACTGACTGCTTTGACAGCCATTCCGTTTCTAGCTCCATTGACAACTGGGGAACAAGCCTTTTGTTAAATTATTTTCATTTTCAAACAAAAATATTTGAATGTTAGTTGGGGTAAGAAAAAATCGGGATAGAATCCTAAATAAAGTAACTGCGGCACAAGATTGACTCTAGGGCGCCACCGAAATGATCGAGATTTTTCTCTCATTTCTCGTTACATTTGTTCAGGTTGAAATATAATCTGTCGAGTGGATTTGTTATTAGATTTGTCGAATGTTTTTTGAGTCAAAAGATTAAAGAAGTAAAATTTACGACTGCCAATTAACGACAGCCTGACAAGAACTATAAATATGCCTATTTTTACGGCGGAACCATCCATCATAGACATGTTATAGTTGTGGTTTCACTTTCGTGTCACAAAAAAACGTCTACAACACGCTGGGTCAACAAATTAAAACATTTTAAAAATTTACAAGAGATTATTTATTTTGGAATGTTTAACATCCTAAAATACGATTTTAGCCTAACACACTACAAGAATGTTTATCGATTTTTACAATACCTACATAGCAACAATTCACGCTATTTACACGTGTATGCGAATGATACCTCTACAACTCGCGACCTCAAATTTTCACACAATCCAATATTGATACACCTGATAGTCTAAAGTGTCTAAACTAAATAATCTAAAATGAACCTTCAACCGTTAAGAATAAAACATAATTCTCCCGGAACATAATCCTGAATTGTTAAACACCTGTAGACTACAAAAGAATTTAAAACCAAACATTTTTTTTATAAAGGACAATAGAGACCGTCTAAATTAAGTTTGCAAGAACAAAGTGAAGCAGTGTCATTATAAATATATATATCGTCATATTCTCATAGAAATTTCATATCAATGATGAGATTGGCACACTGTTATTGCAAATGCCACTCTTGTTGTTAGTTACACCACGCGAAGGGACGAGCCCTTCCCTTTAGTGCCGTGCTCGTGTACATGCCCTTGGGTTTGAGGCCACGCCGATTCGGGGCCCTAGTGCCCCTAGTGACCGTGACAGACTATTTAATTATCGAATACCGGTAGTGGCTCCATCTTCATTTTTCACGGCGCCTGCGCGTGGGCAAAGTACGATGGATCTACTTCATTGGTTATGCAAAATAGGTTTAACATGGTGAATAAATATATGTATTGAACCGTACCTAATAGATATCTGTTGGCTTACATTACATATTTTATTTATAACTCTTCATAGATATTATAAGCTACAGAGCGATGTCTAACCTAATACGATAGGTATAGTAGATAGTAGGTGTAATTCAAAACTAAATAGGTACCTTTTTACTATCAATGTTTTTTTTAAACTGGTTTTATGTTGGAAAGAATGATGAATAATTTACGTACTTTATAAAATAAAGTGATTCGTCGATGACAAAGCGAAAAGTCATATACCGGGTTTTACTTTATGACAATGCGTAGGAATAAAAATTACGAAATGTGACATTTTCCATATAGATTTGCCTATCAAATTGTTATTTATCTAGGCTACCAATGATAAATTAAGGAAAAATAAGGGATTTTATTTTACTATAAAATTTTATAAGTCGTTAGTGTTAAAGGACAAATTAGTTCGTCGAAGTGTGCAAATAGTACTTACTAGAGATGCAACGGATAGTTGTTTGGCTGGATGCCGGATACCGGATGATCGGCCTGACCATCGGCCGAATATTCGGTATCCGGCCGCCGAATATTCAGCCGGCGGAACTATACCTACATTTTGGTTTTTCAGGTGCGAATTGTGCAGGTTTTGAGCTGTTTCGTAGTGAACGTTCGCGCGGACTCATTTCTAGGTTCGAATGAGTGCGCGTGCAAGTGAGTAGATTGTTTAAATTGTTTTAAAATAATAAACGATAGATTTAAAACGGCCATAGAATTACCATTATTCATTATTTACTGAAAATGTTCCTGTAATGTTCCTAGTTAGATTACTATATATTCATATTCACCTACTGTAAAAAATCTCGCATAAATATATATTATGGCATTTATGCTTAAAAAATAAAATTTTAAAGTCGCCCCTGCATTTGAAAGTCACCCCGTTCTACCGTACCTACGATTATGATCGTGACTGTTTCTTAAATCCAATTTGTTTACTCCGAAATCAAGAAAAGTTGCTATCTGGTATCCGGCCGGATATTAAATTAAGGGCCGGATACCGGATAGTAACCGAATATCCGGTGCATCTCTAGTATGTACTTATACTTACTACTTCGGCGCGATAACCCAAAATGAGTCTTGGCCTCCAACGCAAGAGCAGAGCACGCCATTTTACTCGGTCCTGTGCGGATTCACGCCAGTTTTTACTGACGCCGAGCTCCTGGAGATCTGCCTCCACTCGATGCGCCCACCGACACTTAGGACGACCTACAGGACGGCGTCCAGTCGGTCGACCCAAGTATGCTCTCTTTACAGCACGATTTTCACCCATTATATTCGGTTCGCCTACAAGTTCTTGCAAATAGTAAGTTCATTTAAAACGCGCGCATATTACACAGTACGTTTAACTAAATATTTACATACAACAAAATTGCGCATTACGCACGACATTAGCTAATCGTTTAATCAATAAACAAATCCATTAATGTCATTAAAACAAGCTTTTATTCGTGACTGTTTTTCACGTAATATTTATGTCAATGAGGCATCATACTGACTGCAAGAGTCATTGTACGATAATAATTACGTAATAATAGGGTTATTTCGAGGTGTTAAACACGAAGCGGTTTTCTTGTTAGTTTATCTTAGCGTTTTGGCGCCAAGTCAAATGGCGTGCGCGCTGCTAAGTAATTTTAATTTACTGTGACTTTATAGCTGAATGGACCTTAAAATAGAGACATTTATAATAATTAATGTCACGTAAAATATCTGTTAAACGGGCGGTTATTGTATAAGATGTAGGTAAGTACATTATTTTGGAAGATTACATATTATATGACTAAATGAGTATATCATCATAGCCGTTTTCGGCTACAACGGCTGCGCTCTACCGCTGAGAGCGTCGGTAGTGCGCTCTCAGGTGACTGTCGTAGCCAATTTTTGCAGCGAAAGTGCGGCCTCACTCGCTATATGTATAATTGAGGAGTGTCTGGACTTTTCAAAAGGACTTATTTTTGTATGGCTTCCATATAGAAATAAGGCCTTTAGAAAAGACTCCTCAATTGTAAATTACTTGCGGTACCCAGGGCACCGGTGTGGCGTGGAGCTCGTTGGGTTTTTTGACGGTAGTAGCCGTCTACAATTCTACATCCCGTAATCCAGTATACCCACCCATCTCGGTCCCCCGCGGCCAGTTCTTGTTATTGCTCTCATATGCCAAAGAGCGTTCCAAAAACGGGCCCCTATAGGCACAGCAAAAATAAAGGAAGATTCACTCTACAATTTGCACAGATCAATAAATACTTGGTTATGATGCGGTATACCTGTATCGCGTAGGTCTAGGTATTTAAGTGGGTGGCGTAAAGTTTACGCCACAAACAACATAATTTTTTAAATAACACCGTTGCCAATTAGTTGTTGTTGTGTTCGGCGGGTATTATTTATTTTGTACATAACGTCCAAATTTAAGGAAAAACATGAACTTGTTTATAGGTAGGTATCATCGCCCACACTGTTAACTGTACGTCGGTGGACCTTATGCCTTTTGTAATAAGTTCCACCGATGTACAGTTAGGAGTGTTGCTGTGTGTACCTACCATACTAGATCTACGTCGTGTTTAAAACCCATTTACCATAAATCGCCGTATTATCTTTTAAAATGGAAACTGTACCGGATGTTCGGGTATAGCGATCTTAAGGATAAATTGCTAACTAAGTTCAGACCTTTAAGAGTCTCTATTAGATTTCAAACTTTATGTATAAAGAGAGGTAGATCGCCAGGAGAGGGGAATGGAGCGGCGAGTCCCACACACCGTGCGTAAACGCATCTCCACTCTGTCAAAAAAAAAGGTAGGTAGGTATTAGGTAGTGTTTTTTAGATATTCTTTGCAATGAACTTCCTTTAAAAATAAGTCTTCTTCTTCTTCCTCGCGTTATCCCGGCATTTTGCCACGGCTCATGGGAGCTTGGGGTCCGCTTGACAACTAATCCCATGATTTGACGTAGGCACTAGTTTTAATAAGAATAAGTCGTGAACCCCATATTTATTATGGTATCTATGAAACAACGCAAATAACTTAATATTGACTATCTGCTCGTTATTTATAAATATTATAATACTTACTTAAAGTCCTATGTCCCCTAGGTGGGGCAGAGGGCGTCCACAGTGCGCCGCCATCTCGTTTTTTAAGAAGTATAAAATTATGCGCGCGTGATAGAGATAGGAAATAGCGGGTTGATGTACGAAATTCTTTGTGCTTAGGGGCCTTACTTTAGTAGACACAAAAGAGAAATGTTGTAGATATAACTACTTACAAGGTATTCCGTTAGCTTCTTGACAAGGGGCTCCAAGTGCACTGTCCGGGCCCAAGCGTCGCACACAAAGCACAGGTTGAAGTAGAAGGCGTTACGGGCATATTTCTTGTTGTCTATCCTCACTGGGAAACCCAGGATTTTTGATCCGAGGAGAGTGCTGAAAAATATATACATTTTAAAACCCTATTCTTGACATCACCTGACATTCCTTTACTACTGCACAAGCAAGGCTAAAACTTTGAAAAGAACTTTAATACAATGTTGAGAAAAGGGATAATATTTTTTATTCCAATTATTTTGAAACTGGTTGTGATATATTTTTACATTGAATATACCTAATGGTGGTCAACTGAAAAATGGAATATAAAAGTAACAGATTGATGGGAGAGTGTATATTATGCAATAGAGATATATATGCAGACCACAGCAACAGAACATGTGTGTCTAACATGACTCTTATCATGTTATCAAGCTCATAACAGTGAACCTTGATTAAAATGTATAACTGATAACAGTATCAGTATTAATAGATAATTTTTAATAAATCTCACTCCATTAATATACTTTGTTAATATTAAATGCTCATAGAATTATGCAATCTTTTTTAGTTAATGTAATTTTTAATTATATTATTGCGAATAAAATCGCATTAAAACTGTTTCAGACGAGAAAAGTGAAACTTAGTAGAAATTAAATTATTGTTATTTTCTAAAACTATGAACTAAACTAATTAAAGAAAGTAGGTATTATAAATAATATAATCTAATAACGGTCATTTTATCTTAATCACATATCGCATTAGAAACGAAACGGACATTCCATTCCAGTCAAGTGGGGTGACTAATTCTAAACTTGAAGTGAACTAATTGGCCATAATAAACTCGTATTGGAACTAGAATATCAACTTTGTGTATAATTGTTTATACTCCAATGCAAGGAACAATATAACGCCGCGATATACAACCAATACACGTGGATCTCATTTACTTTTAGAAAGGTACAAACTTACACAGTCAAAGTGCAACGCTGCAGTTGCACTTTTGGAATGATGTAGTGGCTGACCGTATCAAAAATGTCCTTCGAAATATAGTTTTCTGGCACTTGGCAGGTTATCTTAGGGCCGGCCGTCGGGTGGAATTCACACAGAAATATGCAGCGTATCGGCCCTTCCTGCCCACAGCCCTCGTAATACTTTGAGTTCACATCCATCGTAAACAACTAAATTTAAAATTTCAACACTTCACGATCAACACATTAAGCTTATTAACGACACTATATTAACTAATCATGATGCAGAAAAACGAATATCCTAATAAGTTTGACACACTAACACGATTTTCTAAACGTAAATAAAAACTGTACTTTAATCCGCACGAGCAGCGAACCTACCCCACCCGCGCTGCGTAATCAACTGACGTTTATTTTTGTTATTTATTTTTGACTGATAATTTTATTTTGACAGTTGAATTTCGCTGTTGCCATTGGAAATAAATATAAAGGTTCACATTCAAGCATTCTCAAAATTTATACTTGTTGTTTGTTGTGTTGGTATCAATGGTATTCTTGGTTGCCGCACGGACCTAGAGAGTAAACCGGACAGAGTACATTAGCCAAAAAGTGTGTCCACATGAGAAGTCAAGGTGGGCCGTTGCATCTCTTTCTAATTAGGGTGACCATAAGTCATATGTATGTGGGATATCAGGATAACATTGAATATATAGTTTGGCCAAGATCTATTCTTATTCGTGCATAGTTATAGAGAATCATACTGTATTTTCGCTGTACTAGTATTATGGCCTGAAAACATGAATCTAGGATATACCTGGATCTGGCATGAGTGGTGGGGGTAACTGACAGAACGGGATAGTCTTATGTATCTTTCAGTAGGAGTAGCAGAGAAAGCGGTATTATTGCTTGTCCTTGTCACAGTCTCACTTTTTGTTTGTTCCCCACCTTTTTATTAGTATGGAGAATGGTGGGCAACAAATGGATTCGACCAATCACAGTGTCGCATTTGCATATGTTTTGTCCCTCACGGAGGCACGCGTATACTACTTCTATGCGATCCTACCTTCTATGCCTGAAAAGGGATGGATATAGTTTTTTTTCTCTTCTGTAAAACGCTTCACACAACCTTAGGTACTTAATTTAGTTGTTCTAAAAGCTGTTGCTAATAGCCGTACTGGACCACGAACATGGTGGGTCGTCAGGAATGTGGTCCGCCGTAAAGCCCCCTCCAGACTATGCGCGTGAATCGCGGGCGAAGCCGCGAATGCGAGTGTGGAGTCGATATCGCTGTCTGCGAAAATCGACGCCACACTCGCGTTCGCGGCTTCGCGCCGCGATTCGCGCACGTGTGAGGAGGGGGCTTAACGTCTGTCAAGAACACGGGTATGAGTGAGAGAGATAGAGTGACAGATATGCTGACAGAACCAGAGGGTCTACCGCGAACCATGTTCGACGTGTTGCCTCTCTGTCACACTTACGTACGAATTTACAAGTGCGACAGAGAGACAAAATGTCGAAAGTGGTTTGGGGTAGGCCCTCAGGGCAGTGGGGGATTTACAGTATTTGCCGTCCTAGGCCCCAGGCCCTGTAGCAAGCACTAGACGGCCCTTTCTCAGCACCCATCATATAGACTGCCACCCTAGGCCCGGGCCTACTCGGCCTTAGGGCAAATCCGCCACTGCCTCAGGGTCGCGTGGATCCGCTACGCCCGTTTGTTATAGTTTTTAACTAGGACGCTTGTCACTGGAGCATAAATTAAATAAAAAAAAATATCATTTATTATCAGGCAACTAAGGCCCATAGATACTGTACCATAAGCCTCCTCCACACTCGTGCGCGTTCGCGGCTTCGCCCGCGATTCACGCGCATAGTCTGGAGGGGGCTTAAGAGGCTACTGCGAAAACAGAAATTCGCAAATTGCGGGCATTTTTCTCTGTCACTCTAATTACGCCTTCATTGGAGTAAAAGAGAAAGATCCCCGCAATTTGCGAATTTCGGTTTTCGCGGTAGCCCCTCTGGTATCGTCCCAAAAGTCAGTACGGCTACCGCCAATACCGAAAATCGTCAATTGCGGGCATTTTTCTCTGTCACTCTAATTACGCCTTCATTGGAGTAAAAGAGTAAGATCCCCGCAATTTGCGGATTTCGGTTTTCGCGGTAGCCCCTCTGTAAATTACGATAAACTTTTATTTTTCTTTTATTATCAATGGGTTTTTTATTATTATAACAATTTATAAATGTGTCTGTAATGTTTAAGGACTTTGGATTACAATTTTTGCAATTATTTATTCTGTATTGGCTCTCATTTCACCAATTTAAACATGCCGAAATAAATACATACCTATTTATAAAAACTTACGTTTAAGTACGTAATAAGAATTGTGTAAAACCATAAAGTAAGTGGTAAAACTGGTTCTCATCGTGCCGACATCATGGTCACCCTAATGAGTTTGACAATGTCTTACTTGTATTTTTATCGTAAAATGTAATAATTGTGGCTTCCTTGTGAAACGATATTACACAATTAGAAATTATTTCACTCCCACAACCTTTAACGCAACATTTCTTCACCATTTTTAAGAAATTTTGCATTCACGTGTTTTGAAAATATGTCATCAGGTTAGGGATACCAATTAATATTCAAAGTTACTACTACGATGTCTTCCATATCAAAATTAGTGTTTTTTATTGTTGTGCACATGCTTGGTTAAATCAGTTAATAATATTGACATCATAATTATTTACAAATTTCTTAAAAGATATCAGAACCGTACTCTGAATATAGCACTTAAATAATATAAGAAGGTATTTAATTTCAGTAGTATATTGATATAAATACTACCACAATGGTATATTTTTAACATTGGCAACATGTGCGAGTGAGACACCGCGGCCCACCTTTGCTATCTCAAGTGGACCGTTTTCTCTGTACTGGTACGAACGTCTTTCTGGCTCTGTGATAAGGTTCAATTTAGTATGGCAAAAAAAGTGACAGTTCACTCCTTCTTATAACTCCATGGGTTGCCGGCATTAAAACGTCTTAAAAACGTCAACGTCATCTTTTCGTATCCGTTTATCAGTTTATTTTTATTCATTTATAATGGAGAAAAATGTTTATAAAGTGCTTGTCGCTGCAACTGGTAGTGTCGCTGCACTGAAAATACCCATTTTAGTGAGAACGTTGTTGGAATTCAATGAAAACGAGAGCCGATATAAATTTGAGGTTATGTTCTTATCAGTATAGTAAACATTGCAATGAAACAACTTTGTTTGTAAATAATAATGTATAGCAACAAATGGTAACAATAATTTTTACGTTATTTACTTGCAGATACGTTTAATAGTGACAGAACACGCGAAACACTTCTTTGCAACCTCCGAGTTGCCTCCTGAAGTGCTATTATTTGACGACAACTCGGAATGGCAGGCTTGGAAGCAGAGGGGGGACCCGGTGCTGCACATAGAACTGGGCAAGTGGGCCGACATGATGGTCATAGCTCCTTTGGACGCCAATACATTAGCAAAAATGGCACAGGTACAAAATTGTATAACTTTTTTTGTGAAATGTCATGTAGGTATAGTGTAAATAACATTATTTGCGGTATTTGACACATTATGACTGACGTATATAGAGATGTAACTAACGCAAATCGATTGTCACAGCCAGCGATTACGATTGGATGGCACGTAGACTGAGGTATCGAATTGTGACGTATAATGAATTTTTATTTGAGATTTAAATAAAGCTAGAATTATGTGGTTTTCCCGCAAGCTACCGGTCGGTCGGTGTATTTAATACACCGACCGAGTAGGTCGCACCCATTGTCAAAATTGAAACTAACTGGGGATCTATTTTAAAGTTTATTTATGTTATTTCTGTGTCAAATTTGTTGTCTGTTAAGTGACGATAAATATATCCATATTTACAGTTAATTATCCACCTTTTCCTTATTTTTATTAAAAGAAAAATGAAAAATTCATATCGATTTACTTAGACGACTACCGATTCATAACGGTGGTGTCCGGCCAACCCTAAAATTAAAAAAAAAAGACGTAGAACGTAAACGTTCGCAGTGCAGTTGTTTTCCTTTGTGATTTCGATGTGCAAAACATTTTACATAGTATTGCTGTTGTGAGTGACAGACGTCAAATACCACAAATAATGTTATTTACACTATAGTCTAATATGCTATGGTTTAAGTTACTCATATTGGTTGTTACTAAAGCACCTACATAAACCTTAGGTAAATCAAATTAATTACATAATTCCATCCTTACATGCTGCATCATTGCATTATATGCAGTCAATCAATAACTTTTCTTCTGACTTCATTACTTTTTTCAGGGCATTTGTGACAACCTACTCACCTGTACAACTCGAGCATGGGACATGTCCAAGCCCCTCCTCTTCTGTCCCGCCATGAACACGCGGATGTGGGAGCACCCTATCACATCCAAACAAGTCCAGGTACTGACGGACTGGGGCCATATACAGATACACCCAATTAGTAAAACATTAATGTGTGGAGATACAGGGATTGGAGCTATGGCTGAGATACAGACTATTGTTGAGGACATTAGAAAGATTGCTTGTAAAAGTTTCTCTAAATGAAGTATTTTAAACATTGTTATATTTATTCAGTTTAATTGTTAACTAGTTTTAAGGTGATTACTAGAAAATAATGACTATAGGTAGTTTATTTGTTCAACATTGAGAAATGGTAATGCAAGGCAGTCTTCATAAATATTCCATTTATGAACTATCCCAATGAATAGAAATAAACTTTCAAGTGTTTGACAGACCAATATCAATATGTTTTAAGTTTATTTGCGACTTCTAATGGGACTGTCATGCACTTAAGATAATTTGGACCTGTTCATATTATTGCCACCTTTTATCTGACCTGTTGTCTCCTCAGATCTTACTTATTTGTTGATGTAAAATTACATTCATAAGTCCTAATATGCTTAACAATTTTTCCCAATACTAATGTTTGAGTTCCATAAGATTTATGAATAAAAGTGATAGTTTTACTATAAAATGTAACAAAACCACGGCCTGTCCCATTTACATCATCAAAAATTAAAGTTGATAATATTATTTAATATCTGTATATATGTACCTAATGATTTTATTTTATGCTTATGATAGCACTGAATTATTTTTATTAATATTTAATATGTATTCACAAAATAAAACAAAATCAGGTACTGTAAATGTATGTTTTATTGCATCACTGAATACTGTTTCTAACACTAGCGTACATGCGATACAAACTATGAAGAACTGATTAAAACTCTCAGGTATACATCACATACGAATATAACTATACAGAAAACATTATTATAAACTTCTACCAAAACTGCACACTTTTTACTGCAGATGTGGATAAACTTTCCAAGAGCTACTTACTAAAAGGATTTTGATGAAATTTATCAAATAGAAAACTTGCAAACATCTGGGCAAAGGCCTCCCCTTTCTTCCGCCACTCATCACGGTTTGGTGCAAGCTCCCGCCAGTACACACAGACAGTTTACATTATTATTTTTTAAATCGCCTTTACCACGAGAGCATCGCTAATTGCCTACAAATGGTTTCATAATATTGATAAAATTGTTGGACAAAATGTATGTATTTTATATTGGCGTCCAAAAGAGTTGCAACATTATTTCAAAGTTAAATGACAATCAAAAGAAGTATTTACCACATCTGCAATAAAAAAGTGCGGCAATAACCTTTGAAACATAACTTGACACAAAATCGTAATTAATTAATTATTACTTAATAGTAATTAATAATTACTCAAATAGGTGGTTTCTGAAATCCTTCAACCGTCAACATATGTGCGCCGTCCGTTACTAACCCTGTATTCATTTATATTTTTAACACATTCACTGCCCCCGACCCGCTAGGCGGGTTCTCTTTGCGTAGGCGCTTTTTTCCACATACGGTTTAACCCGTGTTATAGGCTACGCTCATAGCGCGTAGCTCGTGTTGGCAGTGAATGTGTTATAAACTTTTTCTTTTACATTTTGACTTAGCCGTTTACTACGTTTTAAATGTAAGCCAGAATAGTTAATGTTTTATTCAGTGCATGTTGATTGCTATACAAGAAACTTGCAAGTTTTAAAGCTAAAGAAATTAAACTTTTGAACCAACCATTGTAACGTTTAGAGATTGAACATACCTATTTGGGATATAAGTGAGGAAAGTTAGCAATTCCCAACAGCCGGTTATACTATAGTAATAGTTCCATCCAATCTATATGTCAATACAGGACCACATTTAGGGAGGTTCGATTGGAAAAGTTTTCAAGTCTTTTATCAATTACTAAAGTAGTTTAGTAATTGTTTCCCATGTCTCTGATTACGTAATGTCATAGTTTTTATATGACTAGCCAACATATCTACCTACTCCTGATAGCAATCAACTTGCAAGCAAACCTTAGGTACAACAAAAAAACACAACGTATTCCCCAGTAGCGCGCAATACACCGGGGTTATTTTGTCAATGTGACTATTGTATACTCAGCCTAAAATTTAGTGCGTTATATATTAAATTATATTCATAAAATAGCAATACGAATTATAATTACTTTGCAAAAGTACCAACTTGTTTATTCTTAATAACGTATAATTTATACTTATAATAATAAAGTGCGTAAACTCAAATCTATTTCGGTTTCAACCAATATTTATACGAAAATACTATATTTACAATAAAATGATATAAAACTTGGTACTATTGCAATTATAAAACAAATATTTACACAAAAAATATATAAATTAATTAAAATTAACTTATTCGAGATGCAATTCAGATCGTAACAAATTAAAATTTACTTTCGGATATACCAAATTATAATCATTATATATTTCAAAATTAGAGGCATATTGAACATAATTCTCATATATATTAAACTTAATCTAATTGGAATCGAAACTTATAAATAATTACAATCTATGTCATGTCTCAAAAATACACAATACTTAACATGAGAGTCTATCTCAAAACTATACATTGCTCAAATGTGGACATTGACGCTAAGGATTTAACTAAAAAACCTTAACCCTCTGACTGCTAAAGACGTCAACCGACGCGCTCGGTTACAGTGTAATATCAACCTTTATGCATTCCAATAAGGTTTATTATCTCGTGTGCATATAAAAGGCGTTTCGTTCAAAGGGTTGATGTACGAAACTAAAGGCAATACTTGCGCACGTGTAGTCAGCAAAGTTATATGGTAAACATCCCTTAATAGTTTTAATTTTTTGTATGCAGCTGACTATATCTTATTTAGGGGTTTTAGCTAAGATCCATTTCTGATGTGGACTATCATTATAAAAATATAAGTAGTACTCCTAAACAATTAAATTAAAATGTATTTTCTACACTCAAACCAGTTGATGTTATGAAAATTAAATGAGTAAATGCTACATATTTTGAACTATCACAATATTGTTACGTACAAATGCTAGGAATATATAAATGCATATATAGTAAATTTTATACTAATTCGTTTATACGAAAGATACCTTGCGTTAAATATTATATGTATTATGTATATATTGTTAATACATATTAAGGACACTGTAATATTACTTATACGATTATAAATAGTAGAAATTACATCCTTTCAAAATACGCTTACAAAAATGTGCGTAAAGTTTTTAAAGGCCTTTATCTAGCGGTACTAAGATGCCCATTTGGTCTATGATGCCGTCTCTCTTTTTTG
This sequence comes from Cydia splendana, assembly GCF_910591565.1. Taxonomy (NCBI): domain Eukaryota; kingdom Metazoa; phylum Arthropoda; class Insecta; order Lepidoptera; family Tortricidae; genus Cydia; species Cydia splendana. The sequence goes on along the minus strand of NC_085972.1, from coordinate 18,152,384 downwards.
TATTGTGCGAACAAGAGATAGCACTAGAGCCGGGCGCTACAAAAACGTCTAAGCTAAGCGTGTGTATCAAAATAAACTTGTAAATTGTCCGTAGCAAAATACTTTCGAGTAGCAATGGAATGAAATTCAGGCGTATCAAATGAACCCTAATTGCACTCGCGATAGATTTTCGTTAGCTCCGCTAACTATTATTAAAAAGTGGTTTCACCAACGATAAAATAAATAGGGTTATTTTTTAAGGCTTGCAACACTGTCGCGAGTGCAAGCGGGGGTATAGTCCGTAAGCTAAGCTGGCAGTGACAAAATGTGGCACGCCATTATAAGCGTCATTTATTAACTTTTTGACCGCTAAAGACGTCAAATGACGCGCGCGGCCACAGCCCAATATCAACCTTCGTGCATGCTAACAAGGTTCAAAATGGCGCGCCGCGCACGATAGGCGTGGCGTTCAAAGGGTCGTACATGTTGGCGTTTCCACACTGTTCCTTACCAAGTGCAAAGAGCTTAGACGAACTTTATTAACTATTAGGCACGTTTAGACGACCGTTTCGTTTTGCTTGTCGAACATCGCTCGCGTATATTTCGAAATGACGTCATACGTCGATTTTATAAGATCGCACCGCTCCTCGACCTCGCATTCGGTCGGGGCGACTCTGTACGGGGACGATTTGTGTTTCCGGACGGTGTTGGTGGTGAAATCGGAGAAATCATCATCGATGTTGTAAATAGCTATAGTTTGTTTCTTATGTACCATTTCTAAATCTTTTCTCTTCTTTTTCTTTAATTTATCGTCGCAGCGCGCGTTTATTGATCTGACAGCGTCTAAGACAGAGGCGTTTTCCAGTTGGTCACTGGAGGTGGGCTCGTATCATACGTCTAGCTCCTCTAGTCCTTTAGAGAGTCTGTGGGAGTTGATGCGCCGACGGTGCGACCTCCGCACGGCGTCTGCGCGCCTGTAGGGCTCGCTTCGAAGCCCGTGTAGGATGTCTTCTAGCGCTCCGTTGTATACTTCGTCTTGGTGGAGAAGTTTCTTCTCCCCGACGGCTTGCGATTTCGTTTTTAGTTCGTTGATTACAGCCTCCTGGGGAAATTTAAAGTGTTTTAGCATCTGGGTGTTTTTTAGATCATTGTGAGGGAGTAAGCGATGTTATATATTAATTACTACTGAGTTACTACGTTAAATGGTTGATCAGATTTGTAGGAATGATCAATATTAAATAATTAAATGTACATATAAGGTATAACTTATGAATACCTTGAACGTTTCTATAAATCTGATCGTGACTGTACTTTCCTACATTGCAATACCATGCTAAGATTGATATTCATTCAGGTATTACTTACACAACTTCTAACCAATGTAGCACAGCCAAAATGTTTTGTAGAAAATAATATCTATGGGGACATGATTACATGCACAATACATTAGCACAGACAATATAATGTCATGCAAGATACCATTTTAGCGTTAGACCAACCAACGAGGATGGTGATACTTGATTCGTACCGTATTTCACATATATTAGCCATCAAGGTTAAATTTCTTTTTTTTTCGCATATATTATTTCCAAGATTGTTTTTATTTTGTTTGGAAATACAATGAAATACATACGGATCACACAGACTCGTTGATTGTGATAATATATATCAAGAAATTAACAAATAATATAAGGCATATGAAAAATAGTTTTGATACAACACCTAAACATGAGAAAAAATTAGTATTACAAAAGCGCTCTATGTAATAGTCAATTTCGCTACTCTAGCAACGTATAGTCGTATACGAGCGACGTTAAAGGTACAATACAAATACAACAATTTTTCACTTTATTTGTTGTTGTACTTGAAGTAGGTAAGGCAAATGTGGCTATTCCGTCCACTAGACTCAAACAACGAACAAAATTGATAATTTCATCTACAAAGCAGCGATTGCTTTCAGTTTCAACTCGTGGACGGAATAACCCCTATGACGGATTTAGCCACATTGACCTTATATAGGTGTTTTCTTTTGAAAATAAAACTTTCAATTGCAACGGCACCTGATAAAACTTCTAAGTAGGCAGGAAAAACGGCTGTTGCTAAAAATGGACACTGCAATAGGTTCGATCCTTTAACTTAGGTAGTGGTGATTTACCTAAGTTGACAAGACCTAATGAATTTCTACAGAAACTTAATTATAATGACTTTTATAGCTTAATAGGTGATAGATAGATTATATACACGACACAAAAAGTTTAACAAAGCAATAGATTACCGCAAAATTAAAGTAGTAAGTAAAGAAGACATTCCCTGTTAGGATTCCATGCAAGTGCAGCGTAGGGAGAGAACATACCCTATTATATACATACTATACATATTTATACACCTTATATACTAAATATCTTAGCTACATATTTAATAAAAACCTATAATCGTAACACAAATAAGGTGTGCATAAAACCATCCAGCAACCCAACAAGGAAACAGTAAATTTATATAAATATGTACCTACAATGCGATCCGTTTTCGCTGCTTTTGAGTGTAGGTCTATTTCTCTTTAATATGTACATAAATTGTATACAGCGTTAATCGGGCATGACACGATACGGTACAGGCGATGCAGCGTACGTCACTTTTTGACACAATACGATAGTCAAAGAAGTAACATGTCATATCATGCGCGATAAACGTTCTATAATACGCCTGTACGGTTACCATCAGTTTGTCACTGATATAAACGCCGTCGAGAACGTAATTTACTTTCTATGCGTCCCGTTTGCACTAATATGCGAGTGCGAGCGAGATGTATAGAAAGTAAATTACGTTCTCGACGGCGTTTATGTCAGTGACAAACTGATGGTAACTGTACTGATTACTGTATAAAGTTTCGTGTCCTGCTACCTATAGGAAGATTAAGCCGCGAGATGAAATATGTAATTTTTTTATACTTTAACACTCTGGGACCTCGACTATAATCTACTCACTCAGGGTTCATGCTTTATTGTCAATTTCTTTGTTTCTGATGTCAGGGATAATGTTTGTGGATGGCCTATCAGAAGAACTGAGCCTGCTATTTTTAGCATTGTTTTTACAGTCAGCGTCAAATATATTGTAGCAGCCAAAGTGGCCAAATAATTCGTCACACCGTAGGTACTAAATATATGGTGTAACGAACTATTTGACCACTTTTGCAGCTGTAATATATTTGACGCTGACTATACATGGCTCGACACATATCAAATTAAATAAAGTAAAATTTTAAACAAAGATCACTCCAACAACGTCGCTTTTTGAACTAGTCGATATAGCTTTGTGAATAAAACTATAGTTCAAATTAATTATCTATGATTTTGTATTGGCAGGATGTCTACAGGGCATTTTTTTTATATGTAGGGGTATTGATATGTGTAGGACGTAAGTACAAACAGCAACAATCCTAACTGTACATCGGTGGACCTAATTACAAAAGGCATAAGGTCCACCGATGTACAGTTAACAGTGTGGGCGATGATAAAATACTAAGAGCACCGCTAATGCTCTGGTTTCCTAGGATAGCGGTGCCGTCATATAGCGGCCGTCTCCATACAAAATACTACGACATCCATATTTAGCCGTATTATTTTGTATGGAGACGGCCGCTATGACGGCATCGCTGTCCTATAGGAAAATCGAGCTTAAAGATTTCAAGGTCCATTTTAACAGGGCATATTAGGAAATTTTGATATAAACCGTGACTGTGAAGTGCACCGCATGCTTCTCGAAGCCGTGAGGTTATTTCTATTCAGCCTCAAAACGGGGGAATTTAACTCTTATACAAATCCCCGTAAGGTCCAAAACTCATGCTCTATTCCATTTCCCCGATACCCCATTGGTGTATAATTAGAAATATTAGAATATTGCATTTTTAAATATTATTTGCAAATCGCAAGTGACACGAAATTGTAATTTGCATTTGCGTTGCTTATTTAGAGTTCACAGACATGTTATTATTGTGTTGTTTATGTTAATTATTAATCTCAATCAATGATGTGCTCATTCATTGTGTTTCATTATTCAAAGGAGACTTTGATCGTTAAAGCAAATCACATCGGAAAGACGATATTCACTTCGTCCCAGATGATTTTTTTTTTCTAACCAGTCGTCAATGACAGTAAAATTTACTTCCCTAATTTAATAACAAATCTTCCGCGAGACACAGACATATTAAATATATCAAGAACGGGTCGCTCACGTATTTTAAGTCGAAAAACGCTCGACATGTTTCACTCCGTACCGAGGAGTGTCATCAGGAGCTTGCGTTGACGGTGACGAATCGGTACGGAGTGAAACCTATCGAGCGTTTTTCGACTTACAATACGTGAGTGACCCGTTCTTAATATATTTAATATTCCTTAATTTTAGTAGGGTTAGTAAGTAAGACAAATGTATGGAAGTGCATGCACTTTAGTCTCAGGCGATGCCGCTTGGCACGATTGTTCCTTAGGTCAAACAAAGTTGATCTGGCTCGGTAGCCAGGAGATCGTACCATGCAGACCCCCTAAAAGGGGGGGGGGAGGGTCGGCTCCCCGGGTCCAATCTATGCTATATTCCATCCTAGTCTTAGCAACTAGGGCAAGTGATATATCATTTTCGTATAATTAAGGGACGAGGAATTCATTTTTGTAATAATTACTATACCTTCTCATACAAAAAAAATGGTTTTTGTACAAAAAATTAAAATGTTATGTAATTTTTGTGACAATATTGGATGTTACAATCACAGTGTGGTGATTTGCACTAAATAAAAAATTGGACGATGTAGCCCATATATTCTTTATTCTGAAAAATATCACTTTATAGTAGGCATTCATACATTTTTTCGTAATAAAAAAAATATTTATAGCGCGCGGTAGTAACGATTTCCATACAAATGGAACTATGTCCAAAGTCAAAGATTAAAAATGTTTATAAAAACACTGAATTTGGCATTTTAAAAGTTTAAATATAATGTTTTAATATTTTTTCCATGCGTTTTTGCTCTTTTTTGGTACAAATTTGTTGATTTCATTTTCCTTCCACACAAACGTTCTCCCCCTATTTCCCCCCCTTAAGGGTTGATTTTATAAAATTTTGTTTTATCTCAAACTTAAACCTGTTGCATTTAATTAATGTTGAAAATTTCAGCTTCATATCTTCGGGAGTTTAGAATGTATGATGTCTGGAAGTAAGCAGAATTTCGTTAGATATTATAATGTATGGGATATTATGAAATAAAATGTCTTTAGCTCAAATACATGTAGATCCTAAACTACTAAACATTTTAACCTGAAAATTTGAACATCGATTAATTAAAAAAGATGTAAGTTAGTAATAAAAACTAATTTAAAACTATCTACCCATAAGGGGGGGAAATAGGGGGGAGAAAATTTGTATGGAAGAAAAATAAAAACAACAAATTTGTACAAAAAAGGGCAAAAACGCATGAAAAAAATATTAAAACATTATATTTAAACTTTTAAAATGCCAAATTCAGTGTTTTAGTAAACATTTTTAATCTTTGACTTTGGGCACAGTTCCATTTGTATGGAAATCGTTACCGTCGAAAAAATGTATGAATGCCTACTTTAAAGTGATATTTTCCAGAATAAAGAATACATGGGCTACATCGTCCATATTTTTATTTAGTGCAAATCGCCACACTGTGATTGTAACATCCAAAGTTGTCACAAAAAATTTCATAACATTTTCATTTTTTGTACAAAAATATTTTTTTTTGTATGGAAAGGCATAATAATTATTTCAAAAATGAATTCCTCGTCCCTCATTTATACGAAAATGATATATAACTTGCCTTAGTTGGTAAGACTAGGAAGGAATATAGCATAGATTGGACCTGGGGAGCCGACCCTTTCACCCCCCCTTTTTGGGGGGTCTGCATGGTACGATCTCCTGGCTACCGGGCAAAATCAACTTTGTTTGACCTAAGGAACAATGGTGCCAAGCGGCATCGCCTGAGACTAAAGTGCATGCTAAATGACCTTACTAACCCTACTAATTTAGACTATAAACGAAGACATCATCAACATTTTTCATAAAATATGTAGTATTTCTCTATACCCCACCCATCCAACTAATTATACACCAACTCACACACAAGGTTAGTACTGAACACACACAAACGCCCCTTGTCCGACTTACTATCGCCGGCCTAAGCCCTAGGCCGCCTAGGGGTCTAGGCTGTGCCTCATCTGAGTCAAGTGCTGCTGCAATAGGCCTGCGCTGACGGCCGCGTAGTTAAACCGCTGTAGAAATTGCATGGTGTTACCATCACCGCTTGTGTGTCGGTATTTCAATTTTAAATATGGCAACAATTATAAGTCTTAATTCTTTTCGTTACATGTCAGAGACTGGCACAAAATGTCCGTCACTTATAGAGGAAATCTGCAAATAAATTAAAAAAAAAATCAATTTCGTGCCTTTTCCAGTGATTGCAATCGTTGGTCTGAATACTGCACTGTTATTACAAAAATATACTTATTTGAAAATAATTGTTGTTATTTATGCTATTGTTTTTATTTATGTTTCATGTAACGGAAAGATTTGGTCCCAAAACAATAATTAAATTCCTAGTCGTAGCAAGTTTTTTTTCTAATTTTAAGGGACCTACTGATTCACCGAACGATATCAGCCTGTCAGTTGACGCAAAATTTGACAGCTCCCAACAACTGACAGGCTCCTATTGTCCGGCAAACTGGTAATCAGTGGGCCACTTTAGTCTTAAAACAAAACGATAGAATAAAAAGATTTTAGATGGTTATTGATAGACACAACAATCATCTTTATCTAGAAATTATAGAAATGTAATTATCGTTATGATATATTCAAATTATGTTACACTTATTTGAACAAAAAATCTAAACAGCTAGTCGTGAGTCTGAGTATTTCTGTAATGACTCTGATATTGCCATATTTAAAATTCGTATAAGCGTAAAAACGAAAAAGTGAAATTCCTTCACCAAAAACGAAACGGTTTTGTATTTCATTTTTGTTTTCTACCCCACCACCCACCACCTTAAACTAAGACCTAAGAGATAAAAAATAAAAAAATTATAACAAGGTTTTCCACTAAATTAAATAAGCGAAATACTTGTTAGAAAATCACTCAAAATAAAAAAAAATAGACATTAGTAGAAATGTAAGTACAGAAAAAAAGAATCAGTCTGTTTTCTACTGATTAAACATTAAAAATTAAAATAAAAGTAATGCAAAACTAAAACTGCGCAGTCTTCATTCCATCGAAGCAATGCACAGAATTCAAGCGCACATACTAACATTACTAACACGGTCAATGCAACATCGAATATTTACAACAGATTAGTTTATATTCTAAACTTGTTCAGCATTATGCCGCGGCTTGGCAAAAAGCTGAGTAAAGTGTGTATTTTTGACATTTAATTTTAAACATTTCTGCTATTCACAAAGCAAGATAAATATGTATAACATTATTGACTGCTAATAAATTACACACTAAGTATTCGAACGCCATCCTACGCTTTTTTTTTTCAAATCATAGAACTGCACTTTTAGCTTGATATAAAACCCTATTTAGTGCATTTCCTAGATATTATGTAGATCATTAGAGTAGTCTACGTTAAGTCATAATGTCATATTTAAGTTCCATGGATGAACAAAAGAATTTTAAACATTTTAAGGATCATCGTTGTTCATTTTGGTGTATAGTATTAAATTACAATTATTAATTTCTCATCTTTATTTATCCACTGACTAGTAAATAATCACCCACTTTTCTCCAATTTCAAATTATGTGAATCACTGAACGGTATGTGAAATTCCCAAGTTTCAAAAAATGTATGAATGTTACAACCGGTATCCCTTATAAATTAAGCCTTCACCTTATAAAAAGTACCGATGTTTTTTATTTATCCCGCGGTAAACACCACAAAACGACGTTACATCTCTTGTCCCTTATAGGCTTGTATAAAGTATACAACGTGTAACACAGTTATACTTGCCGCAGCACCAAGCGGCTGCACTACTACTGTTGCGAGTCCCGCTCCATAAGACCGTTCAAGTGTGAAAGAGATAGCATGACTCGCCACTTAGTCTTGCGTCAAGTATTAACTATCCGCTCGTAAGCCTTATCGCAAGCACATAAGGTCCACGACAGGTCAGTAATGTTACCTGTTGTTTCTTCTGCGCCTGCCTCGTCTTGGCAGGGTCCACGTAGTCTTGTTGGGCGGCTTGTTCGAGCCTACGGCGTTGTTCGTTCTCTGTGTCCGCTTGCTGAAAACGTCGTTATAATATATGTAGTATATAGTTTCCCAAAAATAGTGGAAAATTAAGTGAAATTCGCAGATTTTTGAAGTTGATCACTTCTTAAGCGGCGCTGTGCACTTTATGAGGTGGGAAAAAAATGTTAAACTCGAGACAGCGTAAGACTTAAGACGTAACCCTCTCTTTCTACCGCGCGGCGAAAATGTATGCCTGAGCCTGCTGTATCGTTTAGGCGGCGCAGGGAGCTTCCGTGACGTCACGTGTGACGGACAATGTCATTGTTTTTATTTTTTGATTTAAATGCCATCTAGTGAGTTTCCCTCAAACTGGTATTAATATAACTGTAGTACTCACAGTGATGTGCTTAGGGGTTTCAAGTAATGCGACGAAATAACGCTAGATGGCGTTAACCTCAATAATACATAGTGTTGCAGACATTTTGCACTAGATGGCGCTGTTATTAATATTTTGAGTTACAATGTAGTTGAGTTTTCACTTCTGCCGGCACTCCCGGAGTGCAACCCGTTGGTTTTTTTAAATGCTTGCAGTCTATAGGTAGTTTACCTTGAACGCCCTCGTGAATCGCACGAGCAGCGAGAAGAAAGCGTTGGCGTCGACGCCGCGCGGGGCCTCGCCGAAGTACTCCACGCACGCCGCGAACGCGTCCTGTGAATATCGAAGTTGTTAATGTTATTAATAGAAAAAAAAGGAAAAGTATAATTAATAGGGAATATTACGCAAAACTCTTAGGTGTCGTGTTTCACGGTAGGCCAATCACATAACCTACCGTGAAACACGACAATCGAAAATTCGGTTTCTGCCTCTCTATCACTCTTGCCTATTCTATCGATACAGAGGCAGATAAAGAAATTTAAATTTTCGCGTTTCGCGGTAGGCCACCTGTAAACAAACTGCCTTGATGCATCAATGTCTTAGTGAAAATTTGTCAAAAAACTAGTATGTTTAAGTTACTCTATTACTAAACAAATTAGTGCTGCACGCTGGCGGCAGACGATTGCAGTAATACTCTCTATTGTAAAATGAACAGCAACCTATATAAGATTGTGACACCCGTCAACGTTATTAGCATTAGAGCAAATGTAGATGATTAGTTTCGGTTGAACGGCTCGAACACGACTTTGCGCGACCGGCGGCGGCAGCAAGCATAGGTGGGAACGAAAGGTCCGATCGCTGTGTCTCGCTCCAACGTATGGTTGCTGCTGTAAGAAGACGGCCTCCATGCCGCGCCCCAACTCGGTTACGTGGGAGACTGTTCACCAGCGACACTAGACTCGGTGTGCGTACCTGCGCCAGCTTGGCCTCGGTGCGCGTGCGGCGCAGCTTGTCGTGCGCGTTGTTGAGGAAGTCGCGCACGTGCGGCGCCGGGGCGGCGGCGCGGTCACGTCGGCGACTGTTCTCTAGCAACACTACTCGGTGTGTGTACCTGCGCCAGCTTGGCCTCGGTGCGCGTGCGGCGCAGCTTGTTGTGCGCGTTGTTGAGGAAGTCGCGCACGTGCGGCGCCGGGGCGGCGGCGCGGTCACGTCGGCGACTGTTCTCTAGCAACACTACTCGGTGTGTGTACCTGCGCCAGCTTGGCCTCGGTGCGCGTGCGGCGCAGCTTGTCGTGCGCGTTGTTGAGGAAGTCGCGCACGTGCGGCGCCGGGGCGGCGGCGCGGTCACGTCGGCGACTGTTCTCTAGCAACACTACTCGGTGTGTGTACCTGCGCCAGCTTGGCCTCGGTGCGCGTGCGGCGCAGCTTGTCGTGCGCGTTGTTGAGGAAGTCGCGCACGTGCGGCGCCGGGGCGGCGGCGCGGTCACGTCGGCGACTGTTCTCTAGCAACACTACTCGGTGTGTGTACCTGCGCCAGCTTGGCCTCGGTGCGCGTGCGGCGCAGCTTGTCGTGCGCGTTGTTGAGGAAGTCGCGCACGTGCGGCGCCGGGGCGGCGGCGCGGTCACGTCGGCGACTGTTCTCTAGCAACACTACTCGGTGTGTGTACCTGCGCCAGCTTGGCCTCGGTGCGCGTGCGGCGCAGCTTGTCGTGCGCGTTGTTGAGGAAGTCGCGCACGTGCGGCGCCGGGGCGGCGGCGCGGTCACGTCGGCGACTGTTCTCTAGCAACACTACTCGGTGTGTGTACCTGCGCCAGCTTGGCCTCGGTGCGCGTGCGGCGCAGCTTGTCGTGCGCGTTGTTGAGGAAGTCGCGCACGTGCGGCGCCGGGGCGGCGGCGCGGTCACGTCGGCGACTGTTCTCTAGCAACACTACTCGGTGTGTGTACCTGCGCCAGCTTGGCCTCGGTGCGCGTGCGGCGCAGCTTGTCGTGCGCGTTGTTGAGGAAGTCGCGCACGTGCGGCGCCGGGGCGGCGGCGCGGTCACGTCGGCGACTGTTCTCTAGCAACACTACTCGGTGTGTGTACCTGCGCCAGCTTGGCCTCGGTGCGCGTGCGGCGCAGCTTGTCGTGCGCGTTGTTGAGGAAGTCGCGCAC